>NC_050577.1:143163711-144597342 GCF_011100635.1 Trichosurus vulpecula | reverse complement strand
TATATTTAAGAAGCTACACAGCATTTTTCAAAGACCCTCAAACTTCTCTCTTCAATAAAATCTCCTCTATTTTAGTGTCAATATTCTTCTTGTGGTGCTATATTGAAGCACATTATGGAATACCACAACCTCAAAGAATTGAACATTACAGGTCATCTAGAGGCAATGCCAAGAGATGCGTGGTAGCCATAAATAGCGTATTAAATTATGAACATATATCATTGAAGAGAGTCTTGACTGGAAAAGGAGTTGGGTTAATCATGTAATGTGAGCAAGGAATTACTTAGGAATAAGTTGAATCTTGCATTAATAGCCATGTGTTATCAAGAGATCTAGAAGAAGACAACTCCTTTCCCCAGCACTTTGGGTCTACCTCCTGAGGAGGATTTTTGGGGGGATAGAGACAAGGATCAAACAGTATGAGGAGGATGGGGTATTATCTGTACTGATAGAGGAAGTAACCACATCAATCATTCAATCATTCGAGCAATAAACATTTCTTAAGCACCTACTATGTACCAAGCACTGTGCTAAGTACTGATGAGATCTCATGGGTCCGCTGAAGTACTGTAGAAAGGATTTCTGCACAGGCAGGCAGAAAGTCTAGTTAGCCCCAAATATCCTTTCCAACTCTGCTGCAGATATATATAAAAAGATCACACTTTTATGTGAGCCTGAATATCAAGGAAGTAGCATGAAAATGTTCCATTATTAAATGCCAGTTCAAGAATTGGCAAGTGATTCATTACTACTTTTCCAGAATTAATGTTTATTGCTAAAGAATAATACAAAATATATGATAGGCATATTTTTCTACTTGCCAAGGTACAATTAAATACTAACTTATAGGACTTGCTTAATCCAATTCAGTAAAAATTATGGCGCATCTACAATGTACAAGGTGCTACAAGGAATGCAAAGAAGAACAAGATATACTAGTAATCTGACTTCGAGGAGCCTGAAATCTAACAAGGCAAGTTCACTGCTTAAAAAGCTTAATGAAAAATGAACATAGCTTGTTAATGTCTGGATGGCTATAAGGTGGGTTGATGTGATTGTCCTGTGAGCCTCATTAAACACAAACGACCTAATAAGATTTCTAAAGTTCAGAAACATGAATTAATTTTTAAAGGGAAAATTTAAGTTGTCAGTATGGAAAAGTGACATTCTGAGCAAGGTAAGTGGTTTTGACTTGATCATGCTGTCAAAAAGTAACTAACTAATGACCATTCTTTATTAACACAGAAAATTTGTTACATACATTATGATTAATGAGATAGGCAAAAAAGGGAGCAAAATCTGAAGGATTCTGAATTCTAGTCAAAGGTCAAATTGAGTCACTAAGAAAAGAAAATGTATATTTGAAAATGGAACTGAAGCATACATTAATCAGTAACCCATTCTTGAGATCCTTTGATTCAAATAGAAGGAACGGGATTTCTATTAATCCTTCCCAGGAAAGCCTAGAGGGAGGTACTGCTTTTTTAATAGATGAGAGAGACTTGAATTCTTCTGACATATTCCAAAAGATCACTGAAAAAGTACAAGTTGTTTCTTCTAGGTCTTTTTGGTGTGAGAGATCATAAAGCTTTATTTGTGTGGTTTTTTTTCAATAGGGGCAGGGCATGAAACTTCCAGGGATCTATCACAGAAAATAAGACAGTATTAACAAAAAAAAAATTATTCCTTTAATTTCATTACAACCATGTCATATTTGACAGAAGAAAGGAGAGACAATCTCTCCCCCACCCCATTACACATTCCAGGATAAAGATTAGACTTTGTGTTTCATCTCTGTTTCCAAAAAACATGTCATGAAACTTGTAAAATGAAAAAAACCCAGTTATGGCTCCAGTAGTGCTTTTTGCAGATTCACGGCTATGACCCGTAGTGGAAAAAGATATCCAGTGACGGAGCAGAGAGAGGACCCAACCACTGCACAAAGGAACGACAATACTAGGGTGCCATTTTCTAGTTACTAAGCACTAGACTAGGTTCTCTTGGTTCCTTAGGTTCATGGACCCCAATTCCTGAACCATGGAGATATAAATGATAGTATAAATTTATATAACACTTTAAGATTTACCAAGTGCCCTACAAGCACATTTCTCATTTGATCCTCATAATAGCCCCATGAAGCAGGTGCTGTAATTATCTTTGTTTTACAGATAAGGAAACTGAGACAGACAGAGGTTAAATGACTTTTCTATGCTTATATAGCTATCAGTTGTCTGAGACAGAATTCAAATTCATGTCCTTTTGCCTCCACAGCTAACACTTTATGTACTACACTACCTATTTGTTTCATGAATCAAAAGCTTAGAAAGACTCTTGAAACTTTTCCTGTGACCAACACCAGAATTGTAGGCGGTGCAGATTGTGGACATAAAACTACTTTTTTGTGTGTCACACAAGATCAGAACTGACACTTGCTTTCTATAATATTCAAGAATTTGTCATATGGACTAGTACATGATAAGAGCCATGAAGGAAAGATCATGTCTTTTATTTTCATGTATCTCCCATAGAGCCTAGCATAGAGCCTTATTTTGAATAGATCTCAGCTGAATGTTTAGTTGAATGAGTAATAGAATAAAGTTTAACATTGCAGAGTTCTTTAATTACCAGTTCCATTTTACTCCTAGCCACTCTCTCAAAATCTTTTCCTTATTCTAACACTATGATGTTTATTTTGTTTTGGGTTTCTCACATAGTCGGAATGATTCACCAATATTGATTTTATCTGTTTAAATTATATATCCTCTCATCTTCTTCCCTCCTCCATCTCCCCATCCTTTTACTGCCTCTGTGTCCTATCCAACCTACACTGCTTGCTCTTCTCTGAACTTTTTTCCCATTGTTGGCCTATGTGCTTTTCTGATCAATGCAGTGACCAACCACCATGCCAGAGGAATAATGACGAAGCATAGTGCCTACCTCCTGTTAGAGAGATCAGAGAGGTGATGAACTCAGGATGCAGAATAAGGCGTACATTTTCAGACACAGACAATACAGGAATTTATTTTACTTGACTACATATATATACATATATTTATATACATATATGTATGTGTATACTATATATTTGTTTCAAGGGTGTCATTTTCCTTTTTTTGGTAGTTTTTAAATTCAAAGGTGGTAGGAAACATGGTGAGGCTAGGGTAGTGAAGGAAGGAAGGAAGGAAGGCAGGAAGGCAGGAAGGAAATATAGAAGAGAACAGGCCAGAAAGAACCACAGATAAGCAGGACAGATTTGAAAGCTCAATGTTGAAATTATCATATTTTTTTGATATTTTTTTATTTATTTAATATATTTAGTTTTTGGCATTGATTTTCACAAGAGTTTGAATTACAAATTTTCTCCCCATTTCTACCATCCCCCCAACTCCAAGATGGCATATATTCTGGTTGCCCTGTTCCCCAGTCAGCCCTCCCTTCTGTCACCCCACTCCCCTCCCATCCCCTTTTCCCTTCCTTTCTTGTAGGGCAAGATAAATTTCTAGGCTCCATTGCCTGTGTATCTTATTTTCTAGATGCATGCAAAAACTTTTTTTTTTTGTTTTTGAACATCTGTTTTTAAAACTTTGAGTTCCAAATTGTCTCCCCTCTTCCCTTCCCACCCACCCTCCCTAAGAGGTCAAGCAATTCAACATAGGCCACATGTGTATCATTACGTATAACCCTTCCACAGTACTCATGTTGTGAAAGACTAACTATATTTTGCTCCTTCCCAACCTATCCCCCTTTATTCAATTTTCTCCCTTGACCTTTCGAAAGTGTTTGTTTTTGATTGCCTCCACCCCATCTGCCCTCCCTTCTATCATCCACCCCTTTTTTATCTTCTTCCTTCTTCTTTCCTGTGGGGTAAGATACCCAATTGAGTATGTATGGTATTCCCTCCTCAGGTCAAATCTGATGAGAGCAAGAGTTACTCATTCCCCCCTCGCCTGCCTTCTCTTCCTACAGAACTGCTTTTTCTTGCCACTTTTATGTGAGATAATTTACCCCATTCTATCTCTCCCTATCTACCTCTCTCAATATATTCCTCTCTCATCCCTTAATTTGATTTTATTTCTTTTAGATATCTTCCCTTCATCTTCAACTCACCCTGTGCCCACTCTCTCTCTCTTTCTATATAAATATATATATATATATACACACACATACACATACACATACATATATACATACATACACATTCACTTATACATATATATACATAAACATATGTATATATATATATATATGCATATTCCCTTCAGCTACCCTAATACTGAGGTCTCATGAATCATACACATCATCTTTCTATGTAGGAATGTAAACAAAACAGTTCAACTTTAGTAAGTCCCTTGCAATTTCTTTTTCTTGTTCTTTTTCTTGATTACCTTTTCATGCTTCTCTTGATTCTTGTGTTTGAAAGTCAAATTTTCTATTCAGCTCTGGTCTTTTCACTGAGAAAGCTTGAAAGTCCTCTATTTTATTGAAAATCCATATTTTGCCTTGGAGCATGATACTCAGTTTTGCTGGATAGGTGATTGTAGGTTTTAATCCTAGCTCCATTGACCTCCGGAATATCGTATTCCAAGCCCTTCGATCTCTTAATGTAGAAGCTGCCAGATCTTGGATTATTCTGATTATGTTTCCACAATACTCAAATTGTATCTTTCTGGCTGCTTGCAGTATTTTCTCCTTGATTTGGGAGCTCTGGAATTTGGCAACAATATTCCTAGGAGATTTCTTTTTGGGATCTATTTGAGGAGGTGATCGATGGATTCTTTCAATTTCTATTTTGCCCTGTGGCTCTAGAATATCAGGGCAGTTCTCCTTGATAATTTCTTGAAAGATGATATCTAGGCTCTTTTTTTGATCATGGCTTTCAGGTAGTTCAATAATTTTTAAATTGTCTCTCCTGGATCTATTTTCCAGGTCAGTGGTTTTTCCAATGAGATATTTCCCATTGTCTTCCATTTTTTCATTCCTTTGGTTCTGTTTTATAATATCTTGATTTCTCATCAAGTCACTAGCTTCCACTTGCTCCAATCTAATTTTTAAGGTACTATTTTCTTCCGTGGTCTTTCGGACCTCCTTTTCCATTTGGCTAATTCTGCCTTTCAAGGCATTCTTCTCCTCATTGGCTTTTTGGAGCTCTTTTGCCATTTGAGTTAGTCTATTTTTTAAGGTGTTTTCTTCAGTATATTTTTCAGTATTTTTTTGGGTCTCCTTTAGCAAGTCATCGACTTGTTTTTCATGGTTTTCTCACATCCTTCTCATTTCTCTTCCCAATTTTTCCTCTACTTCTCTAACTTGCTTTTCCAAATCTTTTTTGAGCTCTTCCATGGCCTGGGACCAATTCATGTTTTTCTTGGAGGCTTTTGTTGTAGGCTCTTTGACTTTGTTGACTTCTTCTGGCTGTATGTTTTGGTCTTCTTTGTCACCAAAGAAAGATTCCAGAGTCTGAGACTGAATCTGGGTGCATTTTCGCTGCCTGGCCATGTTCCCAGCCAACTAACTTGACCCTTGAGTTTTTCAGTGGGGTATGACTGATTGTAGAGTTAAGAGAACTATGTTCCCCGCTTGGGCGGATGTGCCAGCTCTGCCACACCAGCACTCCACCTTCCCAAAAACCCCCAATCCGGACTGGATTTAGATCTTCCGCTGGCTCTTCACTCCTGCTCTGATCCGCCACTTAATTCCTCCCACCAGGTGGGCCTGGGGCTGGAAGCAACTGCAGCTGTAGTTCTGTAGCTGCCCCACCTCCGCTGCCCCTGGGGCGGTAGCCTAACTGTGAATTCCTTCCACTCCAGCAGCTTTTCCCACTAACCTTCTCTGTCGTCTTTGGTGTTTGTGGGTTGAGAAGTCTGGTAACTGCTACAGCTCACTGATTCAGGGCACTAGGGCACACTCCGTCTGGCTCCTGGTCTGGTTGGTCTGCGCCGCTCACACTGGGCTCTGCTCTGCTCCCAGCTCTGTGCAGGATAGACCTCACTCAGAGACCATCCAGGCTGTTCTGGGCTGGAGCCCTGGTTCTCTCTGCTCTTTTATGAGTTCTGCAGTTCTAGAATTGGTTCAGAGCCATTGTTTTTAGGTTTTTGGAGGGACTCGGCAGGGAGCTCATGCTAGTCCCTGCTTTCCAGCCGCCATCTTCTACCATATATTTTAAAGAAAAAAACTGCACATAATAGAAATGTGCAGTTTCTGGTTACAAAACTCTTTTTCTGTTTACTATTTACATATGAAAATGCTTATCTTATTTGATATTTACTAAACTCAAAAGAAAAAAAAATCTACTGTAATCTCTGTTTCAAAAGCCTTTCTTACCAAGGACAACTTCCCATATTACCAATACAGACCTCAAAATACCCTTGAGTATTTAATAAACAAACTGTACAGGAACTGAACTTTTATTATAGACAAAACATTTGCTGGTAATCACCTAGATATGACATTGATATTATAAAATATTGGACCTGTGTGAGATAGGGAAACAACCATAGAGCTTGATGAATTAGTTTCCTACTTCAAAACACTGCTTTTTCTTCATTATCTTCTAGTCAACTCAGTTACCTAGAGAGCTATTATCGAGCTAATACCCTTGGATATAAATTTTCCTTTAAGACCTTCAGTTTGTTACACTTTTAAGACTTTGTCAAATATATTATTTTGAAGATTCCTTAGCTAAAATGTATACCACAGTTCCTATAACTACTCACTTTCTACTCAATTCGGAAAGTTGTCTAATATGTTCAGCTATAGTCTAAAAAATCCCCTGTCTTTGGCCTTTCTGGAGTGTTTTGATATTGCTTTGTTAGAACTTTCTAAAGCTTGTCTTACAACAACTTAACAAACAAATATGATTATACAAGCACAGGAAAGAGAGAGAGAAAAGGCAACAGACTAAGGAAGAATGAGTCAGAGATGTGTGTGTTCTCAAGAATGAAAATCTTGGGATCTTTGGTATTCTGGGATGTTATTTGACCTACCCATCTATACAGACCTACTTTATAATGTTAAGGTGTTTGGAGTCAACAGTAAGCTTACTTTAGTTCTCACCATACTGTCTCTGGAACATTTTGTCCACTCTCTTCAAAATTAGATCTTGATAGCTGGGTACGTATAAAACCATGTCACAGGTCCTTGTCTACATATGATGTATAATGCTTTAAAAACCCTTAACAGTACATAACCAGGTTTTTTTAAACCAGCAAGCGAATTTAGTTATCTCTTCACCTGGAGAAATTTGAAGTCTACCATTTCAAATTTGCTTTACCACAAAATAAAAGTCATAATAATTTTTAAAGAGATGAAAAGGAAAAATAAGATTGATGGTCGTAATTGAAGTGAAATAAAGTTAATTAATGTAATCAAATGGCATAATTGAGGCCTTTCTTGAAAAAGCCAAATATAATGCCAGAAAAAAAAGATTTAAAATGTATACGAAACATAGATTTTTTTTTGTATTTAAAATTAATTTGTTTATTTTTGGTTTACAACTATCAGTTCCACAAGCTTTTGAGTTCCAAATTTTCTCCCCATCCCATTCCTTCCCTTCTCCCCAAGAAAGCAGGCAATCCAATATAGACTCTACATATACATTCACATTAAACATATTTTCACATTAGTAATGTTGCAAAGAAAAATTATAACCAATGGAAAAAGAAGAAGCAAAACAGAAAAGGGATCAAATAGTTGCTTTGATCTGTATTCAGAGTCCATAATTCTTTCTCTGGATCTGGATAGCATTTTCCATCATGAGTCTTTTGGAACTGTCTTTGAACCTTGCATTGCTGAGGAGAGCCAAGTCTCCTCAAAGTTAGTCATCACACAATGTGTTTGTAACTGTGTACAATGTTCTCCTGGTTCTGCTCCCCTCACTCAGCATTAATTCAGATAAGTCTTTCCAGGTTTTTCTGAAGTCTGCCTGCTCATCATCTCTTATAGCACAATAGTATTCCGTTACATTCATATACCACAATTTGTTCAGCCATTCTCTAGTTGATGGGCATCCTCCCAAATTCCAGTTCTTTATCACTACAAAAAGAACTGCTATAAATATTTTTGTACACATGAGTCTTTTCCCATTTGTGTGATCTCTTTGGGATACAGCCCTAGAAGTGGTATTGCTGGGTCAAAGGGTATGCACATTTTTATAGCCCTTTGGGCATTGTTCCAAATTGCCCTCCAAAATGGTTAGATCCATTCACAACTCCACCAACAATGTATCAGTGTTTCAATTTTCCTACATCTTCTCCAGCATTTGTAATTTTCCTGTTTTTCATGTTAAACAATCTGACAGGTTATACAAAATATAGTTAACCAAAATATATCATGGGCACAATGGATATATGATGTAGAAAGAAACAGGGATATCTTTTTATAACACAATTCAGCTCCTAAGTTCTTTTCCAGCGACAAGATTTTTGATTCTATAAATAATCAATCAATATTTATTAAAATATGGTAACATCCTAGCTGTGTGACTTGGACAAGTCACTTAACCTCCATTTGCCACTGGAGAAGACAATGGCAAATCACTCCAGTATCTTTGCCAAGAAATCCCATGGACAGAAGTCTGCGGGATCACAAAGAATTGGACTTACCTGAAACATTTGAACAACAATCACATACTATGTAGAAAACACTGGGCTAGACCCCAGAGATCTGAAGATAAATATAAAACAATCCCTCCCTTTAGTTGCTTTAGTGGAAAATAGTGAGATTTTTTTGAGGAAAAATTTAAAGTTTCCCAAACATGGTTTAGCAGGATATGCTTTAATAGAACTGGGGTTTACTTTTTAGGTTTCCCGGAATACCTTACATTTTTAAATTGGCTGTTTTCAAAATAAGAAGTTAATCTACACTGGCAGTCTAAAGGGCATGGGAGATTTAAGCATTCTACTTTGGTCCTCTGAAATATGTGTTTGTAAACTCTGATAACTTAGACTCAAAATCACCTATGTACCTATGATGTACAATGTACTCTGCTAGGTGCTAGGGATGCAAAGGCAAAGATGAAATAGTTCTTACCCTCAATAAGCCTACATTCTACTGGGAGGAGGATAGAACATATGCACAAATAACCAAAAACAAACTTTGTAAATTTACAAAACTTTGTAAATGCAAAGTAATTTGGGGAAGTGGCTGGAAGAGGGAGAAGATTTCTTGTACCTGGGGTTATAAGGAAAGGCTTCACAGAGGCTTAGTATTGAATTTAGTATTGAAGGAAGCTAGGGAGTCCAAGAGGGAAAAGGAAGGAAAGAGCATTCTAGGCATGGGAGATAGTCTATGAAAAGGCATCAAGACAAGAGGTCCAATGTTGAGCTCAGGGTACGGTAAGGAGGTCAGATTTAGGGGCACGCTCTTATCAGTTGTTAAATTTTTAGCGTGAGCATTTACACTTTGTAAATCAGAACAAGGCAGGTCTTGATTTACTGCTTTGTTGATTGTCTAGATTAGTGGTGTTAGATTGAAATACAAACAGATCCCTGTAGAAAACCACAAAGTAACATTATCTATATTGTATTTTAATTTGTTTTGTTAAACATTTCATAGTTGCATTTTAATCTGGTTCTGATGGTACTGAGAAGTTTTGCCAGTGCCGGTGGGCTATGAGTTTGATACTGCTAGTCTAGACTTAAGAGAGTGATAGAGAAAATATTGATGGTGCAGATTAAACTTAAAAGCTGTCATGTATTTTCTGAAAGCTAGCTGTTACATTTTGCCAGCATGCCCTTGGGATCTGCTGCTAGACTAATACAATCTTGGTAAATGTCTTTTAATTTGCCACTTACCTCAAAAACACCCAAGCTCCTCCATCACCACCTTAGCCTTCCATTGATTACAAGGGAATTCCAAGCTTTTTATCCTGGAATTCCCAATCTAACTTCAGCCTAACCATTCCAGCCTGAGCTTATTATCTGCAAAGCCTCATTACTTCTGATTTTGAATTACTAATGTGATCATTACGTGGAAAAAAATTCTACTTCATTCTTCTAGATAACTTAAAAATTAAAGCCAACTTCTGTCTCCTTTACCCTTAAATTCTATGAGTTACTACACAAGTTCTAGTGAGTTGCCTGAGACACACCAATATCAATTAATTTGATCAGGGATATATGGCTAATAAGTGTCTGATGCAGGATTTGAACCTTGGTCTTCCTGCTTCCAGCTTAAGCTTTCTATCCACTTACCAAGATACCCTCTATTCATTATAAACACTTTAGCACAGTGCCTGGCACCTAGCAAGTACTTAATAAATGTTTATTGATTGATAAGCTAATTATAATCATAGAATCTTAGAACTTAGAGATTTTCTTTCCCAACCCTCTGTAATGGCAACCACACTGGCATATCCAGGATGGCTGGTGGTACAGGTTCTTAGATCTGCTTTACTAAAGGAAGCAACTTAAAAGGGGTCAATAATCTTCTTTAGTTGCATAGAAAAAATACAAAGAGAAATAAAGACCAACCGAGAGGGGTCTACTGCCTGAATTAAAGCCTTACATCCACCACTGAATCAAGAGAGCCTTTACCTCTGAGGAGCCAGGGAGCTCTGAACATACAGCCACTCAGAGCCCCAACCAGAGACTCATGACATTTTTCTCATAAGCGAGCCCCCAAAGCAAAAGCTCACCTCTCACCATATATACGCTTTCAGCTAATAGGCTCAGAGCCAGAAGACATCACAACCCAACTCATTGCCTAATTAGCTGATTAACAAAAGGTATGCAAGCCTTCCTGCAAGCAAGCAAGCAAGCTTCCCTTATAGGGCTCCACATGAGGCCTGTTAATGGGTAGGGAAGATCTTACACCCCCCCATCCCCATTAACATTACACCATCTCATTTAACAGGTGAGAAAACTGAGGCTAAGCAGGCTATGTGACTTGCCCAAAGTCACACAGGTAAGTAAGCATCAGAGATGCAATTTGAACCCAGGTTCTTTGCCTCCAAAAGCAACATTTTTTTCCACTGTAAAGCTGAGATAAACTTCACTCCTAGTCTTCTATATTTACTATCATTTAACAAAACAAGATAGGATTGATAGCCAATATATTTTGGAAAGCCAGAACTTATTACCCAGGACCCTGTCTACTTTCTGATTTTTACAAATTGAGGTTTAGGTATTCTTTTATAGAGTCACTGAGCAAGCAGTTGCTGAGGACAGAACACTCTGTTAGGTGGCCTAAAAAAAAGGTCCCTGACTGACACATTAGAATTTGGTTGGGAAAGCAAAAACTGCAAAATATGAAAGGACAGAACAAGCACAAAGAAATATCAGGCACACAGAAATAATATAGGAATAATACAGAAATACAGAAGGAAAGGTGCTAGGTATAAAGATCAGAGGAGATCAGAATTTAGTGGGGGTAAATGAGGCAGAGATTTTTGGAGGAGGTATTTATATTCTACGATAAGTTAAAAATCAGTTTCTGAAACCTCATTTTATTTAACCATAATAGCGTGAGTTTAGTTGAAATGCTTTAGCAACATTTTACTGAAAATGCTAAAGAGTAGAATAAGAATGTACACATCAAAAGAAAATCTTAAAAGTAGAATATATACATTTTGGGGGCAACTAGATGGCACGGTGAATAGAGTGCTGGGCCTGGAGTCAGGAATACTCATCTTTCTGAGTTCAAATCTGACCTCAGACACTTATTAACTATATGATCCTGGGCAAGTGACTTAACCCTGTCTACTTCAATTTCCTCATCTTTAAACAGAGGATTATAATAACATCTAATAATAATAATGATAGGCAGCTATATGGTATAGTAGAGTGCTGGGCCTGGAGTCAGGAAGGCTCATCCTCCTGAGCTCAGCTCTGACTTCAGACCCTCTAGGCAAGGCACTTAACCCTGTTTGCCTCAGTTTCTTCATCTGTAAAATGAGCTGGAGAAGGAAATGGCAAACCATTCCAATATCTTTGCCAAGAAAACCCCAAATGGGGTTACAAAGAGTCAGACACAACTGAAAAATGACTAATCAACAATAAAACACAACTTTATTTTTCTCCAAAGTGAAGGAAACATTTTGCCTTCATTTTTAGGAAACGTGTGTGTGTGTGTGTGTGTGTGTGTGTGTAAATAATACACACACATTCACATATTTTCTCTGTATATATTATATATTTAGCTTCTAGATGATGGACATTGGTCTCATAATCACTGTAGATAATGTTAACACCTGGTGATTATGGTATTAAGGTTCTCTTTCCTGTGTTGTTTATGGTTATTTCTGTAGCAAAAGTGATCGACTCAAAATATTCCTATGCAAATCAGTTTAAAGCACTCAGCCAGAAGTTTAACCATGAAAAAGTTCTTTTTTTTTTTTTTTTTAGGGAAAAAAATGCCATTAGGACAATAAAGCAAATTAAACAAATGTAAGGTTCTGTTATAGTAACATGTAGGACAGTGTTACCCTCCTGTAGAGTCTGTTAATAACCAAGAACTGAATTGGCTCTAACGACCCATGTTCTAGTCCCATATCTGCTGTGGACTAGTATAATCGAGCAAGTCAAAACCTCTCAGTGTCATTTTTCTGATATGCAAAAGGAGAAGGACCAAATGCTCTCAAGAGTTCCCTCAAAGTCTTAACATTCTGTGACTCTAATACTGATTGACTTCAACTCAATACAAACAAACATTTAGAGCCTTTCTGGGCAGTTCTCTTCTAGGCACTCAGTAACACGCAAAGTTTAGATAGGATATGATCACCCACACACTATTGCTCATGGTTTATTTTTATTACTATAAATAATGAGGGAACACGAATAAGATATGTTTGGTACATTTTACCCAACAACCTCTAAACTAGAGAGGCGAAAAAAGAAGACAGGGATTGGTTCCCCACCATGTAGCCTAGTTGATATAATCATAGAAAGCAAAGGGAAG
Source organism: Trichosurus vulpecula (assembly GCF_011100635.1). Classification (NCBI taxonomy): domain Eukaryota; kingdom Metazoa; phylum Chordata; class Mammalia; order Diprotodontia; family Phalangeridae; genus Trichosurus; species Trichosurus vulpecula. The sequence continues at coordinate 144,584,451 of NC_050577.1, read as the reverse complement.
ATAACAGAAGTAATTAGATGTTAATATGTAAACAAAATACAAAGGTACAAAGATGTGTTTAGTACTCTGTTAATCCTTCACTAAATGTGAAGTTTTCCTGATGGAAATAGGAAGGGCAGTTGGCCATTGGCCTGACAGTTCTGGAAGGAGCCAAGGCACAGTTAAGGCAGGGAAGACGGGGCCACTTTGTGGAGTTTGATTGCTATGCCACTGCGTTCAGCAAGGTTGAGAGGCAAGACAGACACAGATGGGGCAAGAAGCAATTTCAGGGGACATGACCTCTGGAAGCAGAGAAGAGAGCCAACTATAGGTTTAAGAGTGAACTAGCTATTGAGAAATCTTAAAGGGTCCTTTGAACTTTTTTTGAGTTGCCATATTTTCTAGAAACACTAGACCCAGAGTATGCAGGAGGCCCTGAATGTTTCAAGGATAAACCCTGCTTCTCTTCCTCCCTACCCCAGCCTGAACTGACATAGTGTGTTGTTTGCATCCCAAGCTGGACCCCCTGTGTGTCCTGGGGAGTCAAGACAGGTGCCAGTCAGTTTACACTAGGCCAAGAAATTACTTGTGCAGCTGGGATCCTTGTAGATAAGCAGACCATCCTATCCTCATAGTCTAGCAGTTCCCAAGGGAAAAGAATGTGGCTTTTGTCATCACCTTGCTATATTGATTGCTTCCTATAGAATATATCCATGTGTATGTACACATTGATATATAGCTATACTCATAATTAAGGCCTTCTTCCACTTGTTAGGAGCTTCATGAAGTTTATTCCTCCTCCCCTATAGAATCTGAATAGACTCCTAGGGGAACAAACTAGGAACATCACTCTTGAGGGCCTTCGATCCTAACTTGTGAGAATAACATAAGGCCATCCTCCAGGAAATGGAGTAGAGTATACTGGGAACACTCATGCCTATTTTAACTGGCTACTATGTAATTCTGGGTGTACCTTAGACTTCATATAAAATATTTTATTACTGAAAAGACCTTAGTATAACACCATTCAACTATAACACCACCATCATATTTCTTGGACCCTAAGGGCAGCTTTACAATAAGGATCCAGAGGCATTAGATGATAGGAGGAAAGAAAGTATGTTTCATGTATGTAGTCTAGAATGGGAGGGTTGGACACAGAGCTGAAGTGGGGGCCAGAGACAGAGCCACTACTGGCCCATTCCTTAGTTACCTTTGTTCTCTTGGACTTAGACACCTTTTTCTACATGGGAGAAAATGGGTTCTTCCGATATTTAGTACACCTCCATCTCTGGTCCACCATTGTGATAGGACCAGGGTTTCACTGATTTCCCTACAATAGGGATTAGTTTTCCCCATAAAGGCAACAAAAGCTGCCTATGGGACCAGATTGGGCCCTGCCTCCCTTGATGTAGCTTCTTGGTCACCTAAGGGCATAAAAGCTCCATCCAAATGGATACAGGGCCCCTCTGATTTCATAAGTGTCTAAGAGTCACCACACTCTGCTCTGCTGGGCAGATGTGGTTCTGTATGGAGGAGATGTGCTGCATTGACTTTAGGAAAGTAAACTTCCTTTTGTTCTCTGTTCGATGACTTTTATAAGCTTCTCATTTTGTCTCAAGACTGAACTTGAACTAACAAGCAGCTGGTATTGAGCCTGTCTGCTTAGACAGATCATTAGGTAAGCCCCTCACCACATCTCTTTCCCATTCTCTTCCATCCCACCTTCCCACAACAAGCTCTCTCCATAAAGAAAGCTGGTGGCTTAAAAACGGAAGTCAGTGGTATTATACTTTCGCATTCTCAAAAGAGAACAAATATTGTTTATAATATTTTTCTCAGATGAAAAGAAAATACATTCATTTTAATAATGCATTTTTAAAAATTGCATTTCAAACAGCAAAACAGATTTTTGGTAGTAGGAAAAGGCATTGTTTTAAGGAAATATGATAGCCTGAATGATATCCTTTCTTAGCAGTAGAGACGGGATAGAGTACTTGCACATCCGAGGTAAGGTCTTGGACAAAATTCTACATTCCTCTGTCTTTGAAAATTGTGTCTCTCCTCATCTGCCAGCAGTGACATTGCTATCTCCTAGAGGCTTTGAGTCTTCATTGTGACTCAAAAAAGTTTATTTGCCTACCACTGCTACCAGCCTTTATGATTTTTTAGAAGCTTGCCTGGTTAGACGTGATGTTATGGGTATGATGATGGGTATCATGAACTCACCCCCGGGGCGGGGCCGGGGAGGACTGTTACAAAGCTGCCTGTTCAGTCATCCTTGGCAATATCACAGTTAATAACTGACATCAAGTTACCTTTTAGATGATTAAATTTGGAGAAATGGGGCATAAAATAATATGTCTGTCCTTCACTTGGCTCTCACCAGGACAATATAGCTAACATTTTATATTAGTGCTTCATGGCATATGATCCTCACAACAATCCTCTGAGGTAAAAGTTTTTATTTCTCCTATTTTAAAGATTAGGAAAATGAAACAGAGCTTCTGTGACTTGCACAGGGTCATACAAACAATACGTGTCTGAGGCAGAGTTTGAACTCATATCTTCCTGACTTTAAGTCCAGCTCTAATTACTGCGCCACTTAGATGCCTGAAAAAGCTTCATCACACAGTGGTTTCCAACAGGTTATGGACTGAGGGGGCAGCTTTCCATTTTGAATAGGCTTAAAACCTATTTGGAATCCAATAAATCATATGGAACAAATGGAGGAGGTAGTTTTCTGTTTATTAATATGGGAGGACTCCTTTGAACTGAAGCTGACTTTTTCCTTGGACAAAGGAAACCACCTCCACCAATCTACAGAACATGGAGTGTAGAAAAGTAAAAGCTTTCGCAGCTCCCTTTGTAACTAGAACTGAGCAACAAGCTTAGATCCTAGCAAGAACTGACAGCACTAGAGCAGGTGACTTGACTTGACCAGTAGTAGGGAGGGCTTCAAAACAGGTCTCCTAAGGTGTCTTTCTTGACCTTGTTCTTCTTCTTCCTTTTTTTTTTTTTGGTGAAGCAAGTGGTGTTTAGTGACTCTCCCAGGGTCATACGGCTAGTAAGTCTTAAGTGTCTGAGGCTGGTTTTGAACTCAGGCCCAACTGACTCCAGGGCCAGGGGGGGTCTATCCACTGAGCTACTTAGCTGCCCCTTCTTCCTTGTTGACCAAGAGAGCAGCAACCTTGCTTTTGGCCTTATTCCCACTAATCTGACTTATTTTCTCCTAGCTGCTTGTGTTTCCCTAATTACCTCCCCATCTGACACGACTTTATATTTATTGTCTATATTTTAAAATTTGCATACATGTTCTTTGTTTCCCCTAAAGTGAGTAAGTGCTTCAAGGGCAAGGGTTATTTATGTTTTTCTTCTTCTTCTATATCCCAAGTTCTTAATACAGTGTCTGGTACATGGATTTTAATAAATGCTTGTTGATTGATTGGTTGGAGAGAGGGAGGAGACAAAGGAAAACAAAACTCTTTCTCTGGTCACTTTTCTTTTCCTCCATGGGCCCAGGAGTATTCTTTGGCTCTTATACCCTTCTTGGGTGACAGTATGGCAGGCCCGCTGGGGCTAGCACAGGTATCGATAAGTAATCCATTGTCATCTTCTTTTCAGGAATGATAGCATTCCTGATATATTTAGGATTATCATTAAAGTTCATTTTATGGAACCAATTTTTGAGAGATTTGTATGTTTGTACTGAGCTAGGAACTTCACCTGCTATAGGCCATATGATTGAAAATCAGAGTTGTATGTTCATCATTGCCCCCAAAATTTCTCCTATGGATTGTATGCCTGATAATTTTTATTACACACTTCATTCTCTTTTTAGCAAAATTGTGTCTTTATATTCTGGGGCTTGGTTTCCAGGCATTCTAGTAGCTAGTAACTCAATGGTCTTAAGAACTGGCTTTCAAAAGAAGTAGAGTATATCACACTTGATAATACCATGAAGGACAATGCCTTCTATCACTAAAATATATGCATTTATGAAAACACTAAGGTGTTTGTTGTGCCTCACTACCCATTGGCCTAGCCAGCTACCTTCGTTGCATGTCCCCCATCCTACACTGGTTAAAATTTAAAATAGCCTGTTGTTCTATAGCACTGGTGAAAGTTTTGCTGTTGTTCGATTGTGTTCAACTCCTTGGGACCCCATTTTAGGGTTTTCTTGGCAGAGGTATTGGAGCAGTTTGCCGCTCCCTTCTCTAGCTCATTTTACAAATGAGATAACTGAGGCAAACAGGGTCAAGTGATTTGCCCAGGGTACATATCTTGTAAGTGTGAGGCTGGATTTGTACTCAGAAAGATGAGTCTTTTGGATTCTGAGCCTGGTGCTCTATCCACTGTGCTACCTAGTCACCCTGGTGAAAGATTAAGTAATAACTAACAAATAACGCAATTCTTGTTGAGACTGAAGGAGCCTTGCACTCATTTAACCTTCCCCTCTTGCATTATCCCACAGGAAACATAAGATCATGTAAGGGGTTTGAGAGTGAGTAGGCAAGGTTATATTACAAACTCATTCATATGTGTTTCTTTACCAAGCTGCAAGGCATTTTGTTTAACTCAGGAAGGGATTTATTTTTATCCTAAAACAAATATAAAGAACTGTGCAGAAGAAGTTAGATTTAAAAAAAATTAGGATGGAAGCACCAAGATCATTCCATGTCAAGACATTTTTAAAAATTCCTATAAATTTATGTAATAGTTCCCTGTCTCCCTATCTTCCCTGTCTCATCAAGTTACTGGAGATATTGCTAGGCTTGAAGTACATGGCTTCTGTATTATATATGTGCTTACTGCCCATTCAGATCAGGGTAGGAGTAATCCTAACTAATTGTTCATCTCGAATTTGCCACAGTCTTGTACTTCTTCCTCTCCCTACTTCCTCTCCCATGAAACTCCCTTACTGGTGGATTACATATATATGTGTGTGTGTGTGTGTGTGTGTGTGTGTGTGTGTGTGTGTGTGTATGTATACAGACATATCAGAATGTTTAGGAGACATAAAATTCATGAGACCAAGTGGTTATGAAGTATACATAGACTATAACTATCAGTGGCATTGTGAATTTTTTTTCATTCAAGTCAACAAACTTCTAGTTCTTAATGATGACTATTAATTACCTACCCCTAAGATGAAACCACTAATTATTGTTCACATTGAAATTATAATCAAGATTTCTACTACTACAATATTAGTCTTAAGTTCATCTAGTATCTAAAATAGGCTTTAAAAATTGAATGAAGAATATTAGGGAGTTGGTCAATAAGCACTTATTAAGTGAATGTTTACTATGCACCAGGAATGGTGGTACATAGAAAGTGGATGAAAGAAAGAAAAGACAGTCCTAGCCCCCAAGATATTCACATTCTAATAGGTAAACAACGTGAAACTATCTACATACATGTAAGATATAAAGAATAGAAGGAAAGTAATTCCAAAAATAAAAGAAGGAAAGTAATTCCAGCAATTTTGGCATTAGCAGCTAGGGGGACTGGGAGTGGCTTCTTGTAGAAGGTAGTATTCAATCTGAGTCTTGAAGGAACCCAGAGAAACAAAAAGACAGAGGTGATGAGGGAGAGTATTCTGGGCATAGGGTACAACCACTGAAAACTTTTGGAGCTGGGTCATATTTGAGGAATACCAAGTAGACCAGTATGGCTGGATTTTTAGAGTACTTAGAGGGAAGTAAAGCTTAAGAAGGCTGGCCAAGTAGAAAGGTGCCAGGTTATGAAGACCTTTAAATATCAATCAGCAATTTATATTTGATCCTGATAGTGACAGGAAGCCATTGTTGCTAATTGTTTTCATTTGATGAGACAGGGGAGGGAATGAAGTGATAGCAAATAGTTTTCGCATACTAATTTTTGAAGACAAATCTCAAATATCATTGCAATAACATATATATCAGGTATAGAAAAGTGGTATGAATGGCATACATTTTAGCCCAGCAGAGGTTCCCAAAGTGGGAGATACTGCCTCGTGGGGGGCACTGGGATGATCCAGGGGGTGGTAGTAGCCTCGGGTGCAATCGGGGGGCATTGAATAAAAATAAGGGATTGGTGAAAGCATAAGGAAAGAAGAAAAGATAAGAAAATTTTGAAAAACCATTTGTACATGCTTCATCTGTTGATAACAGGGTTAAAGTCATAGTGATTAAATTATTTTCCAAATGAATACACAAAATGTAAGTTATAACCCATCAGTAGTCAAGTCAGTTGACAGGTCTTAATAAGCAAGTGTGGGTAGACAACCATGTCGTGCATTGTCAGGAAGTCCAGTCTGCATCAGCAGGAATATGTGTGTGTCATGACTTGTTTACAAGATGATAGTATGTAATTACATGATGCAACATTGCATCATCAAAGTTTCAATGCAGGAAAACCCTCATAAATTTACAATAAATTATTAAATTTAAGATGCGACATTTAAAAAAATATGTTTTGTATTTTTTCGAAATGACACAAATAAAAAACCAGTACTAAAGGGTTAAAAGAAAGTAGATTTCCAGAGGGGGGCTGAGTAATTTTTCTTTTGAAAAGGGGGTGGTGGGCCAAATAAGTTTGGGAACCCTGGCTTAAAGAACTATAAAGAGCCAGAGGCAGGAAAAAAAATTGTTGGTAGCAAAAGCAAAACTTATGACCCATATTAAAGGCTTTATAAAACAAATTTTCCCAAGGTAGCTTTAGAAAAAAAAAACCCCTCAGAATAAGTATTTGTTGGATTGAATTGTTAGTAAATTATTACTTTGGGATATGTGTATGTAACACACACATACATAGATCTATATCTATATCATCTATATCTACATCATCTATATCTATACCTATACCTATACCTATATCTCTGTCTCTATCTCTATCTCTATCTCTATCTCTATCTCTATCTCTATCTCTATCTCTATCTCTATCTCTATCTCTATCTCTATCTCTATCTCTATCTCTATCTCTATCCATGGCAGCTTGGAATGAAATTCCTTTTGTAGTTCCATAGACAGAACACCTGGAGTAAGGGGTCTTGGATTCAAATCCCATCTCTGACACAACCTGCATAACTTTGGGCTCGCAGCTCGCTGGGCCTCAGTTGCCACATGTACAAAATGAGGGGGTTGGACTACATGCCCTTTGAAGTCCCTTCCAGCTCTAGAGCTATGATCCTCAAAAAACACAGCACAACAAAATAGAAGCTAATTCCATTCAAAGGAGTAATTCCATTTAAAAGAACCCACAGTGATACTGAGCTTTTCATTAGAGGGGAAGCTTGCTCATTAAACAATCAAACGTAGAGTCAAAAGCTGGCAGACGAAGATGACTCAACTTTTTATTTGGATCAACTGCCTCCTAAATGGAAGGGGTTTAATTTAGAAAACTATCTGGAAGTGGACATATGTCCCTTGAGAAAACCTGAGGTCCTTGAAGGCAGGGATTGTTTCATTTTTGTCTTTGTATTTCCTGCACCTAGGATAGTGCCTGGTACAAAGCAGAAACTTAATGATGCTTGTTTACGCAGGTTCCTCACCCCTGGATTAGTTAATATGCAGAGGCTGAAATATTAGAAGATATGAAATCTAAAACTATTCCATATATAGTAATAGGCTGTTAGGTTCCACACTGCAACCTAGATGATCTCTTAAGTTCCTTTTAGTTCTTAAATTCCTTGGGGAAAAAATAGAAATAATCATTCCCAAGATCTCTCTATAAAACTAATTTCAGCCCTAATTTATAGGCTTGAAAAATGCTCTGAACAGCACAGGCTGCTTAGCAGCAGGTATTATCCCTGCTGCTGTTATATCATGATTCAAAAAGGTAACTTTACTGTGGGCATCCCCAGTCACTGGGACACCGGTGCTATGAAAAACTGAGGCAACCAGGCCAGGGGCACAGATTTTTGAATCTCTAAGGGGTACAAAAGAGCCTCTAAGTGTGTGTATTTTGGAGGTTTGCTAAAAACAATTATAGACAAGGAGTATAGACTCCTCTTTATCAGTTTCTCTTCTTTCTTGTTCTTGAGTGCCACCTGCTGTTTTAGTTTGTCAGTGATACACCTTAGGAAGAGGTGAATTAGGTACAATCTTTTGGGAGTTTTCCTTCCGTTTACCTGAGTGAGAGACTAAATCTGGGTTTGTCCAGTGTTGCCAATTAATTTAATTTTCATTTTGTCCCTTGTACTGCACTTGGTGTTCTCAACAGCTGAAATGGGTTTAATCTCCAACTCTATACTGATGATTCTCAAATCTACCTTTCTGCCTCTAACCTTTAATCTCACTTCTCCAACTGCCTTTTAGGCATCTCTAACTGGATGTCCAGTATATATCTTAAACTCAGTATGTCCAAAACAGAACTCGTTATCTTTTCCCATAAACCTTCCTCTACTTTTACCTTCCTTATTACTAAAGAAGCTATCCTGTCCATTTTACCTTTGCAATATCTCTTGAATATTCCTTCTTTTCTCCTCTGACACTACACTGCTACCACTCTAGCATAGGCCCTCATCACCTCATGCCTCAATGACTGCAACAGCCTGCTGGCAGGTCTGCCTGCCTCAGGTCTCTCTCCACTCCAATCTATTCTTCAGTCAGCTATTAACATGATTTTCCACTTTGCACCTGCTGCTCTGCCTGTTTTCAACTCCATGAAACAAGGTGTCCCATAGCGGGGTACTGCTTGGACTTTCCCTGCACTCCCACTTCCTCCTTTGAACTTCAGTTTTGTAACTTCTCCCATTAGATTGTGTGCTTCTTGAGAGCATGGACTGTCTTCTTAAATATTAATTATATCCTCAGCACTCAGCATGGTGCCTAACACATAGTAAGTCCTTAATGAATGTTTATTGGATTAGATTGAATTTGTTTGGATCATGTTACCTTCCTGCTTAATAAACTCCAGTGATTTCCTGTTGCCTCCAGAAGCAAATACAAAATGCTCCATTTGGCATTCAAAGCCTTTATGACCTAACCTGCTCCTACCTTCCTCCCAACTGTGTATTCTTTGACGCAGCAACACTGGACTCCTGGCTGGTCCATGAACAAGACATTCCTTCTCTTGGCTGGCCCCCAACCCTGGAACTTTCTCCCTCCTCCACTCTGACTTCTGATCTCCCTGGCTTCCTTCATGTCCTGGCTCAAATCTCACTTACAGGAAGCCTTCTGTAAACTTCTTAATTCCAGTGCTTCTCCTCTTTTATTTTCTATTTTTCCTGTATATAGCTTACTTTGTATATGCTGTATTTGTTTGCCTGCTGCCTCCCCCATTACATTGTGAGCTCCTTGAGGACAGGAACTATCTTTTCCCTCTTTTCGTGTCCCCAGTGCTTAGCACATAGTAGGCTTTTAATTAATGTTCATTGATTGGTTAATTTTTATAAGGGAATACAAAGAGCTAAAAATCAACTCCTGCTGATACAAGTAGTGTGCCTAATCTATCACTTTACAATTTACAGAGATCCTTCTTCAAGATAATCCTGGGAAGTAGAGATAAGGAATCGGTTCAGAAAGGTATACTTAAAGACTTGCCTAGGGCCATATGAGATAGTGTGGTTTGTTGTAAAGAAAAATCCACCACTGTGGAGTTACTAGACTTAGGTTCAAGTCTTGTTTGTGATAATACCTGTATGACCTCAGGCAGGTCCCTTAACCTGTCTTGACCTTGGCTTTTGGAGGTCCTTTCTAGCTTTGTATCTATGTATGCTCATCTCTCAAAACCCAGTTGGCAATGCCATTTTCTTCAACCCAACCAACTCTTCATTTCACACAAGCTACACTCCATGGATTCAATTTCACCATCTTCCTCCCTGCCCACCGCCCCAACCCTCATCTCTAGGAAACTTGTCACAAAGATTGCATCAGCTTGGGTAACTCAACATTGGGCACTGTTACAGAACTGTTGCACAGGCCTGGAACCAGGCACGATCAGACTTTTAGACTTTCAAAGATAACCTATCAGAAGCCAGGCTATTACCAGAGATAGAGTCCAAGGTTCCTTTGGGGTGGACCTGGACCTATGATGATCTGAGCAGAATCCACATGGAGTGGAAAGGCTGGGAAGTGTGTATACTCTAGGAAAGGATGAGAGGCAGCTGAGTGGTGCAGTGGATAGGGCCCTGGACAAGAATCAGAAGACCTGAGTTCAAGTGTACCCTTACACACTTAATTAGCTGTAAGGCCCAGGGCAAGTCACCTAAGCTCTGCCTCAATTTCCTTATCTATAAAATGGGGATAATTGCACATACCCCCAGGGATCCTTGTGAGGATAAAATAGATATCTGCAAAGTGCTTCTCAAACCTTAAAGCAGGATATAAATGTTAACTATTATTACTCTAAGGTCCCCTTCTAGCCAAAAGCTATGGTCCTATGACTATAGCAAAGCTAGCATTCAAACTCAGGTCATCTGACTAAATCCAGCATTTTCCCCCCATTTTACAGAGCTGCCTCTTTTTCAGGTAGCTTACCTTATCCAGCTAAAGAAAAAAAAAATCATCCTAGCTCTTGACTTAATTTTTTATATACAGGCATATCTCATTTTATTGTACTTCACTTTATTGCACTTTGATAATATTACTTGTTTTTTTTTTTTTTTACAATTTGAAGGTTTGTGGCAACCCTGCATCGAGCAAGTCTATCAGTTCCATTTTGCCAACAGCACTTGCTCACATCATGTTTTTGTGTCACATTTTGGTAATTCTCACAATATTTCAAACTTTCTCATTATTATTAAATCTGTTATGATGATTTACTGAAATCACTGATCTTTGGTGTTACTAATGCGATTGTTTTGGGAAACCATGAGTTGCACCTATTAAAGATGGTAAACTTAATAAATGTTGTGTGTGTTCTACCTGACCGGCCATTCATTCCTCATCTCTCTCTCTCTTCTCCAGCCTCACTATTTCCTGAGACATGACAATATTGAAATTAGGTCAATTAATAAGCCTACAATGGCCTCTAAATGCTTAAATGAAAGGAAGAATCATTGTCTTATTTTAAGAAATCACCACAACCATTCCAAACTTCAGCAACCACCACCCTGATAAGTCAGCAGCCATCAACACTGAGGTGAGACTCTCTCCCAGAAAAAAAAAAAAGATTATGACTTGCTGAAGGCTCAGATAATAGTTAGCAATTTTTTTTTAGCAATAAAGTATTTTTAATTAAGGTATATACATTATTTTTTAGACATAATACTATTGTATATTTAATAGACTACAATATAGTGTAAATATAACTTTTATATGAACTGGGAAACCAAAAAATTCATGTGACTTGCTTTACTGTGATTTTGCTTTTTTGTGGTGGTCTGGAACTGAACCTGTAATATCTCTGAAATATGTGTGTATGCATACATGCATGCATGTATGTACATACATACACATATGCATGCCATACACCTACACATACATACATGTATATATGTACATATATGTAAATGTGACATGATATCTACATTTACAAAATAGTTTCTCTTACAGCTTCCTTGAAATTATCTATAGAAGCTTTGAAAACATAACTTTAAATTTAAATCTTCTACACAGATTAAAGTATTATGATTCCTTTCATGATGATCCTACTGTAATCTGATAAGACCACACACCTGGATTACAGGATATTTCATTATCTGTAGCTGATTACTTCAGTTCAGCAAACATTTAAAACATGGTTTTAAAAAATTGTTTACATCTTCCTTTTCTTCCCTACTCAGTGCATCCCCTTATTACAGAATAAACAGTGGAGGTAAAGCAGTTCAGTTTAACTAACCAACACATTGACCAAATCTGACATTAGATGCAATGTTCCACACCTAGAGTCTCCCACCTCTGCAAAGAAGGGAGTTCAATAAACACGTATGAAGTTCTTCTATGTGCAAGGCAATGAGGATATGAAGACAAAAAAAAAGCCAAACCCCCCAAAACTCCAAGTCCCTGTTCTAATTGAGCTTACATTCTACTTCCTTTTTTCGTCTGTCCCACAGGAACAGGGATTTGATGAACAGTTGACTTCATGGAGAATTCAAACCACTTTGTTCTTCAGTAATCAACTAATTCAGAGTTGAGTCAAGGACAGCAAGCCATCTCAGATCTGCTGCTTACTCTGCGTGACCTTGGGCCTCAGTGTTCTAATCTATAAAATGAAGGGGTTGGATTAGATGACTTCTAAGGTCCTTTCCAGCACTAACTATATAAGTTATGACATCATCAATGTTACAAGCCACCATATCTATGTGCTAATGAGATCAGTCCCACAGTCAATAAAGCCATTTGACCATTCACACAAAACATAGTTAAGGTCTTTTAAAATAAGTGGTGACCAGTTACCATTCTTCAATATCTAATCTAATAAGCATACACACATAACTGGGTATGGCGATACAGGCCTGTAATCCCTGTACCTGGGGAGGCTAAGGCTGGCAGATCTCTTGAGTTTGGGAAGTTCTGAACTGCAATGGGCTAGGCTGATTGAGTTCAAGTACTAACTTTGGCATTAATAGGGTGAGCTCCCAGGAACAAGGGCCACTAGGTTGCCCGCAGAGGGGTGAACCAGACAAGCTGGAAACAAAGCAGGTCAAAGCTCCCAAGCCAAACAGAGGGGCCTGTGGATAGCCTGGGCAAGAAGGGAGACCCAGCTTTAAAAAAAAAAAATTAAAGCAGAATTTCTGAGCCATTTTTTGCATCAGAGACCTTATAGTAGTCTGGTGAAGTCTGTGGACCCCTTGTTAGAATAATATCTTTAAATCCATAAAATCTATAGGATTTCAAAAGAGATCAAAGGCTAGTGAAAATAAATATGTAATTTTTTCCCTATGCAAATTCTTAGACCCCCAGAAACCCATCCATGGATCCCATGTTAAGAATTCATTTTAAAATGCTGAACTAGAGTCAGGAAAACTTTTATATTCTAATCTGTCAGTTTCCATTTCTGAAAGTTTTTTCCCCCTTTACTACTTTCAATCCTCCCATCTGTTCAAGTTCTCAAATGGAACTATAATCTCACTGATTTAAGAGTTCCCTCCTATTATGTAGATGACAAACCATCCATGCCTGGTGGCCTTGTCCATGTTTACCCAAAAATTTACATGAGGTGCATCTAATATGCTAGAGAGCTTTCTCATTTTCTCTCAACATCTAAACTGTGAGAGTACAACATGCCATTCCTTACTCTTCCCAGGTAACCATCCCTGTCTTCTTTTCCTTGATGACATCCTTTACTCTGGTTCTTTTTTGGAGTCCTTGGTTGGTTATATCTTGTAGCCTGCTCAGACACAGTACATATGTCTGCATGATATTCATCTTTAGTTCAGAAGCAGTGGGCTTCCACACCTTGTATGTGGTAAAAGCGACTGTACCGATCTTTGATGCAGAGTCAATTTGGAATTTATCATTTGTTTTATTTTTAGTTGTATCAATCTTTGCTTTGATCTTGGTTATTCCTCTTCTGTTTTCTCTCATTTTTTTTGCTTTATTGGAGAGGGGTTGTTTTTTTATTTTCCCCCCTCATTGATATAGGCATCCAGGGTTTCAAATTTGCCATTGGGTATAGCTTTGGCTGTATTTCATATATGTTTTTTTATAATCACTGATATTATCTGTTATTGGTCTTGTAATTTACTTGTTCACCTGGCCATAACTGATTGAAAAAAAAAGTTCCCCAGGGTTCTACATCTTTTAGTCATTGAATCATTTAGTATTAGTTTTACTGCATTGTGGTTTGAAACTGTACTGTATTGAAGTTAAGGGTCTCCAACATGCAAACTCATAATTGTGACAGTTAAAGGGATGGTCACACAATTAATTGGGTAAGATAAATCTACTGGAAAACATTGGCCTTGAATATTAGCATCTCAATGAGAGAATACATTTGTCTTTCTGCTAGGCTTAACTTCTAGGATATCCACCTTCAACTACTCAGTAATATAACTTATAACATCACTATTACTTAGCTTTGTAAGCAATACAAGGAAACAAGGATGAGTTTGGACATGATGGCTCTTAGACCAAAAAAAAAAAAATCACAACAAATAAAGATTTTCCATGTTCTTAAACTATTCTTAAATTCTTATGCTAATCAGGAAATCTGCCTAACTTTGTGTTCTGTCCAGTAGCTATTACATTATTAGCTCTAAAAAGATGTTAATATAGATTTCCATTAGTAGTTTAGTGCTTAGAATAATAATGCCATCATGCCTTGAACTGCATGTTGCTCTAACTAAATTCCAATCCTAAGCAAATCTCTCTCCTGACATTGTCTAAACAATTTTAGATTCATATTTTTCTCTGGTTTGCCACAATCCTAAGCAGATATAGTTTTACAATTTTTTTAAAAGCACATTATGTACTTTATAAATAAAACTTACTTTTTAGAAAAATAAAATCACTGAATAATAAAATTAAACATTTCTATAAAACTTCTGTTCAAGTTAAAAAGCATTTATTAAGCTATGTGCCAGGCACTCTAAGTGCTGGAGATAAAAAGAAATGCAAAAACAGTATCTGCTATCAAGTAGCTCAAAACATAATGTAGCAGATAATCTGAAAACACGTACAAAGAAGATACATACAAAAAAAAACCTGGAGTTCATCTCAGAAGATGGCAAGAGCACTATGAGGGACTGGAAAAGTCTTCTGACTGAGGTTGGGATTTGATTTTTAAAAAAGCAATTATTTATTTTTAGTTTCCAACATTCACTTTTATAAGATTTTTGAGTTCCAAATTCTTCCCTCCTCCCTCCCTTCCCCGCTCCCGAAGATGGCATGCAATCTGATATAGGCTACACATGTATGATCATATCAAATATATTTCCACATTAGTCATGTTGTGAAAGAAGAACTGGAACAAAAGGAAAAAACCATGAGAAAGAAAAAAACAAAAAACAACAAAAGAAAAAGAAAATAGTATGCTTTGATTTGCATTCATACTCCATAGTTCTTTCTCTGGATGTGGACAGCATTGTCCAACATGAGTCTTTTGGAATTGTCTTGGATCACTGTATGTCTGAGAAGAGCTAAGTCTATCAAAGTTGGTCATTGCATAATGTTGCTGTTACTGTGTACAGTATTCTTCTGGTTCTGCTCACTTCATTCAGCATCAGTTCATGCAAGTCTTTCCAGGTTTTTCTGAAGTCCGCTTGCTCACCATTTCTTATAGAACAATAACATTCCATTACATTCATATACTACAACTTGTTCAGCCATCCCCCAATTGATGGGTATCCCCTCAATTTCCAATTCTTGGCCACCACAAAAAGAGCTACTATAAATATTTTTGTACATATGGGTCCTTTTCTCTTTTTTATGATCTCTTTGGGATACAGCCCTAGTAGTGGCATTGCTGGGTCAAAGGGTATGCACAATTTTATAGCCGTTTGGGCATAGTTCCAAATTGTTCTCTAGAATGGTTGGAGCAGTTCACAACTCCAAGTGTTCCAATTTTCCCACATCTTCTCCAGTATTTATAATTTTCCTGTTTTGTCATGTTAGCCAATCTGATAGGTGCGATGTGGTACCTCAGAGTTGTTTTAATTTGCATTTCTCTAATCAATGGTGATTTAGAGCATTTTTTCATATGACTATAGACAGCTTTAATTTAGAAGATAGGAGTTTAGTTGAGACTTGAAGGAAGTCAGGGAACCTAAGAGGTGGAAGTGAGGAGGGAAAAAAGTCCAGGCATGAATGACAGCCAATAAAAATGCATGGAGATGTTACTCAAGAGTGTCTTATTCAGTGAACAGCCAGGCCAGTATTACTGCATTGTACCTATGTGGAGGAGACTAAAGTCTAAGAATACAGGAAGGGTGAGGGGTTTATGTTATACAGGGCTTTAAAAGCTTATTCAATAAGATCTTCTAAAATATATATATGTTTATATATGTACACACACATATATACATATATGCATATGTGCGTGTGTAGTCTCCTTGAAATTTACAATCTACAAATAAAATAGTTTTAAAAGAGGTCCTTGAAATATTCATTGTTATGTTTTATGTTTTAAACTGTTTAATTATCATGATAGTGTGCATCTTGAGGTCCATGGTCCCAGGTCATAGAGTGTCTAAGCAGGGTTTTAAACCTAGGTCTCTCCTAATTCCATTTCCAATGCTCTTTTTATTCACTCACATTATCCCTCCTATTGGAGTGGAAAACAGGGAATCAGGAGCTGAGAAGGGTTAAAGAGGTAGACTTGGATAATGAAAATTATACAATATGCCACTGGTGATCCAAAGTCTTAAATATTATTTTAGAAATTCCTGGAGGCAGAGTCAAGATGGCAGAAAAATGGTGAGGACTCACCTACCTTCTCGCCAAAACCCCTCCAAACAACTTTAAATACAAATAATGCTTCAAAACTAATTCTGGAGCAGAACCCACAAAAGGATGGGGTGAAACAATTTTCCAGCACAAAACAACTTAGAAAGTCAGCAGGAAAGGTCTGTTGTGCCAGAGTGGAGTGCAGGCCCTGAATCAGCAAGTAGGCCTTGGGGGCAACTGAATCAGTGGCAGGTTTCTGAACTTCTCAGCCTAAAGACAATAAGGGGGTCAGACAACTGATTAGAAGGAGAAAACAGGGGTCCCTTTGGTGGCACCAGTGAGCAGGACTTAATTGCAATGCCCATACCTGGATCTGGGTTACAGTCCTGGATCTTAGTCCCAGGGACAGGAAGAGCACTATTATACCAGAGCTTGTGATCATAGGGCAGATGAGAGAGACCCTGATCACAGTTCCAGGGTGGAAAAGTGATTGTGGTCACTGACAGACCAGAGCAAAGGCCAGGAGAGCAGTAAACACATCTCTCCCTACATTATACCACTTTCAAAGAACCAAAAACTTACAGGTCCCCAAAATTATCTCTGAAAACAGCTGCACAAAAAACCTGAAGCATTGGGCAGTGCCCTCTCTGCTCTGGAAGCAGAGTCCTACTTTAGCATGGAGTTAAAAGTCAAGAAATAGACTGGAGAAATGAGCAAACAACAGAAAAAGATCCTGACTATAGAAAGTTACTGTGGTGACAGGGAAGATCAAAACACAAACTCAGAAGACAACAAAGTCAAAACTCCTACATCCAAAGCCTCAAAGAAAAATATGAATTGGTCTTAGGCCATGGAAGGGCTCAAAAAGGATTTTAAAAATAAAGTTAAGAGAGGCAGAGGAAAATTGGGAAGAGAAATGAGTGATGCAAGAAAATAACGAAAAAAAAAAGTCAAGATCTTGATAAGGGAGGCACGAAATATATCGAAGAAAATACCTTAAAAAGAGAATAGACCAAATGGTAAAAGAGGTACAAAAATTAAATGAAGAGGATAATGCTTTGAAAAGCAGGATTGGCCAAATGGAAAAAGATATACAAAAATTCGCTGAAGAGAACTCCTTAAAAAAGAAACGACCAAAAGGAAAAGGAGGTAAAAGCTCACTGAGGAAAATAATTCCTTAGAAATTCGAATTGGGCAAGTGGAAGCTAATGACTGTAAGACATCAAGAAACAATAAAAAAAAATCAAAGGAATGAAAAAATAGAAGAAAATGTGAAATATTTAATTGGAAAAACAACTGATCTGGAAAACAGATCCAGGAGAGATGACTTAAGAATCACTAGACTACCTGAAAGCCATGATCAAAAAAAAAAAAGTGCCTAGACACCATTTTTTTCAAGAAACTAAGGAAAACTGCCGTGATATTCTAGAACTAGAGGGCAAAATAGAAATTGAAAGAATCTACCAATCAACTCCTGAAAGAGAACCCAAAATTAAATCTCCCAGGAATATTATAGCCAAATTCCAGAGGTCAAGGAGAAAATATTGCAAGCAACCAAAAAGAAACAATTAAAATATTGTGGAGCCACTGTGAGGATAATACAACATGCAAAGTTTCTGCATTAAAGGAACGGATGACTTGGATTATGATATTCTGGAGGGCAAAAGAGCTGTTGTGGTTGTTCGTCCTTTGTTCTCAAAGAGGACCATAACATCAAGGAGGTGATGCCATAACATACAAGTGAAATGAATTTAAGTGAGGGAGGGCTGTGCAAAGTCACCAGCCTCACTTTCTCCTCCAGAGTCATTTGGGTCCAGTGGCAAGATATACATCAGGCAACTGGAGATGGCCCTGGATGCAGTGGGAGTCCTTGTCCTTTTTCCAGCTAAGGTCTTTAACAGGTCTCAGTCTGACTGAGGCAATGCCCATTTAGTAATTAAGAGTAGGTGAGAAATGAAGCAAAAAATGGCCTCTTTTACCTAGTTGAAAAAAAAATCAATCTGGGAGAGAAGACCCTCAGGGTTTCTGGCCAAAAGAGAAGGAAAGAAGGAAGGAAGGAAGGAAGGAAGCTGTGTTGCCCAACTGGCCAGTTCCAGTTGGGTCCCCAGGGTAGCAGCTCCTACTACTACTCACAGAAGAGATTGTTTGTCCTTCATTCTCGAAGAAGACCATAATATCAGGGAGGTGACGCCATGGCATGCAAGTGAACTAGTTGTGAGGGAGGGCTGTGCTGTCATCAGCCTCACTTTCTCCTCTGGAGTCATCTGAGTCTACTGACAAGATAAAGATCGGGATGACTGCAGATAGCTCTGGATGCAGTGGGAAACCTTGGCCTTTTTAAGCTAAGGTCTTTAACAGGTCTTAGTTTGACTGAAGCAATGCCCATTCGGTGATTCAGGCTAAAGAGCTAGGATTACAACCGAGAATCACCTACTCAGCAAAACTGAGTGTAATACTTCAGGGGAAAACATGGATGGGCAATGAAATAGAGGGCTTTCAAGCATTCCTGATAAAAAGATCAGGGCTGAACAGAAAATTGGACTTTCAAATACAAGACTCAAGAGAAGCATAAAAATGTAAACAGGAAAGAGAAATCATAAGGGATTCAATAAGTTTATACTGTTTGCATTTCTACATAGAAAAATGATACTTGTAACTCCTAAAAACTTCCACATAGACAGAGGGCACAAGTATGAGTTGAATGTCTAAAAAATAAAATTAAGGGATGAAAAGAGGAATGCTTTGGGAGAAAGGGAAAGAGATAGGTAGAATGGGGGTAAGTTATCTGACATAAAAGACCCAAAGAGACTTTACAGTAGAGGGGAAGATGGGGGAGTTGGGTGTGTGTGCGGGGTCTGTGAAATTTACCTTTATTGGAATTGATTCAAAGACGGAATAACATATACATTCAGTTGGGTAAAGAAATCTATCTTATCATACAGGAAAGGAGGGAAAGGGAATAAGAAAAGGAGTCTGGGTGCTAACAGAAGGGAGGGTGAATTGGGGGAGGTAAAAGTCAGAAGCAAAACACTTTTGAACAGGGTGAAAGGAAGAGAAAGTAGGATAAATGGGGAAATAAGATAGAGGAAAATAAATAATAATCATAACTGTGAAAAAAAGTATAGCAAATTTCTCTGATAAAGACCTCATTTCTCAAATATACACAGAAAGGAGTCAAATTTATAGAAATAAGAACCATTCCTCAATTGATAAATGATCAAAGGATATGAACAAGCATTTTTTGGGTGAAGTAATCAAAGCTATTTATAATCATAAAAAAATTCTCTATATTACTACTGATTAGGGAAATGAAAATTAAAATAACTCCGAGCTACTACCCCAGACCTATCAGATTAGCTAATATGACAGAAAGGGAAAATGACAAATTTTGGAGAGGAGGTGGGAAACTTGAGACATTAACTCACTGTTAGTGAAGTTGTATGCCGATTTACCCCTTCTGTAGAACAGTTTGGAACTAATGCCCAAAGGGCTATAAAACCATGCATACCCACTATTAGGTCTATATCCCAGAGATCAAAGAAAAAGGACTTATACATACAAAAATATTTATAACAGTTCTTTCTGTGGTGGCAAAGAATTGGAAATTGAGGGGATGTACATCAATTAGCGAATGATTGAACAAATTGTTGTACTTGATTGTGATGGAATACCATTGGGCTATACGCAACTCCGATGGGCTGGCCACATTGTTTGAAAGCAAAACGTATGCTTGCCAAAAAGACTATTTTATGGAGAACTCACACAGGGCAAGCATTCACATGATGGTCAGAAGAAGTGATACAAGGACACTTTCAAGGTCTCTCCCAAGAACTTTGGAATTGTGTGACATGGGAGACATTGGCACAGGATCTCTCAGCATGGTGTGCCCATATCATAGAAGGTGCTGTGCTCTATGAGCAAAGCAGAACTGAAACGGCTCAAAGGAAACACAGAATGCACAAGTTGGAGTATCCACCCCAAATGTTCACGCAGACTATTTGTGCCTGACCTGTGATAGAGCAGTCTGAGTTCACATTGGCCTGATCAGCCACAGTTAGACACATTGACTCTTGACTCAAGCATAATGATGTCATTTTGGTTCTCTTCAAGAATGAAGGACAACCATTGTGCTATAAGAAATGATGAGTAAGATGCTCTCAGAAAAATCTGGAAAGACTTACATGAACTGATGCAAAGAGAAATGAGCATTTTAGGAGAGCATTTTATACAGTAACAGCAATACTATATGATCAACTGTGAATGACTTAGCTATTCTCAGCAATACAGTGATCTGAGATAATTCTGAAGGACTTAGGATGAAAAATGCTATCCATCTCCAGAGAAAAAACTGATGGGAGTCTGAATGCAGATTGAAACATACTTTTTATTTTTCTTGGTTTTTTTTTTCTTTCACATGACTAATATGGAAATACGTTTTGCATGAATGCATATGTATAGCCTATGTCAGATTGTTTGCCTTCTCAATGTGGGAGGCAGAGAAGGGGAGAGGAGGCAGGGATGAGAGGGGAGAATTTGGAACCCCCAAAATTTTAAAGGACAAATGTTGGAAATTGTTTTTACATGTACCTGGAGGAAAAGTAAATTAAATAGAAAAAAAAGAAAATCCTGAGAATATGGGACAACTGAGAATATCCTATATTCTCCGGGCATGTGACAAACTTCATACCTTTCTTGAAAGGTAAATGCCTACAAGGCCAATTGAAAAGTTGGTAAAATGCTCACAGAAATTCAAAATTGGCTGTATGACTTTTTCAAAAAAGTAAATATATGATATGTAGAAACACATATGAAATAGGTATAATAATACTTCAAGCTAGGGGAGGTGTGAGTGGTAGCCATCCTCATTTTCCTTTAGGTACAGACATCACATGATTGGAAATGGGACATCTGGAAGGAATGAGAGAAAACAGAACAATCTGTTCACACGAAAAAGCAAAGAAAAAAAGGATTAGAAAAAAATTTGGGGTTAGAGCAATAGAAAAATGATACAAGGTATGTTATTGAGTCTGAAAGCTAGAAGAATCAAAGAGTAAAATTAGGGGGCTGGTTTGGTTCACACTGTTCTAGGATAATGACTCAGAAATATGCGGTAAAGAGTTTTCTTTTAGTCTGTCTAGCTTAATTTGCTGTCAGGAAGGTAATCAGTGCCTTATAGAAGACACTGTTAAGTAAAAATGATTGGAATTTTGTTCTCTTGATCACTTGGGATGTGTGGAAAAGGATGCAGGAGGAAAAGGAACATGAACATTTCAATAATAGGTCCATTTTATGTCTAAAATTCCAAAACTCAACAGATAATAATATTCTTAATTGTGTCTCATGCATACTTTGCTGTGTAATAATTATAACTGATTACTTATAAAGGGGATCGCAATAAAAAAATCCCCAGAAAACTTTTTTTGGGGAAGATACAGAATGGTCTATGAAGTTTACCTACTATAGCTTTAGGAATCCAAGATGCATTAAAATTTTCAGAATTGCTTTACAAAATTTATTTTTCTATCGAAAATGTATTAGAGCTATTACATTTTTGTTTCCTAATATTTAACATTTCAAATGAAACACAATCCTTTATAAAAATCCATATTTTAAATTCAATAAGAAACATATCCTTTAAGTTTCACGTGAGTTACAAAAACTTTGATCTGTGAACCTAACATATATATATGGCAGGTTGTATGCTGTCTCCCTTCTCTCCCAGTCATCATAGCCAACAAGGCTGTCAAAGGCCAACAGTGGCACTTGATAGTAATCATGGGGGATTGTCTGACTTCCCTTCCCTCAACTCAGGAAGACCTAAGTTATAAGCATGCTATATTTTTTCCCATCTGGCTTTTGCCATGAACAATTTTATGTCAGGCAAATTTTATTCCACAGAGAGATCCTTTTTCACTCTTGTGCCTTATCTCTTTTCTATTTACCTCTGGAAAAATTTCTTTTCTCCCTTTGAAAGCCAAGAATGATTCCAATTGTAGCTGATGAGCATGAGAGAAAAATTAATCACCATAATCATTGCTACCAACCTATATGACTCTTGTAATACATTCTGTATATTCTATCTACTTCCCTCTCTTTTCCTACTTAAACTTGTTTATTCTTCAAGCATGAGCACGCAAGATAAAAATTAGTTTGTCATTTTTTTTGTTCAAATGACTAGAATTTTCATTTTTTTCTTTAGTACAAACATGCAGTCCTGTATTTCTGTTTAAATAAGATTTTATCAGTGAGACTTGGAAACTAACCATTCCTTGTAACACTATTTCTTTTGAAAATGGCTTCTAATGATATTCAAGCAACTGACTTATAAATCAACTTTTACAACACAGTCTGCTTGCAATGTGGGGATTTCCTGTACTATTAAGACAAACATACAAAAGGGAAAACAAAAGCCAAGGACAACACCTAATAGTCCTAAGTCGTTTTCAGACAATATTTCTATCTAACCAAACTTATTTCTGAAAAAAAAAATACAAAATATAAACTATGCCTTTGCATAAACAATTAATTATAGTCTACCTTGACTAAAATTGAGAATTGCTAACCTTGTAACATTACTTGCTTGTGATTATGGGGGAAAGAATCATGCTCTCATTTTCATCCAACATAACAAGATGTTTCACATCCCACTAAGTTTTAAATGAAAGGGAACAACATTAATACACCTTTTAAAAATTATTTTTTAGTTATTCACATTCTCATTTGACACCATATTTTAAAACTCAGGTTAGCTTTCCCTCTACCACTCCACATGATTCCAGGCCACCTTCATCTACTGTCAATTGATAAATATTTTAGACAATGTAAAATTTTAACATCAATTTAAGAAAACGACAACTAAGAAATTATCTGTTGGAAAATAAGCATAGAATTTATGGGGCTAGAAGAGACAAAAGTGATTATTTGCCTTCCAAAATAAAATATACCATACTTCATACTGTCATGGATATTCCTTCATCAACATTTATCAATCAAGTTGACTATTAATTTCAGAGTACATTAGCTATTTTTCAAGCTTTTAGTTATTTCCTTCAAGTCATTACGTTCCTACTTTAGTTTTTTCTACTAATTTTCTCATGCTATCTAAAAGCAATTTTTATTTGTATGATTCTCTTCTTTCAACTTCGTTTCCCAATATATTTTATCAATTTCCTTAAATTTCTTGATTACAGGTTAAACACAACAAATTAAAATGAAGATGAGTGGGAATGATGTTCATTATTATACCAGTGTCCCAAGAAACAAAAACATTATTTGGAATGCCCAACATACAAGCAATTAAAAAAAAAGTCAATTAATACTCATTAAGGAGCGAATACTATGGAATGAGTATTATGAAAATTGTGCTTAATTTTTTTCCCCATTTATTAAGTTATCCCTTGTATTTATGAAATAGAAAGATACAGCTGGTAGTCTTTTATTAAGCTCCTAGATGACTATTACAATGGCCAACCACACAAGGTATATTTATAACTTAAGAAGTAATGCTTAAGGTTTAAGAGAATCTTATCCCAAGAACACAACTGGGCACTGTGTAAAGGTGGTGCCCAGTTTACAATGCAGTTCAAATGAAAACAAAACAATCCTGGGACACACTTTATTAAAGAAATGAATTGCAGTTGAAAGGTTAAACCACACAGGAATTCTTATAAAAGTAAATACTTAGCTATCCAGACAACAAAAGCAATAACTATGATCAAGATGCATCGTAAAATATCTTTGAAGTAAATCTGTTTATAATGCTCTTTAGTAAGGAAGGGTCTCACAGGAACAGAATTTTAGAGCTGACAAGATCCCTTGATCTAATTCCCTTATTTTACAGATGAGACACCTGAAATACAGGTGTGATTTTCCAAGTTTACACAGCTAGCCAAGAGAAAGCTATGTGACATCACAGGCTTACTGACTCCCATTTTACTGTTCTTCTCACTTCACAGAATAGGAGCTCAATCTTTAGAATTCAGCCATATCTTACAATAAATTAAGTATTATATAATTACCATAAGATGTTGCCCCTCTAGGGGCAGCTAGGTGGCGCAGTGAGTACAGCACCGGCCCTGGAATCAGGAGTACCTGACTGACCTAGCTGTGTAACCTTGGGCAAGTCACTTAACCCCAATTGCCCTGCCTTCCCCCCCTGCAAAAAAAAAAATAATAAAAAATAAAAAATAAAAAAGATGTTGCTCCTCCACAATGTTAGCATGTGGAGTATTAGAATCAAATGAGAGAATTTGTCACAAATGCTTCCTTAGGCTAAAATACAAATATTTAAATGTTTTTTTTTCCAGTTTCACTCATTGTGCTTCTTAGCTAATCACTTTAAATGGCAATTTCCTAATTCTGGATTTTATGAAAACAAGAGGGCTTTTATGACATTGTATTTTCATAAACATCATTAAGAGTATGAGATTCATGCTGGAAAATAGGTCACCTTGTAAATAAATCAGGGATAATCAAACAGTTTGTAATGATCTTATATAAAATCATGGCTTCTAAAAAGTTTTTATTCTATCATAGTAACTTCAAATGTTGTGAAACAATTTTCTACAATCTTGAGTTTTTCTTCAGATAGCAAGTTTTCTTGTTTTAGCTGGCCTATAAGAGTTTCTAGAGATTTGAGTCTTCCTAGAGTTTGTTGCTCCTGTAGTTCAAGAAGGGTTATCTTTGAATGTAGTTTGGTAACTTTTTGCCAAAGAAGTTCCCTGTTAATATCTTGCCTGCAATAAGAGTGCTCACTTTGTAGTACTTCAATTCCATAGTCTGTGTCATCATATAAGGAGTCTTCAATATCTACATCTTCCACATCTATGCTCTCTTGCTCTGTTGGCATGAATGAACTGGTAGATGGCTTAGAGTTTTCAGTAGGCACTAGAATGGTAATAACTGATTCTTCATCTGTGTTCAGCTCTTCAATTGTCTGAGTAATGGTACTCAGTAAGACAGTATTTTCCTGTGTTGACACAGAAATATCTGTGATATCTGGATTAGAGAGATGATCTATAGCTGTTTCAACTATATTACTGGGTTCCACAGAGAGATGCACATGCTCTGGATCTGAGACATTCAGAGTAGCAGCTGTAGTATTTAAGAGGTTCTCAAGAGAAGTATGAAAGCTACTGACTTCTATATCCTGGACAACTGCTGTTTCTAAAACAGGATTTGGTTTTTCAATATGTTGTGGAATTGGAGAATTAATAGTTAATGTGCCATTATGTGGATTTTCCATACTGGAAACTGGTGGCTTATCCTTTTGTAGTGGTTCACTCAAAGAGGATGAATAAAGTAAATTTGTACTTCCAGCAAAATTTTCTGTGCTTACTATATTTTTCTTTGGTTCCATTTGTGCAGATAATTCTTCTGACTTTACCATTAGGCATATTTCTCTCTCATCTTCTGCTTTTTTTTCCTGAGGCTTATTTTTTGCATCATCTTTTTCCTAGAAAACAATATTTTCAAACTCAGCAAGTTCATTTTTCAAAGTTTACTGAACAATAAATATTGCTTGTTTTATGAAAAGTAACTGTCAGAGTTAAATTTATCAACACTTAAAAAATATTCTACCAAATACTTAGTGACTTAGTAAATATGTAAATGTTCAAGATATTTTAAAAAACTTTCATGTACAGAAAAGAACAGGCAAATATAGTAAACTATTTAAATTTAGAATTGCAAGTTAAATATTACTTTAAAATCCTTTGATTGTCTTTTGAAGAGTTATTCACCAATTAACTTAGGCAAACATCAGGAGTTATCAGGCAAGTAGTCCATAATGGAATCCCATTCACTTTTAGTGTTATTTTACATGTATAATGAAAAGGCTAAATCTCCTTAAATTATTTGAGCTGTTGTATTTCTGTATGAATTTTTTAAAAAAAATTTCTTGTTATCATAAAGAGAAAAAATGTTTCCTATACATATGTACAGGCTTCAGAAACCTCATCCTTTTTTGGGCATAATATTACTATAAAACTTACCTTTCTTAATGCCAAGCTTCATGCCATAGTATAATTGACAAGTATTATAATTAAATAAAAAAACTAAATACATCATCCCCACATATCTTAGGTGAGGTAATTATTTTATAAAAATTAGTATTTTTCTTTTATGAATTTTGTTTCCACACTTAATCACAAGATATGTGGAATTTCCTACAAGGTAAGTAAATAATAATCTAGCTCCTCCTTCTCTGACAACCTTGGGCACCTTTCAATTCCCCCCAAAGAAAGAGAAAATATTACCTGACTGTCCTCAGGTAAAGAAAAAATAGTTGGTACAGCAGTTTGTTTTAAATATCGAATGCCCCATCTGATGTCAAGAGAGTCAGGAGTAAAATGGTCACTGCACAGGAACTGGTATTTACTGGGAACCCATGTATCACGTTTCATATTCCGTAACCATTTTTCAAGTCTCTCTTTGTCATGAAGAGGAAACCTGGAATTGAAAAGAAAAAGCACTGATTCTAAACTCAGATGATCTGGGTTCAAATTCTACTTCTGACTCATACTGTGTATGTGACCTTAGGCAAGTCATTTAACTTTCTTGGGCCTCAGATTCCTCATTTACAAAATGAGGGAGCTACTATAGGAAAAATTATATTTCATCAATTTTGCCACATTCTATGTGCTCACTAAAAAATCCATGGGTGGAAAATGAAGCTTTACCTTCCCTACGAGCTAGGATTGACTGAAAGACCATAGACCTTTTTAAATTTCATTGTAACTGTAGATTTCAATTAACCTTTTGAAAATGCTTATCAAAGCTGTTATATATAAACACATATACATATACACATATACATGCATAAATATATGCACATACATACATGCGCAAACATGTGTATATATAAACATATATAAAGGCAGGTGCATATACATATCACTCACTCACACACACATC
Organism: Trichosurus vulpecula; assembly: GCF_011100635.1. NCBI lineage: Eukaryota > Metazoa > Chordata > Mammalia > Diprotodontia > Phalangeridae > Trichosurus > Trichosurus vulpecula. Next base: position 144,557,305 of record NC_050577.1, on the reverse strand, counting down.
TAAATTCTAAAGGAGATTAGTCTGATATAAGTAAAGATTTATTTTAGAAAAGTAAATATTTGGTGCAAGGTTTTGATACTTTTTGGTATAAAAGTGAAGTAAATTATTTAGAAAAGACTTTTAAAAAGACAGCTCCTGAACATTTGGTACTTGTTATTAGCATGCTTTTATCATGTGCAGTTATGTTTCATCAGCTGAATTTGGCTTGTGATAAATTCTGACAGGAAACATATTACTATTAGTTTTAAAGTTTTGAGTTTTAACAATTGTTAAATGTTTTTCATGACATCCTAAATTCTTATTATTGTGATAACTTTTATAAAACTTTATAAAATGTGGTGCCCCTAAGGCAAATATTACAGAATTGTCTATTTATGAACATTCACATAATGACCTTCTTCTGCCACACCTTTAAGATGGAATCTTACAAGGTAGCTCTGCTGCTGCTAGGAAAGACTGATGTTCTGCTTTCCTCACCTAGTACTTCCACTCTACTCTATCCTGGCTTCCCATCTCCAGCTGGATAAGTTATATGAGTTTTCATTCCCATTCTAGCTGAAACTCTCAGAATCCCCACCCTTTCTCTACTCAATAAAGTCTCTGGTAGGCTTTTCTTGTCATCAGAGCACCCTTTCCCATAACTGCAGGCCTATTGAGACTGAGGCTCATGGTAACGAGAGCTCTTGGCACTAGCTTGGCCCTGGAACCTAACCCCCTTCTTAACATAACATTGTTTCCATGGCAAAAACGTGTTAGCAGTTATTACATTTTAAAAGTGATTAAGAATTTTGTGAACACCCTTTTTGGAAACTTAATATAACTTTAGCCAGTATGTATGAGACATTTTCCAAAGATTTCTTGTAGAATGCATATACTTAATAAATATTTATCGAATGAATGCATTTCTCTAAATCCCTGAGTTGGCAAAAAACTTAAATAACTTAAATAACAGCTTATCTTATTAAACTGGACTATTTGCCTCAGATAACTCCTAAAAGAGCAACAAATGTATACTTAATGAACCACTATTCCAAATAAGAGACTATTAGAAGCAAAAAAAGTATCTTTACTACTAAGTTTTAAGAGTAGTATGCATGTATATTTAATGTATATATAGGCATATAAAATTAGATGATGAGAGTTGTGTTTATTTATTTTCCTACTGGCACCAAATTTTAGGAACTGGATTTGCTGATGGCCACATTTTGGCTATCTTAACTTGAGACAACTATCACTACTTGTGACTGCCTAGATGCAGATTTTGCACAGAAAATAGGGAAAATGTGCACTGAACAATCTATTCCCAATCTAACTCCTACCTTTATTCTCTGCTTTGAAACAGTAACTGTGATGCCAGTAGAAGAGGGTTAAGTTAAAGAAACCAGCTGTTTGTCACTGTTTGGATAGATGGGGGAAGAGCATGTGGTCAGAATTCACGTCCACCTCTACACAACTGCCTTCCTCCTATTTCTTTCCTTATGGCTAACAGCCGCATCCTCTTGGCTTCTGGATTCTGTCAATGGTACCATTATTTACCAAGTTATGAAAGCTTGAAACTTTTCCCTCTCCCACACTTGTCATGGAAAATCAGTTGCCAAGAGCTCTTTATTCCAACTCTGAAATCTCTTAGATATCCTCCTTTCTGTTTCCACTGCCACCAGAGATGGACACAAGACTTTATTGCCCACTATCTTACTATAGTATCTTTCTTACCGGTCTCCTGTCAATATACCCATCATACTGATACCAAATAGATTTGATCATGTTTCTTCTGGGCTCCAAATGCCATGCTGGTTAACTACTACCTGAATACCATATAATCCAAATTCTTTATGCATGGTGCAGTGGAAAGAGCACTGGATTTGGATTCAGAGGACCAGAATTCAAATCATACCTCTCCCATTTGCTATACCTAGGAGGCCTTGGGTAAATCATTTAACCACTCTGGGCCTCAGCATTAATTTGTAAAATGAGGGGACTGGCCTAGGTGTCTTTTCCTACCTCTATGCCTTTGCCTATACCTTTCCCCATGCTTGGAATATATTTCCTACCATGTATGGCTTTGGAAATCTTAGCTAATTTTCAAGATCCTGTTCAAATTTTATCTCTTCAAAGAAACCTCTGATTCCCTGACTATTCTTCAACTCACTCCCAGTCAGAAATGACATTTCTTTCCTTGGACTATGCTTTGAACTGATCCCATATACTTATATTCTTTTGTATTATAGCTATTTATGTGTGACGTGGCTCCTGTTTTGAGACTTTCATGATGACACAGGTCATCTCTAAATTAATATTTGTATTTCTTCCCTACTCTCTAATCTTAGCTGCCCAGCACAGTACTCAGCACATGATAGATGATTAATAGAATTAAGATGGAGTTGTTGGACTGTAGAATCCCTCAAAGCAACTCCAGTCTTGCAAAGGAGATAGCAGTTGGTGAGTTGGGCCTAGAGTTTCTTTGAAACATGTGCTTAAATCCAATAACTAAAACTTGGAAGTAATCCTAAATGAAAAGACAAATTTTCACTTATTTGCAACTCTTCTTCCTGGGTTACCATATGGTTCATACGTAAGAGCTTGAGTGGACCTCAAAGTTTTATTTAGTCCAACTCCCTCGCTTTACAAATTAAGCAAATAAGAGTAAGTGGCTTGCTAATACTAATTCACTATTCTTTCCTCTGTAGCACATTTTGACCATTTAAGGCATTACTAAAAGAAGGAAAAAATTTGGGATCCCTAGAGTGTTTTTATTGTCGAAAAAAAAAAAGTTAATGTTCTTGAACAAACCAGAAGCGAAAATCTCTGGGATTACTGAACATAGTCATTTGTTTCTAGAACTCTATGACGAAAGCATGTCATGACTAGTAGAAATGAGTGACAGTCACATGCCTAGAACTGAGAAGGCAGACTTAGATCAATAGTTTAGTGAAAATATACCTTTAAGATTTTGCTCCATGATCCAATGTTTACTAACCAATTTACTGATTAGATTTCCAGATATCACAATATCTTGAATAAGCTTGCCTTGACCAATGTACATTTTCTGGTCTTTTGTGACTGATATAATTCACACACTAAATTAACAAACTAACATCCTGAAAACAAGTCTGTCTTCTCCTGAGTTTAGAGCAATGTAATCTAGTTTTCCTAGGGTCTAATTATTCTGGATGGTCACTTAATGCTTGCTGAATTAAATAAACTGAACATTGAGGTTCTAGGCTTTTAAAGCTGAAGTTTAGAAAGAACCAGGGCTTACTCCTTCTTTACTACACCACCAGAGCAATGAATTCATGCAATTTTCACAGTGTGTTTACAATTATCAAGGTATGTCCTATGATGCTAGCAGCTAGTGACCCATCCTATATGTAAAACACTATACCTAAGAAAAACGCATTGTGAAATATGTGATTCAGTTTGTCTGACTCTTCATGACCCCATTTGGGGTTTACTTGGCAAAGATACTGGAGAAGTTTGCCATTTCCTTCTCCAGCTCACTTTACAAATGAGAAGACGGGAGGCAAACCGGTTAAGGGACTTGCCTAAGTTCACACAGCTAATAAGTGGCTGAAGTTGGATCTGACCTCAGGAAGATAAAGTGCCAGACCCAGAATTATCCACTGTGCTACCTAGCTGCATCATCTTGATATATAGCAGATATAAGTAATCTAACATCTACATAATATATTCCCAACTACAGTTTCCCAATCAGTGATTCCTAATCTTTTAGGACAAATGATAGCTTATTTCCATGTGATTTAGTGGCTTCCTTGTTCCTAAAAGTTATATATAACTATATTTAACTTTAAAACAATGAACTTAAATGATTTCCTTTGGAATATTTTGGGTTTGAGGGGAAGATGGGAAGAACTTTGTAAGTACTCTCAAGATAACAGAGGCTGGGGAATCACCTTTCTAGAATCATTCTCTGGCTAACAGCAACAATTAAATACATATTATATAGTTTATACTATAACAATAAACAGAAAAAGGTGCACCTGTCTTCCAAGCATCAAAATGATTTGCAAATACTGGTATTTTTGTGTAAAACATATCTAAAGAAAGGAGTAGGATTGATCCTTAATTTACCAACACTTAAAAACTAAAATGTAATGAAGCTGTGATGATGATATGATTAGGAATCAAAATGTCTAAATCATTAACATTTATATACTGCTTTAGGGTTTGCAAAGCACTGGACATCAATCATGTATCATTTGATGTTCACAAGAACATTATGAGATAAATTCTACAATTGTTTTTCCCCATTTTACAAATAAGGAAGCTGAAGATCTGAGAGGTTGTGACTTGATAAAGACACAAAGCTAGAAAAAGCCTGAGGCAGGAACTGAACCCTATTACTTCCGACTTCAAGGTAGGTGCTCCATTCACTTGGCTATGTGCTGATCTGACCATGTCACCCCCGCCCCCAAATTAAATCCAGTGCTCCCCCATCTACCTTTCCAATCTTCTCTCACCTTATACTCTTCTACCAGCATCCCTGTCTTCCAAGTACTCCGGAGACACTGGCCTCCTTGCCTTTCAAGACATTCCATCTGCAGATTACAGGCATTTTCACAAGCTTTCTCCCATGCCTGCAATAGTCTCCTTCCTGGCCTCCTTCATGTCCTAGCTAAAATCCCACTTGCTACAGGAAGTTTTTCCAGATTTCCTTTAATTCTAGCGCCTTCCCTCTGTTGATTATTTCAACTTTATGCTGTAGAAAGCTTGTTTATATATAGTTGTTTGCCTGTTGTCTCCTCTATTAGACAGTGAGATCCCAGAGAGCAGGGGCTGTCTTTTTACCTTTCTTTTTATCCCCAGTACTTAGCACAGTGCTTGGCACACACTAGGTATTTAATAAATGTTTACTGACTGACTGGCAGAATAAACTGTGCCTTTCATCCTATAATTTTATTTCATTCTATCCCCAGAATATAAAGGAAGTAGCAACCAAAGTCTACAGGCATGGAGAATGAAAAGCAAAGTGAGCTTAAATAATCAACTAAAAACTTCATTAAAGAATAAATCATGTGTCTCTTCAACGTTCTAATTTTTTCTCAAAGTAAACGTACTCTGAATTGAGGCCAAACGCTATCAATAGTTAGCATGGACATTTTAAATGATGCAGGTTAAATTTTGATAGCATATTTAAAATTACTGGTAAAATAACTTACTATTTTGTATGTGTATAATTCTTCAAAGCAGTGCTGGATTAAATAAGGGTATGATAGTAAGATCAAAATTAAAGACAAGAATTCAGAATTACAACAGATCTGATAACACCACTTCCCTCTGTTTCAATGCAAAGAAAGTATCAAGGGGTCTTCATCAGCACTGTACTGGGCAATCTTGAGCTTGATCCTATTTTTCTACATTTCTAGGAAAAAAGGCTTGAGAAATAAGTAAACAACAAATAACACCTTTGCATTACATTTCTTTACGCTTCTTAATGCTGTTCCTGGGCCCAAAATTACATGTAAAAACGTAGAAATGATCTGTATGGCAAAGTCTTTGAAAATGTTAAAGTTATAAGACCTGTCAGAATATTGGTATTAACCTGATTTGCTTAGCAGGTGTCCTCAGTATAATTTGGATCACAAAGTCCACACTGTTGATATTTAACATGACCATTCATCCTGCTACTAGTTTCTATTACATTCAATAATTAAGACTCAAACAGCTAATTAAAACAAAGAAAGGCAACTAGCTACAGAATCCAGCAGTCAAATTTGCTCTGTGGCTTCACTTAGCTCCCAAAGCATAATTTGTTTACATCAAATGTAGCCCTGGGAGCCATACCAGGTGTAACAACACATATACTCCTAGTGAAGATGGAGGCTATAACACTTTAAATTATTTGATCCAAGTCAAAAGTTTTTAGTTTGACAATATTCCACCAGTCTCGTCATGGAATGGAATGGAAAAAAGCAATGGACTGGGAGCCTCAAGTTCGTTCTAGTCCATTCCATAGGCTTGCACGGCTGGTAGCCTTTACATGGCTTTTATCCCGTGCCTCAGCTTCTTCATCTACATTGGGGAGCCTCCTACAGTTCCTGCCCTGCTTGCTTCACAGGTATTATATTGTGCGGATGAAATGAGATAGGTCAAAGCGCTTTGTAAATGGTAATGCGCTGGGACATAGTTGATTGGAGACCGTCTGACTCGCGGGGTGGGGTGGGGGGGGGGTGAGGGAAGAGCGTGCTTCAGGCGGGAGTGGGGGCTGGGAGGGGGACAGCTTGAAAGTGAGACTCCTCAAAAGCCAAGTCTTACAGCCCGGTTGCAGCAGCCCCGCGAGGCTGCTGTCAGTCGCTCCTTCGGCTGGGGACCAAAGCGCAACAAAGCCGCCGGGTTTCATCAGGTACCAAAGGAGAGGGCGAGAAAGGGAGAGGGAGAGAGACAGAGAAGAGTGCGCGCGCAAGAGACCGAAGGCCAAACACCAGCTTCATCTGCAGGGTCTGCCCCAGGACGCCGGAGGAAACGGGAAGGCGCTTCTGTCAGGGGGACAACTTACGGGTAGAAACTCAGTTTCCGGTCTTTATTGTTTCGTCCTCGGCGGTTCTTACAGCTAAACGCGGCGCAATAACGGGGCATTGCTACCGCCGAGCCGTGCAGGGGCCAAAGGGGAAGAGGAATACAAGAGACGCAAGACAACCGCGCTGCTAGGAGCGACGGGCAGGCCGAGGCCGAGCGCTGAGCCGTGAGGGTGACCGGGGCCGCCTCAGGGCTGCACGACCATCCTTGGCGCGACCCAGAGGCCTATTGCGCCTGCTCGGAGGCTGATGGGAGTGGGAGGGGCAGGAGGGAAGCCCCAGAGCTGTCACCGCCGCCGCACACCCATTTCCGCCTTCCGTCGGACCTGAGATCCCGCCTCCACTCCTCCCTCCCCAGCGCCAGGCCGGAAGTGACTCTGAGAGAAAAGAGGTAACAACAGTGTTCCACGTGCGCTAAAGGCGCCGGGGGTCAGGTGGGGCGGTCGCGGCCAATGGGAAAGCGTTTCGTGTAGGACTCTGCCTGGTGCGGGCTCGGTGTTGGCTCGGCTTGCTGGGGAGCGGCGGCTCTGGGACCTGGAGTTGGGGCTGGAGCTAGGCTGACGTGCAGCGGCTGCGCTGCGCGTCTGGGAGGAGGAGGTGGAGGACGGGGTGAAAAGCGGGTAGTTTGGCGCCGAGGAGGGGACCCCAGCGGTTTGGAGGACGAGGGGGCCGCGGCTTCGTCTTCGCCCCCTGAGGAGGGACGGAGCGGCTGAAGGTGAGGGTGAGGAAGGCGGCGGCCGTGGCCGTGTCGGGGTGAGGGAAGGCGCTCTGGGCCAGGGGATAAGAGAATGAACTTGGAGTTGAGGCAAAGGGGAGGGGGCGAGGATATGGAGCCCTGCGGGAGGTTGGCGGAGGTGCGGGAGTTGGGGCGGGGGGCGGGGCGGTGGCCGAGCACCTGACGGGTCAGTGCGTCGTCAGCAGAGCTTGCCCGGCGCTGACTGAAGGCGGGGTGGGGGTTGGGGGGTGAGGCCGGGGGAGCTCGAGTAGAGAGGCCGGGCGGAGTGCAGGTGTTACATCTTCTCGGACCCGATGCTCTCTTGCCTTATTTTTGCCTGGGAAACATCGCCTCGCAAAGGGCCCCAGCCCAGGATACATCTCTCGGGTCTGCTGCAGGGATGTTGTCTGTGTCTACATTGTCTGATTAAAGCGCTCGTCTGTCAACAACTGGTAGGAGGCCCCTTGCTGGTCCGCGGGTCCCTCCCGGACCGCAGAGGCCATTAAAACTGCGAATGGGGGGTCTAGGCACATCCTTTGTTTTGGACGCAGTGAAGGGCATACCTTCACTGCCTGAACGGCCTGGCATCCAGGGCTTTTCTGGCATTTTAAGCTCTCACTGGCCCATGAACCATCTACAGTCCAGTTGGAACAAGTTACAACGTTTACATTCCTTTTTACAGGAAGGTGTACTTTAAGCCCGAGTACTCGTGACTATGAGTAACGGGGGGTGGGGGGGGGGTGGGATTTTCCACCCGGTAGTTAAATTGGCAATTTCAATAATCTGTAGTGTTTTTCATCATCATCTTTGTGGTTATATCACCTTAGGGTATTTATTAAGAACTCAGGTGCAATGCAGTGCGCAAGAGACATGATTTTTATCTGTGAAACTTTCAGTTTAAAAGTTTTAATGTATATACATACACACATGCGTGTATATTTTTTATATATATAATATAGATGAATGAATGAACTCTTGGCAAACTTTTTTAAGTAGGAGGAATAATTGTGAGATGCCGACATTTCAACATTTTTAAAGCTTTCTTTTACGAATACGTTGAGATCTAAATCAACTCAATCAAAATTCACAAAAAATCAACTACGATTTTGTTTCAGCTAGCCCTAAATGAACAAAACTTACAGATTTTGCTGAAGACACCATCAATATGTGACACTTGAGATTGAAATTAAAACAAAAGTGGCTCTCTGGCTTGTTTGTTTTTATATATAAGCTTGTGGCTTATGTAGCTTGGATACTTGAGCAGTTTTCTAAAATGTAAAATTTTTGTTTCGTCTTCAGTATGATGAATTAAAGAATTACCCATTTGCTGGCGGGGGCATTTTAATCATCTTTGGGTTTCCCCTTGGGCTTAGAGCTGTGTTCTACAAATAGTAAGTGATTAACGAATGATAACTGAATTGAAAGTTGAAGCTAGTGAATTCTCAGGGAGGAAGGGTTCCTTAAGGGTTTATGGGAAATTCTAGCTCCCACTGGAGGACAGACATTTCTTTGAGCCGAGAATGAATACCATCTCCTAGTTTAAATGAACTTTTTGCCATTTAGGAGTAGGATTTATGGCTTAAACTTTTTGTCCATTTCTACAAAAGATTTACTTACTGGTCTTCATCTAGTATTAATTAAGGAAAATTAGTTATTGAGCATTTATTGAGCATGTGTCTTATGCTGAGTGCTATCCTGATGCTATTGGAGGGTATGTGAAAAAAAAAAGGCTCCATCCAAGAACTTAAAATTCGAAGCTAGATATTTACAATTGAAATAATGCAGGTATATTGCTTTTGAGATTTGCATATCACTTGGCCACATTTGATCCTCACATGGCCTTGTTAAAGTAGAGCTAGGTGTAATTTTTAATTACATTTAATAATAATGGAATTGATAATTATTATTCTGATATTAAGGGTGAGGAAACTGAGACACTCGAGAAGTGGATAATTGATGAGTTCATAGTTACATGACTAGAAAATGCTTAGACAGGTTTTGAGTGCATATATTCCCACCATACCACAGCTAAGAAACTCTCTAGCACTTAAAAAGCACCATATATCAGTTGGCATAGATGCAGTCAGTAGCATTTTTTAAAATATAGCTCTTGTTAAAAAATACTAGCTATCGGTATACTTTTTGTGGTGAAGGTGCCTTCCATGCTACATTTGTGAAAAAATTTACAAGATAATAGATTTAGACCTGGAGTGAACCGTAGAGGTCCATAGAATCCATCTCGTTTTACATATGAGGAAACAGGCATAGAGAGGTAAAGTGCCTTGCCCATGGTAATACAGCTAGCAAGTATTTGAGGCAGGATTTGAACCCAGGTCTTCCTAATTCCAAATCTGGATTGTTATCCTATGTGCCAGGCTGCATCTCAATTTTAAGAGCACTTAATGATAACCAATAACTATCTAATGTAATTATTTTTTTCTTTTCCAGGGTCATGAAAATGGCTACTCCACAGGCAGTTTTCACCTTTGCAATCTGCATTTTAATGATTACAGAATTAATTCTAGCTGCAGAAAATTACTACGATGTCTTAGGAGTTCCAAAATCTGCGTCAGAACGCCAAATCAAGAAGGCCTTTCACAAGTTGGCCATGAAATACCATCCTGACAAAAATAAGAGCCCTGATGCTGAAACTAAATTTAGAGAGATTGCAGAAGGTAATGAATACATAGAAATATCTTATGTTGATTGATTGATGGGTTTTCTCAAGTTTGTGGGATTTATAGGTATCCAGAGAGAATATGTAAGAGACATAAGTATTTTCCATAGGATATGAGAATTGTTAAGTATCTGGTAATAATTCACATTTTATATAGCCCTCTAAGATTTAGAAAACATTTCAATCGTGTAAGATAGATAGTAGCAGAAGTATTATTGTCCTTATTTTACAGATGAGGAAGCTGTATCTCACAGAGGTTAAGTGAATTGCTGAGAGTCACACATCTAAATAAGGAATTGTAGATACCCATCCTACTCTATTAATTCCTACTCAAAGATATTTAAAAATATCTTTATATGAATTTCCTTTTTATTTTCCTATTTCCCTTGGTACTGACAAATATTAAAATAGCTACAAAGTAGACTGTACAAGGAAAATAAAATAGTATTTCTTTGTTCCCTAAGTTCATGCTCTGTTTTGGAAAAGAAAACTGTAAAAAATTGTTAACAATGAAAACACCTGATTATCTGAAAATAAAAAGTTTACTTTGAGGATTCATGTAGTATTTTGGACTTTTCAAAGCATGAAGTTAGAAGTTTCCTAATTGTTACCTTTTCAATAATATAGATAACTGGCCTCATAATTAGTAAGTTTCTATGAATATATTTACCTTCTAGTTTGTATGTATAGCTAGGTCCTGGTTATTGTGAATCCCATGAAGTGGTTGAATTTTTTTGAATCAGTACTATTGGAAGTTATAATCATATAAAGTATAGTCATTGTTTCTGGCACAATGGAAATATATAGTGTGAATTTGAATAATTCACCCACTTCAGGGGATTTATTATTCATACAAATCAGGACCTGGCTGTATGTAAAATACAACTTGTATTAAATGCCATAGAAGGAGATTGTTCAGTCATGCATTAAAAATACACCTCACCTAATGCAATGAAATATTGCTGAGTAGCATATCTCACTGTAAGGGGTAGATAGGTGGCACAGTGAATGGAGAAGAGCTTGGAGTCAAGAAGACCTGAGTTCAAATGCAACTTCAGACGCTAGCTGTGTGACCCTGGGCAAGTCACTTAACTTCTATTTACCTCAGTTTCCTCCTCTGTAAAATGAAGGGGATAATAGTACCTACCTCCCAAACTTGTTGTGAGGATTAAATGAGATAATTATAAAACGCTCAGCATAGTGCTTGACACATACTAAATGCTATATAAATGTTAGCTATTGCTGCTGCTGTTGCATGGTTTACAGGAAACTAGATTCCTTCAGTTGAAAGCTTAGGGAATATTGTATATAATCACATTTTAAAATGAGACTCATCAACTCCTTTTTCAAAAGAACCAAAGTGAAGTACCTATGGATACTCCTGCTGATATAGAACTCAGTCCTTTATCCCTTTTTGTGAATTGAATGTGATCAAAAAGTATTCACTGCCTGTTGGTCAGTGTTCTAGTGACTCTTCAAACGTAGCTAGTACAGACTCCAGTTGACATCCTCTCCCTGGGTCTACAGTCTAAACCTTTTAAGATTTGCGTAGGACCTGTCTCAGCTGGACTCTGTTGGCATAGGTCTAGAAAATCCAGGATCCGCTCTGTGCTATGGTGAAACTTTAAAGTAAGAGTTTAATGAAAAAGCATAGTGTGAGGGAATATATTAGAACGTAGATGGTGTGCTGTGGGAAAATCTGATATAGAAAAACATCAATAAAACATAAGTTAGGAGTAGTCATTCAGTGTTCACAAACACTTTATGTTAAGTGCCTATGTACGTGGCACTTTTCTTGTTCAGTCATTTTTAGTTGTGTCCAACTCGTGACACCATTTGGGGTTTTCTTGGCAAAGATACTGGAGTGGTTTGCCATTTCCTTCTTTAGCTCATTTTACAGATGAGGAACTGAGGCCAACAGGGTTAAGTGACTTGCCCAGGGCCACACAGCTAAGTAAGGGTCTGAAGCTATATTTGAACTCAGGAAGATGAGTCTGCTTAGCTTTAGGCCCGGCACTTTATCCACTGTACCACCTAGCTCCCCTTTGTGGCACTTTGCTATTACCAAATAGTAAAGTTCATTTTAAATAGTGATAGGTTCCTATTAAATGAAGAGCTTCTTGGTATACTTGAAATGATTCACTACTCAAAAATTGTTTTTTAAATGCTGTGTTTGAAGAACATATATAAACTTGTTTTAGGTTCATGTATGAATAGGACCTAAAAGTCACATAGATAGTGGATGCATATTCTATAATTTCTGTGTATTCTGTATATTTAACCTCATTTCCATCAGTGAAAGTAGTGTCTTTAAGATGTTAAACATTTTGTTACTGAGTTTGAAATGAAGTTTTATTTCTGTTATCCATGCTTGGTTGTAAATGGTCCATCACTTTAATTTCTTTTCACTCCCTTTAAAAGCTTATAAATCCTTAGACAATCCTGGAGAGTGGGTTTAGTGGATTTAGAGGCAGTCAGTGATGTACTACATAGAGTGCTAGCTCTGGAGAAAGGAAGACGAGTTGAAATCCAACCTCAGACACTTATTATTTGTGTGACCCTGGGCAAATAACTTAACCTCTGTTTGCCTCACTTTCCTCTCGTGTGAAATGGGGATAATAATAGCATCTACATCACAGCATTGTTGTAAGGATCAAATGATGTAATAGTTGTTTTAAAAAAAAATACTTAGCACAATGCCTGGCACATAGTAGGTGCTATGTAAATGCTTATTCTTTTCCCCCTTTTGTTTTCTATCCCTTTTTTTTCCAATTATAATTTTTGATGGTCCTTTGCTAATGGATTCTTCATTTACTGCTATCTTCCAGGCCCTATCCTAAGTTCTGGGGTTTTAAAAGAAAGGCAAAAAAAGTCCATGCTCTCAAAGAACTTGTATTTGAATGAGTAGGATACATAAATGATTAAATTTTGTATAACATACAGAGTAGATTGAAGGGAGGCTTTAGTATCTGGCCTTCTATGAAAAGGTGGGATTTGAGCTGTCTTGAAGGAAGTCAGGGAAGCTAAGAGGTGGAGGTGAAGAGGCAAACCATCCTAGGCCTGAAGGACAGCCAGTGGAAAGATGAAACTACAAGTAGGCTAGCATTGATAGATCATAGAATGCATGGAAGGAAGATGTAATATGACTAGAAAGATAGAGAGGACCCAGGTTATGAAGAGCTTTAAATGCCAAACAGAGGAGTTTATATTGAATCCTGCAGCTAATTCAGAGACTTACTGAGTAGGTGAGTGTGATATGGTCACACCTATGCTTATGGAAAAAGTCAACTTGGTCTCTGAGTGGATTATGTATTGGAGTGGGGAGAGACATGAAGCAGGGAGAACAAAAAGTGAGCTATTGCAATAATCCCAGCAAGAGGCCATGAGGTCCTGAACTAGAGTTGCTTTGTGAATAAAGAGAAGGAAGTGTATACCAGAGATGTTGCAAAGGTAGAAATGTTAAAATTTGTTAACAGATTGGATATGGGGGCTGAAAAAGTGAGGAGTCTAGGATGACACTGAGCTTGTGAACTTGGGTGATTGGAGGGTAGTGGTATTTTCTACAGTAAGAGAAATGTTTAGAAGGAGGAGACTTTGGGGGAGAAAGATGAATTCTGTTTTGAACATGTTGATTTGGGATGCCTAGGGAAATGTTTGAGATGTCCTGAAGGCATTTGGCAATGCTTGACTAACTTAGGGCAGGATATATAGATCTGGGGATCAGGAGCCTAATAATGGTAATTGAAATCTTGGAAGCTGTTGAAATCAGCAAGTGTAGTAGTTTAGAAACTAAAATAGAGAAGGCTCAGTACATGCCCACCAATCCTGGGAATTCCCCATGGATAAAGAACTGGCAAAGAGACTGAGAAAAACCAAAAACTAGAGAAAAGAGAGTGTGAGAAGTGGAGGGTGATTGACTGTGTCACATCCAAAGAATTCAAGATGGGTGAACATTGAGAAAAGCCCATTAGACTTTACAATTAAGAAATCATTGGTAACTTCGAGGACACATTTTCAGTTGATGAGGTTGGAAGCCAGATTGAAGAGGATTTAGAGGATACAGAGGAGTAGAAGTAGAGGCACTAAATGTAGATGGCTTTTCAAGAAGTTTAGCTGAGAAGGGGAGGAGAGATGATAGAATGGCTAATGGGATCAAATGAGAATTTTTTAAGGCTAGAAGACATGAGTGTATTTGTAGACAGTAGATAAGGCTACTGTAGATAGGGAGAGACTGAAGAAAAATAAAGAGACGAGAGTAAGAGCAGTCTGCTGGAGAGTTCAGGAGAGTATTGCAGTCAAATGTGCATGTAAAGGACCACCTTTTTTGCATGAGATGGAAGTAAAGGAAATAGTGGAGGAAGGTGGTTGAATGATGTAAAATGAAGAGATCCTCTTCAGTTGCAAGGGTGTGGGGAAGAGTACCATAGAAAGCTCATAGAGATGAGAATGTTTAGAACAGTCACTGTGTATACTTTGGTGTAATGATGCCTACTTAAAAAGATTTTCTCTGCTTAAATAGAACTATTAAACATAAGTGTTACTGAGACTTCATAAATTCTACTTAGGTGCTGAATCATCATTTTGCCACTGTTGCTGACTTAGTAACATGGTAGAGTGAATAAAAGAGCGCTAGTCTTTAAATACCTTTAAGTTTTCTAAGCCTTAGTTTACTCATTTGTGAATGTGCTAATATTTACACTGCATGCTTCACAATGTTGGTTGTAAGAAAAGCAAGTTGTGAACCATGATCTGTGACATAAATGTGTGCTAATTAGCAATCTAGAAAGATTCTAGAATTCTTTTTCATGTAAGGGATCTTTCTAAAATTTTTGACATTATGGTTCTTTTACATTTTAAAGACACATTGGGTTACGTGTCTAGTCATCTATTTATATGAATGAAAAGAAACAGTGATGTTAATAATTCAAAATAGCAAATTCAGATAGTCTCCAACTTCCGGATATATACATATAAATATATACACACATATGTATATCTACAAATATATGTTTATTTTTGTGTATACATGTGTATGTATATGTATGTATGTATGTGTATATGTATATATACACACATATATTTATATCAAATGACATAAATTTCAGCTCTTGAATCACTACCACCCCAAACATGTTTTATAAAATATCCATAATGTCTTGAGTCATTGAGGTTAAAGATTTACCTTATTTAAAGGTTTTATTGTGTAAAATTTCATATTACTTTGCCTTCAATTTAAAAAAAATGTTTTTATCCCTTTCAGCTTATGAAACACTTTCTGATGCTAATAGGCGAAAAGAGTATGATTCGCTTGGACATAGTGCCTTTACTAGTAATGGTGGAAATACCTTCCAACAGTCATTCAACTTCAACTTCGATGATCTTTTTAAAGACTTTGATTTTTTTGGTCCTGACAAAAACACTCACACCAAAAAGCATTTTGAAACTCACTTCCGAACACGCCAGGATGGTTCCAGCAGGCAAAGGCATCATTTTCAGGAATTCTCTTTTGGAGGTGGACTGTTTGATGACATGTTTGAAGATATGGAAAAAATGTTTTCATTCAATAGCTTTGACAATGCAAACCGACACACAGTGCAAACCGAAAAGAGATTCCATGGATCTGGCAAGCATTGTAGGACTGTCACTCAACGTAGAGGAAATATGGTTACTACATACACTGACTGTTCAGGACAGTAATTCTGTCCCACCCTTGTAAAGCCAGCTGATTGTTTCTTATGGATACAAATAGAAACAAACATTTCTGTGAACTATTTTGACAAATGCATGAATTCACATTTTAAAATACTTAATAAATGTCATAAAGAGGGTATATATAAAACAATCTTGACAACTTCACCAGGCAAATAGATGAAAATGAGCTAATTAAAATTTCCTCAATTAGGACATGAAAGAAAATGTCTTTAAAATTTAGTTACTTAAAATAAATTTCATTTACCTACCCACAGATTCTTTTATTTACTTAGATTTGTTAAAACCAAGAAAGGATTCTTAAGTTTAGACTAAACTTTGGATATTTACCTGACTTAAATTGTACATTAGAACTGAATAGACTCTTGCAGTGAAATCTTTAGCAACATAAATTTGCATGATTTGTACTAATTTTCTTGATAAATATACCTAAAACATGGAATTTTGTTATGGAGAGAGCTACTTAAGGAAAACTGTCAGTTTTCATTAGGCTTACCAGAGAGAACATTTCACTCAAGAAATTTAAGAATTTTGCAATTCTATTTTTCTATTGAATTTATTTCAAAGGAGAAAAAGAGTCATGGGATAATTTAGTAGTGCTTTCCATGAAGACATTTTTTTAAACGTGGAATATGTATTAGTGAAAGGAATTACCTTGTTGACATATATTTAGATTGATT
Organism: Trichosurus vulpecula; assembly: GCF_011100635.1. Classification (NCBI taxonomy): domain Eukaryota; kingdom Metazoa; phylum Chordata; class Mammalia; order Diprotodontia; family Phalangeridae; genus Trichosurus; species Trichosurus vulpecula. The sequence continues at coordinate 144,540,991 of NC_050577.1, read as the reverse complement.
GTTTTGACAGATATAAAAGATGATAGGTTGCCAAGAGATTGTTTCATGTTTGCTGAGCTACTCTGTATTTGTAATGGAACTCTTACCTGTTTTTCAGTGCCATTCATATTTCATGAGTTTTTGACCATCTACTTATATTTATGGATGTCCTCATTATGTCAGATACTTTTCCTTTTTTCTTTGCATCCATCATTTGGTAATTAACTAATACCTCAATCTTTAAAAACAGCCAATGTGTGTACCCATATCATAATGTGCAATATTTTTAAATAGTGAGAAATGTATTTTGGGGTTTTTTGCACAGACTTAATTTCTTTGTGTAATTTCATTATGTAGTTTTATGAAAAATTCAGTTCTGTACTTTTCTATGTCATACTTTGTATGGGTATTAATCATATCTATATATATATGTTGACAAAACTAGCACCTATCATAACACAGTTATATGTGAGTGAAACAAATACAATATTTACAACTTGAATGTTCTGTTTATTCTTGGTTACTAGTGTGAAGTGTTTGTTTTAATGTAATGAAAGCTATAAAATCATTTGTCCAAAATTCAAGGCAAGTGAGCTTCAGCAGTTATCAGTATTTTACTTTTTTGGATAACTAATCAAATATTTTTAAATGCCTGAAAATAGGCTTTAGCTGATTTAATTTATAGATTACTTTGTTTTGAGACTAAGATTATTGAAAATGGGAATTTCCTTGTTGCATTTAGCATAATTTACTTAGTTTATTTTTCTTGGTACTGTCCTAGCCGTTCAGTTTTGAGAGTATGGCTAAATATTAAATATCAGCAGTACTTCTGTATAAGTGTGCAGTTTTGAAACTACAGTGAAATTTCAACTGGAATGCTTAGGGAATTGGATATACTGGTTAACTGAGAGTCAGATAAACGCCTTTTCAACAAATAGTTTTTAGAGATGGGAGAGGCAGTAGAGATAATGCAGTCCACAAAGGCTAAAAAAACCATGTAAGGGCACACATCTAATTGCTGGCAGTCAAATCAGTACTGGAAGCTAGGTCTTAATCTCTCTAGTACCCTTTATATCGCAGTTTATTTAAACTTGTATTGATGAAAATCTTTGTAAACTGTGTTAGTATACTTTTCTGCCCTTAGGAGTACTAATGTGGTACGTGATTTTATTTTTCATTTAGGATATTGTAATGCCTAAATGTAATCATGAATATCAAATTGTTTTATAGAACTGTAGAATTTAGAAGTTGGGCTGAATGTCTATTGACTAGATGAGACTCTGTACTCAAAGTTTCTTTTCTTAATCCGGAATATGACCTTGTTTTCTTACCATATTGCTAGTTCTGTTTCCTTTATTGTGGTTCCACATATCTGCCTGCCAAATATCTGGTCACTAGAAAGTTTTATTTAATTGTTGCTTTACTTTGTTTGGACTAAGTGCCACAAGATTTTTTTCCCCAGTCGACAAAAATTGGTTTACTGGGGAAGAGTGGAGAGTCTGCAATATTGTACTTAATAGCCATTCTCAATAACATATAAGGAAGGTGGAATATGCACTCAGTTTTGCAGTTAAATAAACAAATTGAGGACTTCATGTCTTTTCATTGTGTGAGTAAGATACTAGATGATAGTCTACTTTGGACTAAGGCCAGGCCTGCGCTATTCCAAACCAATAGTTGGGAATGGGGCAACAGTTGACTTTATAGCCATGGGACTGCTTTGAAGAACTTACTGTTCAGTATCAGCTACGTTGAGGACAAGAACAAGGAGAAATGAAAGAATTTTTGCTTGATGATATTAATGGAACAATTAAACTCCGGTATTTTTTCCATATCTCCTTACATTGATTTCCAGCAACCAGTCATCCACTGAACCAAAGGTTGAGGTGTGAAGCAGCTTCATCCAGAAGAAACTGAAGACCTCCTAGAGCAAGGGAATGAGATAGGGGACTGAACATTAAGATAGGAATGGTAGTTGCAGAGAAATATGAACTGTGGCAATGCAAAAAAATAGATAAATACGCATTGGCAAAGAACAGGCAAAGCTAGCTTTGTGGATGATTTCCTTAGAATATCGAAAGAAATGGAGACAGTAGCTTAAGCAAAGTAGCAGGGTGCAACGTAGATACATAAATATCTGTATGTCACAAAAACTAGGAAAAGGAAGAGAAATATTTAGAGAGCATTAAGTGTCTGGGGGTTAACCTACCAAGGCAGAGGAAGCACTTTAGTAAATACAACTGCTATCAAATTTTCATAGAAAAAAGTTATAAAATAAAGCATAAATAATGGGAGAAGTATGCAGCGATTATGACCCCAATATTTACAAAATGATGCTACTACTAAGTTCATGTACAGATAGAGTTTACATGAATCAAATCCCCATAAGGTGGACTGAAGTCCTAGCAGTGTATTACTGATGCATCTACCTCCTCTGATCCTACTCATGGAGTAGGCCAGTGGTACCCGATGATGCTAAGTGGGTTCACTAACAAGTTTATATTATTTAAGTGGACTAGGGTGCAGCAAAATAATCCTTTCACCCCTCCCAAATTTATTCTTCATCCTATTAATCACATACGCTGTTCCAAACCTCTTCTCAAGATGAAATTCCCACTGCTCATATTTTACCTAGGAAATCAAAGCTGTTACCACTTAGACGTCACTCTTCACTTTCATCTCACAATTCCTTTTCTCACATCCCCTTGATATCATCCCCTACTGATTTCTTCCTTTAATACCAAAAGGGTCTAGCATATCAACTGAAGGATCAGGCTTACCAATTGATGCAATTAAAAATTCTATAATTTCTCTTTAATTTATTTTAAAAATAATATGTAGCTCTCACAATTCAGCTTTGAAATACTTTTATCGTATTTATTTTCTTGGCCTTATGGATGTAAAAAATTGCAGTATCAGTTGATACAGCATGAGCCTTTGAGGTATTAAATGTTTTAATCTGGTCTCTGATGAGGAGATGGACCTTCTCACTTTAGCCAATCCCTCTTCATGTACCCTTGCTGTCATTCCCTTTCACCAGCAGATTGCTTCCACTATTATCACCCCCTCCCCCATCTTCAATCTTTTCCTAACTACTGATTCCTTCTCTGCTGCTGGAGACTCCTCCATCCTTAAAAAATTCACAATTGATCCTACCATTAGCTTTATTGTTCAGTCATTTTTGATTCTTTATGACCCCATGGACCATGGCGCAGCAGGCCCTTGTATCCTCCACTATATTTCAAAGTCTGTCCAAGTTCAGTGTTTCCATGATATTATCTGTCCATTTCATCCTCTGCCATCCCCTTTTCCCTTTGCCTTCAATCTTTCTCAACATCAAGGTCTTTTCTATGAGTTCTGCCTTCTTGTTATGTGTCCAAAGTGTTTAAGCTTCAGTATTTGACTTTCCAGTGAATGGCCTGAAATAAGTGTTTTAAGCATTGACTGATTTGATCTTCCTGTCCAAGGGACTCTCGACAGTCTTCTCCAGCATCATAATTCGAAAACATCAATTCTATAGTGCTTAGCTTTCCTTACAATCCAATTCTCACAAGCCATACACTGCCACTGGAAAAAACGTAGCTTTGACTCTATAGCCCTTTGTCAGCAAGGATGCCTCTGCTTTTTAGTGTGCTTTCCAGATTTGCCATAGCTTTCCTTCCAAGGAGCAAATGTCTTTTAATTTCGTGCCTGCAGTCATTGTCTGCAGTGATCTTTGAGACCAAGAATATAAAATCAGTGCTTCCATTTCTTCTCCCTCTATTTGCTAGGAAACAATTGGATCAGTTGCCAAGATCTTAATTTTTTTTTATATTAAGCTTCAAGCCAGCTTTTACACTCTTTCACCTTCATTAAGAAATTTCTTAATTCTTCAATTTCTGCTTCAGAGTGGTATCATTTGTGTATCTGAGATTGTTTTTATTTCTTCTGGCAACCTTTTGATTCGACAGGTTGGCATTTTGCATGATGTACTATGTATATAAGTTAAATAAATAAGGTGACAATATACAGCCTTTTCATACTCCTTTTCAATCTTAAACCAATCAGTTGTTCCATGTTTGGTTCTAACTGTTGCTTCTTAGCCCACATACAGGTTCCTCAGGAGAAAAGTAAGATGATCTGGTACTACCGTCTCTTTAGGGAATTGCCACATTTTATTGTGATCCACACATCAGAAGCTTTAGTGTAATCAATGAAGCAGAAGTAGATGTTTTTCTGGAACTCCCTTGCTTTCTCCATAATCCAGCGAGTGTTGGCAATTTGGTCTTTAGTTCCTCTGCCTCTTTGAAAACCAGCCTGTTCTCCTGGCAGTTCTTGGTTCACATATTGCTGAAGCCTAGCTTGCAGAATCTTAAGCATAACATTTCTGGCATGTGACATGAGTGCAATTGTTTGGTAATTCGAACATTCCTCAGTATTGCCCATCTTTAGAATTGGGACATAAACTGATCTTTTCTAATCCAGTGGCTATTGTTGTGTTTTCCAAATTTGTTGATATATTGAGTGCAGCATTTTAATAGCATCATCTTATAGAGTTTTAAATACCTAAGCTGGAGTTCCATCATTGTAAGCAATGTTTCCTAAGGCCCAGTTGACTTTATTCTCCAGTCTGTCTGGCTCTAGATCAGTAAACTAACCATCATGGCTGTTGGTGATGTTAATATCTTTATTATATAGTTCTTTTGTGTATTCTTGCCACCTCTTAATCTTTTCTGCTTCAGTTAAATTCCTAACATTTTTGTCTTTTATCATGCCCATTTTTTTGCATAAAACTTTCCCTTGATATCTCTAATTTTCTTGATCTCTTGTCTTTCACATTCACTTGTTTTCTTCTATTTCTGTACATTGCTCATTTAAGAAAATCTTATAATTTCTTGCTCTTCTCTGGAATTCTGCTTTCAGTTGGGCGTGTCTTTCCCTTTCTCCTTCCCCTTTTGCTTTCCTTCTTTGCTCACTGAAAGCCTCATTAGACAGCCATTTTGCTTTCTCATTCTTTTTCTTTGGAATGATTTTTGTTGCTGCCTCCTCTACAATATTGTGAACCTCTGTCCATAGTTCTTCAGGCATTCTGCCAGATTAATTCGTATTGTCCTATATTTCTCCTCAACTTTGTGCCTGAGCTTCTTGAGAAAGTTTTGGGGGGTGCCTCTACTTCCTCTCTTCTCCATCCTCTAAGCCCTTTCTTTGTTTGACTGAATTTGCTCCCCAAACATACCAATGATCTTTTAATTGCCAAATCTAATGCTCTCAGTTTTCATCCTTGACCTCTTTGCCACATTTTACATCATTGATCACACTCTCCTTTTTGATACTCTCTCCTCTGGGTTTTTTTTCCTGGTTCTAGTCCTCTTGTCTCCGTCTTCTTTGCTGTATTAAAAAAAAAATCCATGTTAATTTCACACTAAGTGTGGGCATATCCCAAAGCTCTGTCTTCTTTTTTTCTCTCTACTTTCACTTGATGATCTCATTACCTCCCATCCTCTCTGTAGATGGTTCCCAGATCTATATATCCAGCCCTAATCTCTCTGGAGCTCTATTTCTTCACCATCAATTGACCACTGGTAAATATTTCAAACTGGATGTCCTGAAGGCATCTCAAAATTAACATGACTTATTATCTTTCCCCATAAAACCCCCTCCTAAACTTTTCTATTACTTTGGAGGGCAGTATAAGCCTTTATAGTCATCCAAGTTCTGAGATTCTTAACTCAGTCACCCCACATATCCAGTCCTTTGCCAAGTCTTATTTCTTCTTCTACCACACCTCCTGAATATGTTATTTTCATAGTCATAACTCTAAATCATATTCTCCTTTTTTTTTTGAGGGAGGAAGGCAGGGCAATTGGGGTTAAGTGATTTGCCCAGGGTGTCACAGCTAGTAAGTGTGTCAAGTGTCTGAGGCTGGATTTGAACTCAGGTCCTCCTGACTCCAGGGCTGGTGCTCTACTCACTACACCACCTAGCTGCCCCCAGAAGAAGATTCTTAGTAGAACATACTAGTAATTCACAGGAGACCTTATTCAATAAGAGGTGGTTATAAGACCTACGATTAGGGTATCATTTAAAACAAAGTGCAGAGTATGGATAATAAATATGTTGATTTTAACAGAAGATGATTGGTTTACCTCATATATATGGCAGGATGAATGACTCGTGGAATGTGGCTATGGGAGGATACAATTTATTCAGAAGGAACTGATTAAAAAAATGAAGTAACACTGTATATGAAGAAGACAAGAGGAAATCCACAAACCAGAGGGAGAAGCACTATAGTGAGCACCTTGGTGAAAATTAATGGAGAGAGATATGCAAGTGATATTGTGGTAGCAATATACGACATTTAAATTAGACAGAAAGAGGAAATAAATGGACTGGGAGTTCTAGAAACAGATATGGAACTTTGACTATCAGCGCATATGATGAGGCTTACAACCAAGAATAACTTACCTGACAAAACTGAGTATAATGTTACAAGGAAAGCATGGACCTTTAATGGAAAAAGAATAGAAAATCTGGAATGCAAACATAGGAGTTAAGAGAAACCTAGGAAGGTAAATAGAACTCGATGATGGGGGACCTATCTTCTAATAGGGGGAGAAGAAGAATCTAATTAGCCTTAAAAACCTAATATTTTCAAAGGTCGTAGAAAGAGTTTAGAGAATTAAATTAGACAAGCAAAGGTGTGGAGGTATATCTATTCTGTTTTCATGGTTGTTAAGGTATGAAAAAGGAATACATGAAGGAAGAAAGGAGAAAGAAGTGGGAACTCGACATTTCTCATAACTGACAAACAAGAAGATATAAACATGGAAGAAGTGAGGGGAGTGGGTACTCAAACGAATTAGGCAAAGCAGGCAAACACACAGAGTTTGGTATAGAAAATAAGTTAAATTTAATATAGAAACATGTAGGAGTAAAGGTGAGAAGGAGGGTAATATTGCAGAATAAACATAAGCAAAACACACCATCTTCAGAGAGTGGATCATGAAGGCAAATTAAAAGGGAAAAGAAAAATGGGTAAGAACCAGTGATTGGGATATGAGTAAGGGGAAGAGAAGAGGAACAGTAGAATGGAAACACATCTTTTCAACTGTAGCTCACTAGCATTAATAATAATCCTCTTCCACCACTCTCTTCCTTGTAAAAAGAGGACAGAGGGACAAAGAGAAAAAAACTAGAAGAGGTTACAAAGGAGGGAAATTAGCAATCATTACCATGAACATGAATGTGATGGACTTACCCATAAGACTGAAGAGGATATAAGAAAGGGTGAAAAAAAGAACCAAAGAGTATATTGTTTACCAGAAAAATACCTGAAACAAAAAGAAATATAGATTTAAGCTAAAATATTAGCATAGAATTTATTATGCTTTTGGTAAATTCAAAATATGCAGAGGTACTATATACAATATATATGTATATATACACTATGCACTTATACAATATATATATACTATATACAAAAATTAACCCTTTGCCCAAGGTACTACGTTACTACCACTGGAGATTAAAGAAAGAGGGAAAGGATTCATAGGCATATAAGTGTCAATAGCTGCACTTTTTATTATAATAAAGATGTAGAGACAAAGTGAGTGCCCATCATTTGGGAAATGTCTACATAAGTTATGGTATATGAATGTAATGGAATACTATTGTACTGTAAGAGATGTAAAAGTATTGATTTCTAAGAAACCTAGAAGGACTTGTATGAACTAATGTGGGGTCAAGTAAGCTGAACTAATAGAAACACTTATACAGTGACTGCAGCATTTTAAAGAAAAAACAATTGTGAAAAATTTAAGAAGAGTGAATAACACAGTGACCAGTTATGACTATGGTAGACATCCTAACTTGACACAGAGGTGATGGACTAAAGGTGCAGAATAATATATTTTCAGATATAACCGTTGGTGAATTTGTGTGTTTTTAAAAATTCAATTTTATTTTATTTTCAGTTCTGAATCTTCTCCCTTCTCCTCCCCTACTCATTGAAAAAGTCAGGAAAAAATACAAATACATATAGTCATGCAGGAGAAATTCCTGCATTAGCAAAATCCAAAAAGACAAGAAAAAGAAGAAAATAAAATATGTTTTAGTTTGCACTCTGAGTCCGTTAGCTCTCTATTGGGAGATGGACAGCATGTTTCATCCTAAATCCTTTGGAACAGTGGTTGGCCATTGTGTTGATCAGAATTAAAAAGTCTTTCAAAGTTGATTATCTTTATGACATTGCAGTTATTGTATAAATTGTTCTTCTGATTCTGTTCACTTTCCATCACACTGCATACAAATCTTCCCAGGTTTTTCTGAAACTGTCTCCTTCATTATTTCACACAGCACGATGGTATTCCTTCACTTTTATATACCATAACTTGTTCAGCCATTCCCCAGCAGATGAACATCTCCTCAGTGTCTAGTCCTTTGCTACCACAAAAAGAACTGCTATAAGTATTTTCATATACATGCATCCTTTTTCTCTTTCTTTGATCTAGAGGGTATAGACCTAGTAGTCATATTGCTGAGTCAAGGGGTATGCACAGTTTAATAACTTTTATGGCATAGTTTTAAATTGCTTTTCAGAATGATTGGACTAGTTTACAGCTCCACCAACAATCCATTATTATACCTGTTTTCCCATGTCTCCTCTAGCATTTATCATTTCCTTTTTTTTGTCATCAAATTTGTATTTACATGACTGTGTTTACTTATTACACTAGAGGGCTTTCTTGAGGGGGTGGCATTTGGTGCTCAAGTCAAGGGTGTGACAGTGATGCTTTAAAAAAGGAAAGAAAGAAGAGAAAATCCCTGAATCATTAAAAACATTAAATGTAAGAGAGCAGAAAGAAGTTCCAACAAGGACAAACAGGCAGGGGAGTGTCTACCAGGTTAAATTTGAATTACACAAAAAGCTTTATGTAGTGTAAAAACAATGGAAGTTCACAGTTTCATATATCAGTATAGTCTATTGTTTTGCCATTCATGGTGAAGCATTTGTGTTTGCTGATGTTTATTAAGTTAAAATAGAAAATTTAAAAAGGAAGTTCACTAAGGAAATCTGAAAGTTCCAGTGGACTACAAACTCAATACATACATTTTATTTACACACACACACACACACACACACACACACACACACACACACACACAGAGAGTGTATGTGTATGTATATATGGAAAATAATGATTCATGCTACTATATCTATGAAAGTATATCTTTGAGAGAAACATAATATGAGTAATCACCTGTTTATGAGTCTCCTTTTTAATGAACTCAAAATTTTTGGATATAATTATTGTGAACAAGCTAGGAAACATTGTTAATCTGACTGTGCCTTCTAAAGAGAAGTAAAAATGTAACAGCTATCTTTTTTTTTAAAGCGATGTAGTCCAATTTGTATCCCAAAGTGCATTTGCATGATGACTTTTCCTCTTGTGTAATTTATATTGATCAAATGGAGAAGCCATGTGGAATGGAAAGATCTTCCCCATTCATTAATAGGCCTCACGTGGAGCCCATTAAGGGAAGCTTGCTTAGGGGAGGCTTTCTTGTAGCAAGGCTCACATCTTTTGCTAATTTCTAATTAGGCATTGCATCAAGAGGGTTGTGATGCCCTCTGGCTCTGAGAAGTGTATATATACTCCGAGGTGAGGTTTTGCTTTGGGAGCTTGCTTATGAGAACAACCTTGGGATTCTTTGGTTGAAAGTCCAAGTGGCCACATGTTCAGAGCTCTCCAACTGCTCAGAGGTAAAGGCTCTCTCTATCCAGTGATGTATGTAAAGTGTATAGCAATATTGCTTTGTTTCAGGCAGTAGAGCCCTGTGTGTTGGTCTTTATTTCTCTGCTTGTATTTTCTCTGAAGTTCAGGGTGCTGACTTTTCCCCTGAACTAAGTGAATGACATATATGTTTATTAAAGTAAGATTGTTGACTCCTTAAACAGCTATCTTTCCTAGTAAAGCAGATCTAAGAGCCTGTGCTAGCAGCCATCCTGGGTATGCCAGTGTGGTTGCCATTACACCAGATAGAACAGATAAAGTAATACTGGATTTTTAATCAGAGAATGAGTTCCCCTCCAACTTGAAATCCTTAATCCTATGAAGCAATTTGGATTTTAAAAGAAAAGAACAGAAGAAAGAAGAGTAGATAATTGAGAATAAATATAAAAGGAGGGCATAGCCATTTCAGAATGCGGGAAACACTATAACCTAGAATGAACTAAGGGCCACAAAAAGTGCTTAAAAAACAATAACAGCTACTACCCTAGGGGTAGACAGAGCGAAATCTTCAACAACAGAAAGAAGTCAGGGCCATTCAAATCTTACTTTGCTTCTCAAAACAGCGTATGAAACAAAAATGTTCAGTAGAAAGCTGAAACTCGAGCTAAATGATGGGATGAACACAGATCAACAGGCCTTGACAAAGTTTACCATCAGGGTTCTGAGTGACCTAATGTAATGTGATTACTGAAGAACTGCCAAGTAATTTTTTAAAAGTCTTTGAGATTACTCTATTCTGTGGATTTGTGTTTTAAATAGGAATTTAAAATAGGCGTGTCCATGTGTCTTTACCAGGTTTGTCTGAGTGCATACTGTGTCATTTCTTATAATACAATGGTATTCTATCACAGTCACATACCACAGCTTGTTCAGCCATTCCCCAATTGATTGGCATCCCCTCAATTTCCAATTCTTTGCCACCACTAAAAGAGCTGCTATGAATAATTTTGTGCATATAGGTCCTTTTCCTTTTTGTTTTTTTTTGTCTTATTCAGACCTCTTACACTTCTGGGACTAACTTTCTCTTCAGATATGATATACCTCTCCTTTGTTTGAACTCTTTGAAATCTGCTTTCCTAAAATCTAGGGTACGTATCACATTGCACCTAGCTTTCCATTCCTCAACTATAAACTCCATGGGATATGATTACATTCCATCAAGGTTCCTTTGGCAAGCAGTTCTCTCTTTTTAAGCAGGTTAAGAAGAATGATATAAATGTGAACTGTTTTTATTAGGGTCCAAATTCACAGATATGTAGTACTTTTGGCCAAGTATTTTTCCTACCTGCCTTTAAGATAAAGGTTGTATGGTTATCTTTTCCACATCACAGGAGTTAGGAGTGTGGTACCCCTGCAATCTGGAAAATCTGTGTAAAATCTTTTGTTCCTCCCTTTGTACCAGAGAAGAAAACCGAATTTTTTTTTCTTCTATGGGATATTTATAGTACCTTATTGGAAAATTTGGGTTAAATATTTGGTCATAGGCTCTGTGTCATCTGCTGGCCTTTGCATGTCATCTGCAGCTTCTGCAAAACTCCTGAAAAATTCCCATTTAATTTCTTATGCCAAAATGTGATATATTGAAACCACCGTGGGGAACATTGCGATGTGGAAGGGATAACTGCATAACCTATCCTTTCAGATATAGATTTCATTGCTTTCATTAAACATTTTCTCCAAATTGGATCATTATAACTCATTAGTAGTAACTTTTGAGAATATGCTCAAATTATAGCTAAAAACCAGGGTCATTTAAATTCAGAAGTCTATTATGCAAGATCTACTTTTGCTGACTACTGGTCAACTTTTTAGGCACAATTCAGATATTTTGGGTTTACTTCATACATTTATCACAGAACATGATTTCTAAAAAAAAAAAAACTTCCTTTAAATGCAGTACATACTGAATTTAGAGGTGTCCCCTTTTCTAATGCTCAATTATAAAATTCTCTTCCCTTTTCCAATTTCTGTACCTAGGCCTGTTGATTATAGCACATAAACTATTTCTTTATTGGATATCTATCTTCCTATGGGCATGTGCCCACTCATGCCATATTACTAGGAAATTTTCATGATTTAAGCCTTTAACAATGAGTGTTATTTTAGATATACAGAAAAAAATTCAGGGGAATACACTCTCAAACACAGTATGTACACAATAGAGCTAAGTACACAATAGTATTTAATATAATCATGTAGAAGGCCTTAGAGAATTTGGAGAAAGCACGTTTGCACTACATACTCCTAAAACATAGTTTCTAAAAAGATATGCTGAGTGGATAAGAAAATTTTGTGGTGTAAGAGAGTGTAATTCACTTCTGGCCTTATCTCCTTCATTATGTTACAACACCCTGTTCCTATGCCCATTTTTGTCCTAGTAAAAGAAGAACAAATAGGCTGTCTTTCACAAGTTTTCAAAAATATGTAAACTATAACCACATCAGGAAATTATTAAAGACTTTCTGCTGTAACACCCTGGGGCAACTTCAATCTTTGTCAAGCAACTAGCACCTCAGCCAAATGGCACCTGTAACTAGACACTTAAAAACTGCATGCAAAATTCTTTCAGACCAGTGGGTATTATCCAACTTACAATCACCATTAACTAAGCACCTTATAATTACTTTATGCACTGCAGAATGTAGTTCATTATACTCTTATAACACGTAAATTAGGGCCCTTGAAGGAGCTATAGAAGGTGATTTGAATAGCACTGCTTCAGGAAAAAGAAAAAAAAAGCTTTAGAATTCACTTTGAAAAAAATACTTCATATATACTATCCATAGTTGGTGATTGCTATATGGCTGGGGGTATGGAATCTGTTGTGATTAGTACAGTAGAAACTTTGTTCCTGGGAAAATTTTCCATTGACGTCCTACTTGGTACCTGAATAACCAAAAGAATCTATGGCTTCACTTTTCTAGGACTGTCTCATGTTTTGCAATTCTAGTACATGTAAGCTTTAAACCATATTCTGGTCTGGTTATCATTGGCTTCTGAAACTCTCCAGCACATTTGCTGAAGAAACATAATTATTTACACCTTCCTCATCCTTCGTAGGCCCTCCTGGTTAATTTTTAGAAATCACCCTTTTGCTACTGGTCCACACTTCCTGATTCTTTTTGCCTCACCTGGGAAGTGTCATGGCAGACCCCTTGTCTGAAAACCCTAGGTGAACCCTGGCCCCTAGTGGCTTTGGGCTTCGACAGGAGAACACATCCAACTACTTGTGCAGCTCACCACTAAGGATGTTGCCTCATGGGACAGTCAGAGAAAGGGAGACCACATCAACTCTACTCTTGATGCATCTGTCCTCTATCCTATGCTTGGCTATGATTATCACTGAACCATTCTAACCCATCAGTGCCATTCACTTAAATCCCTCCTTAAATTTACACAGCAGTGTCTCATTGTAAACAGAGCATGAACTCCGCGGGTTGTACCATGTTGGAAAGATTTACAACATAGAATCAGCAACAGGCTATTTGTTACCCAAAGACCGCTAAGTTGGAAGAAGATCATCACCAGGTTGGCCAAATAGTATTTAGCCAATCAGGCAGTCCATAAACATTTATTAAGTACCTATTTGCCAGGAACTGTGCTAGAAGCTAGGGATACAAATGCAGAATAAACAGTACCTATTCTCAAGGAGCTTCTATTCTAAGGAGCATAACTCAAAAAGCACTGCATGGAAAAGATGACAGCATCAGGATGGGAGCACACTCAGAGATTATCAATCCTGATTCATGCCTGAACAGAAATTCTTTCTGTAATTCTAAATGGTCACTCAGCTTCCAATTGAGAAAACCCAGTGAAAGGGAACTTACTACCTCCTGAGGGCAGTTCATTTCACGATGTGATAGTGGAGAGTGGGTTAGAGTTGGAGAAAGAATATCTGCATTCAGATCTTGTATCAGCCATCTGATGGCTGTGTGATCATAGGCAAGTCATGAGAAGCTGACTGAGCTTGTCTGTCTTGCCCAGAGCACCAACCTGAGGAATTTTGGAATTCCCTGGCGTAAGGAAATGTCTTGTCACTATAATACAATCAAACTTTCTCAGCTAAAGGGTGATTCTTAGTTAAAAGAGCTTGTCACTTTTTCATCAGTTCAAGAGCAGAAGTGCAGATTTACCTAGCAGGAGAACAGGAAGGACAAGGATGGAAGCAATTAGCAGAGCAGTGGCTTCATATGGGACAGATTATTTATGAAGACACCAAAGACATTAAAGTTTATACTTCAGAGTTGTAAATTAAAAAAAAATTCACATGGGTTCTCCTCACTCAGGTTTTTCTCTACTAGGTTTCTAGACATGTATATCCCCTGTCCTCCATGGACACAGCATAATGGTGGTAATGCAACACAGGCTAATATATGGTCCAATCTAATTTTTAAGGTAGTATTTTCTTCAGTGGTCTTTTGTACCTCCTTTTCCATTTGGCTAATTCTGTCTTTCAAGGCATTCTTCTCCTCATTGGCTTTTTGGAGCTCTCTTGCCATTTGAGTTAGTCTATTTTTGAGGTGTTATTTTCTTCAGTATTTTTTTAGATCTCCTTTAGCAAGTCATTAACTTGTTTTTCATGGTTTTTTTTGCATCACTCTCATTTCTCTTCCCAATTTTTCCTCTACTTCTCTTACTTGCTTTTCCAAATCCTTTTTGAGCTCTTCCATGGCCTGAGACCAATTCATATTTTTCTTGGAGGCATTTGATGTAGGCTTTTTGACTTTGTTGACTTCTTCTGGCTGTATGTTTTGGTTTTCTTTGTCACCAAAAAAAGATTCCAAAGTCTGAGTCTGAATCTGAGATCATTTTTGCTTCCTGTTTATGTTCCCAGCCAACTAACTATTTGACCCTTGAGCTTTTTGTCAGGATATGACTGCTTGTAGAGTAAAAAGTACTTTGTCCCAAGCTTGAGGGGCTGGGCTGCTATTTTCAAAGCTACTTCTACACAGCAAGCTCTGCCACACCAGTGCTCTTCCTCCCTGCAGGGTGACCCAGATACAAGCAGGCTTTGCACTCCTGCCCATCCCCCCTCCCCCACTTAATTCCTCCCACCAGGTGGGCCTGGGGCTGGAGGCAACTGCAACTGTAGCTCTGGAAGCAGCCTCAGAGCTGCACCACCTGCACAGCCCCCAGGGCTGTGGCCCACCTCGAACTCCTTTCACTCTGTCCCAGCAGCTTTTCCCACTAACTTTCTCTGTTGTCTTTGGTGTTTGTGGGGTGAGAAGTCCAGTAACTGCCACAGCTCACTGATTCAGGGTGCTACGCCTGTTCTGCCCGGCTCTTGGTCTGGTTGGTCCTGGCATGGCCCACGCTGGGCTGTGCTCCCCTGGGCTCCCAGCTCCCTGCGATAGACCTTTCCCTGAGACCATCCAGGCTGCCCTGGGCTGGCGCCCTGCTTCTGTTTGCTATTTTGTAGGTTCTGCAGCTCTAGAATTTGTTCAGAGCCATTTTTATAGGTGTTTGGAGGGACCTGGTGGGGGAGGGAAGCTTAAGCAAGTCCCTGCTTTCCAGTTGCCATCTTTCGAGGCTAATATATGGACTATGATATATTATTTTTATTTGCTTTATGTCTTAGTAACTGATGTTAAAATATTTTTTTCCCTTACCATTAAGTAAATGTTTTATTTTTAAAACCTAATGGTATCAGGATGACTGATTTTGTGTGAATGGGAAGCAGAGGGGTGGAGGCTCATAAGCTACAGTGGCGTGTATACTCCCCCATACTAGAGTTATCCCTGGAAACCTGAGAGAATTTGAATTGTAGTCTTAAAGGGGTGATCTATCTCTGCTAATCTCAGACCTTCCAGGGTTAGTCAATCAACAAGCACTTATTAAATAATATGTGTCAGTGTTATGGGGCACTATGCTAAGCAGTGTGGGAGCAGGTCAGAATGAACAAATCAGCTTAAAGAATGAGAAGGTGACTGTGTCCCATGTAGGGGCCACATTACTAATCTTCTCAAAAAAATAAATTGAAAGTTGGTTGTAACTTGTTCTTGATATAGCCATTCTGCTTGTAGTGTCATGTTTTTGTGTTCACAAACTCCCTTTGCAAATTGTTTGTAGAGTTTTTACAAGGAATCCATATCAAGCTTACTGGCCCATAGTTTGAAGTGTCTACTTTCTTACCCTTTTTGAAAATCGGGATAGTATTTGTCTGTCTGTCTATCTGTCTATATCTATCTGTCTGTCTATCTGTCTATATCTATCTGTCTGTCTATCTGTCTATATCTATCTGTCTGTCTGTCTATATCTGTCTGTCTATCTGTCTGTCTATCTGTCTGTCTGTCTGTCTATCTGTCTGTCTGTCTGTCTGTCTATCTATCCATCTATCTATCTATCTATCTATCTATCTATCTATCTATCTATCTATCTATCTATATATCTATCTTTTTAGAGGCTTCCATTTGCTATGATTCCTTAATCTTCATTGACAGTAATCTCATTCACAAGTCTTTTCAACATCCTGGAATATAGTTTCCTGGGTGGTCAGGTGACTTAAGAACAACTATGTGCTCTCTCTCTTACTCTTTCTCCTTACTTATCTTGGGTTTTAGTGCAATGTTCATCCTTTCTGTTTTATCATCTCTAGCCTAAAGATCATTAGAGAAAATAGAAGTGAATAGAAACTGAGTAGTTCTGTCTTCTCTTTGTTGCTCATTGTAATTTTCTGATTCCTACCATAGCTTTATCCTTGCCTCAATCTTCTTGTCTTACCAATTGTGGAAAAAAGTCCTCTTTATCATCTTTAGGCCTTCTAAGCTCAGATGGAAAAGAGTCTAAAAATGGGCTTCTCACTTGTGTTCTAAAGTGCCGTGTAAGAATTTACTTTCAAATTTGAAGTGATACTATGTAAAAACATGCCTGTGAATAATTGGACAGCAGCACATTTTGCTTTCTCTCCAGTTAATGGAAATATTGTATTTTAACAAAATTTTCTTCTTACTAAAGTAATCTAATAAAGCCTTATAGTAAGCAGTATCAAAATTTTAAAAATCAATGTAGATAGATATTTGTTGATTGAAACTCATATCAATCTTATACTATTCAAATTTTTTAAAAGTTTTATGTTATAGAACTATTGTATCCTGTTATACCTCCACACATATATATGTACGTATGTATGCATGTACATATCTTCCAGTCTTAGAAATGTAACATCTCAGTTAGCAATAGAATTCCAGCAACTTTAAATCGATAAACGATAGCTAAAAACCTAGAAATAGTTAAAAAAATTTTTTGAATGGCTAAAACAATGCGTATATTTTGCTCCTTAGCAAAATACTTCCGTTAGAGCCTAAAAGTATTTAACATATTTCTCACAAACCTGGTTAACTGGTTTTGCAGACCACAATGAGTTAGAAATAATAAATTAAAAGTGGGGTAGGGACAGAATTTTGCTAGAGGAAGATACACTGTCAGCAGCAAGAAGTGACAATTGGTGGAGGAAACAAAAACAAAGAACTGGTAAAATACAGCAGTCCTATATATACCTTAATGGTTCCATAGGTCACTATTGCATCAGAGTCCAATAACTGATATTCATAATTACTCTAATAAAAATTTTTAATCACTTTTATTATGCTCAATATGAGAAAGTATCAGTGTACATAATATTTTATTTCATTTAAAAATTATTTATTTTAATATTAGAAAATTTTGAATTCCAAATTCTTTCCTCCCTACCATCCCCTCCTACACCAATTGAGAAGGCAAGCAATATGATATCAATTATACATGTGAAATCATGTAAAATGTATCTCCAAATTAGCCATATTTCAAAAAAAGCAAGAAAAATAAAGAAAATTCTACTTCAATTTTCACTTAGAGTTATCTCTCTCTGGAGGAGGATAGCATTTTTTTTTATGAATCCTTTGAAATTGTCTTGGATCATTGTATTGAATCAGAGCGGCCAAGTCTTTCATAATTGATCACTACAACATTGATGTTATTATGCATAATGATTTCTTGGTTCTTCTCATTTTAGTCTGCATTAGTTTGTATAGGTCTTGTCATTCTTTTTCTGAAGCAATCCCTTCATAAGTTCGTATAGCACAATAGTCCTCCATCACAATCATATGCCACAACTTATTCAGCCATTCTTCAGTTGATGAGCATCCCTTCAATTTCCAAGTCTTTACTACCACAATAAGAACTGCTATAAATATTTTTGTACCTATAGATCTTTTTCTCTCTTTTTTTAATCTCGTTGGGATACAGACCTAGTAGTGGTAATGCTGCTGAGTCAAAGAGTTGTTTGTTGTTGTTTCAGTTGTTTCAGTCATGTCTGGTTCTTTGTGACCCCATTTAGGGTTTCCTTAGCAAAGATGCTAGAGTGGTTTGCCATTTAATTCTCCAGTTGATTTTACAGATGTGGAAACTGAGGCAAACAGGGTTAAATGACTTGCCCAGGGTTACACAGCTAGTCTGAGGCCAGATTTGAATTTAGGTTTTCTTTGAGTCTGTGTCTAGTGCTCTATCCAGTGTGCCACCTAGTTGCCTGGGAGGGAGGTCAGAGAATATGCACAGTTTTATACCCCTTGGATATAATTCCAAATTGTTCTCCAGAATGGTCAGACAAGTTCACTACTCCACCAGCAGTTCATTA
This sequence comes from Trichosurus vulpecula, assembly GCF_011100635.1. Taxonomy (NCBI): domain Eukaryota; kingdom Metazoa; phylum Chordata; class Mammalia; order Diprotodontia; family Phalangeridae; genus Trichosurus; species Trichosurus vulpecula. Next base: position 144,522,625 of record NC_050577.1, on the reverse strand, counting down.
GAGTGCTTATTTTTCCCTCATCCCCTCCAGAATTTGTCATTTCTGATGGGTGTGAGGTGGTACCCCAGAATTGTTGTTTTATCTTAATATGAATTTTTATATTTTAATTTTAAAAACCTACATTACATTGAAAACCAGATTTCCACTGTAGTTTTTGCTGTGTACTTGCGTGGCTACTGGTTGGAAAGAAGCAAATAGTCTTTCTTCACTTGCCTTCTCTCCTCTCCAACTTCTGGACTTAATTATTTAAGATTATGCATTAGCATAACTGCCTTCTGGATGTTTTACAACTAGCTTTTTTTAAAAAAAATATTTTTAGTTTTTAACATTCATTTCTATAAGATTTTGAGTTTTAAATTTTCCCACCTTCTCCTCCCCCCTCCCCAAGACAGCATGCAGTTTGATATAGGCTCTACTTATACATTCGTATTAAACATATTTTCACATTAGTCATGATGTAAAGAAGAGTTAGAGCTAATGGGAGGAACCATGAGAGAGAAAAAACAAAATGAAATAACAAAAGAAAAGGAGAGCAAATAGTATGTTTCCATTTGCATTCAGACTCCAAAGTTCTTTCTCTGGATGTGGATAGCATTTTTCATCCTGAGTCTTTTGGAATTGTCTTAGATTCCTGAATTGCTGAGAAGAGCTAAGTCTATGAAAATCAGTCATTGCACAATGTGACTGTTAATGTGTACAATGTTCTCCTGCTCATTTCACTCATTTCATATAAGTCTTTCCAGGTTTTTCTGAAGTCCTCCAGCTCATCATTTCTTATAGTACAATAGTATTCCATTACATTCACATACCATAACTTGTTCAGCCATTCACTAATTGATGGACATCCCCTCAATTTCCAGTTCTGTGCCACCACAAAAAGAGCTGCTATAAATATTTTTGTACATTTGGGTCCTTTTCCCATTTTTATGATCTCTTTGGGATACAGACTTAGACGTGGCATTGCTGGGTCAAAGGGTATGCACAATTTTATAGCCTTTGGGCATAGTTCCAAATTGTTCTACAGAATGGTTGGATTAGTCCACCACTCCACCAACAATACATTAGTGTTCCAATTTTTCCACATCTTCTCCAACATTTATCATTTTACCATTTTGTCATGTTAGCCAATCTGATAGGTGTGATATGGTACCTCAAAGTTGTTTTGATTTGCATTTCTCTAATCAATAGTGATTCAGAGCATTTTTTCATATGACTATAGATAGCTTTAATTTCTTCTTCTGAAAACTGCCTCTTTATATGTTTTGACCACTTATCAATTGAGGAATGGTTTTTGTTTTGTAAATTTGACTGATTTCTATGCCCAATATATATTTGAGAAATGAGGCCTTTATTAGAGAAACTTCCTGTAAATTTTTTTGATATTACTTCACTGTCTATGGTACCTTTTAGCAACATGTAGTTCCCCTGATTATTTCTTTTAATTAGGTCTATTTTTGCTTTTGTTTTGTCTGAGATCATGATTGCCACCCCTGCCATTTATACTTCAGCTGAAGCATAATAGATTCTGCTCAAGCCCTTTATTTTAACTCTTTATGTTTCTTTCTGTTACAAGTGTGTCTTTCATACATAACATATTGTTGGATTCTGGTTTCTAATTCATTCTGCTATCTGTTTCCATGTTATGGGTGAGCTCATGCCATTCACATTCAATTATAATTGCTATGTATTTCCCTCCATCCTGTTTTCTGCTGTTTATCCTTCTCTGTCTCCTTTTTTATCCTGTTCTCTCTCTTTTTTGGAGGTTTTTCTTTTTAAATTGTAGGCAATTGGGGCTGTGACTTGCCCAGGATCATATAACTAATAAGTGTCCGAGTCTGGATTTGAACTGAGGTCCTTCTGGCTCCAGGGACTGTTGCTCTATTCACTGTGCCACCTAGTTTCCCCAATCCCATCCCTTCCTAAAAGTCTCTTTTGCTTCTGACCTTTGCCTCCCTTATTCCACCCTCCCTTTTATCATCCCTGCCTCATATCTCTCTTTTCCCTCCTGTTTCTCTATTGAGTGTGTGTGTGTGTGTGTGTGTGTGTGTGTGTGTCTGTGTGTGTGTCTGTGTGTTCATCCTTATTTGAATCAATTCTAATGAGAGTTAGGTTTAACCATTGCCCACTACCACCCATTTCCCCTTCCATTGTAAAAGCTCTTTCTTGTGTGCCTCATTTATGTGAGAAAATTTACCCCATTCTACCTCTTCCTTCCCCCTTCTTCCATTTCATCCCTCTTTCTCACCTTTGCATTTTTTTTGGTGATTGTTCCAACATAATTGGCTGACTCTCACAGCCTCTGTCTATGTAAACTCCTTTTAACTTCCCTAATAATGATAAAGTTCTTAGGAGTTACATGTATCATCTTCCAATATAGGAATATAAAGAGTTTTACTTTATTGAGTCCCTTATGATTACTCTTTCATGTTTACCTTTTTACATTTCTCTTGAGTCTTATGTTTGAATGTCAAATTTTCTATTCAGCTCTGGCCTTTTCATCAGGAATGCTTGGAAGTCCTTTATTTCATTGAATATCTATTTTTCCCCCTGAAGGATTATACTCAGTTTTGTTGTGTAGGTTATTTTTTGTGGTAATCCTAGATCCTTTGCTTTCTAGAATATTATATTCTGAGCTTTCTGCTCCTTTAATGTGGAAGCTGCTAATCTTATGTGATCTTGACTTTGACTTCATGATATTTGAATTGTTTACTTCTGGCTGCTTGAAGTATTTTCTTTTTGTCTTGGAAGCTCTGGATTTTGGCTATAATATTCCTGGGAGTTTTCATTTTGGGGTCTCTTTCAGGCAGTGATTAATAGGTTCTTTCAATTTCTATTTTACCCTCTGGATCTGAAATATCAGGCAGTTTTCCTTGATAATTTATTGAGATATGATGTCTAGGCTCTTTCTTTGATCATGGTTTTCAGGTAATCCAGTCATTCTTAAATTATTTCTCCTGGATCTATTTTCCAGATTAGTTGTTTTTCCAATGAGATATTTTACATCATCTTTTATTTTTCATTCTTTTGATTTTGTTTTATTGTTTCTTGATGTCTCATGGAGTCATTAGCTTACACTTACCCAATTCTAATTTTTAGGGAATTATCTTCTTCAGTGATGTGTTATGATTCTTTTTCCATTTGGTCAATTCTGTTTTTTAAGGAGTTCTTTTCTTTGGTGATTTTTTTTGTGCCTCTTTTACCATTAGGCCAATTCTAGTTTTTTTAGATGTTATTTTCTTCAGTATTTTTGTGCCTCTTTAATCAAGCTTTTAATCCCTTGTTTTTAAAAAATGATTTTCTTGCATCACTCTAATTTCTCTTCCCAATTTTTCTTCTACCACTCTCATCTCTTTTAGGAATTCTTGTTGGGCTTGGGTCCAATGGGCATTTTTTATTTGAGGCTTTTCTTTGGTAGTTGTTTTCACACTGCTGTCTTCCTCTGAGTTTATATTTTGGTTTTCCCTGCCACAGTAGAAGCTTTTTACAGTCAAATTCTTCTTTGTTGCTATTGTTAGCTCATTTTTTAGCCTATTTCTTGATTTTGAACTTCATGTTAATGTTGGGCTTTGCCTACCTGGAGCTGGGGAGTCACTGTCCCAAACTTCAGACTTTTTTGTGCTGCTGCTTTCACATCTAGTTCTGGGGGTCTGCAAGTTTTTGGTGCTTTCAAGATTGTGTGATTCTTGGAGAGTTTTGGTCACTGCTTTCCTGGTCTTTACCCAGGAAGGGCCCCTGCTCTTCTGCAGCTACAAGTGCTAGTGCTCATCTCTGCCTTGAAACTGTACCCAGGGCACCTACTCCTTTGTGACTGACTACAAACTCTCTGTGCCCTGGAACTGTGACCCAGAACTGCTTATGGGCAATAGAGTTGCCAATTGGCACCAATGGTACCTAGTACCAGCAAAGGATCTCCTGTAATGTTTTTCCAATCAGTTCTTTGACCCTGTTACCATCTCTGGAAGAGCTTTTGAAGCTACTGCTGCAGCTGCAGCTTCTCTTGCCTTGGTTACAGGTGTGGGCTCTGGACAGTCTTCCACCCCAGGGCTACAGACTTCTGGTGACCTCTTAAGTTTTCTTATGCTGGAAAAAATGTCTCACCCTGACCTTTTGTTGGATCTGCTCCTCCAAAATTTTATTTGAAGCATTATTTTAAAGTTGTTTGGAAGAGAATGTTGGGAGAGCTCAGCTGGGTGGCTACCCCAATCCTTCTTTTCCCAGTACATAATATTTTAGAAAGAACTAGATGAAAACTGCCTAAAGTTTTGTATCTTGAAAAGGGGAAAAGTTCAGTTATCTGAAAAATTTCTGGATGTGGTACACTTAATTCCCTGCTGACCTTGTATATAGCAGGTAACTGTGCTTCTACTTTTACACTTCAATGGATTTATAGTCAAATCAGTGTTCTTCCAGCAATGCAGATTTTAACCTTTCCATACACTCTTATTCTGGACAATTCTTGTTCATGTTCTCCAATAAATCTTTATAAGATGATCCACTCAACATTGCTGGTAATTTTCCTCTGCTTCTCTTGAAAGTATGTACATATGAATGGAACATACAGCTTGGCCGCTGATTTACTTTGTCTCTATTCACATGAAAACTTTACCTCCTTTCTCAGCCACATATCAGTCTGGTAACATTGTTTATGCCAGTTCTCATGTATAGTTCTCAGAAATATATTGTAGCTTACTCATGTTCACCACACATTACCCTTTGGATGATCATCAACTCTAATTCTTCACATAATTATATGACTTTCAGCCGCATAGAATCACTGGAAGATATGTTTTGATTTCATCAGTCTAGGGAGCCACACTGTAAAAAATCTCTCCACCAAAGCAGATTAACAACTTGTCTACAACTTAGAGTCTTAGACTATTGCCTGGAGAAATTGAAAAGTTAAGTAGTTTGCCTATGATCATGGGCAGACTTTAACACAGGTCTTCCTGACTTTAAGGTTGAACTCATCACCAGAAAAATATTGTTTGCTACACTTGCTTTTGGCATAGGGAATAGGACTCTGGGTTTTGTTCAAACCCTGACTCAGACACTTACTAATTATGTGACCTCAGACAAGCCACCTTGCCTCCCTGTGTCTTAATTTCTTAATCTGCAAAATGATGGGATTCAACTCAGTACCTCCTAAGGTTACTTACAGCTCTAAATTTATGATACTTCTTGCTGTTGTTGCAAGTATATATTCTTTTGTTTTTAGTAGTGATACCAAACAATTAGTCATACTGTTGATAAAAACTATAGAAATATCTAAAAATTTTTGGTACATGTTTGGACTTTTTAAAAAGTAAATTTCTATAACTCTTAGGGGTGGAATACTATGGTAATTTAAGTGCTGGATGAAGGATTGGAAGACTTCAAGATTTACCACTGTCACCAATTGATCTTAGACTAATTATAGCTTCTCTTGACTTCAACTTTCCCATCTGTAAAATAAATAAAAATAATAACAGTAATAAATTTAGATCCACAGGAGACCTTAGAGGCAATCTAGTCTAATTCTTTCATTCTTAATGATAAAGAATCATGATAAAGAGGCACAGAGAGGTTCAATGCCATGCCAAAGGTTATGTAGGTGGTACTAGGATTTGTTTTACATCTTCTAAGTCTAAATCCAGCACTCTGACCATTGTACCATAGGTGTTGGGTCAGATGATTGCTATGGATCTTTTGAGATCTAACTTTCTGTGATTCTATTGTGAGAAATGTAAATTATAAATAAATAACTTTGCTTCATTTATGAAATGTCAAAAAACTTTAATTCACTTAGTCTGAGGTGATTCAAATGGACTAAGATTACCAAAGTACCTTGAGATCATTGACACTTGCATCAATACTTGTATCAGACACTGTGTTTGGAGTTGGGGATACAAAAATAACACAGTCCTTACCCTCAAAGATATTACATTCTTCTAGGGGAGGAGATAATATGTATCCTGATTAATAAACATAAAATACATACAAAGTAATAAATGCAAAGTAGTGACACTTAAGTGGAGACATAAAGGGAGGTAGGGATTCCAAAGGTAGAGGTGAGGAGGAAGGGCATTCCAAGCCAAGATGCAAAGGCTCGGAGGTAAAAAATGGTATTTTGTGTACAGGGAGCAAAGTAGGCCAGTTGGGCTGGAATGAAGAGTTCATGATAGGGAGTAATATGAAATCACTGGAAATATGTGTTGGAGAGAGATTGTGAAGAACAGAGGTCTGTACACAACGTTCATTGATTTGATCAAGGCCTTTGAAACTGTCAGTCATGAGAGCTTGTGGAAAATCATAGCAAAACTTGGTTGCCCAGAGAAGTTCATCAGTATTGTGTGCCAGTTCCATGGTGGCATGCGTGTACAGGTTCTGGATGATGGATGATGCTCTTGCACTTTCCCAGTCACCAATGGAGCAGGGCTGTGTGCTTGCTTCCATACTTTTTAGCATGATGTTTTCAGCAATGTTGTCGAATGCCTTCAATGAGGATGAAAATACATCAAGGTCACCTACTGTACTGTTAGTAAATTATTTAACTCAAAAAGGCTACAAGCCAAGACTAAAGTGGAGGGAGAGTTGGTATGTGACTTTTTGTTTGCATATAATTGCACACTCAATGCAACCTCTGAGACTGAGAAGCAACAAAGTATGGGTCCATTCTCTGCTCCTTGTGCTATTTTGGGCCTAATAATTAACACCAAGAAAACAGAAGTTCTCCACCAGCCAGTCCACAGCAACCATAATGGAACTATCAATTACAGCAAACGGAGAAATTTTGAATACACACATTGCCAGAGTTAGCTCAGTGTTTGGGAGACTCCAAAGGAAAGTGTGGGAAAAAAGAGGTATTAGACTACCTATCAAACTGAAGGTCTACAGAGCCTTTGTGCTGACCTCATTGTTGTACACCTATGCAACCAGACAATGATATCAGTGGCTTGCCAGGAAACTGAATCACTTCTATTTAAATTGTCTTAGGAAGATTTGAAGATCACATGGCAAGATGAGGTACTAGACCCTGGGGTCCTTTTTTGATTGAGCAGAACCACCAAGCATTCAAACTCTACTTTGGAGAGCATACGTCCAATGAGCTAGCTATGTTGACTGAATGCCAAATGTACATTTGCCTAAAAGACTATTTTATGGAGAACTCATGCAAAGCATCGAGGTCAGAGGAAGTGACAAAAGGACACTCTCGAGGTCTTTCTGAAGAACTTTGGAACTGATTGTGAGACATGGGAGACACTGGCAAAGGATCAGGTCATGCCCCTATCAAAGAAGGTTCTGTGCTCTATGAGCAAAGCAGAACTGTAATAGTGCAGAAGAAATGTGAGATGTGCAAATTTAGAGACCTCTCCACTACAAATATTCATATGGACTATTTGTGCCCTACCTGTGGTAGAGCTTTCTGAGTTAGTATTGGTCTGATCAGCCACAGCTGGACATACTATACTTTGACCCCAACATAGTGATGTCATTTTAGTCCTCTTTGAGAACCAAGGAGGACAATCAAATTAGGAGTTTGTTTTTATACTCAAGGCACTGGAGGACCACTGAAAATTTTAGAGCTGGGGACTGAGATGGTTACACCTGGGCTTTGGAAATGTTAATTTAGCAGCTTGTAGAGAGGAATGCAGAAGCAGAGAGCACAATTAGGAGATGGTGGCAGCCAGGTATGAGTGGAGAGGAAATAAATGTGAGATCATTGGACAAAAGGTTCCCCCTCCTCCCTTCAAGTTAGGAGTTTTTTTAATAAGTAACATTCCCATCAACCAATGTGAAATAAAGTTTCAGAATAAATTGCTCAGCAGTCCTAACATATACCCTAGGATTCTGCCTCAATAACAGGGGCTTGCGGGAATGGGAATATAACTCCTGTGGAGACTTTGAGTCACAATTGAAGTTATTAGTGACACAGCATGCAAAAACACAGTGTGGCTCCTCAGCTTTAGCCAATGTGAGAATAATTGGAAGGAGCACATAATGGAAAGACAGGCTTTTGGTTCCTTACCTTCATGACATAATTGAGAAATAAAAGGAACACAAGGGTGTTGACTAGAGTGGGTAATAAATTACAATCATAGCCAATTTTTTAGTAGCTAATTTAACAAAAGAAATGAAAAAATGGAGGGCTGTGAGTGGATAAATTATTTAAAAGACTTTACCAGGAATCAATTTGCCACCAGATTGAGGTAGAGTCTGATTTGATTTGATCTTTTTTTTTTTAAAGTTAATTCCTGACTTCAGGTCACAAGGTCATCTTTATTGAAAATGCAAAACCAAGCTGCTGCAGCACACCTGATACTTGCTGATGAGGGTTTACATTTCTCTAAGAACAGCAAGAAGAATACAATATGGTTCTTAAATAACATTTTCCTTTCTGCTCTATCTATATTTTTTCCAGAAAAAAAGACCACTCAAAGTAGCATCATCCATATGTATAGATTATATATGGGATGGGGCTGTTGGGCAATAGGCATCCTACCCTAGATAATTATGATGGAAACAAATAAGAATATTCACCTTAGAGGAAAGCAGAAGCAAAGCTAAAAAATTGACTCAAAAATTAAATTGAAAAAAGAGCCTAAAGTTTGTGGCCAAAAGGGAGATGTTAAAAAGGTTAACTGAACACCATGCAGAGGATGATTAAACTCTTCACTGCTGTGTTTAGAAGCAATTAGGATTAATCATGAAGCAATCAGCCTTTTGCTATATTAATACACATGGGATAATGTAGCATTATCAGATATATCCTTTCAGAAAAAATGGTCCAGGTATACGAGAATTTCAGACCATTAGGGTAAGATACAGATAAGGTCAAACTAGGAATAAACAGGTACCAGAGTTTACATAAAGGTTAAAGAAGAGGGATCAAGGTGGTGTGGGGACCATAGCACCTGAGGGAATTGAAGTGGCTTTACCCCTTTCCTGACAGAGGAGTCACTTTCTCATAGCCAGTGGGAGGTCCATAGGGATTTCTTTTTTTTGTTTGTTTTAAATTCTTATTTTATTATTTAATATTTTTAGTTTTCAACATTGATTTCCATAAGATTTTAAGTTATGAATTTTCTTCCCATTTCTACCCTCCCCCCACTGTAAGATGGCATGTATTCTGATTGCCCCATTCCCCAGTTAGCCCTGCCTTCTATGACCCCACTCCCCCCCATCCCCTTTCCCCTTACTTTCTTGTAGGGCAAGATGGATTTCTATACCCAATTGCCTGTATATCTTATTTCCCAGTTGCATGCAAAACAACTTTTTTTTGAGCATCCTCTTTTAGAACTTTGAGTTACAAATTCTCTCCCTTCTTCCCTTTCCACCCATCCTCCCTAAGAAGGCAAGCAATTCAACATAAGCCACACATGTATCATTATGCAAACACTCCCATAACAGTCATGTGATGAAAGACTAACTATATTTCCCTCCATCCTATCCTGTCCCCCTTTATTCATTTTTCTCCCTTGACCCTGTCCCTTTTCAAAAGTGCTTGCTTTTGATTGCCTCCTCCCCCTATTTGCCCTCCCTTCTATCATGCCTGCTTTCTCATCCTCTTCCCCCTGCTTTCCTGTGGGGTAAGATACCCAATTGAGTGTTTATGTTATTACCTCCTCAAGTCAAATCCAACGAGAGCAAGATTCACTCATTCTTCCTCACCTGCTCCTTTCCAACAGAACTGCTTTTTCTTGCCTCTTTTATGTGAGATAATTTACCCCATTCTATCTCTCCCTTTCTTCCTCTCTCAATATATTCCTCTCTCACCCCTTAATTTTATTTTATTTTATTTTATTAGATATCATCTCTTCATATTCAACTCGCCCTGTGCCCTCTGTCTCTATATATGTATATTCCCTTCAACTACCCTAATACTGAGAAATGTCTCATGAATTACAAACATCATCTTTCCGTGAAGGAATGTAAACAAAACAGTTCAACTTTAGTAAGTCCCTTATGATTTCTCTTTTTTATTTATCTTTTCATGCTTCTCTTGATTCTTGTATTTGAAAGTCAAATTTTCTATTCAGTTCTGGTCTTTTCATTGAGAATGCTTGAAAGTCCTCTATTTTATTGAAAATCCCTATCTTGCCTTGGAGCATGATACTCAGTTTTGCTGGGTAGGTGATTCTTGGTTTTAATCCTAGTTCCTTTGACCTCTGGAATATTATATTCTAAGCCCTTAGATCCCTTAATGTAGAAGCCACTAGATCTTGTGTTATCCCAATTGCATTTCCACAATACTCAAATTGTTTCTTTCTGGTGGCTTGCAGTATTTTCTCCTTGACCTGGGAACTCTGGAATTTGGCAACAATATTCCTCAGAGTTTTCTTTTTGGGATCTTTATCAAGAGGCAAGGGTGGACTCTTTCAATTACTATTTTACCCTTTGGTTCTAGAATATCAAGGTAGTTTTCCTTGATAATTTCTTGAAAGATGATGTCTGGGCTCTTTTTTTTTTTTGATAAAAACCATACATCCTTTTTATTTTTAAAGTCATAAAGAGGTATCAAAATTAAAAGATCAAAATTACAGGAGACTTAATATAACTACTAGGAGAATCGAAGGAAGTGGCAAAGGGATTAGGCACAGGGCAGAATTAATGAACATGGGAAGGATAAAGTTGGGTACAACAGTGAACATGTGCTGGAAGATACTAAGAGAGGATCTGGTGAAAAGTTTGATCAAAGACAAGCGCCTAGGTAAAGAAATAATGGGACGAGAGTTCTAAAACCCCAACATGTGCTTAAGAGTCGTCCTCGCCATTGGTGCTGTCTCTGTCATCCTCTCCTTCTTCAGCTTCTTTTTCATCATCCTTGATCAACTCCAGCTGGTCATCCCCCGATCTTCATTATCATCATCATCCAGTAGGTCCCCCTCCTCAGCAGAGTCATCTGCACCCCCCTCAGACTCCATCTTCACATTAGTCTCATCTTTCTTCAGGGAGCTGCTGCTCTGCTCCTCTTCTGACTTATCATTCTTCATCTCTACTGTTTGTTTGCTTTGTTCTTTCTCAATTTTTTCCAGGCTCTCCAATAAAGAATCCACTCTCTGTTTTATCTGGGTCAACTCCTTCTTAATTGTCTGAAGATCATCACCTTTCAATTTGCCAGATTTGGATGAAGAGCCCCGCTGCCCACTCTTGGAATTAAAGCCACTTTTGCCTCTGCGGGAAGTGTTTCCTGATACACGCTGGCGTTTGGAGGGCACCACTGCACGAGCAATGGGAGGAGGAGGTGGTACACGGGCTGGGTAACTGTACATCCTGTCATAATAATCTCGTTGAAAATCATAATCCAGGTCAAAGGAAGAGCTGAGTAGAGGGGACGGAGAAGGGTGTTCTGGTACTGACCCGTACATCTCCGCTGCAGAACGCTTCACACCTGCTTTTCCTCGGTTCACTTTTGGCTCTGCAGCCAGATTAATATCTAGCACCTGGCCAGCAATCATTCTGCCACCCTCTCCTGCCACAGCAGCACAGGCATTTCGCTCATTAACATACTGAACAAAGGCAAAACCCTTATTAACGGAGCAGCCCACAATCTTGCCATACTTGGAGAAAATGGCTTCGACATCAGTCTTCTTAACAACCAGAGTGTTGAGATTCCCAATGAAGACATGGGAGTTCATGGAACGGGGGTCAGTCTTGTTGGTGACATTGCTGGCCATGGTGTTTGATGGCAAGGGTCAAACAGCCACAAGTATAGCTGAAGATCAAAAAAATCTCACCGGTGGGGAGAGGGAGAAAAGGTTGGATTCTGAATCTCCGCCTCCCCGATCCGACAGCGGTAAAGAAACGGACTACTGCTCCAGATAGCGTCTTCAACGGTTACTACTACTTCTCTGTCCCTGTCTCAGTCTCCTCACAAAAAATCTGGGCTCTTTTTTTGATCATGGCTTTCAGGTAGTCTAATAATTTTAAAATTATCTCTCCTGGATCCATTCTCCAGGTCAGTGGTTTTTCCAATGAGATATTTCACATTGTCTTCCATTTTTTCATTCTTTTGGTTCTATTTTATAATTTCTTGATTTCTCACAAAGTCACTAGCTTCCACTTGTTCCAATCTAATTTTTAAGGTGGTATTTTCTTCAGTGGTTTTTTGGACCTCCTTTTCCATTTGGCTAATTCTGCCTTTCAAGGCATTCTTCTTCTCATTGGTTTTTTGGAGCTCTTTTGACATTTGGGTTAGTCTATTTTTTTAAGGTGTTATTTTCTTCAGAATTTTTTGGGTCTCCTTTAGCAAGTTGTTGACTTGTTTTTCATGATTTTCTTGCATCACTCTCATTTCTCTTCCCAATTTTTCCTCTATTTCTCTTAGTTGCTTTTCCAAATCCTTTTTGAGCTCTTCCATGGCCTCAGACCAATTCATATTTTTCTTGGAGGCTTTTGATGTGGGCTCTTTGACTTTGTTGACTTCTTCTGGTTGTATGTTTTGATCTTCTTTGTCACCAAAAAAAGATCCTATAGTCTGAGTCTGAGTCCTTTTTCACTGCCTGTTCACGTTCCCAACCAACTGCTTAATCCTTGAGCTTTTAGTCATGGTATGACTGCTTGTACTTTGTCCCAAACAGGTCTGCTGTTTTCAGAGCTACTTCTATTCCATCATCACCACAAGCTCTGCCACACCAGTGCTCCTCCTCCCCCAAGAACTGCCAGCCCGGACCACGACCGAGATCCAAGCAGGGCAAAGCAAGAGAACCCTGCCTCTGTGCCAGCAAATTGCTCCCTGTACTCCTGCTCTGATCCACTGCTTCATTCCTCCCACTGGGTGGCCTGGGGCTGGAAGCAACCACAGTTGGAGCTCTGGAAGCAGCCACAGGAGCTTCCTGCTGTTGCTGTGCCACCTCTGCCACCCCCAGGGCTGGGGCTGACCACACATTCCTCTCACCCTGATCCAGCAGTTTTCCCACTGACCTGCTAAGTTGTCTTTGGCATTTGTGGGTTGAGAAGTTTGGTACTTGCCACAGCTCAGTGATTCATGGCCCTACGGCCTGCTCCGCCCAACTCCTGGTCTGGTTGGTCCTGGTGTGGCTCACTCTGGGCTGTGCTCTGCTCCTAGCACTGTGCAATAGACCCTTCCCAGCTACAATCTAGGCTGTCCTGGACTGAAGACCTGCTTCCCTCTGCTATTTCGTGGGTTCCACAGCTCTAGAATTTGCTCAGAGCCATTTTCACAGGTGTTTTGAGGGATTTGGGGGAGAGCTTAAGCAAGTCCCTGCTTTCTAGCCACCATCTTGGCTCTTCCCTCCCCCCGCCATAGGGATTTCTGCAGACTTATATGATCCTTAATGATAAAGCTCACCTTTCATTGCTAAAAGTGGGGAAACTAATGTTCCCAGCGTTTAAATACCTTGCCCAGGGTCACATGAGCTGAGATTAAAATCCAGGTCCCCTGATTTTGCATAGCCTTAAACTGATGGGGGTGCTTGGGTGCCTGTGCTTGGACCCCAGTTCCAAATCACATCCACTTTGAAAATCACATCTATCCCTAGCTTCAAAACATTGGCCCTAGTAGTTTCTCTCTAGCAAAGCAGGAAAGCATGCCCTTATCTCTCCTCCTGATACTGTGGCCAGCTGTACCTATAGAATTTATTAGTGTGGACTCCCTGTGTACATGCTGAACTGGCTGTGTACTGGGTCATAAAGGTACTCACTACTCACTGGACTATCATGTGCTTGCTAGACCCAGACATAAGTATACTCCCTTACATTCATTTTCTCTAACAAGACATTGATGGAAGCAGCCTGGATATTTCCAGTCGGTCCTGACCGTTAATTGACTTAGTGATGTTTCAGAGCTAAAGCCACACCTCCAGGTAGCCCGCACCTTGGGCTATTTACCAGTGGATTCTGGGTAAGATACCTGCACAGTACATACAAAAAGTACATGTTCCTTTAAGAACTGATCATCCTTTAACCACTCCCTAATCCCACCCCAAAACAACTAATTTACATATTTGGCCTATATAAACTTTACCTTCACCCCTGTAAGGTTACAGGTTCCCTAAGAACTCTTGCCCACTGAAAAGCATGATAAATCTTTGCCACCTTGACTTAAAGAATGGTTGAGATCATGAACTCATTCCAGACAGCCCTGATCCTCTCCAGTACTCGGGTCCTTGAGGGGTACTCCTACTCCCCCCTCAACTGCCCTGTCTGGGAACTCCAGTCTTGGGGTTCTTGGACCTCATCTCCCTCAACACTCAACAAAAGCTAAGCCCTTTCCTAGGTTTTCTGTTTGGATTCCTGGGGAAAAGAATGGATAGTAATCCTAGCACCACATATTTAAAGTTGGCATCAAGGGTGTGCTAGTAAATGTTTAACAACTGCCTCTCTGGAAAAAATGTATGCTGGAGACATTTTTAAGTTTCATCTGCATCATGAAAATTTACTCCATCACTTTCTTAAATCTTGACGATTAACAGAACAGTAATTCAAGTCATGATTTTAATAGAGTTTGCCAATTTCCAAAGTGTTAATACACTGAAAATTTAACAATTGGCTGGAGAGGAGTTTCCAACTGGCTCCAGTATACCCTTGCCTGAAAGGGACCTGATTTTATAAATGAAGACAATGAGGTCCAGAGAAGTTAAGCAACTTTCCCAAGGTCAGACAAAAAATAAAAACTGTAGCAGATATTGGAACCCAGATCTTCTGATTTCTTGTTTCCCTAATCCAGAACCTTTGTAGATGAGATTCCAGGGGAGGATGATGAGGAAGGGGAAGGAAAAGGAATGCTCATTTGTATAGAACATATATATGCAAGATACTGTACTAAGTGCTTTACATATATTACAATTTACAAGTGAGAATTTGATCCTCACAACAACCCTGCAAGGTAGGTGCTATTATCATCCCCATTTTGCTATTGTGGAGATGGAGGCAAACAGGGTCATACTAGAGTTAGCAAGTGTCTGAGGCCAGATTGTGGGTGGTGGGGGGAGGGAGTATAATAATGATAGTAACACATTTAAAAAAACACAGGAATTTAAGGTTTATTAGGACTTATCTCCCACCAGTATATCAGTATGGGATAAATGTTGCACATGGACAATGAACTAGTTCCAGAATTGAATATAAGAGTGAAAGCTAGATTGCCTTTGCTTTTAATGACCCCAAGCTTGTCCCTAAAACAAAATCCCATCTTTTTAAAAACAATGTTACTCAAGCATTGCAGTGTGGTGGTAAGAAATGGAGGAACACAGTACCAATAAATTTGAGGGTCATTGAAAAGACAATAGAGAAGTTTGCCTCAGCAGCTTTTCCTGATCTTTTTATCCATCTTCAAACTTTCTATAGTTCTCTCTTTCCCCACTCTCTCTGCTAAGAACCTTGCCTCATTCTTCCCTCAAAAAAATTGAGGCTAGTCACTGAGAGTTTCCTCTTCTCTCTTCTTTCCATCTCAAATTTTGCAGATACAACTTTCTACCATTTTTACCACTTTCTTTGCTTCCATCCATACCTCAAATGAAAAGGTGACTCTTCTGCTTGCCAAGGCAAATTCACAAGTGGTCTCATTCCGTCGCATCTTCTCCAGCAGATTGCCTCTTCTATCATCCTCTTTCACTAATCTTCAATTTCTCCCTATCTACTAGCTGCTTATCTACCATCTATAATCATGGCCACTGTCTCCCTCAACCTCAAGCACCCCTCACTTGATCCCTCCATTCTTGCTAGCTTATCTTTCCATATCTCGTCTGTCTTTTGTGGTGAAACTCCTTGTGAATGCTTGTCTATAATAGGTGTCTCTACTTTCTTCACACTCTCTTCCTAACTCTCAACAGTCTGACTTCTGACCTCGTTATCAATAATCTCTTAATTGGCAAATCTAATGGCCTTTTTTTAATCCTCATGCTTCTTGACCTCTTTACAGTCTTTGATGCTGTAAATCACCTTCTTCTCCTTAATATTCTTAGATTTTTGTAGCTCTATTCTTTCCTGGTTTTCCTACCTATCTGACCACTCCTCAGTCTCCTTTTTTGGATCTTCTTCCAGGTCACGTCCACTAAGCATGAGTATCCCATAGGGTTCTGTTGGGGTCATCTTCTCTTCTTCTTTTATACTCTTTCACTTGGGGATCTCATCAGCTGCCATTGATTTAATTATTATCTCTTTTCTGATAATTCTCAGATCTACTTATCCCTCTCTAACCTTCCTCCTCACCTCTAGTCTCATATCTGTAGCTGCTTATATAAATCTCAAACTGGACGTCCTGTAGACATCTATATTAGGAGGGCAGAGTTTATAATCTCAAAGAGGATCATAAACATGTCTGAAAGGTTCGGAACCACCGGATATAAGAAACTCTCAAAGTAGAAGGCAGAAGAATCAAAACATATATTTAGGCTCCACAGTAACCAACCCATGAACCAGCATCCCCATTTTGACATATTAATGAAAAGTTTCCAGGCCCAATAAGTACGCCTTGAAAGAGTAACCAGGAGGCTACAGAGAAGCATGATTGCATAAAGCAAAATCATGCTTCCCCCTCTATGGTAAAAAGATTACCCACTGGCCTGAAGTCTTTGTTCAGCTTCCTCCCGTAGGTCAGCTCTGCTACTGGCAGCTCCTGCTTCAGCTGTGGCTATGGCTGTGGCTATATCTATATCAGCCTCTGGCTCCAACGGGAGCTGCTTTTAACCATCCAGCTTCTGCGGGGGTGTAAGGTACGCCGGGGAAAGCACAGGTTCTTTCAATCTGCTTAAGCAAGGTGAAGGGGTTGACCGGGAAAGCACAGGTTCTTTCCATCAGCTTAAGCAAGGTGAAGGGGTTGACCGGGAAAGCACAGGTTCTTTCCATCAGCTTAAGCAAGGGAAGCAAGGTGAAGGGGCCGACAAGCTTACTCCAGTCCAACATACAAACAGCATTCAGTTCAGGGGAAAAAGCCAAACTAGTCAAGGGCACTTGTTGACTAAGTGCTAAGGAGCCCATTTTTGGTTGCCAATACAACATCTTAAATTCAACTCATCCCAAATTGATCTTATTATCTTTTCCTCCAAACCCTCCCCTCTCTCTAATTTCCATGTTATTGTTGAGGGTACCACCATGCTTGCAGTCACTAAGGTTCACAACTTAGGTATCATCCTTGACTCCTCACTCTCCTCATATCTAATCTGTTGCTAAATCCTGTTGATTCTATTTTTGTAACTTCTCTCATTTTATCTTTTTAACATCCCTGCACCATTCTGGTATTGGCTCTCATTACCTTCTGTCTGAACTATTGTGATGGCATGCTAGTTGGTTTTCCTATCACAAGTTTCTCCACTCTGTCTTCCACTAAGTTGTCAAAGTGATCTTACCATGATTACAGATCTTACCATGTCACTCCCTACCCTCCACCCAAAAAGCTTTAGTGGCTCTCTATGATCCCCAGGATTAAATGTAAAATTTGTTTTTTGGCATTCCAAGCCTGCTCTCTCTCCACCTTTCTACTCTTATTCTTTATTTACTCCCATATATTCTGCAGTCCAGTGACACTGGTTATACTGTTCTCTGCACAAGACATGTCATCTCCTCACTCTGGGCATTTTCATTGACTTTGTCTCCATCCTGGAATTCTCTCCCTCTTTGTCTCTTCCTCCTGGCTTCTGGCTTCTCTGGCTTCCTTTGAAATCCCAATGAAAAATCCTGTTTTTGCAAGTAGCCTTTCCTTATCCCCTTTCATTCTAGTGCTTTCTCTCTGTTGATTCTCTCCAGTTTATCCTGTCTATATCTTGTTTGTACATAGTTGTTTGCATGTTATCTCTCTCATTAGATTGTAAACTTCTTGAAAGCAGGGACTATTTTTTGCCTTTCTTTATAGCCTCAGCACTTGGCATAGTGCCAGAAACAAAGTAGGCGCTTAATAAATATGTATTGACTGACTGACTGATGGGTTTCAGCAGACTCCATTACACTACCAACTAGGAATTATACAAGGCAAGTTAAAGTACTGCAAAGGATGTACTTAGAAATATATATGACCACAAGAGGGTGGGCTGGTCAGTGGTACGGAATAACCAGTAAAGAGTCTGAATGTTCCAATGGTATCGATGTGATGTCAAGAGCTCTGGAGGAAGACCTCCAGTCTATTGGGAGGATCCCCTGTGGCAGACTGATGGAAGATATGGATAAGAGCTACACAAGATGGCTAGCAGTGATGTGGTATGCTCTGCTTCAATGGAGGCATAGATTGTTTAAATATAATTATTACCATTCTACAGACAAGGAGACTGAGGCTCAGAGAGGACAAGTGAATTGTTCAACATCACATATCTAATAAGTGTCAGAGCTGAAACTGAAACCCAGGTTTTATGACCTGTTATATTATACTGTAGATGGAAATATAAGCAGTATGATAGCTGACTAGATAGGACACTAGTTGGAGAGGTTGAGGTTAGTGACCATCGAATGCAGGGTCTCCTGCCAAGTAGAGAGTGACATTTCTCTCCTGTCTATATGTATTTCTATTTGCCTCCTATAGGGTTGGCAAGTCAGCTTAGCTAAAGCAGCAAGGCATTATGAGGGAGAGACAGGAGGTGGCATGTGCCAGGCATGCTCAAGTATCACTTCCCCTCAGAGAGGATGAAAATAGCCAACAACGCTGAACCTAAGAACCTTGGGAATAATAGTGCCCCCAGACTAGCCCCCAAAGTCCTTATCTTAGGAAGCCACTCCTGTGAAGATGTGTCCTGCCTGATTTCTCTGGGTTTCTCAGCATCCAGAGCTACTGGAGAACCAGAATGTTTTTTGTTTTTGTTTTGTTTTGCCCCCAAAGTATTTGGCACTGTCAAATGGTTCAGCATTAGAAATGGACAATTTTAAAAATCAGTTTAATTATTTAAATAATTAAGTATCTTAAAAATCATCTTATTAAAGAAGGTGCATTTGCTGTAGCACCCTAAGGACCATGGTACTTTTCCATCTGAGTTTCAGCTGAAACCTCCTATATTGTGATGTCTCTTGCATCAGAATATGAGCTCCTTGAGAACAGGAACTCTCCTGCATTTTAATTTGCATATCTGGCACTCAGCACAATGCTTTGCACATAGTAAGCACATAATAAATGCTCTTTAATTCACTTATTAATTCACCTCTCTGTTTCTTCTTTTCCTCCTTCCTCTGTTCTATTCTTTCTCCTGCTCTGCCCTTATTTTTTAGTTCTGCCTACTATCTTACCTCCTATATTATTGGCTAAAATAGATTTGTTTCTAACTATAAAGACTTTAAAATCTTTATTCTTAGTTCAATTCATTCCACATACTCTACTCTCCCCATTGCTTTCTTCATTTCCTGGTAGCAAGTTAGGCACTTAAGTACTGTGAACTCTTCCAATTCATTAAGTTATTATGAAATATATAAATGTATTCAATTATTACTTTCCTAAAATGAGATATTTGTAAAGCACTTTGCCAATGGTATGCTTTAAATGCTAGATATTATTATTATATAAAATGAAAATAATGTTTTCTTTTTGCTTTTACTATTTGAATTCTATATACGACTGTGAGAAAAATCCTAGTTATTTTGGGGAACTTTGGTCTTGTGTGCCATTTAATCCTTTCCTCCCCTATTTTTTTTTTGGTAGAGATCATGGGATCATACATTTAAAACTAGGAAGGGCCTTAGTGTGTGTGTGTATGCGTGTGTGCGTGTGTGCATGTGCGTGTGCGTGTGCGTGTGTGCGTGTGTGTGTGTGTGTGTGTGTGTGGTGTTTGTTCTTTTCTGGACACCGTTGGTAAGCAATTAATCTACTAAACAGAAGTACAAATGAACACAACTATCTGGGATGTGTTGGGTAATGACCAGGTAAAAGCTTTCTACAGAGAAGTTCTACCAAAGCAGCCCAAGATACACAGAAAGGACAATGCTTACAGGGTTCTCATGCTAAGAAAAGCTCTACACATCCAGGCCAGTTCACCTGGTGAAGGGGGAGGCAGTTAACTGAAACTGTGCTTGTTCTGTTCTAACCTAGTTCCCTGTTCTATGGTACTTCTCTTGCTTCATCCTACCAAATGAGAAAGATTTCATTATACACTTGTCACATAGACTTACAAAAATATAATAGGGTAGCCGAAGTGTTTCAGACTCTTACTCACTGTGTGACCCTGGGCAAGTCACTTAACCCTGTTTGCCTCAGTTGCCTCATCTGTAAAATGAGTTGGAGAAGGAAATGGCAAACCACTCCAATATTTTTGCCAAGAAAATTCCAAATGGGGTCATGAAGAGTCAGACATGACTGAACAACAGCAGCAAAAGTAGTTCTTAACCTGGGGTCTAAGAACTTGTTTTTAAAAATACTTTGATAATAATAATATAATTGGTTTCCTTTGTCATTCTATGTATTTTATTTTGTGTATTTAAAAGCATTATTTTGAGAAGGGTTCATAGGCTTTGACAAGTTGTCAAAGGAATGCATGGCACAAAAAAGGGTTCAGAACCCTTGATCTAGGGAGATCTAGAAAAGCTCTCGCTTTGGAGTCAGAAGACCTAGATTTAAATTTCACCTCTGATGCTTATTAAATGTGTGACCTTAAACAAGGCTTTAACCTTGCTGGGCTTTAGTTTCTTCATCTGTAAAAAGATAAGGTTGGGCTACATGGCCTTTGGAGTCCTTCTATCTTCATATTTATGTTCCTATAATCCTATGGATAAGGTGGTACTTGAGCAGGAATTAAGTGAGCTAAGGTTCTTTCAAACCCTCAAAAACTATTCTCAAATAAATGGCTCATTTTCTTTGCTGTCCTCCATTGAGTAAAAAGAAAGGAAAAGGTGGCTAAGAAGGGAGGGAGAAGTGCTAATAGGGACATGCTAAAATGGGTTGCAAAACAGGGAATATCATATATAATTCTTGAGTGAGCTGCCAATGACTAGGGAGAATCTCAACTGCTGCTCTATTAGCAATATATAATTTTCACTGAATAAAATTATCAGTTTGAATTAGTATTGCAACCACTTTCAACTACTTAATTTTGCCATTTAATTCTTTATTATTTTCAATGTATCTTCACATATTAATAGTAATCACTTTAATACACTCAAGGAATCTCTTCATGAATCACTGCTTGTATTAAATAAAACCATTAATAAAGTTCTCTACTGACATTCTATAATTTTGACTGTTACAACTAAATATATTTATGCTTAGGTAATGATTTAAAAGTATTACATAACTATTATATTTTTGATGTTTTACCATAATATGCTCTGAGATAACCTTAATTTTAAGTTAATTCTATTAGCTACTGCTTGACCTCTAATTATCTGTATTAATATTTAAACAATATTGATAGCTAGCATAATGTAGTAGAGAAAGCACTGGATTTAGAACCTGAAGACCTAAGTTTGAGCTGTGGCTGTATTACTTACTAGCTATGTGACTTTGGCAGTGTCACTTAACCTTTTGAAGCCTCAATTTCATTAATTGCAAGTCAAGAATAATTGCATTTTTTTTCTGTTTTTCTCACAGGGTTATTTTGTGGGGACAAAAAGCACTTTGTAAACTAATAAAGCACCATGCAGTTGTGAAATGTTATAATAATAGATAGGATTCTTTGATAAGTAGGTTAGAGACCTAGGCTCTCATCATCATTTGAAAGGAAATAACTGTATAGGAGGAGAATTTGTGTGTCTTTTTTGAGAGTCAAAAGGTTCTCTATATCCAATGCTTGGCACAGTGCCTGGTACATAGTAAGTGCTTAATAAATATTTTATCTATCTATCTATTTCTATATCTATGTACTCAACTGAACTCTGCATGAAGGTGTGGGTTTGCTAGTCCATGGGAATACGTCAGAGCATTCAGCCATGATCTCTTCTTCTTTACTTTCACAAACACTTCAAAATACATACATAAAAGTCTTAGCTGGGTATCCAGCCAAAAACCCTAGCCTCATTGTAGTGCTTCTCTCTGTGAGAATGGAATATGAAAAAAAGAGAGAGGCATAAGAGTTTAGAGAAAGATACTTCGATATTTGATTTTCTTGATTCCAACAGTTTGATTTGAGAGAGTGCCTAAATCAAGAGACCACAAATCTATCAAAGCATTGGTCAAAGCCTTGAATTCTAATTTCTTCATAGAGGTAGAGATGGAAGAGCTCAGTGAACATTCTAGTCTAACCCTCTCATTTTACAGTTGAATAAATGAGGCCCAGAGAGGATAGGTGACTTGCCCAATGCCACACAGGTAGCAATCATCAGAGGTGGGATTTGGAGGTCCTCTGATTCTAAGCTAGAATCAATGCTCATTCCACTATACCAGAGAGCTGTCTTTTACTATTATGATGTAACATAGTACTGTTGTCATTTTACAAAAGGCAATTCTTTTCTGAATTTTAAATAACTAAAAATAACATTCCAAAAGTGGAGACACTTTGGAGGAAAAGGCCAAATCTTAAAAGACAATTTTGATTAGGTGTCAATGACTACCTCCCTTAGTTTCCCTGGTAAGGAGAAAATCTCAAAATGATCCTACTAGCTAAGGCATTCACTCAGTAAGCATAGCCTAAGGCCAGATCTCATCACAGGCTGGTTCCTGTTTGGACAGAAAAAGCTAGGTCATACTCCTGGCTTGTGCCTAATACACATATACCAATAAGACCAACAAATCCCCAACTAGGTATCTCTGCTCTCCCAAAACACAGATGAAAAGTTTCAATTCCTTAATGTTAGCCCACAGAGAAGTGGTCAGCATCATAGCCAACAATTATGGCAAAAGTTGAGTAGTTGGTTGATTCAGCATTTTCCACTGTGAACACCTTTAAGACAATGTGTGGTATCAGCATCACCAGGAATATTTAAGGATAAACAAACGGATTTAATGAATTTGGCATCTTTAGACAATTGGAATTGACCACAGAGTAAGAGTAAGAACTGGGTCAGCTTCTGTGTTGTAGGAAGGGTAATGCAGTATTTTCCAGGTTTCCTGAGGAGACAGTTCCCCTAATATGGGCATGTCTTTATGTCTCTTCCATGGCTCACTAAACTTATGGAAGCTATCAGGAGAGAGTACATGTGTATCTAGTGTCTTTTTGGAAGTGCTATTCCCCATATGGTAAGGGTTCAGGGTTTCTGTAAAGATTGAATCTGTAATCAGAACACTGAGAGAAGTTTTGTCTGCATTTCTGACATTGTGCTTATTTTGAGATTGCCTCATTATTTTAAGCACCTGATATCTTCAAATCTCACTGAAGGGAATTTCAGAAGAGTTATGCCACTTAACCTGAAAGGATTAACAGGAATGGAAATCCATACCCACTGAAAATGCAAGAACTGTCATGGTTCCATTACAGTGTCATAATGTGCTTAGTCTTTATTTTTTTTTAAGAACAAATGTTGTCACCCATAAGATCACCCGCTCATAAGAGATCTGTTTCTTCCTCATGTAGGGCTTGTTTTTAAAAGAATGTTGAAAGTGTCTCTGGATCATAGAAACATTTATACAGAGCTAGATGAGACCTTAGAACCACATAGTCCAACCCTTTCATTTTACAGGTAAGGTGCAGATTAAGTTACTTGTTCAAAGCTACAGAGAAAGTAAAGTAACAGCTAGAATTCTAACCCATGTTTTTGTCCCTAAACCCAGTGCTTGTTCTACTGTTAGCATGCTTCCTGGTTTAGTGGCTGAGCTATTACCACACATGCACACTGTCTTTCTACCTCTATTGTTCCCCACTCAGTTACATCATAGTAGGAGTATTGCTAACCATACTTCTTGCAGCTGTCACATGACATGCAGACCAGGCCACTTCTTATACTCCAGTTTCTAATAGTAATAACAAAAGCTTGTATTTGGTGTTTCAGGGTTTAGAAAAATGTTTTGCATGCGTCATCTTATTTGAGTCTCCTGACAAGCCTAGGAGATCTCCATTTTGCCTATTAGGAACCAGAGGCTCAGAAAACTTAAATTATGAGCCCATGGTGGCACAGCTAAGTGTCAAAGGTGAGATTTGAACCCAGGTCTTCCTGACACCAAATTCAGAATTTTGTATACCACACTATACAGACTCCTCAATTTCCTCTTGGACAAATCTCTTTTCTATCGAGATGACAGATTCAGGCCCCAGAGGCTCTTATCTTCTATGCTGTTTTCACCATCTCTGTTGCAACAGTTGATGTTTTCTGTAATCTTGCCTATAATGGTAAAGTACCCTCTTTTTCCATCCTCCAACTACTGAATCAAACATGGAATTTGACAACCTCTTGTTCTCTATGGCTGCTTTGCTTAAAAACACTGACAACAGGCATGACCAATATTTTCTATGGTGAACATTCTACATTAATAGAGTGTAGGACTTGTTGGTATTATAGAAGCTGGAAAACACCCACTTGAGATGTGAACAGTTGTTAAGGTAAGCTTAAGAAAAGTCATATTATAACTGTAAGGTTTTTTTTTAAAATTTCATTTTTATTATGAATTTAAATACCCAAATAAACATTTCTATATACACAGCAGAACACACAAAACCAGATCATATATGAAATGGTCCCATTTCATACTGCTTGCTTTAAAATTCCATACATCACTTTCAAAACTTTCCTATTTGTATGTCCTTCCTTCTGTTCTCTTCTGTGCATTATAAAAATATTTCAATGGATTAATAGTCAAGTCGATAAGTTTAGCCTTTTTGATGTTGTATTCCAAGATCTCCTCTTATTTATAGTAGAAGCAGCCAGGTCTTATGTGATCTTGACTATGGTTCTTTGGTATTTGAACTCCTTTCTGGCTGTTTAAAGTATCTTTCTACACTTCCTTTTCTCTGTTATAAACCCTCCTCAGTCTGGCTTCTGGACTCATCATTTAACTGAAACTTAAAGGCGGCTAAGTGGCAAAGTGGATAGAAGGCTGGGCATGGAGTCAGGAAGTCTTGAGTTCAAATCCAGTCTTAGACACTTACTAGCTGAAAGTTACTTAATCTCTGTTTGCCTTTGTTTGCTGGACTGTAAAATGGGTATGATAATAGCACTTATTGTTGGGGATAAATAACAATAGACTGATAGAATGGGGATAATAACCGTACTCACATCACAGGGTTATTGTGAGGATCAGGTGAGATAATATTTGTAAAGCACTCATCACAGTATCTGGCATATAGTAGATATTGAATAAATGTTCATTCCCTACCCTCTGAAACTGCTCTCCCAAGTTACAAATGCCAAATCTAATGGCCTTTTTGGGGTTCAGTTCTCAACCTTTTTTGGTATGTCTGTAGTCTTTGAAGCTGTTGATTTCTCTCTTCTCCTTAATACTCTCCTCCCTGTAGGTTTTCATGACACCATTCTAGCTGTACTTCACCCAAGTAAAGCATTACTCTGGATACCACCACCATTCATCACTTAGGTTCATATACTCAAAATAATACTTTGCTTTTTGCTCTCTCTCACCACAATCCACATCCAAACAGTTACCAAATCTTTCTATCATAACTCCCAAACATCTCTCATATCCTTTGCTTTCTCTTCACTCACCCACCACTCTAAGTCACCCTTATCAACTTTAACTTACACTAGTATAATGACCTTCTAATTGGTTTTTCTGCTTCCAATCTCTCTCCCCTCTCCAATCCATGCTCTACTAAGTAGCTAAAATAGCTTTCTCAAGACACGTGTCTGACTATATACTCCTCTGCTTAAAAATCTTTAATGCCTCCCTAAGGAGTTTAGGATAAAATACAAAGTTTTCCACATGGTTTTTATTGTCCTCCCCAGTTTGTCCCTCAATCTTCCTTTCCAATCTTATTTTACATTACTCTTCTTCATGTACTCAAATTCACTCAAGTCCTCTCTGTACTTAAATTACTTTATTCTAGGCTTTTTTGTATTATGTGTATACACTTTGCTTCTGGTTTTCCTCTTACCTGTCTGGCCTCATCTTTTCAGCCTCCTTTGTTGGATCTTCATCTAGGTCATGGCTACTAACTATCCATGTCTTCAAGGATTCTACCTGGGGCTCTTTTCTTTTTTCCTCTATACTTTTTCCTTTAGGTGCCATGGATTCAATCAGGTCTCTGAAGATGATTCTCAGGTCTATTTGTCCATCCCTAACTTCTCTCCTGACCTCCAGTCTTGCATCTCCAATTGCCTGCTGGACATCTCAAATCAGATGTCCTGTAATCACCTTAAACTTAATAGGTCTAAAATGGAAATCTTTTTTTCTCCCTCAAATCTTCTCCCTCTTCCAAACTTCCCTATTGCTGTGGGGGTACCACCATCCTCCTGGTTACCCAGACTTGTGATGTAGGTGTCATTTCTGACTCTTTAGTCTCTCTAACCCCCCATATCCAATTTGTTGTCATATCCTGCTGGTGAGACACTTGTAAATATCTCTCATATACACACCCTATTCTCTGACACTGCTACCACTACGGTGCAGGTCCTTATCACCTCTTGTCTGGACCATTGCAGTAGTCTTCGGGTTGGTTTTCCTGCCTTAATTCTCTCCCTCCTCCAGACCATACTCTATTTATCTATCAAATTAATCTCTCTGAAGGACAAATATCACCATGTTGCCTCTGACCCCCATTCAATCAATTCTAGTAGCTCCATATCACCTTTAAGATTTTTTAAACTCTACTTTATTTTCAGTTCTGAATTCTTTCCCTCCTTTACCCATTGAGAAGACTAGAAAAACAAAGTCTTTTACAAATATTTATAGTCATGCAAAACATATTCCTGCATTAACCATATCTGAAAAAAAGAAAAAGGAAAAGAAAATATGCTTTAGTTTGCATTGTGAGTCCATTCACTCTTTCTCTGGAGGTGGGTACCATGCTTCATTGTGAATCTTTTGGGACTGTGGTTGGTTATTTGGATTGATCGAAGTTAATTAATCTATCAAAGTTGACTTAATCTATCAAAGTTGACTATCTTCAGAATATTACATTATTGTATATATCGTTCTCCTAGTTCTGCTTACTTTACTTTGTATCAGTTTACACAAGTCTTACCAGGCTAGTAGTGTTACTGGGCTAGTTTAATAGCTTTTTGGGTGTAATTAATCTCTAAAGTTAAATATAAAATTCTCTGGCATTCAAATCCCTTCATAACCTGACCTCCTCTTAACCTTTCCAGTCTTCTTACACCTAACCTATCCCTCTCTCCTTCTATTGATTATCTTCAATTTATCAACACACACACACATAATTTTGTTTGTATAGAGTTGTTTTGTTGTCTCTTTGTACATAGTTGTTTTCATATTGTCTTCTTCATGTGAGCTCTTTGAAAGCAGGTACTTTTCTTTGTCTGCTCAGCACTTAGTAAAATGCCTGGCATGTAGTCGGCACTTAATAAATGCTTGATTAACTTTTTGACTAACGTATTACAGTTCTCTCATCTCCTCTTTGTCCCTCACTGTAGCAGAATATAAGCTTCTTGAGGGCAGGGACTGTTTAGTTTTCACCTAGCACCTAGTACAGTGTCTATACTTAATAGGGTTTTAATAAGTGTTTGTTGAACTGAATTGTAGAGTCATTTTAACCTATCCTGGGGTTTAGGTCTGATCACTATCAAATGCCCTTTGAAAATATGTCAGTTATCTCCTGAGCCTATATATATATATAGGACAAAGGGTCCTTATTAAGAGGGTTTCTGTTCTTTGGGGAGTACTCAGATGAAACACTGCTTGACTTAGACCCAGATGATTCCAAGGGAGACAGACCAACTCACAATTCCAGACACTAAAGGGGTGGCATCTCCTTATTGGGTATAGGAAATTCCCTGGATCACATGATAATGCAAGTTTCTAAATGGGAGCCCAGTAACATTTCACTCAGTAAATAGAAGCAAGAAGCTAGGCCAAACCACCACTATCAGGGTGTGGTTGGTACAGGTTTACTGTATTTGGGGGAAAGGCAGAGGAGTACATCAGCTGATAATAACTGATCTTAAGTGTCTGCTTGTATCTGCTTCCCTTCCTCTATCCTGAGTCTTCAGTTTCATACTTTTTTCTTTCAGTATGTTAGACAAACTTCTATACCATATGTTTTTATTGGGAGTGTAAATAACACTAGGGCCCAGAATGGGTGGGTATGGGGTCAGGGGCAGGGAATCCAACAGTTGTGTTTATTATATGTAAAATGCAGATGAACCCACCACTGAAGCTTAACAACTATAGCATGTACCCATGGTGAGACTAATAGCAAAATTAGGGGATAAAAGATGTACAGATGAGACATAGTCTATGTCTTATTATTATAGGAATATCACATGAAATTTTTGTGTTTGGGTCTTCCAGCCTCGGAAATGTATATGGCAATTATGATTATAATAATTTGACTTCCTAGATACTGGAAATTGGGACATTCTTGTGGATGGGAAAACAAGCGAAGTGTAGAATTTGTAGGGCTTGCATGATCCAATTATAAGTAAAAAATCAAGAATTGTGAAAAAGTCTATAATGTTTTCTTCATTGGATAAAACAGAAACAAGATCTAAATCAGGACATCTGGATTGATTGCGCTGAATAATTGACAAATGTTACAAAGATGTTGGGATAATGATTTATTCGCCCAACATTTTTTCTTTTCCCTGAGGGAGACATCTGTCTTTAGCCATTAGTTCTCTCTTGTCTTCTTGTTTTTCTTGTAGATATTTTGGTGTGGAGAGAAAGTAATTTTCTGTTCCAATTGCCATAGTTCAAACTGTCAGAGATTCAATCTTATCTCTAGATATAAGAAATGGCTTTTTTGTGTTGGACATAATACATTTATGTATTGATATTGGTAGATTTTTAGATATTTAGGAATATTGGACAAAACTTCAATTGTTAATGGAGAACAAAGGAGGATTAAAAAACTTCTGTTGAGTTAAGAACTCAGAACAAAGTGTCACCTTTTTTAGATCAGTTGGTAATTTATGAAGTCATTGTGGTGATTATTTCTCATTCCAAAAATCTGCTGATTTTTTTGGTAGGGGGAAAACTACTCTTGCTTATTGTTTTTCTTCATGAACTGTTTTTTTCTGACCTGTTTCTCCCTGAACTGTACAGTGACGAATAATTTGTATATGAAATTTCTCTTTTAACTAATTAAAGGGGATATATGGATTATTCATAGTTTTCTTACTAGATAACTAATTCAGCCTGGATTCATTTGGATATATGACAAAGAATGTTTTATATACCAAATGATTCTAATTCTAGGGAAATTTAATTGATTAAATATGTCTTACCACTTTCTATGCTAAAAGTCTATCAGGCATCTTAAAAATACCTACTGTATAATTTGAAAATGGCTTTTACAGTTTTTTTCCCCAGCTCCCAAATGACTGGTTATCCAAAAATGTATTATCTGGAATAGTGGCAGAAAGGAGGCAGTTAATAGAGACTGGTGAAGAGAGAGTCCACATTCCAGAAGCAAAGCCATAGACAGAGAATGGTATTAAGGAATCAGACAGTTGAGTTATTACATTAAATGAGACAACGATTAGTGGGAGTTTTTGAACAAACCAGATAATTTACACTGGAAAGTGATACAGGTGTAGGAGCATGGTTGAAAGTGAGTATCTAGACGATCCTAAAAGTCAGTAGGTAAACTAAGATCAGTCCAGGGGTAGAACCTTCAATGAATGATGGACCATTACACTAGGAACATGGGAATCTGCATGGTCTAGTCATAACCCTTTATCGGCATTGCTGTCAACTGGTGGGACCTGAAGAGACAGTATTGTGGCAATATCCATATTAAATGAGGACATGTTCCAGATGCCATAGCTTTATCCCAGATGACATAAAGTGGCCTATTTAGATTGAAGGTTCATTTCTTTGGTTTAAATCTTTCATCCCTCTTTAAAATATAAATGTTTCCGGGTTAGGTAGCAAGGGGGGGAAACCTATGGCCTTGAGGCCACATGTGGCTCTCTGGGCCCTCAAATGCACCCCTTTGACTGAATCCAAACTTCATAGAACAAATCCCCTTAATAAGAGGATTTGTTCTGTAAAACTTGAACTCAATCAAAAGGCTTCATCCTAAGACCTAGAAGGGCCACATGTAGCCTTGAGGCCACAGGTTCCCCACACACTAAAACTTATAGGACATTTATGAGGATGAATTGACTCCATTCTTTCCTGAGAGAAAATTTTACTAGAAAAGTGGGTGGAGAAAGCTTGAATACATTACTGAATAATGGGAAGGGAACATAAAAGAAATGCCACTGAAGGAAGAAAAGGACACAGGAGAAACTGCTTTTGAAGGATAGGTGGCAGGGAGAAGAGATGAAAAATTTGTCCTGCAGTTTTAGCTAAGGAAAATCTTGGTGGTGAGAACTGATGACTGGAAGTTTTCTTAACAAAGAAGAACCTGGAGGGAAAACCCCCAACAATAAAACTCCTATGGTTGTTGAGGAAAACTGATGCCCACAGAGATTGTCAACCCCGAGAAAAAGTGATTTTTTTTGGTTTTCTTTGCTATAGAGAGCAGGACTACACAGTGGATGATAGCAGCTACTGGGAGTTAAAGATATTGATTCTGTTCTGCCTGCTGTGAAAGTGCTTTTGCTGAAAAAGTGTGATGAAACTAAACAATGCCCACTCCAGAGATGGAATACTTCCAAGGAAACTTTCATGTGCTATCTTTTTTTTAACAGCCAATCTACTCGACCCAAGCAGATCTTCACATTTCTTCCCCCACACTTTTTCTTTTAATAGGTTGAGGTTTAGTGAAAGTTTAGGCCTCATGAAACTGCTTTTGAAGGAGTTATTGTATATTGATTATTGCTTCAGTTTCACATGAATCTGTTTTCAAATTAGTTAGTCCTTCAGACATGATTCATTGAAAAATAAAAATTTCAAAGTTTTTTACAGCTGATTTCTGTGACTGTTTATGTTTAAGTATTATTAAATACATATATTTCCCATCTCTGGTAAGGCCAATTCCACGTATGTTCAGAGTCTCTTATCCAGCATTTTCCCTTCAGAGCCTGAATTTCTTTGTCTCCAAGACTTTTGCCGCTTGTTGTTCAGTCATTTCAGTTTGGACACTATTTGGTGTTTTCTTGGCAAAGAAACTGGAGATGTTTCCACTTCCTTCTCCAACTCATTTTACAGATGAGGAAACTGAGGCAAAAAAGGTTAAGTGACTTGCCCAGGGTCCCACAGCTAGTCAGTGTCTGAAGCCAGATTTGAACTCAGGAAGATGAGTCTTCCTGACTCCAGGCCACTGTACCACCTGGTTGCCTTAGGACTGTTAACTTCTCCTAAGAGGTATCAATTTCTTTTCCCCAAAATGCCATCTATTACTATTATTGTAAAACCACTTTTGGCTCTGATTTTTATAACTGCAGTGAATGATTATGCAGTATGTGAAATTGGAAAGAACCCCGGCTCTCTAGTAGGAGGAACTGAGTTCAAATTCTCTCTCTGATACTTACCACCTGTCTGGCATTGGGCAAGTCCCTCATTCTCCTTGGGCCTTGGTTTCCTCATCTATCCAATGAAGAAGTTGGACTAGATGACCTCTGAGGTTCCTTCTAACCCTAGGCCTATGATCTTAAGTGTAGCAGATATGCTGCTTGATAATGGTTGAATTTTCAGCTGAACATATTCTGTAGTAGTATTTAATGACATTAAATGGAACACTTACTTAGCTATCTCTAGTATTCCAAACTCAAGAGTCTGCTGTTAGGTTTAGAAAAAAAAACCACTCGAATGTAGCATTGCACAAATAGTTCAATTAGTGCATGTTGGAATAATTACAGGATAAGATGTGGGATGTATTTTAATTGCATGTTATGAACAAATTGATATTTTTTCAAAAGTGAAATCAATTTTTCTTTAAAAACAATTGTCAAAGCCTTCATTTCTTCCTCTGATTGAGGGCCAGGTCTTTTCATTTAGCTTCTCTGATACATTAGAATCCATCCACACCACAGAGGAGACTTGGACGGTTCACAACTTAAACATTCACAAAGGCTATAATCACTGGCGTTTACTGTGGGAACATAATGGTGTTAATAGCTATTGCCAGACTAAATGAATGAGCCAGGTAGCCTCGAACAAACATGAGAGTAAAACATAATTTAGTTCTAATGCAGTTTTAGTGCAACTGCCAAGTTTAATAGTGGGGGGGAAAACTTGATGGGCACTATTAACAAGAACAGCTTTCACCAGCAGATGGAGGTGTTGCTTTGTATGAAAAAACCAAACCAAACCAAAAAAAAAACCCTGTCCTTCAACATGCTGTGAAGTATATATCAGAAAGAGCCACCATTTTTTCCCTTTCTTTCCTACCTAATGCAGCTATTGATGTGTTTCTATGGTGAGACATCATTAGCACCAAGTAGCTGCTCCTGGATTTTGGGGTGGTTAGAGCCAAAAGAGGGTTAGAACAGGGAAGTACAATTCATGAGACAGCAGTTAGAGCTGACTTTAGCCAAAGTTATTTTTTTATCTCTGCACACTGAACCCTATTACTATTTAATTTCTTCCAAGTGCTGCCACCCCCACACTTCCATTGGCTACTTACCCTCCAGTTTTTATGATCTTCATCCTAATCCATATAAAGATATATTTAATCTGTGCTTTTTCCCCTTCAAAGATCTGCTTTTTGTTAAGTGACAGTTAATTTAAACTAATCTGTGAGGACAGATTAAAATGTTACTTCTCCCAAGTTACACAGATGAATTTTAAAGGGGTCTTCTGGAGACAATGCCTTAACTGGAAGGATTGACTCTAGTGAGGGAATTTTACAAACAATATATTGCCTGATAGGGAGATAGTCTGTGACCTGACATAGAGTAATCGCTGGCTGGGATGTTATTGCTAAGTAGGGAAGATATTCATCAATTCCTTCTTTTATTAGTCCTGCTTCTTATTTCGTACACTAGTTAGGAGGCCAAAAGGTGCGTGGAAAGTAGAGAGGGCATCATTGTGTCACTAGTAACGTTGTTATTGTACTGGTTAATCAATTTGATAATGGTATAAAAATAACATTAACAAAAGGGTCAAAAAATGTCATCAGGGACCAAAGTGAGTGTTTTTCTTATATAGGCCTGGATTCCGTACAAACCAGGTCTACACAAGGCTTTACAATTCTTCCTAAAAATGAGGATGAAAGGATTTGGACAGCACTCCAAGAGACAGAATTTCACCACTGAGGTCTCTTCAGCATTTGATTTTCATTGTTACATTTATTTTTCTCTCTCAGCATATAGCTTTTTGGTGGTTCAAAAATGGAGGATTGTCCAAATGTGAATAGTAGATAAGAGTTATTATTTCTTTTTTTCTTATTTTCTCCCTGAAGTGGACCAAGTCTGAATCAGGCCAGTCAAGTGCTTTAAGTTGGGAATTAGAATTAGAGAAGATACTCATAGACTATCTGGCAGTTAAAAAAGAGGCATACTTAGTTCTAGTACAGAAGGAATACTTAATAAAGATATAGTACTTAGCTCAGTTAGACTCAGGCCCACGCCCTTGTCTTCATACAGAAACCTTTCTGTCATGTGGCCTAGAGATGGCTTTCTGGGGCTAGTACAACTGCTGAGTCTGAAGGTCCCAAATTCCATTTGTACAGGTCTCTTTTATGCTCTTAGGTGATGAGGAAGCTGTGCAAATAACTCCAGCCTTAGTCCCCGGACCCAAACAGTATCAAGGATAGTTTTAATACTTTTTAAGGAAAAGAACTAACACACCCAAAATGGTGGGTTTGCTGATAGTTATTTCTCTTACTGTACCCCTTCTCCACCTTCTTCTTCTAAAGCTTTCTGTAGAATATATACAAACCTGGGTAACATTCATGGGAGGAATTGAAGCAACGTAAACTTTCTCAGCTTTCTAGATGGCAAAAATTAGTTCCAACTTAGCCCCCTTTTATGAACTCGTCTAATTGGTCCATAAAACAAGTTTATAAACCTTTTCAGCCCTAGTCTACATTTAGCAATTAAAGAAAGATAATAAGAACATTTTCTGACTGATAATGACTGAATAAAGTAGTTAAAGGCCTAAGGTGAAACTGAAGCCCCCTTATCCAGCATTAACTAGCAATATTAATGAATAATCCTTTGTAGTTATACTTAGCCCTATGCAAACATTAATTAAACTTCCTAGAACCCCTGTGAGGCAGGTGTTGTTATCTCTGTTTTTACAGATGAAGAAACTAGCTCAAAAGACCTAAGAATCAAGTTGTTAAAAGAAAGTCTGCCTAAGCCTTTTGGTCCTCTCAGACATGAGATGAGGGCGGGGGCCAGGAAGAGTGTGTGGGGGGAAGGCAAGTGTGTTACCTCTCATAAAAGGCCATTTAGATTTTAATGGTAAGGTAATTTAAAAAACTGGACCTTTGAAAGCATGAGTAACCTGAAAAAGTCCAGCCTAAGAATTAAAATGTAAAAACAAAAATGTTTGCTAGCAGAGGGGGAAAAAGGAATGCAATTTTCTTTTTAGGGATTGACAAGTTCAAAGCAGTGCTTTTTGTTACCATGGGTACCATATTCTATTTACCCTGCTGGCTTAGTCTGCTTGAGCTGTTAAAGAGGAAGGAGTCTAGCATCCAGCAGGAAAGCTGAAATACACTGAGGATTTGTTACACTAGTTCTGTAATTTTCATGGAATATCTTTTCTTTAGAGATCCATATTATATACATCTGTTCAACGTTACTGTGACTCTATAGAATAGGGAATTCAGAAGAACTAAATCTAGGACTCCCAACCTCCCCTTCCCCCATTACAGAATGGCATAATAGTAATGATAACTACAGTTTTTATAGAGCTTTAAGGATTATAAAGTGCTTTACATGTTATTTCATTTGAACTTCACAACACTCTATGAAGTAGTAATGAACAGAAAACTAAATTTGGATTTGGAGGACCTGGGCTCAATTCCTGATTCAGCTGCTTGCCTTGGAAAAGTCACTTAACCTCTGTGCTCTAGTTTTTTCATCTGTGAAATGAGAGGCTGGATTAAATACTACCAAAAAGCACCTTCCATCTCTGAATCTATGATCTTGCGATGCCAGGGTCTGCTGTGGGTATCAACCAATCTATTTCATCCTTTCAGTCATGACCTCCAGGATAACTGGTTGTCAGTCATTCACCTGCTATCCTGCTTATACCACCCCCATCCTAGGCTGATTCCCTGGACATCTCCATGCCATATTGCCTGCACACCAGTGTTAAATCACTACTTCAATTTTGACATTCCTCATTGGTCACCCCTCTCCTATATGTGTAGTTCCTTCCAATTCTAATTTTTAAGTTTCTTGAGGGCAGGGACTGTCCTACTTGCTTATATTTGTATCCCTGGCATTTAGCATAGTGCCAGGCACTTAGTAACACTTAAGAAAGGCTCATTTATTTACTCATTCTTTAGTTTATTTCTGTCATGTCTAGGTGTGTCCACCAATCAAATCACTCATTTGGTGCTCTCACCTACTAGTAGCTCTCTTTTTTCCCTTCACAATTCTCAACCTGATTTACCATATGCTCTTTTGCCAGTGCCTTGGAAGCTGAGTAATTGGACCGGGTAAAAGGTAATAAAAAAAGATACATTGTTTCCAAATTACATAGGCTGTATATTCCATTTGAAGAATGAAAGCATTTATAAGTGATAATTCTGTATAAGAACTGTGTGAAGAGCTAGGGATACAAGCAAAAGGGGAAGTCAATCCCTTGTTCCTCTGTCCTGTGAGGTAGGGCTCATTCCTTGTCAAACACCACTCTTAGATTACTCCTACCACCCATGTCCTTTGCTTCCAAACAGAACTGGAGGAAATCAAAACACAGTTAACTGGTTCCAGTGTAAATTTTTGTTCTCAAATCTCAATTGGACCCTCACTACAATAAGGCAAATGTTTTATTCCTTACTTGATTCCCACTATCTTCACTGTATGTTCCAAATACTCTTATCTCTTCTTAAGCTTCTCATAGTGCCCTTCCCCCCACACTCTCAGCTGAGGAGATCACTTCATGCCTCAGTGACCATTTGACTGGAGATTCCCTTTTTCACCCCTCCTCATCTCACATCATTCAGACATCTAACTTCATTATCTCCACTTCATTCAAAACTTTCTTTTTAACGAAAGCCAATCCCTATACATGCACTGTTGATTTCATTTCCTCCCAACCTCTCCAGAAAATTTCCCCTGCTCTCCTCACTCCCTTGTCTTCAGTATCTCCCTATCTACTTATTCCTTTGCTTCTTACATACATGTTCATGTCTCTTCTAACCCTAAAAAAACTTTGAATTATTATCTATCACTGCTATCTTTCTTGACCATTGCCCATTTCACTCTGCTTTGGTCCCTGCAAAGAGGTTTCTCTGAAACCATCCTCCTCATCATTTCTTATTGCACAATAGTATTTGATCACATTTCTATATTGTAATTTGTTCAACCATTCCCCATTTGATGGACATCCCCTCAATTTTC
This sequence comes from Trichosurus vulpecula, assembly GCF_011100635.1. NCBI lineage: Eukaryota > Metazoa > Chordata > Mammalia > Diprotodontia > Phalangeridae > Trichosurus > Trichosurus vulpecula. The sequence goes on along the minus strand of NC_050577.1, from coordinate 144,486,310 downwards.
AATTCTTTGCCACTGCTAAAAGAACTATGAATATTCTTGTACATATTCTTGTACACATTTATTTAGTTTGTTTTGCTTAGGACTTAATCATTCTCTTAATATGCCCTTCTTCTAGTTTCCCCTTTCCTCTTTTCCTCTTTCCCTCATATTTCCCTGCTGAGTGAAATGTATTGCTGTACTCAACTCTGCATGTGTTTATTCTTCCCTCCTTGGGGCAGTTCAGATAAGACTGAATTTCAAGTGTCACCCACTTCCCCTTTGCTCATTGTTAGTATAAACTTCTACTTGTACATCTCAGCTATTTGAGATATTTTCCCCAACCTTCCTTTCCCTTCCCCTGTAGTGTATTGTTCTTCCCTTCCCTTTTTATTCTTATTTTAAGATCATCAAGACATAATAGAACTACTCCCAGGCCTTCTGCCTAATTAGCTCTTTATGAGACAGGGTTCAGAGGGGGACGCATGTTTCATCTTCCCATATTACAGTGTTAGTAGTTTAGTCCCTAACAATTCTTTGTTCATGTTTACCTCTGAATGTTTTTCTTTTTTATTATGATTTTTATTTAATATTTTAGTTTTCAACCTTGATTTCCACAAGATTTTGAGTTTTAAATTTTCTCCCCATTTTACCCTCCCCCCATTTCAAGATAGAATATATTCTGATTGCCTCATTCCCCAGTCAACTCTCCCTTCTGTCACCCCACTCCTCCCATCTTCTTTCCCCTTACTTTCTTGCAGGGCAGGATAGATTTCTATGTCCCATACCTAACATATCTTGTTTCCCACCTGCATGTAAAAACAACTTTTTTTGAGCATCTGCTTTTAAAAATTTAAGTCCCAAATTCTTTACCCTCTTCCCTTCCCACCCATCCTCCCTAGGAAGGCAAGCAATTAGACATAGGTCATACATGTATCATTATGTAAAACACTGCCACAATACTCATGTTGCGAAAGGCTATGTTTCCTTCCATCCTATCTTGTCCCCCTTTATTCATTTTTCTCACTTGACCCTGTCTCTTTTCAAAAGTTTTTGTTTTTGATTACCTCCTCCCCCATCTGCCCTCCCTTCTATCATCCCCCACCTTTTTATTCCCTTCCCCTTACTTTCCTGTAGAGTAAGATACCCAGTTGAGTGTGTATGTTATTCCCTCCTCAAGTCAAATCCTATGAGAGCAAGATTCACTCATTCCTCCTCACCTGCCCCCTTTTCCCTTCCAACAGAACTGCTTTTTCTTGTCACTTTTATGTGAGATAATTTACCCCACTCTATCACTCCTTTCTCCCTCTCTCAATATATTCCTCTCTTGCCCCTTAATTTTATTATATTTTTTAGATATCATCCATTTATATTCAACTCACCCAGTGCCCTCTGTCTATATATATGTATATTCCCTTCAACTACCCTAATACTGAGAAAGGTCTCATGAATTACACACATCATCTTTCTATGTAGGAATGTAAACAAAACAGTTTAACTTTAGTAAGTCCCTTATGAATTCTTTTTCTTGTTTACCTTTTCATGCTTCTCTTGATTCTTATATTTGAAAGTCCAATTTTCTATTCAGCTCTGGTCTTTTCACTGAGAAAGCTTGAAAGTCCTCTATTTTACTGAAAATCCATATTTTGCCTTGGAGCATGATACTCAGTTTTGCTGGGTAGGTGATTCTTGGTTTTAATCCTAGCTCCTTTGACCTCTGGAATATCATATTCCAAGCCCTTAGATCCCTTAATGTAGAAGCTGCTAGATCTTGTGTTATCCTGATTGTGTTTCCACAATATTCAAATTGTTTCTTTCTGGCTGCTTGTAGTATTTTCTCCTTGACCTGAAAACTCTGGAATCTGGCGACAATATTCCTAGGAGTTTTCTTTTTGGGATCTTTTTCAAGAGGTGATCGTTGGATTCTTTCAATTTCTATTTTACCCTTTGGTTCTAGAATATCAGGGCAGTTTTCCTTGATAATTTCTTGAAAGATGTCTAGGCTCTTTTTTTGATCATGGCTTTCAGGTAGTCCAATAATTTTAAAATTATCTCTCCTGGATCCATTCTCCAGGTCAGTGGTTTTTCAAGATCTTTCACATTGTCTTCCATTTTTTCATTCCTTTGGTTCTGTTTTATAATCTCTTGATTTCTCATAAAGTCATTAGCTTCCACTTGCCCCAATCTAATTTTTAAGGTAGTATTTTCTTCAGTGGTCTTTTGGACCTCCTTTACCATTTGGCTAATTCTGCCTTTCAAGGTATTCTTCTTCTCATTGGCTTTTTGGAGCTCTTTTGCCATTTGGGTTAGTCTATTCTTTAAGGTGTTATTTTCTTCAGTATTTTTGGGGGTCTGCTTAAGCAAGTCATTGACTTGTTTTTCGTGGTTTTTTGCATCACTCTCATTTATCTTCCCAATTTTTCTTTACTTCTCTTACTTGCTTTTCCAAATCCTTTTTGAGCTCTTCCGTGGCCTGAGAGCAATTCATGTTTTTCTTGGAGGCTTTTGTTGCAGGCTCTTTGACTTTGTTGACTTCTTCTGGCTGTATGTTTTGATCTTCTTTGTCACCAAAAAAGGAATCCAGAGTTTGAGTTTGAATCTGCAGTCATTTTTGCTGCCTTTTCATGTTCCCAACCAACTACTTGATCCTTGAGCTTTTTTTCAGGGTATGACTGCTTGTAGAGTAGAGAGTGTTTTGTCCCAAGTTTAGGGACTGTGCTGCTGTTTTCAGAGTTACTTCTCCTCCATCGTCACCACAGGCTCTGTCACAGCAGTGCTCCTTCTCCCCTAAGAACTGCCTACCAGGACCACAATGCAGATCCAAGCAGGGCACAGCAAGAGAAAATGCTTATGTGCCCACAAAGTGCTCCTTGCACTCCTTCTCTGAACCGCTGCTAGATTCCTTCCACTGTGTGAGCCAGGCACTGGGAAAGCAGCTGACACTGAAGCTCTGGAAGCAGCCTCAGGAGCTTCCTGCTGCTGCCACAGCCACTGCTGTACCACCTCTGCCATCCCTAGGGATCAGGCTGGACTGCTCTAAATTCCATCCCACAATTTCCCACTAACCCGCTCTCTGGCATTTGTGGGTTGCGAAGTCTGGCAACTGCCACAGCTCAATGATTCATGGCCCTAAGGTCTGTTTTGGTCAGCTGACTCCAGGTCTCATCTGTTCTGGTGAGGCCCACACTGGGCTGGGCTCTGTTCCCAGCACCATGCAATAGACACTTCCTAGCAACCATCCAGGCTCTCCTGGGCTGGAGACCTGTTTCCCTCTGCTATTTTGTGGGTTCTGCAGCTCTGGAATTTGTTTAGAGCCATTTTTTACAGGTATTTGGAGGGATTTGGGGGAGAGCTTAAGCAAGTCCCTGCTTTGCAGCTGCTAACTTGGCTCTGCCCCCACCTAATGTTTTTCTTAATCTCTGTATTTGGACTTCAAAATGACTATGACCAGATGAAGCTTTGATCCTTTCATCAGGAATGCTTGGAAGTTCTCTGTTTCATTAAAGACCCTTTTTCCCTCTCTAGAGTTATACTCAATTTTGATGGGTAAGTTATTTTTGGCTGTAAGCCTAAATTTTTTACCTTGTGGAATATCATATTCCAGGCTCTGTACTCCTTCATTATGGTGGCTGTTAACTCATATGTAATCCTGTCTGTGGCTTCTTAGTACTTTAATTCTTTCTTTCTGGCTACTTGAGACATTTTAAAAATTTGATCTGGAAACTCTGGATTTTTGGCTTTAATGTTTCTAGGAGTTTTCATTTTGGATTTTTTTAAAAGGTGACCTATGGATTCTATTTCCACTTAGATCTCTAGTTCTAAGAGATCTAGGCAGTTTTCTTTTAAGATTTCCTAAAATATAATGTCTAGTTTTTTATCTTATTCATCTCTCTATCTATTTCTCTAGTTGTTTATTTATTTAAGTCATGGCCTTTAGGTAGTCTATTGATTCTTAAATTCTTTCTCTTTGATCTGTTTTCCAGTCCAGTTGGTTTTTTCTGTGTGATACATTATATTTTCTTTAAAGAAAATTTTGATCTTTTGACTCTCCTTTAATATTTCTTATTATCTCAGCATCATTGGCTTCTATTTGGTCTATCCTAATTTTCAGTGAGTTTTTTCTTGGACAAGATTCTGTACCTCATGTGCCTAGCTGTTATATCTTTTTCCAATTCTTTCTTATATAGCTCTCAATTTCTTTCCCATTTTTTCCCTTTAGCATTCTCATTTCATCTATAAAAACTTTTTTATTCTTTTAAAAATTCTTGCTTTATTTCTTCCAGGAATTCTGGTTGAATTTGTTCCCCAGCTGGGGTTTTCTTTGAGTTTTGCTTATGTATGTTTTGAAGTCATTATCTTCTTTTGGGGTAGTGTCTTGAGCATTGCTGCCATCATAATAGCATCTTATGGTATGATTCTTTCTTTTTCTTTTTTCTTGTTCATTCTTCTAGCCTATTATCTGACTTTGGACTTGATGTTAGGACCAGGCTCTATTCATTTCTGTAGGAAAAATTTAGGCTGGTCCTGATAGTTTCCTATAGAGACTGAGTGTTGTGTTATTCTAGTATCTCAGAGATAGCTCAGGATGGGGACCTAGAAGCTATCAGTGCTCCCAAAGTGGTCTGATCCAGGGTGAAGTCTGCTCATCATCCCCTTTATCTGAGCTCTACAAGTTTCTAATCTAATTTTGGGTCTCACCAACAGTAGACTGCTACACGTGGCAAATGGTGATTTAAAAAAGGCTTTATTTCAGGAGGGTAAAGCTTTGTAGCAATGAAACAAAGCCTCTCTTTAATCTCTGATGTCTGAATTATGCATTTTAGTTTCCTGACAAATGAAGCCCTAGGCCAACGACTGAGAATAAGTTACAGTTCCTATCCACCCCACCTTTTTTTTGCAATAGCAGACATCTTCACATTTTAAAGTAAATTGCATTGGAAGTATCAACACTTGATAGTGACTTTCTTCCCTTACTCCTGCTTGTTTCCCAAAGCAAATTCTTCCTGTGTCTTTTTTAGTTGAATCATATCTAGGCAGGTGGAAGGAAGAATAAAGCCAATGTCTTCCCAATCTGCACTTCCCATTTATTTAGGATAATTTCAGAAAGAACAAAAATTATACTTATAGCTTTGGGATTTGAAGTAATAAGGTGAAAATATGTATATCAAGGGGAATGAATGTTATGACTTTGTCTGCCATTGGAAATGTCCACATGTTATTCTTGGCTAGGGCAAAATTGTGGAGGAGACTAAACTGACCCCCAGTCCTTGCTGACCTCGCCTATCTACATCTTTCACTTTCTTTTCAGTGTTTTTGCTTTTAAAGGATCCAGAACCTTTATGTTATCCCATGGCTGCTCAGGTCCTATATTTCCTGAGCCACTGTTCCAAAGTTCCAAATTTATTTTTTCTATTTACTTCCCTTGTCGTTACAAGTTCCCTCCTTCCTCTTTCCCTCTTCTACTCTTCTGAGGCGAACCGTCCTACCTTTTCCTTTTTCATTGTCTTTCTACCTACTAGGGGCCTGACTCACTAATTTCTTTGATAACTGATTCATGATATGTTAATAAATGATGATGGCTCAGAGTCCTACTGGAAAATTTAAATAAGTTAATTTCTAATGGATGAAACTTTCTATACATTTGATAAACCAGTGTGTGAAAGAGATCTGGACATAGCAGGCTTTTGGTTTTCTGTGACTTTAATATCAATCATGAATCAATAAATGCTTGTTAAATGTCAAGTATGTGTTAGACACTGTATTAGGTGCTTGGGAATACAGCTACAAAAATGAAACAATCTCTCCCCTCAAGAAATTTACATTCTCTTGAGGGAGACAATATATACATATAGAAGGATAAGGGGGTAGTTGTCCTTGACAATTTGGTTTCTTGTAGCCTAGAATGTAATCACAAATAATGAGGTGGTATTTTGAATGTAAAGACAGAGAAAATCACAGAATGTAAATGGGAGGGTACCAAAAATGAGGGAATGTCAATGTGTTAACAAGAAGCTCTCTGCTACTTGCTTATGAAGTGTGAAGTCCTCTCTGGTTGAATTAGAGTAGTAAATTGACATTTGTTGGCAGAGATTAGCCCAGGTCCTCATTGCCTTGATGAGCTCTCTGGTCAATCAAACCTGTGAGCAGCTGTATTTATACCAGATAGCACAAGAGGAGAGGAAAGGAATTGGCCATGGCAAAGGAGCCACTTACCCAGAAAGAGACACTACATCTTACAGGGAGCTCTGCAGATGGACGTAGATACAGAGACAGAGAGGATGCTGAAGTGAGCAACTGTTTACAAGAAGTAGCTTAAAGAAGCAGGACCTCTGGCAGCAAAGAAGAGAGCCAGTTATGGACTCAAGAGAGATTCATCTCTGGCAATGGAGAGTTGAATTGTAGAGAAGAATGGATTTTGAGATCTCAGATGATCAACTCACACAGCAGAGATCCTGTGTTTAGGGGAGAGTAGCATGAGGACTCCACGAGGAGAGAAAATTCATCAAGGCCCTTTAGTACTGGAAGTGTGAGTTGTGTCGTTTATATGTATGCCCTATGTGTGTACCTCACTACTATTATACTCTGTTTGTGCTTACTTTTCCCAGTGATGCCATGTGTATTTGTAGGATAATGCATGCCAGGTTTATGAATGGAAGGTTTTTTATGGGTTGTTGGAAGGTTATTTATAGTTATTTAATACTGTCATTTTAGTAGATACCATTGCTTTGAGCTAATTGTGTCTACTGGTTGTGTTAGGAGAAGCTCAGTGGTAGGGACTCATGGGATATAGTTTTAGGAAGATAAGCATTCTGAACACCCATGAACCTGAAGAGAGTAGGTGCTGTTGGACAGGTAAGACAAAGGGCATACTACATAAGAATATACAAAATAAATATGAGGAAATTTAGGGGGATAAGGAGCTAGCATCTGGGGACACCAAGAAAGGCCTTATGTAAAAGGCAAAACTTGAACTGATCTTTGAAGGTAATTCAGAATTCTAGGAGACCTTGAGACAAAGAGGAAGGGCATGGGAGAATCTCATGTGGATGGGAGATGGAATATCTTACCAGATAGATGTGCCTCTCTATTCTATCAACTCATAAGGTACAGTTTGTTCCTGGATAGCTACCCTGGTTTCTGAACTACTTCCTCAGAACGAGTCACGTAACATTTTCATAACAGAAGTGTGCTGACTATTGCTTTGGAAGACAAGTTCTTTAAATGACCTATTTCAACTTGGGTCCTTCCCTCCGTCCCACCCCCCAACCCTCCTATATCTCTTTGAAAACTCACAACCTTTTTTTCTATTTAGAAATGTTTAAAAGTTTTTTGACAAGAAAGAGAAGGTGTGTTCAATAAAAGAGGGGCTTTTGGCTTGCACCATTATATTAAATACACACACATATGTATATCGCCCACTTTCTTTCTAAATGCTAGTCCCACTTAGTTGGTATTTGATCTCAAGCTTGACCTAGCCAGCAGTTTTTACTGTCCAACTCTCTTCTCACTTTATTATCCAACCCCACCTACTCCCTCCCCCTAAATACCTTCTGTTTAATCACTTAATCTCTAACTACTGTGTCCTATGTTTATCCTGCCTCCTAACTCTTCTCCCTGAAGCTTACTTCCTGACTCTATTATCCCTGCCCTATACAGGGTGGGAAGGGATGACATGAAGGGTGCAGCATCATGATCCCAGGTCCCATTTACAAGGTGTAATGTGGAAGGCTATCATCTTGCTATGCAGGGATGCTGCCGGGTTCTTTGGGTGCTTACTGTCATTCTCACCCCAAAAAACCTGAGAAGTAACACTTCCTGTGGGCCCTAGGCAGATGCTGAGATGCCCATCTAAGTTGTCTGTCCTTAGAAGCTGTTAATTAAAGTGCCACCAGGATGCTTCCATTGGCCCTATCCTTCCGCTTCCTGTATCTTGTATCCCACTGAGTATGCCTGTGGGTGGTCATCAAATAATAACAGATAATCACCTTCTCTTGCTCTTTCATTTCTCTGTAGAAATGCAAATCTTATCCTTCAGTGGGAAGCACACAGGCATATGACTTTTATATCTGCGGGGATTACCAATGAGTCATGCTTGAAGTTGTTGTAAAAACTATTCAGGTGGGAAGACTGGTGCTGTAATAAGAGTGTTCATTGGGGAACGTCTCTTCTGAAAGCTCAGTTATTAAAACACAGCGCACACACATAGAAAATACTGAGCTTCCCAAACCCCTCTCCACCCCCCTCCCCAGCAGGCAATTATGTAGAATTTATTCCCAAATCTCCACAGGAAGGAGAACTTACCTCTTCAAACTCAAATGGTTATCATAATACAGAAGAGGGTAAATTTGAGAAAGGTAGCAGGGTAGTGTTAATGTGGGAGTGAGTGCCAGAACTCATGCAGATGTGTGTTATTTATGCCCCTAATTGTTCTTTCTAGTAGGTGGCTGGCTGCCAGTTCACATGAGTTAAGTACTGTAAAATAACAGATGTCACATATCACACGAACACCGGGGAGGCAACATAGCTAGTATTGTAAATCTGATTATGTTAGGTGGGGGTGGTGTGGGGTACAAAAAAGAAATACATAAAAGCAGATGAGTATGTGACTGTAATTTGCAAAACAAATTATCTCACCCAAATATGTTCTTTAGTTGTTATGCATCTGCCCTGTCCTGAGAGAGAGAGAGAGAGAGAGAGAGAGAGAGAGAGAGAGAGAGAGGAGAGGGAGAGAAGAAGAGAGAGAGGGAGAGAGAGAAAGAGAAAGAATCAGAAATAATAGAGGCTATTTAGGTAACAAACTTTTCTTTCATCCTAACAGGGAGCAGAACTACTCAAGGTAAAAGATATGGCCTCAGTCCAGAGGCATTACCGTTCTAAAATACAAAGCAAGGAAAACAGAGAGGGAGGTGTTAGTCTCAAAGTGAAAGCATGCTGTGTATAAGGTAGAGTTCTTCTAGGAACAAAAGGAAAAGTCACAGATATCAACATTAATGTATTCATTAATGATCAGACAGAGGGAGGGCATAGTGCTTCAATGAAGTTTATAGTTCAGTAGGAAAAGATAGGAGCGTGCTATTATACAGGGAGTCTCAAAAGTCTTAGTGCAATTTTAAGCTATCAAAGCTTAAAATTGTGCTAAGACTTTTGGGACACCCTGTGTAGAGACTTAGGAGACCTGAAGAATATGAGGAAGTAATAATAAAAAGAAAATTCAGCCTGGATAAATGAACACAAACCTATCTGTGGAAAATAGTCTTAAATGAAGATACCCTGTTGGAAGAATGGGCTGTAAAGCAGGCCATTGATCCCTTGTGATAGCAAACAAGTTATAAGTGAATTTCTAGCAATTATGACTATTAGAAAGTCAAGTACCCTTTGAGGATTTCAAATGCAGAGGTACCTCATTATGGATCACCAAAGAGAGAGATCAGCCTCCTTCCCCACTTTGCAAATCTAATATGACCATCTCAGAATCAGGATTCTTTTTTAGGTGCTGTCTGCCTCAGCTGAATCCACATACTGATGGAGAGAGTTGCATCTGAGTGTGCATTCCTTGAGAACAGGGGCTATTTCTTGTCTTTCTTTATATCTCTAGCACTTAGCACAGTGTCTGGCAGATAGCAGGTGCCTAATGTAAGGGGCTTTCCTGAGACAGCTTATTCTACTTTGGGGCAGCAATGAGAAAAGCCATAGCTAGGAATTTGGGTACCTAGGATAACTTCCCTTGAGGTAGAGTTTGGGGAGAGCTTTTGGATATGACCACTTCTATTCATGGTTGAGGTAGGCTAGAGAGTAGTAGTAGGTCAATGGAACTGAAGAAACTGAAATCCTTGGCATCTGGGCATAGTGGATAGAGTCCTGGACCTGGAGTCAAGAAGGCCTAGACCAGAATGTAGTCTGAGATACTAATTAGTTTTGTGATCCTAGACAAGTCACTTGAGCTCTCAGCCTCACTTTCCTCATCTATAAAGTAGGCAGAATAATATCATTTAGGTATTCTAATTATCACTAAACCCATACTTGAAGGGAGCAGGCAGGCAATAAGCATTTGTTAAGCACTTACTACATGCCAGCTTAATGGCTTGGGGTGGCTAGATGTCACAGTGGATAGAACATTGGGCCTAGAGTGAGGAAGACCTGAGTTCAAATCTGGCCTCAGACACTTACTAGCTGTGTGACCCTGGAAAAGTCACTTAACTTTGCCTCAGTTTCCTCATTTGTAAAATGATCTGGAGAAGGAAAGGCAAACCACTCCTGTGTATTTTCCAAGAAGACCCCAAATGGGGTCATGAAGTGTTGGACATGACTGAAAAAAGATTGAACAACAACAGCAACATGCCAGGCCATAAGCTAAGCACTAGAGATACAAATACAAGTATAAAGGATAGTCCCTGCCTTTAAGGACCTTACGTTTGAACAAAGGAAGAAAGCACCAAAAAACTGAAAGGGGGAGAAGGTACTCACTCAGGGGCATGGTGGCAAAGTCCCAAGACTCAGAAGCATAGCCAAGAGGGAAATGAAGCATGGTTGGTCTGGACCTATCCCCCAAATGGAGGGCCTCCTGAAGGCACTCAATAATGGATGGGGGAGGCTTTCATGGCAGAGGGATATTCTAGGGTGGAAGAGCTGGGGTGCTGAGGAAGTTCCAGGGCGAGAAGACAGTTGATCCTTGGTAGAAGAGCATTCCAATTTGGTAGATACTGCCAGAGCTTGCACTCAGGTGGCATATTGGCATCAGCTCCATACTTTATGTGATGTATCAACCTTACTGTAGCTTTCCAGAGGTGGACTCTATGTGTACCTGCTGTTTAGAGACAATAATAGTTAAGTTTAGAGGGGTTCTTCACCAGGTTAGGTACAAGGTGGTAAAATATTTAGCTACAATAACTAGTGGATCATCTAGTAAGTTGTAGAGATTTTGTAATAAAAATCAGCCTAGAGAATGCCCTCCTTAATGAAAAGCCAGATCCTCAAAATATTTAATTAAATTTTCCTTCTAATAAAACTATCATAATTTCCTATTACTCATTGACATAGACATAATTTTCTATTCCCATGTCCCAATGTCTTAGTGATGAGAATATTTTAAAGCACATTGAAATAACGAGAAGGGAGGAAACACAAAGTTAGATCAAAGGAGTCTATGATCAAATCTAAACTTGAAGAAAAATGAATTCCCCTATTAAGTGAGGGTATCTTGTGATGATTTACATAAGAGAAAGGGTAAAGAGGAACCATTTCCATTATCTGATCTATCATAATGAGCCCTTAGGATTAGCCACTTCTCCAGAGCTCACTAGAGAGACCAGGACTGGATATATCTATGTTATCTATATTTTTATCTATCTACTATCTATGGGAGTCATTGTCATAGAGAGGATAATGGGACCCATGGGAGCCAATGAGATTAACAAGTTAGAGAGTGTAAAGAGAAATGAGAAGTGGACATAGGACAGAGACTTGAGGTACCCTTAGGAACAGTGGTTTTGACATGCAGGATGAACCAATGAAAGGGACTAAGGATGATAGAACTGCAGTGGCATTATTTTTAACAGCTGACATATTAAGGAAAAGGTGTGACATGTTAAGCTCATGTAATACTTAATAATTTTTAAAGCACTTTATTCCCAATAATTCTCCAAGAGAAGTAGTACCTCCATTTCACCAATGAGTCTTACTACAATATAGGTGAGAGGCACTGATTGGATAGAAGTCTCTCTACTAATGGTCTGCACTGTTCTGCCTCTATTGATCATCTTTACACCTGATCCTGGGCATCTGTTGTGACTTGGGACAGGGAGTGAGGAAGTGGGAGAGATGCTCCTAAGGATGGAGGAAATGGCAGCCCCTGATCCCAAGCACTATATCACCGCCCAGGACATAGTTCTGGTAATCCTATGTTAGTTCCAGCTTTGACTCTAATTGTTAGGGAATTTTTACATATAGCAACATATTGTTTGGTGTATATATTTCTTTGTTGTCGTCTAGTCATTTTAGTCATGTCTAACTCTTTGTGATCCTATTTGGAGTTTTCTTGGCAAAGATATAGAGTGGTTTGCCATTTCTTTCTCCAGCTCATTTTACAGATGAGGAACTGAGACAAATAGGGTTAAGTGACTTTTCCAGGATCACACAGCTGGTAAGTATCTGAAACTGGATTTGAACTCATGAAAATGAGGTTTCCTGATTGCAAGCCCAGGGCTCTATCAACTGCATCACCAAGCTACCCCATGTATATATTTCTTAGTTCCTGACAATTCTGAAGAACAAAGTATTGCACCTAACATTTATACAATCTAAGAGTGGAATTGAAGTCCTACATGTGCCCCAAAATACCTTCCTCACTGAGATCTGTGAATCTGGCTTTCCCTCTTGCCAGGAATGAAATTTTCCTCACTAGCACTGTTTCAAGGTGCAGTGGTATAGTCAAACAACATTGTAGAGTTGGGCGCGCCTTGGGTTTGAATTCTACTCTTAATACTTGTCAACTATGAGACTATGAGTCATTTAACCTCTTTAGATCCCAGATTTCTCTTCTGTAAGATGGAGTATTTATTAACCTGTATTTCTTACATCATAAAGTTCTCGTGACAATCAAATGAAACAAATGTAAAGTGCCTTACAAACCTTAAAGTCCTATACAAATATCAATTTATATTATCATTAGTTACAGAGCTGGAAAACCCTTCATTTAATAGGTGAAGAAAACTCTGGAAGTCAACCTTGTGATCTGAGTTGTGGAGTTGTGAAATATGGGATTGTTGCAGGAGAGCCCTAAGCAGATTGGAAACTTGAGATTTTGTTAGGGCTAATAGGTGACAGCAGCATTCTGGTCCAAGGCCTGTAAATAGGCTCTTATTTGCTGTTCACACATAAACATGATGAATGAAGAAGAGAAGTCTTCAGATAGAACTGAGACAAAGTGGCATAATCAGAGGTACAGAGTGTCATGACTTGTTTTTTCTACCTGTTAGGATGAAGGGAAAATTTGCTACTTAAGTAACTTTTATTATTCCTAATGAGAAAGAAGATGGAAGGAGTGCAAAAAGAAGAGGTCTAAAGGAAAGAAGGGTTTTTTTTAATAGAATAGGTTTCCAGAGGACACAATTGAAGGGGAGGGGAGACTGGGATAGGAATGAAAGAGGATTTGGGACAAATGGATGGGGTCAGAGATGGGGGAGGGTAGCAGAAGGAGAAAGATATTTTCACCTCAACCATCCAACTATTACAAAGATTAGGATAAGATGTAGGGGTTTTCTATCCATAGGTTGGGGGCATAGGAACATTTTACTGTTGCTACCATCCTCAGGGATCATAAAATGGCAGAGGTCAGTCAGTAGTCAGTCAACAATATTTATCAAGTGCTTACTATATGCCAGAGATAGAAAAAAGGCAAACACAGTCCTTGCCCCCAAGAAGCCTACGAATTGAGGAGGCAATTTATAAGTAACCAGGCACAGACAATCTATACAAAGAATAGATTGAAGGTAGACAGAGAGGGGAAGGCAAGGGCAGCTGGAAGGACTGGGAAAGGCTTTGTACAGAAGTTGAAACTTGGGCTAAGTCTTGGAAGAAGCCATAGAGACCAATGGATCAAGGCAATGATGCTGAGCATCCAAAGCATGGGAGACAGTCAGTGAAAAGGCACAGAGAAAATAGATGGAGTATTATGTTTAAGGAGCTGCAAATGGCCAGTGTAGCCAATCATGGAGTTCATAAAGAGAATGAGATATGAGGATTGGAAAGGTAGGAGGGGGCCAGGTAATAAAGAACTTTAAATGCCAAAGGAATTTATATTTCCTCTTTAAGATAAGGGAGCAACTTAAGGTCACTGAGCAAGAAGCTGACATGGTTAGAATGACTTTGCTTAGAATAATCCCTTTGGCTCTTGAGTGGAGCTTGGATTAGAGGAGGGAGACATTTGAGGCCAGGCTAGTATGGTGACTGTGGGTGGAGAGAAGAGGATATAAATGAAATGTGTCGTGAAGGTAGAAACAAGATTTGGCGACGGATTTGATATGTCAGGTGAATGAGACTGAGGAGACAGGGATGACCTTGAGGCTGTAACTGGTAGAACGGTGGTGTCCTTTACGGTAACACAGAAATCCAGGAGAAGCTAGGGCTCTAGAGAACAGATAATGAGCTTTTTTCTGGACATATTGAGAATGAGATGCTTATGGTACATCCAATTTGAGAGGAGGCAGTTGGTTATGGGGCAGTTAGGTGGTGCAGCGGATACAGTGCTGGGCCAGGAGTCAGGAAGACTCATCTTTGTGAGTTCACATCCAGATACAGACACTTACTAGCTGTCTGACCGCTGGGCAAATCACTTAACACTGTTTGCCTCATTTTCCTCATCTGTAAAATGAGCTGGAGAAGGAAATGGCAAACCACTCAACCGTCTACGCCAAGAAAAATCCAAATGGGCTCACAAAGAGTTGGGCATGACTGAAAAGACTGAGCAACAAAAAATTGGTTATGGGGCACTGCAACTCAGTGGCAAGATAACTAGGCCTGGATAAATAAATCTGAGAATCATGTGCATAGAAATGATTTTTGATCATAGAAATGATGTGGAAGCAAATGATATCAGAGGGTGGATCTAGTTTTATCTCAAACAATAGGGAAGACTGAAGATTTGTACAGACACCTATGTCTGAAAATACATAATATTTTCATCCAGGGTTCTGCCTGAAATATATTTATCACAGGTTCTTTTGCCTTCTCCAAAGGTATTTTGGAGTGATGGACAGTGAGAGATAGCCAAGTGTACATAGAGCCAAATGCCAGGCCTGTTGACAGAGACCCTACTGCTTACTTGGTAGTAAGAGGTCTGGCATCTGAGGCTCTTGATGTGGGCGCATCCAAGAGGTAAGAGGCTTGGTGTATGAGATTCTGTTCCTGAAGAGAAGTATGGAATTAGAGGGTCTGATCTTGGGCACCACATTGATAAATTCTATCTACGTAAATTCCATATAAGGATGAGCTGCATTTCTCTTCCTTAAATTCTGAAACGGACCATTACAACAGTGGACTCAACATACTTACACCATGTCCAGGAATTGTAATGGGTACACAGATTAGTTTCAAGTTTTCCTATGGCTTTTAATAATCTCCTACAGAGCAAATCCAAGCAACCCATAATTAGGACTTTAAAAATATAGGAGAAGCTATGGATCTTGGAACTCTTGCAGATTTCTCTTCCCCAGTAGACTGAAAATTTCTTGAGGGAAAGGTTCACATTTACTTTTCCTTTTTGCATTTGATCACAGTTCCTACAGCAGACTAGCTTTTTGAACAATCCACAAACATTTGTCAAGTGCTTAGGGACCTTACATTCTGTGGGAATTATATTTATTTTGAATACATGATAAACTGCCTACTGAACCGCAGAGAGTTTTACTGAAACTAAAGTCAACGAATGCTTTGCTTGGCTTGTTGTCTTTGATTTCGTCCTCACTGTACTGAAGCTTAATCAGATCATTTTCATTAGTCAGGCTTCTGGATAGATCCCAGGCCACACTGTCTAGGTCACACACATACATACCCGAAGTACTTTACATTTTCTTAGGAAGTTCTACAGAAGTGAGAATCTGCTACATTATGAATGCCAAAGTAGCTATTTAATCAAGTTGTCATTTCCCCTATAGCTTTTCCTTTTTTTTTGAGTGTGCTTTATATTTTCAAATTGTCAGCCTTGACATCACACTCATAACCCCTGTAATTCAACCCAAAGTAGTCCTGACATATCACTGAAATTTATTGCTGTGACAACACTCAACCTGGCAGCAGGGAGAATGGAAGAACTCCAACACTACAATTTTTAGACTTCATAATGGAATCATGATTAAGCTGGGTATTATCAAAGTACTTTATTTTTATTTTATTATCATTATTTTTAAAATTTTAGGTTCAGAATTATGATTTCATCTGAGTAAAGAATTCTCAGCAGAGAAATTCCCTCCATTAGTGCAGATTAGCAGTTTGTCTTCAATATGCTGACTTAAAGAGTGACCTGGGTACTGAGAGGTTATGTGACTTGTTCAGGGTAGTTAAACCAGTATGGATCAGAGGCAGGATTTGAACCCAGGTCTTTCTGTCTCCTAGAGTACCCCATGCTGCCTTTATCAGAGATATTTATCTAATTATATCATAGATATTTATCCAATTAATTGGTATAGTACTTAGAAAAGTTTATATGAAAATTCTAAATATAAATGTCTTTGAATGGACACTGAAGATTTTCTTAAATGTTAATATTTGTATTATATTACTGAGGCAGCATGATATCTAGGGGGCAGAATCCTGGACTTTGAATGAGGAAGACCTGGGTTTCCATCCCATTTTTGCCATTTACTAGCTATGTGACTCTATTGAATAAATCACTTCACTTCTTCATGTTGTAGCAATTCCCTAGACTTTACCACATTGAGACCAAAGAGTCACGAACCCACATCTGTAAGGGATATAAGGGGCCATCCAGGCTGAAAGGTCCATGGAGGTTAAATGATTTGACCAAGGTTAAAAAAGTAATAAGGGTCAATGTCAGGATTTGAACCCAGGTTCTCTGACTCCAGAGCCCATAATATTCACAGTCGTGGAGGGAGTCTCTAGACTTGGAGCTCCCCTTGCTGATGAAATCATACATCCTTTGCATGTCTTTGTATTATATCACTAAGTTTATTTTAGATCATTAAGTGTCAATGGTGTTGTTGTTGTTAGTATCTGATTCTTTGTGACCCTAGCACACCAATATTGTTCATAGGGTTTTCTTGGAAAAGATCCTGGGATGGTTTGCCATTTCCTTCTCCAGTGGATTAAGGCAAACAGAGGTTAAATAACTGGCTCAGTGTCACAGAGCTAGTAAGTGTCTGAGGCTGGATTTGAACTCAGGTCTTCCTGACTTCAGGCCTAATGCTCTACCCACTGAGCCATCTAGCTGCCTCTCAGTGACACAAGATTTTAATTTTTATTGACTTTTTAATGGGGAGTATTAGGCACCTACCTTTGTGGATCCAGATACCTAGATGAAAAATGAAAGATTCTATCAGTCATCCAAATGTTTAAAACATTGATTTTAGACACTGTATAGACAAAATAATTAGATGATTGACAGGATTAGTCACTTTTCCTTTGCATTTTTAAGATACTGCTCTATAGCCTTAAACATCAATCCACTCAAAATTTCAAATAGTGAAATCCATATTCCTAACAGAAGAGGGCAGTAGTACACTAATATTGTTATATACGAATAGTTAGTTATGGGCATATGGGTGTAAAGAAATTGTACTCTGCAGCAAAACCATAATGGGAATGTGAGATTTTTTTTTAACCGTGATTGCCACATCTTTATTCATCTTAGAAGTATTGTGTTGTAGAATGTTAAGTTCACCTTGACACTTTGCCACTCATCTCACAACCTGAACACTTGCTTTGCAAAAATGGACAATGAAAAGGAAAACAAAATGTCTGTGAATAGAAAGGCTCTTGCTGACATTTTACCTGGTTGATAACACGTGAGATTCTTAAATTTTTTGAGGAGATTCAGGCTTGAATTAAAGTCTGTATCACCTTAGGTAAGTCACAGTTTCTTTGGGCTTCAATCTTTTCACTTGTGGAAAGAGGGAATTGAGCTACAAGGCCGTTGAGGTCATTTTCAGATCTAAAATATGATATATCCTAAATAATTGGAATAGCTAACTGAGGAGCAGCTTTAGAAGGCTAGATGTGCAAAACAGCTTCTCCATTCATTGAGGGTGGGTAATTCGGGGGTGGCCTGAGCCATCTAGTTTAAGGTCACTTGAAAAGGTGAGAGTTACTCTCACATCCTTCGGAGATCTTCATTTCCCCATTAGAGTTAATAAAGAACAGAACTCCAATTTACATGCATTAATCCTTCAAATACTGAATTAAGTTTTGGTTCAAACTCACCATTGTCAGGGAGTACTCTCTGACTCAAATAACTCCTCTGCCCCACACTAATGTTTACTTAGGTTCAAACTGTTTCAACACACCCTCAGAACTAGTTTGAGTTCTTGTATTTTGCCGGAATTTTATTGAGTTTAATCATGCAAATAGCAAAACTAATACCATCACATTTATGCAGCACTTTGAAGTATACAAAGCGCTTTATAACAACTCTATAGGGATGATGATGTAGGAATCATTGTTCTGCTTTTTAGGTGAGAAAACAGAGATTGAAGAGTTAACGTGATTTGCCCAAAGTTACTTGCTTAGCAGAGTCAGAGCAGGCCTCCAACCAGTTCTTCTGACTCTATTTTTTTTTAACTCTCTCTACCTTTCATAAAATTGTAGACTGTCTATTGTTTAGAGTCTTAATTTTTCCCACTAGACTGTGAGGTCCTTGAGAGCAGGGGCTGGTTTTGTTTGCGTTTTTGTTGTTGCCTTTCTTTGTATTCCCAGTGTTTTCTACAGAGCCAAGCATATAGTAGTCACCGCTTGCTGACATGACTTAAATTGATGAATTACATAGGTGTTTGCAGCGGGATTATTAGGAAATTTTACCTGCGTAGTACCTTGTATTTGCTGATATGTTATCTTGTATGGTTCAGTTCAGTTCAGTTCAATAGAATTTAATTCAATAAGCAATTATTAAGGGGCAGGAGGTGGCGTAGTGAGTAGAGCACCGGCCCTGTAGTCAGGAGGACCAGAGTTCAAATCTGGCCTCAGACGCTTGACACACTTACTGGCTGTGTGACCTTGGGCAAGTCACTTAACCCCAATTGCCCTGCATTCCCACCCTCCAAAAAATTAGCAATTATTAAATATCTGCAATGTGCCTGGCACTGTGCTAGATGATGAGGATGCAAAGACAGTGAAAGTGTCCTCAAATTCTAGTCAGAGAAACAGCATGTAAACAGATTCACACATACATAAAATCAATGCGCCATTAACATGAAGTAAATTTTGAGGGGAGGAATACTAACATTTGGGGCGAGGTGGCACTTGAGCTAAGCTTTGAAGTGGGCTAGTAATTACAAGAGGTAGAGAGGATGAGGGAAGTCATTTCAGACATGGAAGACAGCTTGTACAACAGTGAGTAGGTCAGCATGGCTGGGATGGAAACTACTTGACTGTGAAGAGCTCTAAATGCTAATTAGGTTTTTATTTTGACCTGTGTCTATGTTCTTGCTCTCCAAATATATTCTCAATTCATTTAGGACTGGGAGTAGGCTGTTTTGCCATTATTCCATAGTGAATGTTTTCTCCATGATAAATGTCTATGTAATGCATATCTTTTGATTGATTGATTGGCTGACACACTGACATATCACTGTGAAGACCCTGGATTTGTAGACTTATGGCTGAGATTTTGTCACTGAAGCAATATTGGGGAATGGAAATAGGGAGATGTTTGGCCTGGATCATCCACATTGACTATCTTCAATGAACAAATTAAATGGACATTACACAACCCTCCATTTTACCTGAATATTAGGCCCAATGGAAACATAGTCCCAAGGGAAAATGGGTTGAGTTATGAACTAAGGATTTAGAAATTGTACATTTTTATTCTGATTTGGTCACTAGTTTATTCGGTAGCCTCCAGCAAGGTAATCTTTTTAATGGGGGGGGGGCACCAGTCCAAAATTTCACCAGTTGGGAAATAGTAACACATCTATATGTGGGATTGTTGTGGGAAATAAGTAGTAAAAATGATTGCATTTTACAAAGATAATAATAGCAGAATAGCTAACATTTATATAGTATTTATCATGTGCTAGGCACTGGGCTGAGTGCTTTGCAATTGTCTCATTTGAGCCTTACAACAACCTTGGGAGACAGGTGCTGCTTTTATCCCATTTTTATAGATGATGAAATTGAGGCAAAAAGAGATTAAATGACTTGTCCAGGGTCACACAGTGTCTGAGGCTCGATTTAAATTGAGGTCTTCCTGACTCCAGGACTGGTACTCTATTCACTGTGCTACCTAGCTACCCCCCCCCCCCCCCCCCCCGCAAAGTGCCCTGAACATAGCTAATTATGACAAAATGTATTACTCCTTGAGACTAGGTGGTTTCAATGTTTAAAGATCAGAACTATTTGGCACATTTCTACAAGATTTGAATCACTTAATGGAGATAGTAGAGAAAGGATAGGCAGACATTTAAAAGCCTTTTCATAACAGGACCTTCCTACCTTTCCAATCTTACTTACGCTTTATTCATTACTCTTTATGGTACAATCAAAGTGGCCTGCTCGTCTTCATCTTCCTCTAGACTTCATCATGTCTCTTGTGCACTAGCTGCCCCCTCTATGCAGAATTTTCTCCCATCATACCTCTACTTCCTTGAATCATTGGTTTTCTTCAAGACTCAGCTCAAGTGCCACCTTTTACATTAGATCTTTCCAGATCCTCCCTCTCCTGCCCCGAAGTTGCTAGGGCCTTCCCTTCCAAGGTTATCCAGGGTTTGATTTGCATACCTTATATATGTCTATAAATGTGCATTTGTCTCCTGCATTAGAATGTAAGTCCTAGAAGTCAGGGGTTGTTTTATTTTTATCTTTGTATCTCCAGTGCCTAATACTTAGTAAGTGCTTAATAATTGCCAATTGATTGATCTACCATGTGGTTATTGAGGATTCAAATCCTTTGGGGTTCCAATGAACTCAGAAGTCCAGTAACTTTCTCACTGAAAAGTCACAACCAATGTTGTCCATATATTCTCTGTCACCTGCCCCTTTTATAATCTCTCTAGAGGAAAAGCTACACCGGAGGGCAGTGTCACTTGTTGCAGAAGTGATTGGCTGGTTGCCAAAGGGTCCCCCAATCTTGAGTCTTATGATCTTATTCTAATTACATTTGGAACATGAAAAATCCCAACATAAAGGGATGGTCATGTTTTTCTCTTTGCTAGATGAATACATACATAAATCATTATGTTGTGCAAAATTATACACACATATATAGATATGTGACTATATCAGAGTACGGAAGGTAACTACCTACTGGATATTTAACTATGTGCAACACACACACACACACACACGCACACACACACACACACCCACACATTATCTGTAGTTCCATCTAGAGGCAGTATGGTATACTGGAAAGAATGCTGGCTCTGGAATCAGAGAAACTGGATTGAAATCCTGTCTTTGGAGCTTGGGCAAATCACTCAACCTTCCTGGGGCCCAGTTTCCTCGACTATAAAACTAGGGGGTTAAACTAGATGACCTCTGAGGTCCCTCCTAGTTCCACATCTGTGATCCTATAATATAGGATCGTAGATATAATGGAATACAGAAGCAACAAAAATATAGAACAGGACATGAATCATGAATATATATGTATATGTGTATGTATATGTATATATATTTACACACATAGGTATATGGATATACACACATATGTTTGATTAGATAGATATGGAAACCAGCAATTGCTTCAAGATAGGATGCAAGAGAAAGACTACCTATGCAAGCTAACACTTCTAACAAAGGTTCACTTATCATTTCTTGATCAGGCATGATGCCAATAATTCTGACCCCAGCCTAAGTATATGGATTAATTTTTAATTCTGAGACAGTCTCTATACTTAATAGTATGTTTTATAGGTCATCATGGAAACTATTTTCTATTATAGGTTCTATCCTTTGGATACCTCTCTTTCTAAGCTGTCCATTCACAAAGATTGCATAAACAGAATATAAGACTAAAGGCATAACTCTATAAAATTACTGAATATTAAAGGCTTTTTCTAGATCATAAACCTTGAGAGCAGCAGATACTGTGTCTCTTTGTCATACCAGTTGTACAATATTTAGCAGAGTGTCTTGCATATAGTAGGTACTTCTTAATGGTTAGCTGAATTGGAGTTGAGGCTGATCACCAGCGTTGTTTAGTGGATGTCCAGGTGTAGATGGCAGATGTACAATCATGTAATCGTCAGATCAATATGATCAAAAGAGTAACCTGATCGTTTCTGTAGACCTAGTCTTTATTTCACTGACTCACATTGAGCAAATTATTTCGATTTCTTTTATTTAGGGTAGATGATTTCCACAAGACAATCAAGGAAAATTTCCATGATGCAAAGTTATTGGTGGAGTTTACATGTATGGTAATGCATTGCTGTTCTCTATTTCCCAGAAAATTGTAAAAAGCACAGATCACACCATTGACCAGCAGGAAAATGCCTGATTATACTTTGAAGTACTCCAAACCTGGCTTTAGTATACCTGAGAGAAAATGGTGCTTATTCATAGTATTATAGTGAGGGTGAATGCTTATAAAGTATTTTGATCCCCTCAGATGAAAGGTTTGATGAACCATGGTTTTATTCAATCAGAATCCTCAGGTCAGTCTTTCAAATAGCTTTCAGAAAATTATTAGAGCTGAAAAAATTCTATTAAGCCTACAAAATGTGTTTTTGAACTCTACATCTTTGCCTAAGAAAATTGCTTCCTTCTGACTACTCAAATCCCTTTATACCATTCTATATTTTAAAGCTCAAACATTTGACTTCCACAAATAGGATCCTAGTCTGTTCGTGTACAAATGAATAGATTGCAGTAGAAATTACCTATCTTGACCACTGCATCCACCTCAAAGTGCCTCGTAGAAACACTGATTTGGCCTCACTGACCAATATCAGTTGTCAGTGTAGGTAAAATGGCTGCATCTGTTTTTGCTGTGATAGTCCTAATTTCTCATCAGGAAAATGTAGAAATGAGCTCCAAATTCTTCTGTGAAAATACATCAAGAAAAGCAAACCAGAAAGAAGGCATGTGGTGTAAGATATTTTATATGACATTCCATTTCCCACCTTGGTGTGCTCCACCCCTGCCCCATCATACCTGGAATGCTCCCCTTCTCCACCTCAATAACCCCATTCAAGGCTCAGCTCAAGGCCTTTGATTCTTTGTGTTTCCTTTGTACATATTTTGTATATACTTTTCTCTATAATTATATTTTTACCAAGTAGAATGTAAGTTTCTTGAAGGTAGGAAGTTTTTCATATTGTCTTATTATCTCTAGCACTTCGAAGAGAGCCTGGCACATAGTAGGTTAATAAATGTATATTAAATTCAATATAAATATTTGATTTTATGCCTGTCCTATTTTCTTTGAGCCATTAGGCCTGGGAACTAGAACTAATTTTAATTTTTCTTCTGGTTAGAAGAATACGTTTTTTCCCCCATGTGTCAAAACAAAGTTCAATGTGATTCTCTCTTCTATGGGTTGAAGCTGAGGAAACCTATAGAACACAGCTCTCTGCTGACTTATTCAAAGTCCAGTGAATTAATCTCCTCCTATTTCAGGAGTGGCAGAAGGAGGGTGTTCTCCCCTTCACAGCTTTGAAGGACACATTGTTGTACCCAGAAGAACTATCAGGGAATTGCAGCTGAATAATAAGAAAGATTATATGCCCAGAATGAAGGAGGGGAGAGAGAGAGAGAGACAGAGACAGAGACAGAGACAGAGATACACACCTATGGAATGAGACCTAGAAAAGCAGCTTCATTTTCAGATAGAACAACCTTATCATGTACCTTTGCAATAAATAAATGAAGAGCCCAAAACCCAGTTAATTCTGAATACCAGAGCTGAATCAGTCAAGTCAATGGACTATTCTTTTGTCCTGTGGATGCAGCATTTGCTTTAACATGAAATATCCTGGTTTTGTTGGATTCTGTAGCATCCCCAGGCTGCTAAAAAGTCTTTTTATGTTAAAATTCCACTGTGTTTTCAATGTCAGGGTTTCTTTTCCTTCAAAAGGAAAAGGGTCCCTTGTGGAAGTTTATGAAAGCTGACACATTCTCTTGTAAAATGTCCTTCTGAGACCATATGGTTTATCGGTAAGCACATATTTTTGGACCTTTTAAAATAAGTATTATGTGAAATTAACGTGAGGTGTTTTTAGAAAAGTGAATACTATTGAGTCAGTGGGATAGCATATCTTTCTCTCTCTCCCCTGTGGTTCTTACTGTCTTCAATTCACCAAAAAAGTAATTTCCCCACAATTAAAATGACATTTGGTCTATACAACAAAAATCCTCATTGAAAGAGGTTATATAACATGGCAGCCACTTGTCAAAATCAAAATTAAATATCCCTTTTTAACTTTCCAAAAGCCATTTGATCTATTACAGACTAATTACTTGGAAAATTCATTTTCCTCCCCCACCCCAACAGATATAGCCCTAATTGAGATCAGCACATTCTCCAAGAGCCTTTACAATTAGTAAACATACAGTATCACTCCAGTTCAGGCCCCAGTTTATCACCTCTTCCCTGGACTTTTGAAATAACTTTCTGATTGGTCTTCCTGCCTCAAGGCTCTCTTCACTCCAATCTCACTCAAACACAACTGCCAAAGTGATTTTTCTAAAGCACAGATTGACAATGTCTTTCCCTACTCAATAAACTTCACTGGCTCCCTAAGACCTCTGCTTGCAAGATAAACTCTTCTGTTTGATATTTAAAGTCCTTCACAACCTGGTCCCAGGTGCACACTGTAGTACAGACCACTTGCCTTCTTATTGTTCCCTATACATGGCAACTAGGTCTCCCATCTGTGGCTTTACACTAGCCATCCCTCATGCCTGGCATTCATTCCCTCTTCAACTCTACCTTTTAACAACTCTGCTTTCTTTGAAGGGATTAGCTTAATCTGTACTTTCTATATGGAGCCTTCTCCCTTTGCCTCTCCCTCTCTCCATCTCTTTTGTATCTGTTTTGCACATTCCAATATGTGTATGTGTTGTTTTCCTTGGCAAGATCATAAATTCCCTGAGGGAGGCACTGTTTCATTTTTGGTTTTGTATCCCTAGTGCTTAGGTATCTGGGACAGTGCCTGGTCTGGGCTAGGTTCTTAATAAATGTTTGTTGATTGTTGTCTGCTTAAAAAAACAAAAACAGAAACAAAAACACTACTTCTACAATTTAATTCCATGAGGCTGAAGCTATATTTTCCCCTTGATTCAGTTATGGCAATTAGTACTAGCAGAAAGCCCCCTAACCTCTGAGAGTAGAGTCAAGTGGGTAGTATACTGTTTCAGTCAGTTTGAGGTTTAAACCAAGTTTCCACAGCAGAAATTACATTTACTTTCAAAGCAGAGAGTGAAGTATTTATCCATTTAAATCAGGTTGAAATAAACAACTTTTGCTCCAATTATCTCATGCTTTCCAGACTATCTTAACTCTCTCAAGCACCTGTTATCATTACTATCTTAAATCTCTACCTCACTATGATTGTGGAAACCTGTCTTCCATATGGCAAACTGCTTATTATTGTATGTGTAATGTATATGACATGACTCTTTATAGCAAGTGGTTTTAGACCTGGGAAGGATTCCTGGTCTTTATGTCATGACACTCCAAAGTGTCTCCAAGCATCTCAAAGGGTCACCTGGAATTCTCAAATCAGAACTAATGTTAATTATGTGGAAGACATCTAAAGAGAATTATATGGCTGCACAAAGAACTAATTCTGAAGAAGTATTGGTATACAAGATGAAAGAAGTAACTTAAATGAATATAAAAGTGTAGCAAAGTTGTACAAGAATAGCATCAAGGAGGACAAAGCCCAACATAAATTGAGGCTTATTTATTTAGCAATAAATGCTAAAGGCAGCAAAAAAAATATGTTTACCCACATTGAAAACAGTAGGAAGATTAAGGAAGGGATAGCTCTTTCTCCCCCTCTTCCTACTCCCTGTTGGGGTTAGATAGGGTGATAGTGATGGGGGAGCTACTTACCCTCTTTTTTTTTTCTAGTTTCTTCAACAAAAAGAATGACATTCAGATACAGGAAAGATAAAACAAACAGGAAGAATAGGGAGTTGAAGACTAAGATAGATGAAGAGATAGTAAGAGAATACTCAGCTGCCCCAAACGAATTCATATCATTTTATCTGGGTGAACTCCATTCTTGGGTATTAGAAAAAAACCTGTGGATTTAATTTCTAAGCCATTGTCAGTGATCTCTGAGGAACAATGGTAAATAAGATTCACCTAGGTATGTACTTGGGGACTGGAGGCAGGCCAATTTATTGGTTTTTATAAAGTACAGAAAGGTAAGTTCTTCAAACTCTAGGCTGGTGAACTTGACATTGATTTCTGACACTTCTCTCTCTTGGTTCTCCTTCTTATCTAACTAGTTCTTTTGCTCAATCTTTGTTCATGTCAGTTCCATTAATTGTGGGCCTCTCTCAAGGTTCTCTCCTCTTTCCTCTGTTTCACTTCCTGATCTCATTAACTCCCATGGGCTATCTTATCATTTCTGCAGATGGTTTTCAGATTTAAATATCCAGTTTTAAACTCTCTCCTGTACTCTAGTATCTTACCACCAATTGCTTATTGGATATTTTTAAATTGGCTGTCCCATGGACATTTCAAAGGGTATGTGTCCAAAATAGAACTCATTTTCTCCCCCCAGACCCATATCTCTCCCAAACTTCCCTGTTACTATTGGGGCACCACCATCCTCCCAGTCACTTAGGTAACATCAGTGTCACCACTTGATTCCTCCCTCTGATCCCCTTCATAATACAGTCACCAAATCTTTTTATTTCTATATTCATAACATTTTTTGGCATATGTGACCTCTCTACTCACACAGCTACAACCCCAGTTTAAGCCTCCATCACCTCTTTTCTAAATAATATACTTGCAATAACCTTAATTGGTCTTTTCCAACTCCAATCTACATAGCTGCCAAATTGATTTTTTTCTAAAGAATAGGTGTGATCATGTCACCTCTCTGCTCAATAAATTTCAGTGACTCCTCATTCACTCAATATAAAGTGGTTTCTTTGGCACTGAAAGCTCTTACAACTTGGCCCCTTCCTACCTTTCCAATCCTCTTACAGTTTACTTTCCCCTCCCCTTACTCACCAGATGTACTGTCTTACTTGTTATTATTCACACATAGTATTCATTCTTCCCTTTCTGTACTTTTTTTTTTTTACTGGCTCTCCTTCATGCTTGGAATTCTATCCCTCTTCTCCTCTTAGAATGCCTAGATTCCTTCAAGATTCAGTTCATCAAACACTTCCTCCTTCAGGAGGCCTTTCTTGGTCTCTCCCCTCCCCTTGCTTACCTCCCCACCCCCTCCAACTGCTAGTGTTTTGTCTTTAAATTTACTTTGAATCTACTGTATACTAACATATATTTCCTGCTTTATATACATGTTGTCTTCCCCATAAAAATGTGAACTCTTCAAGGGCAGGGGTTGTTTTTGTCTTTCTTAGTGTCCTTAGCACAATGCTTTTTGCAAAGTCAGTACTTGGTAAATGCTTGTTGGTTGGTTGATTGATTGGATTATAGAAGGGTTGTTTTTTGAAAACTTAGAAAGGAAGGAGGTGATGACTAAGCTATGCAAATACCATGGAGAAAACGTACTGGTTTTCAGTGGTCAGTCAGCAAGCATTTATTAAGTAAGGAAAGTGATTAAAAAGCATCTCACATTAACATACTATAACCAATTCCCACCCTCAAATGGGGAGGAGAGTCCCCATAAAATATTGTTGTTCAGCCATTTTTCAGTTTTTCAGTCATGTCTGGCTCTTCATGGCCTCACTTGGGGTTTTCTTGGTACTGGAGTTATTTTTGATTTCCTCCTCCAGCTCATTTACAGATGAGGAAATGAGGCAAACGGTTAACCATTTATATTTGTTTGTATTTCTGACTTGACAAGGGTCATACAGCTAGTAATTGTTTGAGGCTGGATTTGAACTCAGGACTTTCTGACTCCAGGCCTATGTTCTATCCATTGTGTCAAAAGTTTATTGATTCACTGACTAACTCTCTGTGGTCTGGCTTCTGATCTCATCATTTAACTGAAATTGCTCTGTAGAAAGTTACTAATGATATCTTAATCCCCATGTCTGGCATTTTCTCAGTCCCCATCCTTCTTGACATCCCTCCAGCCTTTGACACTGTTGATCACCTTTTCCCCCCTTGATTCTGTCTTTTCCCTAAGTTTCCATGACTTCTCTCTCTGTTTCCATCCTAGTTCTCCTCCTCCCATTCCTTCTTAGTTTTTTTTTTGGCTGGATTTCCTAGCAGGTTACTTTTGACCTCTTCTCTTCCCCTCCCCCGACCCATGCCATTTTTAAAAAATGATTTCTACATTTATCACCTCTGTGTTGGTGATTCTCAGATCTAGTCATCCAGCCCTCATCTCACTCAACCTCCAGCCTTGAATCTCTGCTTGTAGAAATCTGGAATTTGGACAACACGTCCAAAACCGAACCCACTGTTTTTTTCCCCCAAACCTTTCCCTCTTTAGAACTTCTGTATTACCCTTAAGAGCATCAACACCCTCTGAGTCCCCAGCTCACAACCTGTGTCACCTTCAACTCCTTACTTTCTCTCACCGTCCTCCCCCGATCTAATCATTGCTGAGTCATGTTGATTTTACCTTTATAATATCTCTGGTATATGTACTTTTCCCCCCTATGACCCTGTCACTCTTATGGTCCAGGTTCTAGTTGCCTTGCTCCTGGATTGTTGCTATAGCTCGCTGGTTGGTCTCCCTGCCTCGTGGCTCCTTACCACTCCACTCCACTGCCACTCAGCTGTCAAATCATCTTCCTAAAGCACAATTCTGACCATATCACACCCCTACTTCAGAAACTCCAGTGCCTGGAGTATTCTGCCTTGCCTTCCACATCCGATCAGTAATCAATTCTACCTCAGCAATGACTTTCACATCTTCTCCTTTCGTTTTTATTATAATAAGCAGTTCACTTCATTAACAGAGTTAATGACCTCATTAACTCTCGCCTTGTTTGTTGTAAAGGCTTCTAATCAGTCTTCTCACCTCCAGTCTCCTGTACCCCAAGCCACTCCATACTCTATTATAAAATTGACATTTCTAATGCTTATCATTACTCATATTAAAATTAAAAAAGAAACCCTTAATACCTCCCCTGTCATCAGGTCTATTGAATGAAGTACAACTTTCGTGACTCAGCATTCAAAGTCACACAAATTTACCCCCGAATCTCCAAAATACCTAAGTCAATGACTTTTTATTTTAGTCCTCTTCCTCTTTGATCACTCTTTAGCAGTGGACCTTGTTAATTAAGACCTCATAGGAATGTAAAGTATATATGTGAGTGTGTGTATTGCTCATGTACAAAAGGGAATGAATAGATATTTCTAGTCTTCTCCGTTCTCAAAAGGAGACTTTGATTCCTACTTGAAGGGGAGTAGGAGAAAGGGCCAGAATAATGGCCACTTTGTTTTCCTCAGAGATGGGATAACAGATTATAATTATATCTGTCTGCCCCCTAAATATTGCTAGTCTAAAGGAAATAAATTTTAGATTCAAGTGCCTCTCTCCTTATCATTATCCCTTAATAAGGAAGGTGTTCCCTAAACTATATGCAAAGACTTGACTTCCTTACCACCAGATACCCTTCTTCTGTTCCAGACAGGGAACCCAATGTAAACTTCATCTCTCTCTCCACATCCACCTCCCCTTTCCCCTCTCCCTTCTACCCCTAGTTAAATAAAAAGGAATTTCTGGCAAAAACAAAATGAAATGAAACAAAATAAAGACAGATCCTGCCCTCAAAGAGCTTATATTCTAATGAGGGAAGACAACATATATAATGGAAACCATGGAAAAGTGTTTTGGTCTGGGAAGACCCAAGAATGGTGAATAGTCATAGGGAAACTGATTGACAAGTCCTTACCAGGAGTTGTAGTACCGATATGATTAGTGATGCCAGAATAAGAGGCTGGCAGTGGAATGCAACAGCATAGCCTCAAGATAGCTAGAGAGCAGCCTAACAAGCTTAATACTCATGGTAAACTGTCTCTGATAAGAGGCCCGGAGCCCCAGTGCTTCAGGGAGTAGGTGGAGCACAAGGTCAGAGGTAGAGGGTAGAGGCATGAAAATGGCTGGAAAAGAGCCATGATCTGACTAGATTGGAAGCCATGGGAAAGACATTAGTCTGTCTTGGTCTTCGGTTTCATCTTTGATCCCTCTCTCTGTCTCTCTCTTTCTCCCTCCCTCTTTCCCTCTCTCTCCCTTCCTTCTTTCCTTCCTTCCTTGCTTCTACTCCTAACTCTCCTCTCTGGAAGACTCTTTGTCTTCCTTCTCTTGTTCTGTCTCTCTCTGTGAAGCTAAATGATGTATATGGACTCTTGTCAAGAAAGTCCCAGCTTCTTGAACGAAAACGTAATTGAATTTCATCCTAATTGCAGGAATGTTTGTGTTTCTTTGCCCTTAGGATTACCATTAAGAACTACACCCTCAATTTGCAGAGGTTGTGTTGGATGGCTTTGTGTATTTGTACTGGGATAAACATTTGTCTGAAAATCCATATGTTTGCAAGTCTTCATTAAACATCTCTTTCCTTCTCTTGAGAAAATTGTATGTTTATTCAGTGGGATTCAACCAGTCTAGTTTTCTACTATTCACTACTTTAAGATCCTAAGAATTACTAGCCTCAAAGTTGCTCCTTAATAGACCTCCTGGATCAATGTTGATAACAAATATAGAGAAAATAGAGGAATAGAAGTTTAAAGAGAGAAGTAACTTTAATATCTGTGTCTTTGAGCTGAGTATAGTGGCACTTGTCTCTAATTCCTGCTTCTAGGAAGGCTGGTGCTAGTAGATCCCTTGAGCTCAGAGTTCTCAGCTGCAGAAGTTAAGCCAATCAAGTATTTGCACCAAGTCTGGTATCAAGAGAATGCAGCTGGTGGTGCAGTAAATAGAACACTGAGCCTGGAGTCAGGAAGACTTGAGTTCAAACACTTAACAGGTCCTCAGACGCTTTAATAGGGCAAGTCATTTAACTTCTGTTTGCCTCGGTTTCCTCAGCTGTAAAGATCTTACCTTTCAGGGTTGTTGCGAGGACCAAATGAGATATTTGTAAAAGCCATTAGCCCAGTGCTTGGCATGTAATATATTCTATATAAATGCTCCCCTCCCAACAAGGTGAGTTCCTGTAAGCAGGGAGTAAGCAGGGAGGGATGAACTGACCAGGTCAAAAATAGAGCAGATCGAAGCTCCCTTCTGTTATTCGGTCATGCCCGACTCTTCATGACCCCATTTGGGGTTTTCTCAGGTAAGATACTGGAATAGTTTGCCACTTCATCTTCCACCTTATTTTATAGCTGGGGAAACTGAGACAAACAAGGTTAAGTGACTTGCCCAGGGTCACAGAGCTATTAAGTGTCTGAGGCTGTATTTGAACTCAGAAAGTTGTCTTTCTGACTCTGGGCCTTGAACTCTATCCAATGTGCTACCTCCTAGCTAGCAAAGGTCCCTTATTGGAGTCACACATCTGAGTAGCTGCTACACTTCCAACCTGTATAAAAGAGGAGACCTAGTTAAAAAAAAAACAACAACAACCAAAAAGTACCTTTACTGACATGGTTTCCTATGCCTAGAATGTCTTTCCGCTTCTTCTTTGCCTGTTAAATGCCTATGCAGCTTTTAAAGATCACTTCAAATGTTACCTCTTCTAAGAAGTCCACCTTGCTTTCCAGTTGGAAATGGCCTTTCCCCTTGGAATTCACAATTTTTTTGCAAGTCTTTTGTGAATTTATTAAATTATAATGTATCGTATTTAATCTGCATTTGTTTCCTATCTCCTCACTCATATAAATGAATGAGTTAAGTAAATGATTAAATAAGGGAATGGTACTTTTTGAGGGAAAAGATAAATACTGGTCTTTGAATCTTATTCAACTCCACTTCAAAAAAAGTGCTTAACTAGATTATAATTGTAATTTAATTGCAAATAAAAGTTTACTGTAAAAAGACAGGTGGCAACACAATATGAATATAATCCAGAGTAATTGGTTATATTTCAGGGTCATTGAAATATACAAAGGTATTTCTCCAATGCATTATAAAGCCTAGGTAAATTGTATGTCATATAAAATGCATTATAAAAGGTTTCAGTTGAATTGTTGGATTAAATGAACCTTCCAACATCTTTCAGAAGAAAAGAAATGTTATTTTGTGTGATGAAATAGCCAGTACTCTTTCTCAGAGGTAGTTGTGTAGGTGAAGGCAAACATCCTAGGAAGCTTTAATTAAATATATACATACATAAAACAATGAATCCTAGTGTCCCTCTCAGATTTACAGGATTATTTTTTCTCCTCTCCCCTCTCTTCCTCCCTTCTCCAGCCTGCCTCCCCCCAACCAAGATCAGCGTTCCAGGGATGTTCCCAGAAATTAAAATGCCACATACACGTACCCTGTCTTCCTTTGTACCCACCTTCCATTACAACCCACTACATGATTACTTATATGCTAAAAGCTGTTTTTGTTTCCCTCTCTCAGCACTCCTGTATCAAATAGATATTTTGTTCTGCTAATGTTACAATTAACAGAAAGCTGGAAGCCATTCTCTGACCAGTGAACCAGTACAGAGGAATGAAAACAACTGCAATTGATATATTAAAAGGAGAAATCTTTAACTCCCAATTCTCTCATTCTGCCTAGTTTTGGGAACATTATTCTAATTATTCTACCCCATTCTAGCTGATTGATTTAGGTAAATCTTCTATCCAGAGAAGTGCTCAAAGATATAATTGAGAACCTTAGTATCTTCAGAATAATGATTGTATCAATGGTGTTAGTACAAGCTAGCACAGATACCTTGATCCCACCTGTTAAATATGAATCTTTATCTCTTCCTCTGAGTCAGTATGGTGTAATGGATTGGAGGTGGAGTCATGAAAACCTTGGTTCAAATCTTGCACCCAACATTTACTATTTGTTTGACCCTGTGTAAGTCATTTAACCACTCTGTGCCTCAGTTTCTTTGTCTGTAAAGGTATAGAGATTTAGCTTGATTACCTGTAAGGTCCATTCTAAATCAGTGATTCTAAGTTAGCTTCTATGATGTCTAACCATCTCCCCTCCAAATACACATTTACTTTTGGCTCTTTCTTTAAAACACTAAACTCCGATTTATGATATATTAACTTTTCTAACAGTATTAATTTTTGTTATTATTTTCCTGTTTTATATGTCTCTTGACAATGTATGCTCAACAATGAAATTCCGATAGTTTAATTTAATTCAATAAACGTTTATTGAGTATCTGTTGAATGAAAGGTACTATTCTAGGCTCTGACAAATAGAATCATGGTATTAATATAGCAGAGTCTAGTCCTTCCTTTGTCTTTGATGTTTCAGATTATAAACTCCTTAGTCGTCAGGGACCACATTGTGGTATTTCCCTGGGCATAATGCTTTAGTATTAATGTGATCAAAGATCTTCCCCACCCATTCAGTAGGCCTCAGGTGGGGCTAGGTGGGAAAGCTCGATTATATCTTTGTTTGTAAGTAGGTCTAAAGCCTCTACTTATCAGGTACTGAGCCCATTTGGGCGTGAAGCCTCAGGGCCCTAAGGGGAGTTGCTAAGACCAGAGCCAATGGTTTGTGCACTGAGTTCTAGTCAATCATGAATTTAGCCAATCAGATACCTGAGTTCTAGCCAATCAGATGCTACCTAGGACTGTATATAAGGAGAGCCCAGAGTGTGAGAGAACCAGAAGGGAAGAGGGACAGAACTGAGAGCAGCAGAACTGAGAAGATATTGAGGCAGCAGACATCAAGAGGGTCCTGAAGGGCAGGCATTGAGAGGGCCAGCATCTGCAGTGCTGCAGAAGAGAGTGCTGAGTGGAGAATTAGGATTCGTGAATGATTGTTAACAGGAAGGCCCTAGCAGGGGGGAAGGTTACAGGATGACTCGGTTCTTGCTATAATACTGTGTTAAAATTTCCTTGTTGCTACATTGAGGTGGGCTTACTGGTTTTGGAGTATAATTACTGCTATATCGAATTGGGGTTATTGGTCTTGGAATTTTATCCTTTAGATACTTTGCGATTCTGAACCATATAGGCACGTTCATGGTCATTCTCGAGGTCATGAATCTTACCTTACTGATACAAGTGCCTAGTGCGTTGTCATATGGACAGATATATTAAGCAAACAATACAGATGAGGACAACAATAGTTTGCATGTTGTAGTATTTTAAGCAAATCTTCCATGAAAGATTTAGAAGAAAGACATGAGCAAGAATTGTAGGGAACACAAGGGTGTGGATGGGTTGCAAGGCCATTTCTACTTTTTTAGTCTTCTTATACTTCTTGCTCTTAATTTTTTAATATTTTATTCCCCTCTAATTACAAGTAAAAACAATTTTTACTTTTTTAAAAAATTTGGAGTTTCAAATTCTTTTCTTTCCTCCCTACATTCCTCCCTGAAATGGAAAGCAATATGATATGGGTTATACATGTGCAACCATATAAAACACCTTCCATATTAGTCATTTTGTGGAAGAAAACTTGAACCAAAAAAATCCCAAAACCCAAAAGTGAAAAATCGTATGCTTTGGTCTGTATTCAGACTCCATCAGTTCTTTCTCTGGAGGCAGAGAGCCTTCATGATTTTTCATCACGAGTCCTGTGGGATTGTATTGTATCATTGCATGGCTGAGAATTAGCTAAGTCATTCACAGCTGTTCATAGTACAATATTGCTGTTACTGTGTACAATTTTCTCCTGGTTCTGCTCATTTCACTCTGCATCAGTTCATGTAAGACTTTCCAGGTCTTCCTGAAATCACCCTGCTTGTCATTTCTTATGGCATGATAACATTCTGTTGCAATCATATGCCACAACTTGCTCAACCATTCCCCAATTGATGAGCATCCCCTCAATTTCTAATTCTTTGCTACCACAAAAAGAGCTGCTATAAATATTTTTGTACATATAGGTACTTCTCCCCCCCTCCCCTTTTTTTAATCTCTTTGGGATCTAGTAGTGGTATTGCTGGGTCAAAGGGTATGTGTGGTTTTATAGTCTGTGGGGCATAGTTCCAAATTACTCTGCAGAAGGGTTTAATTATTGTACAACTCCACCAACAGTGTATTAGTATTTTAGTTTTCCCACATCCCCTCCAACATTTATCTTTTTCCTTTTCTATCATATTATCCAATCTGATTATCTGTGGGGGTAATAGCTCAGAGTTGTTTTAATTTGCGTTTCTCTAGTCAGTAGTGGTTTAGAGAATGTTTTTCATACAATTATAGATAGCTTTGATTATTTTGTCTGAAAACTGCCTGTTCACATCCTTTGGCCATTTATCTATGGAGGAATAGCTCTTGTTTCTTTAAATTTGACTCAGTTTTCTATATATTTGAGAAATGAGGTCTTTATCATAGAAAATTGCTGTAAATTTTTTTTCACAATAATGATTACCAACTATGTATTTGTCTCCATCTGATTTTCCTCCTGTTTATTCTATTCTTTCTCTCCTTTCACCATGTCCATTCTCAAAAGTGTTTTGTTTCTGACTTTTATCTCCCCCAGTCTGCCATTCTTTTTATTAGCCCCTCTTCTCTAATCCCCTTCCCTTTCTACTTTCCTCTATGGCAAGATAGATTTCTATAACCAAATGAGTGTATATGTTATTCCTTCTTTGAGCCAATTCCAATTAGAGTAAGGTTCAGATGTTCCCCTCTCCCATTCCCCCATCTTCCTCATCCACTGTAAAATCTCTTTGGGCCTCTTTTGTGTCAGATAACTTATCCTATTCTATCTTTCCCTTTCCCTTCTCCCAGTGTATTCCTTTTTCTTATCCCTTAATTTTATTTTTTGAAAGATAATCATCCCATCATATTCAACTCACAACTATGCTTTCTATGTATAGTCCTTCAAATTGCCCTAATAATGAGCAAGTTTTTAGGGGTTGTAAGTATCATTTTCCTAGAAATATAGTTTAACCTTTTTGAATCCCATATTATTTCTCTTTCCTGTTTACCATTTTATGCTTATTTTGAGTCTTGTACTTAAGTCAAATTTTCTGTTGAGCTCTGGACTTTTCATCAGGAACTTTTATCAGAGGATTTTCAAGTCCCCTATTTCAATGAATGTTCATTTCCTCCGCTGAAGGATTAAAATCAGTTTTGCTGGGTAGGTGATTCTTGGTTGTAGTCCTAGCTCTTTTGCCCTCTGGAACATCATATTCCAAGCCATCCAATACTTTAAGGTAGATACTGCTAAATCTTGTATTATCTTGACTGTGGCTCCATGATATTTAAACTGTTTCTTTTTGGTTGCTTGCAATAT
The DNA here is from genome assembly GCF_011100635.1 of Trichosurus vulpecula. Classification (NCBI taxonomy): domain Eukaryota; kingdom Metazoa; phylum Chordata; class Mammalia; order Diprotodontia; family Phalangeridae; genus Trichosurus; species Trichosurus vulpecula. The sequence goes on along the minus strand of NC_050577.1, from coordinate 144,450,248 downwards.
TTTCTCGTTGACCTAGGAGCTCTGGAATTTGGTATAATATTCCTGAAAGTTTTCATTTTGGGATCTCTTTCAGGAGGTGATCAGTGGAATATTTCTATTTCTATTTTACCCTCTGGTTCTAGAATATCAGGGCAATTTTCCTTGATAATTTCTTGAAAGATGATGTCTAGGCTCTTTTGTTTTTTGATCATGGCTTTCAGGTAGTCCAAGAATGCTTAAATTATTTCTCCTGGATCTATTTCCCAGGTTAGTTGTTTTTCCAATGAGATACTTCACATTATCTTCCATTTTTTCATTCCTTTGATTTTGTTTTATCATTTCTTGATGTCTCATGAAGTCATTAGCTTCCACTTGCCTAGTTCTAATTTTTAAGGAATTGTTTTCCCCAGTTTGTTTTTGTGCCTCCTTTACCATTTGATCAATTCTGTTTTTTTTAAGGAATTCTTTTCTCCAGTGAATTTTTGTATATCTTTTCCCATGTGACCAATTCTGCTTTTCAAGGTGATCTTCTCTTCATTGGATTTTTGTGCCTCTTTTATCATTTGGCTATTTTGTTTTTTTAAGGTGTTGTTTTCTTCGGTACTTTTTTGCACCTTCTTTACCAAGCTGTTGACTCTTTTTTTTTTTATTATTTTCTTGCATCACTCTCATTTCTCTTCCCAGTTTTCCTCTACCTCTCTTACTTAATTTTTAAAATCCTTTTTGAGCTCTTCTGTGGCCTGGGGCCAATTCATTTTTTTTTTGAGTCTTTGGATATAGGAGTTTTGGCTTTATTGTTTTCTTCTGAGTTTGTGTTTTGATCTTCCCTGTCACCATATTAACTTTCCATAGTCAGGAACTTTTTCTACCGTTTGCTCATTTTCCAGCCTTTTTCTTGACTTTTAACTCTATGCTAAAGTGGGGCTCTGCTTTCAGGGTGGAGGGGAAACCATCCCAAATTTCAGGCTTTTTATGCAGCTGCTTTCAGAGGTAATTCTGGTGATCTGCAAGTTTTTGTTTCTAGGAGTCTAGGGAGAGGTATGTTTACTATTCTCTTGTACTCTTCACTGGTCTGTGTACAAGCTCTCTTTTTCAACCAGGAACTGTGACTAGGGTCCCAGCTCCCCTGTGGCCTCGAGCTCTGGTGTACTAGTACTCTTCCTTGCCCTGGAACTGAGACCCAGGACTGTCACCCAGATCCAAGTATGGGCAGTGCAACAGAGTCCTGTTCCTGTGCCAATAAAAGGACTCTTGTAATCTCCCAGACAGTTTTTTAGCCTCACTACGGTCTGTGGGCTGAGAGGTCTGGAAGCTTCCACTGCCACTGCTGCTTCCATGTCTAAAGGCCTGTTCTTGGTTTGCTGGGACCTGGTCTGCACTGGCATGGACTGCACTGGACTGTGTTCCACTCTCACTCCAGTGCAGTAGACCTTTCTTGCCAACCTTCCAAGTTGTTTTAGGCTGGAAAATTGTTTCACACCATCTCTATGTAGATTCTGCTGCTCTAGTATTTGTTTTGAGTCATTATTTAAAGGTATTTGGAGGATTTTAGATGAGAGCTGAGGGAAATCTCTGTCCTTTCTCCACCATCTTGGGTCTGCCCCTCCCCCCCCACCCCAAGTTGATCTTTTGTCTTATAGGGTTAAGCTCATCTTTGTAGAATAGGTCACCCTGGGCTGTATCCTGAGATCTATTCTTCTTTGGAACACATTTTTTCATTCTCCCTTTTTCTAGTGGGTAGGGAATAGTCTTGCATTATTTGCATGTCCTATCATTTCTGTTTGAAGGGATTTCTCCTGATCTCTTATAGAACTTGTTATTTCTGAATTATTATATTTAACCACAATGTTTCCTCAAGTTTGTAGCCTTGGGTTTTTTTTTGGTGGGTGGAGACAATCTGTGAATCCTTTCAATTGAAATTTTGTTTTCTATGTTCAGAAGTTCTGGATAGTTTTCTTCTATCATTACTTCTATTCTATTTCCTATGTTACGGTGTTAGTGAAGGCTATATTTCCTTCTGTTATTGCTATTTTCCCTGTTGATTTATCTGCTTATGTTCAAGGTCTTTGAATTTTCTTCTCCTTGAGATCTTTGGAAATTTCAGTCCTATTCCCCCCCGCTTTATTTCTCTATTACTCACTTTCTGACTGTCTTCTCTTATAATAATTTCCTCAAGGGCTGGATCTCAAAGCCTTTTAGCCTCCAGCCATGCTGGGCAATTCATAATTCACTTAGTCTAGGACTAGGTCTTTACCTCAACTGTCTTTTCAGTGGATAGAATTGACCCCAGCTGAATTATGAGCTCTTTCCCTCAGTCTTAGTGGCATACTGTATAATTAGCACTGTTCTCTCCCACCCCGCGTCTGCCCATGGCCCCACTGAGCCCTATTCTATTCACTCACTTCCTTAGTTCTCTGGCTCTGCATTGCCAGTTCAGAGAGCTGCCATGCTGGTGCCATGGTGTTACCTGCTGGGCACTGGCTATCTGTTGGAGCCCTCATCAGGTTTTTGCTCCTGAAGGGCTTCCAATGCACTGACTATTTGCCATGGCCTAAACACATTTCCACAGCATGGAGCTAGGGTCTACATGACAATGGAAGATGGGAGGAGGATGGTATATGGGGTTGGATTTTATTTCAAGCCTGAATGTTGAGTCAATGAGGCAGCTGGTGCAGCTTTGCTGGTGGTAGTATGGGAAGTGGGGTGCTCACTGAACTCGGGGTAGGCATCACTTCAGGTTTTTTTTCTAAGCTTCTTTTGGATTTTGTGTATCCTAGACCACGTAGACAGCTGAAGTTGCTTTGTATTTGGTGCCTAGGTGTTTTTGGAGAGGTTTGAGACATCATGGGGATCAGAGAAAATGTCTACGATGCCATCCTGTTGCTCATAGGATCTGTAAGTCTTGGCATAGCCTGTTCTGGATAAAGCAATGCTAGTTCTTTGTTATCACTGTTTCCTTTTCTAAGTATTTACTAACAATCTCATTTTATGTTTCAGAATTTTGCTAGGAAATAAAATGAAGCTTACTTGCTTATATTATGGAGACTCTACCTTCTTCCTTAAAAAATACTGTGATTATTCTTTCTCTGGTCCTGGGGAACTTCTTCCATTCTTTTTGATCATTAAAGATCACTGACTGTGTCCCAGAAATGCAATCTGTCAGTCTTTACTGCATCTAGGGATATAGTTCATCTGGTCCTGGTGTCTCAAATTCATAAGGTGTAGTTGTTATTCCTCCTTTATTAGCTTCCTCCTTACCTTGGGTTTCGTTTGAAAATTAGCCAATTTTTGTTCAGTCTAGGATGAATAAATACCAGATCTAAGCAAATAAGTAAAAAGTAAAACCAAAGTTCAAACCCAGTTCTACTGATTCCAAACTTGCCATACTACCTCTTGTGATACTACCTCTTGTAATATAACAATGAAAATCTAGCAGGTAATTTTGTAGTTTGCCAGTGGGTGTTTGCCAGTGGGTGTTTGCCAGTGAGTGTTTGCCAGTGGGTGATTTATTTTATTCTACTTTTTTCTGGCCACTGCACAAAAATACTAAATGGCCCTCTAAACTGCACGGTCCTCTTTTTTCTCAGTGACAGTGGCAGAGTGGTGGAAAAGGGGGCAAAGAGTGCTAAGAATAGCATAGTTCTTATCCCATATATAAACTCTAATTTACCCATTGGCACTCAAATTGAGATCTTTGTCCAATGACCAATGAATTGATACTCTACTGGAGGAGCTGAACACTATCCAAATTGATATTCTTACTATAGCTGAAATCAGAAGACATAAAGAAATTAAAGCTAAATGTAAGGATGTAAATGTAAGGTTCTCCTTGCAAAGGTGAGAAAAAATGTTGCCAGAGTTGCTTTCATTACATACGCAAAGCCCACAAAAAGCATCATGTAATGGCACACTTGGATACCTTGCTCAGTATTGCTCAATATAAGTGAAAACAAACAGACCACCATAACAATAATTTCATCTACTACTAGGGATGAAGAAATTGAGAAATCTTATGAAAAATTTGACAAGATCCATGAAAATTAGTAAATTTTATTTTGGTAAGTGTAATAGTAATTAAGGTGGGACTTTTTGTTGTTGACCTTTAATGATTCTGGCCTTTGTTTGAATGGGGCAGATAAAGTGGGATGTTTTTGTATTTCTCAGCACTGAGACAATTGGGAGTCAATGATTGATTTGTATCTGATGTGATATCAGGGGTGGGGAACTTTTCTACACCCAGCCTGGGTGAAGTCAGGGCCCTTGGGGGGACCCTGAACAGGATATATAAGTGCAGAGGTTGGCTTTCTGTCTCGGAGCTCTGAGCCACAGCAGGAGTGGCACGTGACTCTGGGCCAGCTGTTGTAATGAACTCCCCAGATGAACACTCAGATGTTGATAACTATGAATTGTATTTGGTCTGTCATTTAGGGTGCTGTTTTTTCCCCCTGAACTAAGTAAATGATATTTGTATGCTGGATTAAAGTAAGATTGTTAATGCTGTAACATTGCTTTCCTTAGTAAAGCAGATCAAAAGGACCTGGGCTTGCAGTGTTCTCTGAACTGGTTGTTGTTGGTTTTATACCCCCACAGCAGCTGCTAGCTGGATTGTTGAAACGGTAAATTACCTTTGGTAATTTCAATGCAAAGATAGGTGCAGGGGGAACATAGTGAAAAATAGGAAGGGAAATATTAGGAATGATCCAGTGTCAATCAATGAGGAAGTCAAAGATTTGTAGATTCCTTGGATACCATCAAATTCTGCTTATAGAACACTTTCTTCAGGATGAAGTTTGAAAAGTGGTAGGTGTAGCAAGTAAATAAGTGCATAGGAAGAAATGAGATTGACTATCTTAACTGATAGGACATGACTGGTTACAGATGTAGGAGTTATTTAAAAATTAGCTACCTCTCTTCAGTCAGATCATTGGTTGGTTAGGTCAAAGTTCAAAATAAAGACCAAATCAAAATGAAGAATAAAGATGGGCAGAAAATGCTGCTTGTACATTGTAGAAACTCCAACTCAATCTATGTAAATAAGCTTTTGATTCTGAAAAAATGATAAGTGGTAAAAGTGAAGATACTGCCATTGAATATCACCACTTATTCAAGAAATTTATCCCAAGATGGATCTCTGAACTCCTGGACACAGAAGTTCCTCCAGTTTAGTGCCTAGAACAGGAGTGGGGAACCTGTGTCTCCAAGACCATATGTGGTCCTCTAGGTCCTCAAGTGTGACCCTTTGACTGAATTCAAACTTCACAGAACAAATCCCCTTAATAAAAAGATTTGTTCTGTAAAACTTGGACTTAGTCAAAGGCTGCATCCAAGGACCTAGAAGGCCACATGTGGCCTTGAGGCCACAGGTTCTTCACCCCTGACCTAGAACATAGTAAGGACCTTGATAAATGCTTGTTAAATGATTGAATTAATAGAGGGAGTACCCACACAGATATCATGGGATGCAGAGCTCAAAAGAATCTAAGGTATCATATACTGCAGCCTCCTAGTTTTACATCTGAGATCACACAGCTTGTAGATAGAATGTCTATGATCTGAACTTAAATCTCTGACTCCAAGTCCAGTACCCTTTCTCTGATACCCACACTATACCATGATGCTTCTCCAAATAGGTAATTCTGTTGTAATTTCACTCAGAACTTAGTTTTCTTACAAATAACATTATAATAGGCGGTGTTAGAAATGTACGTTATTCATTCTTAGAACTCCAACTTTTTAAAACTATTAAAGCTATAGAACTATACTATGACTTTTGTATACCTGTGAAATCTGGACAATATACCATCACCGTGCCAGGAAACTGAATCACTTCCATTAAAATTATATTAGGAAGATTCTGAGGATCACCGGGCAAGATAAGATGCCAGACACTGAGGTCCTTTCATGAGCCAAACTGCCAAGCATTCACTCTAATGCAGAGAGCACAACTCCGATGGACTGGCCATGTTGTTTGAATGCCAAATACACATTTGCCTAAAAGACTATTTTAGGGAAAACTCATATAAGGCAAGCACTTATGTCAAGTTCAGAAGAAGCTATACAAGGACATTCTCAGTGTCTCTCTGAAGAACTTTAGAATTGATTGTGTGATGTAGGAGACACTAGAAAGGACTGCCCAGCATAGAATGCCCCCATCAAAGAAGGTGCTGTGCTCTATGAGCAAAGTAGAATTGCAGTAGATCAAAAGAAATGTGAGATATACAAATTTAAACATCTCCCCTCCAAATGTTCATGTGGACTATTTGTGCCCAACTTGTGGTAGAGCCTTTTAAGCTCATATTGGTCTGATCAGCCACAGGTGGACACATTGTACCTTGACTCTAACATAGTGATGTCATTTGGTCCTCTTTGAGAATGAAGGACAACAACTAAAGACTTTTGGTATACCTTGTATAGTTAAATAGTCCCACAATAATATGTTTAGTTCTATAAAAATTGTTACATTTAAACATTTAGGGTTCCAAGAATAAACAACTTACATTTCCAGCTTTAATAGCTTTAGAACTACACTATGACTTTCGAAACACCCTGTACAACCTCCTCCTTTCCCCTTCATCATCTTTTCCCCTGTATCAGAGGACAAAAATAGCTTAAATCAGATGACTTCAATGTGGTTAGAGTATGGTCCCTTTCTATTCTGAGTCCCTAGAACATTTATAAAACTTTAAAGATTTGCAGCATGGTCTTCATAAATATAGTCAATAATTGATTATTAATCAATCAATCAGCAAGGCTTTATAAAGACACTATGTGTCAGGCACCAGACTAAGGTGCTATATTAATGCATTGGCATTGACCGTTGAAATTAATTGAAAAATTTGCTAGCTAGGTTGAGGTCACAGACTATTTTTCCCCCTGAGGTATATACATCCTTATCCCTGGAAAGTCTACCACAGCTTCTGACAACATCAGGTTTTCTATTGCTCAGTCTAGCCAGATAGGTGCCATACTTTCACTTCCACAAAATCCTCCTACCATATTTTTTGAATCCCACTAGTTTGTCTCATTGTAGTTGTTTAAAAGCCCAATCTAATCTAGTTTAATCCTTCTGATGGATCAGGCAGGACTCTAACTACCTAAACCAGCCAATATAAAGAAGGTTTCTATCCTAACACAATAATAATATATTCATACAGTGAATATAAACAAAACTTAATTAACTAGTCTCCCATTTGGAATTTTTATTTGAATCAGATTCACAGTACTCTGACTATTGCCTTTTAACTACAGTTTAAAAAAAAAGTAGGGAGTTTCTGAGCAAAATTGTGTCAAGTAACTACCTTCTTTAAGAAAATCAGTAGTTTCCTTCATAATTTCCCCTTCCTTTTCTTTAGTTTACATTTTTATTTTTATCTTTTGTATGTACATCACCTTCATTTCAAAATTTATCCCTCCCATCTCCTATTCAGAAAGCTATCTCTGTAATAGATCCTTCACATTTTAAAGAACACTTTAGCAAAGGCACCATTTCCCCATACTTATTCTGAATGAGTAGAATTTTCTTCCACTATAAGCAGGAGTAGCTAGTGGGAACCCATGCCCTTGTACTTGACCACAGATACAAGTAATGAATGCCAAAAACATGTATCAGTTGCTAAGGGTGAAAGGTTCTTTGTAGAGCATAAAAATATATCATTTTCCTTTTTTAGATTTTCAAGCCCTTTATCCCTATACCCTCCAAAAGAAAATGATGTTAAAAGAGAAAGAAAGAAAGGACTGAAGATCATCCTGAGATCTCATTTACTTGAAGCTTCAGTTATGTCCTGCAAAAAAATTTGTGAGAGTATCCTAGGGTTTATATTCTGTAGGCAATGTTAGCCTAACCCCCCAGAGGTCTTGCATGCCATTCTTTCTGGTCTGGTCTTAATGTTCCCTGCTCTATCCTTAAATCACTAACACCCTAAGAGCAGGAAAAAAACAACTTTGGAAATGAACTGGATATCAATAGATCAAATTCATCAAAGGACATGAACAGATAGTTCTTGAAGGAAGAAATCTAAGCTATCAACAACTACATGAAAATATTATCCAAACCACTAATAATTAGACAAATGCAAATTAAATTAAAACAGCTCAAGTTCTATCTCATACCCATTAGATTGGCAAAGATGAAAGGCAAGAAAAATTACACATGTTGTAGGGGCTTTGGTAAGGCAGAAACACTAGCACACTTAGTAAAGATATAAATTGGTCTAGTCATCCTGCAAAGCAATTTGGAATGATACCCCAAAAGTAACTAAACTGTGTATATCCTTTGACCCAGCAATACCAGTATAAGGCACATACCCCAAAGAACTTGAAGGAAGATGAAAAGGATCCATATGTACAAAAATATTTATAGCAGTGCTTGTTAAAGTAGGAAAAAAAGGAAAGAAAAGAAAGAAACTGAAGGGCTGCTCACCTATTGCGGAAAGGCTAAATAAATTGTTATATGAATGTAATGAAATATTAAACCACAAGAAAAGATGAAATGGACAGTTTCAGAGGAAAATGGGAAAACCTTTATGAAGTGATGCAGAGTGAAGTAAACAGATGTAGGAGAACAATTTATACAGTGAATATATTATAAATAAAAACAACATGGAAAGATTTAAAACTCTAGGCAATGAAGGTGATGGATAGATCACTATTGCAGAAGACTAAGAATGAAGTATGCTCTTCACCTTTTGACAGAGTGGTGTAGGACTCATTAAGAATGTGACATACGTTTTTAGACATATTTGTTGTGAGGGTTTTCCTTTTCTTTCCTCTTTCTTTTAAATAGTAACTGTAACATTCATCTGCCACATACAGAGTTTGACAGACAGACACTTCCCTTGGACAGTACTAGGTGAACTCTGATGTTTGCTGACTCTCTGACTCCGTACTGACCACTGCCCTTCCATTGACATCTACAGTCAAAAGTCCCAGTTGCAGCTCCTCTTATCTTTGCTTACATTTAGGTTTATGGCTCCTTGAGGATATTTTGGAGAGCCCTGTGATCTGAGGAAGTAATAAATCCTCAAAAATGTTTTGGAAAAACGATGATGATCAGACTAATTTTATTCATCGTATGTTGATTCTTGTTAGCATCTATTTCCTTGGATTCTGAGAGTCCACAATCTTTGGAGTTCAAAGCAACCTCCCTTCACCCCCTGAATGATCTCTCCATGAATGGTAATTACTTAATAATTGTTTTAGCTAGATATTTATCTAAAAATGCTGTGGAAGTACATACTGATAGCTTAATATCTTTAGTATATTTTGTTATTTGGTTCACAAATTTCCTTGTGTTTGTGTATGCACACACACACGTATATGTAAATGTGTATACGCATATGCATATACATAGTATCCCAAAAGTTTTAGTGTAGTTTTAAACTATTGTGTTGCATATACTTGTATGTATATTCTCTATAGTACTAGAAGACCTGTAAGTCAAACAGTAAAGTGTTCTCTCCTCTCCTCTCCTTTCATCTCTGTCTTTGTGTCTCTGTTTCTGTGTCTCTCTCTGTGTCTGTCTTTCTGTTTCTCTATCTGTCTCTCTCATCATTGGGAGCTTCTTGGAGAGAAAATTCCCTCTACCAATGCAGATCAGCACCTTCTCTACCTTGTATCTTATAGTTTTAGAATGTTATCAAGGACACTCAGAGGTTAAGTGACTTGCCCAGGGCCATACTGCCCTGTATGTGTTAGAGGTGGGCCTTGAGCCCATGTCTTCCTTGTGTCAAAGCTGGCTTTCTCTTCCCTAGACCACACTGCCTCATAACGTATGAACACATATCAATGTGCAGTTGTGTACAGACTATGCCATTGGAGTTGAGTCAAGATGACCTGAATTAAAAACTTACCGCTGATACTCTTTAGATATGAATTAATCTCTCTGAATCTCAGGTTCCTCCTTGGTAAAATGAAGGTAATAACATCTATATTACCTATATCAAAGGGATGAGATATCAAAAAAAGCTTGAAGTGTTATGTAAATGACAGAGGCTGTCATTATTAAATATTACTTTTTACACATGGGCATATTTTAAAAAATGGAAATTCCAAATGCTTTATATTAATCCCAAGAAAACATTCCAGCAAATAGAAGTGCTATGTAGGTAATAATTACAAAACCACAAAAATGTAAATTCCATCTGTCATCAAGGTTTTGGTGACTTGCAACATTTCAACGAAGTGAATTCCACCTTGACTCAACCTCAATTGTGTGGTTGATGTTACCAAGACAGTTTTATTCTCTTGGGCTCCTAAAACCAGAATCTGCCAAATTAAGTGTCACTTTCTATTGAGTTTAGGATCCAAGCTACCACCTTCAAATGGGCATTGTGAGAAGAACTCATTTTCCCAGCCTTCCAGGTGACAAGGTTTTTGTTTGTCAGCTTTAAATTGGCTAATGCAGTGTATCAACATAACACAAAGAATGCAGGCTTGCCACTAATGACCGTGACTTTAAGTCAAAATCTTCATGTTTTTTCTTCAGGCTGCTTCTTTCACTCTGACAGACAGCATTTAAGACACTTTTTTAGAGACATAAAAACCCACCTCCTTGTGCTGGTTAAACTTCTTCAATTTGACACAGCAATAACCTATGCTTGATTCATGTCCCAAGGTTGTAAATCTTCTTTAGTGCATCAATTTTTAATATCTTGCTGGTAATAGAACAGAAAGCATTAGCACTAGGAGTCTGTTCCTTAATGAAAATGAGTCTGATTTTGAGCAGTGTAGACAGTCACCCTAGCAGGAAAAATCAGCCTACTCTATTCTCCAAGCCAGGGAGTACAAATTGACTGAAGTATGTTCAATTTGAAACAAATGGCATAAATTTTCTCTCTTTCCTTTATAACTAAAGCAAGTCAGATTGGCACACAAATGGAAAGGAGCTCAGTAAACTTATGCCTGTCTTCCTCTTCTTATAGATGTGGCATCAAATTAGAATTGTAAAAACCACTGACAAGAAAATAATTACTCTTTGTCCATTGTTCTTGCCAGAGGAAGATTTCAAAGTAAACAAGGGAGAGCAAGGTTCTTTTCAGCTATAATAGGATTTCCCTTGTGTACTTTTTTTCCTAGTGCAGAAATTAGTTGAGGTAAATCCCATTACACTTAATAACTGCATGGATTAGGCAAGTTTCTTAAAGGAACTAATTTGCATATATAAGTTGATTTGAATAATTGGTTCTTGCTTGGTTATTAAAAGTAAAATCTACAGCTGCATTTTTAAGAAGGAATTTTCGCTTGATTGACATTAGGTAATATTTTTCTAGTCCAATTTTTTTATTATAGAAACAAGACTAAGATTTCCATTATATTTTTCTGGACTAATGGAAAAGGTATCAAGAGTTTGATGTAGTGGATAGAAGTAGTGGAATGTTCTCTTTGGAAGAAAGAGTTAGGAGTTCAGTTCTTGAATCTGGCATATACTAGTTGTTTGAATCCTGGCAAGTCACTTAACTTCTCCATCCACAAGCAACTATCTAAGACCATCTAGTTTGTAGAGTAACTGCTGATCTGCATTAGTAGAGGGAGTCTCCTTACTTTGAATTCCTGACACCTATAAGATCATAGGTCTGGTCCAAAGTCAGCCAGTCAACAAAGTCAACAAGAATTTATTAAGCACTATGGGCCAAGTACTATGCTGGGGATACAAAGAAAAGCAAAATCAGTCTCTGTCCTCAAGGACTGTGAAGTCTAAATGGGGAGCTAAAAATGGAAAAAGCAGAGAAAAATTCTCTATTAACTGGAATCTTAGAATTCGTAGCATCCTTAAACCTCATCTCGTGTGCTAGCTTCTATTGGAGGCCTTTCCCGATCCCCTTAGTTGTTAGTAAGCTCTTCCTCCTTATATTATCATGTATATATTCATGTTTCCATGCTGCATCCCTTTAGTATAATGTGAACTCCTTGAAAACAGGGATGGATTTTCAGTTTTTGCCTTTCTTTGTATCCCCAATACCTAGCACTAGGCACATAATACTTGATTCCTGGATTGGTTTCAAACTAAATTATTTGACAAGAGAATTCATTACTGTGTTTCTAAAAATCATAGTTGTTATTAAACTGTGGGCAAAAAGGAAACAAAAAAAGTAAAATCAAAGATTGTGGATTTTTATTTTAGAAGAGCCTACATAATGGATAATAAGATTTATTTACACAATTATCATAAAAACAGGTTTTTCTATTTAGGTCAGATTTTTGTGGGGATGCTAAAATTATTTTTGTAAAAGTAAAACAAAATCTCATAAAATGATTTTAATTTAAACGTTAAGGTTCCAAGATATCATCGTAACATAGGTACTAGAATGTCCAATTATATAGAATTTGAGATAGTACATTCGTGGCAATGGTTGAGAAAAGTTTCATAAATTGGTCACAATAGGCCCTGTACTGTTTGCAGCTCATTTTCTTGGAAGTGTAATCCTTTCCACCAAGGTCAATTTTAAACTGCTCAAGAACTGGCTATGTCTTTGGATTTAGCAATCATCTCTCCATAATATTAACCACAATAAATTTCAAGGCTGAAAGCAAGCCATTCAAAAGATATGTTTGCTGATAGAATTTTAAAGAAAAAACTGCATCAACACAAAAGCAGAAGTCACTTAAGGATGAGCTGGATTTATTAGGAACTGGGATTGGTCCCAAGTATAAGATGTATTAGATACAATATGTGATTTGACAGACACCATAAATCTCTGTAACTAGGTGACATTGTGCATAAAGTGCTAGAATGGAGTCAGGAAGACCTGTGTTCAAATTCTACCTTGAACAGTAACTAGCTACGTGATCCTGGGCTTAACTCCTTAACCCCTCTCAGCCTCAGTTTCTTCATCTATAAAGTGGGAATAAAAATAGTACTTACCTCCCAGGGTTGTTGTGAAAATCAAATGAGTTAACATGTAAAGTGCTTTGCAAACCTTAAAGCACTATGTAAATGCTAGCTATTATTATTTTGAATGTTTTTAGACAAGGTATTCATTATATTTTGCTTAACTTCTTTTCTTTGTTATAAGAGAAGCTTCAATTCTGGGGTTTGGAGGTTGTGGGCATATTTAGAAATTATTGTGATGTTAAACACACAGCCAAATAATGTCAAAATTATATATAAACAAAAGGTACCAATAAAACATTTATATAACAAAATAAAACATGAAAACCATGAAATTGTCCCTGCCCTCAAAGAACTTACATTCTTTCTGTATTTAGTGAAGAGGAAGTTTGTGACATGAACCCACCTACAATCTTACAATTTTTAAACATATATCTTAAGTACTTGATCTGTCTGCAGCCTCCAGTATGCTCTTTCTTCTCCAACCTCAGATGTTCATAAAATTCTCATGGACCGAAAGATTTTCCTCTGATTTGCCCCTTTCTGACCCCACTCCTAATATTTAGGCTCACACCCCTTTTATTCCTACTTTCTCAGCTTCTACTCAGCTACCTAATCAAGTTCTCTTGTTAAAACTTTGACTACTATACACTTTCTTCAGTAATCTCCTTTTTTCTGCATTCACTCACCAACTGCTCCATGCTCTATCATAAATAACCAAGGCTCAGTTTCCTAGCATGCCTAATTCACACATAACCAGCATCATGATAATGTCTTGATACACTGGAATATAGCCCGGAGGAAAACCAATTAATGCGGAAAGTTGGAATCCCTCCTTAAATTGGGCTCACAACTACTACGTTTTCAATTCACTTCTGGACACAGTGTTATGATGGCAGGAATCTTAGAAAGGGAGTAACAAACTTTCTGTTGTACATGAATGCAAAGGCTCATTGTCAAAAATATGCCTAGATATTCCTGGATTCCAGAGAAGCATTTCAATCTTACTTAAGCCAACAAGATATCACACACCACCTGCTCCCCTGGCTGCATCTCCACAAGGGGGAGCTTACCAGCAAAGCACATTAATACAAAAAAGAGCAAATCTCAGGGAACCTGAAGCCACTGTATTTGGTCTGCCTTGCTGCAACCTGAGACTATATATGTCCTCTCCCTCTCATTTTGCACACAGCCTTTTCTTACTAAATGGTAACAAGGTAGTTAGTTCACTAAAAATGCCACTGTTTTCCCTGTTTAAATGTGCTTGACTAATGGCAGTTCTATCTTAGGAGGGAGTTGACACACTCCCTAAGGATACTTAATGGCATCAACTATTTAATTCTGTCTCTGTTACTTAAGTGAGTGGTTATTTCCCTGTTGTACCAACAATGCTTCAGAGCAGTCATTTACAAAAGAGGGGCCTTGGCTAGTGGGGACTATGATATAAAGAAGGAATGTGATGTGATCAGTCAATTAGAGGGTGGAAAGATAGGTCCAATTTCATCCTACCCATAACCAATCATGGGGCTTGTCTCCCAATACAACCATGCTACCCCCTTCACCCATTATTGGTTAAACACGTCCTTACTCCTTCCCCTCTTGCTGCTTTTCTCCTATGGCTGCCAAAGCTCCTAACCACCTTTTTTTTTTTTTAACTAGTGTGGATCCCTCAGGATGGTTATAAGTTAATTGCAATCAACGTAAGAGCTGTGCAAATAAAATTCCACTGCCTCCCCCTACCCTTTCCCCACTGCATACCTACAACTTGCACATCATATTATTATTATTAGCCCTAAAGATTGGTTACTGTGCACCAGGTCAGAGCATAATCTATAGATGGCATATGAGAGGGATAAATTTTGATGGGGAAATGGTGGTCAGAAATGATCCAGAGCTTAGAGAACTTGGCAAAGAAAAGGGCTGAGAGAAATGTGATAATTTATTTTTTTCAAAACAATTTGGGAATTGGAAAAGCAAAAACAAGGAGTTCATCTTTAATAAATAAGTGTATTGGGATAGGAAGGTAAAGACTGAACTAGCTATATATCCTAGTAGTTTGTTTCTCATGCCTATCCACTTGAAATAGTAGTTTATTAATTTTCCTTAAAAAATACATTTTCTACAACTGACGTACCATAGTGGTTCTAGAGCAGGCTAACCTTGATTATAAGCTGTGCACCCAAAGTAAGAGTTCTTAACCTGGTGTCCATGGTGGACAAATTTCAGGGGATCTTTGAACTTGGAAGGGAAGAAAATACATCTTTAATATAGTTGTTTCCTTTGTAATTTTTAACATTTTATTTGATATATTTAAGTACAGTATTCTGAAAAGGGGTTCATAGGCTTCACTAGCCTGCTAAAGAAGTTCATGAAAAAAACCCTCATGACTGTGATAAATGGGTCCACTACAAATTTATGTTGTTTAATCTTGTCTGGGCTCTCATTATTTCGTAATTATCCTTTAGTTCTCCATTGATTGGCTTACTATCTTGCTTTCAGGAGTGACTATTCCAAAACCAGAAAGCTTAGTACAGTGTCTTACACATAGTGGGTCATTAATAAATGCTTGTTGCTTTTCCCCTTCCCTTCAATCCTGCTATACCATCTCCTCCTGTTCCCTCTCAGTAAAGAACTTTGCTTTTACTGTATTCCCTTTCTCACACATCACCCTCACCATACCCTGCTGCGCCCATCCCCATCACTCCCTCAGCTCTGCATTTGCTTCAGTCTTTGAAGAAGAGGTTGTCCTGTTTGCCAAGGTCAGTCTTTTCACTTGATTCCACCCTTTCAAATCTCCTGGACCTTATTCCTCCTTCCTGCCTATAAACATGCACAGATATAAACAAACAAACTAATAAACAAAACCTTCAACTTGACCATGATATCTTTTCAATTTCTTACCTCTACTTTTCCTAAACTACTAAAGTTGCTAAAAAAAAATTTGTTGCTTCCATTTCCTCATAGCATGCTCACTTCTCAGCCTTTTACAACCCGGCTCCTGGCCCCAAAACTTGACTAAAATAGTTCTTTCCAAAGTTATCCCCTATCTTTTACTTGCTAAGCCTAAGTCCTTTTCCTGGGCCTCATTCAAATTGATATTTCTGCTTTTGACACTGTTGACAATCCCTGTTGGAATCTCTCTCTTACCTGGGCTTTCTTGATGCTGCTTTCTCAAGGTTCTCCTCCTACTTTTCTGGCTCCTCTTCTGTTTCCTTTATTAGATTGTCATTCATCTCCTTCTCTCCCCCAACCATGGATATCCCCCAGGGTTTGCTCCTGATTCCTCTTCTCTTCTTTATGTTTTTTGTCTTGGTGATCTCATTAGCTCTCATGGTTTTAGTTATCATTGCCATGTAATCACTCCCAGGTTTATATGTCTAGCTCTAATCTTTCTCTTAAGCTATTCTCCCTCCTTCTGCATATGACATATGGGGTCATGCCTGATAATACATCTATACTATTCCTACCCTCTAATCAGGCCTACTTCTTCTCCTTTGTATTTCTCCATTGTTTCTATTTGCTGAGAAAGCTTCCCTATACAATAGAATGTCTTCTTTTCGGTGTGGTTTAAGGGAGTATATGCATGAATCTTATGCCTTGAACATCTCTGTCACTCCTAAAGGCATAAAGACTTTTCTCAAACCCAGTTTGTTGATAATTGTGATTTGTTTTTTTTAACAGAAGTTTCTTCTGATATATGAATAAATAAATGAAAAGTATTTATTAAGCACTTATTATGTGCTAATCACTGTGGATACAAATACAAAGGCAAAAGGAGTCCTTATCCTCAAGTACCTTATATTCTAATGGGGAAGGGGACACAGATATAAAGGAGTGGTAGCAAGGGAGGAGTATTTTGGTTGGGAAAGTTACAGGGATGGTGAATGGGAATGGTGAAGAATATATTTTGGTTCTAGAACTGGAAAAAAAGGGTAGGATATTGAGGGTAAGGGGCAGCTAGACGGTATGTGTTATAGAGGGCTGGGCCTGAAATCAGGAAGACTCATCTTCCTGAGTTCAAATCTGGCCTCAGACACTTACTAGCCATATGACCTTGGGCAAGTCACTTAACCCTGTTTGCTTTAATTTCCTCATCTATAAAATCAGCTGGAGAAGAAAATGGCAAACCACTCCAGCATCTTTGCCAAGAATTGGCAAATAAAATTCATAAAGAATTGGTCATAACCAAAACAATTGAACAACAACACTGAAGGTAATGTGTCAGTAAGGTGGCTATCAAAAAGATGGTGTGGGAATGAAGTGAAACACGATGGAGCTTGGATTAGATATAATGAGTGACTGAGGCAACCACTAATTAGGACAGTGGCCCTCAAGGTGGGACTTTCAAGTGTTAATGCCTCTTGGGCATTGGATGTGGTTTTCAGTAAGGTAGCTGGTGAAATTATCTGGTGAGAAGATGACAAGAGAGGCAAAGTCAAATTTGTACCAGACAACAGGCACATTCTTTCTGCAGAGAGAAAAGTAGATTTAATTGAGTCCTCCTGAGTAGTGATTTAAATAGCAATTTAAAACAAATCCACCTTCTTTCTGTATGAACTTAGATTAGATGAGAACCCAACATATGTTGTTGTTTTACAATACCAGGGGTACTCTTTATATCTTAAACAGAGCTGAGAGTTCTATGAATTCTTATTTTTGCATTCAGACCAGGGCTTATTTAAACAAAAACCACTCAATTAACTCTATAGGATTACAGAAGAGCTTCTGAAATGATTATACACAATGATGAGTGATGGAATTGTGTTTATCATAATGAAGACTTGTGTGTTTACTATAGTTTCTTTTTTTTCCTTTTTGGTAGAGCAAGGAAATTGGTTCAAACTAATGCTTGTGAGGCCTCAATTTAACAAATAGTTTTTGGGAGCATCCCAAAGAAGCCTCTGAGGTCTGTGACTTCAGGGTGCTTACAATAGAATTAGATTATAGGGACATAGTAGGCATGAAGTAGGACTATAGGAACATAGATCCAAAGCTGGAAGGGACCTCATGGGCCATTTGTCTAACCCATTCATCCGGAAATTACAGAATGATGAGATCAAGTGACTTGCCCAGGGTCACCCAAATTGCAAATGGCAAATATATGCTAAAAAGACATTGAAAAAGTAATTATGCTAGTTTTTTTCATTACTTCAATAAAGGAATCACCAGACTTGGGTCACATCCCCTGTATCACTAAATCAAAAATCCTTGAAATGTTGGAGGAATACTAGGCTCGAGACTGTAATTTTTTTTCTCTTAAGGCAAATGCAATGAAAAAGACTGGGTCGAAGGAAAAAAAAAATTTCCCTTTCCCATGAGCCAAAAAAGTACTTTTTTTAACTGAACATTTCCAGGATTTGTACTCTATTATCATCATTGTGAGCCTAAGGTCTCCTTCATGCATAAAAATGGGCCTTTAGTGAAGGTATACAAGAACATCAATGATAAACAAGAGTAGTATATTACTCCCATTGTTAACTTCTTTATTAATTTTTGTTGAAACTTCTTTATTAATTTTTGTTAAAATTAATTCTCAAACATTGTGTTGAAGTTTTGGGAAGATGCAGCCAAAGCCCAGAATTGTTAATTGATCTGCCTAAGTCAGGATTGGGGGCCACATTGTTCCTTACTTGGGAGCTTATCCTAGTAGTTATTAGTTTCCCTTCTCTTCCACTTTTCCTTCTCTTTGAATTTGAAAAACTGAAGTTGACAAACAGATTATAGGCAATGTACCTGGTTTTAAATGCAAACATTAGTAGCCAGGTAAGTGTTTGTTTACCTGGTTCAGGCAGGAAAGAATAAAAGCCATGTCATTGACATAGTGGTATAATACACATTTTTTATCAACGCGAATCAATTAATCCACCAAAATATAAAGGAGTTACCAAAAATAGCAAATTAGGAGAAATCAGGTTCCTGTAAAAGTGAATAGAAAACAATGTCCATTTAAGTAATCACTGACTTTTTGGATTTTGTGAGCTACCTTCCCCAACACAATGAATCCCTGTCTCAATAACCAAAATTTCCATTGAAACCCCACCTAGAATGGTGCTAAACTTGCTAAACATGCTAAAGAGCTGATCAAGTTGACAAATGACTTTGGGGCTTTGAGGTTATTTTCAGCATGATAAAATGAATGGAGTGAGGTATATGAAGGTAAGGGGTCCATCTGTTTCAGTGTTAGGGCACAGTTTTAATTTATTTTGTAACAATTTGAAATTCATGAGAATCAGAACTACCTGATGCTTTAGTACCTACTGAAAATGAAGAGAGATGAGTGGGAGCTTGTTTCAAAAATTTGGCTAGCAGCTACTGTGGCTGTGTAAAACCAACAACAACCAGCACACGGAACGATGCAAGCCCAAGTTCTTTTGATCTGCTTGACTAAGGAAAGCAACATTAAGGGGTTAACAATCTTACTTTAATCCAGCATACAAATATCATTCATTTAGTTTAGGAGAAAAAGCCAGCACCCTGAACTTCAGAGCAAATACAAACAAATTACAAACATCAACAGACAGACCTTGTCTGATTCAAATCTCAATGCATAGTTACTAGAGTTTAACAGAGTCTGAACATCCAGTTTTACAAGCTGGAGGGCTCTTAACTACAGCATCCCAGAGTCTCCACATCAGCACACTACCAAGAGTGAGGGCCCTAAGTAAATAGCTCTGTCTTCTCTTTTTATACACTCTTTAGCCATCATCAAACGTCATCTGAGCAACCAAAACTTAAGCTCCTACTATTGGCTCTGGTCTTAGCAACTCCCTTTAGGACCTTGGGGGCTTCATGCCAACATCAGTTTAGCACCTAGTAACTAGGGGTTTTGGGACTACTTGGGAGTGAAGATATAATCAGACCTCCCTTTGTTGGCCCCACCTGGAGCCCCACCTTAGTTACCAATGCAGAGCTTTGTTTGGATAGCTTAGAAAGGATTTGGACCAGTTCACCTCAGAACATAACTGGCAACTGAGTTTTGCTCCTTGTTAAATCTTAAGATAAGGCTAGGATATCAAAATACATTGAATTAATTTTCTTTTGCACTCTCATTTTTATGTAATTTCCCATATTACAGCTTTTGCAATAATCTATGTGTCATGTTCAATTGTGGTGTGCTCTCATGTTAAGGTATTTTTCAATAGCTTTGTTGAAATCTCATGAATGGGGTCAGCTCATAGGGTCAAACTAATACATGCCAAATGCTTGTATGTTATTTTTCTGCAGTGGGACTGGCACTGAGGCAATTGTTTGCTGACCTCCTAAGAATAATTGGTTTTCCAATGGCCTTGACGTAATAGCCTGTTTTGTTTAAAAACAAGAACAGTTTTTAGAATAAATTAAGGCCCTCTTTCTTTCCTTGGCTGTAACTAATTTTAAACAGGAGTTTATAATGATCCCGATTTTGAAAGTTGCTTCTATTCATACAGTGAAAGTAACTTGTTTCTTTTGATCCTTTTGGTTCCTGGTCTTTAAGTTACTTAGAGTTGTACTCTCAATATGTCACTGTTAATCATGGATACTTGGTTTGGCTTTATGCTGTTAGTAAGGCTAGAATTTACTTTTTTTGCATGAATCTGTTACACTGATACAGTTACCATCTGCCATAAGTGATTTATTAAGATTTAGTGGGAATTATATTTCAACATCTCTTTAGGAACAGGCTTAAATGAAAACATAAATGGGTCGGTCATGTTTCAGTACTCTCTCAGCCTTTGTAATTGTAATTAAGACATGATTCCAATTCATTTTTATTTTGGAGCCCTGAACTGCCATAACTCATTTTTTCTCCCATGTTTTTTTCTACCCCCCCGACCCAAGAATAAGCAATATTCTTCCTTTCTAGATAAGCATGGAGTTCTGGGTACTTTTTGTCCTAATGAAGTGATGCACATCGCCTAAGATACAGAAAGTTTTGTCATTTTCTGAGTAATAAATGACAGCACTAGGAACTTTGAATTACTTTTTTGATGCTTTAAGGATCTGTAATTTCATTCCTCTAGGACCTCTTTACAGGGGTACATGGTAGCACAAGGTCTTTGAAAGTTTCTGGGGCCAGAAAATCAATCACCCTGAAGCCAACCTTGCGATGAGCCTTTCTTAACTTAACTAGGTCAGTCTTCAGATAATAACCACGTCCTCTATCACTACAATATCCCAAAGCCACCTCAGCTTGAGAAGACCTGCCAGGACCTTTGCTTTACTAGTTCGGCCTTTGTATTTTCAAAGAAGGAAGACACTCCATTTTTTTCTTTTTTGACATGAGTAATGACATTCAGGAATCAGCCTCTATTTCGAGTTAAGATGAGCAGTGATGTATTTTAAAATACATATTATTTTCGAGTAACAAAATTGTTTGTTAATATGCCCTTTCCTCCTTGAACAAATTAAAAAAAATATGCCCAAAAAACAAATGCCTCAATATATAGCTTCATAATCCAGCAAAACAAATTCTCACATTGGATTTGCTTGGAAGTGTGTCACTTTATGCATAAGTTCATCATCTCTTTGTCAAAACGTGATTGACATGTTTCATCTTCATCCTTTTGGTCTTGCAGTTTATCACCGCTCTGATCAGAGCGCTAAAGTTATTTCTGTCTAGAAAGTCATCATTGTGTAAACTCTTCTGGTTTTGCTTACTTTGTTCTGTATCAGTTCATAAAGATCTTCCCAGTTTCCTCTGAACTTGTCCATTTCTTCATTTCTTACAGCACAATAACATTTTACTTTCATATGCCACAACTCTATATGTTACGCCTTCCTTTACCCCAGTTCTTGTGCAAGGACAAACAAAAAATACCTTTGCTTGATTCCCCTGAGGCCAATGACAGTCCAGTAGATGAGAAAGTCTTAGTCTTCTTCCCCTGAAGCACAGCCAACTTGCTCCAAGGCCAATGACTGAGCTGCTCTGAACTGGCAGTGCTTGAACCTGTGGGAAATTGCTCATGTCCAGAAGCCCACTAAATAATAGTGAAAATAGTTAGAATTTAGGTAGCACTTTAAGATTTGCAAAGCACTTTATATAGGTTATGTCATTTGATTCTTAAAACAACTCTATGAGGTGGGTGCTTTTATTATCCTCATCTTCATGAGGAAACTGGGGCTAAGAAAGGCTGACTGACTTATCCAGGGTGACACACCCAGGGAGAATTTGAGGCAGAACTTGAACTCAGGCCTTCTTGACTTCAGTGCTAGTATCTTACCCACTGTACCTAGCTGCTTAGAGAGACTGCAGGCCACATAGGAGACACATTGCTCTATATGTGAGCTGGTGTTTCTCTCTGCCTAGGCTTGTAACAAATTTATGAATAAGGTCTTTTATTGACTTGTATTCTAATTTTAATAAAGAGACTTTGCTTTCTTGAATACCTTCGAGGACACAGATTCACCTTCATGCCATGGTGAGATGTTGAAATTGGACTCTCAGATAGAAGGAACTTGAAGCCTTAAATGAGTAATATATGCAAATATGTACATATGCATACACACACAAACACATACCCAATATATGTCTATAATGCAGAGATTTTTGTTGGTGGAGAAAGGCAGTGTGGTATAGTAGTTAGAGAGCCACTCTTCACTGATAGAGGGAGTTTCCTCATGGGAAGTTCCCTACATTGAGATAATACAGGTTCCCCACCCCCCTCCTTTGTGGTGTTAATGTGATTAAAGATCTTCACCTTCTGTTTAATAGGCCTCAGGTGGAACTAGTTAAGGGAAGCTTGATTAGGAGAGGCTTGTTTGTAGGCAGGCCCACACACTTTTGCTGATTAGATGTGAAGCCCTAGAGCCCTAGAAAGGGTATATATACCCTGAGAGTAGCCATTAAGCTCAGAGTAGAGATAGCTTCCCAAGAGGACAGAATTTCCAGAGAAGAGAGAACTGTGAGAGATGGAAAACTGAGAGAAATGCAGAACTGAGAGAACTGGAAGGGCTTTCAGAACTGCTGGAGGAGAGGGTACAGGCAATCAGACAGCTAGGATTTGTGAGTGTGTGTTTATGGGAAGGCCCCAGCAGAAGGGAAGGTTACTGGATGGCTTGACTCCCTGCTATGATAATTGTGTTTTAATTTCCTTGCTGTTATGATAAAGTGGACTTACTGGTTTTGGGATACAATTGTTGCTATGTTGAATTGGAATTATTGGTTTTAGGATTTGATCCTCTGGCATCTGAATAAATGTTTTACTTATTCTGCTTTCTATATGGAGGGTCTATTATATTCTGCAATACTGAACTATAAAGGCATATTCACAGTCACCATTGATGTTGTGAATCTCACTTTATTGATACACCTCCACATCCCAATACGACTATCTGTCTGTCTATCTATACACACTTATCTGTATGTGTGTATAAATATGTGGGCAAATATATGTGATATAATATATAAATTTTGATGTTTAATATTTTTTCTGTCATGAAGATTAAATATTTTATTCAGATGGGTCAAATTACTTTGGTTGCTAAAGCTAAGGTAATTTCTGGCCATTCATGCAAGTCAGAGTATTAACTAAATGGATTAATATGCCATCTAGAAATGAAAAGTTCCCTTGAGATTTTTTTCAGGTTATGAATTTGGCAAACATGCCATCTGAAAGATTTAAGCTCCAGTAAAGTCCTACAACCACAGGACAATCTTAAATCACACTTTGAGAAAAATCTTGGACTGAATTTCCTTTTCTCATTCCATCCACATAGTGACTTTACTGAGACTAAATTTCAGTATTTTTTAAAAATTGG
The DNA here is from genome assembly GCF_011100635.1 of Trichosurus vulpecula. Taxonomy (NCBI): domain Eukaryota; kingdom Metazoa; phylum Chordata; class Mammalia; order Diprotodontia; family Phalangeridae; genus Trichosurus; species Trichosurus vulpecula. The sequence continues at coordinate 144,426,706 of NC_050577.1, read as the reverse complement.
AAACAATTCTCATTTTCCTATATAAATTCTTCCATAGTAATTACAATTTTGAGATAATAGTGATTACAGACATGACATGTGGCATAGGGGAAGGTAAATCATCAGAACTCTGATGATAAGAGCAGCACTTAATTCCTTGGCAAGTCATTTAATTTCTCTATGCCTCAGTTGTCTCATCTGTAAAATGTAAAAATAATTACTTCTCTGCTTGAAGTTGGGAGCATGAATGAGTTGATCCAGCTCTAAGATTTATGAGCTATGGTTCCCCCCTGTAACTTTTTATGTGTAAAGAAAAAACTTTGCTTTCCTAATCATATCCATAAAGAGCAATTTGAATATTAATGATTCAAGATGAAAATTCTCCTCTGTCCTGTGGCTGTTCAATTGGATCCAATTGAACAAATATTTATCAAGCACCTACTATGTATAAGGCACTGTACTGTGTGCTGGGATTACAGACAAATGAAACAGTCTGGAAGTCAAGGAGCTTACATTCTACTTGAGGTGGGATGGGATGGGGGATATTACATGAATACTGGTAAGTAAATGCAAGATATATAAAAATTCTACAAAGTAACTTCAGGAAGAAGAGACACTAACATCTGGGGGAGAATAAGAAAAGCTTTATGTAGGAGGCAGATTTAAAGGAAGATCAATTTTTTAGGAGGAAGAGGTCAGGAGGGAGTGCATTTCACTATCTGTGTAAGGGAGGTGCTATAATTAACCTGATTTTACAGATAAATGAGGATGAGGGAAGTTAAGTAACTTGCTGTAATAACAATCTTGCTAGCAGCTGTTGTGGGGGTGAAAGACCAACAACAATAGCACACAGAAAATCTGCTAGCATAGGTCCTTTGATCTGCTTTTCTAAGAAAAGAAACTTTACGGGGTTAGCAATCTTACTTTAATTAAACATACATATACTATTCCCCTGGTTCAGGGGAAAAAGTCAGCACCCTGAACTTCAGAGCAAATACAAAGAGAACAAACAGATCAACAGACAGGCTTTTATCTGTCTGACCAAATCACAATACATACATAGTTACCAGAGAGAAGCACCAACATCTGGGTTTTCAAAGCCGGGGTGGGGCTCTTTTAATGGCTACCCAGAGTTTTGTCACCAACACTCTTTCAATGAGTGTGCCACTAAAAGCAAAATGCTAATTTCTGAGTTTATACACACTTCTTCAGGGTCAGAGGGTGTCACAACCATTTGACTCAAACCTATGTGAACTAGGCCTTCCCTTGAGTAGGCAGGTCATCAAAGACTCCTGATTTAATTGAAGATTGCTTAGTGCTGAGAAGCACTCCAAAATAAAGACAACAAAAGTTCATTTTGCTTGCCATTACATTTGAAAGGCAAAATTCACCAAAAGTACTTGATTATCTCAGTATTCCAAAGGAGAAAACAGTAAAAAAGTCCCACCCTAATTACCATAACACTTGCTCAGAGTTACATAGTGTTGTTAGAGGCAAGACATGAACTTAGAGCTTCTTGATTCCAAAGCCAGGGTGCCATACACCAGCTGCTTGGAGAGAATGGATAAGTCATTAAAGATTTTGGGGGATTGATATTATCAGGGCTTTGTTTTAGGAATGTCAATTTGACAGATTCCTGGGAAATGAATTTGAGGCAGGTAGGGAGACTGGAAGTAGAGGCTAATGTGATAGTCCAGGAAAGAGATGAAGAGGACCAAACTAGAGTAGTGGAGGTTGTGTGAGTGGATGCAAGATATTTTTGTGTTGGTAGAATGACAAGACTTGACAAATGTTTGGATGTAGGGAGTGAGGGAGGAAGAAGAATAATAGTGACTCTGCATTTGAGAACTTGGGTGTCAGAAAGGATAATGGTACATTCAACAGAAAAAGGAAAGTTTGAAAGAGGAATAGGTTTCAGGGAAAATATAATGAATGCCATTTGTGCATGTTGAGTTTGACCTTGTTCTCGTTTTTCCCCTAATTTGATACTTCTGAATGAGTGGAGGAAATAGAATTTTCTTTTCGGAAAGGAAGTTCTTAAAAAGTATTATTGCCCTGAGGTAATGCTTACTTGGTTACTGGTTGATGTCAGTAAGTGAAAAGGAGGTATCAGGAATTTGGAAGAATTAGGTGTGTGTGTGTGTGTGTGTGTGTGTGTGTGTGTGTGTATGTATGTGTGTGCATATTCATCTGTAGGAGAGGAATTCATTTAAGGGAGAAGTCTCACATTTATTTCACTAAATTTGCATTATATATAAAATATAAAACCAATTCTCAGCATGGAAAACACAATTCCCAATTATTGGTAATTATTTCAAATGCACATATGGTAGAAGATTAAAAACAACATGATCTCTCAGAAATGCTGCAATGTCCCATAACTCCACTAGTTGCCAAATTCTTCTTTTGGAGGTACACCAGAAGAGAACAAAAACACACACAGAAGGGAAGGGACATGTGGACCCTAGACCATGCCATGGTTCTACTGTCTTGCTGTGAGAAAGATCCTTCTTGTACTTTCCCCCTTCTCCCCTTTCCACATACAATTCATATTGCATTGGCAAAATCATAGAGCTCCTCTGAGGAAAACAACACTGAAGTTCATTGTTCTTGCTTCTCGTAAATACACTAGTTACTAACAGCCAGTATAGGAGGATAGGTATACTTAGCAGCTACTCATGTTCATTTCTCCACCAAAATTTGCCACCAATTAGAGATTGCTGTTTCTATGGAGAGTAAGAGGGATTGGGCCTGGGGATGGTGACATCAGAGGGAGCTGTCCACCTTTAATTAATGGAGGACCCGAAGGATGAGGCTGGCTACAAAAAGCTGAATAGAGCAAACTGAGGAAACTTTTTGAAATAGACCCTAGTTGTTATAATAACATTAAACCCTAGTCTAATTACGCTCTCTGAAAACCCAATTGGACTCTGTTTTTTGATAACAACAGAGATCCTTATTCCAATATGGTCACTACTTCCTATTCTGGCTCTTCAGCTCAGTATCTGTCCCATGTATCTGGCCACCAATACCTATTGCCTCCACCATACAATGCTTCATGCTCCTCTCTGAACAGGATTCTCTTGTCATGACTTTTCCCCTTCCCTAGGGAGGTTTCATCTAGTGCCATGGTATATTTTTGGTCTGAATTCATAGTGGTTCTTGTCCCTGGCTCTACCCTGAAGCAGCACATTCTCTGTGGGCTTGACTATGCTGCTTGTCTTATGATTGCAAACAGAAATAAAAACATTTTTGGGGGTGGTGGTAAGCCACCAAGGGACAGTGGAAAGGGTGCTGTATTTGAAGTCAGAGGACCTGGATTCAAATCCTACTTCTATCACTTACTACCTGTATAATCTTGGGCAAGCCGGTTAACTTCTCTGGATCTCAATTTCCTCATCTATAGGGATGGATGAGTTAGATGAGGTGGTCTCTGGTGTCCCTTTCAGCTTTAAATCTATGATCTTATTATGGGAGGAAACAGGCCACTTTCATTATGGAGCTTTGCACTGGGTCTCCTGGAAAGAACATAGAGCCACAGTTCAAGATACCTGGGTTCTAGTTCCAGCTTTGCTCCTGTGTTAATAGAAAATGGGATGTCATTTAACACATCTGGGTCTCACTTTCCTCTTCTGTAAAATGAAGGCATTGGATTAGATGAATGAATTAAAAAGCATTTAAATGCTTACTATAAAGCAAATGTTGTCATAAATGTGGGAAAAGTCTCTGCTCTTAAGGAGCTTACATTCTAATAGAGGAAGTCATTATATATTGGACTGTTTAAATGCAGGATGGATGGCAAGGCCCGGTGGTCCTCCTTAGCATGTATATTAGAGTCTCACTCAGGCCCCATCTTGTTCTAAAATTCTTTGAGTCTTTAAAGTCATTTAAAACATGGCTCTGCTTCTAAAGGTAAAAGATTGTGGTGTAGTAGAAAGAACACTGGCCTAGGTGTGGCAAGACTTGGATTCTAGTGCTGTCACTGACCTGTTATAGTGATATTTCAAAGATATTGTGGGATTCACATGAAAAACCAGATGTGAAAACACTTTAAAAATATATGAATATAAGGTGAGGGCTTCTTCTCCATCTCTAAGCCAGCAATATTCCTAGCCAATGGAAACCACCAGTCAAAGGCCCCACTCTTCTAGTTGGTGACTCTCAGGGCCGTTTCAGTATGAGCCCCAGCCACGTTCACTTCATTCCAAGTTCTCCTCCCCATCCAGACTTCTCATCCACCTCCTGACCTTACCTCTGAAGGGAGAAGGTATCTTCTCCTCCTCACCCTTATTTCCACCTCCCTGTTCCTTCCTGTGCCTGTCTCAGGCCAGTTCCCTGGTAGTTTATATTTGGTATTGTGCTTGTAGATCATTTCAACAGTTAATAAAAGGAGATTTACTTAGCCATAGGAGGAAAAGGATATTTAACAAGGATACGCATTGAGGATACCTAAAATTGATCTAGCTGAATAAAATTCTTTTGCCAGAGTTAGTTACCTCTGCCTTTACCCTAGCCTTCAGGTCCTCATAGCTTTTTTATAATCAGATAACCAGGAAATAATCTCAAGAACTTAAGTCTTTAGTTCTCTGAGCCAACCAAGAGGATGGTTTCTATACCTTTTAAAGGGAAATTAGCCTGACTTGCATAAGGATGCAAGAGGTTAATATTTTGCTCCAATCAATCTCCCATGAAGTATTTTCTTCCCCCATTAGAAGCTTCCCCCATTAAGCTCCATGAGGATAGATGCTGTCTTGTTTGCTAGTATTGTATACCCCAGCACTTAACATGGTACCTGGCACATAATAAGACAATTAGGACTTAATAAACTTCTGGTATTCAGAAGAACTCATCTTTAGTTGGAGAGGTTGTATGGCATAATGGAAAGCACTCCGGATGTGAAATAAAGAGATTCAGATTCAGATATTGGCTTTTACATTTACTAGTCATGTCACCACGAGACAGTGCTTTAGCTTTTCTAGTCTTTTCTGTAAAACAAAGATATTTATGATATACCATGAGCAAGGGAGTGGAAAAAAGTTCTTTGATTCTATAAGAGCATTTCTCTGAAATTATGAAGACAATGCTCTGTAAACTTTAAGGGACTATGTAAATGCAGGCTGCTCTTCTTGGTTCTAGCTATACCATTTGTTAACTGTGTACTCTTGAAGAAATTACTTAAAGACTTTGGGTCTCAGAGTTGTAATTTATAAAAGGAGAGTGATAGATAACACCTGCAAAATCTATCTCATAGGGTTGTTTTGAAAGTAAAAATAGATAATGCATAGAAAAATGATTTATAAACTGAAAAATGCTATGCCAGTATAAAACAGCATTAATATCATAACTAGGTACTTATAGAGTGGCAATGTGGTATAGTAGATGGAGTGCTAGGCTTAGAATCAAGTAGACTTGTGTTCAAATCATGCCCATCATTGACCTTGAATAAGTCACTTACCCTTTCAGTGCTTTAGGTAACTCCCTCAGACTTACCCAGTAAATCATAGACAGTTTACAATCTATGCTGGTGGATGAATTCTAAATTTATAATAAGATCATAAATGTATAGCTAGAAGGAAGCTTAGAGGTCATCTAGTCAAATCTATTCATTTTGCAGATTAGAAAATGAGGATCAGAGATGTTAAGTGACTTGCCCAGGGTCACATAGATAGTAAATGGAAAATCAAACTGAAATGATATATGATAAGTGCTTTATAAACTTTAAAATGCTATGTAAATATTAGTTATGTGATGATGATGGTATTTGCATTTATATTTCTATTTATAGTTTGGAGGCTTCTCACTCCTTTTCTGTTCTCAATGAAATCACAATAGCTTTGATACAGAAGCTGACCTTACTCTTCCTTCTGGCTTTGCACATTTTCTAACCATGCCCTTAATTTGAAGAATGTCAGTTAGTCAGTCTTTCACTCAGTCAATAAGCATTTATTAAGCACTTACTGTATAGGCACTGTCCTAAGTCCTGGGGTCACAAATAAAGGCAAAAAATTCTTGTCCTCAAGGAGTTCACATCTTAACAGGAGAGACAACATGTACAAAGATATGTGTATACTCTACAGTGAGTGGGTATTGTTGGTGGTAGAAGATGATTGGATAGGGGAGATTTTCCTTGTATTCAGTGGGCCAGGCTAAAGTTTGTCTAGATTCTTTACATGGTCTGTGGACCTAATCCTTTGGAAGGAGATTAAGAAATTATTTGGAAGCTTGTCATTGGCCAGAGAACTGGACTGTTTTCATTGGTTTGATTAGTTTTAATATACACCTTGGAGCTTACTCTTAATGGAATACCAGAAAGGATTGATAGGATCGATTGGACAATTTGATGATAAAAAATCATAGGAAATTTTCTTTATTTTCCTTAGCAATCGGGACATCAACATACTTTTTAAATAAGCCTTACATTTTTGAAGCGGCTTTACTTGTGATAGTTATTTTTTATGACCACAAGTTAAACTTTTTGCCAACTTTAATATACAGTATTTGGAGTGCTAGATATGAGTGCTTTGCCTAATTGGCTTGCAAGAGAATGACAGACTGACATGACTTACATTAATCAGTTCTGAAGCTCTACAGCAAATTTTCTTTTACCCTGTATATTAATTTTGTGCTCAGGGGCTGTCAGGAAATGGAAGAAGTCCCTTTGGGATTGCATATTCCTCAGTAACTGAAATGTAGAAAGATAATAAATCATGCAAATTGAAGGTGCTTTCACCTTCTTTGAGGGGGATTCTGAAACAATTAAACCCTGATAGTTGAGATGTGCCATTCTTTTTTCTGTATTTAAAAAGGAAATGTATTTTTAGTGCATCACAGGCATTCTTTCTTTGGGGGTCTAGAGGTAGCAGTTTCAAATAGCTCATCCATTTGTTCCTTTAGCTCCTTTGGTAACTATTTCACCTTTCCCTTTTTTCTCCTAAATTTCAAATGGAAGCAAATAACCTCTCAAAAGAAAAGAACAGAATCTATTAAGAGTGTGCATTGGAGTGGATATAACTTGCTTTCTAGGTTGTCATTTTTAGGGTGAAAATGGTAGGTGATTGTAGCACAGAACTTGTGGAATTTGTTTATAAAATTATAGCTTCATTTGATCTAATTTAGGCATTGGTAGCCTCTGTGTGCTTTCCAATTTTGGCTGTGATTAGCAGAAAATCACCATTGGGGGAGGGATCTCACACAGTTTTGGAATTAGGTAGCATATTGAACTCTACCTTCTGCCTCATTATAAACGATGAGCTTGTTTTTCTCTTACTAGAGAGGTAGCTATAGTTCATTGTCATTGCCATGCAATATTCAAGAGTGTCTGGCTTAATTTACATCATGATTTCACCTGAAGCCTTGGGTTTGCAAAGAGCACAGGTAAAATCTGCTAGCCCACTTGGCTCATACTTTATGCACACCCAGTGAAATGAGATAAGAAGGATGGGTAAAGGTCCATTTATAGATATCCATGCAATTTGTGTGGCCCTATTTTATTTTAAGGAGGGCCAACTTACGATTTCATCCCTGTAGCACAATCCTAGTGTGGAAACTCCCTCTACCAATGCAGATTAGCAACTTGCCTGTAATTGTAGTCATAGGGTTGCCCAGGGAGAAGTGAGAATCGGAATGGCTTACTCAGGGTCATAAAAATAGTAAGTAGGTGTCAGAGGCAAAACTGAACCCAGGAACCACCTCCAAAGCCAATCTTTTACGTAGTGTAACACACTCTTATATACAAATGTGTGTACATAGGGATAAACATATGTACATGTGTATATGTGTATGTATATATGACTACATGTTTGTGTGTATATATACATCGTGTATGAATACACTATATGATATACATACAAATACACACTTTATGTATATACATATATAAGCATACACATATGTGCATAATACTGAATTTACTTATTATGCATCATATAAATCTTGTCATTTCCTTATTTTTTTCTGCTTCTAAAGGCCAGATACATTAAAATTAAAATCAACATCCTCTACATCAGAGGAGGGCGAAAAGTACCTAGTGAAGAGGGGAGAGTGGTAGAGACAGATAGTGGCTATTTTCACATTTACAGACCTTTCTAATTGGGTTTCTATCTATTTTTCCAGCCTTATTTTACAGAGCTCACCATTATACTCTATAATCCTGCCAATGATCTGGAAAATTCACTTCAGTCCAATTTAAGTCAATAAACATTAAGTATTTGCAAAGAGCAGCGAGGTGTCACAGTGGACAGAGTGCTGGCCCTGGAGTCAGGAGGCCCCGAGTTCGAATGTGACCTTACATACTTACTATCTGTATAACCCTGGGCAGGTTACTTAACTCTGTTTACTTCAGTTACTCAGCTGTAAAATGAGCTGGAGAAGGAAATGGCGAACCACTCCAGTATCTTTGTCAAGAAAACCCCAAATGGGGCCATGAAGAGTTGGACATGACTGAAACAACTCAACATCATGTGTGAGGAATGGTTTAAGGTTCCTGGGCTAAAGATTTAAAAAGTAACATAGTCCTTGCTCTTAAGTAATTTACAAATTATTGGGTGGTGACAGTCAGGGGTGATAATATGAATTAAAATATTCAGTATGTGGGAAAGGCCAAACAGCATGGCACAAGAGATGTAAGGAGGAAGAGGAGGGAATCAGGAAAGACTTCATAGAGAAGGTATCAAACAAGACTGTTCACTATTCCCAAACTCTTTCTACCCTTTTCCAAGGCTGTGCATTTGTGCACATTCTTCACCGCTTTTAGAATATACTTCTTGCATCTAATCTGTTGAAATTCTACTTGTCCTTCAAGGGCTAACTCCAAAGTCATCATTACTCTAAAGGTTTATCTAGTCACCCAGCTAGCAGTCATCGCTCCTTCCTCACTGTATTCTGTTTCTTATAATAATTACTTGTTTATTTGTTTTTAAGCTCCTCTGTTAGCTTTTGAGCTCTTTGAAACTAGGGACTATGTCCTACTGACCTTTTATCTCTAACACAAAGCAATGCCTTTTACATAGTAGGCTTTTAAATAAATGTTGAAGTAAACATTACAGTTTGAGTTTTAAGCTTATTCTTGATGGAATCTATTCCAAAGGGCAAACCTCCTATTGATTTTAGTGGGGAGACTATTATTTTTTTCCTGCCTAAAGATGACAAGCCTTTGTCCCCAATGTACTGATTGGAATTAGCATGTCCCCTTGAATAATTTGAAAATGGGAGGAGTGTCCCAAGAACGTCAGTGTCTACAACATAAACTTCCTTAAGTAATGTCTGAGGAAATGCGTGCTCAAACTGAGGAATGACCTTTTTCATAAACAACACTCAGAGGGGCATTTTCTGCTTAATGCATGTATATAACTTCCACTAATGTTCTTTGCTTCCGTATTTAGATCTAATTTTTATGTCTAATATAAATCTGAGCCTTGACATCTTAATGGAATAATTCTGATTTATGGTGACATCATATCAATATAAGGTGGTTGCTGTTAGGCTAGATGTAAAACTTTCATTTGAGAGTATCTGTAGGTCTCACAACCTGCCATACTCCTTTATATGATTTTTCAAAATTTTATTGATATCTTTTGTTTTTAGATCATCTTCATTTCCAAATGTATTCCTACCAGGAGAGCCATCTAGAATAACAAAGACTGAGAAAGAGGGGAAAAAATACTGTCCATTAAAACTAACACGTCAACAAAGTCAGACAGTGTACGTAATGTTCTAATGCCTTGCAAAGAAGGGAGAGTGGTACATATTCTCATCTCTTATTTAGGACCAAGCATGGACATTATAATTACGCAACATTTGAGTTTTTGTTTTTTCCATTTCCCTTGCTATAGTCATTGTATCTGTTGCTTTCTTGGTTTTGCTTACTTCACTTTGCATAAATTCATATCAGTGTTCCCATGTTTCTCTGAATCCTTCATATTCATGTCTCTTACAGAGGAGTAATGTTCCATTACATTCAGGTACCATAATTTGTTTAGCCAATTTTCAATCAAAATCATTATTCACCAAGATAGAAATAAATCTAGGCATTTTTGGGGTCAGCTAGGTGGCTAAGTGGATAAAGTATTGGGCCTGGAGTGAGGAAGACTTGAATTCAAATCCAGCCTGAGGCACTCACTAGCTATGTACGCCTGTGAAAGTCATTTACCCTCTATTTGCCTCAGTTCCTGCACTGTAAAGTGGGGATAATGATAGCATTTACCTCCCAGGGTTGTTGTGAGGATCAAATGAAATAATAATTATAAAGTATTTAGAACACTGTCTGGCACATAATAAGCACTAAATAAATGTTTGTTGTTTAGTTGTTTCAATCATGTCCGATTCTTTGTGACTGCATTTGGGATTCTCTTGGCAAAGATACTGTAGTGGTTTGCCATTTCCTTCTTCAGATCATTTTACAGATGAGGAACTGAGGCAAAAAGGGTCAAGTGGCTTGTCCAGGGTCACACTAGTAGTATCTGAGGCTGGATTTGAATTCATAAAGATGAATCTTCCTGATTCCAATCCCAGTGCTCTGTCCACTAAACCACCTAGCTGCTTGTTAATATAAATTATTATAAATGTTAGTTTTATCAAGATTATTATTAATGCAAGAGGAAAAGGTTTCATGTGGACTACTTTTATTTATGATGGAAGAGGACTGGGTTGGTAAGAATCGCTGGAAATAGGTCTGCCATGTTAATGAAAGAGATTGTAGTGAGGCTAAGAGGTTACCTATTTCACAGACCTCTATCTCATCCTAAGAACCCATCTAGGAGTACTTCAGTGCCCTTCCTTAACTCCCACTTACTTAAAGATAGGCTGATTCCCACTTGCAGAGACCCTAATGCATGTATTTTTACATTGCTGGGGATAGTGGCTGACAATGTTTAATTGATAGGACTGCTAAATATGACTATTTCAGCACCTTTTTGCTTTTTCAAAGGATCACTTGTCTCAGAGGCAGATGATCTAGGTTCAGATCCTGGCTCTGGCACTTACAGCTTTATAGGGAATTTAACTTCTCTGACTCTCAGTTTCCTCATTCGTGAAGTGTGTGATAATACCTATACTCTCTACTTCTATTCTATCTACGTCATTATTATAAGGGAGATGCTTTCTCAACCTTCAAGCACTATGTGCATTTGAGTCATTCCTGTCATTACTGACCTGGTACCACTCTAGACCTTTTGCTGCTATAATCTCCTCACCTCTAAAATCCAACAATTCAATCAAATATGCTAAGTATTTGTTAAGTGCTATTAAGTGCCCACTATATGCAACACACCTTGTGGGATGCTGGAAATACAAAAATAAACTAAAAAAAACCCAGTTTCTGCTTTCACCAAATATATCCTACTGGGCAATGGATCTTTGGCTTTCTCCTCCTAGGCATTCTAGGTCTTATTCACAAATTCGATCTCTGCTTCTGATAAAGGAAGGCAAAACTCATGTAGGTCTTCTTGTGTTATATTACTGATTCTGACTAAACAAATGAATGACCCCATGCAATATTTCTCTATGTTTCTTCATCTAAAGAATGTAGCAGTGATTTTTATTTTAGGCATTTTTAGCTTGCTTTACACCTTAGACTAGGAGGCAAATGTTTTGGTAACCATCAGGCACCTAATTTGATATGACAATGACATAGGTTTTTGGGACTTGTTGGATGGTGTAATTTCTCAGTGATGGAGGCTTGGAAGTCATTGACACAGAGCAGAAGAATCTGTTTCTTGTGAAAAAGTATATTTAAAAATATCTAGGTGATTGCTTAAATTGCTTAACAAGTAAACAGTTCTGAGAGACCTAGCACTGATTGTAAGAATTGTGGATCTCTGAGAAAAATCCCTAATTGAGACTTACATAACCTTATCTTTCTTTCAGGTTTTACAGACTTACTGAGAGTTATGTAAGGCAAGAGAGACTTGCGTTCTCTTCAAAGATCTTAAGAGTATAATTCAACTCAGCCAGGACCACTTTCATAATTCTTTTTTAAAATTAGGGGAAACCCTGAAGCCTTTGAGCATGACTAACACTGATCCCTGGGAAGATTTCATTATATACATTTAGATAAGCCTTTCATGCTTTCCTGGCATATCACCTTGCCTTGGGAGCAGAATGTACTAGCCATGTTATGCTTTTTAGTGTCAGAAATGTACTTAAGAACATCTTTCAAACTATACATTTTAAAATGAATATAACTGTATCTTGCCTCCAGGAAAACCCATATACAAAATTGGAACTCTCTAACAGATAAATTAGGAAGTAATTATTTGCATTACAAAAAAGAATCTTTCCTTTAAAATAGGATTCATGTGAGGGTCCTTTTAAATAGGGAGCCTCCAAATGAGCTAAAATGGGATTCACAACGAGAACTGAACTGTTCGTTCATGTTGGGTGATAAGAATAGGTGATGTTTGTGTTGCTTTAAATTTTACAAAGCGCTTTCCTTGTAGCAACCTTGTTACTCAGGTAATGAAAGCATTATTGTGTTCATTTTATAGATGAGTAAACTGATTCTCAGAGAGTTGAAATGCTTGTCTAGGACCACACACCTCGTAAATGGCAGAGAAAAATGAGCACTGGCTCTGGGGTCAGACGACCAAAATCCACAGATCATCTTGGAGTTTTACCCCCTATGTGATCTTGGGAAAATCACTTAAACTCCTAACCTCTGTTTCTTCCTCCCTAAAATGAGGAGCTTAGATTGGGTGGCGTTCTAGCTCTAGAACTATGAAATTATGAGTTAAACTCAGGCCTTCTGACTTTTTCTTCTTTTCCATATCTATTCACAGAATTTTAGAGGGAAAGGACCTTAGTAAGCTCCTTCAGTTCATTTTACACCATTTTATAGGAATTTTATACCAAAATAAACTGAGCACTAGAAAGATGGTCAAAGTCATAGAGAGTGATCCACATTTGAAGGTAGAATTGACACTCAAACTAAGTTTTCAGACCCCTGATTTATTGCTGTTTTGCATTTTTGTTGTTGTTCAGTCATCTCAGTCATGTCTCACTCTCTGTGACCCCATTTTGGGTTTTCTTGGCAAAGATACTGGAGTGGTTTTCCATTTCCTTCTCCAGCTCATTTTATAGATGAGGAAACAGAAACAAACAGGGTAAAGTGACTTGTCCAAAGTCACACAGCTGGTAAGTGCTGGAGGCTCGATTTGAACTCAGATCCTCCTGACTCCAGGGCCCTCTATCTACTGTGCCAACTAGCTGTTCCTGCTTTTGTATGTTATACCTTTTCTTTCTTTATTTTTATTTTTTCTGTTATACATTTTCTATATAAAGCCAGGAGATAGTACGGTGTGAAAGGTTTAACTGGTCCTTCAATTTAAATTCCACCTCTGTGACCTAGAGCAATCATTATACCATACTGGGTTGTGGTTTCTTTATCTGTAGAATGAAAGGTGATGGTAGTCTGGTCTAGACAGCTTCTGAGGTTCCCTTCATTCTAAATCTATGAAGCTGTGACCTGGACCTAAAATTAGCAATATGCTTCTTCTTCTTCTTCTTCTTCTTTCTTCTTTCTTGTTTCTTCTTTCTTCTTCTTCCTTCTTCTTCCTCCTTCTTCCTCCTACTTCCTCCTTCTTCCTCCTTCTTCTTTTCTTTTCTTTTTTTTTTAGTAAATTTTACTAGGCACTAAAGAGATTGAATAAAGATTTGATAATCTTTTCTTCCTTGGGCTTGAAAAAAATCACAAAACTCCTCACTTGTGCAAATCAGTTATATGCTCTTCATGGAGCAGGAGAAGCAAATGTTCTTGTTTCCCCCTCCCTACATAGTCCTTCATCTCAGAGGTATTGTCCCTAAGATGAATTGAGTTTTTATATTCATTCATGAATATTCCTTTTCAACTGGAGGATGCTGAGTCCTTTAGAGTTTTTTGATACATTCTGTCCTTTGCTTAATATGATAATGCTATTTATCACTGTAATAGGGCATAGAAGGCCATGTGCTTTCTTTTCTTCCTCTAGGGATTTTGATGCATTGTACAATTTTTTTGGGTAAAATTTGTTTTGACTCATAAAATTTTTCATCAAATGAGGTGATACATGTAAAAAGCTTTGCAAATCTTAAAAGGATTGTATAAACGTGATGATGTTGATAATGGTGATGATAGTGAGGATGATATTCTCTCTGTGATCAAAGACACAAATCTGTGTACTTTGGAATTTGACTTTTGACTTGGTTTATAAATTTGAGTTTAAGTATTGGGCTTAGCTAGTCCTGTTCCTTTTCTGATTGATCTAGCTTATTTCAAACAATGATCTCATTGGGGTTAGACTTTTAACATTTTTCTAATGAGAATGTGACAACAACAATACAAAACTTCCCAGGGATGGAACAGTATGAGCCATAACTGTTATCCTGGAGTTTTGTAAAACCCGAATGGTAGAAAGATACTCACTTTTCACTCTTTGATATGTTGGGAAAGAACACAGACAACTTGGGGTATGAGAGAAGTCTAAAAAGTGTGAATATCATTTACTGGCCTGTTCTGTTCTAGCGTTTTTCCAGAAAATTATATCTGTGCCTTGTTCTAACCTTGTGGTCTCTATTCTATTTTCAATGACATTAGCACTCAGTATGACAGTCATCTCGCTAGATTACTCTCGGCTTCATGGCACCAGGATCATGTCAAGTATATTTGACACTTGGAAAGAAGTCTGAAACAGAATGTCACTTGATACTGCAAAGGCTGTGATATTCATCTGTATCACAGAATCATAAAATTATAGCTAGGAGAGATGTTAAAGGTTATCTAGTCAATGACAGATTAGGAAAATGAGACCAAGAGCAATTAAGAGGTTTCCCCAAGTCCACACAGTTAATGGAAAGAGATGGGAAGTGAACCCAAATCTCCTGACTCTCCATCCAGGGCTTGTTCAGTTACATTATAGTGCTTTAAACTAATGTCCTCATTAGGGAACTGATTCTGTAATAGGCAAGGATCCTTAACACTGCATTAACTAGAAAGAAACTTTAGACAACAATTGTTAGAATATTTTAAAATGACCAGTTCTTAGGAGAGATTATTTCTGTGCCTGCTATATATAAACTGTTTTGTTTTTTGTTGCTGTTGTTTTTTTTTTAAATCAGTGTGAGTAGCCCTCTGATGTTGTAAAATCATAGTTTCTCATTCTTTCCAGGGGTATGCTGGAGCCAGTTCATACCTGTTCATGAGAGTCAATCGTTAAATTTCCGGTGTGAGAATTTACCACTTGAAAATTGGGAAATGATATAAACTAGGGCTTGTTTCATTGTTTTGTTGATTGTCTAGACTTAAGAAAATGATGGAGAAAATAATAATGCAAATTAAAATGCATATATATTTTGCATACATCCTCTCCCCACCAAAGAGCTGATTCTTAAACATTTAGCGGCACGTTCTGGTGTGTAACCCTGTCTAGTATCTTTCCATACATGTTCCCTATGTCCAGTGTTCAACACTTGGCACTATTCCCTAGGAACAAGAAATCTGAAGTAAGCCCAGCTGGTATAATTCAGATAAAAAACCCCACCAGTCTTTATTTTATCACAGATCTCAGCGTTGCATTGTTCTCAAGGCATGACATTGTGTGTGTGTGTGTGTGTGTGTGTGTGTGTGTGTGTGTGTGTGTGTGTGTTTTGTAGGAGCGTGAGCCACAAACAGAGACATCTGTGGAGAGTTTGTTTTTCCATCACACACAGAACAATGGAAGAAGGTATGGAAACCCAGGAACTACACCTCTCATTGTACCTCCCTTTCTGGTCTCAATTGGTCTTTCCCTGAGGCACATTCCACTGATTCTTACCAAGTCTTCTTTCTCTGTACTGTGCTCTCTCACACCCAAGTATATACACATTTCTATATAACACCAAGCCACTAACACCTTTTTGATTCTTTAGCACCCTCGAAGACACTGGTAGAAATGCCCAAACTAAGGATTGCTCCTTGCTTTAGTCATTCCCTGCGTAGGCATCAGGGAGGCAGCTAGGTGGTGTAGTGGATAGAGCACTGGGCTTGGAATCGGGAAGACTCATTTTTATGAATCCTGCCTCAGACACTTACTAGCTTTGTGACTCTGGGCAAGTCGCTTAACTTTGTTTGCCTCATTTCCTCATTTGTAAAATGAATTGGAGAAGGAAATGGCAAACCACTCCAGTATCTTTGGCAAGAAAACCCTCAAAAAGTCACAAAGAGTCAGACATGACTGAAAAATCACTCTATAGTAGCATCATTGATAGGCTCTGAGTAAGACCTCTTCCCCTTTGCGTATGTGCACCTCATATCTTTCCTCCTACCTTCTAGCCTCGTAGCACTCTCATCCTCCTACTATACCAATATGCAGATGATCCACTCAGTATGCTGAAGGCTTTTGGAATATAAGCTTCTTGAGGGCAGGGACTAGACTAGTTACAGAATTATAGATTCAGATCCGGATGGGACCGAGTCATCTTGTCCAACCTTTCCATTTTACATTACGGAGGCCCAGGGAGGTTAACCGATTTGTACAAAATTACACAGGTAATAGGCATTAGGGCAGGATTTGCACCCAGGTTTTCTGACTCCAGGACTGCTTTTCTTTCTCTCCCTAGCACCTAGTTCAGCACCTGACACATGGTAGACACTTAAATGTTTGCTGAATTGAATTTTAATAACCTCAGGGTGTCACTGTAATACAGACTACCATTTTTGTCTTTCATTCTCACTGCATGACTGATCTTTTTTATAGTCATACAGGCTTTTGATGTTGTTTTATATTCCACTTAAAATTAATCTTTGCTAATATGTTACAGTCTAGTTGTGTATATTGTATATCTCTCCATTGTTTTTTGGTTATCTATAATTATTTTTTCCTTTAAAGATCACAGGATTCTATGATTTACAGACCTTAGTATCATTGGAGGAGTAATATTGGTATTAGAGAGGTGAATTTTGATGACAATGTGGATTTTGGGATTGAGATCACTTTTCATGTTTGAAATTTAGTCCTATTTGCCTCCTACAACTCAATCCTGAGTCCAACTCATTGTCCAGCTCAGCTCATTGTAAGAGATATCTAAGATACATACGTATTTAAAGATGAAATAACCATTGTGCTTTATATTGTTATCTGGGCCAGGGTTGGGGAATCCACAGCCATGAGGCCACATGTGGCCCTCTAGGTCCTTGGGTGTGGCCTTTTGGCTGAATCCAAGTTTTACAGAACAAATCCTTTTATTAAGGGGATTTGTTTTGAGAAGTTTGGATTCAGTCAAAGGGCCACACTTGAGGACCTAGAGGGACACATGTGGCCTCAAGGCCACAGGTTCCCCATCCCTGAATTCTGGGCAATATGATTTTTTCCATACAATTTGTTTTTGTAATGTAGATGGTTAAAACGATCTTTGTCATTTTGCTGTGAATTTCAGTGAGGAAGCTTTGCTGTATTCTGAGACTGAGTACATCATCTGTGACTAGGATGATTTAGAGAACTTCACCATCATTACAGAATCCTTTGGGCTCTGTTTGGGCTATTTTACATGAAAATGGCAAACTTTAGGTGAGTATATATATTATATATATGTGTATATATGTGTGCATGTATAAACATTTTAATATATTTTATATATTTTTATACATTTACATTTTATTTATACATATATATGTATGTGTATATATACATATACATGTGTATACACACAGAGTTTGTTCTTTGTCTGTTTTATACCTCACTTGATGTAATTACTTGGTAGATAATCAGACAAAGTATTTTTATAAAGTTGCATATATCAAATAGTCTTGTGTTTATGTGTGAGAGACACTTTTTTGAGGAGAGTCCTCAAAGCATCTGCCAAGTTGAAAGCTTTAAAGAAATCAATAAACAATAGAAACAAAATATTGACAGAGTAAGTCCAGATTTTGAAACCTGCCCCAAACATTTATTAACTATATGATTTTGGGAAAGTCACTTAACCTGTTTAGCTTCAGCTTCTCCTTTAAAATAATATGGTTGGATTTGATGACCTCTAAGTTCTCTTCTGAATCTAAATCTATGATTCTATTTAATTTGATCTATATTTATCAGTCACTTGTCTGGCTGTAAAAAAGTAACATTAATAGATGATACTTATGGCAAGATGAGTTTGAATGATCATATTGTCCCAGCTCCTCTTCATCATCTAAGAGAGTAAGGAGTGTACCAAATAAAAAAAAAGAACCAAAACAAAAAAGAAAGAGGTCAACTTAAAAGAAAAACCACATGAAAACCAGCAGAGAAACCGAAGAAATGAGTGAATAAGATGACTCTCTAATAGGACGAAGAAATACAATGGGTTATAATGTTATAAGAACTCTCCAGGAGATAAGAATAATACTGCAAAAACAAGGGCTAGACCACCGGAAATAAGATTTTAAAAATGGAAAGAATCATGATAATTATTGGGAAGTTTGATGACAAAAAGTAGAGATAAGGAGCAAAATTTGGACTCAAAAAATAAAAAAAAGATAAGAATCACTAGATCAGAATACAATATGGAAAATTATAGTAGAGGAGTAGATGCTTAGCCTCTTGGGCTCTCTGGCTTCTTTTAAATCCCAACTAAAATCTCATCTTCTCCAGGAAGCCTTTCCCAACCCCTCTTAAGTCTAATGCCTTCCCTTTCTTAATTCTTTCCTATTTATTCTGTATATAGCTTGTTTATACATAGTTATTTGCATGTTGTCTCATCCATTATTACACTGTGGGATCCTTGGAGGAATGACTGTCTTTTGCCTCTTTGTGTATCCCCAGCACTTAGCACAGCGCCTTGCACATAGTAGGTGCTTAACAAATGTTTATTGACTATTGACTACTCCATAACATCCTTTGGTACCCTGCCTCTATCATAAACACATCTCTTCCTTTTATATTTCCGTCATTATGTCCTCAATAAATATTGAGGCACGAGCAGCTGGGGGTATCGAGAAGGCTTCATGGATAAGGTAGCACTGGTGACTTATGCTATTGCCACTTCCTAGGTGGATCTTGTTTTCTATTGGTTGCCGTAGAGTAGAGGTAGATTGAGGCTCATGGTGGCAGGCCTATGTATTTGTGACCTATAGCATAAATTACCATTTTAATTTTTCATAATATAAGACTTCAATTTCACCTAGAAGGGAAGTTAAAATGATCTCCTTTAGTTTCAAAGCTAAGTACTAGAAATGTACATTTTTATTTATAATTTAGTAGCAATGCTCATAGCTGTCATCTAAGCATGATAGCATGATAATATCTTCTTATTAATTCAACTTTAAAAAATCAAAGAATTCATTTAATTTTCTGATAGAAATATTCTATTGAAGTGACATGGCCTGTTAGGTTAAAATGGATGAATACTATGAAATAAGATAAGAAATGCTATTGAGAAGCCAAATTCGCGTACTGGTAGAAATTTTGGATAATTCCACAATGGGAAAGTTATTTCTCTTAAATGTGTAAATAGTGGGTTCACTGTGTAGATTTATAGTTGCAACCTAACATTCTAAGAAACATAAGAAAAAAGAATTAATTGAATGCTTGATATTTTCCCATTACTATGATGGGTGATGTTGAAGATACAATAAAGTTAAGTACATGGCAGAAGTCCTGATTTCAAGGATGTTACCATCTGTCAAAAAATTTTTTTTAGAAATATAGAGTTCAGAATCATGAAGGTGGTAGTTCCATTGTACTTTGCACCATCATACCACAGATGATGTGGAGAGTACAGTTCTGGATGCCACCATGACAATACAACGTGTGGTATAAAGGAAGGTAATCAGGATGGTGAGGCCTGGAATTGATTTCACTTGAATAGTATTTGAAATAAATGGGGATTTTTAGCTCCCCTGCAAAAGAAAAAACATAATGTGTAATGTTGAAATACAGAATCTTAGATCTCAATAGGCCACTGGGAGTCTTACCATCTAGCCTTCTCATTTTACGGTTGAGGAAAATGAAGCTCAGAGATGAAATGATTTGCTTACAGTTGTACATGGCTGATTAGTGGCAGAGGTGGGCCTAAAATCTGTGTCTGATTACTCTTAGTCTTGTCCTTTTGACCACTATACCTTGTCCTTTTGTATCGCAGCCTTCTTCAAATATTTGAAGGACTGTAGTGTGGAAGAAGGAGAGCATGGACTTACTCTGTTTTTCTCCAGAACTGAGAAGTTGGAACAGAGATCAGTGGGTCAAAGGTACAGTAAAGCAACATGAATTTTGATTTCAATATAAACTTGTTAGCAGTTCGGGCTGTTGGATAATGGAATGCATTACATTGCAAAATAGTGAGCTACCATCATTGGAAAGGGTCAAGCCAAGGCTGGATGGCATTCTATCAGGGATGTTTATAGAAAGGATTAGCTAAATGATGGCAAGATTGTGCTTACTTGTCCTCAATGTGTTTTATTAGCAAGCTTGCCTGAACTACTTCCCAGACTACCAGAGTAATTTATGAACATGACTCCTGAAGGGGATTTTATAAAATTATGGGAAATAGGAGAGGTGCCACAGGAATGCAAATACGAACTTCTTATCTCCCCGATAGAATGTAAACTCCTTAAGTATAGGGATTTTAATTTTTATCCCTCAAATTCCCTTTGCCTAAAATATTTCCTAATTTAATAAAGTCTTGTTGACTGATTTTTGAAAAAGAAGAGTAGGCAAAGAACTATTGAAAAGTGAAATGGTCTATCTTGAGAAACAGTGACTTAGCAATCATGGGTGATCTTTAGTTCTCAGTCATGGATTACTCCTACCATTTTCCTTTTCCACTCATACATCTGAACTACTGATTGTTACTGATTCCTGGAGAGTCATACCTATGTGCCAACTGGGTCCACTACAAATTCATGTCATCTAATCTCAACTTGACTGTCATGAAAATGCCTTTATTTTCCTTGATTGGATCTTTATCACACTCTTCTCAGTGGCTGTTCCAAATCTTGTCTTAAGTCCTTAGTACTTCTCCACTACATATCAGCAGATGCCTTCATTTCCTACTTTACTGAGAAAATAGAGGCCAGTTTTCTGTGCACTTGCTTTTCTCCTCCTATATCAAAATGTGAAATCTTCACTACATTTTCATAATTTTCTCTTCATTTACCTCTAGACAACCATGCTATTTAGGTACTTAGACTTATCCCTTATAATCTCCTCTAGTAATTGACTCTGTTCCTCATTTCATTTCTCTTTTATCATTAATTCCATTTCTTCTACTGGTTGTTCCCCATACTTTCTCTGAGGTTGCTAAACTTTTCCTAACTGTTAAAGCCTTTTCCCAGTCTTCATCCATTTTGACCTCTCTGAGGCTTTTTATGCTGTTATTCACACCCCTCCTGGATACCCTCTTCTCGCTTTGCCTCCATGTTCCTACTCTTTTATGGTCCTCCTCCTGCCTGACCCTTCTTATCATTCATCTCCTATCCCATTAATACAGGTGTTTCCTAGATCTTTGACTTGAACTTCCTTCTGTCTTTATACTTTCTCCTTGGGAGATAATCATCTCTAAAAAGTTTCATGTATAAAAAGACTGTTAAAGCTATATATTCATTTGAAATCACATTGTAAACCTTAAAGTGCTATACAAATGCTAACTACATTACTATTATTATTATGATTTCTAGTCATACACTGCCTTATCTTAATATACATGGTCACCATCCTAGATCCCTACCATCTCTATCCTGGACTATATGATAGCTTCCTAAGTTATATCTTTAATTCCAGACTCTCCCCAAACCCTCCATCTTCAACAAAGCTGCCAAAGCAATTTTCTTCAATCAGAAATATGAGCATCTCACTCTCTTACTAAAAATCTTTCATTAGCACTCCATTGTCTGGAAGATAAAATAAGAAATCTTTAGCTTAGCATTTGAAGCCCTTCGAAATCTGGCTTCCATCTACTTTTTCAATCTTACTATACACAAGCACCCTTCATAAGCTATATATTCTGGCCAAATTGGACTACTAATGGTTCCTAGAACTCAACACACATTCTATCTCTATTTCCATGCATTTACCCAAGCTAGTCCTCATTCTTTATTTCTATCTCTCAGAATAATTCTATTCCTTAAACCTTCTCCATGAAGCCTTTGCTCATCCTCCAATTATTGGTGTTCTTCTTGTATTGCCCTTATTTTGCACATATAATGCCGCCTCAGCCCCCTGCCCCCACCTCCAAATAGAATATATGTTCCTTGAAGATAGGGGCTGTTTTGTTTTTTACTTTGTATCCCTTGCACACAGCAGCGACTTAACAAGTGTTTGCCGAATTGAATTGGTTGCTTGTTGAAGATATCGTAGCAAAGATTCCTGTTGAGGTGTAGGTATCAGGATAAATGGTTTCTGGGGTCCCTTCTAGCTCTGAGATTTTATGATTCTTTGATTTTTCTTCTCTTTCTCTCATATTCTTGCATTAGACTAGGTTGCTCTGAAGGCCCTTTACAACTCTTAAGATTCTGTGGTTCTCATGGAGACGAATATCAGAGGAAGAATGGCAGTGTGTAAAGCAAATTGGATCAGGAGGCTGAAGATTTCTGTTTTAGTCCAAATTCTGCCACTTACCAGACTTTTGACCATAGGCAAGTCCATGAATTTCTCCGAACCTCAATTTCCTTTTCCGTAACTGCAATAGAGATAATAACACATGTCCTGCTTAGCCCACAGAATTGTGGTGAGCTGCAAATGAGGCAAAGGTATAAAAGCACCAGTGGAGACAAATGATCACACCTGAGTTAGGTTTTAGTTCCTCTGTCATTGGCTTATTGTGTGACAGTGGGCAAGGTACTTCTCAGATCCTGTGAATATATCTGAAATTTACCTGTTTTAGGCTTTACTAACAGTGCCTTAGTGACCACAAAGTACTTACACTTAACAAATTCTTGCTGATGAATTGGCCCTTATACCTGAATTATTTTAAACACCTCCTAGTTTATCTTCCTGACTTCGGTCTACCAATTTGATTTTTAAAAGATACTTATTAAGCACCTACTATGTGCTAAAGCTCTGTGTTAGGCACTGGAGAAAGAAAGAATAAATGAATAATAGTTACTGTCCTCAAAAAACAGTCTACTGACCCATTATAATTTGTTAATTTTTCAGATGTGTATATGTGTTTTAATTATATCTATCGATTTATATGTATAGTATATTGTGTGAACTTAATTCTGATGAAATCTTAAAGATTTTTCAAATTGGTAGAAATTAAAAGCAGTAAAAAAACCCCCTTATATTACTTATTAAAGCTATGCTAAAGGAACTTGCTAATTTTTATGAGGCGGCTAAATGGCACAATGCATAGATCGCTGGACCTGAAGTCAGTAAGGACTTACTTCAAATTAAGCCATACACCTTTGCTAGCTATGTGACCCTGGGCAAGTTTGCCTATGGTCACAAAGTTACTCTCAACTAAAGTCTGCCTCAATTTCCTCAAAAGTAAAATGGGGATAATAATAGCAACTACCTCATAGGGTTGCTGTGAGGATGAAATGAGATAATATTTATAAAGCATATAGCATAGTACCTGGCACATAGTAGGTGTTTAATAAATTCATATTCCCTTCCCTTTTATTCAATCAGCATAGCCAGTTTGCATTTGACTTTTTATGTCAATATTTCAAAATACCAGTGATTTATTTAGTCCTTCGATTAACATTGATCACAACCCACTGACCCTTTTATTAGCTAGTCCCTAGACTAACTTTGGCCAATAGACATAATAAGCCCATTGCTGGGCATATACTGAAAGATTTTCCAGCTTGATAGGACCTTCCAGAGCTTGTGCTGTGTTGGCATAGCCTTTAAAAACCCAGGCTCATCTCCATGCCAAGAGAAAGCATTGGAGTATGAATTCTTGGTAGAATACTTTTATTAAAACTCATTAACTCTATCTCAGTCCATTTCCAGTGTGAAAATCTTGAAGAGTTATGCTGGTAATATCAGTCAAAGAATAGATTCCTTTTCCACCAGAAATTTTAATATCATAGGAGGTCAGTGTGAATTACAATATGAGAGTAGCAGTTTCTAGATCTTGATGGCATTGAGTATTGTGTTTAGCCCAAATAAAGTCTGGTTAGAGTAAAAGTTGAGTTTACTTTAAAGTTTTGAAGTTTATAAATACCTCACACATCAGTGATGCTTCAACTTTTACAAGGTGCTTTCTTCACAACAACCCGAGAAGATAGTTGGTGTAAGCATTATTATCTGCAAATGAGGAAATGGAGGAAGCTTAAATGGCTTAGGAAGAGATTTCTGAAAATTCAAACCAAGTCTCTTCACTCTAAGTTCAGTTCTCTATCTACTATATATCACACTGCCTTTTCAAAGAGTTTTCATGATCCAATTCTTACTATTTCCTTCTCTCCCAGGTCACAGTCCGTACCATGTGCAAAGTGGGCGTCAACAATAGCCTAACATTTCTATCTGGAAGTGTCCCAATCAAGTTTGTCCTTCTGATCTCCCCATGTTAATGACATTATTATGTCACTCAGGCTCAAAATCGGTGTTCAAACTTCTTAGCCTTGTATTCAAGGTCTTTTTCGTAACTATCAATGTAGGTATCAGGGATACCTGTTATGTATCCCTAATCCCCTTTATGAACTATAGACTCCAACCAAGCTGGACTAGTCACTATTCACTCAATAGGGTGCCCAAAATCTTGCCTCTCTGCCTTTGTTCATTCTCTTCTCTTTATTCAGAGCACTCCTCTTTTTCCACCTCCTTTCCCCACCATAAACATCTGCTGATATCCTATCAATCCCTCAAGGTTCTGTGGAAAAGAAACTACAAGATGTTGTTATTTTGAGTTTAAAGTAATTTCTCTCTGCACTTCCTTAGCACTTGGCCTCTCTCCTGTTACACTCACCATTTTCTGCCTTATATGAGAGAAAGGAGGTCTAGATTTGGAGTCGGAGGGTTTAGCTTTAAATCTGCTCTTTGGTACCTGTGTGGCCTGGAGAAATCACTTAATCTCACTGTAAAATGAAAGGATTGGACAAGAAGATCTCTGTAGTTCCATGCAGCCCTGTGTTCCCATATTTGTTCATGATAGTGATTTGTTAGGCAGAATAAGTGTATGAGTTTTATCTCCCCTACTAGATGTGAATTCCCTGAGGAAAAGAACTATATTTGGTTTATCATTCTATCCCCTAATAGCACCTAATGCAATGCCTTGCACACATAATTGAATTGAGTAAGAAAAAAAGGTTTTCCACTAGCACCAGTGCCTCCCTGACTGAACTCCGAGTCATATTGCTCAGATATTTTGTTTTTGACTTAGATTTCTGAGATATGATTCCTCACTCCCATCCTCCAGTAAACATTTAGTTGGTTCACAGCCTGAAGAATAGAAATTCAACCCTCCATGATTCTTTGGTAAGCCCAAAGCATTGTTCTTATTCATCTCAGCTGGTGAGGGACAACTTCAAGTTAAACATCAGAAAGTTACCAGAGGCGATCAGGAATGAAGACTGACCCATAGAAAGTTGTGGTACGATGTTACAGAGTCTTGTCAAGGAAGCCAATGCCAATTTCAAAGACAATATGAAATAGCAACGAGCCTGTTTTTAAAGAGAGGGAAATAAACTTTTCAGCAGTACGAGGCTTAAAACAACATTCTACCTGCTACTTTGAAAATCACCTTAGCCTTTTACATAGCCTCTGCTTCCCCCTTCTGACTTCCTGACCTATCTTTTGACTGGCTTTGCTTTAGGCAACAATGGTTATCCAAATTAATCATAAAAGGGACTCACGTAAAAGAATCAGGAATTGATTTCTTTGTGTATGAAATACTCAAGCTTAACAATGACGACTTAGAGGTACAATGCTGGACTTGGAGTCAGGAAGAATCAAGTTTGAATCCTACCTCTGACATTCACTAGCTGTCTGACCTTGGGCAACTGTTTCTGACCTTCAGTTTCCTCATTTGTTGTGAGGATTATAGATTTAGAGATGGGAGCAATCTTAGAGGAGATTTATTCCAGCTCCCTCATAGTGGAAACTGAGGTCATAGAGGTGAAGTGATTTGCCAAGGTTACAAAGGTATAAACAGCACAAGTGGGATCTGAACCTGGGTCACTCTTATTCTAAATCCATCATTCTTTCTACTGTGCCACAATTCCTCTCATGAAAAATAATGTATAAAAGTGCTTTCTAAACTTTAAAGAGCTATAAAAATGTCAGCTAATATTATTAATGTTATTACCACCATTATCTGATTTTCAACTACACTTAGCATAACTTCTCTAAAAAGCTGTCCTTTCATAGTGATATCCAAAAAGTGCACTGGGTTTTTTTTTTTCTCACGCAAACACAAGGTTATCCCTGTACTGTCTTCCTCGCTCACACCTAGAGGAAGGCTTTTCATGGAACATTTTGTTCTGCCTGCTCTGTCTGTACACTTCATGTTGCATCATTATTGTTGATTGAAGAGTATACAGAATGCTTTGACACGTGGACTATTTGGGATATGATTAAAGGAGCTAGAAATGCAGCCTCACAATTAATAAAAGGCCGTAAAATGCCTTAAATGAATGCTTTAAGATAATGTTTTAGCTTTTTTTGAGATACTCATCTATGCCCCTCCAAGCATAGGTTGCCTAAGTATTCACTTGGCTAGTATTCACTTTGTATAAGTATTAAAATGTCCCTGTTAGAGTCTCAGCCAACTCTGGGTTACATATTGTAATGGGGTTTTAGGAATGGCCTGGGTGATTTATATTCACAGATTAAACACCTGCACATAAAATCTCATTCAAGCCCCACTCTTTCCCCCACCCCTATACAATCCAACTTTTGAGTAGTACTTATAACAGATAATAAAATTTAACGATTGATTTTTCACCACCTCTCTTTTCCATTCTTTATTCACTTTCAGGCAGAGAGGCTAATAAGAAGAGACAATTAAAAAAAAAAAACAACCAACAATCTACCACTGCTATTGTAATGGACTGGCATTGTAAAAGAATTGTCCACTAGGTTGACAGCTTACTGCTGATCAACCACCTGCATGTAATTAGGCTGGGCCTTGTGAAGAAGACACAATCTGTTGCTGGGATTCTATTCAAAGCTTTTCTAGCATAGCAAAACCCCTGGCCTCATGCTGCCCTTAGCTTGTCTGGATGGTCAGAAATCAGGTAGATCTTCCACCACCACTGTGCAACACCTGTCCTCCTTTGTCTGTCCTCCTTACTCTCTACCCTAGCCTATTCACCAACTCTGTTCTTTCCAGTGAGATGGAGGACCAACAGATCTTGCCATCTGTTCTGTCACTGTGTCCTAAGGAAACAGGCAAGGCAACAAGCATTTATTAAGCTTTAACTACATTTCAGACACTGTGCTAAGCACAGGAGATACAAATATAAACAAAAAGACCATCTTACCCTCAAGAACTTTACAGTCTAGTGGGGGAAAACAACACACGAAAGGGAATGAAGGTTGGCCAGGCTAGGTCTTTTTGCAAAATAGAGGTCCCAGGATGAACTCACTGGTGGGAGAAGGGTGCCAGCATAGCAGAGGGATGTTTTAGGGTTTGAGGGCCACAGAACTTCCAGGCCTTACCCTCTAACTCTCCCTCTCTATTCCCTAGACCTCTGGCATTGATATCTGATCTACTGATGTAACCTAAAGATCCTTGGGCCTTGTTATCCATATCATCACTGAACTTTTAGGACTTCTACTCTTCTATTTACATTATTCATTTATATTTACATTTATGCTATTCATTCATCTCCCTTAATTAGAGAGTGCACTTCTTGAAAATAAAGACTATCTCCTTTTTCTATTCGTATACCTAGCACTTAATACAGTGCTTTGTACATAGTGAGTGCTTAATAAATGTCTTTCCATTCAATTCAATTCATTTATTCAGAACTTGCTTTCTTCTGGGATTGCCTGCAAGAACCCAAAGAGCCAAGGGTCAGGCAGACCCTCCTCATGTTGGATGGACTCCTCTGTGGTGAACTTATAAGAAGATGTGGACAAGGGTTGCACAGGACAAGAGGGCAAGGATGGACTACAACCTGATTTGTTGGAAAGAACATCCATATCAATGACCCTGCAGATACATTGGAGTATTGGAGTGCTACCACTAGCAAAAATGGAACAGTGCAAACTATAAGGAAGAGAACCCAGTAGACTGTACAATGGGGAAAGTTAAAAAAGTCAGTGTGCAATGTAATTTTATTAGTTGTAAATACTTTCCTATAATGTTCATAATGCAAGCAATATATTTCAGGCTTCAGTGGAGCTTAATCACATTGCTTCAATGAGGTTATAGAGCAGAACTTAGGGTGTTTAGAAAGACTTGTATAGCATAGTGTATTTATGAAGAATGCATTTTAAAAAACTTAAACAGGTGTACCATCTGCCTCATCATAATCAACAGCCACATCTCAAATTCTCCATATTATACTTTGAATTCATCAAGACACAGAAGTCAGATATAACAGATAATTTTTTTTGAAGTGCTTGTCATTAGCATCCACACTCAGCAAGGCAGGTTGTGATCAAGGCTCTAAAGGGACATTTATAGACTTCTTCTCGCAGCAAACATTTTCTGCCTTCTGTTAGAGAAGAGAAAAACAGATTCTGTAATGCCACCTGAAATGTTGACAAGACCTAGATAGTTTCATAAGTATTTTGTTGTGTGCTTTGCCTTCTCAAAATCCTTGCTGAGCATAACATCTGCATTATTACCACTGGAGACACGACAAATACCTCTGTAATTTCTTTGGCATCTTCAAAATTTAGCAGATAAAATGGGAGAGGGGGTGAGAAGGACCCAAGGCAATCCTGGGGATGGAATAAGAAGGACTAAAAACTACATGGGGTAGAGCAGAAAAAAGAGGTAACCTTGACAATCTTCTAAATGATTTACCTTTGGAGTTCATATATTTCTTTCCTTTCCACATAATCTCTGGTCTAGCCATATTGGCTTACTTGCTTTTCTGCACATATAAAATCCCGTCTCCCTTCTCAGTGTCTTTACATTGGCTCTCCTCAGTGTCTGGAATGTGCTCTTTCTTTATCTCTACCTCTTGGCATACCTAGTTCCCATGAAGGCTAATTTAGCTCAGGGACCACCTTCTTCATGAAGCCTTTTCTGATTCTCTTAACTACTAGGGCACTCCCTCCCCTAACTACCATGGATTAATATGTATACATTCTCTCTATACTCATAGGTGTCCATGTTTCCCCCATTAGAATGGGAGCTACTTGATGGTAAGGATTATTCCTCTTTTGTCCCAATATACTCAGTGTTTAGGACAATACCTTATGCTCAGTAAACATTTACCATGTGTTTGTTGATAAAAGATTGATTTGTGTAGAGGACAACCTCTATTCCAGTCATAGAGAGAAACCTGGTTACCTATCTAGAAAATACCTGTCATTTGTTCTAATACTGAAGAGACTTCTGCAGGATCCATCACAGTTATTTGGAAGAAGAGCTGAATGTGCAAGTCTTCTTGCCATGAATACAGCAAAATTAGTTTCCTAGATAGACAGCAGCATGTTTTATAAATGAGATTCAAATTAAGGAAGGAATTAGACCAATGCCACTGAGCCAATGGTATAACCTGACTCAAGGATTCTAATTCCAATTGCTGTTTCCTTGAACCATATGGGGACCATGGGGAACATAGCTTGGTACCAAAATATTGAACTTGGAACTGAGGGACCTCATTCTGTTCTTGCTTCTTAGGATCATAGAATGATAGAATATAGTGTATTAGAAATGTTATGGCGGAAGGTGAATTACAGGTAGGAGCTGAGTATTCAGTTCCAGCTGTTGAGAACCTTGAAAGGAAGATAGACAATGGTGTTCTTACAGCTACCTGCACAATTACCCTTTAGGGTGTAAAAGAACGTTAGGGTAGTGTCTTGTTGAGAATAGTATCAGTATTGTAACTGAGTTATACTGAGTGTGACAGCTTAGAGTAGAGAGAGAGAGAGAGAGAGAGAGAGAGAGAGAGAGAGGGAGACAGACACAGACAAAAGGGAGAAGAGAGAGACAGAGAAAGAGACATACAGTCAGATAGAAAGACATGGATAGAGATACAGAGATAGACAGATACACATACATACATACACAGCTCTCCCCTGCAGTTGATTTGCTGTTTAGACTGAAAGAGAAGTAAGTTTTAGGTGAAGGCAAAGGCAGGAATTCCTTGCCTGTGAGGCTGCCTGGAGAGGCTGTAAACCTGGTGCTGATTTCCATATGGAGACATTGGTATTTCAGGAGATGTAGGTATTTGGTTGACACATTTATGAGCCCCCAGGAGTTTTAGCATGAAGGAGTGCTTGGAAAACAAACAAACAAAAACTCAACAATATGACTCAAGTCTCAATGGGAACAAAATTAATGCAAGTTGTATAGTGTGGGTGTATGTGTATGTCCATGTCACCAGTTCCACACTGAGCTCGAACTTTTCTTAGATCAATAGTACTCATTGTCTCAAAATAGAAATGAAGTATGAAAGAATAATATTAAAAAGCATTTATTGAATACTATATGCCACACACTGTGCTAAGTACTGGGGGAAGGTATACAAATACAAAAGCAAAGATAGTGCTACCAGAGACTTACATTCTAATGTAGGAAACACTGCACATGTGGTGTAGTCACCAGGG
Organism: Trichosurus vulpecula; assembly: GCF_011100635.1. Taxonomy (NCBI): domain Eukaryota; kingdom Metazoa; phylum Chordata; class Mammalia; order Diprotodontia; family Phalangeridae; genus Trichosurus; species Trichosurus vulpecula. The sequence continues at coordinate 144,396,128 of NC_050577.1, read as the reverse complement.
AAGAGCACTTTGGCTTGGAAGTTTACAGGGGTAATGGGTGGGGCTATAGGAAAGCAGATAGACACACCCCATCCAGGAACCTGGCAGAGCTAATTTAATTATGGTTCATGGTTCCAGAACTGGGGGAAAGAGGAAAGGAGAGGAGGGAGGAGGAAAGAAAACAGCTGCCTGGCAGCTTGTAATTAAGAATGCTGTGGAGGAGGTGGTCAGGAAGGAAAGAGTACTGTGAATCATGGCCGAATCTACCCTGAAATAATGTTCTTAAAGTGACAGTCACCAATCATGAGGATGAGCTTCATGGTAAACTGATGTATAATATATTCAAAGGCATTCAGAGTAGGTTAAGAATTCTGTTTGAAATTTTCTATTTCAAACCCTGAATTTAGGTTACAAAGGTCACTCATTGCTTGGCTATCTCTCTGTAACCTCAATTTGTCATTGTAGGAGTCTCTTATAGAAATGTTTTTTCTTAAATATTTATTCTTTGATATTTATGTTCACCAATAGGATTAATAGACATTCGTGTTGGTAACAAAGATTTGGATCATTCCTGTCTGAGCTGAACAGAGTTAAAAAAAAAGGAAAAAATCATCCAAATCAAAGATGCTTTGATTGGTGCTATAGGGACTAGATCTGTAATTACATTGGTATAAGAACTCTCAGGTCAGAAAAATTCCTCTGCCAATGCAGGTCAGTATCTTTTCTTTAACTTATAGTCTTAGAGAATTGCCTAAACCACCGCGAGGTCGAATGCCTTATGCTGGGTCACACAATTACTGTATGTCTGAGGAAGGACTAGAATTCAGTTCTTCCTGGCATCAAGGCCACCTCTCTATACCATGCTCACTAGTACTATAGATCAGGTAAAGAACCTGGCTTAATTCTACCTGTCTGGAACATTTTTCTTTAGCCATGCTTTTCAAAATTTCTAAACCTGCATTTTGTTGATAAACCATTGTGAATACTTTACTTTGCCTCTGCCTTATTGTTATTTTTTTTGATTAATAATGACTCAAAAAGGCTGAACTGATGTGAATCCAATGATAATTTATCTTAGTCTTTAAGTGACCTGTGTCTGAAAACAGAAATGTCTCAGTCTGACCTAGCTACAAACTGGGCTTTATGCCAAATTATTTGTAATTATTTCTGTAAAGACTTTAAACGCTTCTTCTATAAAGTATATAGGTGAGGTGTATTGTGTGCATTGCCTATGTAGATTATGTGTGCCCATGTGGGTCTGTCTAGATGTGACTCATAGTGGGGTATGAATAGATAACTCTCATCTCTTTTGCTTACCCTTCTCTAAGGGAGTTCATGGTTTCTGCCAGGAGGAGAAGCAAGGGATTAGCTCCAGAGGCCATCTATTTTGCTTTCCTCAGAGAGATAGACTAGATAGATTGGACTAGAATTATATCTATCTGACCTCCTAAGTATTCTTAGTCATGTTAAAAGAATTTTCAGGTTCAAGATGAACTCTTTTTTGCAATCCCTAAAGGGTAAAAGAAGTGTCCTAAATTATGTACCCAGACTTGACTCCCTTTCCACCAAATGCTAGTTCCACAATGAACACACACAGTAAATTGCAAATAAATCCATTTGTCCAAATTGATAGCAAACAGGAATCGGAGAAGGTATACAGATGAAAATATACCAGACAAGACACAAAATGAAAGAGCTCTTTCACTGGGAATGAGATCTCAGGAGAAAGAGTGAGGAAGAGGGAGAGGGAGACAGAGCTAGCAACTGCTCTCTACAGGCAGGCAGGCCAGCCTAGCTAAAGCAGTAAAGTGTCATGTCCAGAGATGGGGAACCTGTGGCCTTGAGGCCACATGTGGACTTCTAGGGTATGGCTTTTTGCCTGAGTCCAAGTTTTACAAAACAAATCCTTTTATTAAGGGGATTTGTTCTCTGAAGTTTGGATTCAGGCAAAGGGCCACATTTGAGGACCTAAAGGGCCACATGTGGCCTTGAGGCCACAGGTTCCCCAACCCTGTTAGACAAATCAAAACACCACCACCACTTTGGCCACCATCTCTCCTCATACTGCATTGGAGTCAGCCTGGGATCCTGAATCCAAGAGCCCTTTTAATAATAGCACATTCCTCCACTTCCGCCACCCCACTTGGACTCTTCCTCTAGCCTAGCCTCTGCATACCTCTCTTCCAGGGAAGCAACCCTTGTGGAGATGTGACTCAGCCAACTGCTTCTGTAGGTACTACAGCCTTTATTTCCTCAGCAGCCACAGGTACTGAAGAACTGGAAAAACAAACCAAAAAAAAAAACCAACCCACCACAAAAATCCTTGACATTGTTAGATAGTTCAACACCAGAAATGAATATAGTTTTGTCAGTGGAAATAACTTTAAAGAAGGTGCATTCTCATTCTTATGTGCCTTGCTACTTCTCCCTAAGGATGATATGATGCTACAAAATCCTCCTCTATGTGTTGCCTCTCCCTCTTAGAAGGTGAGATCCTTGAGAGCAAAGCCTGCCATGCTTTTTAATTTGAATTCCCAGTTCTTTGCATATGACAAACTTTTAATAAATATATTCATTCATTCATTCATTCATTCATTGGATCTTCACCTACTTCAGTATAGACTTGCCCTCAATTTTCCTTTGAGGACATGTTTCTAGGGTGCTGATGAGAAACCCAAATCTTCTTATACTTTGAAAAACACTAGGTGGTTATTTGTTCAAGGAGTGAGAGGAGATGGGTACTTCTTTTCCCCATCACAAAGTAATTCCCTTTCAGGGCTTGGCTGAAATGTAGTCAACATTAGCAGGCAATACAGTGGAATGTCTGTGCTCTGAGATAGCTTGTTATTTTATTAAATTCAGAGGGTGTGACTGAGTTTTCTTAGCTAGTCCTAAATATATCTCTTGGGGGGGGGTGCCACTCCATTTCATCAAATAAGCAATTTAAAAATCTTAGCTGTCCCTGGAGTTGAAGAAATGATAGCTCATGTTTTTATAATCCTTTAGGGGTACAAATTTTTTTTTATAATTGTCCAATTTGATTTTTATAATAAATTTGCATGGTAGATGTTACAAATATGATTGTCTTGATTTTACAAATGAGAAAATTGATGTTCAGAGAGGCTCTTACTTGTTCACAGCCACACACTGAGTGAAGGAGATGGGACATTTAGTTCTGTAGTGGCTTGAAGCTACTTGATACTATAGTAGTTTCCCAATTATGCCAAGGGAGGAATCAATGGTTCTTTTCAGTTTTGGTTAATAAACTCCCTATTGTAAAATATTGCAAGAGGGGCCATCACTGATCAGTAACTGTTTTTTCCCATTGCCCCTTCTGAAAAACAACAACAACAATAATATTTTTTCTGGTTGTCAATATCTTCATTCTTTTTTTAAGAAAAATGTTTTGTGGATGCCTTTTTTAAAAAAAAATCCCATTATTTTAACATTACCTTCTCATTGAATGCTCCTATGCAATGAAGTAGCAAAAGCAACCAACATATTAACTGTCTGGCAGCATATGCAATGTAATGCACCTTTAATCTCCTATCTTTTAAAATGAGAAGAAGGGAATATGCTTTCTTATCTGTTCTCCAGAACCAAGAAAAACCATGGTAATTAATCTGAATTTAGCTGGCTTTCAGTGTTGCTTTCATTTACTTATTGTAGCCACATTTTTTATTGTTCTCTGGGTCTAGCTTTCTTTGTCTTAACCTTTCCATGTCTCTCTAAATTCTTCCCCTGTTTTTGCTTATAGTACAATAATATTCCAATATATTAAAAGTCATATTTTTTACTCAGCCACTCCTCAATCAATAGGTACCAGCCTTGTTTTAACTATTCTTTGTTCTTACCACCACACATTCCTGCTCTATTGAGTTCCTAATTTTTTTTACGCAGGATTACTTGAGAGATTAATAGCACACTAATCATAATATCAATTAATTAATTACTATTAACCTTTCCCCCAAGAACCATCACCAAGGGGGCAACTCTTGTGGAGATGCAACGTAGCCTCTGCACCTAAACATATCCTTTACTCGCAGGCTTGTGAGAATTGAATGAGATAACATGCACAAATCACTTTGAAACCTTAAGGTGAGATATATGTGTTTATATGAATTATTATTATTATTGTGGTATTCATTCATGTATACTTTATTTTATAGTGAGGGGGCATAATACAGAGAGTGCCGGACAGAGTCAGGATAACCTGAATTTGAACTCCTCTTAGATCTTTACTAGCTATGTGATAGTGGGCAAACACAACCTCTTTCAGTCTCAGTTTCCTCACATGTAAAATGGTGATAATAACACCTACTTTGCATTATGTGATGATCAAATGATTTGTGTAAAGTGCTTTTAAAATCAGTCTTAAAGCAATATATGGTAACAATTATGACTATTAATAATCTCTCTCCACTATGCTTTTGCTCATGCTGCTTTCTCCACCTGGAAAGTGTCGTGCCCTTCCTTGTCCATTGAATTCCTGTACATCCTTTGGAAGCCCAATTCCAATGCCACTGCCTTATTCAACTTTCCTTCAAATTTGTCCTTTGTATCCTCTGTACACCAAACACAGCACTTTATTTTTCATCTCTAAAGCAATTTTCACATATTGTGTGTTTGTGCCTTTCCTCTAATAATTTTTTGTCAAGAAGAGCTACTTGTGAGAGATTAATAGCACATTAATAGCACCCAACTGGATGATATAGGTAAATGAATGTGTCCAAGGTTTGAAAAGTGTTTTCCTTCTAATCACCCTGTGGTTTGAGGTCAAGAATTGGGTCTTAATATTTTTTCTTTCTCTCTCAATACCAGCAATGCCACACACCCAACAGAGGCTTAATAAATGCTTGTTGACTTTATCGTTAGACAAATGAGTGAGCTTAAGACCCAGTTCAGTGTTTACTACAGTGCCTGACATATAATATACTAAATAAATGCTGGTTTATTGACTAATCTATAGTTGTAATTCATGAAAATATTTTTAGCTTTATTTTATGTTTATCCAGTACTTTATGATTAAACACTTGTGTATATATTATCCAATTGGATCCTCATAAGTTTCAGGGAACTTTCCTACACTATTAGGATGTAATACTGAAGATACTAAAAATTTATATCACTTACCTAGAGTCATACCGCCATTTTGTGTCAGAGACTTGAGTCCTGACTTGTGTCAGGCCTTGAACCCTGGTCTTCCTGATTTGTAGGCATGGTTTCCATTCATTCTACATTGTTGCCAGCATTATTATCCTCATTCTATAGGCAAGAGGAAATTGACATTCAGGTTAAGTAGCTTCCTAGAAGAGATGGTAGAAATAGGCCTATAGTTCTAGCTCATGACTCCTAGACCAGCGATTTTTACATTTTACTGGAAGTCTCTCTGAACTACTTATTAATTTGGAATCAAACCCAAATCTATGCTTTCAGATAACACTGGGGAATGTGGAGAATTTGAAATAATTGGGTTTCTTGTCATCAGCCATGGGGGAGAAACTTGGGGCTATTCTAATCACCTCTGCCCCCTCCATTAGTCCTTCAAATCAGAGAACACAATGACATGGACTCTTTGATCTTGTGTTTCAGTTCACAGGGCAAAGTTCCTCCCCACCACCCGAGCCACCACTTTTTTCCTATATTGACTAAAGTTGAAGTTTTCTGTCTTTGGCCTTGTCTGACTCTCTTGTTTTATTTAAGACATGTGAAGTGGCATTTACTTCCTTTCCAAGGTCAGTTTGAAAGACTCACTAAATGTGGCTGAATGTTTTGTTCCAATCAGTCAGTGCCAAATATCAGACAGAAATAACCTTTCTGAGCTGACTCCTTGTGCAAGAAAGTTCCCATATACTGGCTAGGTTATGGGAAAATTTAATGAATGGACTAATCAATCATGAACAAGACAAGTCATAGTGGAATCTCTTCCAAATTGAAACTGAATGGAATCATATTTAAGTAGTTTTTTTTTATTAAACTAAGAGATTCTTAGACTTATAGAATTTCAGAGATAGAAAGGACCTCAGAAATTATCTAGCTCACTCCTCGTATTTTACGGACGAGGAAAACGAGGACCAGGTAGCATAAATGACTTGAACAGAGGTCACAGATAATTAGTGGCAGGATTAGAAAGAACAAGTTTTTCCCCTACTAGAATGGAAGTTCCTTGAAGGCAATGCCAGTGTCTTATTCATCTTGATGCCTCTGTCATTCTACAATCTCTGAAATTGGGTTTTCCTTGGGTTTGTTTCTTGCTATAATGTAGGGGGTCCATGAATTTGAATGGGAGAAAAAGAACATCTTTATTTTCACTAATCTCTAACTGAAATTTATCATTTCCTTCAATGATGAATTAAAAAGTACATATTTTGACAATGTATCCTTAGGTTTCACCAGACTTCCAAGGGGTCCATGATGCAAAAAAATAGGTTAAGTATTTCTGCTATAATGAACAGCAACTAATTCTGGAATACTTTCCTTGTATTCAGTATGGAAGAGTTATATAGCTCAAGACCCCAACTAGTGCTTATTCTACCAACAGACCAGGCAGGAACCTGATATTCAAATATTCAAATGGAACAGAAAAGCAGAGTATATATGGAAAAAATCATTCAGTAGGATAATTTTCAGTTCCCCAACACAGATAAATACAATCTCCTGGAGAATCATATATTTTTGGGAATAATATCTAGAAAACGCTCTGTGAGGTAGGGAAGGGATTTGACTTCTATGACATTTATTTTGTCATGGCTGAAAAAAAGCTTTTTTGCCTGAGTTCTCATAATTTACTCTCTTAGCAACTGGTTGTGCCTCACTACTGCTGTTGCTCTGCTTCCTAAAGATCCTTGAGCGTGGTCTTGGAATTCCCTTCCCATTGCTGCTGCCCCATCTCTAATGCGACCACTGCCATCAGGCTCCTTACCTGCCATCTGCAGATGCTCTACTGTCTACCAAGACTTCTTTCTTGCTCCTTCAATGTTTCTGCCTCAGAGAACTGTCACCACTTTCTTAGGGGGGATTCACTTAGGCTTCATGATCTAGACCCAGTCAATCATTCTCAACTCTACCATTAGCTTCATAGCTGCCTGGATTGCCCAGAAGAGGACCACTCAGGTGGCTTGTAAAACTCATGGACTCACCTTTCTTAGGGAAGGGTTCCCTAGCTTGTATTATTAGTTATTCCAGGGCAACTGAATTTCTCTTCCCTCTTCGCTCACCTTGTTTGTCTAGTATATATCCATCTCATAGGGCCAATAATTCCTGCTGTGTCTTTCTAGTAAACACATGCACCCTTTTCCAGGTGTCATTTCAATCCTCACAGTGCCCTCACCTCCAGACAGCTGGTGCTCAGCCATGCAAAATGTCTCCGAGCTTCGATGAACAGCATTAAAGGCCTAACAACACTAGATTGGATGAGCAAAGGAGGTGACCTTTGCTGACATTCCAGCTTTTGAAGCAAAACCCATGTTCTCTGCTATTTTCTAGCAATAATTTTCACCACTAAGATTCAGGTTCCTTTTGCCCTTTAAGGGCTAGTTAGGTGGAGCTAACTTCTGGCATAATTCAAAGGAAGGTTTTCCTGGGGGCAGTAGAATTGGGTTTTTATTTCTCAAGCTGATCTGTGAACAATGAATATTTCCCAGTGAGGACTGAAATAAGCTTCACATTTAGGAGGAGCTCTTTTAGTTCTTGGAAATTACCTTGACAAACACTCTATGAATTATTGATAGAAATATTATCTGGGTAATGCATCTACATATGAATTAAGATGAGGAAGGAAGGTCTTCACCTTCCTCTAGGAAGGGAGAGGACATAGTGCTAATAGTAATAATGATTTTAATAATAAATTAGAGATGCAGCATGGTATTGTGGATACGGAGCTCATCTCTGGCAAGAAGACCTGAGTTCCAATGCCACTTTTGATACATAATGTTTCTATGACCCTTGTCAAGTCATTTAACCTCTCTCCACCCCCACCCCCAGACAACTCTCTGAAGACTCTTGGTTTAGAGAGTTCCTCACCAAGAGTTTCCTACCACGATGAAATTACAGGTGTGTACCCCTCCCTCACCTATAATAGTTTACTTGTGTATGGAACTTTACATGCATTATTCTATTTTTTCCTTTGTTAGAATCCTGTATTGTAAGTGCTACTGGCATCACCCGGGTCTTTTAAAAATTTTTATTTTTCATTACAAATCCAGTGCTCTTATTATGTTATGGTGATAGAGGGCAACTAACTGTGTGGCAAAGTGCAGGGATTATTGGATTTGGAATCCTAAGATGTGGGTTTGAGTTTCCACACTCCTACTTATAAGTTGTGGGATTTTGAAAACAAACTCTCAGACTCTCAGTTTCCTCATCTATAAAAAGGGGACAATCGTATTGCATTGTTGTGTTTGTCCTTCATTTTTGGAGAGGACCATGGAATTAGGGAAATGATGATATGACTTGCAGTTGACTTTTATTTGAGTGAGGGAGGACTGCGCAAGGTCACCAGCCTCACTTTCTCCTCCTGAGCCATCTGGGTCCAGTGACCAGATATTCATCAGGATGACTAGGGATGACCCAAGATTCAGTGGGAGACCCTGGCTAAGGCCTTTTCATGTGCTCACTTAGAGTGAGGTAAAGCCCATTCAGTGAATAGGCCTCTTTGAGAAATAAGTCAAGGGATGGCCCCTTTAATTAGAAAAAAGGAAAAAAATCAAGCTGGGAAGGAAAGACTCTCAGGGTTGCTGTTCCAAAGAGAAACAGTTATCATTGACATTCTGTCTAAGCCAGGAGGGCCCAAAATGCAGCCATTAAGTGGGGGACTTATTGTGGTCCAATCTATTATCCATCTCAGAAGATAATAGTGCTTTGTAAACCAAAAAGAATCATATAAATGGGATTTATGGCTGGTCCTGTGAGTGGGAAGAATGTATTTTTACTTCCTTAAAAGTTGAATGAAACTAAACTTTTCTGATCAAACCCTGGGACCCCATCATCTCCATTTTGTTTTGCTTAAAGCTTTCTTTGTCTATGCCATATTTGAAATCAATTTCCTTGACTTGAAAGGAAGTACACTTAAGAGAAATCCTCATATCTGGAGCTTATACCATATTGAGATGATTATAAGCCTGAAAGTTTGGTAACTGAAATGTTCAATTGAACTCATTGAACTTACCCACAACATTCTCCTGTGCAATCTTCTTTAGTTGTTTCCTTGATTGTACACAATGCAAACCTGCCAGAACATACTGTTCTTTCACATTAGTTTTTGCTTCTAGGGAAAGAACCTTGATATGCACTAACTTTCGGTCTTTATTCAGGCAAAAGCCCAGGAGACAATCATCTGTTGTATGCTTTCTTAAAGTTCCATCCACCGACTACACTGGGGAATAGTAAAGCACAAGAACAGAGAGAGAAATAGATGTATCAGTTAGTTCTGAAGAAAATAAACAAAGGAATAGACTACCCTGGGCAGTGCACTTGATTGTGAAAGATGTAATCATGCGAGTAAAAGCAAAGAAAAGGGGATATTCATTAGATTTGTAATCTTTCCCTGAAAATTGAACCCAGGAGTTTCTAGGTTGTATAATGGTAGCTTGCTATTGGATTTACTTAATCTATATAGCTGTTAGTTCTGCTACTGAAAGCCTGTCTTAAGCTCACTGACTCTAAGAGTGAAAGAGAAATTATGGACTGCAGACATCCCCAATTTATTCCTGCTCATAATGGGTTTACCTGATGCACTGATGAAAATGTTAAAAAAAAGATATTATAAGAGCCATCATCCTATTTTGAATTTTGAATTTCAAGGACTAGTAACCTTGAGAAGTATACCTGGACATTATGGATGGGTAAGGATGTTGAGTAGTGTTTTTAATAAGATTTCCAAAATTAATACAAATCATAACAGGAGGCCTCTTGGTCACTTTCCCCATTATCTGGTGAATTTTGGTTATGGAATAGAAAAACTGGATTTTTTCAGAATGTTTCAAAAATCTTTCAAAAATCTAAATTAACCTGTTGAGCTTTCTTCACAGAATTCATTGGATAACTGTAAACTCTTTGCTTCATTTTGTGTTGCTCCGATATGAACAGAATTTCTCGTACAAAGCAAAACTGATAGAAGAGACTGAATGAAAATTGCAAATGGAGAACTTGATGCCAAAGCATGATGCCTTTTTAGAGATGGTCATTTGGAAAAATCATTTTGATATGAAAAATTTGTAAATAAATTCATTTTGGTAATAAGCATAGAAAATTAGAGAGGCAGCATGGTATAATAGAGAGAAGGTTGGTTTCAGGGGTAGGAAGACTCTGCTTCTGGGTTCAAGTGTTGCCTCTGACATACACTGAAGGCAAGTAACTTAACCTTTCAGTGCCCCAGGCAACTCTGTGAAATGTAAAGCTCAGATTGTTTTTGTTAGGGTAGATGAGCGACCTTTAGAGAAGTTCCCTAGAATAATGGAAGAGTTGATCCCTACCTCAGTCAGTACTCAAACCCATTTTTGATCTGACTAATTTGAAGGTTACCTTTAATGATTATAGATTGCCAAGCATCCTACACAACCTGTATGATTCTCATCTAGGTCCTCCCAGAAATTCACCACAGGGGGAGCACCCAATGTGGTGGAGGCCTCCCTTAATTTTTCCTGATATTGTGAAAGTGGGCTTCTTTGTCTGTGCTTGTGTCTTCCTTCTTTCTTGTCATATGACCAGCCCATCGTTTCTTCCGATCACACAATTCATTGATGATATCTTTTTACTCCTGTTTCTTGTAGCTCCTCATTGGCCTGCTAATATATGGGCCTCTCTATTGCCATCTATGTGATAGGCATTTTTAATTCTTGGCAGGTAGCTGTATTCCATATCTTCCAGTCATAAAGCAATGCCAATAGGAAGTCAGTATTGCTCTCATGGGAAGCTTGTGGTTAGTAAAGAAGATTTGCAATTTCCTGAAAGAAATTCAGCCTGTTCTTTTCTGAATGTTCCATTAAGAGTCCAGGTTGTTATCTACATGAACTACCTGTCCCAGAAAGTTATAATGATGGCTGAGCTCTATAGGGTGCCCATCAAAATTCATGTTGAAATTTGAGTAGTGGACATTTTTCTTCCATTTGGTTTTTCTGTATGAATGGACAAGGCCAAGCTCCTTTCAGTGAGTGCAGATTTCTACCAGGAGGTTGTGTGATGTAATCAGCATCAAGGAGGTATGATACAATCAGTACAATATCATTCCCAAATAGGAGCATCTGGATGACTTCATAATTCACAGAGAATTCTTTGATTTAGACTATGTATTTATTGGGTCTCCTACATCACAGTGGTGAATATCTTTGACTGGTACACATCTCCTTGTTTTATGCCTTGCCCAATGTTATGAACAGAAAATTATTGAACTGGGCTATTTCTGTTACATGCTACTTCCTTCCTTTAGAGATTATCTCAAATTTATGTTGCATATATCTTCTGGGTGCATAGTGGTTTGCATGTGATCTTTCTCACTAAATTGTGAGAACCTTGAGAGCAGTGATAGTTTTGCCTTTCATTGTATCACCGGCACTTACCATGGTTTCCAGAACATAGTAGACATTTAATAAATTAACCTGATTTGACTATACGTTCTGAGGAATCTTAAATAATTTTGATGGATGGGAGACACCTTGAGGTAAAAGGGCCTGAGCAGTTGCATTTTATTCTATCCAATCAAATGCTTTTTCATAATCAACAAAAATAAGTACAATCTTACATTGTCCACATCTTTTAGTTAATTGGGCAATGGTAAGGATGTGTTCAAATTATGTAATTACGTATATTACTTTGGGAAGTTTTATTGTTCTCTACTTATATACCATTGAGGATGCTCTAGATTTGTGTATGTACATACATACATATATATATGTATATACATACATATATTATATATATATATGAAAGGTTTTGTACTGATGGGAAGGTAAGTATTTAAATAAGTTATTATTACTTTAGTGTGGGTTGCCTTTTTTTGTCTTTTACTAAGCTCTGAGATTTTTCCCACACCTTTGGTATCTTCCCCTTCTTCAAATAATTATAGGAGTATTCTGAAGCTAGCTTGTACTGGTTCATGAGAGCTGGTTGTTAAATTCTCAGTGTGAGCATTTATACCTGGGAAATTGGCAAATACTACAAATCGGAGCTTGATTTATTGTTTTGTTTATTGTCTAATCTTAAGAAGTCAAGGAAAAATGTTAATAATGCCAATTAAATTTAAAAGTGTGCTGTGCTTGCATTTTTCAGAGATCAGATTGTTAAACATTTACCAGCATACCACACAGTGTATCACCTTCAGCATGAATCTTTTCTGTATAAACTTTGTCCAATTCTGTTGCTTTCCCATCTTTGTTCTCTTTAGAGCCAATTCTACCTCCTTTATAAGTGTTTCTAGAAATGTGATATTAGGTTCCTAGTGTGTTGGTTCCATTGTTCTCAGTAGAAAAAAGACTTCATTATAATTTTTTTTTCAGGAAATCTTTTCCATTTTTTTCTTTTTGTTATCCTCCTATACCATCTTTGAATGCCCCTAAAATGACTTTGCATAGGTGGATATCTTGCTAAGTTTTCCTTAAGCTAGTTTCACTCTCCACTGCTTTTTTTCTCTTTAATGAGATGACACTGCTCATAATCATCAATCATCCTTCTTTATAATATCTCATAAAATTTTATATTTAACATGATGTTGCCTTCCACAGTCACCTCTTTCCATTTGTCAAGTCAGTCAGGTGTTTGCTGACTAAGGCATCTTGTTTTTATTTTTGTCTTGTTTTTTGGTCCCTTTGTTGTAGAGGAAGCATAATTCGTACTGATGTCATGTCTGTTGTCCATTTCTAATTTTTTTATTTTGATTACTTGTTTAAATAGTTCAGGGTCAAGTTTTTGTCATATATATTTTTCTCATTAGTATTTCATCTTATTTTTTTCTTCTAATTCTGATCTTAGCTTTAATGAGTCAATGATGTGGCAGTTCAGACAGGTGACTCAGGTCTAACTCTCTAATCAATACAAAGTCTTTTTCTTTCTTTCAGAATATAATTTTAAAAATCATATCATTCCTTTCTTTACTTCTATAAGGTGTAAATGTGAGATGTCCTCTACTTTTGTCTGGTTTCAATAATAGCAAAAGTGTCAAGAGATATATGTTTCATCTCCTCCAGCAAAATGTCCATTCCTTGATCATTGGACAAGGAACTCACTTTCAGAGTAGCTATAGTCAAATAAAATATATATCAATAGTCTAAATGCCATGAGATTCTTAGCATCCCTTGTCTTCTTTCTCATCACTCTGCCCCATCACAGTAGAAAGGAGTGGTACAGCTCTGGCTCTGGAGTCTGAAGACCTGGACCTGAATCTTGGCTTTGCCACTTAGCAATGGCAAGTCCCCTAATCCCCTTGGTCCTCAGTTTTCTCATCGAAGTTGGTCTAGATAACTTCTACTAATCTTTTCAATTCTCAATCATCTATTTTGTTGCAGATTTAGCCAAATAGAGGTATTTCCATTATAATACAGGGTTCTTATTTATCCTCAAACATATCTCTAGACATATAATTTCAATCAGTCTGACATTGAGGAAAGTATCTTGGGGCAGGGAATCATTTTGGTTACTCCCTCCAACATACCTCATGTATTGTTGCACAGGTTCCCTACGTGAAGACCATTTGTATTTAAATATTTAAATGCTTGAATTTGTCTATTAATGAAAGCAGGGGCTGTGTGATAATATTGAATGAAATTATATTTGAAATGTTTCTGGACCATTAGTTAGAGATCTTATTTTCCAGATATGTCTACCTTCATAGGCAGTGGAAAAAACTTTTGTCATTTTTGTTTAACTAAGGAAAAAAAGTATTATTCCCTAAATCTTCCACCTATTCTTCATTTCATTAGGGACCTAACCTTGTAATAATAGACTTAACTACCTTTCCTTGTACTCTTCTCTATTGTTCCTGAACAATCTATGATGGTAAGGTGCTTGGGGACTTGCATCCTATTGGCCTGAAAGATATCATACAATAATTTTTTATTAACATTACATAATAGCACTATTATATAATGACGGTAAAATTGTACTCATTGGAAGTTAAAATTAGGGTACACTTGGAATGCTATAAATTTGTGTTTGTTAGTCAGTATTCTTATCACTGTTTTTGGCTGCACAGTTGAATAGATAGATTGGACTTGGAATCAGGAAGACTGGGTTCCAAACTCAGTTCTGACACTGCCAGTCAAGCATGTATTAGGTTCCTTCTGTGTGCCAGGCACTACATTAGGTGATGGGATGAAAAGATCATAGGCAAGTCACTTCACTTTTCAACCTCATCTTAACTACCTATAAAATGGGGATAATAATCACCACAGTAATTACCATTCAGGGTTGCTGTGAGACAACCCATAAAACACTTTGCCAATTTCAAAGTACTATTTAATTGTCAGTCATTATCTATGACTACCCTTAGATACTAACGTGAAGTGTTTCGAAAATTGTTGACTTTATTATTCTTGGTAAATTGTTCATTCTAGTATGGCTTCTCACTGACCCTTTGTCAATTTTACCACCCTCTACTGTTAGTTGGAGTATATTTAGACAATGTAGATGCATTTTAATTTTATAGCTAACAAAAGGATGAAATAAATTGGCATTCACTCCAGTTACTTCTCCACTTCCTCCCATAGCATGCCCTCTTAGGGGATGGGTGAGATGGGGTGGACCTGTGATTTCATCTATGAAGGGAGCCCAGGGATAGGGAAGCCCCCTCAACTAATGTAGATAGAAACAATGCTGCAACTTTTAGTTTTAAAGAGCTTCCAGGTGGCACTGAGAAGTTAAGCTACTCCCCCAGGGTCAAGCAGCCAGGATGCATTGGAAGTAAGACGCATTTCCTCTCATATGTTACGTGGTTAACATTTTTAATGTATAATTTTACATTATTCAACCATGGCTTTCTTCATTATTGTGGTTAATGTAATTGTTTCTATCAGATGTTGTAGTCACCATAACAAGAAATCTTTATTGAGCTTTCTCTCATATACAGCATTGTGGTAGATGCTTTGCGCTAAAACAGTCGTTTTTAAAGTGTTTAATGGATGGACAACATTATGGATATATAGTAAGTCAATAAACATTTATTAAGCACCTACTATGTGCCAGGTACTGTGCTGAGTACTAGGATAGTGACTGGACCTATTATTTCATTGGTATAGGGGAGTATTTGGTAAGGAAATTCTCTCTACCGATGTACTTCGTCACCTTCTCTGAAACTCACAATTTTAAAGAGTTACCTTGAGTAATGAGAGGTTAAGTGACTTGCCCAGGGTCACACAGCCAGTGGTTATGTGAAGCAGGACTTGAACCCAGGTCTTCCTGGTTTAAGGCCAGGTTAAGGTCAGCTCTTTATTCACCATGCCTGCTGCCTTTGCTTTTGTATTACGAGGGACAATAATAACAACATATTTGCAAGGGATTTTAAGTTTTATATTTCTTGCATCAGTCCTAAGAGGTGGTAATGCAGTTATCATTTATATTTTATGCTTAAGACACTGAGGTTCAGAGATGTGACTTCCCTAATATCCTGTATCTGGAAAGAGGGAGAATCAGGACATAAATTCCAGGCTTCTAACTCTAAGAGCAGTTCTCTTTTCACCATGCCACACTGTCTCTGAGACGCTGATCAGGGTACAGGCCTAAAAGTGCACATTTATCACATTACAATTTACTCACAGGTTGACCTTCGATAAATAAGGCCAAACTTAATGTTATTTCTCTCAACATCTAAATGAGAGAGGTCAGTGGGACATGTAGGAAATGGTGAAGCCAGAAGCTATTCTAAGTATGGATTTATGCTTGGGAGTTACATTCTCATGAACTGACCTCTATGCTGTTTTCAGGAATAAGGAATAGCTCCCCACAAACCTTATCGGTTATTACAAGAGCTTTGCTGGTAAAGGAGTGATTAAGCCATTGTTTCAGAGCAACGCCTTAACATGGAATTGAACTGTCATGGGTTTGCTGGGAAAGTAGTCATTTTTCAGACAGAGTTCTGGCAATGCTGATAAAAATCACCATTTTATACCTAATTATTATTGCTGTTTTCTCGCTGTTGGAAACTAAAAGGCACAAGCTACTGCTTCTATGTTGGTTGAAGGTTGGGGGAAAAGTTGATGCTTTCCTATGTGTCAGAACTATGGGTCTTTCTATTTATTTTTCCTTTTTTTCTCTTCTATTTCTCTTTTAGCCAAGTTGTCTCTCAGTTCATAGCTACTACTAAGAAATGGCACAAAACACAACTCTTTGAAATTATCTCTTTGAAAGAATTCTTAGTAAAATCTATTCCAAGGAATACATTTTCCTTTTTAGTATTTTAACACACAATGGTCTCCCATTCATTTAAACACATGCATAGTAAGTGAATTTTTGCTCTGTGATTAGATTGGAATAGTGAACTCCTGGTGAGGGAACTCCTTTTATCAGTGAACAAAGGGGAAATAGTATATAACTGTAGGGTTAGACAGTTGCCTTGTTAGATGCTGAATCAATATTTGTTGAATGAATGAATGTCACTACATACATAGCTCTTTACCAATGATAGCACATGCAAAATCTCTAAGAACTGGTATTTTAATAGCAGATTTCTAGGCACACAGTGGGAACTCAAGTAAAAACTTGCTAACTGAGGAAAAAATCAATTCTCTTCATGCACTAATAGTGAGTCATTAAAACCAATTCCTTTGTCCAAGTGCCATTTCTGACACATATGCTTGTGTGATCCTGGCAAATCACTTAACTTCTCAGTCCTACAGGCAACTCTCTAAGACAAGTTACAGGGAAGATTCCAACGTACTTTGGCAGCTTGTGGAAAGCCCATATCTGGGCTTTCTCTGTAACAACAAAATCGTAGGTCCAGTCCCTTTCCCTAAGTCTCCTAATAAATGCTTAATTATGTGCTAGGCACTAAGCTAGGCAAAGGAAGTATTGTGATGACTTTGGCTAGTGCCCTTCCCAGTAAGAATTTATATCCTAGTGGGGTAGGTAAGACATGTATACAATTAGTGGTTACCCAGTTTAGAACATGAGAACATAGAAGATATAATGACTACCATGGCTAGTAAAGGAAAAAACTTTTTGAGGTTTAGGGATAGGGTGGTATGGAGGAAGTCTTCACAGAGGAGGTGGCACTTGAGCTGGACCTTGAAGGAAATTTTTTTTTCCTTTCATTTAAAAAATACCATTTAAAACATTCTGAATTTAGCAAACACCAAATATTTAAATGAGCATTTCTATATACACAGAAGAACAGGAGAGGCCCATTAATGAAACTGTGAATGAATCCTCTATATAGAGAATGCTTTTTTAAAGTATATAATAGACTTGAACTATAACCTTCCAAGTTGACCTAGGTGTCTGCAACTCTTTCTGGACTTTGAAAAGATATATTGCCATAGGTAGAGATTCAATTCAATTGAAGAAACATTTCTTAGGCACCTCCTTTTTAAATTATAATTTTTTTTGTTTTTTGAGATAGGATCTCCCTACCTTGCCCAGGGTGGAAGTACAGTGACTATTTACCATCAGATCCCAAAACCAATCAGCACAAAAAGTTGCCTGTGCTCTCTTTTTCTGAACCTGGTCTTTTCAGCCCTCCTTAGATAATCTGGTGGCCCCCTCCTGGTGGAAACTTACCATATTGGTACTGGACTTAGTGGGGACACTCAAACAGCTTTATCCCTACTTGGGCTCAAAACTCCCAAACTCAAGTAATCCACTAGCCTCAGCAGGGACTACAAAGGATGTGGTTTAGGCATCTACTTTCACAAGGCATTGCACTAGGAGCTAGGGATGTTGGAGGAGTCTATTCCAGATTTAGGCAATGCAATGAAAAGAGGCTTAGAGGTGAAGAGGGCACGGTGAAATGTAGTTGCAGAGATACTTGAAATGAATGAAGGGCATTATATTTATGATATAAAGTGTGTGTATGTGTGTGGGCAGCAGTAAAAGGCTTTGAATTCCAGAAGAAAGAGTTTATACTTTATATGGGGGATATTGACAGTTTTTAAGGTGATCAGAGTTATACATTAGACATGTTTGTCTGTCAAATATGCTTCCCAAATCCAGTTTTTATCTCCTTTTCTCAAAATGTGCACTAAAATTCTCAATTTTACATTCAAACACTCCTGTATTAATATCAAGGAAGGCAAATCTGTAACCCCAAATTATTAAAAACATATGTGGTTTTGGGGATTACATACTATTCTAGGTTCTCAATAGCATTGTTTCGAAGGTACTAAAGTCAACAGAGAGTTAACTGTTGTAAGGGCACAGATGCTGTGTTTGTATATACAACACACCATGGCCTTACAGAGATATGAATTTAAGTGCCAAGGACTCGGGGAAAATTAGAAAACTGAAATACAAATGGGAACACTGTAGTGCTTGCAATTTTTTATTCGTCACTTACAACATATGGTCTCAAATAAGTGTTTATAGAAGTTCAAAGGAAAAATATCATGATAAGCTAGACCACCCAAGGGGTTCGTGTGCTGTCAAACTAGAGTTGAGTCTTAATCTCTTGCACCCCATGGGGCAAAGATTTATTTTTTTACCCTGAGGCTGCTCCTCTCTCCTTACCTCACTTCAGGTTTTTTTTTAGATTAACTTCCCTCTTTTCCTTTTTTCCAATTTATTTTTTCATCTGATTCTCATGTCCCCTCCCCTAGGGGTAGCTGTCTTGTGAAATGATCTAGCAGCCGGTTGGAGAGATTTGAAATGCCTGTTGAAAAGGGAGATGGTGGGTAAACAGGAGGAATCGAGGTGCTTACCAACAAAGAAAAGTTTGACATGAATAGGAGTTATGCACTGACTCAGAACTCAGTTTGAGGATAGAGTAAAAGGATGTCTCAGCTAAAGGAGACTTTGCTCTCATCCAGGTTCCTCATCCAGGTTCCTCATTTACAATTGAATAAAGTGAAACCTCCTAGGGAACTGAAGTGATTTGCCCAAGGTCATACAGTCAGGAAGTGGCAGATCCAGAACTAGAATCCAGATCTTCTGAGTCCCAATACCAATGTGTGTGTGTATGTTTTGTTGACTATTGCGTCTTCAAAAGCATATGGTATAAATATGCTTTTTTAAGAATGATAAGGAATAAAATCTGGGTTGCTTGTTATGTGAGAGGTAATGGACACTGTACTTGGAGTCAGGAAGACATGGTTTGAATCCTGCCTTACACGTGGACTAGCTGTGTGGTCCTGGGCAAATCCCTTGATCTCTTTGTGCCTCAGCACCTACCTCAGAGGGTTGTAAGGATCAAATGAGGTATTTGTAAAGCACTTAGCATAGTTCTTGACACATAGTACAATACATGTTTCTTCCTTCCTTCCTCCCTCCCTTTTTCCCCCCCCTGCTTCCCTCCCTCCCTTCTTTCTTTCCTTCTTCCTTCCTTTCTTCCTTTCCTTCTTTCTTCCTTTCCTTCTTTCTCTCTCTCTCTCTCTCTCTCTCTCTCTCTCTCTCTCTCTCTCTCTCCTTTCTTCCTTCCTTCCTTCCTTCCTTCCTTCCTTCCTTCCTTCCTTCCTTCCTTCCATTTCCTCAGCTGTAAAATGAGGATGTTAGATTCAAAGGCCTCTAAGGTCTCTTCTGGCTTTAAATCCATGGTCCTATGATTCATCCTTCAGCTGTCCTTAAGGGCAACTTTTATTCTGAGCAATTCACTTAAGCTCTTTGGTTTCCTTGGCATTTGGAAAATGAAGAGATTGAATTAGATGATCCCTGAGACCCACTGCAATTATAATATTCTAAGATTCCTTGATTTGCCTCCTAACATATTTCTTATACTCTCCAGGGGTAGAAAGGAGCAGCAAAGGTCTTCCTTGGAAGTTATGCCTTGCTCAGTCTCATGGAATATTTGCTTAGCTTGCTTTTAATTCAATTCATTAAACATTTACTAAGTGTTGATGATGCTCTAAGAGACAATGTGGTTTGTGGATAGGGGCCAGTCTTGGATTAAGGAAGCCCTGTATTCTGATCTTCACTACAATACATACTAGCTTTATGACCATGAATATGTTACTTTACTTCATAAAACCAAAGGCAAACTTTTCAGAATATCCATTATGGAGGAGATTCAGATCTGTATCAGGGAGGGGCATTTTCATGCTAGGGATCCTCTACACCAATGAAATGATAGGTTGTATCAAAACAAAACAAAAATACCCAATCCCTAACCTCAAGGAGCTTTTATTTTGTAATTGTCTATTAATTATAAACTTGCCAAGGGCCTTTTTGTCTCTGAATTCCCAGCTCCTAGAATGGTGTACATATGTATATAGCAGATAACATATAGTTTATTACTTGTTGATTCTACAACAAGAATTTAATATGTATACCCTTAAGTAAATCATATACAAAACAAATACAAAATAATTCTTGGGAGGGTAGACAGAGACCACTAAAAACTAGGGGATCAGAAAAAGCCCATGTAGAAGGTGGCATGAGACCTGAGCTTTGAAGAGACCTAGAAATTTCAAGAGGCAGAAATGAAAATAGACTATTGTAGGCATAGAGTAAGGCCTATGCAAAGGCATGGAGGGAGGAGAATAGAATTTCATGTACAAGAACTGATTAATCAGCAAGTATTCATTAAGAACCTACTATGTGCCAGGTATTATCTACTAGTTGCTGAGGACAGAAATACAAAGAATGAAACAAACTCTACTCTCAAGTAGCTTACATACAATTAGGGGAGACAAGCAGTAAGTAGATCCTTTCGGCTGGCTTGAAGAGATAGTAAAGGCAAGTAATGTAAAATTAGTTTGAAAGATAGGATGGATTCAGGTTTTGAAGTGCTCTAAATATCAAACAGAGGAGTTTGTATTTAATACTAGAGATGGTTGCTCACATGGAGGTCAGAAGAAGTGATACAAAGACACTCTCAAGGTCTCTCTGAAGAACTTTGGAATTGATTGTGAGACATGGGAGACACTGGCATAGGACTGTCCAAGCATTGTGCACCCACATTGAATAAAGAGCTGTGTTCTATGAACAAAGAATTGATGTAGCTCAAAAGAAAAGTGAGGTGAACAAATTTAGAGATAGTTATACTCCAAATGTTCATAAGGACTATTTGTGCCTGACCTGCGGTAGAACCTTCTGAGCTTGTATTGGTCTGATCAGCTATAGTCAGACACACTGTACTTTAACCTCAACATAGTGATGTCATTTTGGTCTTCTTTGGGTATCAAGCACAATAACCAGCCAACCAACCACGTAGGGATCCTTAAAAGCTTCTTGAGCTGGGCACAATAGCTATATCAATTTAGTAGTTGTGGATGATGGATTGGATGGGGGAGGAGAAAACTCTTAGGACTGTAACAGTCCTTGACACCACACCTCTATTAATGTAGCCTAATATTGTATTAATTTTCTTGATTGCCGTATATACTGACTAACATTGAGCTTTCAATTCTCGGAACCCTCAGAACTTTTTCTAACCTACTGTCTAATCACACATCCCCCATCAAGTACCCATGAAGCTAATTTTTTTTAAGCCCAAGTATAAAACTACATCACTTCCTCTGTCCTTGACAGTATGTCCTTTAAGATCACATTAGCATTTTTTGGCTAATATATTATTATACCATTGACTTACATTCTGCTAAAAGGCCCAGATATTTTAGATTGATTGCTCTCTAGTCAGCTCTCCCTTATGTTATATTTGTGAAGCTAACTTTTTGAATCCAAATTCAAGACTTTACATTTATTCCTATTATATTTCATCTTAGTAGATTTGCCCCAGTGTTTTAGTCTGTCAAGATCTTTCTGGGTTTTGTTGCTAAAATGTTATCTATAGCTCTCAGTTTTGTGCCATCTGAAAATATGATACAAATATGAATTATTCGTTGTTAAAATGCTAACAGGGCCTATCACAGATCTCTGGAAACTCCATTAATGACTTTTTTTGAACTTGACAACAAACCCTCATGATTATTCTTTGAGTGTGGTCATTCAACAGTATTTGAATCTATCTAATTATATATATTAAGCTCATATCTCTCCAACTTTTCCACAAAATCCAGCATGAGATATTTTGTCAAATGTTTTGCTAAAATCTAAATAAACTATATCTATAAGGTTTTTCTCCTCTTATAACTGTCAAAAAATGGAAATGAGGTTATCTTGGTATGGCTTCATGATAAAAATCAAGTTATTGGCTTTTTGTGATAATCACTTCCTTTTCTAGATGGTCATTAACAATTTCTATATTAATATGTTTCAGAATTTTGTTGGGAATCTCAATCAAACTCACTGGTTTAGAGTTCATACATTCTTCTTTTCCATTTTTTGAAAATCAGGACATTTATCCTTCTCCAATCCTGTGGTATCTTCCATTGCTTTCTATAATCTTTCAAACATAATTGGCAGTGACTCAACAAAGAATTCTTGCCAGATGTTTCAGTAGGAAATAAATAAACAAGAATTTACTAAGTGCCTATTATGTGCCAGGAACTGTGCTAAGTACTTTACAAATATCTCATTTGATCCTCACAACAACCCTGGAAGATGGGAACTATTATTATCCTCATTTTACAGATGAGGAAACTGAGGTAGGCAGAAGTTAAGTGACTTGCCTAGGGTAACACAGCTAGTAAATGTTTGAGGTCACATCTGAACTCAGATCTTCCTTACTCCAAGCCTAGCACTCTATCCACTGTGCCATCTTGGTTATTCTAACAGTATGCAACAATGTTCTTCATCTGGACACAGTGACTGGTATTCAAGGAGAGCTAAATGCTGCCTTACTGTCATTTTATCTATCATGGATTTCAGTTTCCTATTAGCCACTTTCCCCCTATTTTTTCTAGCCCAAAGATAATTCTCATCAGTGGAGAAAACAAGGAAATAAGAGCTGGCCTGCTCTGTCTTCTCTCTGTCACCACCTATTATCCTATTCGTGAAGAGTAGTGGTCCTATCCTTTCTATTATCCTTCTCTTCTCCACCCCCAAATATCTAAATAAACCAATTTTGTGGTCTCAGTTCATTCTGAGCTTTTACCCTCCTGACTTTATTCTGGTAGGACCATGCCATACAGTGCTTGGTACATAGTAGGTACTTAAAAATGCTTATGATTCGTTGGATTTGTCCTCTGTGTCCTGCTCTTGCTTCCATCTTCTTTCCTTGAGGATGGGGCCTGATTAATTTTTGTCTTTATATTTCTAGTGCCTACCACAGTGCCATGCTTGTTTACTGACTGTACATTTCTTCTGTAAATACAAATTGGTTGGTGAGTTCCCTGTGCATCCACAATGATCTCTTTTGACAACTTTTCTGAATTTTTGTTTTCTATGTCTTTAGAATTTTATTCTGGAGCACTTCTCATTAGATCCTACCTCTCCTTTTTCTAAACTCTTTGATATTTGCTCTCCTAAAATCTCCACTCCATGTCAGACCACATCTGGCATCTCTATCTATCATGTCTATCTATTCTAAGATGATCTAGTCATTTCCACCCAAGATTCTCATTTTTTTTTTAATTTTTAGAGGCTAGATCTTTCTATTGTGCTCCATAGAAAGATAGTATGGTGTCTACTCAAAGGCCCAATTTCACTTCTGATCAACATGGAAGCTATGACCTGTGTTTCTGACCTGGGTTCATTTGCCCCTCCCTAATAGCATGGATCCCTCCTCTAACTCCTCCCACCCCAAGGGTTCACCATATTGGTGCCAGACTTAGTGGAGACATCCAGTTGATTTAGCCTACTGCAGCTCAGAACTTTGAGCTCAAGTGATCTACCAGCTTAAGCCTCCTTAATAGCAAGGATTACATCCATGCACAACCATGTCCAGGCCCCCAAGTTTGTTATCATTCCTATTCAAGTGAATAGTTTTTCCTTGTTGGTAAGTATCGGACTGGAGTTCCTCTCCTTAGTTCCTATAATTTTTGATTGATGAAATTGTCATTAAAGCAAATCAAGAAAATGCTAGCTTCTATTCAGAGGCAAAGAGAAAGCTCCAGCATAAATCTGTATACTTGGAGTCTTTCATCACTGCTCTATCATACCTCTGGGATAGGATTGTGCTATTTTTCAAACACCTCATTTATTTACTCCTTTGCTACAAACAGTCTGTAATATTCTCCAGTGACAGTTTTGGTGTTTTCCACTTTGTTTTTGTTGGTCTCTACCCACATTTTCTTCTCCATACTTCCCCTTCTTGTTTCTGTATTTCCTAACATGAAACTATCTTAATTTATAAGGCACCTTTCACCCTATTTACTGCCACCTTTACCTAGCCTTTAGGGAATTTGATCAGCTGGTTCAATGTATTGATATCCCTTTTAACCCCAGATCACTTTTACCCAAATCAATAGTTAATAGAATCCTAAAAAATGGCAATTGATTAACAAATGAAATTCTTTTTATGAATATAATTATCACTTTTTAAAGAAATAGACCTTACGTTTCTTTCTTTCTTCATTACTGGGGTGATCTTGCTGAATGAGAACATATTCTTCTCTCCCCCAACATAGAATTTCAAACTCTGATAAGGGACTATAATATCTAGTACAAGATAAGCATTATGTGGTAATGGAAAACGCATTCAACCTGGTGACAGGAAATAAAGGCTTTAATTCTAGCTCTGATACTTACTAGTTATATTACCATGGGCAAATCATTTAATCTCTCTGAGCCTCAGTTTCCTTGTTTGTTAAATAGAAATAATACTATTCATATTACCTACTTTACAGTATAGTATATAAAATCTTAAAGATCTCAAGTTTCTATTATTAGAAGCTGATATTATTAACAATTAACAATTAACAATTTTTAACAATTAACAATTATTAACAAACAAAAATTCCAGCCAAAGTTGTTTTGGAGGGATGGGGGGATGGACTTCTGAAGTCTGTTCTAGTCGATGATTCCAAACCAAGGCAGAAAAATTAGTTGCTTCAGAAACATCTCTTGCCTTTCTGCTTCAAGGAACTATCCTCTATTAGTGCATTTATTATGTGTCCTCTCTTATGCATCTCCATTTTTCAGTCCCTATTCAGTACAGGGTCTTTGAAATTGCTCTCTATTCCTGTCCTCCTCCTCTTTACAGTCCCACTTTATTTATGAAATAGGTTTTAACCTTTTGTTAGTCCCATATTTCATCAGAGCTAATATATCCATGTATAACCTTTCTCAACATGAACTTCCTGAATTGTATCCTTATAGAAGCCAATTTTGTCCTCAGAGAAACTGAAAGGCAGACAATGATGCATTGCATGTGCTAGATAAACTAGATAATGCCTTTTTTAGTTTCATAATATAATTATCCTATGTGTAATCCCTGTTAAAGTTCTTCCACACACTCATCATATGCTGGAGGGGGAGGGTGGTGTCGGAGTGACTTGTGGGATACAGATGGGAGGGAAGTGACCAGTCAGGAAGGCAGGAATGTCAGAGGCAGGAGCTGTTTCTGTCTTCATTCTATTGCCTTTAATGCCAAGACTATAGGATGTGATGGGAATGGAGATACTGACTGTCACTCAGGTGGATGGAGTTTCCTTTGATTGACCTGAAAATGCTTTCAGTTTTTCAGGCTCTAGGCTTGGTCTCATTAGCATTGTGCTACTGAGCTCTTGTCAGAACATTGAGAGACAGCGTGAGCCTATATTGTGCTTCTCACTGCCTGCCATATGAGGATCACTGATCAGAGCATCACTTTCATTGTCTTTGAACGCCTACCCATCAGTTTAGGTTGGGAAGAGAAGTGATGCACATGGAAATAAAGGAAGCAAACTGAATTCAATGTTTGTAAAAAGTGTCGGATCAAAAGCTCTGTCATTTCTCATCTAGTCGCTGAGCAGTTATGACAAGAGTTTTCCCAGCATGAGGTTCCCTCACATCGCCTTGCCAGGATGTGTCAGATGCTCCCTCCAAACAAACATGCTAGGATGACTGTCTCTTCTGCCACAGTTCTTGCCCTTTCTCTCCACACTGTCAGTGATGATACCAATTAATGCCAGTTTTCAGGATGGTTTCTGTGATCTGAAGGACAACTAGAAGTTTTGGTTACTGAACCAGGATACTTTACTTTTCATTAAGAAGGGAGAACCAGCATATTGCAGTACTACAGTGGTAAATAATTCTGTATGGGAAGGTGGAAAAAATGTATCTCTGTATTGGAAACTTAGAATCATGGTATCATGGATGTGGGAATGGAAGGGACCTCAAAGATCATCTGGTCCAACCTTCTCACCTTACAGAAAGAGAAACTAGAGGCCTAGAGAGGTGATTTGAATGTAAACTCATTTCAAGTGAGATTGTTTCATTCTTTGTACTATATGTATCTACAGTGGTTGGTATAATGACTGGCACATGGTATTTTTGTTGGCTGATTGATTGAAATGACTCATTCATGGTCATATTGCTAGGAAGTGGTAGAGCCAGTATTGGAACCAGAGTCCTCTGACCTCAAATCCAAACTCTGTCCATAATAACATACTCAGTTTTTCATGGTTAAATGTTAGTGAATAATTTGAATATATAAGTTTCAATGGTCTGAGACCACACGTGAATTGAAGAGAATCAAGAAGAGGTCCATTCCTTTCCTCTTAATGTTGTATAATTGATCTTTCCAAAAATATAGTAGAACTGATTAATAGCCTATATGACTGGAGGATTTTCCCTCCCCCTTCCCCTTCCATTACCTCACTCTCTGTCATCAGTCAGAATTTATGTAAAGCCATATGCTATTTCTTTGGTCTCCCTTGTAATCAATGACAGGCACTTTTAAGAAGACTTTTAGGATTTAAGGGTCACGGTCTCTAGCTAGGGAATTGCTTTTTATGGAAATTAAATCTCTGTTCCCTGGCCTCATTAGAATGGTGCTTAAACATAACTCACAATCACATGTGTGCCTTTTAAAAATTAATTTCTAGTTTATTTATAGCATTCTTTTCTTTTGAAATTTTGAATTCCAAATTCTCTCCCTCCCTCAGACTCCCTACAACACATACTGAGAAGGTAAGTACTATGATACCATTTACACATGTGAAATCATGCAAAATACATTTCCATATTAGGCATATTTCAAAAAAGCAAGAAAAATAAAAAAGTAAGAAAATTATACTGTACTTTGCACTCAGAGTTCATCACTTCTCTCTCTGGAGGTGGATAGTATTTTTTTTTCCATCATGAGTCATTTGGAATTGTCTTGGATTATTGTATTGAGCAGAGTAGCCAAGTCTTTCACGGTTGATGATCATTACAACATTGCTGTTATTATGTATGATGATCTCTTGGTTCTTCTCACTTCACTTTGCAATAGTTAATATGGTTCTTGTCATGTTTTTCAGAAACCAAGCCCCTTGTCATTTCTTATGGCACAATAGCACTCCAACAAAAACATACACCACAACTTGTTCAACCAGACCCAATTGATCAGCATCCACTTGCTTTTTAATTCTTTGACACCACAAAAAGAGCTATTATAAATATTTTGGTCTTTTTCCTTTTCTAAAAATCTCTGTGGGATACAGATGTCATAGTGGTATTGCTGGGTCAAAGGGTACACACAGTTTTATAGCCCTTTGGGCAAAACTCCAAATTATTTTCCAGAATGGTTGGACCAGTTCTCTTTTCCAGCAATAGTTCCTTAGTGTACCATTTTTCCTTCATCCCCTTCAGCATTTGTCATTTCTTATAGGTGCGAGGTAGTATTGTTCTAATTTTCTTTCTCTAATTGAAAGTGATTTAGAGCATTTTTTCATATAATTATATAGATTTGATTTTTTTTCTTCTGAAAACTAATTTATATCCTTTGACCATTTATCAATTGGGGAATGGCTCTTATTTTTCTAAATTTGACTCAATTCTGCGCTCAGTGTATATGTGAGAAATGAGGACTTTATCACAGGAACCTGTTGTAAAATTTTTGATATTACTTTATTGTCTATGGTAGTTTTTAGCATAATGTAATTTCGCTGATTATCTCTTTTAATTAGGTCTATTCTGGCTTTTGCTTTGTCTGAGATCAGGATTGCTACCTCACCCTTTTTAATTCAATTGAAGCATATTAGATTCTCCTCTAACCCTTTGTTTTAACTCTTGTGTGTGTCTTTCTCTTTCAAATGTGTCTCTTGTAAACAACATATTATTGGATTCTGGTTTCTAATCCATTCTTTTATCTTCTTTCATTTTATGGTTGAACTTATCCCATTCCTATTCACAGTTATTACTACCTGTGTATTTTCCTCCATCCCATTTCTTCTGCTTTTTCCTCTCTTTTTATTCTGTCTCTCCTTGAAAATCTGTTTCAAAGCTTCCCTTAATCTACCCTCCTTTTTATCATTCCCCTTTACTTTTTCCCCTTGCTCTCCTATTTCCCTATTGGGTAAGTTACATTTCTATTCAAAATTGAATGTATGTGTGTATGTGTATATATATATATATGTATGTATACACACACACACACACACACACATATATATATATATATATATATATATATATATATATATATATATATATATATATATATATATATATATTCTTCCCTCTTTGAACCAATTCCAATGAGAGTAAGGTTCAAGCATTCACCACCCCTGTATTTCCCCCTTCATTGCAAAAGCTTTTCCTCATGTGCCTCTTTTATATAAGAAAATTTTCTCCATTTTATCTCTCCCTTCCCCCTTCTCCCATTTCATGCCTCTTTCTCACCCCTTCATTTTTTTTGTTGGAAATCATCTAACATAATTGACTCACAATCATGCCCTCTGTGCAAACTCTTTTCACTACTCTAATAATGAAAAAGTTCTTAGGAGTTAAGATATATCATCTTCCCATATAGGGATGTAAACAGTTTAACTTTATTGAGACCCTTAGAAAATTACTTTTTCACGTTTAACTTTTTATGCTTCTCTTGAGTCTGTGTTTGAATGTCAAACTTTCTATTCAGCTCTGGTCTTTTCATCAGGAATACTTAAAAATCCTCTATTTTATTAAATAATCCATTGTTTCAATTGAAGGATCATATTCAGTTTTGCTGGGCAGGTTATTCTTGTTTGTAATTCTAACTCCTTTGCCTTTTGGAAATTCCAGGCCCTACATTCCTTTAAGGTGGAAGCTGCTAAATCTTCTGTGATCCCTAGTGGCTCTGCAATATTTGAATTGTTTCTTTCTGGCTGTGTGAAGCATTTTCTCTTTGTCCTGGGAGCACTGGGATTTGGCTATAGTATTTCTAGGAGTTTTCATTTTGAAATCTCTTTCAGGAGGTGATAAGGTGGATTCTTTCAATGTCTATTTTACCATTTGGATCTAAGATACCAGGATAGTTTTCTTGGATAATTTTTTGAAATATGATGTCTAGGCTCTTTCTTGGGTCATGGCTGTTAGGCAGTCCAATAATTATTAAATTATCTCTCTCCAATCTATTTTCTAGGGCAGTTCATTTTTCCAACGAGACATTTCACATCTTCTGGTTTTTTTTTTCATTTTTTGACTTGGTTTAATTGTTTCTGGATGTCTTATGCATCATTAGCTTCCATTTGCCCAGTTCTAATTTTTAGGGAATTATTTTCTTCAGTGTGATTTTGTGCCTCTTTTTCCATTTGTCAAATTATGCTTTTTAAAGAGTTCTTTTCTTCAATGGATTTTAGTGCTTCGTTTGCCATTTGGTCAATTCTGTTTTTTAAAGTATGATTTTCTTCAGTATTTTTTTCTGTGCCTCTTTTGCCAATTGTCTTTTTGGCCAATTTTCTTTTCATAATTTTCTTGCATCACTCTCATTTCCTTTTCTCTCCCTTTAACTCTTTATCTCTTCCCAGAATTCTTGCTGGCCTTGGGTCCAATTAGCAATTTTCTGTGAGTCTTTGTAATTGTTTTAACATTATTATCTTCTTCTGAGTTTATGTCATGGCATTCCCTGTCACCTTAGTGGCTTTTTGTGGTTAAATTAGTTTGTTGTTTGCTCATTTTTCAGCCTGTTTCTTGACTTTGAATTTTAGTTGGGCTCTGCTCACCTAGGGATAGGGTGGGGGCATACTGTCCCAAGCTTCAGGCTTTTTTTTTTCAGAGCTAGTTCTGGGGGTCTGTGAATCTTTGGTGCTACCTAGGTGGTGTGATTCTGGGAGAGGTATGGTCACTGCTCTTCCGGTCTGTGCCATGGTTTTTTTACCCAGAAACAGCCCCTGGTTTCTTGCAGCTGCAAGTGCTAGAGCTTCTCTTTCTTTTGAGCTCTTATCAGGCTTCTTTGTGACCAACCATCAGCACTCTTCTCCACCCTGGAACTGGGACACAGAACTGTCTATGGGCAATAGAATTGCCAATAAGTACCACCTATATCCAGCACCAGCAAAAGATCCTTTATAATTTCTTTCTGACAAGTTGCCTGATCCCCTTACTGTCTCTGGGCTGAGAATGCCTGAAACTGCTGCTGCTGCTGTATTGACACCTGTGGGCTCTGAACACGCTTCCACCCAGGTTCCACATAGTTTTCCTGATGACCATTTAAGTTTTCTTAGGCTAGAAAAATGTCTCACCTTGACCTTTTGTTGGTTCTGCTGTTCCAAAATTTGATTTGTGGTGCTATTCTAAAGTGGTTTGGAGGAGAATGTTGGGAGAGTTCAGCTGGGTGGCTCACCTTGATCTGCCCTCTTGGCTCTGCTGAGTGCTTTATTTTTTAACAAAAATATTTGTAGACACACAGAGTTCTTTGACAGACATAATAATGTGTACCTTTTAAGGTGAGGAAAAAAGAATTAGAGAGATTAAGCATTTTCCCCAACATCTCACACAAGGAGTTATCAGCAGAATGAGGATTTAAATTCAGATTCAGAAACTCCAAATTAAGCATTCTTTGGATAAAGGGAAAAAACACTAAACTTTAAACATAAGCAATGTTTTGTCTTTTTTAATGAATTTAGAGCTAATATAATTTGACATACTTTTTAAATGTAGGCTATTTATAACTGAGGTTTAAACAGTAAATGTCCCTTTAACTCCAGGTCATTAATGTCATTTTAATGTAATACCCACTCCAAACAAATTGGTGTGAGCAGTTGTAAGAGATTGCTCTGTGTTATGTGCTGCACCTGTGACTCTTGATTGGCTGAGAAAATGCTAGTAGGATGCTGCATACCTGTGTTGTGAAAGGCGCTTTGGTTTAGGATTTTTAGAATGGCATTTATGAGAGGCAAGAGTGAACTTTTAAAAGGCTACTGGGAGTTTCTGAAGACACAAATGTTTAGGGAAACAACTGTTTCTTGACTTCCAGTACTTGTAAGCATACACACTGCTGAATGTGAATTCTTATTGATAGGATTATTCCCTCTCTCCTTGGCTGAGCTGAGGGGTTTTAACTTGCTCCTAATTGAAGAAGTCCCTTACTTTCCTGTTATTTTACCCTATGAAACATCTTAAATTTTGCTTACTATTTACTTTCTATTTGTGATTGTCTTTTGTATAATCAGCATTTGAGGGAAAATAATGAAGCTAGCAAGTATAAGCTGATACTACACTCCTCCGCACCCCCTTAAGGGTGATCAGGGAAATGGCTTTTGTTCTGAACTCCTTAGAATTGCTCCCAGTGGCAAGCTGGCAAATATTTAACAACTGGCTTCCCCCTCCTCCAAAAGAATGTGTGACATACTTTTAAGTTTAATCTGTGTTTTTGACATTTTCCATCACTTTCCTAAACATTTAATAAAACATAAATAACACCCCGATTTGTAGAGAGTGCTGTTTTCTGATGTGTAAATGCTCACACTGAAAATTTAGCAGTCTGCTCTCATGAGGCAATACAAGCTGACTCTAGCCTATGTTGATTGTACCCCTACGCTAGACATATCTGAAGGGTAGCAGATAGATAGAAAGCTAATCGAATACCCTTCTTGGATTCTAGAGATCACATAGCATCCCAGAATCTGTTTGCCCTTTCCTGAGCTTGATTACTGGAAGTGCTGACTGGGCATTCCTGCTCTCTACAAAACTGGACCAGACCTCATATCATACCTAGTTACTTCACCCTCGAACCACAGTTACATACTTAAGTAGTCTCAAATAAATATATATCTTATATTACTAATGATGCTGATTAAGGTCATAATGTTGGTTTTTATCTTTGTATCTCTACCAGAACTGAGGAACAGTTTAGCTCATTCTCTTGTATGTAATAGGCATTAAATTTGGGATCTCACTTGTAGGAGAACTTGAATATTCCAAACTCCTTCCTAAGGAGGGGCACTGAAAAAGGTATTTCATCCTGAACTGGTTTGTCTTTTAGCCTGAAGAGAAATATATGTATAAGTCTTCTTTTTTTTTGGAGGGGGGAAAAGCAGGGCAATTGGGGTTAAGTGACTTGCCCAAGGTCACACAGCTAGTAAGAGTGTCAAATGTCTGAGGCTAGATTTGAACTTGGGTCCTCATGACTCCAGGGCCAGTGCTCTATTCACTGCACCACCTGGCTGCCCCTGTATAAGTCTTTAAACACCATGACAATATCAGCTTTGCCTCTCTTGAGTCCAGTACGTGAAGTTTATGGATCTCAGTTTAATCAACATAAGGAGTATTTTATATATAGTTAATTATTAGAGGATTTGAGTGTGAATCCAGTGAGATTCTATGGCCTGTCTAAAACTCATTTAAGATAACTCATGTAATGGACATTTTAATTATCCTTTCATTTTGTTCTTCAACTCGCTATCCCAATATTAAATTAGACTATACGAAAATAAAATATCTAGATCATTTTATTATATAGCCCTTTACAAAAAAACCCATAACTGAATTATGATCAAATGTTATGCTCTCTGCTTTTATAGCGGTTTGATATGATAACTGTCCTGTGCTTTTAAAAAGTAGTTGCTATAGATATTGTCAGCTATATCACTGGGTGTATGTTAATACAAAGACCCAAGGGATAAATTCCTACTTTTGAGTTCAGAGACAAGAGGAAAATATATCTATATCTATATATTTATAGCTATATGTTGATGAATCTATATGCTTTCTGGATTCATAAAATGAAAACTACGTTCCTAATGTATTTTCTTTTTTGGTCTTAGATGCTAGAAAATGTATAGCCAAAGGCGTTGTTCAAGTTGTAGGAGCTCCCATATTCACATGCCTAAAAGGATCTGCTCCTTAGGCCTCCTTCAGGTGTTAACTTTTTTCTGATTTTATCCTTAAATATCTTATCATACATTTCTCTGGAATCTGTAATTTACCTTAAGTCCTCTCAAAAATAGGTGGGTTGCAGATCTTAAATACATTAAATAAATGAATTGCCTTTTATGAAAACATATATGAAAGTGGAAAGGGAGAAAACATTTTCTCCTGACTTCTAACTGACCCTTTCAAACATGTATTGCATATTCTTATATTCACAGGGATGTTCTTATGTTCACAGAGCTCTAACAATCATGAATTTCTTAGCATACAAATGATCCAACATCTTACCAAAAGCAAGTTGCAATCACATACCTATTTTTCAATTGAAATAGCTCAAGTTTGAGAGAAGTTTTTTTTATGATAAACCTTTGGCCCACTTTTCAATAAAATGGGAAGAAAATTGGAAAAAATAATTGAGGTAACAGTTAAAAAATGACTTCATTCTGGAAATTCAGATTGTTTTTGCATGCTATCAAGGTTTTGCAGTTGAAGTTTTTCCCATTACCTGTCATCCAGAAGAGCAGTAGTATGGTCCCTATAAATTATGTCTCAGTGCAATCTCATGAGAAAAATGGGTAACCATTATTTTATCAAATTACTTTTTATCTACAATATTGTTCTCTTGGCTACTGTGGTATTGTAAATTAGGTAATAATATTAGAAAGAAGAGATTCTTATGTAGGTTATAATCTCCTCTTTGATTGCTGACAAAATAACTTTGTCTTTTAAGTAAATCTAATAAAGACCGCATGGAACATGTTGTTATTCAGTACTCCTGTGACTAGATTGGTACTAACACATTCTTGAGATAACATCAGTTGGATAGGAAGGCTTCATTTTATTAGTAGTGTGGTAGTGGGGGTTTATTAAGAAGTATTCCCAGTGACTTGAAGTGTCATTATTTGTAGTGAACCCAATCAGCACAGTTTTGTGTGTCTAAGTCTATTAGTCACACATAAATTGGGAGTAAAAGAGGCAATTGCTAGAAGTATTCTAATGTTG
The DNA here is from genome assembly GCF_011100635.1 of Trichosurus vulpecula. Lineage (NCBI taxonomy): Eukaryota > Metazoa > Chordata > Mammalia > Diprotodontia > Phalangeridae > Trichosurus > Trichosurus vulpecula. Next base: position 144,361,979 of record NC_050577.1, on the reverse strand, counting down.
GGGCTTGGTATGGTATGATCACCCATAGGACAAGAGAGTGAGAGAGTCAAGAAAAGAGGAGAGTGTGGAGTTGAATTGGTTCACAAAGGTGTGGAGATGGAAAAGGGAGAAGAGTGGGAAAATATAACCAGCACAGTGTTGATGGCCTGTGAAAGAACTGAGGAGTAGAGAGAGTGGAGATCATGGTAAAGATAAAAAGCAGAACAAAACAACATTGTTTTAGGGCTTTTAAGGCATGGGGAAAGATAAGGTGATTAAAGATGATCAGATAAAATGATCATGATGATGGAAATGCAATATTTGTGGGTGATAACAAGATCCAGGGTGTAGTTGAAGTACAATGGAACAGTACATGAAGATAACCAAAGATCTATGGAACATAATTTGGGAAACACCAATTTAGTTTATAGTTTGATTTAGAATGAGAAGATAAACTTAGAGGCTACCAAGAACAAAACTTACTTTTGCAGATGAGGAAACTAATGCACAGAGATGTTAACTGTCTTCTTTCAGATTATGCACCTAGTATTTGAAGAGGTATTTTAACCCATGGATTCCTGACTCTTATTCCAAAGCCTTATTCACTAGGCCATGCTGTCTCCAATTTTTTTCACTTAACAGATGAAGAAACAGCCTTACAACGGTGACCTATACATAGCAGACAGTCAATATTTATTGAAATGAATTAAATTGTTGAGTTGATGACAATGCCCAGAGAGATTAGGTGAATTGCCTAAGGTCAAACAGGTGATTCATTGCAAAACCAAGACTAGTACCCAGGTCACTTGACCATTGCCTTTCTGCTATACTTGTTTTCTCCTAATAAACCTAAATAATTAAGTCGGAAGTCAAATAAATAGCCAAAGATGAGAACTTTCTTCCCCTCCCCCTGCTCCATAGGCACTAATACCACAGTAGAAATGCTACATTTGCAAGATATATGAAGTTAGAAAATGGCATTATAGCTGGCTGATAGTTTTGCTGGTAGGCCTGGATATAGCGAGTTATAGAATAAGGGTCTATACTAACTCTTTTCAGCCCACTTATCTTTATGCAGAGATGGAGCAAATCATTACATCTATTCTGGTGGAGGAGACAACAAGCACATATGTAAATATATAAAGCCTAAATGTTAAATGAATAAATATAAATTTGCACAAAGTAGTAAAGGCAGTTTGAAAGGGATGGTACCAACATTGGGGGCGGATCAGGAAAGGATTCATAAAGAAGATGGTACTTGAGATGTGTTTTGAAGTAAGAGAAGGATTCTATAAGGCAGAAATGAGGAGAGAATGTGTTTTAGGTATGGTGGACAGTCAGTTCAAAGGCATGGAGACTGAGTGCGTGGGATAGATGGCAGTTTGACTGGATCATGGAGTGCAGGAGGAGGAAGTTATATATAATGAGCTTCAATAGATAGGTTGGGGACAGCTTTAACTTTACAAGTTGAACAGAAGACTTTACATTTTATCCTAGAGGCAATAGAAGGAAACTAGAGTTAATTAAGTAGATGACTCATATGGTCAGATGTTGGCTTATGAAAAATCAAGTTGGCAGCTGTGTGAAGGATGGACTGGAGTGGGGAGAGAGGAGGTTGAGAGACCGATTAGGTCATTGTCATAATCTATGTGAAGTGAGACATGATAAAAGATTGAATTAAGATGGTGGCTGTGAGTAGAGAGAAATGTTTGGATATTGTGGAGTCAGAAATGGCAAGATCTGGCATTTGATTAAATATGTTGTGTAAAAGAGGGGTAAGAGTCAAGGATGATACCAAGGTTATAAATCTAGGATACTGGACAGATGGTAGTGGACATCCAGGGTGAAATGTCTAATAGGCAATTACTAATAAGAAAATGAAGCTCAGGTGAAAGATTGGGACTGGCTATATAGATCTGCAAGTTATCTGTATAGATATGCTAATGAAAGGTATGATAGTTGATGAGGTGAGAGAAAAATGGAGACAGACACAGAAAAAGGGAGAGAGAAAGAGGGAGAGAGAAACAAAGAGAGAAGAGGAGACAGAGAGGGACAGAGAAGGGCAGAGCGACATGGGGGAAGGAGAGAGAAAGAGGGAGGGAGAGAGATAGAGAGACACAGAGGAAAGGGAGAGAATCAGAGAAAGATAGGGACCAGAGACACAGGAGGTAAGGAGGGAGGGAGAGAGAGGGAGAGAGAGGGAGAGAGAGGGAGAGAGAGGGAGAGAGAGGGAGAGAGAGGGAGAGAGAGAGAGGGAGAGAGAGGGAGAGAGAGGAAGAGAGAGGGAGAGAGAGGGAGAGAGAGGGAGAGAGAGGGAGAGAGAGGGAGAGAGAGGGAGAGAGAGGGAGAGAGAGGGAGAGAGAGGGAGAGAGAGGGAAGAAAGGATAGGAAGAAGTAGGGGAGAGGGAGAGGAAAAATAAGGAAAAGAGAGTGGGAGAAGAGATGAGGGCCCAAGGGAAACCCTTGGGGGCATCTACAGTTAGTGGGAATGATACAGATGATGGATGAGTCAGAAAAGAAGCCTGAGAAAGAACAGTCAGTCATTAAGATTATAGAGGCTCTTTTTCACATGGACTTGTACTCATAAGCAGAGTTCACCAGAAAAAATTTCCCTTTTGAGTTAGGTAGCAAAAAAAAAAAAATGTCGTTTTTAAATACCAGGCATGTACTGTAGATACTTCTTGTTCCACCTGGATTTTTCTTTTTCTTTTCATTGATCTAATATATATATATACACGTGTGTGTGTGTGTGTGTGTGTGTGTGTGTGTGTGTGTGCGCGCGCGTGTGTATTATATTGTTACAAGCCTATCACTGTCAAATCCAAGTTCCATTAAATCAGTCAATTATACCAGAAGCTATTGACAGAGTGCTAGCTGTGAGTCAGGTGTTTTAGAGGTTCCCTAGAAAGTGCCTGTCTGTCTTATCTTTTTGTAAATCAGAATTTGAAAGAACTGCTTAACTAAGGAGGAAACATTTTTTTGGGGGGGTGATGTTCAGCTTCGTTGTACCATACCTATGAGAGGTAGGTGCGTTGTTCCCCCTCACACACAGGAAGAAGACTCTTGGCCCATCTATGCACATACTCCTATTTCTGGTGAGGCCTTATATGTTTGGGACATCTTAGAGCAGGCAGTCTGCTTCAGTGGAGATGGCTCTGGATTTAAATGTCAGAAAATAGGAATTTCAGTTCTGCTGTTTATTTCCTGTGTGGCCTTGGGCAAATCACTTAACCTCTCTGAACCTCCATTTCTTTTCCCTCAAAATAAGGGGCTTGAACTAGGTGACTTTAAGATCCTTTCCAACTTTAAATCTATGAGCCTGTAATTTTGTCATATGCCATAGTCATCCATGGAATCATAGGATCCCTGATTTAGTCAGTCAATAAACATTTATTAAGCATCTACTACGTGCCAGGTGCTGTGCTAAGTGCTGGGCATAAAAGGAAAGCCAAGACAGTCTCTGTTCTATAGGATCTCACAATCTAAGAAGAGAGACATTATGCAGTCAATGATGTACAAACAAGCTATATCCAGAATAAATAGGAAATAATCAAGATAGGGACGGCACTAGAATTAAAAGGCATTGGGAAAGGCTTTATGTGGAAGGTGGGATTTTAGCTCTGGGCTTTAAAGGAAGTCAAGGAAGCCAGGAGGTGGAGATGAGGAAGGAGAATATACCAGGCAGGAGGGACAGTCAGTGAAAGGAAGATAAAGTCTTGTTTAAGAACAGCAAAGAGGCCAGTGTCACTGGTTTGGAGAGCATGTGGGGTGGGGTGGGGTGGGGTGTGGGGTGGGGGAGGGAGTGACATAAGGTATGAGTAGACTAGAAAGATGGAGGGAAGGCAGATTATGAAAGGCTCTGAATGACAAAACAAAGATTTTACATTTGATGAGGTGAGAGGGAGCCAGGGGAGTTTACTAGGTAAGAGGGTGGGGTGACCTGTTCAGACCAGTGCTTTAGGAAAATCACTTATAGCAGGAAGGACCCTTTCAGATCAGCTGGAAGCTAAGGACCAAAAGGTGTTAAGTGGCTTGCTCAAGGTCCCAGTTTCACTTCGAAGTGCCGCTCTTAGTATCTCTAGGAAGTGACCCAGAGGAGAAAAATTGTTTCTCCTCTGGAAGGCAGTGCACCTGCCACCAATTCAAACTCTTCCTGAATTTATTCTGGAAGCAGATTTAGAACTTAAAGGATTCTTAGTGATTCCCTAACCTACCATTTTACTTTTACAAGGGTGGCAACTAGGCCCACCCAGAAAGATTCAATGACTTTGCCCCATTTAAAAACAATATATAAAACACCCTTTTCTCTGATTATTAGAGTAAAAAAAGATGTATATTTTTAAAAAAGTAGCATTGCCCATGTTTGAAGGGTATATAGTTTAATAGCAATCGATGTCAAAAGGCCATGACAATCATGCTGGGGTAAAATCCTGGGGCTTTAAATGCTATATGTGGAAATAGGTCTGAGGCAGAGTAATATTCTTTCTGTGGGTGGATACATTCCTACCATGGAGTGAACAATAGACATGTGGAGAGGGAGGAGAAAAAACACTTTTCCTCTTAAATGTCAAGCCATCCTTTCAAAAATTATTTCAGTGGGCTACCTTTAATAACAGTTAATGAAACACTCAGGGATAAAAGCAAGCATTGCAACCAATTAACACTAGGGGGGTAAAATCATAAAGGTTTTTTAACAATGAGATAAAAAGTGGTAATTTCTTTAATGGAACAGTAATACCTGAAATTTCCATCTTGCCTCCAGGAACTCCATAAATGTCCTTCTTCTAGTCAGTCCCCCAACTACTCTTCTGTCTAATGTATTTAAGGGGTGAACAGATGATTATGCCCACTGAGTGACAGAAGATTCAAGATGATATTAGTACTATAATCAAAGTCACTACAAAATTAGTCTGATACATATGAGTAATCTATATAACAGTTACTATGCATGTGGAAATTAGCCATAAATGATATTTTATTAAACTGTAATTAATATTCTATTTAAGTATATTACATGAGTATTACAGTCGAACTAAGTTTTTGGTTTTAGTTTTTCTCTTCTTTTTATCATTAAATTTTATTTTTAATTTATGGAACAAAACAAACATTTCCATAACATAGTATAATAAAAAGATGATTGCATATGAAACTGCACATCTACTATGCACAACTTGCTATTCTTTTCAAATATACAACAAAATTATCATGTAAATTTTTTTTTCTTCCCTCTCCTGTCTCCCTGCCCTAGAGATGACTACCCTTATATACTCACTCACACACACACACACACACACACACACACACATACAAATTTATTCTATACATACTTCTATTTATCAGTTCTTTCTCTCGATGCAGATAATATATTTATATATCTTTTATAATGAATATGAGTATTCATAGTAGTCAAAATAACTTATTCATTCAAAGTCATTCTTAAAAACAATATTGTTACTGTATACAGTGTTCTCTTGGTTCTGCTCATTTCAGTCTTCATTATTTCATGCAATTCTTTCCATGGTTTTCTTAAATCACTAAGTTCATCATTTCTTATAGCATAATGTCCATCACAACCATATACCACAACTGATTCTCCAACTGATGGGCATCCCCACAATTTCCAGTTCTTTGCCACCACAAAGAGAGCTGCTATAAATATTTTAGAACACATACGTTCTTTTCCTTTTCCCCTAATTATCTTCAAAAATAGAACACGTAGTGGTATTTCTGGGTCAAAGGGTATAGGTAGTTTGATAACTCTTTGGGCATAATTCCAGATTACTCTCCAGAATGGTTGGGTCAGTTCATAATTCACAATGTTTTTATTGATGACTTTTTTTAATACCACCATAACTTCCATCACTGTCTCCTCCCTTGTCCTTCCCACAGAGCTATCCCATACAACAAACAGTATTAAAAACTACATTGTCAATAGATATTGTCATACTAAATACTTAAAATCTACAAAGCTCTGTTAACAACAACCACACTGACACTCTCAGGATGGCTGCTAGCACAGCTTCTTAGATCTGCTTTACTAAGGAAAGCAACTTAAAAGAGGTCAATGATCTTCTTTAATTACATAAAATACAAAAAGAGAAAATACAAAGAAGAGAAATAAAGACCAACAGACAGGGCTCTACTGCCTGAATCAAAGCCAAACTGCTATATATACTTTATGTTCACCACTGGATCAAGAGAGCCTTTACCTCTGAACAGTTGGGGAGATCTGAACATTCGGCCACTCAGAGTCTCAACCTGGGAATCACAAGATCCTTCTCGTAAGTGAGCCCTCAAAGCAAAAGCTCACCTCTCAGAATATATATTCTTTTGGCTAATAGGCTCAGAGTCAGAAGGCATTACAACTCTCCTGAGTCAGTGCCTAATTAGCTTAGTACCAAAAGGTGTGGGAGCCTTCCTACAAGCAAGCTTCCCCAAGCAAGCTTCCCTTAATGGGCTCCATGTGAGGCCTATTAGTGGGTGGGGAAGATCTTAACCCCCACCCCCATTAGGATTGCAAGCGCATAGAACAAAAAGCTTAAAGTGGTAGAAATCAAAGCATGTGGGAACAGGCTAAAGCGCATATTATTCCCATTGTCCTGTCTGTTACTGAAGTTGTCCTTAAAATGCTTTTAGTGAGTGTACAGAGTTTACATCCCAATATGTTCATACAATTACAAAAATTAATCATTTTTCCCACCTACTTAATAATCTAAAGAACACTAAATATAAAGGAAAACTGTAGAATAGCAGCTTGCCCAATGGTTATTTCTAGCTGAATTGTAGCAAATAATATGATTGTGAGGTTTTTATGCCATAATACCTGGTCGATTTTTGTGTAGATGCCATTACCACTGAGAAAAGGGTATATTTCTTTCTATCCCCATTCAGTGTTTCTCCAGAGGTCTATCATATGTAACTTTTCTAAAATTCTGTTCATCTCCTTAACTTCTTTCTTGTTTATTTTGTGGTTAGATTTATCTAGTTTTGAGAGGGGAAAGTTGAGTTTTCCCACTAGTATAGTTTTGCTGTTTGTTTCTTCCTATAACTCACTTAACTTCTCCTCTAAGAATTTGGATGTAATAACACTTGGTGCATATATGGTTAGTATTGATAGTACTTCGTTTTCTATGGTACCTTTTAGTAAGATGCAGTTTTCTTCCTTATCTCTTTTGATTAGACCTGTTTTTGCTTTTCTTTGAGGTCAAGGTTGCTACCTCTGCTTTTTTTAACTTCAGTTAAAGCATAATATATTCTGCTCCAGCCTTTTACCTTTGCTCTGTGTATATCTCTGCTTCAAATGTGTTTCTTGTAAACAACATATTTATGGTTTTTAATCCACTCTGCTATTCCATTCCATTTTATGGAAGAGTTCATCCCATTCACATTCACAGTTATGATTACTAACTGTGTCTTTCTCTCTATCCTATTTTTCCCCTTGTTTATACTTTTCTCTTTCCTTTCACGCTTTCCCTCCTCACCAGTGTTTTGCTTCTGACCACCACCTCCCTCAATTTTCCCTCCCTTCTATTAGCGCCCCTCCTCTTCTTTCCCCTTTCCCCTCCTATTTCCTTAAAGGATAAGATAGATTTCTATAACCAACTGAATGTATATGTTATTTCTTCTTTGAGCCAAATCTGATGAGAATAAGATTCCAACCATGCCTGCCCCCCTCTTCTTTCCTCTACTGTAATTATGCTTTTTCATGTGATGTAATTTACCCTATTCTGCCTCCTCCTTTCCTCTTCTCCCAATACAACCCTTTTTTGCCCCTTACTTAGTTTTTTTTTTATCATCACATCAAAGTCAATTCATACCCACATCTGCCATCTATGTATATCCCTTATCACTGCCCTAATGAAGAAACAGTTCTCAAGAGAACAAGATGCTTCTTCCCATGCTCATTTTCTTGTGTCCATTTCCTGGCTTTTAAAGTTGAACTGTCCTGCTGGAGCATGGAGGGGGCGGGTGCCGTTTACCAGGGGCCTGGTCACTGGCTTTGTGTGCTGGGGCACCAGGTTGCTGGCAGCTAGAGGCTCTAGGGGTCTGGAACCAGAAAATAATATGAGAAGAAAAAAATAATAATACCAACAAAAATTCCAAATGCACAGAAGTAAAAGAGATCTTTAGGGGGAAAATTGAAAGGATGTTTTCCTTGTAATTTTGTTAAAATTACAGCACACAGGGGCAGCTAGGTGGCACAGTTGAATAACATGTTTTTTTCTTTCCATTTACCTTTTTATGCTTCTTTTGAGTCCTGTATTTGAAGATAGAATTTTCTGTTTAGCTCTGGTTTTTTCATCAGCAATGGTTGAAAGGCCTCTATTTCTTTCAATGTCCGCCTTTTCACATGAAATATTATGCTCACCTTTGATGGGGAGTTGATTCTTGGTTGTAATCCAAGCTTCTTTGCTTTCCAGAATATCCATCTGATCCTTTAATGTAGAAGCTGCTAAGTCCTGTGTAATCCTGACTGTGGTTCCACAATATTTAAATTCTTTCTAGCTGTTTGCAGCATTTTCTTCTTAACCTGGGAGCTCTGGAATTTAGCTATAATATTTATTGGAGTTTTTATTTTGGGATTTCTTTCAGGAGGTGATCAGTATGTATGAGTATTTTACCCTCTGGGACTAGGATATCAGGGTAGTTTTCCTAGATAATTTCTTGGAAGGTGCTGTCTAGACTATTTTTTACATCATGGCTTTCATGTAGTCCAACAATACTTATATTATCTCTCCTGGATCTGTTTTCCAGATCAGTTATTTTTCCAATGAGATATTTTACATTTTCTTCTATTTTTTCATTCTTTTTATTTTGTTTGACTGATTCTTGATGTCTCATAGAGTCATTAATTTCCACCTGCCAAACTATAATTTTTAGGGAATTATTTTCTTCAGTTAGTTTTTGTACTCCCTTTTCTATTTGGCCAATTCTACTTTTTAAGGAGTTGTTTTCTTCAGTCTTCTTTTTCCAACCTGCTGACTCTTGCATACCTCTCATTTCTTTTCCCAGTTTTTCTTCTAGCTCTCTTATTTAAGTTTTAAAATCCTTCTTGAGCTCTTCCAAGAAGGCTTTTGGGGCTTGGTACCAATTAACATTCTCCTTTGAGGTTTCAGATGTAGCTACATTGACAATGTTGTCCTGTTCTGAATTTGTGTTTTGATCTTCCCTGTCCCCACAGAAACTTTCACTAGTCAATGTTTTTTTTTTCTTCTTGCTCATTTTCTTGTGTCCATTTCCTGGCTTTTAAAGTTGAACTGTCCTGCTGGAGCATGGAGGGGATGTGCTGTTTACCAGGGGCCTGATCACTGGCTTTGTGTGCTGGGGCACCAGGTTGCTGGCAGCTGGAGGCTCTAGGGGTCTGGAACCAGAAAATAATATGAGAAGAAAAAAATAATAATACCAACAAAAATTCCAAATGCACAGAAGTAAAAGAGATCTTTAGGGGGATAATTGAAAGGATGTTTTTCTTATAATTTTGTTAAAATTAAAGTACGCAGGGGCAGCTAGGTGGCACAGTGAGGAGATCACTGGCCCTGGAATCAGGAGGACCTGAGTTCAAATATGACCTCAGACACTTGACACACTAACTAGTTGTGTAACCTTGGGCAAGTCATTTAACCTGAATTGCCCTGCCTTCCCCTCTCCAAAAAAAATTAAACTACACATTTTTGATGAATTGTAACCAATAGATTTTATAGTTTTATGTAAGAATTTTTGATTTTGTATACTTTAATTATATATACATATATATATATAATATATATAATATACATATATGTATATTATATATAATATATATGTATATTATATATATAATATATAATATACATATATATGTATATATATAACATATATACATATATATGTGTATATGTGTATATATATATTTGGTTGCTGTTTGTTTTTTAAAAATATTTTCTAATTCAGTATTTACTTTTATAAAAAAACATTTTTTTCTTTTAAAAGTTTGTGTTACAAATTCTATCCTTTCCTCCCACCCCCTTCTACATCCACCAAGAAGGCAATCAATACAATATCTGTTATACATGTGAAATCACACAAAATGTATTTCCATATTTTATTGTTGTTATTTCCATAACAGTGATTTCAGTCATGTCTAACTCATGGTGACCCCCATTTGGGGCTTTCTTGGCAAAGATACTGGAGTGGTTTGCCATTTCCTCCTCCAGCTCATTTTACAGATGAGGAATGGAGACAAACAGTTTTAAGTGACTTGCCCATGGTCACACAGCCATTAAATATCTGAGGCCAGATGAATCTTCCTGACTTCAGGCCCAGCACTCTATCTACTGTACTGCCTAGCTGTTAATTTCCATATTAACCACTAAAAAAAAGCAAGAAAGACTTTGGGGAACCAAGATGACAGAGTAAGAAGTAAGTTCCTCTCATTCTCCCTTATTGACTTCTGAAAGCCCAGAAAATATTGTCCCAGGAAAAACTTTGGAACAGCTGAGCCAGCAGAAAGATGGGGTACAGTAGTCTTCTAGCCAGGGAAGCTTGGATGATTAATGAGAAAGGCCCCTCTTGCTCTGGTAGAAGTGGAGCAGTATAGGATGGGAGGCATCACAGCAAGCCAGTGGCAAGCCCCACTTCAGCCAACCAGGGGGAGATCTTGAGCCCCAGGGTGGTGGAGCAGACAGGTGCCAACAACAGGACCCACCAACTGCCTCAGTATAGGCAGGGGAAGTGGTAGACACCAGCTTGGAAAACTACCACATGCTCTGGTGGGCAGGCATCTTCCAGCAGCCAAACCTTCCAGTGCTTTCAAAAAGCCTGGTTGAGAAGGTGTCCTCCAGGGGCCAGATTCCCCACCCTCAAGCTGCCAGACCCCTATAGCTTCCAGCTGCTAGCACCTGAGGCTCCAGCACTCAAAGACAGTGACCAGGCCCTGGGCTTCCAGCACAAAAAATTTGGGTCAGTGCCCCCTGTGCTCCAGCAGGAGAGGTCAACTTTAAAAGCCAGGAAATAGGCAAACACCATGAACAAAAAGCAGAAATGGACAACCAGCATAGCTTCTCATTGTGGGGACAGGGAAGATTAAGGCACAAATTCAGAAGAGGACAGCATTGTCAATATACCCACATCTGAAACCTTAAAGGGGCATATGAACTGGTCTCAAGCCCCAAAAGCCTTCTTAGAAGAGCTCAAGAAGGATTTTAAAAGTCAAATAAGAGTTAGAAGAAAAATTGGGAAAAGAAATAAGGTATGCAAGAAAGAGTCAACAGCTTGGAAAAGGAAGGACAAAAATTGACTGTTGTAAACTAGTCCTTAAAAAATACAATTGGCCAAATGGAAACAAGTACACTGAAGAAAACAACTCCTTAAAAAGTAAAATGGGCCAAATGGAAAAGCAGGTACAAAATCTAATTGAAGAAAACAATTCATTAAAAATTCAAATTGGTCAAGTGGAAGCTAATGACTCCATGAGATATCAAGAATCAGTTAAAGAAAAACAAAAGAATGAAAAAAAATAAACATAAAATGCCTCATTGGTAAAACAACTGACCTTAAGAATAGATACAGGAGAGATAATCTAAGAATTATTGGTCTACCTGAAAGCCATGATTAAAACAATACCCTGGACCACATCTTTCAAGAAATTGTTGAGGAGGGGTGAGGAGCCAAGATGGCGGCTGGAAAGCAGGGACTAGCATGAGCTCCCCACCAAGTCCCCCCAAAAACCTATAAAAAATGGCTCTGAACAAATTCTAGAACTGCAGAACCCACAAAATAGCAGGGGGAAGTAGGGCTCCAGCCCAGGACAGCCCGGATGGTTGCTGGGTGAGGTCTATGGCATATGGAGCTGGGAGCGGAGCAGAGCAGAGCAGAGTCCAGCATGGGTCGAGCGGACCAACCAGACCAGGAACAGGGCAGAGCGGGCCCTAGCTCCCTGAATCAGTGAGCTGTGGCAGTTGCCAGACTTCTCAACCCACAAACACCAAAGACAACAGAGAAGAACTGCAGAACCCACAAAACAGTGGAGGGAAGCAGGGCTCTTGCCCAGGACAGCCTGGATGGTCACTGGGTGAGGTCTATTGCTCACGGAGCTGGGAGCGGAGCGGAGCAGAGCAGACCCCAGTGCGGGCGGCAGCAGGACCAACCAGACCAGGAACCGGCTGGAGCGGGTCCTAGCACCCTGAATCAGTGAGGTGCGGCAGTTACCAGACTTCTCAACCCACAAACACCAAAGACAACAGAGAAGGTTAGTGGAAAAAGCTGCTGGGGACAGAGTGAAAGAAGGAGTTCGCAGTTCGGTCACTGCCCCTGGGCAGCGGAGGTGGGGCAGCTACAGAAGTATAGCTGCAGTTGCTTCTGGCCCCAGGCCCACCTGGTGGGAGGAATTAAGTGGTGGATCAGAGCAGGAGTGAAGAGTCTGCTGAAAATCTAAGTCCAGTCCGGGTTGGGGGTTCTTGGGGAAGGAGGAGTGCCAGTGTGGCAGAGCTGGCACATCCCCCCAAGCTTGGAACATAGAACTCTTCACTCTACAAGTAGTCATACCCCGCTGAAAAACTCAAGGGTCAAGTAATTTGGCTGGGAACATGGCCAGGCAGCAAAAACGCACCCAGATTCAGCCTCGGACTCTGGAATCTTTCTTTAGTGACAAAGAAGACCAAAACGTACAGCCAGAAGAAGTCAACAAAGTCAAAGAGCCTACAACAAAAGCCTCCAAGAAAAACATGAACTGGTCTCAGGCCATGGAAGAGCTCAAAAAGGGTTTGGAAAAGCAAGTTAGAGAAGTAGAGGAAAAATTGGGAAGAGAAATGAGAAGCATAAAAAGGTCATCAAGAAAAAGAAATCGCAAGGGACTTACTAAAGTTGAACTGTTTGGTTATATTCCTACATGGAAAGATGATGTGTATGATTCATGAGACCTCAGTATTAGAGTAGCTGAAGGGAATATGCAGATATATATGTGTATATATATATATATATATATGTATGTATATATATGTATGTATATATACACACACACACATACATATATACATACACACAATATATATATACACACACACACATATATATACACATATATTTGCATATATATATATATATATATATAGAGAGAGAGAGAGAGAGAGAGAGAGGGCACAGGGTGAGTTGAATATGAAGGGATGATATCTAAAAAAATAAAATCAAATTAAGGGATGAGAGAGGAAGATATTGAGAGAGGGAGAAAGGGAGAGATAGAATAGAGTAAATTATCTCTCATAAAAGTGGCAAGAAAAAGCAGTTCTGTAGGAAGGGAAGAGAAGGCAGGTGAGGGGGAATGAGTGAATCTTGCTCTCATCAGATTTGACCTGAGGAGGGAATACCATACACACTCAATTGGGTATCTTACCCCACAGGAAAGAAGGAGAAAGAAGATAAAAAAGGGGGGATGATAGAAGGGAGGGCAGATGGGGGAGGAGGTAGTCAAAAACAAACCCTTTCGAAAAGGGACAGGGTCAAGGGAGAAAATACAATAAAGGGGCATAGGTTAGGAAAGAGCAAAACATAGCTAGTCTTTCATAACATGAGTATTGTGGAAGGGTTTTACATAATGATACACATGTGGCCTATGTTGAATTGCTTGACTTCTTAGGGAGGGTGGGTGGGAAGGGAAGAGGGGAGAGAATTTGGAACTCAAAGTTTTAAAAACAGGTTTTCAAAAACAAAAAAAAGTTTTTTCACGCAACTAGGAAATAAGATACACAGGCAATGGGGCATAGAAATTTATCTTGCCCTACAAGAAAGGAAGGGAAAAGGGGATGGGAGGGGAGTGGGGTGACAGAAGGGAGGGCTGACTGGGGAATGGGGCAACCAGAATATATGCCATCTTGGAGTGGGGGGGGGGGAAACGGTAGAAATGGGGAGAAAATTTGTAGTTCGAACTCTTGTGAAAATCAATGCTGAAAACTAAATATATTAAATAAATTAAATTAAAAAAAACAAATAAAATAAAACAATATTATGTTGCAATTATAAAAAAAATGAAATTATTGAGAAAAACTGCCCTGATAGCCTTAAAGAGAGGGTAAAATTATCACTGAAAGAATCTACCAATCACCTCCTGAAAGAGATCCCAAACTGAAAATGCCAAGGAATATTGTAGCCAAATTCCAAAATTATCAGGTCAAAGAGAAAATACTGCAAGTGGCCAGAAAGAAACAATTTAAATATCATGGAACCACAGTCAGGATTATGCAGGACCTTGCAGCTTCTACATTAAAAGATCAAAGGACATGGAATACAATATTCCATAAGTCAAAGGGATTAAGTACCCAGTGCAATTGAGCATAATCTCTCAGGGGAGGAGATAGATATTCAATGAAATAGGAGACTTCCAGACATTTCTGATGAAAAAACCAGGGCTCAACAGAAAATTTGAACCTCAAATACAAGACTCAATAGAGACGTAAAAAGGTAAACAGGAAAGAAAAAAACAACACCATGTTATTAATAAGGGCAAACTGCATCCCTACAAGGAAAGATGACACTTCTAACTCTTGAGAATTGTATCATTATTATGACATTTAAAAGGGGTATACATACTCAGAGGGCATGAATATAAGTTAACTTTTATGTGATGATAAAAAAAAATCTAATTAGATGGAAAAAAGGGATTGTATTGGCAGAAGAGGAAAGGAGGAGGCAGATAAGGGCAAATTATGTCACACAAAAAGGCGCAAAGACCTATTACAGTAGAGGCAAAGAAAGGAGGGATATAAGCATTGTTTGAACCTTACTCTCATCAGATTTGACTCAAAGAGGGAATAACATAATCAATTAGATATAGAAATCTAACAGTCTGTAGGAAGTAGGAGGGGAAAGGGGAAAGAAAAGGGAGAGGGCTGATAGAAGGGAGGGCAGACTGAGGGAGGTGGTGGTCAAAAGCAAAACTCTTAAGAGGACAGAAAGGGAGAAAAGAGAGAGAAAAGCATAAATTGGGGTGGGGAATAAGATGGAGAGAAAGACACAGATAGTAATCATAACTGTGAATATGAATGGGATGAACTCTCCCATAAAACAGAGGCGGATAGCAGAGTGGATTAAAAACCACCATCATACAATGTGTTGTTTATAAGAAACATATTTAAAGCAGAGAGATACGCGCAGAGAAATGGTAAAGGGCTGGAGCAGAATATATTATGCTTCAGCTGAAGTAAAAACAAAAGCAGAGGTAGCAATCCTGATCTCAGACAAAGCAAAAGCAAAAATAGATCTAATTAAAAAAGATAAGGAAAGAAACTACATCCTGCTAAAAGGTACCATAGACAATAAAATAATATCACTACTAACTATATATATATATATATATATATATATATATATATATATATATATATATATGTGTGTGTGTGTGTGTGTGTGTGTGTGTGTATATATGTGTGTATATATATATATGTGTGTGTGTGTATATATATATGTATACACACACACACACACACACACACATATATACACATACACACATATACCAAGTGGCATAGCATCCAAATTCTTAGAGAAGTTAAGGCAACGACAGGGTAAAATAGACAGCAAAACTATACTAGTGGGGGACCTCAACTTCTCCCTCTTAGAACTAGATAAATCTAACCACAAAATAAACAAAGAAGTTAAGGGGCTGAATAGAATTTTAGAAAAGTTAGGTATGGTTGACCTCTGGAGAAAATTGAATGTGGATAGAAAGGAATATAGCATTTTCTCAGCAGTACTGGCATCTACAGAAAAATTGACCATGTATTAGGGCATAAAAACCTCACAATCCTATATAGAGGGACAGAAATGTTAAATAAATCCTTTTCAGATCATGATGCAATGAAAATATAAATAAAGGGCCATGGAAAGATAGACTAAAAATTAATTAGAAAATAAATAATCTAATCCTAAAGAATGAGTCAAACAACAAATCATAGAAAAAATTAATAACTTCATTCAAGAGAATGACAATAATGAGACAACATACCAAAATGTGTGAGATGTAGTAAAAGTGGTTCTTTGGGGGAAGTTTTATATCTTTATATGCTTACATGAATAAAATAAAGAAAGAAGAAATTAATGAATTGGGCATGCAACTAAAAAGCTAGAAAAAGAACAAATTAAAACCCCTAATTAAATACCAAATTAGAAATTCTGAAAACCAAAGGAGAGATTAATAAAATTGAAAATTAGAAAACTATTGATCTAATAAATAAAACTGAGAACTGGTTTTATGAAAAAAATAGATAAACCTTTGGATTAATTTGATTTAAAAAAGAAGCAAACCAAATTACCAGCATCAAAAATGAAAAGGGTGAATTCACCACCAATGAAGAGGAAATCAAAACAATAATTAGGAGATATTTTGCTGAAATGTATGCCAATAAATTTGACAACATTGCAAAAATGGATGAACATTTACAAAAATCTAAATTGCTCAAATTAACAAAAGAAGAAATAAAATACTTAAATAACCCCAGTTCAGAAAAGTAATTGAACAAACCATCATTGAACTCCCTAAGAAATAATCTCCAAGGCCAGATAGATTTGCAAGTGAATTCTATCAAACATTTAAAGAACAATTCATTCTAATACCATGTAAGCTATTTGGGAAAATAGGTGAAGAAGTCCTGGCAAATTCTTTTTATAATACAAATATGATGCTGATACCTAAACTGGGAAGAGTTAAAACAGAGAAAGAAAATTATAGACCAATTTCCATAATGAATATAGATGCAAAAATTTAAAGAAAATACTAGCAAATAGAAATATACTATGACTAGGTAGGATTTATACCAGGAATGCAGGACTGGTTCAATATTAGGAAAACTATCAGCATGATTGGCCACATAACAACAAAAACTAACAAATCATATGATTATTTCAATAGATATGGAAAAAGCATTTGACAAAATATAACAGCCATTCCTATTAAATACACTGGAGAGCATAGGAATAAATGGGGTCTTCCTTAAAATGATAGGTAGCATCCATCTAACACCATCAGCAAGCATTATACATAATAAGGATAAGATAGAAGCATTTCCAATAAGATCAGGGTGAAAAAAGATTGTCCCTTATCACCACTGTTATTCAATTTTGTACTAGAAATGTTAAATTTAGCAATAAGAGAAGAAAAAGAAATTGAAGGAATTAGAATAGGCAAAGAAGAAATAACACTATTACTCTTTGCAGTTGATATGATGGTATACTTAGAAATTCCTAGAGAATCAAGTAAAAATATACTTGAAATAATAAATTTAGTAAAGTTGCAGGATATTAAATAAACCTACATAAATCATCGGCCTTTCTATATACTACTGACAAAGTCCAACGGCAAGAGATAGAAAAAGAAATTCCATTTAAATTTACTGTAGACATTATAAAATATTTGGGAGTCTACCTGCCAAAACAATCCTAGGAACTATATGAACACAATTACAAAACACTTCTCACATAAATAAAGTCAGATCTAAATAATTGGAAAAATATTAGTTGCTCAAGGGTAGGCAGAGCTAATGTAATAAAAATGACAACTTTACCTAAATTAAATTGCTTATTCAGTGCCATACCAATAAAACTACCAAAAAATTATTTTACAGAGCCAGAAAAAACAATAACAAAATTCATTTGGAAGAACAAAAGATCCAGAATATCAAGGGAATCAATGAAAAGTAATGCAAGAGAAGGTGACCTAGCCTGTACCAGATCAAACTTTCCTATTACTGCTGAGGGTACTACCATTTCCCCAATCACTCAGACTCATAACTTTGGCATTATTCTCAACTCATCCCTCTCTTTTACCACCCATATCTAATCTGTTGTCAAGTCCTGTCAATTTTACCTTGTGAACATCTCTCATATAGATCCTCTTCTGGAAGGAATAAATAATGCAAGGGAGGACAATCAGAATCCCAAAAGCCTCACTAGAAAAATGGAACCAATCTAATAATAAAATAGTATAAATATGAATTTCTAAGCCAGGTTTCAAAAAACCAGCTTCACTGGTACAGTGTGACAAGATAACAATTTAATGAAAAAAAAAAGGATTTACTACTTTTAGTAAATGGTTAGTAAATTATGAACCAAACATATGGCATTTCAGCCAAAAAAAGTCAAACACAGTCTTGTTGTTTTTGTTCAATTGGTTTGAGTAGTGCACAACTTTTTGTGACTCCATTCAACCTACTTTCTGCCTCCTTCTATTTTGCTTGGTATTTAGACTTCATCTGGAGAACTGCATTCAGTTCTGGGAACTACATTTTAGGAAGACCATTGGATAAGCTGGCATGTCATCTGAGAGTCTATGTGGCCCAGTTGATGCAGTGTGGTGAAGGAATTGTTGGAATTCAATGAATCACACTGACTCCATCTTGTGACTCAATTCTGGAGCTAGCTCAGTTCCCTTTTTATTCAGTTATGGGTCTAGTCCAATTTCTGTTTTGTGAAAGAGTTTTCTTCAGTTATGGGAATTGTGGGAAAACTTTATTGAATTGTTTGGACCTAGTCCTTCATGGCTAGGAAGCTGGACCACCTCAACCAGTTGCTTAGAGACCCATATACAAGGATCTAGGTTATGCTGACCAGAAACCCAGCCAGATCCTAAGATTGATACAATTAGTTTTCTCACAATTATACATCTCAAGCAACCCAGCTGTCTTATCTGAAAACCAACCCCACACTAGCCAATCAATTATTGTTTCCATGTTCCTTTGCTGTTCCCCTCCCAACTCAGAAAACCCCTAATCTTTCCTCCAATTAGAAATTGGATCACCTCCCTATACATTCTGTTTTGTATCTTGCTTATTGTTATTTTTTAATGCATAAAAATCTGTCTCCTCCTCTATTCAGGTCCATTGCCAAATTGAGGAGGTCTGGTCCTGATTTATTATGCAATTGGCATGTATTACTTTTTTTTAAATTTCTTTATTTATTTTTAGTTTACCACACACGGTTCTACATAGTTTTGAGTTCCAGATTTTCTCCCCTCCCTCCCCCCTCCCTCCCCAAGACGGCATGGAGTCTCATATAACTGTCATGTATAACTTCGCATTGAATTAATTTATGCACTAGTCAAGTTGTGGAGAAGAATTTTGACCAATGGAATGAATCATGAGAAAGAAGAATCAGAACCAAAAAAAAAACCCCAAAAACAAAAACAAAAGAGAAGCAAAAAAGGCGAGCATGTAGTGCGCCTCGATCCGTATTCAAATGGCGTGTATTACTTAATAAATCAATCTGCTTGGAAGCTCAAACCTTTGTTTCCTCAGTAATTTCATTTAATTGGCCAGTCACAGTGGTTATCAGGGTCAGGAAGAATTGGGTTTAAATGTTATGTCTTGCTGGATGTTAGATCCTGGGCAAGTCACAACCTGTCATTGTACCAGGCAACTCTCTAAAATCTAAAATCTTAAGCTGTGGAGAAGGTGCTGATCTGCATCAGGAGAGGAAGGCCTTCAGCATGAGTTCCTTACACTGTTGAAATTACAATACCATCTAAAAAAAGTGTGAAAGACTGAAGAATATTTTGGGAAGATTCATTTGACAGTGGCAGAAGGAATGAAGTGGAGAGACAGGCATTCTAGAGAACAGGTGGGAGGGAACTACTACAGTCATTTAAGCAATGAATTGCCCAGAGGCTGAAAAAATTCAACCAATTATATTCTACTCATGTATTTAGCAGTGATCTGTTTAGAACAATGTAATTCATGTATGGGTCAAGAATGTGGGAACAGAAATGAATTTTTCCACCTACAACATAACCTTACATGTATAATCTTATCTTTTGTCTGATGTGTTGAGAAAAGTTGACTTTTTAACCTTTTAAAAAATTTAACTTAAGTTAAAAAAAACCTGCCAGCTCTCTCTAATGAAAGATTTATTTGAATTGGAAATCATTAGTCTTAATTGTAATGCTGATTTCTAAGCTCTTTGGTGAATTTGAAGTCATTGATTTTGAGCTTTGAAATCAACATCATATCAACAACATTTCTAGGAAGGACTCTCACTCAGCTTTAGCTTTGCTTCCATATAAGTTAATTACTTGCCTGTTGGTCAAAGAATTAAGGGGGAGAACACTCTTTGGATATGTCTATTTATCTTTTAGTTACCTTGCCTAGTATGACTCTTAGGTGCATAGAGTAAGTTATTTGATGTGGCTCTGTAGCTGCACTGGGGTCTGATTTCTTCTAAAACTCAAATTTTTCTGCCACCTTTTCTGACTTCATGAGTTATATTTGGATCTCTCTCTGAAGGTGCCTTCAACAACTCTATAATTCTGATCAAGAATTCAGTTTCTCCTTGAAACTCCCTCACATAGGCTTATTCTTTGTGACGTGATGCTGATTATCTTTGTTCTTCCTTGGATGTGCTGAGATGGCTACGAGTCTTTGAAGTTCTGAGAGTTAAAAAAAGAGCAGCTGAAATGTAAATTTGGGTTCTGTTTTCATATAGAAATGATCTTCAGTATTGGAATTGAACAACTTTGTTAGTATAATATGGGTGTTGCATAGCAAATAGGGAAAAACAAATGAAAAGGGCCTTTGAAAAGGAAGGACTATCCTCTTTTCTTTTTTGTTTTTAACTGCTTATGGACTGGGGAAATACATTGTATAAAGTCACTCTGGACTTAAATAAAGCTACTTCCTCTCTTTTCAGTCTCTTCTTAACTCCTTACAACCTGGTTTCTGATCTCATCATTCCATTTAAACTGCCACCTCTGAAGCTACCAACAATCTCCTAGTTGCCAAATCCAATGGGCTTTCCTCAATCTTCATTCTTCTTGACCTCTATGCAGCCTTTGACATTGTCAGTCATTCTCTTCTCTTTGATATTCTCTTCTTGCTAGGTTTTTGGGACACGACTCTGATTCTCCTCCTATCTGACCATTCTTCAGTCTCCTTTGCTGGATCCTCCTCTAGTTCATTCTCACTAACTGTGGGTATCCCATAGAGCTCTATCTTGGCCCCTCTTCTCTTTTCCCTCTATACTACTTCACTTGGTAATCTCATCATGTCCCATGGATTTAATGATCATTTCTATCCTGCCTCAACCTATCCAGCCTTAACCTCTCTGATAATTTTCAGTCTCTCACTTCCAAATGCATTTCAGACATCTTGAACTGGAAGTCCAGTAGACATATCCATATACAACATGTACAAAATTGAATACATTTTCTTTTCTTCTAAATCTTCTCCCTTTCTAAATTTCCCTAATACTGTCTCTTCTCAGTCCCCCCAGGCTCTCAATCTAGGGGCTATCTTTGGCTCTTCACTATCTTTCACCCCACCAATATCCAAATATATAGCCAACACCTGTCAATTTAAGCTTTGCAATATGCCTTGAATATGTCCCCTTCTCTCCTCTGGTACTGCCAACAATTAGGTGCAGGCCCTTATCACCTCAATTACAATAGTCTATTGGTTGGTCTGCCTGCCACAAATCTTTCTCCAACTCCAGTCTATCTAGCAGCCACCAAAGTGATTGTCCTAAAGCACGGGTCTAACCACATTACTCCTCCTACTCCGTAAACTCCAGTGGCTCCCCATCACCTCTCCCATCAAATACAAAATCCTTGTTTTGGCATTCAAAGTCTTTGATTACCAATACCACCATGTTTTCAATATTCTTAGACTTTACACCCCCCCCCCCCACCATGGTCTCCAGTATAGTACACTGGATTCCTTGCTTTGCCATGGAAAAGACACTCCATAACTTTCTGTTCTCATCTCTGCCTCCTGGCTTCCTTGGCTTCCCTCAGATCCCAGCTAAAATCTCATCTTCTGCAACCCCTCTTAATTCTAGTACTTTCTTTCTGTTAATGATTTCCTATTTATGCCATATATATTTGTTTGTATATATTTGTTTGCTTGTAGTCTCCCCCATTAGATTGCAGGGTCCTTGAAGAAAGGAACTGTCTTATACATTTTTTTTTTGTATCAACAGGGCTTAGCACACTACCTGTCATAGAGCAGGCATTTAATAAATGCTTATTGACTGACTGACAGAAAATACTCCACAACCATTCTTTTGACTGTTACCTCTTCCCTTTACTTAAATTGGTTCACCCAATTTAGAGGTACTTCTGATGTTCTGTATTGACTATCTTCAGTACAGTGGAACCGGGCAAGGAAAAAATACTGCATCTTTGAAAGATACCTAAGAGGGAGGGTAAGTAAGCTGGAGGTTTAGTCACTTGTTATGGTGTCCCGGTCCATTACAGCTGCTTTTGAGGTCTTGAAAGTTTCCACAGAAGAGGGAAACTAATCAGTCAACAAATCAATCATTCTGTGTTTATTGAGTACTTACCATGTTTTAGCCTCTGTGGTAAATCTGTGCACTGGGATGTAAAGAAAAGCAAAAACAGTCACTGCTTTCAAGGAGAGTGCATTCTTATGGAGGAGACTAAAGAGAAATAAATGTGTACATACATGATATATCCAGAATAGATGAAGGTAATCTGAGGTGGTGTATGAGGAGGGCAGAGTTTATAATCTCAAAGAGGATCATAAACATGTCTGAAACGTTCGGAACCGCCGGATATAAGAAACTCTCAAAGTAGAAGGCAGAAGAATCAAAACATTTATTTAGGCTCCACAGTAACCAACCCATGAACCAGCAACCCCATTTTGATATATTGATCAAAAGCTTCCAGGCCCAATAAGTACGCCTTGAAAGAGTAACCAGGAGGCTACAGAGAAGCATGATTGCGTAAAGCAAAATCATGTTTCCCCCTCTATGGTAATAAGATTACCCACTGGACTGAAGTCTTTGTTCAGCTTCCTCCCGTAGGTCAGCTCTGCTACTGGCAGCTCCTGCTTCTGCTGTGTCTGTGGCTGTGGCTGTAACTGTCGCTGTAACTGTCGCTGTAACTGTCGCTGTAACTGTCTCTGGCTCCAACCGGAAAAGGAAAAGAGGATCTTCAAGCTGTCCTCTCCCCTCTTATAGAGTTTTTGACATCATCAAGCACCGCCTGAACGACCAGGGCCGATTGGTTCTTGACTTGGCCCCTCCCCCTAGCGTAGCCGTTAACACCTCCCCTCAGCCAGCCCCATGACTCATCACACAGGAAGTTGTCTGCTGCCTGGAATGCTCTTTGGGCTTCCTGCCCCGGAAGAGCAAGCCACAGTGTCCAGAGGCTCAATGAGGTAAGCTGAGTCATTCAAAGAAAACAAAGGCCATTCTGGCTACAGGTGGTAAGGCATTAGTAGCGAGAAGACTGGAAAAGGCCTTTTGCAGAAGGCTAAGTATCGAATGGAACCAGGGAAACTAATTGGTGAAAGAGAAAAGTATTTCTGTGATGCTAGATGCAAGCTTTTATTTCATACATTTTAAATAACACAAGGGAATGAAGCTACAGGCCTGTTCTTGAGACCCTTGGGGACATATGAAGGGGGAAAAGGATACATTGCATGTGGATGTGGTCACTGGAGAGACACAGATGCAACCTGATCTCAGGAGGGGCAGAAGACATCAGGAGAGAAGGAGGCTAAGGTATGATTTTTAGATCATGACAGGAGGATGAAGGGTATCTATCATCATGCAAAAGGCAACCCTCATGTCCCAGTGCTTGGGTTATGGCTGGCCCTCATCACTCCTCCCAGTCTGGTGTATGAATACCTGGATTGTTCCACACACCAAGGGCTTCTTAGTGACATCTGTGGCAGCCAAGTATTTTGTAGGGAGAGAATGAGGTCCTTTGCAGGCATAGCTGTTTAGTTTCCTACCTACAGCAGCTAGGTGGCACAGTGGATAGTGTACTGGGCATGGAGTCAGGAATGTCTGAGAGCAAATCCAGCTTCAGATACTTCCCAGGTCTGTGACTCTGGGCCAGTCTCTTACCCTCTGTCTACCTTAGTTTTCTCAACTGCAAATTGAGGATAGTCATAGCAGCTATCTCTAAGGTGGTCGTGATGATCAAATGAGATATTTGTGAAGTTCTTAGTATAGTACCTGGCACGTAATAAGTGCTTAAAAAATGCTTTTTCTCTTCCTTACCTCTGGTGTAAGAGGAGAAGAAGTGCCAATTATTGAAGATTGAAGTTTCCAGCATATAGGATTCTATTATGGAGTGTTTCAGAAAAAGGGTTTAGGGTAGGGGGTTAAGGCAAGAGAAGGTAAAGGCAGCAGAATGAGATTTGTCTACAGCATACACAGCCTGCTACAAGAAAGCCTAGGTGTTCCACAAAAAAAACCAAAAACAAAAACAAATCAGATTTTTGGACTTCCCCAAATGTTCACATCTAAGTGTATCATTTCTCCACCACTTTTACTTCCAAACTCTACTCTGAAGTTCTTTTGTGCAGGGATGTGCAGTATCTCATTTTATTCTATCAAGTACCTGTTTACATTAAAAATTAATATGCATCTTATTGCAGACAGGGACATTGTGCTTCTCCACCTCGGGCATGCTGCTTTGCACAGGTTGGGAGCCAGAGTTGTATAGTGGAAACAATTGACTCATCCGTGGAACAAATTGGTTAGACTAGCACATAGAATATTTGCCCCTGTCTTATTCATTTATTGTGTGGTTATTTTTGTGTTCTACTTACTTGAGTATGTGGTATATCTTTTTATTAGACTACATGCTTTGCATCTCTCAAGATTCTGTTTTTTCCTTTTTATAATCTAGCACCCAGCACAAAGAATTTTAATAGGAAGTGAGAGCTGGAAAAGATCTCAGAGATGCTTGAGTCTAGAGCCCATATTTTAGATTACCTCTAAGGTATACGCTAGTTCTGACATTTGTTCAGTCTAGGAATATAGGACTTGGAGTCAGAGGAACTCAATTCTAGAGTAGCCATTGTTAGTATCAAGCTGTGAGACCATAGATAAGTCATGTCACTGCTCTGGGTCTCAGTTTTCTCAGCAGGAAAACAAAGCACTTGAAATTGATCATCTCTGAGATCTCACTGAGCTCTGATGTTCTATACTTTCTGGTGCAGTGGAAAGGAACTAAGTTCGGAATTTAGAAGTTAGATATAGGTTCAGTTCTCAGCTCTGCTACTTTCTACTTGTATAACCTTGAACATTTAGCCTTACTAGGTCTCACCTTCTTTGTCTATAAAATGAAGGTGCTGGATTAGATAAATATTAATGACTTCCAGCTATGTAACTATTATGCTTTAATATATTAATTTATATTGGTTTATAATTAATATGTTGATTTTTAACCAAGGGTGTGCTTGAGCCAGCTCATACCTGTGAGAGCTGATTGTTGAAATTTCAGTGTGAGTTTGTGACGAAGAAACCCAGCAGAGCCACCTGGTTTTCTAAGGGGACTGAAGTCATGATCCTGGCTGAGTTGCTTCATTAGCTTTCAACTTAGCAAACAGCATTGAACAGCCACAGACAACTTTACCTATATTTGACCAGCCCCGCCCCCCTCACCCCAGTCTCCTAGTGTGAGATATAATTCTGTCTTCTATTGTTATCTTATGCTTTGTTTAATTGAGTTCAGAAATGGCTTGAGGCGAGGACCTTGTCTTCCACATATTCGGTTTTGTGAAATGCCATACATACTCATGACATTTTGTAGATAATAAAACCATAACTATCATAGACTGTCTGTAGTTTTAAACTGACATACCTGATGGTACCAATATGTTAAGATATCATTTGGCATTCTGTTGAGTTAACAGAAACTATTGTGTTGATTTTTTGCAGCTGTTAAGAACAAGAAGAATATTGATTTTAATCAGGAGAGACAGGGGGAAAATTGTTATAACGTATGTTTTTATTCTCTCCCCACTTTAGTCTTTGAGAATGTCATGAAAAACGAAAAGATTAAATAATATTCTTTGTGAATCTTTTTCCAAAGGGCTCCAGAGTGGCTTCCAAATACTGACCTAATGATAGAAATCTATCTATCTATCTATCTATCTATCTTTTGTAAAGGAAATATTATACCAACAGGCAGTCTCTAAGACCTCTCCAGAATGAAAAGGAGATGCTTTGCCTTGAAATGTTAAACAGTGATTGTGTTTTTAGTTAAAGCAAAATGGAAATGATCAGGGAGCCAGTCTAATTGGCTCATTATTTCAGCATGTGGTGAACAGCAGTGCAGGAAGCCTAATAATCACAGGTGTGAATGCTGTGAATGACTGTTGGGGGTGGGGGAAGGATTGTGTTTCTGAAATTTGGAGAAAAAGTTCTATTTAGATGACCCTCTGACATGCCTTTCGATTAGATTAAGTCAGTGTTATTAGTTCTGAATTTGTTTTTCAAGTGGCTAGTCAACTAGCATTTATTAAGCACTTACTATGTGCCAAGCATTGTGCAAAGTGTACAAAGAAAATAATCCCTCCTCTCAAAGAGCTCCCAGTCTGAGGGAGATGTGAACAATTATGTACAAACAGTATATAAATGTATATGTACATATAGATAAAGATATAGATATAGGACTATCCCCAATCTACCTAAATATAGCATAATTTGTGTAAGTGTAATTTATATAGTGTAAGTCTCAGAGCCAAGGCACTAAGATTAGGGAGAATGAGCAAAGACTTCTTGCAGAATATGGGACTTTAGCTGACATTTAAAGGAAGCCACAGATGCCAGGAGGTGGAAATGAGGAAGGAGGATGTTTCACACATAGAGAATAGCTACTGAAAAGGTTTGAAGTCAGGAGATGGAGTGTTTTATGTTAGGAAGAGTAAGGAGGCTGATGTCACTGGATCATGGAGTACGGGGAGGAGAAACATGGAATGGTAGGAATGGGCCAGATTCAGGTCCCATACCAGAAGTGACTTCAGAGGTCATCTAGTGTTACACCTTCATTTTAGATGAGGAAATAGGCCCAGACAGAGAATAATGCCCAAGGTTAAAAAGGTACTGTCAGAGGCAGGATTCAAACCCTAATCTAGACGCTTCAGAGTCTAGATCATTCTAGTCTTCCCCTCTCTAACTTTTCCCCTCCCTTTTCTATTGGCTACCTGAGTTTCCTCACACTTTTCTGGAGCTCAACCCACAGCTGATGCTAAGTTAGTTGTCAGTCTGATATATTAAGTGGAATCACGTGGGAGAGCCACTGACAAATAATCTAGTTGGGGAGTTTATTCTTGGAGGCAGGGAAATAGGACGCATACACAAGAACATGTTTGAAGATTGACTGAAGAGGTAGCAGATAAGCTGTGCCTTGGACAGGAAGCTCTTATTTAACAGTCTGAAGATGAGAGGAGAGCATTCTAGGGTCCCCCGGTGCACCAATGAAGGTCAAGGTGAGTGCTTTGCTGCCTAAGCTACCTTCACGTTGGCCACATCTAGGCCCACCTAAGCCACTTGATAACCAATTTTTAGTTAAGACATTCAAATCCCATGTCTTCCTAGTAAACTGTGTGGAGAAACAGTTGGTTACAATGCTGGAGAGGAAGGTACAAAACCTTACTTTTGAAAGTCTTCTATTTCCTTAGCTAATGTCCTGAACACCTGGTCTTTTCCATATGCTTCTTTCTGTGCTAGAAATTTGTAGGTTTCTGGGAGGCAGTTATCAGTTCAGCCCTTGGTCATGTATTTGTTCTTGTGTATTTGCTTCTAGAACCCAAATCCCATTGATACTGTGTTCTACAATCTTTGCTATTTAAATGATTCTGTAACCATAGCAGAGAAATGAATAAATTATACATATGATTATGCAGCATATTTATAGGAGAAACGCTGCATTTATTTGGCATAGAAATAAGCTTGAAGATTACCAGCCTTCATGTGGATCACAGCATCCCCAAAGCAGGCCATTTGAAATTGCATCTTCATTTCCTTCCAAGGGAATAGAATGATTGACATTTCCTAGCCTACTTATAGCTGTGAGACTGAGCCAGTTATCCATATAAGTTTTATTTTTTGGCTCCTGGAACTTAGATAATTGGATTATATCATATGGAATGTAAGTCAGGCTTGCACTAATACTGCTCAGTCAAAAGAACAGCACATGTGGTGATTGGCTATTTTGGGAACAGCATCTGCAATATGCATATATTTTAAAAGGATCCTTTATTATGAGTATTCCTGTAAAGTAAAACAAAGAACCCTATCCTACTTCAAAAGGCATTGACAAAATTCACATTGTACACTGACATTTTAAGAGAGAGTTTAAAGATAATTGAACTGCGAGTTTAACTTTATCAATTAAAGATAATTGAACTGGAGCTGAATTCTAGTCCAGTATCTGCTACTAATTAGCTATGTGATCTTGGACAAGGCATTTCACATCCTTATTAGTGGGAATAGAAGAAGGATTAGGAAGGTGACTGACACTAAGTTGGGACGGGTGATTTTGCTGTCTGTCTTCTTTTCTCCAACTTTGGGACAATGTATTTTTTATGAATCTCAGCACTCCCTAGGAGTCTCGAACCTTGACATAGTATCCCCATTATGTCTCAAGCCCCATGAGTCAATGAATCATAGATATATATCTGGAAGGGACTTGAAAGCTCGTCCAATTTTACTGATGAGAAAACTAAGACCCAAGGAAATTCATCAGCTTGCCCAAGATCACACAGGTAGTAAGCATCAGAGACAAGATCTGAACCCAAGTTCTCTGATTTCAGTCAGTGTTCTTTCTGCTGTGCCATGCGACCTGGGTACATGCTGTGCACCACCTCTGGGCAAGGTGGGAAAACCATATACTCTCCTCTGTTAGCCCTTGCTGAGAGAGTGGAGGAATGCCTCCGTATTTCAGGGGATATGGGGGTAGTACCTTCATGGGTAGAAATGGCAGCACATTTATCCCTTGTCATCCTCTGTACACCTTGTCTGGATATGCAGAAGACCTTTCTCCTGGTCTTTTTATATTCTATGGGTACCAGTGTGGCACTCCTTTTGTCAATTTGTTATCTCATGCTTTCACTGCAAGAATGACCCACATCCTTTTCTAATCATACATTTTCTGAATAATGTTCCTTTTATCACTAACTTCTTGCACGTATGTCATCATTGGAAATGTGTTACAGCCTCCTTGTGCCCATCGTGTATATCTTCATCTTTGGATCAGCTACAACTTTGACTTTTTGAAGATGATGGTGTTCCAAGAGCCATAACCATTTAATTATTGGGTGACCATTTGCATATGAAAATATGGGCTTGAAGGGGCAAAAATTTTCCTAGTGCACTTAAAGCAGAATGAACATTTGCCCCCACTACTGTGAGCAAGGCCAAGCTTAGTATTGAAAAAGTAGACTACATAGTGCAAATTTTTCTCCTAGTCCCGCCCCAACAATACCTCTCTCTCCTCTTACCTATCCTTCCCTTATGACTGTGCTTGAAATTATTTTACTAGGTCCATAACTCTCCATTCCCCCTTTAGAAAGAAGGTAAAAAATGCAAATACCCACCAAAGAAGTACATATCGGCTTAAAATTATACTCAGTAAAATTGATAGCTGTCAGATCATATCTTGGGTTGTAGTTACACGGTAATTTCTTTTGTTATGACCTTATTTTCTTGTGTCCTTGCATCCTGCTGGATTAAATATTGCCCACTTTTGTGTCATAAACAAATTAAGCCTCCCCCATTTGGAGGAAGTAGACAGTTTAGCATATAAATAGAGGAATGTAGGAGTTAAATGGAGATAAGTATCAAAATGAAATGAGGTTGGTTAAATAGTGGTTGCATTCTGGCATTCTTTTGTCCTTTTGTCTTGTGTACTAAATGTATCAACTAATCTATTTTAATCTGTTTTTATCTGCTAAGTAAATTAATACTTGACTCCATTCTTCCTTCCCTATACATCTGATGATGTATAGATAGATATTTGGAGATCAGCAGCAAGATGATACATGGAGAGAACATCTCCTAAGATTTGCGTGTTGTATTTTCTATCTCATTTCAAGTACTACATATAGATAGTTTACCGTAGTAAATCAAAAGATTAGTCCAGAGAACTAACAACAGTAACAGAGGACAATGAATCTTAATTCAAGCAAGCTGAGAGGGCAAGAAGAATTTTGCAGTGATCTGTGAAATGAGTGCTAGTTTGTATAAGTATGTACAAAATTGTTCTCTCTCTTAAAGGACAAGGTAATGGGGCTGAAGTGATGCAAACCTACTCTTCAGTTTATCAGGGAAAATGAAGCGTTGCCTGAAAGAATGGACATGCCATATTCATTCAATAGATCATAAGATCATAGAACCATAGGTCTGGAGTGATGAGGGATCTCTGAGGCCAACTCAATTCCCTTATTTGACAGATGAGAAAACTGAGGCCCACAGAAGTGATGGCCCAAAGGTTATACATGTAGAATGTCTCAGAGGCAGGATTTGAGCCTAGGTCCTTTAATGCTAGAGCTCCTGTTCTTTACAATGCAACATACTGAGTGAAAGAATGGGGCACAGAAAAGGAGAGGAAGAGGAAAGACTAAGGAATACACATAGCTTTTTTTTTTTTTTTTTTGGAGGGGAGAGGTGAGGAAATAGGGTTTAAGTGACTTGCCCAAGGTTACACAGCTAGTAATTGTCAAGTGTCTGAGGCTGGATTTGAACTCTGGTCCTCTTGATTCCAGGGCCAGTGTTCTATTCACTGTGCTACCTAGCTGCCCCAAGATAGCTTTCTAAACTGTGGTGTCTGTCCCTTTGTTGAGAGGATCATAAAACCCTATCAGGTGAACACAAAGCAAATGACAAAATTATCATGTTTTGTAATACAATTACACATAAATAATTCCACTTTCTTCATCAAAAAAGCTCAAATCAATGTCAGTAAAAGGAAGACTAATACTGTGAATTATCTCCAACTGAGAGGCGGTGGTGGTGACAGAAGGCAAGTGTGCCAAGAAATGGCAGACAGGTTGCTGACTCTCTCTTCAGTCTCTTGCCCTTCCCCCAGGTAGTTCTGTATCTCAAGAGGGATCAAGTGATTGCTTATGGCAGTCACACATCCTGATTCCAGCTAGATCTTTCCATCCGATGGCCATGGAGCCAGAACTCATGCTCCCCACCCCCAACTCTGTGTCCACAGGTCCCTTTCATCTATAATTCTCTGATTCTATGAAGAGGAATCCAATGAATTGATTATTTATCATACATATTTTATATTTAAAATTGTTAAAATTATAATAAACTCTTGATTATATTTTAGTAAAATGTGAAGGGAGAAAATTATTTGTGTATATTTTTTTCGACATGTGGGGGCAAGACAAATTTTCTTTTACAAAAATGTGACACTACATATAGTTTGGAAACCATTGCTAATAAGGGTGTTTGTGGGGTAAGCTGAACAGCCTCTGAGAGAAGCATTTTCTTGATAGGTTAGAAATTATGATGTGAATCCATGGGTACTATCAGTTAAAATTTCTTCTAGTAATGGTAAGAGGAAGAATATACAGGTAGTACTGATTGGTGGCTCCCTACTGAGTGGTACCAAGGCAGTAATTTGTCAGTTTGACATAAACAACAGAGAGATCTACTGCCTTCCTCGAGGCATGTATCTAAAACATGACAGAGTCTCCTGAGACTTGTTAAACCTGATGAGCACTACCCAATTCTGATGATTTGTGTGGGGACAAATGACACCACCAGAAGAATCTTAGAAAACATTAGGAAGTATTAGGAAGTTCTAGGCAAAAACAAAAGCAGAAACATAACAAAAAGTCCTGAAGATCTTAGGGGCAAAGGTGGTTTTTTCATCACTGTTGCTGGTAGAAAAGACAGGCAGATTTAGGAAGTGAATGCGGCTAAGAATGTGGATTCAGAGAACATGGTCCAACACAGGAATGCTTGGCTCTTGACCAGGGATGGAATGCATCTAACATGCGTTGGTAAAACATATTTTCTTGGAAGTCTTGTGAATCTGAACAAGTAAACTTCCAACGGAAAGAGAGGATCTGCGATAAAACTGCCCAAATGGATCTGACAAACCTGGTGTCATTGAAAATAGTAGGTATGACATAGGAAGGACATTGATAGGAGTGGAACAGCAATAAATTAGAGACTAAGAAGTAAATACCATTACTTATACATATGTTTAAACAAATAATGTTATTAATGAGTGATGTGGTCTAGAGATCCTAATGCAAGGAGGCAAATTTGATCTCCTATGTATCACTGACACATGATGGGATGGGATTCATGATGATAATAGGGTTCTGGATGGGAATAGTTGATTTGAAAGGAATAAAGTAAATAAAAGTGGTAGTGAGGTGATTTATATTAATAAGATATAATAATCTGAGGAATTCCAGGAATCTGAGGAGGGAAGTACAGTAGATAGCAATTGGGCAAGGATCAATGAAAGTAGAAATAGAATCAATATTATTGTGGGAATATTTCATAGAAGAGCTTAATTTAAATGATTAAATCTTTATAAAATCCTTCATTTGAGAAAAGGTTGGGGTTTTTGCATAGTATATAATAATTCTGCTTTGTAAATAGTTGTTGAAAGTTATCTAGGCTTTCAAAATTCTATTTGGCTGTCAAACTGTGCAACAGCTTCACCCACATTGACCACTGCAATTCCTTCCCCTTAGTGATCATTTCTGCCACTTTTTCTTCTACTCCTCATTAGAATAAGGGAAGATTATCATTTGCCTGAAGCAACTATTTTAGAGTTTCCTTCTATACTTCAGTATTATTATGAAAAGCAAAATAAAAAATCATTTTAAAAAGCACCATTAGTTGAGTCAGTATAGTGGCATTCACACCCCACTGTGAATTTATCAGAGTGATTATTTCTTCCCCTATCTCATTCACATTTCAAGTCTTATCTCTGTGGTAAAAACTTTGTCTCACTTTTTGAGAACCTCAGGCATCAAACAGTGGAAGGAGGAGGTAATCTTTTGTCTGAAGATGGTCATTCAGGGTCTGTAAATTTACACTATGGAGGTTTAAGGTGTACCTTCTCTATGCAAGCTGTGTATATCCATGAGTTTCCTGAATGTAGTTTGGGCATGTGTGCGTATGTGGGGGGAGAAAGAGCATTATGGTTAGATCTCTCTAGACTCTTGCCCACCCCTCTTCAAGGCAGACTTTGATTTCTGTCTGGCGGAAAGAAGGGACCATTAGGCTTGCCATTCTATTTGTGTGTGTGTGTGTGTGTGCGTGTGCATGTGTGTGTGTGCACCCATGTGCTTGAGTGGGTAATGTACTAGAATTATATCTATCTCAAGCAAAATTTGCTGGTCTAGTAGTACAACATCCTTCTTAGTGTCAAACTAGCAAAACTGCATGCTCCCTGGTCACTATACTTTAAAAGGGGTGAAAAACCTCAGATTATATCCACAAACTTGACTTCCTTCCCAAACGATAGTTACAGATAAGACCATCACAAACAGTGAACAGTGAGTAAACTCATTTATGCAAGCATACAGCAAGCAGAAATTGGGGAAGCTGAACAGATTAGAATGTCCCAGAAAAAATAGAAAAGAGTGAATGAACTCTTTATATGGGAATGAACTTATATCTCTCACAACCAAGAGAGATAATCCTGATCGCACCAAAGGAGAAATTCCCTGAAGTATTTAGGGAGGCAAATTGGAAATTAGGGACATGTTGAAGAGCCAGGTTTCCCTTAGATGTCTGTCAGAGAGACTTTCTCTTTCTCCTCCCTGGAGTTGGTTCAAAAAATGAGTCTGGAACCACATTCTCTGTCTGTTTCTCAGCAAGAGTGAAGAATGTCTCTCTACTGCAAAGTTCTTATGCAAAATTCTCTTGCAACCTCCCCCCCCCCCATTCAGGAACACAGTGTTGAGTTATTGTTCTTTCAACTAATTAGGAGAGTCTTTATGCAAAATGCTCCAGGCTTGAAACCTAGATTACGTAATAAATGAGCTAGTCCTGCTGCATGTAGGATAGGCTCTATGGAAAGCCTTCAAATAGTGGACAGCCTCTATGGAAAGCCTTCAAATAGCCTCCGCCTGCTATCTGAGTATCCACTAATCAGCCACTGGGTCTGTAAATGCAGTTCCCTATCTACCTGACAACAACTTCAGCAGCTGACTCTACCCTACTGCAATGTCAGCAGCTTGTGGGAGGTGGAAAATTAGAACCTCAGAAAAGTTATTTTTCCTACCTTTAACTTTAATTACATGTAAGTCCAGGGCTATGTGGAAGATAATATTTATTATTGGAGATTTTCTTGGAAGCTGTGGAAATTAGTTCTATCTCTTGACCTTGCTATCTGTCAGGTCTTTCATTCTTTGGTTACTTTGGCTGTTCTCTCTGTTACTTTTGTTGGCTTAACATTTACTTCCCTTTTTGCCAGTAACTTTCTTCATGGTGGTCCTTAAAATGCAAATGATGTCTTTTAAATGAAAGTCTATTCTTTAAAAGCAACAGAAAGATGTAGGGAAGGAAGGGAGGGGGAAAGGAATGAAAAAAAAAATCCAGAAGATTAGAGGTCTGGAGGTCTGATGTTGTGGTTGGAAGCCAATGCCCTAGCTCTCTGACATTTAACCAGTGTCTCAGATGCTTTGTTGTGTGCAAATGACTTTGCCTGCCTTTCTTAGATAGTAAGTCTCCTGGGAAGAAATCATAGCTTTGTCGTTCCCTGGAATGATGCCAAGTGCTATATCGGCATTCAGCAAATAGAAATACAATATTTACATCTTCACATTTGAGAAGGCACTTTACAACATAAAGGGCAGGTAATGAGGGGAAATGTGAATTCATTCTTTGCCCCCACTCTCTTCAAACTGGTAGTTTAGCCATCACTGGTAGCAGAAAATATAAGTGATTTACCCTGTGACTGTTTCTATCTCAAAAAAGAAAACAAAAGGAAGTACTTTGGTAATTTTTATTTTCTTGAAATAAACCTGATTGTCTTAAGTCAGTATAAACAAAAAATATTGCTCTCTTGCCAACAGCTTAAAGCATTTCAGTATTACAGTTCTTTATCCTCTAGTCTTAAGAGCCATTAACATTTGGTCCCTGTGAACATTCCATATGGGATTATGTAAATAGTATGGTAATGGTTTAAAGAACACTGGAGAAGATCCATCACTTATCTAGTTTCAGCTATTCATGGACAATGCTGAGGTATTGCTTTCTTGGTCTATTACCATGGTATTTAGTTTTGTTTTATAAGCATTTAGGCAGAAACCAATAACTCTCAATAAAAAAGATATCTGTCAAAATCAGTAGGATACAAATTGCATTGAATCTTAGATTCCAAAGGTAACTTTGATATAGTTAGATTGCCACATTACTACAAGATTTGCCTATATTTATCATTGTAGCTTTGATGAATCAAAATGTTCCTAGGTCAAATTTTCCTACTTTGGAAAAAAATGACTAATTTCTTCCAGACCATGAAGAGAAAAATCAAATCAAAGCCCTTTCCAATTAATTCACACTTCTATGATCTGTACAAAATTCAGTAAGCCAGACCAGCCTTTATTTTCATGCAGGCAGAATGAAATCCATTAATGACAGCAGTAGGTATTTAAATCAATTATGCCTCTCCTGAATGACAGAATAAATTTGATCATTTTTACCCCAAGGACAATAATTTGATCTTTTTCTGTCATCACATAAGAAGGCAACTTCAACAAAGAACATAATAAAGATATGTTATGTTGTATCATTTAGAAAACAGGCTACTTCCTCAGAGTTTCCAAGTTTCAGTTTGAATTTAAAGGGAGACAAGTAAGTCTGACACTTTGTTTTCTCTATCTTCCCTTTAGTTTAAAGCTTTGGATCTTCCCTCTTCCTTGATCATATGACTTTATGTTCCGACTAATAGACCAGCTTGCTAGTTTTGAGGATGGGCACCGAACCTCATCATATTGGGTTAATAGATCAGTCCATTACAAATAGATGGATTCAATGGTAACTGAATTCCAGCAAATCAATAGTTTGGGTAGGCTGTAGGTATATATATGGTAGGTGAAGGTGGAGCTGGGTAAGACTCAACTATCATAATAGGAATCAAAGTTGGACTAGGAAGGTTTCAGTCTGAGATTAGCATTTGTAGCAATCAAAATTGGGAGGAACAAGGTCCAAAGTAGGCAGAAGCAATAATTGATGACATAAATAGAAACTATGAACTGCTGGGTCAAAGAGTGCTCAGACTATAGTTTCCAGCAGCATGGATAGCTCCACAGGTGCCATAGGCGATGTGGTCTCCATGAATGCTTTTAGACTGTATTCACAACCCCAGGATTATTATGTTGGTTCTTTCTTCTAGATAGGGCTTTCCGATAGAGAATTTTGTTTAACTAGTTACAGCAAGTTTAAAGACTTCTGGGCCTAGAAGTTATCCCTGCTTGTTCATGAACTTTCTGTTTCTATGTCAGATGAGGAGAAAGTGTTATCTTATTTCATTTAGGGGGATGCAAGAGGTTGCATGTTTTCAGGCAGAATGATGGGTTGACTGGGCTTTTGGGAGTGTTCTTCCTGTTCTTTACCGAAAGGTTTATTTTCTGTAATTCCTATTTTTCCTTGTCTAGGGACATTTGACTTGTTTTTCCCTGACGGGCATGGCACAGAGTTATCAAGTTGTTCTTCACATTGTTTCATAATTATGCTTCAAATGTTTCTGATTTGGAATCTCAAGAGTATGCCATACAACTATACAATCATATGAACACATATTTCCTTTTGCACAATGTGAGTAAAGAGTACATGTATTACTGAAAATAAATTCATGTCCCAGTTCTGAAATTCTCTTACTGTCTGTAGCTTCTGTGGGCCTCAGTTTCCTTAAGTGTAAGTGAGGGGATTGGATTTAATGAACTCTGAGTACCCTTACTTCGATAAATCTGTGATCACCTCATCACTTTTGTATAGTAGATTGGCTTTGGACATGATCAGCATCAAATAATAATACAAAAATGAAATTTATTATATTTTAACAGATAGGGACTAATCTATTACTGAGTCAGTCTTTTAAGTTTTTAAGTTTTAAAATCTTTTTTAATCAATATCTTTTGTTTGTTTGTAAAACTATCTTTATTTTTGAATACATTCCATATACTCCCTACCTAA
The DNA here is from genome assembly GCF_011100635.1 of Trichosurus vulpecula. Classification (NCBI taxonomy): domain Eukaryota; kingdom Metazoa; phylum Chordata; class Mammalia; order Diprotodontia; family Phalangeridae; genus Trichosurus; species Trichosurus vulpecula. The sequence goes on along the minus strand of NC_050577.1, from coordinate 144,325,103 downwards.
CAAACTGTCCTTTGCAACAAAGATTTAAAAGGAAAGACAAAAAGGCAATTCAGCAAAGCTAGCATATGCAATATTACACAGTCATAATTCTCTACCTCTACAAAGAGCAGAAAGATGTTTATTTTTATCAACTTTTCCCTAAGGATAAGCTTAGTAATTTTAATTACATAGTATTTAGTTTGAATTTCTGTTGTTATTGTCACTATATTATTTTATATTTTTATTTGTACTATTTTAATTTTATCATTATTTTTCTGGTTCTGCTTACTTTATTTTGTATCTGTTCAAGTGAGCCTCTCTGAATTCTTTGTATTTCTCATACTATAGATCAATATTATTCTATTACCTCCATGTATCACAAATTGTTTAGTCATTGTGCAATTTTTGGACATCTACTTTGTTTCTGGGAAGGTAGATGGTGCAGTGGATAGAGTGCTGGGCCTGAAGGAAGGAAGACTCGTCTTCATGAGTTCAAATCTCTCCTCAGACACTTAGTAGCTGTGTGACCCTGAGCAAGTCACTTAACCCAGTTTGCTTTAGTTTTCTCATCTGTAAAATGAGCTGGAGAAGGAAATGGCAAAGCACTCCCATATCTTTGCCAAGAAAACCTCAAATGGGGTCACGAAGAGTCAGACATGACTGAAATGACTAAACAACAACTTTATTTCCAGTTCTTGGCTATGTGGGAATCATTCTTAAATTGTCTGTATCAACAATGCTACTAGCAGCTGCTGTGGAGATCTAAGACCCAACAACACCAGCATGCAGAAGGGCTGCTAACACAGGTTCTTTGATCGACTTTTCTAAGGAAAGTGACTTTAAGGGGTTTACAATCTCACTTTAATTGAACACAGATATATCATTCACTTAGTTCAGGAGGAAAAGTCAGCACCCTGAACTTCAGAGAAAATACAAACAGAAATTACAAGCAGAAATTATATAAACAGAGCAAATAACAAAAATCAGCAGACAGGGCTTCTGTCTGTCAATAGCAATGCTTATATAGTCATCAGAGAGAGAGAGAAACACCAACATCTGGGTTTTCAAAGCTGGGGGAGGGGTCGAGGGCAGGGCTCCTTAATGGCTACCCAGAGTCTTGTCTGGCCAAATTACACGAATGCTCTTCCAATGAGTGAGTCCCCAAAGCAAAATGCTAACCTCAGTGTATATATATACTTCTTCAGAGTTAGAGGGCCTCACATCCATGTGACTCGAACTCATGTGACTTAGGCTTTCTTGTGACTTAAGCAGGTCATCAAAGACTCTTGATTCAGTCAAAGACTTCTGAATGAAACAAAGGTAAGACTCAAACAAAGGCACTTGATTGCCTTAGTGCTGAGAAGTACTCCAAAAAAAAAACCCAGCAAAAAGTCTCACCCTGCTTGCTGTTACAGATATCTACTTGTTAGAGCATAGATCAAAATTAATGAAAGCTCAAAGAAGGAATTGAATTGGAAAAAAAAGATATAGTATGGAATCAAAGACTCTCACCTTACCTGTTTAAATGAGAAATGAATGCCAACAATTGGTTAATAGTTTGAGGAAAGAACACAGACTAACTATAATAATTTCATACAGAAGTTTAATATAAATAATTTGCCATAATGAGGAGACCAAAGGAGCTGAAAACCACCTTAGAAAGGGCTTGCCAAGTAGAATGACATGGCACCCAAAGATGAAGGCTAGTTAAACAAACAAACTTGTTTATCAAGTCTCACAGAGCAAGACGGTGGGAATATTAAGAATAGTATTGTCCTATAAAAACAATGAGATGGGGGCAGCTAGGTGGCACAGTGAATAGAGCACCAGCCCTGGAATCAGGAGGACCTGAGTTCAAATCCAGCCTCAGACCCTTGACACTTACTAGCTGTGTGGCCTTGGGCAAGTCACTTAACCCCAACTGCCTTGCCTCCTCCCTCCAAGAACTAAAAATAAAACTATAAAAAAACCAAAAAAACAATACAATGAGATATGGAAAAGGGAAAAAAAGTTGAGTTAGAGTTTGGGAAAGTATGCAGCTTAGTAAAGTTATCCCAAGGGCAAGTAAAAAGGTAAACAGAAGATAGCAAACAAATGAAAGATGTAAAAAATCTGCAAAGATTTCAATAACCAAAATCTTTCCACCAATTATTGTAATAAATGAATTGGATTATCATAGCACGATAAGCAGAAAAAAAACATGAAGAATTCAGTGAAATGTAGAAAGATTTATTTGAAGTGTTGCAGAATGAAAAAAATTGGACACAAAAGGACTAATAATTAGAAATATTTGACTAAAAGCAGTAACATCAACAAATATACACATTATATACAAGGAAAAATGGTCAAAAGAAGGTTATGAAATTAAGAATCATATTGGTAATACTTTGTAAAAGTTACTATGTCTTTTGGTTGTGGGATTAATAATGATAGCAGAAGTTTATAGATCTATCTATGGCCATTTACAATCTCAGGGCAGCTAGGTGGTGCAGTGGATAGAGTGCTGGGCCTGGAATCAGGAAGACTTGAGTTGAAATCTAGCCTTAGACAATTACTAGCTACATTACCCTGGGCAAGTCACTTAACTCTGCCTCAGTTCCCCATCTGTAAAATGAGCTGGAGAAGGAAATGACAAACTACTTCAGTATCTTTGCCAAGACAAAACCAAAAGGGGTTATGAAGAATGAAATACAATTGAAAATGACTAAACAGCAAAATTTATACTCTCTGGTTTCATCTTGTACACCTAATTTTCTTTAATGTGTCCCACCCCCAGCAGCTTGGGAAACTCCCTAAAGAGGAATTCTCTCAACCAGCAGAGCTCAGAAGCTTGTCTGCAACTTATAGTCTTAGAGAGTTGCTTGTTGTACTGAAAGGTTAAGTGACTTGCAGCCAGTAGGAATCACAGGCAGGTTTTGAACCCAGGTCTCTAGATGCTGAGGTTGACATACTGTTATTGTGGCACAGTGGGAAGAGGACTGTATCTAGAGTCAGAGCACCTGAGTTCAACTCTTCGGTATACCAAATTCAGACCTTTGTGACTTTGGGCAAATCACTTCACCTCTATGGGTCTCAGTTTCCTCTCTGTAAAATGAGTCTGTTGCATTAGATGGCCTCTAAGTTCCTTCCTATCTCCAAACCAATGATGCTACAGTCCCAGCTCTTGCTATTTTATTTTATTTTATTCTTTATATATTTGAAAAACTGTGCTTTCCAATAGAAGTGAATTTATAATTTAGATATAAAACTACTACTACTTCCACTGCTACTATTTTACCAAAGAAATAGGACATTTTAGAACTATTTTTACATTAAATTATTTTGTTATCTTCAACTTTTTTTTGAGCCTGGGTGTCTCAAATCTAACCCAGACTAGCAGCATAGATCAGAGGTCCTTCACAGACTGATCCCACTACTGATAGCCATGGGAGCTTTGATATGCTCCTCTTCTGACCTTTGCTGGTTACTCCCTTTTTGGGTAGCCCTGTGGTACCCTGCTTCCAGGGGCTTACCATATTGGTACCAGACTTAGTATGGACATCTGACTGGTTTAGCCTCACAGCTCACAGTTCCTGAGCTCAAGCAATCCACCAGTGTCAGCTTCTCCAAGTAGCAGGGATTACAGGTATGGGTCGCTACACTCAACAAACACTTCTGTAAAGCTAATTTTCCTGCTCCTTCCAATTGATGAAGGAGACACAAAAACAATTTAACATTCTCTGAAACAACCAGTGATCTAGTTGTCAATGATAAGGCTTTAAATTTCTAAATGATGGGTCTCTTTATGAGGAAAACAATAAGGATTGCCAATTAGATTGTAGCTTTCCTCGTTGCTATTTTGTAAGATAAGATCTCTCATAGCTTAAATGACAAAACTAATGAGAGAATATAATAATGTTTGGAGACAATAAATGACTTCGAATGGAATTTCCATCACCCAGCCAACAAGATCTAAGATGGACCATTATTCTCAAAAGAAAACTCTGAAAGTGCAAATAAAGTCACAATGAAGTACTTTACTAAAATGTAAAAAGAGATAAAAATCCTTCTTTTCCTTCCAGAGTCAATAATGTATTAGCCAACAGTCAAAATATGAAGAAAAACAATACTTCTGAAGTTTCTACTCTGTCTCTTTATTTTTAGAAGAGGTTTAGGAACTGAATTAAATCAATTTAGATACTCTTCCCATAAATGATACTAGAGGACAAAAGGAAGTTGCCATAAATGGAAGGATGGCTCATAGGTCTTCCTTGGAGAGACAAACAAGGAAGGACTTAGAGGAGTTTTTTTCACCCATCTGAAGCTTAGAAAAATATCATTTCATGGGACACTTGGTTATCACATGTTACTGTACTCAATGAAAGCATTCATAAAAAGACCATTATATAGACAATTACATCTAGTCTATACTATGTATTATAGTAGGTGATGAGGGAGAGAAATTCAGTGTAGTACTTGATGAAACCCTGCAAATTAAATCCACATATACTTTAATACTTGGCAACTTTAATGGAAAGGTGGGCATAGGGAGGATGGTGACAAATATGTTGGAAAATGACTTAAAAAAGGTCAAAGTCTTGCGGACTACACAGAAGCCTCACATCAATATATCAAAACAATTTTCTTTAAAAAGAGAGTCAGAAGGTACTGGCCATGCTGAGCATAGAATACTCTCCCCCAAAATCCAGGTGATTAAATTTCCACAGAAAGGAAATGAATAGTTTCACTGCATCCCCCACTTACCAAATCATTTTAGTGACCTCTCCAAAATTAAGGTACATCTTTCAACACCGATATTTTGGTAATTTATTAAAGAACAAGAAAGTATTTATTAAGTCCTTAACATGTATAAAACACTGGAGATACAAAGAAAAAAGGCAGTCTCTGTTTTCAAGGAGCCCACATTATAGTGGAAGAGAAAGCACTTAGGTTTCAGCTGATGGTAAAGCAAATAGTAATGTATACTCTTTAATGTCTTTTCTACAGGAAACCTTATCATTTTCTGATGATAAAGGGCCAAGGACTTTGGTGCTGAGAATTTTATTTTCTTAGTCTTCAGTAGCTATGGCTGCTGAGGAGAAAAGGGCTCTGGCATTTGTAGAATCACTTGCCAAAATGCACCTACGTAAAGTTTGCTCCTCAGGGTGAGGACTGTAGGGACTGAACTGGAAGCACAGCTGGTAGCATGGGGTGTGTGTGATGTAATTCCTAGGGCTTCTGAGTTTACCTGGGAAATGGACCCATTTTTCACAGTGATTGGTCCCTTCATTCCAAGAGTTAGTGGTCTTAAAGGTCCAGATATTTCTAAGGATTTTGGACTTAGGGTCATTTGTCATTTTTATCAGGGTGTGGAGGAAGGTTATATTTGAGATTTTGGCAGTGCTTTGACTTGCCTATCGCACATTGCTTAAGTGTTCTCTGCTGCTTCAGTTGTTCTGCCCTATAGGGGGTAGTTGGTTACAAGTTACTAGAACTGGCTGGTCCCTTGTCAACAAGGATTGTTTCCCAGATGATAGATGCAGGGGCTGGGATATAAGCAGAGTTGGTGCCTTGGAGTGTTCTGTCATTCTTTGGTCTATTGGGTTTACTTGCCCGATGGGGGCAGTTGGTTAGCAGTAGATATTTGTTATGGCAAGTAAAGTGTGTCCCTTATCCATGGTGATTGTTCTCCTCAATGATACCTGTGGAGCCTAGACTGGTATGTGATGTTATATGAAACTAGAAGACAAAAACTATTTCCGAAGCATGGGATGCCATAAGATCTAAAGAATTAAATTTGTACATCATCTAAAGAGAAGCAAGTGGTGGCCATGAGTAGGAACAGCCTATTGACAATTAAGAATATATTATCGATGTAGAAGCAATGATATAAAAATAGAATCAAATCAAGTAGTAAAAGAAAAGGAAGTCAGTGCTTTATGTATTGAGAGGGATGGATTGTTGATGCAATTCTTGTGCTCCATTGCTGTCCACAGAATTTTAATCTAAAGAAGCACCCACCCCTACATGGGAGATCCCTGTGAATGATTTATAGAAGACATGAACAAATTTTGCACAGGATGAGATGGTTTTGATTGGTCACAGTCTTCACCATTAGAGGGAATAGCATCAATGTGATTTGAGATCCCTTGAAACATGGTAGTATGGGACAGATAAATCCTATCTCTTTGAATGATGGACCATTGTCCTGCATGGATACTATCAGAAAGGATATGCTGTCACCCCATAAGAATTTTTACCATCTTTTATGATACAATGAAGAGAATAAAATCTAGGTAATAATTTACAAAGCCATTAAAATATTCTAGTTAATAACAATTTACGATTGTATGTTGGAGGTAAGGGGCCATTATGGCCATCCAGTTATTGGAGAACTTATGCACAGGGATGTGTAAATATGTATCTACACTTGAGCTACATATCTGATCTATATGTATGACTTTTTGTTAGTGACTATGTTAAGTGTAATAGATAATATTATATATCTTGTATAATGTATACATATATACTACACGAATACTCCCTGTGTAATTTGTTGTGACTAGGTGAAGAATACAGCAGGTAAGCATGGTTAAAAGCTCAGAGGTGGGAAAATGAAGGATATTTTGGGGTGGTTATCATATTGTCTTGTGTGATTAAAGTAGAGGTTATTTGGAGAATGTTAGTATGAGATGTTTGGAAAGGTGTAGGGTGGCTTCAGATTATGAAGGGACTTGAACGTCAGGTAACGAGTTTAAATTCATCTTGGTAGGCAAGAGGCAGCCACTGAAGGTTTTGAATGTATTTAAATTTAGGCATAAGGAGTCTCAGCCTGGCAACAGTGTAAAAAGGATGGGTGAATGTGAATGGGGAGAGATTGTGGTGGTCATAAAGCCTATTACAAGGTGGCTGCAATGGTCTGGTCAGGTGGTATCACAGAAACACAGACTCTCAGAACTAAAAGAGACTTCAGGGGTCATCCAGTCTAACCCGTACCAGAACCAGAATCTTCCCCACAACATAACTGATAAATAGTCACCAAATTCTTGCCAAAAGGGCTTCAGCAAAGTGGAACCTATTATTTCCTAAAGCAACTGTTTCCACTTTTGAACAGCTATAACTGTTAGGAAGTTTTTTTCTTATTCCAAAGGATCTGCCTTCTTATTTATATGAATATTCCCTCCACTGATAAAATTGCAACTCATCTGTGCCTGCCATCCTGTGTAAATCTTGTCCATAAATCTACCCCTGGGAGGTAATACCCAGTGTGCTGGGGACCTTTCCTTCATTTTCTTGCCATTGCGTAGATACCAAAGTAGCATGCAGTTTGTTCTTATTCTTGTATGTGATGAAGCCATCATTTCTTTTTCTGATCATACATTTCTCTGAGAACATCCTTTTTTTCTTTGCTACTTCTCCTTTATAATCACACATTTATAGCAATGTTACCATCTGCTCACACCCTATCATACGTCTCTCTGTTGCCCTTTGTGTGGTCTTCAAATTTAATTCAGTTTAGAACAGGGAAATATATGCTCATAAAGGTGTTTGCCTCCAGGATAGAGTATATTCAACACAGAAACCAAATCAGAAATGGATTTCTATCAGTAGTGATCTTTCAGATCTTCCTGTCTATAGACAACATTGTGCTGATTGCATCAAGCACCAACATAGCACAGAACCTTCTATTATGTCACCTACGATCACTTACTATCCACACAGGAAGAGAAATAGGAAAGAAGGAAATAAATATTCGTATAGCACCTACTATGTGCCAGGTAGTATACTAAAACTATCTCATTTGATAATAAGTGGTTATTAAAATAAAAATAACGGGATGAATAATATTTATTGACAAGACAGTAATATGCAAGTTGCCTGGACAATCCATAGAGCTTGTCTATCAGTATGCACATCCTAGGGACACTCAAAAAAGGCGATGAGTTGCGACCAGTATTAGACAAGAGTCCTTTACTACCATAGAAACCAAAAAAACTAATACTCTGCCTCCCCACCTTCAACTGACAACTTGCTTCATGTTGCTTTCCTAGAATTGGATAATAATAGCTAGTATTTATAGAGTGACTTGCAAGTATTATTATATTCTCACAACAGCTCTAGCAGGTTGGTGCTATAATTATCCTCCTTTCACAGATGAGGAAATAGAAATAGATTGAAGAGGGGTTAAGTGACTTGCCCTGGGTCACATAGTTAATAAATATTTGAGGCTGGATTTGAACTTAGGTGTTTCTGACTCTAGGTCCTACATTCTGCCTCCTGTACTACTTAGCTCCCCTTAAAGATGATTCTGTGTATTTGCCCCAAATGCAAAATCTCTTACTCGCAGTTTTGCTGAAAACAAAGCCAATCAGTGAAACACACAGGAATAAAGTTCAAAGTTTCACTCCTTGAGCCAGCTCTAACCATTGATTCTCACTTTCTCCTTTGGAAGAAAGCCAGAGTGGCTGCCTTAAAAGCATCATTATCTTTGAAAATGTTTTCATTCCTAGAACAATCAAGGGAGAGAAAATTTTGCTACCCTAGTAATGGACTGTAACCGCTTTAGAAATAATGCCTTCCTATCTTCCCCAGCATTTGTCTATCAGTGGGAGACCATTATTGGAGTACAAATTAGCATTTTATTAATGGTATCACTTACACATGCCACGATTTTAACAGCTTATCCACACTTAGAGGATTGCAAAAGGCATCCAAGAATGTCATCACAAAGAAAACCCAAAGCCTCAGTTATGAACCCCCACCTTTGTAAGCATAAGGGCTTAGACAATTCAAAAGGAATGCAAATGGATTTTCTTTCTCTTGCCAAAATATCTGAGGCAACACAGACATGTAGCTTAATCTTCCAAGAGGCTGAATCATACCACACAAAGTGCAATGTGCACCTGGAAATAGATCTAAAACTTACTTGAGGATCAGACCGGAAGGATTTCATAACTTAAGCAAATAAGTACCGTAACTGTTAATAAAAAGAAGTAAACAATTGGAGTCAAAGAGGACCTGCCTGAGAATCTGTAGAAATAAGAAATGAATATCCGTCTGTGGGGTATGATTTAAGAAGTATCACAAAGTCCCACAGCTCTTAAATCCCACTTTTACTGGTCTTTCACAAAGCCACCATTTCAGTATTGACTTGCCCCATTGGCATTAGTCCATTGTCTACAGAAGGCACTTGTAATGTGTTAAGAATAATACCTTGATATCTATTAACACAGAGTCAATTAGTTTGTCACTTTAGTGGTCATGATGTTGAGGATAAGGTCTTGAAGCAATGAGGCACCAGAAGGGTAAGTTCTTACTAATGTATTTATCAATATCTTTTGTTTTAACATCATCTAAATTTCCCTTTGTGTTTCTCCTCCTCCCCCTGCTATGGTCTCATTCCATATAGCAAAAGAATGCTTTAAAAGAGAAGAGGGGAAAAATCAGCAAAAGCAATCAATACATTGAACAAAATCAGATAATATAGGTAATGGGTTACACCCCTGAAACCCCATGTCTGCAAAGGAGTGGAGAAGGTGTTGGAAGGGTAAGTTTTGTTGAGGAATCAAGGGGTCAAAAAGATCTGGAAAATAGAGTGCTTCTCTAGACAAAGCGTCATCCAAAGATTGAGGGTTTCAGCTACCTCATAGATTTATCCATGTCAGCCCTATGTAGAATATGTGTTTATTAATGCAGGCAAGATGCTATCTTTACAATGAAAATTTGTTTCTTCTTCCTTTCTCCCCACCCCATACATCTGGAATAAGGTTATTTAAAATATATATTTATGTCCATTATTGCCTAAATTGCATTCATTAAAAAATCCCAATTCTTCTCCTAGCTAGTGAGCCACCCCTTGCAACAAATATTAAAAGAGAAAGAGGAAAAAAATGCAATAAAGCAATACCAACCAACATATCATCTGTGTCTGATAGTATATGAAATATTTCACACCAATAGTCTCTCATGTCCACAATGAAGAGAAGGACGTTTCTTTTCTCAACTCTTTTCTGAGGACAAGTTTGGTCAGTACAATGACAAAGACTACTTTCTTTTTATTCTTTTAGTATAAAATGTGTGTAACCTGAGCCCCACTGTTATTGTGGATATTGTGTTACTGGTTCTGCTTACCTTATTCTATATCAGTTCATGCTTCTCTGAATTTTCATATTTTTATAGCATTATAAAATACTACATCCACGTGCCACAATTTGTCTAGTCATTCCCTCAACCAAATGACATCATTTGAGTACCTATTGAGTTGGCCACTCTGGGAAATACAATCAGACCCACGCTCAAAGAGCTTATAATCTAGATGTGGTGATGATAATAGTTAATAGCATTTTAAAAGACAACCAACAATAAAAACCAATATCTAGTCAGTGGTTAATGTCAAAGGATTGGTAGACAGTAAATGCTATCAGAATTCTTGTAATGAATTCTCTTTAGGTTAAGTTGGGGAAAGCATCATTGATTGAGCTAGGCCTCGGATGATGGTTGGAGCTTAGAGGAGAAAAGGAGCTATGACTAGTCCACGTATGGAGGATAATGTGAGCAAAGACAAGAAAAACATGTGTGGTGACTGGAGAGCTCAAGGCAAAGTCAGGGGACACTATGGCAAATAAACAAATCTGGCTGTAGCAGAAGGATTGTGCCCAGAAATAGAGGGAATGCTAGACAGATAGTTTGGGGACCAGATTGTTGAGGGTCTTGAATAGCAAGCTAAAGAGTAAGCATTTATTCAGTGGGCAACAGGGAGACATTGATATTATTTATAGAACCTACTAACGGCATGTTTTATGTTCTTGAGCTCTAGAGTTGCATCTCCAATGCAGGAGATCTCTGAGGAGATGTACTATCTCTCCCCCTTTTGTGTGGCTTCTCAATGTACATTTGACAGGGTACCTGTGGTTTACTTTATAACATTTTAAATTCGCATCAGCCTCATGCACCGGACAAATCACAGAAGTTCCTTTTGGAGAACAGTTTTTACAAAAAAGAGCTTTCCATTGAGTCATTCATGTACTTGATTTAGCCCCACTCTGCTATTAGTTATCCAGAGCAAAGAGGGTTTTAATGACTCTTTGGAAAATGCTCACCATAGGAAGAAATATAGCAAGGCTGGAATAGGCTCAGAGAATATCTATCTTTCTGTGCTTTTTATGGCCCCTAATGCCATCATACCTATGTGCTCCAAAAAAGATATTACAGTAGAACAGATGCTTACAAAAGTGTGTAAGATTCATGCGGAAATTAACATTTCAGAATGGATGAGGGCCTTTGGAGCCCGTTAACTAGTCTATGGTTGTAAAAAAGAATGGAAAAGTAGCAAAGAATCATTTTTATGAGAATGGCCATGGATTTTGACAAGCAGTGTTGGCATAGTAAAAGGAACCCCGGAGTTGGCCTCAGGAGACCTGAACTTAAGATTTGCTACTCAGTTGTTCGCTGTTTTTCCCTTTGGATAAATCACCTAACCTTTCTGAGCCTCAGTTATCTATAAAATGAGTATACTATGTGTACTGCCTCCTTCTGGGGTAGTTGTGATGACAAAAGGAGATAATATATTTAAATCACTTTATAACTAACAATAGGGCACTCGATGTGAACTATAAAATGAATATCAAAAGTTAGCTAATTAATTCCATTTCATTGGTGTAAAATAGATGATTCCACTTGCCTTCCTCTGTCTTCCAATAAATACCCTTTTTATGGAAGTAAGGCATAGTGGATGGAATGCTGAACCACCTTAGAGTCAGGAAGATTCAAATCCCACCTTTTTGACTTGCTAGCTATGTGACTATGGGGAAGTCACTTAGCCTCTCTGAGCTTTAGGCACCAACAATCACATCCTTGACATCTTGACACAGAAATTCTTCTTAAGAAAACTGGTATTCATTTGTTATGATCATTGGAGGAAGAGAAGTTCTTCCAGTCCAAACCTACAGTTTATAAATGAAGGTCTTGTGCCAGGTGGGTTAAGTGACTATTTGGTACTAAATTTGTGATTGGACCCAGGTCTCTCTGGTTGTCATTTCAATGCTTCCCCCTCATGCCCCCTTCTACTACTTCCCTGATTACAAGTACTATTGAATTGAGATATTATAACCTTTATTGTGGGGACTACTCTTTCCGGGTTGGGGCAAGGCCTTGGTTACAGTGCAGAGCAATTCATTCATCAATGGTCTTTAATAAACCCTAGCTGCGTTTATAAATGCCAGAGCCAGAAAAGCCTGTGCTAAGGAATTTTTGTGGGTGAACAGCTAGCTGAATAAGTACATCATTAATTATTTCCATACTTTAATGCTTTATCAAAAGGGAGCAGGCAAACAAGTTATTGTTTTGGAAAAATCATTTGCATATTTGCTTTTTCTTTTCAAGCAGTGAAAGCCACTGCTTCTGTAAGCACCCCCCTGCATTGATTATCTATTGTAGGAATTCCACCTCTTCCCTTTTAGTTATGCAAAGCAACTCTCACCTCCCTTATGTTTTCACAGCTCTGGATTCCTTATTAATTTTCTTCCTCTCATTTGCTCAGAGGCTCATCTGCTTAGAAGCTAAAGAAAGGAAAAAAGATCATTCCCTAAAAAAGCAACCATCCCAGGAGATTAAATGATACTCATTTTTGCTCATCTCCTAAAATGAGAATTTACCATCTGAAATCTCATCATCATTTATTTTCATCCACTAAGATATCTCTGATTACATCATGAAAGCCTTCAAAGTTCAAACTGAAATCCATGTGCTGTTAATTCCTGGAAAAATCTTACATTTCTTTTTTTATTCGTCAAGCATTTATGGCAGCTACAACAGAGTAGATGAGTTGCAAATGGGAGATAGTTTCAGGCAATGTTTCCTGTACTATTTCTCCCTATGTGGAAAGAGAACATTTAGACAAGTGTCAGGAAACTTATAAAACTAGGAGATGAATTCCATGAGCATCTATCAGCAGGGCACAGCTTGGATATGAGGAATGACTTCAAGGCAAAGAAAACGAGAGAGGAAAAACCAATGGAAATCAAGAAAGAAGACTTGGAAATAGGACAGAGATGACAAAACTTTGGAGAAAGCTTCATTTGAAGCTGTCATGACAGAAAGATACTGTCAAGGTCCCATGATCTGTGACTGGAAGGGTCCAACAACCTCTAGCATGGTTATACCTAAGAGAAAAGGGAAGAGATTAGAAGCTATTATTAAGGATATAGCTGTTGAGTGACCTTGTGACATAGTTCCATCCCTGTCCAAATCTCAAACCTTTTCGTATATAGTCCATTTCAAGATATACAGTACCTCAAAACACAGTTCATTGCATGAGACACTCCCCAGGGTTACATACAGCACAGGAAGCGCACAGGAAGAGCTAACCAGGTAGTGAGACTCCTCAGGGATGTACCAGTTGATTACACCAACTTCTCACCTGCCTTCCCTTCTCTTGTGCTTCCTTCTTGTACCACAGGCAGCTCTGCAATTTGGCCGGCTTAGAAGAGCCAGCAAAAGAGGCTGGGCTAACTTTGTTTTTATAGACTGGCTATAAGCAGATTCGGGATTGGAGATAAACTAGTGCCTTTTTCTGCATAATTGGTACTACCTGATGCTTTCCTGCCCCAGAGATCAAATGTCTTGTCTTCTTGATAGTGGGTAACAAAGAGGCTATAGGGAACTAGGTAAAGAAATATCTCATGACTGTACCCTATGTTAGGATTCAGAGGCAGAGTGAAGTACATGTTTTTATTGATAGTAATAATGTCTAAAAAATGATACTTTACATTTATAAGGTGTTTAATACAGTACAAATAACTTTCCCTCATTACTTCCCCTCCTTACATCTCCTCTTTCTGGGTCTGATATCCTCTCTCTCTCTCTTTCTCTCTCTGTCTCTCTCTCCCTCCCTCCCTCTCTCCCTCTCCCCCTCCCACACATACTGCTTTTATATAGTCATACATTTGTACTCACATTGCCTTAGCTTCTTTGCTAGCTGTAGGGAAATTCTTTTTACTAGACCTTAATGTTAATGCTTTCCCTCTGAGATTATCTTCAATTTATCCTGTATGTATCTTGTTTCTATATAGCTGTTTTTATGTTACTTTCCTTCTTAGATTGTGAGCTCCTTGAGGGCATAAAGTGTTTTTCACTAATCAACAAAGTGCCCGGCACATAATAAATTTGTTGGCTTGACTTGGACATTTCCATTCTCCCTGAAGTTTAAGGCTCTATTTATTTTGTAAATAATGAAGCTAGGATGGCTGAAAAAAAAGGATTCCTCTCGTTGGGAATCTGAAGGCAGATGATTTAGACCCAACTCCCAACTTTAACGAGTCATATAGTCTTGGACTAGTCACTGAGATTTTCCGAGCCTGAATTTTCTTATCTATAAAATGCAGTTAGTTATACCACTCTTCTCTTTCATATAAAATTCTTGCAAAGATCATAAATGCCTGCTATTTTCAAAACACCCTGCTAGGAATTACGGGCAATACAAAGGTAAGACCAGGTGCCTATGCTTAAGGAACTTATAGTCTAAGAGAGGAGGTAGGACAGATAAAAATAACTATTATATAAAATACAACATTGACAGATTGTGTGTTTGGTATTATACTTTAATTCAAATTTCCTACACTACTTTTTTGCCCATAGACCTGATGACTTTATCAAATTCTATTTTAGCCAATTATCTAGCCAAGCCAGCCTAAGGTGTTAGAGCTTTATTCCACAGTCAGCAGGTTTGTTTCTTGTATAGAAATAGAGTGATAGAGAGTGGTGAGGAAGGTTCATCTTACAGTAAAGGAAACAGAACAGTTAGAAGAGTTTATCAATAGTTTAAGAAGTAATGAAATTCTGAAGTAGGATTATGGCATTGGTAAGGGATTAGTAAGGGGGCAGGGAGATAAATCATAGAAGTGATACCTGAAACCACTGGACCAGAAGAAGTTGGCAAGATAAGTGGCCGAATAACTTAGCATGTAAATGTATGTGAATTAAATGGATATGGAAGCACTTTGAAAACTGTAAACTGCTATACAAATGAATGATATTCTTTTAGTGCATAGATTGTCCTCACTGTTCTCTTGGAGATATGTGGGAGAAGAAGGGTTACTTAATGGTAATCATCGTCTGTGCTGAAGAAAGGACCATTTATTTTACTTCTGATACTTTTCTAGACCCCACTTATTCTACTTCATCTCTAGGAATAGAGCATCATAGTGATCTTGACTGAGATGCTCACCATGGCCCTAAGGCAAAGTCCGTGTGGCTTAAAGGAAAGATAGAAGAGAATGTTGAAAGCTGTTGAAGTAGAAAACCAGAGAGTTGCATTAAACCTGTGTTTCCTCAAAGGCATAGTGATTTAATCTCCATTTTAGGAAAAAGGGTGTGAAAATCACCCAGCCCTTATATCTGCTTTAAGGCAAGACATGTAGGTCCTAACCCTGCCATTCTGTCACCCACTAATGCCCCCCATTATTTCTCTGACTTGCTTCCTGTTTGAAATTGCAAGCAGCCCAGAACAAGGTGTCAGCATGTCCTATTTTGCACCCTGATTCTGAGAACTAGTTTAATCCCAATATCCTAGGTTAGATGAACAAACAAGTATGACTTAGGATCTTCTCCAGATCCCTAGGAATATTATTATTTCCAATCAGCTCTAAATACCCTATCCCCACTTCTTTATACCCCTAGACCCTATATACATGCTGTTCCCTCCTTAAATGGTGTAACTCTTCCTAAGCCAGAAAGCCACCCTTGCTGGCAAACTTAGTAAACATTACACTGGTTTAAAATTTCTGGTCTGATTGCCTGGCTATTCCCATCTCCTCACAGACTACACCGCAGCATTTATAGATATGAGAAACTCAGAGTCTGAGGCAGGGGCGGAGCCAAGATGGCCGCATGAAAACAGTGTCTTATCGGAGCTGTCTCACAAGGTCTGTCAGATTCCTATAAAAAAGTGAATTTGAGCAGATTTGACAGAGTTAGAAACCACAAGCAGTCTGAGTGGGGCAAATTTCCAAGCCAGGAGAGTCTGAAAGGCCGAAGGAATGAATCTGTAGGCTTGGAGAGCGCTCGGCGTGTGGAGCTGCTCCAGACAGCACCAAAGTGGAAGCGGGAAACCCATGTGGGAGACAGGCTGGGAGAAAACTGGGCTTCCAAAACCGGTGGAGATCCCCAGGCCTCCCAACACAAGACGGCAGTCTGTGGAAGCGACGAGAGGCAGTGCAACGCCACCAGCCGTGAGACGTCAACTCCTGACGCTTGCAGCCCAAAGGTACGAAACACAGCTTCTTGAACTTCAGGGAGACATAATTGCCAGGTAAACAGCTCTAATCCCTTCCCCCTTCACCCAGAGAATTCCTCAGGAAAAAAAGAATGCTGGAACAGAGGAGATAGAAGTGGGGCTTCAGTGGCCAAGGAGTAGAAGTTCCTGAGTCCCACAGGGGCAGAGCCAGCAGGGGTCAACACCAGGAGCCCAGATGCACTCTTGCTCCTCCAGGGGAAGTGCCAGATACCAGCTCAAACAACAAAGAGCTGAGACCAGTGCTGGAGAGCAACCGTAGGGAAAGAGACATCAGGGAGCGAGACCCCCTCCCCAACACCTTGGGAAACTGAAGGCTACAATTCACAAAGCCAGCAACTAGACTCACAATCCCCAGAATAAGAAAGCTGGGACAGAGAGCCCTGAGCCCCCAAAGCAGAAATTTATTGTAAAGCCAGGAAAAGGCTAACCAACATGAAGAAGAACACAAAAACACTGAGGACCATTGATTCTTTTTATGGATATAGGCATGATCAAAATACCAATTTGGAAGAGGATAGCAATGACACTATAGCCTCAAAAGGTAATGTGAACTGGTCTCCAGCCCAAAAAAGCATTAGTGGAAGAGCTAAAGGAGAATTTTTAGATATGAGAAACTCTTCTATGCCTTTAAGACTCTTAGAGAAAATAGTTGAAATAGGTATTATGACTTATTTATATGAAGGTGGATAGAAGGTTGAACTTGGACTTTAAGGTTATTTTCAAAAACAGAAGAAAAAGAAAGGTGAAGACTTCCTATGAATGGGATGGTTGAAGGGACTCAGGGGTGGGGGGAGAACAAGAGTTGCCTGCATAGAGCTCCTACTGACTTCAAAGTAGGTTCAGTCATAAAGGAAGTCTATGAAATATGATGAAAATTTAGAACTGGAGGCTCCCTATCACAGCAGTGGTAGGCAGAGATATTTGGAAAATATTCAAAAGAAAAGCTCAGGTTGACACATCTGGAATATCAGAAATCATTACCTCTTTAACACTGCTATGTAAACACAGCATTTTAAATATGAAAGTATTTAAAATGATGATAATGAGGTGATAATGTCTTATTCTTAAAGATTTTTACGTGAGATTTTATTGAGCAAGGCTGCTGCAAATAAAAAGCTTGATGAGAGGTAGCTATAGCTGGGCACTAGACAATATGCCAAACTTTGAGACTGTAGGGTGCTACCTAAAACTGAACACATTAACATGGATTGCTTGATATTCAAAACAAGACAAAAACAAGTTACGTGCCTGAAGGTATTAAACAACATGACTTCCTGTGATAGGGACAATTTTTATTTGATCAACATTAATCCCAAGGCCTGCAACTCCAAAGGCATCAGTCTGTTCCTTCCATACATAGAATAAAATCAAGGAACAATTACAATAGTGGAAAATACAAATGGGATGTAATTTTCCTGTTTGGATCACTTATTTCTTCTTCATTTAAAAAGGATGCCTATTTTTCCTTCAAGTAATTTCCTGATACACATCTCTCTCTCTCCCTCCCTCCTTCTTGAATCTTCCTACTTAGACAAAGAAAAACAGCAAAAAGAAAGCAACTAACAAAGCAAACATGCCCCAAACTATGCAACATTCTTAATTTGTAGTCCCCTACCTGTGAACTGAGAACTAAGATGTTTCATCTTCTATTCTTCATGATGAAGGCTTTTATTACAATTAATCCTAGTTCATTTGCCTCTTTGTGTTGTTTTCATTTATATTATTGTAGTAATTATGTACATTGTTATTTTGATTCTGCTTATTTTTCTCTGCATCACTTCCTATAAGATTTTATACTAACTCGACTTTAGATAGCATTTGAGGTTTCTATGCGTATTTTATCTCATTTCTCCGTCCCTCATATTCAGTTTCTTATGGTTTAGTGATACTCTATTATAATCATATGTAGTTTGAAGTGAGGAGAACCAGGAGAACAATTTATATGACAGAATTGAAAAGACAAAATTCCAAAGACTTAAATACTTTGATCAGGGCAATGACCGATTATGGTCACAGAGGAATGATAAACTGTGCTACTCACCTCCAGACGGAAGTGATGGATTCAAATGCAGAATGAAACATACATTTTTGAACATGAACAAAGTGGGAATTGATTTTGCTAGACTATATATGTTTATTACAATAGTTTTCTTTTTTTTCTTTTCCTTTAAGATTAGGAGGAGGTGGTGATATGGAGAAAAAAATAAATGTATGTTAATTGAAAAGCAAAATTAAGTATATCAAATTCCATTCATAGGGAATAATATGGCCATATAGCCACTCACAGGGGATAAAATAATAGAGGCTACTTTGTCCATAGATTTTTTCCCTTGTGAACACAAAGCATCCTGCTATGGATATAGG
The DNA here is from genome assembly GCF_011100635.1 of Trichosurus vulpecula. Classification (NCBI taxonomy): domain Eukaryota; kingdom Metazoa; phylum Chordata; class Mammalia; order Diprotodontia; family Phalangeridae; genus Trichosurus; species Trichosurus vulpecula. The sequence goes on along the minus strand of NC_050577.1, from coordinate 144,306,490 downwards.
AGTTTTCTTTCTGTCATTGGTCTTCTTGAGGATAGAATCATTGGATCAAAGGTTATGAACAATTCAATGACTTTTCTCATATAATTCTAAATAATTTTCCAGGATGGTTGGCCCAATTTAAAACTCAACCAACAGTGTATTAGCATACCTATCTTTCCTTAACCTCTCCAAAATTGACAGTTTCCTATTTTTAAAAAAATCATCTTTGTTTATTTTCTGGATTTGAGGAAAGGCCTCAGAATTGTTTTAATTTTCATTTCTCTTACTACTGGTGCTTTGAAGAATTTTTTTCATGCAGATGCTAATCATTTGCATTTCTTCTGAAAAATTTTCATACTGGGTAATTCTTCAAAAAGATCACATCGATTGTGATAAAGCAGATTTAACCAAGCAGATGAATACCATGCTTGTTTTGAACAGTACACGACTCCTAATTTTGGCACTTGGATTGCTAACTGGACATTCAGGAAGAACATTATAAGCCAGATTAATTATGATCATTAAATCACAGTCCCAGAAGCAAATAGTATCTTTGAGGATGGGATGAACTTTCATCAGTTGAGAAGGGGAGGGAAAGGGATTCTAGGTATAGGGAATGGCACAAACAAATGAAAGCATTACAAAATTGAAAGTGTTGTCAGGACAATGAATAGTAAATAGCATGGTATACTAGAAAGAAGGCTGAATTTAGAGTCATAGGACCTGACTTTGAATCCCAGACCTATCATTTAATTATCTTTGTGACCTTGGATAAATTATTTAACTCCTCTAGGCTTTAATTTCCTCATTCTCCCCTTCTCCCCGCCCAACACAGTTTGACTAGAAGACCTCTAAGCTTTGTTTCAGCTCTAATACCTCTGTCTAAACCAACATTATGAGGTGGTTAGTTCATTTTTTTTCTGAAGTGGGTGCATTGCTAGGTTTTATTTTGTTTTGGTGTCTATGTCCTTCTTTCTTTTACAGGTTGCTGGGTAGAGCAGTGGACAAAATGCTGCACTTTCAGTCAGGAAGATCTAAATTAATCACCATTTTTAGAACCTTCTCAGAACAAACTTTGCAGAAATTGTACTGTAGCAGGGAGGAATGAACAACTCATGAAATCCCATTTGAATCTTGCCAATCTGTTTGGCTCTTACTTGGAAAACAAAACTTTCCCCACAGTTTAAAAGGATTACAAGAGAACATGGCAGGAACTTTCCAGTAAAACAAGGATTTCTGTTGCAAGGGCCAGAAGCATATTGGGAGGGCAGAGCATTAGAAAGCTTTGGTGAAGTGGAGAGAATACTGGATTTGGAATCAGACAGCCTGGGTTGGAATCTCAAATGTGTCACTGCCTGTGTGACATGGAGAAATCCTTTGTAGTCTTTGGACTTCAGTTTCCCTATTTATAAATTGAGAATAAATGATTTTTAACGTTCCTCCTAGGTCTAAATCTGAAAATTAGTATGGGTCACCTTCTTGGTGGATATCAGATCTCTTCCCAAAGTAGATAAAATAGGCTCTTCCAACAGCTGTTCCGTGGTGCTAGAAGAGTTTCTTCGAAGTGAATTCCTAGTAACTGTTACTTGGCCGAATACTCTATTGTATTCATATATTATAATGAAGTCTAATATTGTATTGAACTTATTGTAATAATAAGAATACTCTATTGTTATCATTAATATTTTAAAACATTTTTTCTACCTGAATTACCAGCAGAATATTAGAGATCTTCATTTAATTCTTCCATTTGTAACAATCTCAAACTTAGTATGCCCCAAATGGACTCACAATCTTTCAATCTGAACCCATTCTTTCTCCAACCTTCCCTATTTCTGAAGTAATCATCATCCTTTTAGTCATCTAGGTATGATTGTTCAGAGTCAACCTTGATTTTGTGCTCTCTCTCCTTCTATATCAGTTTCAAAGTCTTGTCAGTTCTATTTCCACAATATCTCTTGAATCCATCCTTTTCTCTCCATGCACATGATCTCCACCCTACTTCAATCTCCCATCATTTCTCACCTTGTCTATTGCCTCCTAAATAGTATCTCTGGTTATAGTCTCTCTCTTCTCTAATTATCATCCACACAATGATCATAAGTCATCCTTCTAAGACACAGTTCTAACCATGTCATTCTCCTACTCAAAAATCTTTATGGACTCCTTATTCTGTCTTCAATTAAATACAAACTCCTCAGCCTGGAATTTGAAGCCTTCCACAATCTAGTGCCAGCCTATATTTCCAGATTGACTTCCCATTTTCTACACTTATATACTATATGTTCTATGCCAAATGGAGCTATTAACATTTCCCTAAACTTGGAATTCTAGGCAATTTTCCATGCCTAGAGTATTCTTTCTCAACCTCTTGGATTCTGCTTTCACTCAAGGCTCAGCTCAGGTACCATTTCCTCTGTGAGGTCTTCCTTTAACTTTTGAGTTATTAGTATTCTAATCTTCCTCAAATTCTCTTGTATTTATTCATCTGCACATATGTATTATAGTCACTATGTAGAATATAAGCTCCTTGAAGGCAGGGGCCATTTTATTTCTAGTTTTGCAACCCCAGTGCTTTGGATATAGTAGGCAAATAGCAAATGTTTGTTGAATTGAAATGATTTTTAGTCTTTGTTCGGGCTATTGGATCAGACCATGAGAAATAAAATCAAACTATCCTTGTAAATATTGTACAGAAGTATTTAATACACGTATATCTGAACAGTTTGATTCAATAAACATTTTTAAATGCCTACCATATGCAAAGAACTGTAATATACAATGAGGAAGGTACAAAGGTTAGATAAGCCATACTTGGCCTTACGGAACTTAGAACTATACAAAGGTATATATCTATAACTATGAATGTTTATGTGCATATGTCACAAAATAATACATGATAAATTCACAAGAGATATAATTTCAACACATCTCCCCATATCATGCTACTTCTATTTCTTCATGTATCAATGAATAAAGAGCACTGAAGCATCTTTCAGCAAATATACATCATCTTGTCTTCAAATGTAGTCATGTGGCAAATTGGACCAATTTTCTAGCTAATACACACCAAAAACAACTTTAGCTTTCATTATCCACATGCTAGAATAAGCTTCAAATGGGCAGGAACTATATTGTATTCATTTTTCATCTCCCACAGGTCCCAGTACAAGTGCCCTGTGCATAATGTGCAGTTAGTAAATAATAGTTGAATAAATGAGTGCCTGACTATGTCAGGTCAAAGTTTCACTGTGCTGTATAGCATAGTGGACATAATAGATCAGACCAGGTGGAGAATGTCAAGGTCAGCAATTTCAAAACCAGTATGGTTAGCAAAGGATCCAATGAAGTGAGATCAAACAATCTAGTGTAGAAAATTTCAAGAAATTAGCAAACAATCAAGCAAAAGATACAATCAGACTGCTTGGTAGAATCAGACTTAGTTCATCATGGGATTTTGATCCTATAATACTTAGATTCTTCTACAAGGTTTCTTCCATCATCAATATCCTCATCATCAATTAATTCCCCCATCATCATCTTCATTACCAGATGAGATTCAGTTAAATCTTTAATTCAGTTCCACAGAACAGGTTAGACTATTATCTTCTCCCACCCTCCACTTAGTGAATTATTTGATGGGACTGATCAGAACTGATTAATTTATAGGGTAGCTTATTAGATTTAGAAGGAAAGTTAGATCATTTCATCAAAACACTAATTTTCCAGAGGAGGAACCTGAGGCCAAGAGAGATGAAATTATTTTTCCAAGGTCATAGAGTGCTAGTGGCATGTCTCCTGCACAGTACTTTTATCTCCATGTTTTTGCTTTCCAAATTTTTTGGTTCATACTTCTATCAGTATTTCTTTCCCTTGTGAAGGAGAGAGGAGAGGAAAGGGGAGTGGAAAGAGATTTTTCCACCTGTACATCTGTGCTGATACTACTGTGGGTATTCTACCATGGTCAATATCCAGGCTTAAAAGGAAGGAAATGGGAGCTTGTACAGTGGTTGAATGGGGTGGGTTGGAGAATTTTGGGGCTCCAATGGATGGAGGATAGTTGCAATTGCGTTGTACATACACCCCATGATTTTCCATCAGGAGGGTGAAATGTTACCCATCTTCTCACCTTCTGTTTGGTTGATCATATTGTTCTCGATCAGGGTCATAGCAAAGCTTTCCGAAAGGTCCCAGCTCTTCACATTGCAGATCACTATTTTACACCATACCCTCTTTCATGTTTTGGCATTGGGTAGACAGTCTGAAAATTCTCCTATAAAAATGTATTCCCATGGAAACTCAAGCAAGAAATAATAGAAGAAGAGAGAGATGATGCCAGGTAGTTGTTTTGACTCACCTTGATTTTTCTAAACTAGTACTGATTTGGGTGGAGGTGTAAGAAACCATTTGTTTTCTTGTCATGTCAGTGGACCCTCATGGTGTCTTTGTTTCAGTCAAAACTAGGTTTCCTTTAACTCTTTTAAGGTTCCCTTAAATGATGGTGATGAAAATTTTCCTTGCTGAGTGCGTGGTAGTGATGGGCTTAATTGGCCACTAGATGTCATTGCTTTTTCAAACAAGTAGCCCAAATAGGAGGCTTTAAAAAGCACTTCAGGAAAAGCTAATTTCACTACCAGAATTTCTTTTTCTTATTTCTTGGATTCTGTAGAGTAAGTAACAAAGCTATCTTATGTCTTCGCACACTTGTCCTATTTAGATTTTAGGAATTTCATTTGCCTTTCCTTGCCTGCCCCATTTTGAACTAGCATTTACAGGGTAAGAATAGTACCTTTCAAAACAAAGCACTGATCTTGTCTTCACTTAAGAAGATGTTAAAACTATTCAGGAGCACAAAAACAATATATATTTTATAGCCTTTCCATTATAGAAGGCTAATAAAAATTCAGACATGAATAGATTTTGCTTAGAAAATCGCATTTCCTTTTCTCTTGGGACAAATGGGTATTTTATCTTTTATGCTCTTTTGCAAATGTCCATAAAATTACACAGCTTCTGTGCTTTTCAGAGTTGTGGAACAATTTAATCACTTTCACTTTTGAAAGGAAACGAGATGCTAAATTATTGTTATCAATAATAAAACCCTGACTACAACCTTGGGGTAAAAACCTGCACAAGCTTATAATATGCATCACTAGATGAGTCATAACACTTTACCAAGGGTTCTGGGTACAAATCTGATATTTCCCCCCCCAGACAATTTAACATTAAATACTAAAAAAAGACAATCACTGAGGCATACCAAATCGCATACTGTATATTCTGTAATCTCCGATCACAGCAGGAATAATAATTATCTAGCATATTTAAGTAATATGCTTTCAAAAATCAGAAGGACAGACTCAGTGTTAATATGAAATGATTTATTTTTTCCAACTCACACTTGTAAATATCATAAACAATTGAATGGCCTTACTAAAAACCAGTGCAGTGGACTGGAAATGTCATTTTCTGCTAAAAATGTACTTTTTGTTTTTCTTTTCTATAATAGTGAGTAGAAAGAACACTGGACTTGTAATCAAAGGACCTGGGTTTGAGAGGTGGCCCTGTTACCTATTAGCTGTTCGATAAGCTCCTTAATAGTTATGGACCCTAATTTCTTCATCTGCAAAATGACCACCTACCTCTCAGTACTCTGAGTATCAAACAAAACAGCCTACATAAAGTAATTTATAAGCAGAGAGTACTGCACAAATATAACATGATTAGAGGTTGTGTGTTCTTTCCCACCTCAAAATGCTTAGTTTTTACTTGTCTTTGTATTGTTTTTCACTCTCCCACCCTAAGTAGAATGCTCCTCAAGCTTAGGGGCTACGTCTTTCTTTGTTTTTATCTTTTTTTGGGGTCTAGTACTCAGCATAGTGCCTGGCAAGACTTTGTTATCTCTTCCAGTAGGAAGACCACCAGAACCATAACTAAGAGTTTTTCTACTCTGTGCAGCATAGATTGGGTTCTGGGCAAGCGTTAGGCAACATACCCTTCTCATGTGAATCGCTGGCCCAAAGGCCATTGTAGTGGGCAGGGAGTGGGTCAGGGAGGAGCTCACTTGTAATGGGGCAATGGGGGAAAGGAAACTGGTATCATCTGGTACCTTTTCATTATAACAAATTCTTCTTGCCAAATAAGTATGAATCACTATTGCTCTCTGAAGCTGAAGGATTATGTGTTTAGGTTGCCCTCTAAATTCACTGGGATAAGGGCTTATCACTCCACCCTTGTTAGAGGTCTGGGGACCATCTTAAAGGAGAATTATGGCTAACTATTTGAACAGGGATTTTGTGAAGTTATTCCTCTCCATGTGAAAGAATGAATTACATGGGTCATATGGTTCCTTCTGAATCTCAAACCCATGAGTTTGTGTTTCATCTTCTCTTGGATCCCCTAGCAAGAATATTCTTTGATACAGTGCAAAGCACTTTAGGCAAAGTGAATTTCAAGGCCAGCATTTGTTTTTCTTATTTCATGGATGTTGAAGGGTTAGTAATAATGCTAAATCTTAGCACACTTTTCCTATTCAGATTTTAGGAATTTTGTTTTGCCTTAACTTGACCTTCACAATTTGAACTAATATTTAATTGGATAACAACAGTACCTTCTATAGTGAAGCACTGATTTTGTCTTCACTTAATAAACAAAACCTTGTGTTCTTACTTTTTAATGGAAGAAGTCATCTCTTTTCTTCATGGTATTCTATCTGCTCAAAAAGTGGACCTTCTAGAGGAACTTTGGGAATAACTTTGGTGAAAAGTGATCCAGGCAAAAGTTAAAAGAGACAACTGATCTTGGGGGGAAATTAACACAGCTTCTAGGCCCGAAAGGAGGCAATTAAGGCATAACAATATAAATGACCATAAACACTTCCTCCAAATGTTAATGGTCTTGGAACATTTTTGCAATAAATTCTGGATGTCAAATCAAAGAACAGAGGAGGACTAATGAGAAAGAGAACAGATAGAGGAAGACCAGACTGGAGGCTGATGTAGTAAGTCTAGAGTTGAGGTGAGAGCCACACTTAGAATGTAGCTTTGGGTGTGATCATGCTTTTTAACTAATTTGATAAAGGAGAGGGAGAAGCAGGAAAGGAAGGAGGGAGGGAGGGGGAGAGATAGAGAAAGAGATGGAGACAGAGAGGGATTGAGATTGGGAGGGAGAGCCAGCCTGGGATAGGTAGAAGATGAGGTCTGTTGAAAAACATATTTGAGGGGTTTAAGGACAACTGAATTTGTAAAAGCAATTTCTCCCTCATGTGTAATTAAGTATCCTAATATTGTACAAATAATATAAGTCCACAAATAGCAGGCATTTACATTTATAATATAACTTGGTTTGTTCCTATAAATTTCTAAGTCTTTTTTACTTGGTTTCCCTGATACTTGGATTTTGAGTTAAGTAAATATCAAATAATAATAGCATTTATGTAGTACTCTAAGGTTTGAAAAACACATTGTAAATATCTTATTTTATCCTCACCATAACCCCAGGAGGAAGATTGAAAGGTATTGAGCAGCATGTTTTCAGGATCTCTTGGAGGAAGTGACTTCATATCCTGTCATTCTATTAAATGAAAGAATGGATAAAGTGCTTGACTTGGGACCAGGAAGTCCTGAATTCTAATTCTGCCTCTAAGAAAGCTAAGTATGTAACCCTAGGAAACTCACTTAACACTAAGCCTCAGTTTCCTCATTTGTAAAATGAGGATGTTAGACTTGAGGGTCCCTGAAATTCCTTCCAACTTTAAATCTCTGATCCTATGACTGCAATTCAAATATTGCTCTAGAAGAATTCTTGTTATCATACGAAAATTCTTCTATAGAATAACAGAATTTTAAGTTGGAGGGACCTCAAAAGGTCACTTAATACAAACACCCATCCCAAACAGGAGCTATTTCTATAAAAGATTTATGATCTCTGTCAGCCCTACCCTTTCTGACTTATTTCATACTAATTACCTCCATTTATAATATACTTTTAAACAAAATGGATTTCTTGTTCTCTCACATAGATTTAGATTTTTAGTACTTTTAGTACTGTTAGCTATCCTGGGATTAAAAAAAAAAGAGTAAAACCTCATTCCTGCCACGAAGAGGTAATGGAGATAAGATACATGTTCAAATACAAGGCAAGATATAAAAGCCCCAAAAAGGCACAAAGTACTTTTAGATTCTTTCCTCACTCCTTTCCTATATTGCTCCTTCTTCTCTTTATTTCTCTGTCTCTCTTTCTCCCTTTTTCTTTCCTTCTCTCCCTCCCTCCTTTCCTCCCTTCTTCCCTATCTCATCCAAACTGGAAATGTAGGAGCTCCTCACAGGCCCAATCCCACTAGTGATTGGCATGGGAGCTTTAGCCTACTCTTATTTCCAACTCAGTCAGTTTGCCCCTCCTTAAACAACCTGATGGCCTCCCAGTTCCAAACGATCACTATATTAATGTTGAACTTAGAATGTGTGTTTGGTATCCCAATACTGCTCATGATATCATCAGCCTCAGTATCCTTGGTGGCTGGGTTTATAGACATGTACCACCATTCCTGACTCCAGATTTTTCTTACTTCTTTGTCCTTAACTGTACCATTTTTGTTTGTGAAGTGCTCCATCTATCTCTGCGCAGATATCCTAGTCATCCTTCAATGGCTGGCTCAAATATTATCTACTTCAGGAAGCATTCCCTGACCTCTTCTATTAGAAATTATCTTTCTTTCCTTGGACCTCAACTAACACTTTATGCTTCTATTTTGACCTCGTGTTATTCCATTATGTTTATATTATTGTTGTTTAGGGTTGTTTGTTGCAGGTATTATCATATTCCTTTCCATTCAACATGAAATTGTGAACTCATTAAGGCAAACACTGTATCTCACTATACACTATACCCAGCAGCCAGCTCTGTGCTCTACATGTGATGGGTGTTTGATAAATACATGTTGAATATTGAAGGGATGACTGGCAAAGTGGGGGTGGAACCACTGGAGACCTCTCTTCAGGTTGACATTAGTCAGCACGCTTTCTGTATGATCTTTAAAGCAGGTCTGAATCATGAGGGACTCACTTTGCTGAAATCCAGGTACCAGTCCAGTCTACAGAACATTTTTAGGGGGTAGGGGGTGGATTTCATTATTATGAAGCACTCTCATTGAGGAATTCTCTCATCCAGTGCAGGTCAGTACCTACTCTACAATATGTGATAAACAGATTTAGGGAGTTGCCTGGGCCACTGAGAGGGTAAGTAACTTCCCTAGCATTATGTACTGGCCAACATGGGTCAGAGGTAAGTCTTACCTCTGACTAGAACCCAGCTCTTCCTAAGTCTCAGGCCAGGTTTCTATCCACAACACCATATTGATTGCAGTATTATTATTATAGTAATCCTATCAAAAAAGGAAATGATGTTAATTCAGCCTGTGTTGTTGTTATTGGATCTTTGTTGGTGCCCATTGATCACCACTTCACTTTTTAAGTATTTGCAGCTTTATAAAGACCACTGCTTACTGAAATATAATAATCTGTCATATCATTGTTCTCCATCTCTTCTATGTAGAACTCAGAAGTTCAGGTTGGTAGACAGAGGGGAATGTCTGTGCATAATAATTACCCCCAAGAAATAAGGTATCATGATAGCTCTTCTATGAAGGGTGCAGAAGTGCAGTGACATTACTTTGATTTAAATTTGTAATTCTAAGGAGGCTGGTTATCTCAGTACTTGGGTTATAAAAAGCTTTCTTTCAATGAAAAATTGGGAGTCAATTCTTAAATCTCAGAGATTAATAGTAGGTTACTGCTGATAATTAATTTTTTGTGTTAAAACTTTTGCTCCTAGGTATATAGTCCTGAATCTATATCTAATTTCCATGAGGGTCCCAGGAGAATAGCAGTCACAGCATATCACCAGCACAGTTCAGTGTAATGCATACAAACAATGCATAATAGATGGTATGCATACATTATCCCAGTGCCCTGTGTAATCAACTTTTCACTCTGTTCTCTGTGTCAGCCATTCATTCATTCTTTCATATATGCATTCAACAAACATTTATCAAGTATTTGATACATGCAAGGCATTGTGTTAGCTATCCTGGGATTAAAAAAAAAAGAGTAAAACCTCATTCCTGCCACAAAGAGGTAATGGAGATAAGATACATGTTCAAATACAAGGCAAGATATAAAAGCCCCAAAAAGGCACAAAGTACTTTCTCTGTGCAAAGGAGGGACAAGATGAATTTGACAGGTGGAAATGACAGGGAAAGGCATTCTGAGCCAAATGGAAAGCATAATCAAAGGTATACTCAGGGAACAGTAAGTCACCACGTTGGGCTATGTTGGAGGGTACACATTAAAAAAGTAATATAAATCATAATTCTGACTAAGTGTGTTTGTTTTATTTAACTGTATTTCATTACAAGATGAGGGGAGGTGGGGGTAGGAGGAGAGTCATTGTGAAGTAAAAGTAAAGTTAAAAAAGCTAGCTTTAATAAAATACAAAAAATTGACAAGATATCATGAAGCTGACAGGGTTTGGCCAGATTAGGTTGAGGCTTGAATGTCAAGCCAGGGAGCTTGACTTTTATTTACTAGTTAATAAAAGTCTACTGAAGGTTTTGAATAGAGAGAGTAATATAATCAGCATTGTGCTTTCAGAAGATTAATCTGGAAGTCCTATACATAGGATAGGTTTGGAAGTGGGGGGAGGAGTGGTATAATGGAAATGAGTAGGAAGCTATTGTAATAATCTAAGTTTGATCATATAGGGTAGTAGTAGTGGGTGTGATAAAAGGAGGGTATGGATATGAAAAATACTGCTGAAATAGAACTCATTAGACTTGGCTTCTGATTGGATGTTGAGTTGAGGAATAGAGAGGAGTCAAAGATGACTTTATAGGAATAGGGAAAAGAATCATTTGTCAAGTCCCAGGGCTCCAAGGACAGTTTGAAATCCAAGGTGAAAGGAAAGACACGAATGCCTTTATTAGAACTAGTGGTATTCAGTCTGTCAGTAAGTATTTATTAAACAACTACTATGTGCCATATGCTGTGCTAAGTTCTGGGGATAAAAATACAAGTTAAAAAAGACAGTCCTTGCCCTTATAACTGAATGGAGGAAGACAACACACAAAAGAAGGTGAAAAACAGGTGTTGGAGGCAAGAAGGTACCTGTCAGGTACTGGGGGCATAATGGAGAAGTCCAAAGGAGTCCCAAAGCAGTATTCCTACTGGGAAATGGGAAGAAGAGGCCTGGGAGTCTGTGGCCCTTCTTTCCAGTCAGAGGGCCAGAGGGTACTGAGAAGATGTGAATACCAGGCAGATCCAGTCTTTCAGGATAACAAGGTTTCCTAATGATGAGGCATGATGGAGAGATTTTAAAAAAGTCCAAAAGCACTGTAGCTGGTAAGAAATGGGGAGAAATCTGCTGTGGCACCACGTGTATCTGCCTCTTAATGTCTTGCCATTGACATACCAAATATAAATGACCAATTTGAGAATATTGGCTTGTGACTAGAATAAGAAAGGCCAATCATTTAAAGGGGGAGGATAATTAAAGGAGGATTTTTTTAAGGATAGGGGAGATATGAACATTTTTATAGGAAGAGGGGAAGGAATCATTTGTCAAGTCCCTGGACTAGAACTCTAGGCCCAGTTTGAAACCCAAGGTGAGGAACTACCAAGTCTATTCCAGGATATCTAAATGTATTCAGTTGGGGATTCCTGCAGGTGTCTGTAGAGATTTAGCTTTGACTTAGTAACTAGTCATTCTTGTATCTACTATCCCAAACTCTGATCTTGGACTACTTGTGGGCCCTGCCATTCTGGTTGATGCTTTACAATCTTGTTGATCTATACAATCTTCCTCTTAGGAGCTCAGATAGCCTTTGCTTCTGCTTCTGGAACTTTCTCTCAAGCCTAACCTGCTCACTTGATTGGGAATGATACCTTGTGATTATTTCCTTAATTCAATTCAATCCCCAAAAATCATATAGTAGGAACCTACTATGTGAAAGACTGTGCTAAGCTACTATGCTAAGTGCTAATAACCCACAATTACAAAAATGAAGTATTCTCTGCCTTCAAGGATCATATATTGCACTGAGGAGATACAGTGTACATATGAAGACAATGCGTCTGCAGAGACTGATGTATTTAGAGACTCCCAGGAGCACTATAATTTTCATTTGCCTTTTTGTTAGCTCTGACTAGATCAGCTGGACTGGAGAAGTGAAGTCAGAAACAGTGAAAGAAAAAAAAAACTAGAGAAAAAACGGTGGCTGGAATTGCTATAGAAGCCGGGAATACCTGTACTTACTTTTTGTCCAGGTTGGCATGAAATTTAGGGTCTACCTCTTCCCATCTTTGTGCTGGCTGTTTTTCCTCCTGCCTTGAAAAGCCTAAGTGATATACAGTGGAGCTGGCGACCTGAGAGGCAGCAATCATGATCTTCCAGCATCCATGATGCTGGATGCACTCACCTTGTTAGCAAGCACCTAGTTCATTATTTACCTGCTCCTGAAGAAAATGTGATCACTTCTTTCATGGCTGGTTTCCCATATCACTATCACTACTGATAGCTCTCTTACTTCTACTGTCACTCCTTAGCCCTGCAGTGTGCAGACATGGGCGTTTTATTAAGCAAATGAACTCCATGTTTTTTTTTTCTCCTTACAGCTTAGAAGATGGAAGACAATGGAAACAGATATCACCTTGAAGGACAGAATTTGTTTTAAGATTGGAGCTAGAAAGGGTATTAGGCATGTTTTATGAATGAATAGCTAATGGTTTGATTTTTACTAGGCTTTCACCTCATCTAATTAAATTGTTTGTTTAATCACAATTACTGAGATTTCTTGTTGTTCATTCATTTTTTTAGTTGTGTAACTTTTTATGACTCTGGGGCTTTCTCAGCAAAGATACTGGGGTGGTTTGCCATTTCCTTCTCCAGCTCATCTTACAGATAAGGAAACTGAGGCAAACAGGGGTAAGTGACTTGCTCAGAGCCACACAGCTAGTAAGTGTCTGAGGCTGGACTTGAACTCAGGAAGAAGAGTCTTCCTGACTCTGGGCCCAGTACTCTAGCTGCTGGGCCACATGCCAATGCATCTTGATGGTAAGGGAGAGGTTATGTGACCCATCATTACTGACACATACTTCTACAGGTAAAGAATAATAAGTGACAATGAGATGAACCGTTGAATGATGAAGGCAGCCTCCCATCCCATGGTCCTGACTGCTGAGAAAGCCAAATAGTTATAGACACAATAAGTCTAGTACAAGGAAAAAGGAGGTGGGAGAGAACACTAATGACTGGGAGATGAGGGAAAGTGTCGAGGAAGAGATGTCACCCAGCACTTGATCAGCTATTACTCTCTCACTCAAATACCACAAGAACAATGGGTTCTTTGGCAGTTTTTAAGGCCTCTGCTGAGTGCTTCTAGAATGCGTGAAACCTAGCCAAACCTGCTATCTAAGCTCCTAATAACTCCTGTCCATATTAGAGTTTCACCTTGAATTACCACCGAGGCAAAAGAATTTGAAGAACAATTAATAAGCATTTATTAAGTACCTACTACTGTCTGTGCCAGGTACTATGGTAGATGCTAGGAATATTGATATAAACAAATTCCACAGTCCTTAGTCTCAAAGAGCTTATCTTTTATCGGGAGATGTGGAGAGGAGATGGAGAACACAAGTGGAGACATTAACTTTTGCAAGAAGTAGGGGGCCATTCCTCAGAGGTGGAGATGTGTCAGGGTCTTGCAATGTGAAACAAGGTTTTTCTGAGCAAAAGGGTATAGTTGATGAAACAGCTGTATCTAATCTCATAAAACAATTGAATTACTGCAAAAAACTATCAATAATCTCTGTGCTCAAGAACTTGAGTTTTATTGACACGACTCGAAAGAAAAAGAAAAGCTATTGAGGAATATTAGACCGGAGGAGATCCATTGCTCTGGTGTGAAGAGGTCTATTTGGCTCACTCTTTTTTTTATACCTAACCAGCAACAGTGGTGAAATAGCAATAGAACCAGCCTAGAAATAGTAACAAAGTCTTGGTTCATTCCAGACAGGTCCAGCTTGAGAGCAACATTTCCTGCTTATAACTATTGAGCCCAATTCCTGTCTTCCTGCCCTTACAGTTCATCTGCTTTTTCTTCATCATTGTGATAAAAAGGAAGAAAGGGAAAATGGGTGTAGATATAAGAACATGTTGAAACAGATAAAAGCAAAATTTTAGGGAGCTCTTGTAGAATGGCTTTGATCTTCTTAGAGAAATAGGAAATGAGGTCATCTATGAATGACAATAAAAACTCACATTTGTATGGAACTTTAAAATTTACAAAATTATTTTCTCACAAACCACTAAAGTATGTAGTGGAATTATTACTACCTCTCTTTTATGAGAAAAGAAACTTGGGCTCAGAGAGTTCGAGTAAACAAGCTACTCCATCCTCCTCTCTGGCATAGAAACAATTACTGGCAGAACCAGGGTACTATATCATGTAATGCAGTATGGAGTCAAACAGACAATAAAAGGGTAATCAGGCAGCACTGAGCTATCAGCTATGATTCCTTGTTGGGTGTGCTCTAGGGGAGATCCTTGTTCAGATATGGATTAGACTAGATAGCTTCTGAAGTCCTTTCCAACTCAGAGAGACTATGAACGTGTATTTAGTGAACGTAGGCAGTATTACTTCACTATTTTCTCTATAAATGCTTGAAATGACAAGAGCAGGAAGAGAGGAAATAGGAGATACATAGGGCTTAGGATTAACAAGGCAGGAGCAGTGTAAAGTCAAGGGTATAAGAGATGTTAGGGTAAAGCCATAGTGTCTAGGTTAGACAGAAGCAAATTCTAGAATGAAGTTAATTCATTCAATCAATTTCCATTATTTAGCACTGGCTATGTATAAAGTGTTTCTAGGCACTGAGAGAGTTGGTGTGTTAATCTCTACCTTCACAGAGCATGCAGTCTGATGTATGGTGTGGCTAGGATTTGGATCTAAATGTATATTTGGGATAGAGAAATAGAGTGAAGTGATTAAAAGTCATGATTAAGATGAAGAGAACTAGTAGGAATGGGGAAATGGAAGAAGTAGAAGGTGAGAAGGTTGTGATCACATAGTAAGTACTGAGATATGGCTGTAGAGAAATTAGAAGTGGTGACAAAGACCCATGATGTAGGTGATAGCTAAAGTGGAGTAGAGATGTTGGTCAATTAGAGTTGAAATCAAAGAATGGTGTGAAGTTAGAATATTGTTGTTGTCTTAGGGGTCTGGTTTAGGAATTAGGGATCAACTATACATAGTTAACACTATGCTAGTGTTAGGTCATAAAAATTTTCCTGGTGGAAGTCATTAGGTGACAGATGAAGCCCAAGTGAAAAGTTAAATGACTTGGAAGACAATGAGGTTAGCTTAGTGACACAAGGAGATTTTCATGTTCATAGAATGAAAAGATCTAAAATTATAGAAATATTTTAATCAAGTCAGTAACATTTTTAAGCACCTCCTGTATGCCAGGCATTGTGCTAAGCACTGGGATACAAAGACAGGCAAAAGATAGTCCCTGCCCTCAAGGATCTCACAATCTAATGGGAAAGACAGCAGATTTTAAAAAGCTAGAAAGTAGGGTTAGGAAGGGTACCCAGTTCAAGGGGCACGGTGAAGTCCAGAGGAGTGAGAAATGAAGAGATTATTGCACTGGGAGCCTTCCTTAAATGAAGGATCTGAGAGGAGCTCTTAACTGTCCACCTTCCACCTTCTCCAATCAGAGGTGGGGGTAGTAGGGGCAGGGTGTACTGAAGGGGGTACAAATGTCAGGGTTGATGTGATCTTGTGGGATGATGAGATTCTAGAGGACATAATGCAATCCAAAGGAATACAGCTAGGTGAGAAATGGTACCCAGGGAGCTAAGAAATGAATTTCAATCAAAAGCCCAGAATAGCTTGGTAGGTAACAGGTCATAGTTTTTATGATACATCCAATCAAAGACTAACCAGGGAGTTCACATATGTTATAATTAATTTTGTTGTCAAATAATTAGTCTTGTGCTATCTATGATCTAACTTTTACTACCTTGGTGACATTGGGAAAGTTTCCAGGCCTCAATTTTTCTCCTCTGTCAAGTGAGGAGGAGTTAGACTAAATGTCCTCTGAGATGCCTTCCAGCTCTAGACCTAGGACCCCATGATTTCTTGATGTGTATGAGACAATGGAGAGTAAGGACTATGCAGACCCATGCCCCTTGCCCTGTCTCTTCTTTCTCCAAGGAAGGTGGGAGGAGGGGGATGCTTTGGTGGGCTTTGAGGGAAGTATTGTTGTCAGGGGAAACATAAGTTTCATTGAGCCTTTACCTTTAAATCAAGATATTGGTTACCTTGGAAAAGAAACCAACAAATCTATTAAAGTTATATTTATCCCAACTGAAAGATTTTCAGGTCTCCTGTTTAAGTAATTCACATCTCTGACCTGCCCAAGATTGAGTGCTTTTAATTTCATGAGCATATCGACTATAAATACTGTATAAGCCTGGTGACATATTAGTCAATGGGCTATAATCTCAAACTGAAAGCTATGCTGATCTGGCATGCTGGGTAAGAAATTTTCATCTCCTTGGTATTATCTAAACCCTGACATATTTTAAAAAAATTGTTAAAATTAACCATGTCACTTGCTTTAGTGTACACACTGCTTTATGATTTACAATGTATTCGCCACACTGAAAGATTGATTTTAGATAGGTCCGGATTGTCAAGATGCAGAAGGAGGGGGTTGCCTTCTTGTTTTATGAAATAAAGGAAGATTCCACAAGACACATTCAGTCAAAATGGATTTAAAAAGTTTCAGCATTTGAAGACGGTAATTCCTTGTGTTATCTAGATTTATTGATCAAAATAAAATCAGCCTTCCATTTCGACATTGCCTGTAGCTGCGGGCTTTGTTCAACCACACCGATTTTCTCAAAAGCCTCTAACCCCCACCTTCCTTCAGCCCACTGAAGTGAGCTCAGGAGCATACTACCTGCCTGGTTGTTAAGTTTTTTATGTAGCCAAAAAGGTTAATAATAACAATAATACCCATTAAGTATATAGCTGCATTGATTGAGTTTCCTTCTTAGTGCCCATGTTTCCAAGAGTCTATGCCAGTGGGTTGCCAAGCCATTCAGCAGAAGCTCTTATTAGGTTAAAACCTATCCCTGATTTGAGAATTATAGAGCTGAGGGGCTAATGGCATGACAAAACTGTTTTAAAAGTATATGGAAATATGGGGCCTATTTCCAAAACAGAGAAACTCAAAGAAAAAAAGGAGAAAGAAAACGGTGTCCAGTCTTAGTTCTGTGGTTATAGATATGAACTTTCCTTGAAAAGATTACAGAAAGAAGACAAGTACAGTTATAGGGGAGGCAGTGTGGCATAGGGGATAGAGAGTCTGAGTCAGTTCAAATTCTGATGCATACTAGCTTTGTTGTTGGGGTAAGACATTACCTTATCAATGTCTTGGATAACTTTTTAAGATAGGAATTCTTAAGCTATCTTTTCGTGTGTTTCATGGACCATTTTGACCATATAATGATGCCTATGGATCCCTTCTCAGAATAATGTCTTAGATGAATAAAATAAAATACATAGGATTTTGAATCAAGTGAAACCAACATATATTGAAATTCAATTGTCATATTAAAAAAACTCATGGACCCCAGGTTAAAAACCTCTGCTAAGTCTCTAAGTTGCAGAGTAAATCTCACAGTTCTGAGGTGCTTAGATTTTTTTTCTTTTATACTCAAGACTATTAATGGCAAACCATTCCAATATCTTTGCCAAAAAAACCTCAAATGGGGTCATGAAGAGTCAATCATGACTGAAACTACTGAACAACAACACCCTGGCTTGTAATAGACACTTAATAAATGCTTGTTGATTGATTGAATTTTCTACGTCAGTGAAATCATAGGTTTGCCCTTCTCCCCAAATAATGAGGATCCCAGCTCAATGTAAATAAGCAAATTATATAGATTTCCTGTGTACTGTCAGCCTAGTTCCCTAATTCTAATTGAGCTGAGAGAAGAAGAGCCACTGTCTTGACCATAGAATCACAACATTTTAGAGATGAAAGGAACCTTAGGGACCATCTTGTCCAACCTATATACAAAGGGAACCCTACTATAAGATATTTCAGCCTCTGGTTAGAGACCTCCAAGGAAAGGGAATGCATCAACTCTGGGGATACCTTATTTTCCATTGAGACAGCTCAAATTGTTCACATTTTTCCCTTGCAGTAGCTTTTGGTTCTCCCCTCTGAGGCAAAAAAAAACAAAAAAAAAACAAAAAAAGTCTAATCCCTCTCCTTTGTGACAGCTCTTCAAATACTTTAAGAACAAAAAACTCTATCCTATTCTCCTTGAATCTTCTTAAAGCTGAGCATTTCCAGATCTTTCAACTGATCTTTATTTTACGTTTATATAAGCCCTTTACTATCCAGGTTGCACTTCTTACTTGCATTTAGCCTGGACCATAAGATTTGTTGTCTTTTTTGCTTAAACAATATTTCCCCACTTAGCATTGTGCAAATCTTTAATCGTCTCCACTCTCTACTTCTGCTTTTATAGCATTATATTGTCATTTCTGTCCTTACAATCACTCATCAGCAATCATAGATTTGGGCAATATTATTTTCAGTATGACTTTGCAATAATAGTAACTATTTATATGGCACGTTAAGATTTACAAAGCACTTGGCAAATATCTTTTTTCATCCTCGTAGAAACCCTGAGAGGCAGGACTTATGATCTCTATTTAACAGATGAGGAAACTGAGGTCGACAGAGGTTAAGTGACTTGCCCACAATCACATAGTAAATAAGTGTCTGAGGCCAGTGCCTGGCAGATAGTAGGCTCTTAATAAATGTTGATTGGTTGACTCCAGATCCCTCACTCACTCTGTCCAAGGGTAACAATAGAAACAAAATAGTTTGAATTTGTGTTTGTGATAACAAAAGTTATCCTCAAATCATCAGAGCCATACAACTTTTATTCAACTGGTAAAACTCTTTTCATTTCCTGAAGTGACACTGTTAAAGCTGTTAAAGCAAAGAATGTTCTTTGGTGTTAGTGCCCTGGTGGGTTATCTCTACTCTTCTATCCTGTAGTGTTTCTATCTGACAGCCCTTCAATGAAGCCAGTTCTCTTTTTGGATCTGTCGATCATCTTTTGGAGAAGCCCTCAAGCAAATAATAAAGTAGAGTCTTCTCTAAATTCCCTTTCTAATGCTCCATTCTCCACCCTTCCCCTCCACCAACCCCCATTGCAGAACTGGCAAGCCAGACCATCCTACCTCAGGCTGAAGCAAGAGGATAAATAAATGATAATAATAATTATTTGAGTTCACACTTATTGAACATTTGAGGTTAACATATCACTTTCCTCAAAACAGTCCTAAGAGACAAGTAATATGAGTACTTTTTTTTAAGGAAAGAGAGAATCTGAACTTCTGGTTTCAACAGGTAGGGTAACTCCCTGTGTGGAAAACTGCCACCAATGCTACTCTGTGACTTAGTCTGAGAGAGTTCCCTGGGGCACTGAGGGGGTGGTAATGATATATGGAAAGAGGGCTTGCTAGCATTGGTATCAGAAGATCCCAATTCAAATCCTAACCCTGCCATGTCTTACCTATATAACTGGGTAAAACACTTAACCTCTCTGACCCCCATTTCCTCATTTGTGAAATGAAGGGGTTTGAATAGATGGCCTTTAAATTTCCTTTCACCTCTAAATCTATCCTCTTGTGATTTGTACCTCGTAATACCACTAGTATATATGACAGGTAGGACAAACACCTGACTTCAAATTCAGCTCTCTACCCAGTACGCCATGCTGCCTCATTTTATAGATGAACAAGATGAGTCTAAGAAGGTTAAATAAATTGCTTGGTTACACAAGTAATAAGTGTCAGCCTGTAATTCAAAGTCAGTCTCCTGATTCCTGGGCATTGGAATTTTACCGGAAGGCTATTATTGTTTGCTCTTCACTTTTGAAGAGGACCAACGACATCAACAGGGTGATATCTTGACTCGCCCATGAATTGGATTTAAATGAGGCAGAGTTGTGTAAAGTCATCAGCCTCACTCCTCCAGTCATGGAAGTCCAATAGCAAGACAAAAGTCAAGATGACTGGTGATGGCCTGGGATGCAGTAGTGACCTTGGCCTTTCTAAATTATGATCTTTCCTAGGCCTCAGTTTGTCTGAGACAGCACCCTCTCAATGACTAAGGGCTAGATGAGAATTGAGACAAAAACTGGCCGAATTTATCATCATAAAAATATCAGTCTAGGAAGGGAAGGCCCTAAAGTTTCTGGCCAGAACTGAAAACAATTGCCATTTATACTCATTCTAAGCCATTAAAACCTAAACAATGAGCCATAGAAGAACCAGGAATAATGGGTAGAATTTACAAAAACACAAATTTAGGCTTATTGTTAGGGGAAGAATTTCTAACAATTAGGACTATCCAAACATTCCAAGAATTGGTAGTTTGCCTTTTCTAGTACATCTTCAGGTGGAAGCTGGATAGTCATGTTTGGGGATTTCTTCATGTATGGGGTAGACTAGATGCTGCTGAAATTCCTTTTGACTCTCAAAATCTATAATTCTGTGAAATAGCTATGATAAAAAACAAAATAAGTACATATTAAAAAAGAACCTACACACACACCCTCAAAGAAGATATTTGAGATCCAAGGAATGAATACTAATGTCTGACGGGGGCAGGGGTAGAGTGGGTATCAGGGAAGACTTCGTGGCAGAGGTAGCTTTTGAGCTTTCATGAAATAATTTTGAAGTAAATAATTGACATTTATATAGCACTTAAAAGTCCATAAAATGCTTTTAATACAGTGTCTCATTAGATCTTTTTTGTAAACTTTTAAAAATTTTAAACTTAAATTCATTAGGTCTTTTTAAAATAAGATTTTATTGCTATCTTTTATTTTTAGATCACCAACATTTCTTAGTGTGCTAATTTCCATCACCCCCATTCTAGAGATCTATGCTTTATAAAAAAGAATTGAAAAAGTTGGGGTGAGGGTTATGGGGGAACATTCACCAAAACAAGCCAACATACAGGAAAAACTTAAAATTTTTTAAGCCTCAGCTTCCCCATCTGTAAAATGGAATGGATATAATAACACTTATCGTATCTACTTCTCAGTGTTGCTGTGTGGCAAGTACTTTGTAAATCTTAAAGCGTTGTATAAATGTGAGTTACTGTTATAAACCTTGCCCTCCAGCAATGGCAGTTCTGAAGGCTATGTGCAGAGAGAGAGAAAACAGCAGTTGTTAATATTTACTTGAGAATTGAAGGCAAAAGGAGCTAATGATCAGATTCTATACTGATCTATTGAAAAGAGCTTACAGATTTGTTCCTCAGAGCCACTGGCAGAGAAGTGAGAGTTTACTGGATGCTACCCATTGCATACTAAGAAATCTGATTCCTCGCTTTTACTCATTGAGCTTTTTGTGTATCTATTGACCAGTGGGTCTGTACGCATGGGAGAGATGCAGTTTCCCTATGAGAGCAAATTCTGCAAAACTGTGAGATCCAATTTAGATGCTGGTTTCAATATTTCATACCATGAGATCTCAGGATTGGTCCTTACTCTAGCGATTGCCTGATGCATATTATTGTCTGCTCTAAGTAGAGTATATTTTCATTGCTTTCTATTTTCCCTATACCTCTTTAGGCAGGAGATATATGAGCATTACTGTAGTGGCTGAGAGGACTTTGCCCCTGTAGTTTTTTCCCCTATATATCTACAAAGATGAACATTGCAGTGAGAGGTTGCAATCTGTTTAATTATAATCGCTGGTGTCAGAAATGCCAGGTTTGAGAGCTTATGCTATTCATCCCCTGAAACTCTGCAAGTTGGGAGAATTTATGTCATATTGCTAGGTATCCTCAGGGCTAACTTTAAACGTGAGTAGTTTATAGATTAACTAACCTTTGCCAAATACACCTGATTGTTTATCTTTTTTATCTTGAGGAGATCTGAAGGGAAATCCAAGTCTGGCTTCTTCTACACAGGTGTACCTCACTATACACAATGCTGAAAATTCTATGTAAAATCATTATGTTTTAAATTTATTTTTATTCATTCATTCATAGCTATTGGGCAGATGCCATGTGAAGGTACTATGCTATTTGAAAGAAGAGTATGAAAAAACCATTTTGTTAAGTGAATAATTTGGGGGGTTTGGAGGGTTTTTTTTTTTAACAAATCCAGATTTTCATATGTGGTTTTCGTGTTTTGAATGAGTTATGTTGCAAAAGTTCATATTTAGATGAATTGGTTAGAGCTAAAGAAATCTACCTTTCCAGTATCATGTTGTTGAGTCATTTTAAGTTGTGTTTGACTCTTTGTGACTCCATTTGGGGTTTTCTTGGCAATGACATTGACACTGGAGTGTTTTGCCATTTCCTTCTCCAGCTCATTTTACAGATGAGGAAACTGAGGTAAACAGGGTTAAGGGTCTTGCCTAGGATCAAGTGTCTGAGGTCAGATTTGAACTCAAGACGATGAGTTTTCCTGGTTCCAAGCCCAGTACTCTGTCTACTGTACCTACAAGCTGCCCCTATGACATCATAGGATCATAGTTATAGCATTGTGTCATGAATAGAGAGCTGGTCTTGAGGCCAGAAAAATCTGGGTTCAAGAACTACATCTGGCACATACTAGCAGTATGAAATTGGGCAAATTACGTAACTTTTCTGGAAAATTCTCTAAGACTGTAAGTTGTAGAGAAGGTGCTGACCTGTATTGCTAAAGGAGGTTTTCTCACCTGCAAGCCCTCTATGCTAATGAAATCACAGGTCCAATCAGTCCTTACCCTGATCATAGATTATAGCATCACAGCTCTGGAGTTGGAAGGGACCACAGAGGTCATCTAGCCAGAACCTTAATTTTACTTCATTTAATTTTAATTAAGAGAAAGCTAATCTTAGAAGCTAAGAGAGAGAGAAGACTTCTAAGGTTGTCTATAAAAACCATGCTAGATCGCAATTAGGAAGGCCTGAGTTCATATCCTGCCCCAGACATCATCTGTATAACCTTGGATGTGCCATTTAAAATCTCTAACCTGTTTCCTTCTCTATAAAACAAAGGGAGTGGACTCCACGTCCTCCTAGGTTCCCTTCTGGCTCCAAATCTATGCTCCTATAAAACTAACCAAGAAATTCTCTTGTAGCTTATTTTTGAAGACTCCCAGTGAAGGTCATTCTAATCCTTCCTGAAGAAACCCATTTTACCATTAGACAAGTCAATTATTTGGAAGTTTGTCCTCCTGTTGGTCCTAAATCACCACTTTATACCTTTCACTCATTACTTTTAATTCTCTCCTTAGGAGCTAAGTAGGACAACAACAACAAAAAACCAAGACCTTTTCCCATATGGGAATCCTTTGAATACATAGACTGGTCATGTCACAGGGTCACAGCATCTCAGTGTTCAAGTTTACTTTATGGATCATCTGTCTGACTGAGAATCCCCATTACAGCATCCCTCCCAAATACATATCCGTATTTCTCTTTAAGATATAAATCAACTTCCTGTCACCTCTCCTCAGTCCCTCCTTTTTTTACCCATTCCCTTAGCCCCTCTCAATGTTACCATCTCCAGTGATTCCCCCATCCCTTCAGTATACCCATCTTGCATGTGTTCTTTGTCAGGCTAACATCCTCAGTTTTTTAACCAATTCTCATAGAAAAGCAGCTCCTAACCCAAATCGTAGTTTTAATACCAACCATCTGATTAGCTGACCAATGGAAGACCAGCACCTAGCCTTCATGAAGGGGAACTATCATCCTATCCTTCTTCAACCAATTGTCCAGCCTCTACAAGAATTTGGATGCCCACACTGAGACAGAATCCTACTCCACCCTTAATCTTGGATCCATTCTCTTCTTACCAACATTCATTTATTCTCCAAGCTCCTTGAGACTTGTCATTTCTGACACTTTTCCTTCTAGAAACCAAGTACCACTTGGTCTTTTCATTTGCCGTGAATGAATAAATGAATGAAAAATGATTTATTAAGCACTTACTGTGTGAAAATACTTTTCAAAGTATGAAAGTGTGAATTTCTTACTTACATCTTGCTTTTTATTTTAAGTATATGATAAACTCAACATGTAACTTTGAAAGGAATACTATGTATTTGTATTTCCTTCTGACCTTCCATTTATTTATTTCTGTGCATCTTTTAAAAACGATGCTTCAATGAGCCTCTTTTATTTCTTTTTTCTTTTTGGCAACTCTATTGCTTGCTAACCTCTTTCTCCCAACTATCTTATCCCTATATAAAAAGATAAATCTTAACAAAAAGTTTTTTTAAACAACAATTACAAATAGTTGAGCGAATGAAAGAAGGAAAGAAGGAAAGACAATCCCGCATTAGCCTTGTCTGAAAATGTGTTTCTTTTTTTTAATTCCACACATTAATAGTGGTGCTGGGGTTCAAGCCCAAGTTTTCAGACTCCACATTGAATGTTTTTTTTTCAATGTACCACACTGCTCTTCTTTTCTCTTGAATTTCATTTGCCATATGATCATTCCATCTTCTTCATTCCTCACCAGAATGCACTCTTCTAGACCTCCCCGTCATAGCCCTGTGCTGGGTACCTACTTCCCCAGTTTAACTTCTTTTTCTGTCTCATCTTGCCTATTAGAATGTAAGCCCTTGAAGATAGAAATGTTCTTTCTTTTTTGCTTGTATCTATATTTCCTGCATTTAGCACATTGCCTGGCACATAGGAAACAATAAATGCTTACTGACTGACCATCTACCTTATTGCCTCAAATTAGTACATGCCTTGTGCATAGTAGGTTATTAATCAATGCTTGTTGGCTGATTGATATGTCTTTACAGGATCAATCTTCAGCTTTCCTCTTTTTTCTCTATGCTCTCTTACTTGATGATCTCACACATACCCATGGATTTAATCATCATATCTCCAATCTATATATCTAGTGTCTATATACCTAATGTCTACTGAGCTCTAGTCCCGTATTTTAAATATGATAGTGTCTCTTGGACAATTATTCCTAGATATCCTATCTGCTTCTCAGACTCAGCATGTACAAAACAGAATTCATCATTTGCTCCTCAACCTCTTTCTTCTTGCAAATTTATTTATTTCTGTTGAGGCTACCACTATCTTCCTAGACACTTAGTTTAGAATCCAAGTGTTATTCTTGGCTCCACCCTCTCCCTTATCCTCTGGCATCCAAGCAGTTGCCAAATTTTTCAATTCTATTTCTATGATACATGTCATTCTGTCCATCCACATGGCTATTAGCCAAGTAAAAATCACCTTTTCCTGGACTATTATAATGGCCCCATCTTTGGCCTCCCAGACTCCAATCTCTTTCTTTTCTAATAATCCAACATATAACTGCAGAAATCTTTATTCGAAGGCAGGGAATTGTTCCATATGCAATTAGAAAGTCAATGTAGTGCTTTGTTTTTGTTTACCTCAAATCTTTTAAGATTAATTTTTATTTTTTTCAATGAATGGAAATCTACCACCTCTCCCTCCCACTTACACCTACCTGCTTTGAGGAAGAAAAAAACTCACAAGACTCCTGTAAAAGCCCTGTATACTACTATAGTCAAACAAAATGAGCTCTCACATTGACAATGTTAAAAAAAGTTTCCATTTGCACTCTGAATCCACCACCTTTCTATCAGGAGGTAGGGTATGTTTCATTATGTGTCCTCTAGAATTGTGGTTGATCAAAAACTTTTGTTTCCAGAATATTGTTGTATAAAGTTTTCCTGGTTTTACTCACTTCAATCTGTATCAGTTTATACAATTCTTCCCAGGAGTTTCTGTGACCTTCATCGTTTCTTGCACACAACAGTATTCTGTTGCATCTCCATACCACGATGTGTCATTTCATAGCTGTTAGGTATTCCCCACTACCATCACCTTGTTTCTAATTTTTTGCTACCACAAAAGGTGCTGCTATAAATATTTTTGTATATTCCAGTTAGAGACTCTTTTGCTTAGGATTTATTCTTCCCTTGGTTTACCCCAATTTTATTCCCTCCTTCCTTATTTTCCACTCCTCCTTTTCCCCTCCTGTTTCTTGTTGAGTGAAATGTATTACTGTGCCAATCTCTCTCTCTCTCTCTCTCTCTCTCTCTCTCTCTCTCTCTCTCTCTCTGTGTGTGTGTGTGTGTGTGCTTCTTCCCTCCTTTGACCAGTTCAAATGAGAGTAAGGCTCGAGGGTCAACTGCTCCCCCATGTCCTCTTTCTTGTTTGTATAAATTTCTACTTGAATATCCCAATTATGTGAAATAATTTTCCCCATCCATATCTACCCTCCTCCAATCTATTTCTCTTTCTTCCCTTTCCATTCCTCTTTTAAGATAATCAAAACAAAACAGAACTACTGTCTTCTTATACTCCTCAATGACCCTTCAGGACAATAAACTTCAGAGGACACATGTGTCATCTCCCCATGTTAGAATGTAAACCATTTATCCTCATTTAGTCCTTTATATTTGCTCATGTTTACTCTTTTATGTTTCTCTTGATTTCTGCATTTGCCCTTCAAAGTTTCTACTCAGCCCTTGTCTTTTCATCAGGAATGTCTGGAAGACATCTATTACATTAAAGATCCATTCTGCCCTATAGGATTGTACTCAGTTTTCCTAGGTAATTTATTTTTGATTGTAAGCCTATATCTTTTGTCTTCTTGTATATCATATTGCAAGATCTCCACTCCTTTAAAATGATAGCTTCTTAATAATGTGTGATCCTTACAATGGCTTGTTGGTACTTGAAATATTTCTTTCTTGATGCTTCCTATATTATTCTTTGACCTACAAGTTCTGGATTTTGGTCTTAGTGTTTCCTTAGTCATCTTAGCCACCAGGAGGTGACTGTTATATTCTTTCTCCACTTTGCCCTCTGGTTCTAAGAGATCTGGACAGGTTTATTTTTATGATTTCTTGAAATATGATGTCTAAACTCCTTTTTGGTCATAGCTTTCTAGTAGTGCAATGATTATTAATGGAGAAGAAAATAGCAATCCATTCCAGTATCCTTGCCAAGAAAACCCCGTGGACAATATTCATGGGGTCACAAAGAGTTGGACATGAGTGAATGACTGAACAACAACAATAAGAAATGAATTTTAAATTATGTGTCCTTAATTTGCTTTCCAGATCAGTTGTTTTTACTAGGAGACACATTATCATTTATTTTTTCAATTTGTTTTTTACATTTCTTGTATTGTCATGGAGTTCTTGGTTTCTATTTGATCCATTATAATTTCTCACGGAATTTTTTGCTTGGGTAAGGTTTTGTATATCCTGAGCCATACTTTTAATTTCCTTTCTAATTATTTCTTCCATAACTTTAACTCTCTCATTTTGTCTTAAACTATCTAACTCTCTCGTTTCATTTATAAAATCTCTTCTTAAATCTTGCTTTATATTTTTCTAGTAATTCTAGTTGAATTTACACCCGAGCTATATTTTTCTTTAAGGCTTTGCTTGTAGATGTTTTGTAGTCATTCTCTTCTTCCATATTTATATATTGAGTATCCCTTTTACTGCTATAGCTTTGTATAGTGTGACTCTTTTTTTGGGG
Source organism: Trichosurus vulpecula (assembly GCF_011100635.1). Lineage (NCBI taxonomy): Eukaryota > Metazoa > Chordata > Mammalia > Diprotodontia > Phalangeridae > Trichosurus > Trichosurus vulpecula. The sequence continues at coordinate 144,278,861 of NC_050577.1, read as the reverse complement.
GGGGGAGGGGAGATATTTTTCCGGCCTACTTCCTTACTTCAGATTTTATATGAGGTCTGGTTCTTCATGATTCTAGGGTGATTGTCTGGACTAAGCATATGTCCTCTAAGTCTGTGGTTACTTTCTTGGGGTCATTGAGTGTTGCGCGAGGCCGCAATCTTAGGGATAGATCAGGTTGGAAAACAGAAAACTTTCACTGCTCTTGAAGTGGTTTGAATAAGGGCAGAGTGTGACCACTTTTCTCCTTACTTTGATCTTTGGTGTCCATATGTAGCATGTGCTGCCACACTCTGGTAAAACAGGCTCAGCAGACAGGCTAACCCTGTTGAGGGTAACCAATGGGCCTCAAACCTGTTAGATGAATTAGGGGAATGTCTACCCCAAGCATGTGAAGGCTTCCCCAGTGGAATAGGCAGATGAGAACAATTTGTTCCAATAGCCATGAAGGTGGCTGAAGCAGGCTCTGTGAAATACTTACAACCTTTTATTCAATTCACCAAGACATTATCCTATAATGTCATTGGTCCTTTTTGAAAATAAAGGACAAATAACAATTTCTCTCTCATCAGCAAGGGAAGTATGTAACACTCTCTATGCATGTGTGTGTTCATATGTAAAATTGAGGATTAGACTAATCATTAAAATGTCATAAATCCCTAAAACTCAATTATTCTCCCCTTAAAATTAAAGGAGTAGAGAAGGCAATTTATTTACTTTTTTGCATGACAAAGATTTCATGTTGTATAGGGAGATGCCCATCTCTAATATTAAATTTTATCCATATGTCTTCTAAGAGAAGATATAGAAAAGATATATGATGGCTCATATATATTTTAGCTACTTAAATATGCTCCCTAGTTACTTACTAGTTTGTACTTAATATTTCTACTCAAAATTCAATATGGCACTGTGTATCCTTTATTTCTTTTTTATTCTCTGATGGGCTATGAAGGTGATAGTTTAGGCACAGTTTAAGTAGAACAAGGAAATTACAAAAAAAGTTCCATAACAACACAATACTAACCTCTTAACTAATTATTAACTAATAAATAACTAAGATTTTCAAATGTGTATGCTGTCATATTGTCATTTCAATACAATGGGAAGAATAATGGATTTGGAATCTCCTTATCCACTTGCTTTCCTGTCTATAAATGGCCATTCCTACATCTTTTTTCATTGCCACAGGCTATGTCTCTATCTTGCTCATTCACTTGAGGAAAAAATACTCTGAGGGAGTTGAAATAAAGACTCTTCTCTTAATTTCTCTGCTCCTAGGTTTCTTGCCATACTTTCCATGTGCTTGAAGCAGAAAAAGGAAAACTGTTTTTTTTCCACTCAGAAGTTTCTTCAGAATTTTCCCTTTTTGAAAGAATGAAATTGCTCACTCTTTAGTTAATTGTTTGCCATATATATATATATATATATATATATATATATATATATATATATATATATATATATAGAATTTGTTTAAATTAAAATTGAAAGATTCTCTCAACAATGGCTCTGACAAGTTTGGTTCACATATATATTTGTGTTAAAAATTGACTGCACTTAAAAATATTTTCCAAGAAGAGATTTTACTGGTTTCATCAAGTCTTGAAATAATGCAAAGCTACCATGACCACACCCAAAATCACTCAAGGATTTAACCCTATGCAGGAAAAGTCAAATGAATGAAGAATATCTGCTGTCTAGACTTTGATATGTGATGACACTAGCAACCTATAGGGTCATTCATTTATGAGTGTGATATACATACATACACACACATATATGGATATATGTGTATATGTATATTTGCATACATACAGGCATATATGTATGTTTATATATTGTATAAGCACTAATAATGGACAATGCATTGTGCCCAAATTGAATAGAATGAGGAGGTGGACTGCATTGCTATTGGGAAATTGAAAGCTTCTTCCAATGAGTCAAACCTTCCAACTGAGAAAAAAATCTTATCTTTCAATGACAATATTCTTCTAGTGTTTTAATGTTATTCGTATGGTTGTTGAGTCATGAAAACCCATGATCTCTAAAGTGAAAATCACTTCAGTGGAGAAGCTCATGGGCAGTGTAAGCAGACCATCACAAATTATAAACCAGGAATTTTGAAGCTAAGTAAATTCTTTCATAAAAGAAATGCATGAGTGACAAAGAAGATGGCACTCTACAATGTTGGGGGGATCCACTTGTAATGGCAAGTAAAGTGGGATTTTTGTTGTCTTTTGTTTTGGAGTGCTTCTCAGCACTAAGGTAATCAAATGCCTTTGAGTCTTGCCTTTGTTTCAATCAAGAGTCTTTGATTGAATTGGGAGTCTTTGATGACCTGCTTAAGTCACAAGAAAGCCTAAGTCATATGAATTTGAGTCACATGACTGTGACAGTTCTCTGACCCTTAAGAAATGTATGTATACTCTGAGGTTAGCATTTTTCTTGGGGCTCACTCACTGGAAGAATGTCATGTGATTTGACCAGATGAGACTCTGGGTAGCCATTGGAGCCCACGGCTTTGAAAAACCTAGGTGCTGGTGCTTCTCTCTCTGTAACTATGTTTGTAATGCCTTGGACAGACAGCTGGAAGCCTGCTGATTTGTGTTATTTTGCTCTGTTTACATAATTTCTGCTTGTAATTTGTGTTTTCTCTGAAGTTCAGGATGCTGACTGATATATGTATGTTTAATGAAAGTGAGATTGAAAACCCCTTAAAGTTGCTTTCCTTAGAAAAGCGGATCAAAAAACCTGTGCTAGCAGCCCTCCTGTGTGCTGGTGTTATTGGTCTTACACAGCCACAGTAGAGGCAGGCAGCATTGTTGTTATACCACTTCAATGAACTTTTTCAGGACATAGACAAGAATGACAGGACAGACAAGCCTGGATGAGTTGTACAAACTACATCATTGATAGGAACATCTACATAGAGGAGATGGCAGATCTATTTGAGCATTTGAGTATTCTTTTTCATAGAATATGGCTTTAAAAATTTTAAAATGGAACACTAAACAACTTAAGTCTCTTAAATAGAGATTTAAAGTGGTTAAATGACATTCTATTTTGACATTCTAGAGATAAATTTCATTGTGTATGCTTTGTAGAGGGTTTTAGATGCTCTTTGGATTGTGTTGAGAGGAGACATACACACTTGTTATATTTTTCATAGGATCATAGGTTTTAGGCCCAGAAGGGGCATTAGCTATATTCTAGTCTTATTTTACAGATGAAGGAGATGTATAAAATGAAATGTAAGGAAGGAAGGAAATGTAAACCTGAGGGGTTAAATAACTTGCGTAAGGACTAGTACTACAGGTCCTAAATGGCAGGGCTGAAATTTTAACCCAGGTCATCTGATTCCTCCTTGTTCAGTGTTCTTTGTACCACAACAGCACAGCCTTTCCATAAACATACCTCGCTGGCTCCCCTGAGATTCTTGTGCACTTCAGGGAATTGGCTGCAGTCTCTGTGGTAGTTGTTAGGTTATTTGTTACAGCTGTACCTAACTTTCTCCTGTGTGAAAAATATCATCTGTAAGCACATTTGGCACTCTCTGATAGCAGAGTTAGCTGAAGATAGTATATTTTTCTAGGCAGTTATCTGCTTTGATGATGAAAGGACATTTCCTAAGACAGATATTGAACAATCTGATATGATCTTAAAGGAAAATGATTATCACAAACACAGTTTTGATGTCCATCTTTAGATACACAGCTTAAAATGATGACTATACTTAAAATTTGCCCAAGTTACATAAAGTCAGGAAAGGCTATTATCTCTCTCTTAGCATCTGGGAGCCTTCAGGGGTAAATAATACAAAGGGAAAGTCAAAATATTTGAGAGTTCATAACAACTGTGTGCTAAAAATGAATACTTACAATACATCATACAGCTCTATGGATATCAAAAGTTTAGCAGAGCAAATGATGCTTGGACAAAGAAACAGCTGTATACACACCTGTGTGGTCTTTTATTACTTATAGGATAGCCAACAGGGAAAGTTATTGTCTATGATTTTAATTGGTGTGGTTCTTCATGTCTCTCACTATTTCTGGGGATAGAAATATCCTGAACTTGGAATAAAGCAGTGAGACTACCACCTGGAGGGCAGGTATTATGCCCTACCTAAATCTGACATGTATCTCAGTAACTAGCACATTGTTCTTCACTTAGTACTTCTTTCAGAGCATCAATGGATTCTTCATGTCATATATAGGCAACTAATCCATGACTTCTCATCCTATAGGATTCTTATTATCCATGTTCTCCCATAAAATCTTCAGAACAGCAACAAGTAATCTTTTGTTTCATGTCACATCCATAAAACAAGTGAAAGATTTTTTATATATGAATATATCCATATCTATAACTATATTGACAGATGATGTAGATACACACATGCACATGCACACACACTGATTTCAAAATGACTGCTGACTCAGTCTATCAATATTATCACAGGAACTGTTTTTTTAAAATTTTGTTTAACATCTTATATTACACAAAATTATCTGAATTCAACATCTATAAAATGGTTTTATCATGACAGAAAAAGAATAACAGCCGAGAAATCCAGAAATTCACAAATAGGAAACAGGAATGTAGAAATAGAGAGTATTGCACTCTACGCTTGTCAAACCACATTTGAAGTAATGTGTTTAGTTGGGGGAAGTCCCATAGTTTAGGAAGGTTAAAGGTAAGCTTAAAAACATTCCAAGGAGGGGCAGTGGGGACGGTGAGCAGCTTTGGGTCCATGTCAAATGGATCACTTGAAGGAACTGTTTTTAAGTATTTGGCTTGGAGAAGAGAAGACTTAGGAAAGGGACATTCAATTGAGATCTTCAAGGATTTTATGAGCTTTTATTTGGAAGAGGCTTTTATTTGTGTTTGATGCCAGAGGGAGCCATAGGCAAATATTGCAGTAAGACAAATTTAGGGGCAGGAAAAAATTTTGTAAAAATTAGAGCTGCTAAACAAAGAAGCAGTATTTGGTATATCCTTTTTTTTAACCTTATTTACCTTTCAGATTCTCAAATATATGCCAAGAATTCTTTTAATACTTAGTGTTTCCAGAGTCTTTTCATGCATTATCATACTTTGGCATCCCCTTGTAGGAGATTATATCTTTACAATCTCAATGAAAAATTCAGCCTGGGTTTTGGAAAAATTCATGTAAGGTATAATGATGGCAAAAATGAAACTAAGGGGATGCATATTGATTAGGGAGAATGGTTGAACAAATTGTGGTATATTAATGTGAAGCAATATTATTGTGCTATAAGAAGTGAAGAGATATGTGATTTCAAAGAGATATGGAAAGATTTCTATAAACTGAGCAGAAATAGAATAGCAATTTATACAATAACAACAGTGAAAAGACAAACAACTTTGAAAGCTGTATCAACTATGATCAATGCAGTGACCTTCCATGATTCCAGAGGACTGATGATGAAGCATTCTGTCCATCTCCTGTCAGAGAGGTAATGGATTCAGGGTATAGAATGAGCCAAATATTTTTGAGCACAGACAATGAGGGAATTTGTTTTGCTGGAGTGTGCATATTTGTTCCAGGGAATTTGTTTTTCTTGCTTTTTATAATACTAACTAACACTTATATAGTGCTTGTTATATGCACTGTGCTAATCACTTACAATTATCTCATTTGATCCTCACAACAACCCTGGGAGGTAGATGCCATGGTCATTTACACATAAAGAAACTAAGGCAAATGGAGCTTAAGTGACTTGCCCAGGGTCACAGAGCTAGTGTCTGAGGCTGGATTTGAACTCAGATTTTCCAGACTCCAGGCCCAGGGCTTTATCCACTGTACCACCTAACTGCTTAGCTTTTTATAATGGGGTGAGGATGGGAGGGAAAGAAAATAGATTTTTTTAATTAAAAATGACACCTTTAATCTAAAAAGGACAACAGCAAAACCAAACCAAACCAAGAGATAATGTAGAGAACTACAGTGGCACAGCAGATATAGCGCTAAACCTGAAGTAAAAAAAAATCTGAGTTCAAATTTGGCTTCCGACAGTTACTAACAATGGCGAAGTTGCAAACTCTGCCTTCCTCAGTTTCCTCATCTAAAAATAGGGATGATAGTAGTACCTACTTCCAGTTGTTGTGAGGATCAAATGAAATAACATTTTAAAGCACTTTGGGAAGTTTAAAAGTACTGTATAAATGATGGCTGCCATTATTGCTATCGTCCGTGTGAAAAGCTAATTTTTGTCTGCTTTAATTATGACATGAAGATTTGAAGATAGATTTCTTCTAATGTGAGAGTGCCATCTTGCTGATCTCCTACTTCGTCATGATGAGCCTCATGTTTGCAGTCTGAATCATCATTTTCTTATCCAAATTACACCTTTCTGGTGGTTTCGGTATAGGTATTCCTTCATTATGTAAATCTGTTTTTATAACAGATGGTAGATTTGGCCATTGTGTGTTATGCAGGTACTTGGCAATAATCTCTGACACATTTGTTAAGCAAAAATTGCAATCTGTTCAGCAGTCTTTGTTCTCTCTAAAACGTAGAAATCTCAAATGGCATCAGTTAAGATCATGTATCTAGCCAGTTAGTAGTCTAACAGAAATGATATAGCACAAGTTAGGGGCCCAAGCCTTATGGTGTTGTTGTTGTTGAGTCATTTCAAAGGTATCCAACTCTTCATGACCCCATTTGGGTTTTCTTGGCAAAGATACTGGAGTGGTTTACCATTTCCTTCTCCACATTATTTTAAAGATGAGGAACTGGGTTAAGTGACTTGCCCAGGGTCACACAGCTAGTACGTGTCTGGGGCCAAACTTGAACTTAGGAAGATGAGTATTCTTGATTCCAAGCTCAGTGTTCTATCTACTGTACCCTGCCAGCTGCCCTCCTCAAATCTTATCCTCATCACTTATTTTATACCCAAACTGAGTTCACAGGCTTTCTTAACTAGGTGTAAAGTTTCATACTTATCCAAAGTGATTTAGATAATTGACATACTTAGAAGGCACAAAGAATATAAATATTACTCACCAATATATTCAAAGTAGAAAACAAGATTAGAAGTAATAATGATGATTGCAGAAGACACCTGGCATACTCCTGATAGAAGTCTGTTAAATATTGAATTTTACTGCATGACTAAACATACATGAATATGAATGTTCTACCTTTCCCCTCTACATAGCACATAAGTTGGGACTTCATACAGCATGCAAAAATGAGCCAACTAATGGCTTTTCAGTTTCCTTCCTCACCACCTTTTCCCCTCCTCTCAATCACACCTGCTTTGTTACTACCTGATCTGGCATAATTTATACAGAAATTCATGTTTCATTGGGCATATTTTTGAATTCAAGGTAAAAACTACATGCAAAGACAAGGAAAACACCAAAATATTCCACATTTCAAAAAAGTCAACTGAGTTAAAATCAGCATTTATTAAGCACTTACTATGTCCCAGGTTCTATGCTAAGTGCTAGGTATATGGGGAAAAAGGGCAAAAACTAGCCCCTGCTCTCAAGGAATTCACAGTTTAATTGAGGGAGCAATATTCAAACTACCATACACATACAAAATATATACAGAATAAATTGTGGGTAATCTGAGAAGGAAAGCTCTAAGAATAAAGAGAACTAAGAAGGGCTTCTTGCAGAAAATGGGACTTCAGCTGAGATCTAAAGGAAGCCAGGGAAACTAGGAGGTAGACATGAGAATGTTCAGACATCAGGGACAGCCAATGAAAATGTTTAGAGTCTGGAGATGGAATATCTTCTGTAAGAAACAGCAAGGAGGGTAGATATATATACAAAGACTAGAAAAGTAGGAAGGGGCCAAGTCATAAAGGGTTTTAAAAGCCAAATAGAAAACTTTATATTTCATCCTGGTGGCAATAGGTAGCCAATGCTGTTTGTAGAATGAGGGTGGTGGTGGTAGTGGTGAGAGGATCAGACCTACACTTCAGAAAGATCAGTTTGACAGCTAAGTGGAGGATGAATTGGAGTGGAGAGAGGAAAACAACCAGCAGGCTATTACCTACTTCTCTTACAATAGCTCTTACGATATAGGCAAGAATTGAGGAGAGCTTACCCGGGTGGTAGCAGTGTCAGAGGAGAAAAGTGGGCATAAAGCAAAAATAGAAATGACAAGACTTAAGAACTGATCAGATTCTGGATTGAGAGTAAGGAGTCAATGAAGACACATAGCTTGTGAGCTTGTGTGACTGGGGGAATGGAAGTACCCTCAATAATTACAGTACAATTAAAATGAGATGGTTTGAGTGGAAATAGAATGAGCTCAGTTTTAGACATATTGAGCTTAAAATGTCTACGGGATGTATAGTTTGAGATGTCTGTACTTAAAATGTATTTTTGCTTAATTTGAAGACCTTCCCCATCTATTAATAGGCCCATGTGACCTGCTTAAATCACGTGGAAGCCTAAGTCACATTTAGTGGGAGGAGTTTGCCGAAGGAGTAGAACAGGAAGGAAGTCAGTGAGAGCAGTTAGAGCTGATGAAAAGAGAGAAGGGTCAGCTAGCTGTGCTGTGAATGTTTGTGGGAAGAGGGGGAGGGGAGGGGAAGGATATAGGATGGAGCTGCTCTCTGTAGTGATAAAGTGTTGAAACTTCTTTGTTGCTATGTTGGATTCGGTTTACTGGTATTGGGATTTGTCTGTCTGGTTTCTGAATAAATGTTTTGCTTCTGTGTTCTCTATGGAGAGTCTGTTATATTTTGCGATTCAGAACCATGCTGGAATATTCATAGCAATAGCAACCCCTGTTAATATTGCTTTGGTGATACAATGTTCAATAGGCAGTTGGAGATAATGAGACTGGAGATTAGGAGAGAGGTTAGAGCTGGATAAATAGATTTGGTAATCATTGACATTAAGATGGTAGGTGGAACCATGGGAGATGATGAGATCACCAAGTGAAATTGTATATAGAGAGAACAGAAGAGGCTCCAGGGCAGAGCCTTGGGGAACCTCCATAGTTAGTAGGTATGGTGTAGATGAAGATCTAGCAAAAGGATGTGTGGGGCAGTGTAATCTACTTACCATACTACTATTAATCCTTCCAGGTACCTCCATAATAGTATACAATAGCCAAGGTGTTTAGATCTTTCTCTAGGTCTTTTCATATTCTGTAGGGACCAGTACAGAAATTGAGCTTTCCAGCTGTTTTCCTTCAATTTTACTATGTGACCAGTTCACTTCCAGTTCTAACCATAGATTTCCTGAATGATATATTTTATACCATTTCTTGCATGTTGGTTATCATTGGTAGTATGCTACAGCCTGATAATATGCATTACAGGACCTACTTTGTCACCAGCAGTTTAATTCTTTAGAAGCTGTAGAATTCCATGATTCTCATCCATGCTGCCATAACAGGTGTTGGTGTTAAAAAGATGTATATTTGTGATTGGGTGTGTGTATGTGTGTATGTGAGTAAGTGAGTGAGAGAGAGAGAGAGTCCAAGCTAGCACAGGTTGGGATCATTGAAAGAACTAAAAATCTTCTCCAGTGTAGTCTAGTTCAATCCCTTCCTATTACACGTTTCAGTACTCAGTCCTGTTCCTCTTCAATACCTGCCCAAGATGGCTGTACTGATTAGCCAATTCAGGGGACTGCTAATCAAGTTGTACATCTCGGGAATAGGCATTCTTGATCCTTTTGGTTTCTCCCATATGCATTGTTAGGATGACCTCATTTGAGAGGTTATAGATTTCATTGAGAAATTCTTGTAGTCTCCCAGAGACTGATGAAACTAGCATAATGTCTTTGACATTTGCAGATAAGAGCACTTTTCCATTTGAAAGAATACTTTTACGTAAGCTATCCTCCACAATTATGGCAAATAATTTTGGTAAACATATGTTCTCCAATTTTGTGCCTTGTCTTATTATTGATAATTAAAGGATTATTGAAGTTGTTCTTTTGTTGATGTCTACTAAATCATTGTCTGTTGTATTATATTTTATTGTGTGATTTTATATTGCATTGTGTTGCATATGTAGGTATTCGGGATTTATCAAATATGCATGTTCATATGTACCCAGCTGAAATGGACAAACCAATAACTGGGTCTATTCCAGAATGTCCAATTTGCATTAGTCCTGTGACTGATAGAGAATGCCTAAAGAACTTCAGCAGGGTAGGGACTGGGGAGAGGGCAGTCTTTATTACTATAGTGAATGATACTATTGGATGGTTTGATTTTGGGATGATGCATTTGAATCAAAAAAATGAAATTCTATTATAAAGATGATGATCCATTTTACCTTCGTAATAATATAATGATCATAATAATATATCAAGACTTCATTTGGTCTGAAATTTCAACATTGCAAAGGCTCTTTCCCATGATGCAAAAAAATCAAGCACTAATACTTTTGTGAATTGCTGTGGCCAAAATAAACATCCCTTAATGGCCAATATTTTGATGATGAACAGCTCAGAACTCTGGCCTCTGCTGACTGGTGGTTCTGATGATTGATGGCATTAATCAAAGCCTTCTCATGATAGTTCATCACCAGCTCAAGCAAGAAGACTTTCTAGTTTGGTGGAACTTGTCAGAGGATTGTAGATTACAAATCTAAATCCATAGATTTAGAGATGGAATCATCTTTGAGGTCAGTGAATCCAATCCCTTTAATTTACAGATGTAAACTGAGGCTCAGTGAGGATAAGTGACCTGCTTATTGGCCTTTGTAACCCTGAGCATAACACTTAATCTCTTAGCCTCAGTTTCTTCTTCTGTAAAATGAGGATGATAATCCCTCTAGCACTTGCTTCATGGAATAGTTTTGAAGAGGCAACCTGTAGTCAAAATCAGGCCTAGATGAGGTGTTAGAATAGGGCTTTAGTGGAGAAATCATAACTTACACCTGTTGTTTAGTCATTTCCCGTCATGTCTGACTCTGTGACTCTATTTGGGGTTTTTGGCAAAAATACTGGAGTCCTAGGTGGCACTGTGAGTAAAGCACCAGCCCTGGAGTCAGGAGGACCTGAGTTCAAATCAGGACATAGACACTTGACACACTTATAAGTGACCTTGGGCAAGACACTTAACCCCAATTGCCCTGCTCTCCACCCTCCCCCCAAAATACTGGAGTGGTTTTGCCGTTTCCTTCTCCAGCTCATTTTACAGATAAGGAAACTGAGGCAAACAGAGTTAAGTGACTTGCCCAGGGTCACACGGCTGGTAAGTGTCTGAGGCTGGATTTGAATTCAGTCTTCCCTGACTCCAGGGTCAGCACTTTATCCACTGTGCCACTAGCTGCCCTTAGTTTACATTTAGCATTTCATAAAACAAAACAAAAGCTACACTTAGCACTTCATAAAATACAAAAATATATCTGCATATATTATTACATTTCTTCCTTAAAACAACTCTGCGAGGTAGAGAATACAATTATTATTGTCTCTTCCTTACAAATGAATAATCCTAGCATCCGAGAGGAGAAATCACTTGCTCTGGGCCACACAGACAGTAAGTGACAGATCTTAAACAAAGATTTTCTAACTTGGGATCTATTCCTCTTTTTAATGCTAGCCATAGATGTTTTCCACTAGTCACTCCATGACATATTTTCTAAGTATGACTTGTTAAGTTAGGATTAAGCAAAATAAAGGCATCATTTAAATCTTCTGGAAAACATTGTTCATGGTCAAAGAAGAGAGGGAGAAGAAATATGCTATGGGGCATCGTAGACCCACAGTACAAATCTGCTGCTGAGAAATGCTTACTCTGAAGCTACTGAAATTAATTAACCAAATAATGATTTTCTATCCCTACCAAGTACAAAATCTTCTTGGTACCAGACCACTAACATCAAGACTTGCAAATGGCTAAACATTGTTTGATTTGTCTCCCTTCCTTACAATAACCCCATTTCTAAATAGATTTTGATCATAGCTATAAAGCTGGAAGGGACTTTTGAGATAGCAGCGTGCTGGTAATTGTTTAACAATGAGCTCTTCAGAAAAATAATAGGCACAACACACTTTAAAATTTAATCTCCATTATTAACATTTTCTCTACCACATTAAGTCTAGACAATCAACAACAATAAACGCATCTATGATTGGTAATGTAATTTCCCAGAAAATTTAACAATCAGCTCTCCTGAGCAGGTATGACCAGGCTCCAGCAGATCTTAACATAGTCCATTGACCTTTGATAGAGGAGGAAGCTCAGACCAAACAGGTTATGAAACTTGCTCAGAGACAGACAGGTGACATGGGAAGAGCTAGGATTCAGACCCAGATCCTTTGCTTCCAAATCCAGACATATTGTAGCATCTTACAAACCGGCTTATGCTTCATCAGGGAAAAAGTCAGAATAAGGACCTCTTTGGCATGTCTGTTGCTTGTTAGCATTTGACCTGTGAAAAAGTAGCTCTCCAAACTTGTATATTTTCTTAGTTCTTTGCTGAGTCCATCCTAATGCAAACCATTCTTTCAACTTTATTAATATGTATGGCCTTCTTTGGGTTGGTTCAGTTTTCTCAAATTTACGGCAGGAGTTGGCATCAGGAATAGAATCAACCGACCTGCTTAGCTCTGCAGAAAATACAATAACTGGTCATTTCATCATCTCTCTTTTTGGTTGTCAGCTCTAAACCTAACTCTGATGTTACAAGGTTTGTGTGCGGCTGGCATTAAATCAGAATCTAGAACAAGAGCCGAAATATATTGAATAATACATTTAAATGTGTGCACACATTACCTCCATATAGACTAAAAACAAAGTCATCATATTTCCATTTTATTTCTCTGTCAGAAACTACGATACTGTTTTGCAATGACTGGAGGGAATTTGGAAATGTGTTATTCCCCCCAGGCCTGTTTTCACACAGCAGCAATTCGACTGAAATGTAGTGTAAAAGTACTTATTAAAAGCAATTCTCCTCTGATACAGGGAAATGAAAGACTATGGGAACTTGCTACACACTTACAGTCTATGAAGGGTTCATGTCTTAGGAGTGGAAGAAACACATTTGACATCATACTTTTCAACAGATCTACACTCTTCACTTTTAGGGACGGAAGTAGGAGGATTTTGCAAGAGGCACTGGAGATAAAAAGAACAATCTCAGTATTGGGTACAAAATGCTAATCATTAATTGACATATAGTACTTTTTTTTGGAGGGGGGAAGGTAGGGCAACTGGGATTAAGTGACTTGCCCAAGGTCACAAAGCTAGTAAGTATGTCAAGTGTCTGAGGCTGGATTTGAACTCAGGTCCTCCTGACTCCAGGGTGGGTGCTCTACTCACTGCGCCACCTAGGTACCCTGACATATAGTACTTTTAAGGTTTTCAAATTGCCTTCCTACTTTATCTTCATCTCATTTAATCTTCAAAACAATCTTATGGAAGATTTTTATCCCCATTTTGCAGATAAGGAAACTGAGATTCAGAAACTAAGTGGCATGCTCAGGGTTACCTAGCAAATATGTGTCTAAGACAGGCTTCAAACCCAGGCCATCTTGACCCTAAATCTAGTATACTCTCCATTACCCTCACCACACTGCTGCTCAAAAATGACTTCTTAAAAGGTTTTATAATACTTCTAGAATGAGAAGTATACATTATATATATGCATTTATATACATATGTGTGTATGGATAATTTTTTTTTGCTTGGAGTAACTCACCACCTCCCACTCAGCTGCTTTTTCTCAGCTGTCACCTAGATTTCATCTCTATCACCATACAACTAAAATTGTTACCCACAATTCAACTCAATTCAAAAATACCTTATAGTTGTTAAATCAAATAAATTTTCTTTAGTCCCCACTGTCCTTCACTTCCCCAAAGCATTTGACAAAGTTTGCAAGTTTAATATCTCATCTTTCTTGACATTCTCTCTTCCTCTGACTTTCTCCTATTTTTGTGGCTGTCCCTTTTGTTTCCCTTCATTTTTCTTCCTCCTTTCATCCATTAAACTTAAGAGGTTTCCAGGGATGTTCCCTAAATTTTTTTTTAAATCCCTCCTTTTGCCTTTCATCTATGGGTATGACTTTGCAATCTTTCTACCTCTCTCTACCTCTAGCTCTCTACTTACGCTAATGGCAGGTGGATGGTGTAGTGGATAAATTATTGGACCTGGAGTCAGGAAGACTCACATTCAAATTCTGCCTCAGATCACACCAAGCTGTGTCATCTTGGGCCAGTTATTTAACCTATTTCCTCATCTGTAAAATGGGGATGATAGTGATAGTAATCATTTCACATTGCTATTGTGGTGCTAAAATGAGATACTATATGTACATAGTTTCACTAACCCTAAAGTACTATATAAATGTTTGCTTAACAATGGAAATATGACTCACATTTTGTTTGCCAGTTGAATATGTCCATTTGGATTGCCAACTGCACCTCAACCTCATCTTTCACCCCAAACCTGTCCTTCCTTCTAGCTCTGACATTTCCTTTTACTATCATATTCTCAATAACTCAGGTTCGAAACTCAGTCATCTTTGCCTAGTCTCTCTTCATTCTTCCCTGCCCCAGTCTGGTAGGTTGCCAGACCCTTCCCATACTATAGTGACAATATCTCTCTGTTTTTCCACTCTAACTGCCACCATCCTAAATCAGATTCTTTTTACCTCTTCTTTGGACTATTGCAAATGTTGTTTTTATGATTGAGTTGTTTCAGTCATGTCTGACTCTTCATAACTCCATTTGCGATTTTCCTGGTATGGATACTGGAGTAGTTTGCCATTTCCTTCTCCAGCTCATTTTACAAATGAGGAAAGTGAAGCAAACAGGGTCAAGTGACTTGCCCAGGGTCACACATCCAGTACGTGTCTGAGGCCACATTTGAACTCATGTCTTCCTGACTGTCAGCCCTGTGCTCTATCCACCAAGCCATCTAACTATAAATGATGTCTTTATCCCTCTTCTCACAACTCACATATCACTCCCCTTTGACTAGCAGTAGATAAGATGCAGGTTCTTGAAGATCTAAAGTGAAAATGGAAGACTTCAGCACTAAGGAAAAAAAAATCTTTGTTTGAAGAAAACCCCCTCAGTTTTGGATGTCCCTTGATTTTAGACAAAAAAATGAAAAACAAAAGGGGGAGGGGCTTTTAGCTGGTTGTGGAAGAAAAGTACCTCAACATAGTGAGGTAAATAAAGATTAAAAGTTGTTCTTCCCTCCTTCACCCCACCTCCAGGAAAAGGCTTCAATGAGGACAGCTTCAGTTTTAAGAGAAGACTAAGGAAAAGGCTTCAACCAAAGCTGATCTCAGAATGAGGGAGAAATCTTAGTGTCTGTGGTGAAGGAAAGGGCATGGGGAAAGAAGGATTTCTAATTTAGTCTGATCCTGGAAGATAGGGGAAGTTTGGAGGAGAGAAGTACCCAGGGATGAAGGAAAGGCCCTCAATCTGGCCTGCTCCATAGGTTAGAGGAGATGTAGAACTTAGCATCTCAGGGCCTCAGAACCAAAAATAAGTAAAAAAAAACCCAAAATATTTAAGAATTAATATGATGCCAGGGATGACCAAGATACTAAGTGTGATGTTTAAAGTGTTCAAGAGACATAATTTCTGGGTTAATTTAATCATTTTATTAATAATGCCAGCATTTTAAAGAAAAGGCCACTCTCCAGTGGCAAAGACAATCATGGCATCTAGCTCATGGCTTATATGCTCTTAGAAAAGTGTTCCAGAGGGTGGCAATCAACTCTGATTGGTTAACAAGTAATGAGAGAATGAACATTACAATGAGAGGCTGGACCTATTTTAAAGAACTTTGACTATGTCATTTACTTCTAAATTACCCCCCCCACCTTGGGCAATTTATTCAAAGAATTTATCTCCCCCTCTCCCCCCAAGTCTGAGCAGAAGGGAGTTTCACCTTAGATTAGAAGTCTATTCTAGTTTGGTGGAGAAGCAAGATCCAGAATGAGGAGAATGTTAATCCTATCTTCCATTAGCTCTGTCCTTGAGAGACTGGACAAGGAAATAGGAGAAGGGGGAAAAAGCTTGGGTCTTCTCAATTTTAATATTTTGCTATTAATATGAGAGAAAAATAATCATTTATCTTACTAAGGCTAAGAAAGGAGGAAGAAGGGTTTATTAAGCACTTACTGTGTTCCAGGCTCTGTGCTAAGTGCTTTACAAATGACTCAAAAAATGCCTATAGTCAATTCTTCAAAGAGGAAAAAAAGTACTTGCAAGCATAATTAGAATGCCTTGAAGAAATGATGCAAAAATTTTTTTAAAGAGTTAAAATGATATTTTAAAAGAAATGAACTATGGAAAGAATTGAAAAAGGAATCAATGACTTACCAGAAGAGGTTCAAGTAACAGACTTCCTAAAAATTAACATGGACCAAATAACAGTTAATGACTTTAGTAGTCAATAAAAACTATTAAAAAGATGTCAAAATATTGAGAAAAGAGAAGAAAATGTGAAGTAGCTCACATCAAAGATACCTGGAAAACAGAATAAGGAGACCAATAAGATTACCTATAGATTATCTAAATCCAACCCTCCCCCTACCAAATTCCCACACATCATATTTAAACATATTATTAAAGAAAACTGCCCAGACATATTTGAATAAAAGGGTAATAAATAATTCACCAATCACCTCCTGAATTAAACCACAAAATGCAAACTTCCAGGAATGCCATTGCCTAAATCCAGGACATCCTGCAAGCAGCTAGAAAGACAGAATTAAAACATCAAGAAAGTACAGTCTAGATCACACAAGATTTGGCATCTAACTGTAAAGAGAATATAAAGATTTTCCACAAGGCAAAGGATGTATCTACTTGCCCAGCAAAACCCTCTATAATCCCACAAGGGAAAAAATGGTTAATCAATGCAATAGAGTACTTTCAAACATTCTTGATGAGAAATCCAGAGCTGAAAAGGAAATTTGAAAAACAGATGTAGAAGTTGAGAAAAATAAGGTTAATAAAACTTAATAATCAAAAAGCATTTTACAAGGATGACTACTTACATTATAAAGGAAAGGAGATGACAAAATGGTCCTTTAATAATCCTAATGTCATAAAGGGTCATAGAGGTAGGCAATGATACAGAAGACCTAAAATGGTTTTGTCATGTTTTGACAATGCTGAAAGAAGAAAGAAATGGACTAGAATTAATATAGTAAGGAAAAATTTAGAAGAAGGCTGAGGGAATTTATTGTCTGCTGTAATTGGAGTTGGCAAGTAGGATATATAAAAATGTGGAAGGAGAAGGGGAACGGGTATCACTTGAACTTCACTTTCACAGTCAAAAGAAGGCAGGACATACACAAATACGTACACAATTTTGCATAGGACTATATATTCACGAAGAGATTAGTCATAATCATCACAACCTCTAAGCTTGGAGACGTGATATTGAAGAGGAGAAAGAAAGAATGTAAGAGGTAACAACTCATAATAAAGAGGAGATAGGGAGTAAAGAGAAGAAAAAGTGTAAGAGAATAGGATGGAGGGGAATACACAATGAACCATAATGATTCCGAATGGGATAAACTCAGCCATAAAGCATAAGAAGGTAACAATGGATTAGAAAGCAACAGCCAACAATATGTTGTTTATAAGAAATATGCTTGAAACATTAAGGCTCATACATAGTTAAAATAAGAGGCTGAATCAAATTCTTCCCACCAATGTTTTAGATATAATGTAGATAGAGTTTACTGACAATCTTCAGGGAGAGGTCTCTTCAGTCTGTTAATTTTCATTGCTTCTATTGGAATCTGCTGCTATTTTTTGTTTTGAGGACACTTCGGATTTTGCGTTCTGACCTTGAAGGAAACTTGAAAAAAGCACTTCAAAATAGCAACCAGGTCTTAGATATGAGAACTTTCTGAATTTTTTCCCCTTTTTTATTTCAGTCACATTTTTCTCATGGAAAGCAGGTTGCTGCTTAGTGTGATCGAGGGGTGAAATTATGTAGAAGACAATTGTATTCTTTTACCTGTTAGAAGTTTTTACCTTTGATGAATGGGTGCATGAATTATTAAGTTAATTCATGTTAGAAATATTTCATGTATCTAATTGAAGATGTGAAGCCTAAATGAATTGCCTTTTAAAAGTAAGCTAGAATACATTATGGGATAATGTTAATTCACCATAAGTATAGATGCCTATTTCTTAGTAACCTAGTGTATTTATAACTCTTACCATATATTACTTTCTCAACTTCTTTTTGGAATTTTTGACTTTATTTGAACCCTTTTTAGACAGCTGCTGACTGTCTAATTTCCAAGTTCTGGGATTATCTTTTTCTCTCTCTCTCTCTCTGCATAGCTATGGAGGCTCAGTTCCCATGTTGTCTTTTGATGTAAGGAATAATAATAGGTTGTTGGATGATTTTTTACAGGCTTATTAATATGTATCATACCTTTTGTTACCTTTTCTCCCCAGTTCTTTGAAAGTTACTTTTGAGTTGGCTTCTGGCAGGCAGCAGACAGAGACAACATTGTTACCAGGATTTTAAACTGAGAACAAAAGAGGAGGACTCAATATACTGAGCATAGAATCACTAAATTTGAAGGGTAAGCTTTCCCCTTACTTTATTCCTATTAAGTAGCTCTAGATCATCCCTAGGATTATTGGAAGGATGGTTAACACTGGAAATGAGTTAAAGATCCCAATACTGAATTAGCAGAAAGATGATTATGAAAGATAGGTCTTAATTCTGAGGATTATGGAAGCTTTAGGACATGGCATTATTAGTGAGTGAGGGAAGGAGAGCAGTATCCTTAGAGAACACAAAAAGATGAAAGAACTAGTATTATTCAAGAGAAGGAAATATGATGGACTAAGATCATCCATAGACTTAAGGGGATAACAGGTGAGCTTCTGCTTTCATTAAAAAACAAACTATAGCTGTGTGTGGTGGTGCATGTCTGTAATCCCTACCACCTGGGGAGCCTGAGACTGATGGATCTCTGTAGCCTCTGAGTTCAGAAGTGCAGTGGGCTAAGCTGATTAGGTGTCTAGAACAAGCTTGGCATTCATATGTTGAACACTCAGGAAGGAGATATGTTTGGAGCCCAGGTTGCCCAAAGAGGAATTAATAGGCCCAAGCCAAAAATGAGCAGTTTAAACTGGTGGTAAGTAGCTCTTCCTCATCCTTAGCTTGGTACGATTAGGGAGATCTGGTTTTTTTTAATGATCATAGTGGTACAAAGAGTTACAAAATTACTGGAATTGTGGGTCATAGGATCTGAGTTCAAATTCTGACTGTTGATTATTAATTGTATGATCTTAAGCAACTCATTTTACTTGTCTTGTCCTCAGTTTCCCCATCTGTAAAATAAAGGGGCTAGAATAAGATGATCTCTAGCATGCCTTCTAGCTCAAAATTCTATGATTTTATCATCTTAAGTCACTGGTTCAGTGGGTACTTGGGGAAAGTAATTGGAGTCAGGCAATGTGGCTAAAAAGAAAGCATACTGAATGTCAGAGAACTTGACTTCAAATCCTAACTCTACTAATATTACCTTTGTGATCATGGGCAAATCATTTAATCTCTCTGGACCTCAGTTTTCTTAATTGTAAAATAAGGATGGACTAGCTTTTCCTTAAAGCTCCTTCTGTGATCCTATGGATGCTGGGATAAAGAACTGGATGAGGGCTGAAGGGAGGGTGAGAGAGCACGGTCAACTGAGATGCTAGATGATAAGAACTAGGGAGATGTTGAAGTAGGACTTCTGGACAATAAGAATGTAATAAGAGTAACCAGTGGAACCATTTGTGTTTGCTTTGGGGGCATAGAGACTTAGGGGAGGGACTGACCTTGACTTCTAAGTTCATTGGTCCAAGGGTGGGTTACATGAACTACTTGCCATCCTAGGTTGCATCCATGATTAGGCACCTCCCCCCTCCACCTTTTTTTTTGGTTCTACAAGTCCTAAGGATTGGTTTGCTTCTCTTTGATTATTAGGACCAGGGGTTGTTCTGAGTTATGACCAGGGTTTCTTTCTTCCCTAAGCCCTTATAGAACAGTAAGGAGCATCACAGCTTGGTCTCCTATTCTCCTGACCTTGCAGCAAATTTATAGTACTTTGGATATGTTATAAGGTTTTCTAGCAGAACTAGCAATAATAGGAAATAGGCAGCGGGTTAAAAGGCTTCTCCCCCACCCACCCTTGCTCCCTGCTCCCACATCTCTTATCTTTTTTCACTTTGACACTTGGTAAAATTGCATTTAGGTGCTATTATACTCTTTGAATACTGGAAAAACTAAGATTCTCTCCATCTTCCACTCCACCCCCAGCCCCTCAACTTCTGGCTAGTTTCCTCTTTCCCAAATTAACTTCTTTTTGTTTATTTACTACATTGTACACACATGTACATATGTACATACATATATGTGTGTACATATATACACACATATTTCATATATATACACATATATATGTACATACATACATACATACATACACACACACACATTTCTCTCCCCTTTTTAGAATATAAGTTCCTTGAGGGCGGCACGGCTGTTATAGTTTCATCTTTGTCTCCTCAGAGTTTAACATCATGCCTGGCACATAGTAGGTACTTAGAAAATATCTGATTGATTGGAGTTTTAGAGGGAAAGCAAAGTTAGTATAGCTTGAGAAGTTCATCACAAACACTGGAATGGGAGATGAGAGCAGCTCTGGAGTGTAAAGGCATAAAGAGACTTTTCGGGAGTAGGGTGGCTAGAAGGAGAAAGAGGCAAGGTTGGGTGCTGAATATATCCCATCTGAGTTGATGCTCCCAGTGGTTGGGGGAGGAAGGGAAAATAGCTACTTCAGGAGTGTTCTTCCTTTCTTTTTTGTCATTGCAGGTACTATTGTGTCACTTTCTGCTCTGAATCACCCTGGGTTAAAGTAGGAAGTGGGGATAGGGTGTGTGTGTGTGTGTGTGTGTGTGTGTGTGTACATACATACATGTGTGTGTGAGACACAGAGAGGGCACACACACACATGCATGCACAGACTGCATTTGTGGGTAGTTTCCAGAGGGAATAGCTGTGTATTATCCAAATTTTGTACTTCTTCCCATACCTAGCACATAGTGCTACACATCCTAGATGCTGAGAAAACATTAATTTTATTGGTATGTTGGAAAAAGTGATGGCTTGGAGTCAAGACTTGGGTTCAAATCTTGGCTATGCTACTTGCTGTCTACGTGACCTTGGGAACTCTCCTTGACCAAGAATTTCTTCATTTATAAAACTAGGGGGTTGGGTTAGATAAGTCTGAGGTCCTTTTTAGCTTTAAATACTCTGACCCAATTATACTTCATTTATATTTTATCACTAAGCTATGTGACTTGAGCAGTATTTGCAGGTGGCTATGGATATGGAATAGATCTACAAGTTAGGCATAAAATAAGTTGGGGACCACCCATATAATACTACGCCTACTATTATCACTCTGAAAATAAACTTACCAGATAATACTTCATACATATTTGTTATTACCTTAAGAAACAGCAAAACCAAGTAAGATCTGATAAAGTATAAAGCAGTGTCGTGTCTAGCATTTTTAACTGGTTAAAAAAATCATAAAATCACTGAACCAAAGCTGGAAGGAATCTTAGAAATAATCTAGTGACTGCTAGATTTTACTCCCAAACTCCCATTTTACAGATGAACAAGCTGAGGCCCAGAGAGAGCAAGTAATTTGCCCAATCACTGAAGTAACCATTCTTTATTAAGCACCTACTCCTGGCCAGGCACTGGTGAAACAAATTCAAAGAATGTTCAGGGTCTAATAGTCAAGAACTTACATTTTATCAGAGGAGACATTTATGAATATTACCCTATTTCAAAATCACCTCTCCTACAGAGGCGCTATAAACTGTCTCTATCTCTTTAAGAGCAAAGACACAAATATAATGTTGAGAAAAATGGTATTTATTGTCAGTTTAAAAAAATCATTTGAGAAAATGGCTTGATAGGAAGTATTTGTTCCTATGGAGTTAGGGATGTTGTGTGTAGTATCTGAGGATCTTTCATCATCATCGATTAGCCAGCCCTTATCAAGCCCCTGCTATGTGCCAGGCACTGTTTGAGGTGCTGAGTATAGAAATCCAAAACAGTAAAGTGATTCCACTTCCCAAGAAGCTGATGCTACTTTATAAACTATGGGGACTCTTAAGAGTGATAGCTTAAGAGAAGCTTACTAGATGTTGCCTGCTGTGTTTGGGGACCTGTTGTCTTTCAGAGAAAGGAAGTAAAGAGATTGTTATGAGGAAGTTGTTTTCAATTTTATCTCATGAAGAGGATTATGAGAACTTTAGAGAAAAGTTGAATAGCATAAGACCAAGTTTTTTTGTTTTTTAACTGGTGACACATTAAGGGTTTGAGATGACTCAGACTATGACACTGGTCATAGTCAAAATATTGGGAGTGATTATTTGTCTTTATGCTTATTAATTTAAGTTGTTAAATTATATGTATATATTCAGTAATTTTAATATTTATTCAATTATAGATAAAAAAGAGTAATTACTCTTGGAAAAAAGGGTTTTATTTCATGAAATAATTAATATTTAATAAATTGGAATGCAGATAAGCCAATTAATTACTCAATGAGAAAGAGATTGAAACTTTATTCATGAGAAATAAATGATCACAACATTCTTTTATATAGCTAATACATTTAGGAAGGATAAATAAATATATACATATATACACATATACACACATATATCATATATACATGTATGTATGTATATGTGTATATATACACATACACATATATACATGCATACATATATATGTATATATACACATACATATATACACACACACATATGTGTGTGTGTGTGTGTGCGCGTGTGCGTGTGTGTGCATGTGTGTGTGTGGAGAGAGAGAGTGACAGAGAGAGAGAGAGAGAGAGAGAGAGAGAGAGAGAGAGAGAGAGAGAGAGAGAGAGAAAGCATGTGTCCAGTGGCAGGCTGAGGTTGGGTGGCCTCCAAATGAGTTTGGTTAGAGTCCATTCAACACTACCATTTGGTTCTTTAGATATTCCTTAGTTCCAGTCTGCTTCACTGTGGGTGAGACTCATTTTCTTTTCAATCAGCTGTGTACATATAAGTTTGCAGAATAAAGTAAGTATAAAGTTAGAGGAAGGTACTAGCAGTTAGGGAAGGGGTAGGAGCAGGGAAGCTTTCAAGGAGAAGATGGTACTGGAGCTGACTTCTGAAGGACTCCATGAGGTGCAGTAAAGAAAGGGGTACATTCCAGGCCTGGGGATAGCCAATGCCCAGGCAGTATTTGGCAGAGCCAAGATTTAAATCCAGATGCTCTTACTCTAAATCCATTTCTCATTCCATTGCAGTCGGTCAGCCAGCCAATGAACACGGACTTTTCCCTGATAGTTCTGTTGTTGATGTAAAAGTATTTTGGGTAAAGCCCCATGAGAAACAATATGGTGTATGAATAGAGAGCAGACCTCAGAGTCAGGAACACCTGTGTTCAATGCTCACTTCAGACACATGCTAACTGTGTGGCCTTGAGCAAGTCTCTTAGATTTTCAGTGTGTCAGTCAAATTCCAAGGCTACAGATTGTAGGGACAGTTAGGTGGTACAGTGGATAGAGTGCTGGGTCTGAAGTCAGGAAGACTCATCTTCCTTAGTTCCAATCTGGTCTCAGACACTTACTAGCTGTGTGACCTTGGACAAATCACTTAACTCTATTTGCCTCAGTTTCCTTATCTGTAAAATGAGCTGGAGAAGGAAATGACAAAACACTCCAGTGTCTTTGCCAAGAAAACCCCAAATGGGGTCAAAAGAGTCAGACATGACTGAAACAACTGAACAACAGCAGCAAAATAGATTGTAGAGTAGGTACATATCTATACTGGCAGAAGAAATTTCTTGTTGGGAGCTACCTACACTACTAGTATCATCGGTCCAATAGAAAAAATCCCTAATTATTGGAATATACAAGTCTGAAATATCACAATGAGCAAAACATCAGTAGAAACACTCCAATGTTTCAAGGTTCCATGATTTCACTGGCGTAGGCTAGCTGTCCCTTGATGAAGATGCAAAAATAATCATCACATGATGACCTTCATCTGTGAACCTTTACCGTTTTAGACACATTGGTTCTTGGATGGCCAGCATACAGAGAATTGTAGGTACCTACACTCAGAGACTTTCTGGTTTGGTAGGATCTTCAACAACATTAGCCCTGCTGGCAAATATTTGTGATCCTACGGGCACTGCCACACTATTGTTGCTTTTTTTCCTTCATTCTTGAAGAGGACCATGACACCAGGAAGGAGGTGTTATGACTTTCAAGTGAATTGGATTTAAGTGAGGCAGGGCTGTACAAAGTCACCAGCCTCACTCTCTCCTCTGGAGGCATCTGGGTCCAGTGGCAAAATTTGATCAGGAGAGATGGCCCCAGATGCAATGGGAGGCCTTGGTCTTTTTAAGCTAAAGTCTTTCCCAGGTCTCAGTTTGTCTGAGGCAGTGCTTATTAAGGCTAGGTTAAAAAAATCAGGCAAAGAATGGCCTTTTTTACCCAGTTAAAAAAATCAGGAGGGAAAGACCCTTAGGATATCTGGTCAGAACAGAAACAATTGCTATTTATACTCACTCTGAGCCATCAGAATCCAAACAGTGACCAAGTGAGGCTTGGGCTGAGACATATTGCTGGCCAATGAATGAGAGCCAGAGTGATTTGGGTTTAAGGAATGGTCCATAAAAAAGAAAACTAGTCTATAAACCCCAAGATATCTTGCTAGGTTTCAGCAATCAAAATTTATATTCCTTTGGACAGAGCACCCACAAGTGTGATTCCATATGTGGACAGAGGAAGAGGAGGAAGGGAGAAGAGACCATTTGACTATGATGAGGCATGGAAAGAGGTATTGGAAGGGAGAATTGGAATCCAAAGAAAGGAAAATGCTAAAGTTGCCATACCCTCTATTATACAATAATAATGCATATCTGGTTGTCAAATCTGATTTTTGTTAAAGTAAATTTTTGCTATAAACTGTCTCAGGTGGCACTTTGGCTACAGCAACAGACCTAGAGTCAGGAAGACCTGAGTTCAAATCTGACCTGACTCTTATTAGCTGTGTGACCCTGAGCAAGTCACTTAACCTCTATCTACCTCAGTTTCTTCAATTGTAATAGGAGTATAATGATAACAACTACCTTACAGGGTTGTAGTGAGAATCAAATGAGACAATATTTGAAAAGTGCTTATCACAGTGCCTGGCACATAGTAGGCACTTAATAATTGCTTGTTTCTTTCCTTCATAGTTGTAGATATGTGAGAAACTGCTTAAGAAGTATCTCATATTTTGTATCATCTTCAAACCTAAAATAGTGACAGAACTACAGAACAAGAACATAGTGTGGTAGTGAAAAGTCAGTGTGGAAGAATGGATAGGGACTCCAAGAATAACCCTGGAACTTGGGGGAAGACCTGGGTTCATGTCCTGCTACCTCACTCTGAGTGAGTCCCTGAAACTCTCCGTTGCCTCAGGTAGCTCTCTAAGATGACAAATTGTACAATGGTTGTCAACCTGGTTTAGTGGAAATCCTGAAGTTTACAACACTGATCAAATCATAGATCTGGATCAGAGTAAAAAGTAGCAGCAGCAGCAGCACTGGCTATGACGTTGGCGGGTATTTAAAAAGTAGGTGGCTCTGGGAGGCCTTTTCTTCTACTATTTTAAGATTTTGAAAAGTATTTTCCTCAAAACAACCTTGTAAGGTACTTTAGGTGGTGAAAGTATTATGATTATCATCATTACTATATATAGTGAAGCATTATTATACCCATTTTGCAATAAAAACAAACCGAGGGTTAAAGAGGTTAAGTGAGTCAGAAGTAAATTGATGTTGAAATCTAAGACTTTTTAAACTCCAGAACCATTGCATTACATTTCCTGACAGCTCTTAGATGGAGCTGAATAGAGGGCCAAACTTTCTGATCCTTCATCATACACTACCCTGTATTGTTATCTCTACACGTATAGAGTATCTCCAATCACTTGCTCCTCAAGGACAAGGATCATGCCTTATGCTGATTTCTCAGTGTTTTGGATATAGTAGAAGGTCCAAAAATATTGGTTCAATTCCCATTGCCAAGTAGATAGGCTGACCAATTCTCTTCCCCCCACCCCCACCTTAATCCTGCTGTCTTTAGTTGGGAATTATATGAGGAGAAAATGGGGACTTGGGGCTAGATCATCTCTGATGTCCCTCAAAACTTTGACATTCTGTGATATAATTGACCTGAGTTTTACTACATAGGGATATTGTTAGGGTAACTAGATGCCTTAGGAGTAACTTTAAGCTTTCCCTTGGATCTACTGTTAATGGCAAAGACTGAACCACACATTTTATTAAACTTTTCATTAAACTCCATTTGATCAGTTTTCATTGTTACTCTTGCTACCTTCAAACAGAAAATGACATAAGCAAAATCATTCATTCCTTTTTTAAAAAGAGGGCAATTGTGTTACAGTACAGACATTTACCTTGTATGGATCAGTGGGGGCATTATGGACAGTGTTTGTACTCCATACTCTCTACAAGAAGCCTATCTGCAGTATATTCTAACCCATGAACAAAATAAAAGCACTAGAATTTGAGAAGCATAGAGGTGATGAGATTTATCTTGGCAATAAAAACTGAAAACTTGTGCTTAAGTCTTTAAATCACTGTAGGCTAGGGAATGAGAAGGTTAGAAGAGACTTAATTGAAGACTTTTACATTTGAAAAGGTCTGCACCAGAGAGTAGCATTATATGGAACAAGACACTAAAAACAAATAACATCTGTGGACCCAAATGCCATGATTATGATCCCTGGATCCTATAATTCTCCAATAAGAGACTCCGTTCTAATGCTGAATTCATGAGGTGAGCAATATTGCAGTATAAATAGTTTCAAAAGTGATCTTGTAACTTTTTAGGATGATTGTAAAATATTTCTTTTTTATACCGTTCAGAGATATTATACCAGTAATAGGAATGATTTAGCACGAGATGATTTTCAATCTCTATTAATTTGTAGAACAAATGGTGTGTCTTTTTTAGTCTTGCATCATTTCATTTATCACCTATAGTAGCTGATGAAAGTTTGTATAAACTCTGCCATATTAAGTGGGCAGATTTAAACTTTACTTATATTAATATAAATTAGGTGACTTTTGTCCTTGCCTGAAGTGACAATGTCAGTGCCTGGAGCTTACATCTATCATTACTATCAGTTAATTAGAACACAGGAAAGCTTTAAATGCCCTGGCTCTAATCTATCATTCTGGATTACTTCCAGTGTTAGCACATCTGTCAGTCACTACAGTGCCCCAAGCTACTTTTACAAAAGCCTTCCATAAGTAAAGTTGCTATGAGAATCAACAGTGAGGGGAGGGGTGGGACTTTTTTTTATGTATCTGAATCTAGGCTATTTCTAATCATCCTACTCCTGTAAATTCCTCCTAATACTTCCATCATCACCAAACTGATAGGATCATCCTCAAAGGCACTGAGGGATAGACAGGTTTAGAAAATCATTTCCTCTGCTGTTTTCATACATGTGCAAAACTAAGAATTTCTGTGAGTTTGGGAAATGGAATTCTTTTTTCATGATTTCTGGTTGGTGTTATAATTTTGACATACAAACCTGTAACAGTTTCCTTCTTTCCAGGTGAATGTTCATTTCTGTGCTAGACACTCTATTTAACAGAAAAAGGCATTACTCCAGCCTCAGATTCTTGTCTTTGTTACCTGAAGAGAATCAATGAAGTTTTTTTTGGATGAAGCCAAGTCAAAGAAAGGAACCCTAAAAGTTCTGGTGCCAATTTTGACTGTTCCCTGGCTGTCAGAGGTGAGAAACTCATTTCACAATTGGATGGCTTCCTTTATTTTTATGTAGCCTCCATGATGAGTATGGAGATGCTCAAGGCCACGCGCTGGGATGGTCCATCCCCTCCTATTTGTAATTTCTTTGACTTTCTCCTACCTTTTGGCACTCCTCTTCTGCTCTTTTGGAGCCTGGGGCTCCAATTAATTGCAACTAAATCTAACAAGCAGTTTTTAAGTGCCTACTATGTGCACTGTTCAGGCATATACATACACATACACACTCACAAATGAAAAGCAGTCCCTGCCCTCTAGTAGTTTACATCCTATTGAGGGGATACAACATATGAACAGTCAATTATGTATGTCGTTGTTGTGTTTGTCCTTTGTTTTCGAAGAGGATCGTGGTATCAGAGATATGATGACATGACTTGCAGTTGACTTTGATTTGAGTGAAGGAGGGCTGTGCAAGGTCACCAGCCTCATTTTCTCCTCCAGAGCCATCTGGATCCAGTGACCAGATATTCATAAGGATAACTGGAGTTGATGGGAGTGAACATTAATAATTAGGAAAATCAAGAAATGCTTGCATAAGAAATAGCACATAAGGGGCAGCCAGGTAGTATAGTGGATACAGTGGCACTGGATTCAGGAAAGACCTGAGTTCAAATCCACCCTTAGACACTTACTAGCTGTGTTGCCCCACAAAAGTCACTTAACCCCAATTACCTCCCCCAAAAAATAAATGAAAAAAGAAAAGAAATAGCATATAAATTGATCTTAAGAATAGCTATATCTTTATATTGCACTTAAAGTCTACAAGGCACTTTACAATACCTTACATTTATGCAATGGTTTAAAGTTTGTAAGCATTTTATATATGATCACATTTGATTTTCACATCCCTGTCAGGTAAGTATTATTATTCTCTTTTCTGAGGCCAAGTATGATGCCTTAGTAAAAAACCATGTGTTCGACTATAACTAAAGGGCTCCTGGCATGTGACCTTCGGTTACTCAGGACTTCTTTTTTTATTTTCTTACCCAGGCTTTCTTTCCCTACAAAATTCTATTTCTCTTAGAGGAATATCTCTAGCTGCTTTCAAGAAAGAAAGTGAATAGAAACCATCTATCCTAGAGTATGAAGGGCTTGGCACCAGAGAATTTCAAGAACAGTGGTCTCAGAAAGTGACTAAATTGTCCATATCCTTGGACCCAGAGAACCAAAGGCATATATTCATATGCATATACAACATAATAACTAACTTTTACATAGCACTTAATATGTGCCAGGTACTGTGATAAGCACTTTATGATATTATCTCATTTAATCCTCACAACAACCTTAAGAGGTAGTTCCTATTTTTATCCTGTTTGATGGATGAGGAAAGTGAGGTAAAAAAAATTGAAATGACTTGCCCAGGGTCACACAGATATGAAGTATTTGAGGCTGGATTTGAGTCAAGTCTTCTATCTACCATACCACTTATAAGCTGACCCATAAGAAAGTCAAGGATAAAGACAAAAGTGCCATATGTATCACAATATTTCTAGGTAACAGTTTCTGTCGTAGCAAATAACTAGAAACAAAATAGAAGAGCATTGATTGGGGAATGGCTAAACAAGTTTTGATGCATAAATATGATGCGATATCATTCTGCTACAAGAAATTTTGGATATCGGCAAGTAAGGGAAAACTTTTATGAACTGATGCAAAGTGAAGTAGCAGAACCAACGGAAAAATAGCCACAATGACTTCAAAGGGTAAGAGGAAAGAACAATATTAAAACAAATAGCACCAAAGGATGTGAAATTACAATGGCCAATCTTGGATCCAAAGGAAAGATTTTAGATTGCAAAGATTGCAGAGGTGGGAACTGTAACTATGGAACACTACACAGAAGGTCAGACTTATTCAACATTTTGGTTAGCTTGGTGGAATCTTTTTTTTTCCTTTTTTCTTACTTTTTATTATAATGTATGAATCTATGGGAAAGGGTAGGAGGCATACTGGACAACATAGGTGATATAAAAAAGACATCAATAAAATTAAAGAAAAATAAAAATAAATTTTTACAGTCCAAAAAGTTTGCTTAATAAAGTGAAATAATACATTTTTGTATGAGGAAGACATATTAGGACAGGGGAAACCTTTCTACATGTACCTTAAATGAAGCAATCAATGAAATACTATTTGGAAAAGAAAGGTGCCTAGGATTCATGAGCTAAGAATATGAAATCTTTTTTTCATTTTCGATGTTCAATTCATGCTATCATAATATCATTTCTGATATCAGTTCTGAATGGAAATATTCTTGATATTTGTGCCTTTCTCTTTCCAAATAGTAATCACTGGCATTGATATATGTTGGTAAGGCTTACAAAGCATTTTATATAGATTATCTTTCATAAACATTTTCCTCTTACTTTTGGCAGATAGATCAGTTAGGCTTTTCCTGAAATCTCAGCAAGGAAATAATGTGTAAGGGGGAAAGTGTAGATTTTCTCAAAAGTAGTTTAGGGCTTACAAAGAGAAGAGTTGTTGTAAATATGACTGAGTTCATCATCTCCACTTTACTAATCTGCATGAAAATGAATGTTTTGAACATATTGTTAAAGTTTGTTTTCCTGAACAGCTTAAACATCTTCAGAATCTCTTTTTCACTGATTGATTAGAAACCACAGAATCAGAGAATTCTGAGCTTGAGAGGGAACCCAGGGATCATCCTGTCCAATCCAAACCAGGACAGAACATATTCTACTATATATTTGACAAGGGATCGGTTTGTCTTTGCTCAGAGACCATCAGTTAGTCCATAAATGGCTCTAATTATTACGAAAGGTTCAAGCTTAGAATGGGCTCTTTACATTTCCATGCACATTATTCCTAGTTATATCCCCAGGGACAAAGCAGATTGTCTTAAATCCCCACAGGACAGCCCTTCACATATCTGAGGAGAGTTACAATGTTCCTCACTAAGAAACCTCTTGGGTGAACATTTTCATTTCCTTCAACTGATCCTATGTAACATGAATGAGAAAGTCTTTCCTCACTGACTGCCCTCCTATGGACACTCTCCAGTTTTTCAGAATTCTTGTTGAAGTGTGAAGACTAAAAACAAATATGATAGTGTAGAGGTGGCCTATCTGAGCAGAACACAGTGCGACTTTAACCACCACCCCTTGCCTTTTTCCCCAGCTCTGAGCTCTGTACCTCTCTTAAACTGTTCTATGACCACAGGATTTTGGCTAATGTATCACAATGATGACCCACTGAGCTCACAGTACACTAAATTCCCACCCCACCCCCCATTTCTTAAAGATGAACTGCTGTCTGGCCATCTCTCTCCTATTTCACATCTGTGAAGCTGATTTTTTGAAACTCATAAGACTACTATTTTCTTTGTTGAATTTTGTCTTATTAGATTTGGCTCAATGTTCTAGCCTGTCATGATCTTTTTGGATCCAGGAAATATCAACCAATGTGTAAGCTATTTCTCCAAATTTTGTACCATCTGCAAATTTGACAACCATGTCATCTGTGCCTTTATCTAGGCCATCAATTAAAATGTTAAACAGAACAGGGTCAAACCTAGATTCTTGGGTTCTTTCACGGGAGACTTCCTTGCAAGCTGACATTGAGTCATCAGTGACTACTCTTTGAGTCAGGTAATTTAGCCCCTTCTCAATCCATCTAAATGTGCTATTATTAAGTTAATATTTCCCAATATTTTCCACAGGAATCTTAGTCAAATAGGCTAACATATGAGGTCTGTCAAGTACTCTGTGAAAATTTGAATAAATTCTCTATGACATACCCCTCATCTATTAGTTTAACATCTCAATTAAGAAAGGAAATTATTTTAATCTGGCATGATCTGAGCTTGATCTTATTTGATCCTCACAACCTGTGAGGAAAATATTTTTATTTTTGGTCGAGACCTGCGACATCAGTAGTATTGAAGACTCCCAGTATACGTTCTTCCTCCAGTGATGCAGATCACAAACTTGTCTGGACTTAGAATCTTATAGAAATGTTTGAGGGCAGTGAGAAGCTAAGTATTCTATCATTGTCACAGTGCTAGGTATGTCGTCTCCCTCCTACTCTACCTCTTCTTACTCATAATTCTCCTTTCTTTCTTCTTCCTTCTCTGTAATCTCCTGTCTTCCTTCCCTCACTTTGCTTTTTCTCCCCTTCCTTCCCTTTCTAATTTTTAAAAATATAACGTCAACTTTGCATAAATACATTTAACAGTTTTGCATATGTTGGGGTTGGTATAAGAAGAAATGTGTATGAAATGCAGGGTCCATGGCTGTGTATGTGTGTGTGAATTTGCATGTATGATTCAGAAGAGAGAAATTAGGAGAGGAGCTATTGATTTTATGTTTTCAATCATATTCCACATCCCCAGCCCATGGGGCTTCTGCCACTTAAAGATATCAGCTGTAAACTGAAAACTTTCTTTGCCAGAGACTGTCTCTGAATTTGTGTAAATATCTGTTTTTGTAATTTTCTTGCTGAAAATAGAAGGAATTTCTTTTCCATAAGATGGGTTGGGAAGAAGACTGGAAACACCATGTGTTTTTCATGCCTTGAATCATTTTATCACTAAAATGCTAGTATGTAAGATAGACAAAAACCTGATGATCTGTGGCTTTCATCTAGGGAAAGCCTGCTATTCTTGACTATGCTTCTTTTAAATATAAAATCTGTGTAAGAGTAAGGCAAGTGTCTCAGGGAAATACTTGTAACATTAATTAAATGGGTGGAATTTGCTTCCAAAAGGGGTTAGTTCATTTTACTTCCCAGACTAAAGCTGTATGGATCCTTTGACCATCTTCTGCCACTCCTTTCCAGTTTCATTTGATCTGTTACAATGGAGGCCAAATGTGGTTACAAAGGCAGCATTTAAAGAAACACAGTGCTTTGGCATGAGGGACCTCTGGCGATCTTTGCTCTAACTTGATGCAGCACACCGTTCCTGGCATAAACCTAGCTTCCCTTCACTATTTTTTCTTCTTTTCCCTTCACCACCCAGGAAGGGGAATAGTTTGGTACCTAAGCCTGAGAGTGAAACATTTTGTTTGATAAGTTCCATAGTCTACTCTCCCTTATGGCACCCTAATCAATGATTAAAAGAATGTATGCATTTGGATTACAGATCCATGTCTTGTATTTTTCATGAGATGAAATCTGCCCTAGGAACAACTTGCTGCATCAGTGATGTGAAGCCTGGTTTCTGAGCAACCCCCTTATCCAATATGCTCTTTCTTCTGTCAAGAATTTTCTCCCTTTGAATGACTGTGTGTTCCTACTTGCCCAAAGTCCTAAAGACATAAAGGCATGGATAAGGTCATCGATCTAGATCTGGGAGCATCCTCAGAGGCCATCTAGTCCAACTCCCTTGTTTTACAGAAGAAACTGAGGTCTACAGAAGTTAGATGATTCACCCAGGGTCACCTATTTAGGATCGTAGGACCATAGATTTAGAGCTAGAAATGACTCCAGAAAGCTATCTAGTACAACTTCTTCATTTTACAGATAAGGAAACAGAAGCTCATGGAAACTGACTTGCTTAAAGTTACAAAAGGTAATATCAGAGATGGGATTTGAACCCAGGTCTCTGGCCTCTTCATCCCATACTCTTTCCACTGTTCCACAAGGTTCTTCATTCCTATGACCACTGTTGTAACTTCAAAATTAAGGCACCAGGCTTTAGTTTCACAGGGCAAAGTTCACAACTGATGCTCCCTATGTACAAAGTGCTTCTCTCCTTTAAAAAAAAATTAGGAGTCACAGTGCTACTGAAGCAAAGGCCCTCTAAATGCCACTTTTGGAATGTTGCCCATAGGTATCAATTTTCTAAGAGAGCATGGAGTAATATGCAAACAAAGAATAGTCTGGCCTCAGGGTGTAATTGCTACCAGGCTTAGCTGCCATCTGCCAATGCAAAGAGTAAATGGCTTGGCCCTTGTGCCTTCCTTTGCATCTTCATTATAAATGATCATCCTCTGAATGTGTATTAGCCTATGAGTACCTAGCACACCAGACCACCAGGCATTATCCTAGTGCCTCCCCCCACCCCAAATACTTTTATAGCAGCATAAAATAACAGAAACCGCTCTTATCCATAAAATGCAGATTTATTGCACTAAGGAACTCATATTTATTATGATCTTACTAATGGTCTTTTAAGTCAAGTCTGCAACACACAATAAATTGTTCTGTAAGTTCCAAACTTTGTGATGACTATAATTAATATAATTTAAGAGCACAGAACAAACATAAATAATGCTAAATATTTTTAAAAGTTATTGTAATGCTTAACTGTTCTGAGAGATCTTTTATAGTTAGATGCCAGTTGTTGTCATGGGTAATTTTATGTATTTAGTGATCCATCCTTTGACTTGGGAGCCACAACTCAGAATTCATCCTTAGAGTACACTTATTTATTTTACCTCGATGATAGGCAGACACTTCCACTAAAGTCTTTTTCTACTGCCATGTAGGATCACTGACTACAGGATTATAGATTTAGGCCTAGAAAGGACCATAGTCCAAATCCATCATTTTATAGACCAGCGAACTGACAGAAAGGTTGAATAAATTACCCAAAGTCACATGGTTGGTTCAGTGGTGGGGAGATGGGTTTTGAAGTGAGCTATCTGATTTGTACTACATTATGGCATGGAGGTGATCTTGGGTCCATAAGGTCTGTGCCAATGGAGCACAAGCTTTGGCAAGCTTATGAATCTGGAAAGGCTTCAGGTTCAGCCCAAAATATTGACTATGTATATATGGTAAGAGAAGTGGGTGTCTTGTCCTCTTTCCCCATGGGCCTCTTGCTTGATCTCCAGCTTTCAGAGGGGAGACAGGAGGAGAGAACTTTACCCTTCTGCCATGGTGTTTTTTTTGCATAATTTCCTGAGTCTCCTGCTTGCTCTATAGCCTCCAATGGGAATGGGAAAAGGAGAAATGGGTGCTTTCCTGTGCATCTCTTGATTGACCTCCAGACTCCTGAGGGTATAGGAGACAATGCTTTACCATTATGTCCTTGCCACTCTTGTCTGGGAGTTCCCTACCTGGTCTTCAGCCTCTAATAGCAGTAGGAAGTAGAGAGGTAGGTGCCT
Source organism: Trichosurus vulpecula (assembly GCF_011100635.1). Lineage (NCBI taxonomy): Eukaryota > Metazoa > Chordata > Mammalia > Diprotodontia > Phalangeridae > Trichosurus > Trichosurus vulpecula. The sequence continues at coordinate 144,243,922 of NC_050577.1, read as the reverse complement.
TGCCATTGTGCCCTATGTATTTATTTATTCTCTAGTCTCTGAGACTCCTGGGGGAAGAAGAGAAATTGCATTCCATCATATCAGTCTCTGCTACTAAAGTGAGAGAAAGGGGATGTCATTTCATCAAGTTTCTAGACTTATCCCCTGCCTTGGAGGAATGAAAGTATTACCACTCTTTCTGCTCCAAGTTCTTGATTTCTCTCCTGAATTGCCTGACTTTGAAATGATGCTATCATAAAGGCATAATAATAATAATAATAATAATAATAATACTGGCTGAAAATCTCTGAATATTTTCACTTAATGATTAACAAATTACCCCTGGTTCTATCATGCCTCATACCAATGGTTTTGTATTCTTGTAGATCGTCATCTAAACCCCATTGTCCATCCCTCACTACACAATTCCTTATTCCCATTATCCTCAATCTAATCTCTCCCAAAGAAGCTTCCTAGCCAGAAGCTACCCACCTCTTCCACTGTGCTTTCTAGAATGCCTTGCCATGGTCAACAAACTTGGTTTACCCTTAAATCTTTTCCTTTCCTATTCCTTCTGTTTTGTGGCTCTACTGAGACCTGGCTACCTCTGATGACACTGAAAGCCTGAAAACCCTTTCCAGCCCTGGTTGTACTTTTGCTCACACCCCTCCTCACTGGTTGAGGTGGGAGAGTTGGAGTACTCTTTGATCCCCATTGCCACTTCAGATTCTCCCCTACCACTGTCATTCAGTAACCTCTCCTTTGAAGTTCAAGAAATTCACTCTACCACCCGATCAAAAGTCTGATAGCTATTATCTATCAACCTGAAGGACACTGTCCTTCCTTCTTCAAAGATTTCATTACTTGGATCACAATCTTTCTCTCCTCCCCAATTCCTGCCCTTATACTAAGGGATTTCAACATAACATTAATTCTCCATAAATAATCTAACCTCCCAGTCCCTCAATTGCTGATTTCCCATGACCTACTCCTCCACCCCAGCTCAGCTATATACAAAGATATTGCCACTACCCACAATGCATCCGCTCCATGTTTATGAAATTGCCTTATCTGATCACAACTATTGCCTTCCCATACTTCCTTTGCCTTCCAATACCAAACCCTGCTCTTCATCCATACCTACAGGATCAAATAGAAAATTTTCTGTTTGGTGTTTAAAGCCTCCCTGAACCCCCACCTTTTGAGTTTCCTTTTGCTTTATGTTCTACTTGTTACCTCTACTTCATCCTTTCCCCTCCCCAGTCCATGTACTGTTTTGGCCCAATGACACTGGTCTCGTTTCTTCCACAAAACACCCCATCTCCTGATTCCAGGCATTTTTGCTAACTGTCCTTCATGCCTGGAATAGGCTCACTCTTATCCCTCCTGGATTCCTTGAAGTCTTAGCTAAAATCCCACCTTCTCTAGTAAGCCTTTCTTAATCCCTCTTAATTCTAGTGCCTTCTCTCTATTATTTTGTATTTATCCTATGTATGGTTTGTTAGTACATAATTATTTGCATATTATCTCCCCAGTTAGATTGTGGGCTCCTCAAGGCCAGGGATTATCTTTTTCCTTTTTTCATATCCTCTACACTCAATAAATGTTTACTGACTGACTGACTCTTATCCAGTGTACCAAATTTGAGAGGCTCATCATCAGAACGTTGGTCTCCAGATGATGAATTTTTGTCCACAGCAGCTGATTAATATTTTCTACAAAGGTCTGAGGAGGGTATATTCTGCACCTGTGGAGGGAATGCTTACACCAATAATAAAACCATAGGTTTCTAAAGCATTAAGGTATAAGTAGATGCCCCCTTAATTTCTTTTTTTTAGGGACTCTCTATATTAGGCCTCTCAATAAAAGGGCTTGGGGCCCTTTAACTTTGGAGATTTGTTTTTAACTTGAGGCCTTTCCATGTTACTGAATTATATTCAAGTTTACTCTTTCCCCATAGCTTTTGGTTGAGAAAGCTAACAAAATCAATCATTTGTAAACATTAAAAAATTATTTTCACTTGTGAAGGTAGTTTCTCCAAGAAAAAGCTTTTTGGTTGACTGTCAAGGAGGCATCCCCAGTCAGGTTCACAGAAAAATGCCTTTAGAATATCTGAGTCAGTGACTCTGTTCGTTCATTAAGTTGATCTTTTCTGTAGGCAGCCAGTTCAATTTAACCATTTATTAGAGAGAGACAGGACTTGTCTCATGTAGATCTAATGTTAGTTAAAGATAATATGTAAAGATGTTTTAGTCTGTGTGGAAACTATAATGCAAAGGTGATATAACTGTGTATGTGCATATTAATACATAGAGTTCTGTCCTGAATTGATATGTGTCGGGTCTATACTGTGGTCCAGCTAGAGGTTTCAGCTGAGGGTTCTTTGATCTAATACCCAGATGGACCTGAGAAATCATCTCTTTGGATCCATTCCCTTTTTAAAGATAAAGTTGGGCCCAGAGAAGTTATGACTCATCCAAGGTCACACATGTGGGAAGCAGCATGAAAAGAGTGGTGAGTCTAGAGCCAGAGACCTGTGTTCAAATTCTAGGTGCTGTCTGTCCCTCGGCCTCATTTTCCTTATTTGTGAAGTGAGAAAACGGAACTAGATACTAGATGGCCTATGTGACTTTTTCCATTTCTCAAAACTATTAAGTGGCGGAGCCAGGAATGGTACTCAGTGACTACAGATGCAGTATTTTCCCCCATCACATCACATCACAGCCTCTACAAGTTCAAGCTCAGATTGGTGGTGTTGTTTAGGTATTTCAGTCATGGCAGACACTTTATGATCCCATATGGGGTTTTCTTGGCAAAGACCCTGGAATGGTTTGCCATTTTCTTCTCCAGCTCATTTTATAGATGAGGTGACTGAGACAAATAGGGTGAGGTGACTTGCCCAGGGTCACATAGCTAGTAAGTGTCTGAGGCCTCATTTGAACTCTGATCTTCTTGACTCTAGGTCCAGCATGGTATCCACTGTGCCACCTAGCTGCCCCTAATAGCAAGAAGCAGAGTAGCCTAGGTTGAGAAGAGTTAATTATTAAGGTCAAAGCAGCAACTTCACTTGGGTAGTAAGTACAAAGCTAGGTGACAGATTAAAGACAAAAGAATCCAAAACCTTGAATCTGAGGTAGAGTCTATTTTATTCAGGACTGGAATCTATAACACTCCATAGTATCCAGTAAAGGATTTTGACAATAGTTATATTATTGAGGCAGCTGGTGGTGCAGTGGACAGAGCAGGGGACCTAGAATCAGGATGACTAGAATTCAAATCCAGCCACAAACATTCCCAGCTGTGTGACCTGGGCAAATTTCTTAACCTTTATTTGACCATTTCCTCAACTGTAAAATGTGGATCATAATAACACCTACTGCTCAGCTATATTGTGAGGATCAAATGAGAGAATATTTCTAAGTATTTAACACAGTGCTTGGCACAGAGGAGGAGCTATAAAAATCCTAGTTCCCTTCCCCTCCCTCTCCACCCCTACCAGAAGTCAAAGAGCTTCTGCTGCCCATAGGGGACCTCGTATATAACCTACTCCCCCTTGACTTAAAGGGACTTCATTGTGTCTGTTCATGTTCCCTAACTACCAGTATCCTCTGGCAGAGACTCCTCAGGATGGATAGGGGAGTCTAAATTGCTTTATAAACCCACTGTGGAGGGGAAGGAAAGAGGAACCAGAGTGCTTAGACTGATTGGTAGTAGGATAACATCAATAAAAGAGCTAGGATGAGAGTTTGGTCAGTCAATTAACATTTATTAAGCTGTTACCATCTGCCCGGCACTGTGCTAAGTTCTGAGGGATACAAAGAAAAGCAAAAGACAGTCAGTCTCTGCTCTCCAGGAGCTTACAGTGTGAGGATGGGGTGGGGTGGGGGAACCACGTAAAAAAACTATGTGAAACGAGCTATATACATGATAAATTGGACATAATCAACAGAAAGAACGTACTAGAATTAAGCAGTATTAGGAAAGGCTTCCTGTAGAAGGTGGGATTTTAATTGCAACTTGAAGGAAGCCAGGGAAGTCATTCGTTGGAGATGAGAAGAGAGAGAAGTCTATGCATGGGGATATCCTGTGGAAAATGCCTAGAATTAATGAACTCATCATTTCTTATAGCACAGTCATATTCCATCTCAATCATATATCACAGCTTGTTCCAGTCATTCCCCAAATGACAGGCATCCCACAATTTCTAGTTCTTTGTTACCACAAAGAGAGCTGCTATAAATATTCTAGAACAGGTAGATGGTCTTTTCAAGGAACAGCAGACTCCAGTATCACTGGATCATCATGGGGAGTGGGGTGTAAGAAGACTGGAAAAGGGGTGTGTGTATGTGTGTGTGGTGTGTGTGTGTGTGTGTGTGTATGTATGTATAGGGTGGGTGTGGGTGGGCAGATTATGAAAGGCTTTGAATACCAAAAAATGATTTTTATATTTGATCCTGGAGGTGATAGGGAGCCATTGGAGATTTTATTGTGTGTGTGCACTTGTGGGTGGTGGAGGGGGAAGGCAGTGACTTGCTGAGATTTATGCTTTAAGAAAATCACTTTGGCCACTTCGTGGAGGATGGATCAGAGTGGGGAGAGACTTGGTGGTAAGGAAAGCAACCAGAAGCCTTTGCTACAATACAGGAGTGTCTTCACAGGGGTGATGGGATTGTCAGAAGACAGAAGTGGGAGTAAACAAGAAATATTACAAAAGCAAATTTCACACACCTTGGCAACAGATTGGATATGTGGGGTGAGAGATAGTGAAGAGTTGAGGATGTCACTGAGACTAGATATGTGCCTAGAGAACTGGAAGGATGTTGGTGCCCTTGACAGAACTTGGAGAGTTAGGAAAGGAGAAGGTTTTGGAGAAAAGATAATGAGCTTAGTTTTGGACATGTGGAATTTAAGATGTCTATGGACATCCAGTTTCAGATGTCTGAAAGGCAATTGGAGATGAAAGATGGTAGTAAGTAGAGAGGTTGGGACAGGATAGGTAAATTTGAGAATTGTTCCCATAGAGATAGTAATTAAATTCTTGGGAGCGGATGAAATCACCAACTGAAATTGTATAGAGGAAGAAGAGAAGAGGGCCCAGGATAGAGGCCTTTGAATACCCAAGGTTAGTGGGTGTGCTGGGTGTGCTATGGATGAAGATATAGCAGAGGGTACTGAGGAGTGGTGAGATAGGTCGGTGAACAAAGAGAGAAGAGTGTCCTGAAAATCTATAGGGAAGAGATTATCAAGGAGAAAAGAGTGATTGGTATTGTTGAAAACTTCAGTCAAGAAGGATGAGGATTGAGAAAAGGTCGTTGCATTTGGCAAATAAGACATCTTTGGGAGCTTTGAGGAGAGCAGTTTCCATTGAGCGAGACCAGGAATTCATAGAGTAAAGAACGAGAGTGAGGTGAAAACAAGTGGAGACAGCTATTATAGATGGAATTCTCAAGGAGTTTAGCCACTAAAAGGGAGAAATATATGAAATGATGGCTAGCGGGGATAGACTGATCGAGTGAGGGCTTTTTGAGGACAGAGGAGACATCGGTAGGTTTGTAGGTATAGTAGGATATCATACTCTACTTAGCTTGTGAGCTATCAGGTATTTGAGAATGGATTAGAAAAGCAGCTGTGGTGAGTGGGATGGTGAATCAATTAGGGAGATGTAAAGGGAATGCCTTTGCTATAATGAGGGCCTAGTTGAGATTATGTAACCAAAGTGTGTATTGGACTCAGTCTGAGACATAGGGGGAGGCTTCAGAGAAATAAGAATAAGGAAATTTAGACAAAGTTTGGTTGGCCCAGGGTAGTCCATGCAGTGTGAGTCTAAGAAAAGGAATACTCATTTCTTATCCTAAGAAAGATCTGAGCAGGGATGACTGGGTATTCAGTCATTCAGAACTGAGGGAAATAATAAGCTCATAGATTGAGTTTTAAGATTTAGAGATGAAGGGTATTTTAAAGATAATTTAGTCTAGTTTATTAGACTGAGACTCAGAGACATTAAACAACTTGTCCAAGGTCCTATAGACAGTTAAGTGGCAGAACCACAGTTTTAAACCAGGGCCTCTGACTCCAAATCCAGCATTCTTTCCACTGCACCATACTGTTGAAACAAAACTTCTTAGGAAAGAATCTTGGTCTGCTTTAGGTATGGACAATTACATATTTGTATGCAGTTTATATCTCTCATAGGAAAGTCACACTTAAAATGAATTTGCATTTAAAGCCAATTATTTAAGTGTGTTTTCTTATCAATGTCTCATTGCCAAAAAGGGATGAAAGATAAAAGGAAGGACATATTTCTGGCCCCAGAGAAAAAGTCTCAAGTCCTTAGAGAGTTCTGGTAGGGCTTGTCTGCTCTTATAGCCATACATACTATTTGTTGAAGTCTCTCCTCCTCCTCCTCCTCCCACACTCCACCCCCACTCTGTTCTTGAGGGTAGTCAAATGAAAGAATTTTCAAGTGACATTTTAGTTCTCTAAATTGAAAAAAAAAATCAAAGGAATTAGTACAAAGTGAAATTTTCCTGTTCCATTGAGGTGCCATCAAGGCAGTAATTTAATTAATGGACTATTTCATTGATGTAAGAGGGTGCTTTCACAGGACTTGGGGTGCTTTGTAGACTTCACTTCATACATTTCCCAGACCTGCCTTTGATGTAGGGTGGGGCTCAGAAATTCTATTTCCAAAGGGTAAAAAGGGAGGTAAAGAAATGAAAAGCAGTTTAACCAAAAAAAAAATTACTCAGTAAATCCGTGGAAGGACAGTGATTGTCCCATGGCTTTTGAAAAGAGTCAAGACTTATGTAATTCTGAATTATATGAATAGCTCCAGGTCATCTTGTTTGCTCACTCTGATGTGAGTGAAGGAGAAAACATGATATCTAGGATTGAATTTTCTACATACATTTCACTACACATATATTGTTTGACTTTCCTGCTTCCAAATAACTTTTGTTAAATTGCAAGCCAATAATTTGCATAAGTTAATTCAGTAAAAGTAATTATGATCAAATCAAATCAATATTTATTGAGCATACTCTGTCTAAGGCATTCAGCTAGGTGTTGTGAAAGAAAGAAAGAAAAACATCTGAAAAGTTCCTGACATCAAGGAACTTAGAGTATTATTGGGGAATTGATACCCATAGTTCAGTCAGTTTCAATGGGCCTTTATTAAATGCCTTCTATTTGCGAGACATTGTATTCATCAAATTACCACTATCAATAAAAGGCAATAAAGCCAAAGTGTAAAAAGCATTCTTATAACTCTGCGATTTCTAGTTTTCCCAGCCTCTGTATTTGTATGGGATTCAGAGCTGTGTTCAAAGAACTTTCTCCCCTAATTTCCTTGGTGAAACAATTGAGGTAGAGTCTTGTTAAAAACGACTAAAAAGATTTTTTTTGCTTGTAGCCTCTGACTTTCCTGGGAAGGAGCAGGGAAATGATGTAACCAAGGATGCTTCAAGGACATCTTTGAGCACAGAGGTCTACAAGTAGTAGCAGAAAGGGGAAGTCAGTGATGATCGAAGACTATGCTTGAGGGCTTCTTAGGCAGGCTCTCCTGGAAGCTTCTGGTTGCTGTGGGGAAAAAGGCTTGGCAGCTTTTGAACCACACTACTCTATTAATTTGTAAGGAGGAAAGGCAAATCTGATTGATTTTTCAGCCCTTGAGGTAAGAGACAGGGAGGCACTAGTCAGCTAGGAAACTGGACATTACTAGTTTGGAAGCTTCCAGACATAAAAGATCTAGATACGGGCTAAGTTATAAGAGAAAAGGAGAAAGGCAAAGGTACAGGGACATCAGTGATACATATAGAGAATAGCCAGTAGGAAAAAGAAAAATGAGACCAAAAATCCAGTGGATTTTTTCCGGACTACTGCTTCTCTCCATAATTAAACTTGCTGTGTGACTACTCTTGCAAATAAAATCCCTACCTTGCTAAAAGTCAAATTCATTCAATACTCATTTCTTCAGAATCTCTAGCTCTTTTAATTCCCATTGGCAGCAGGGTTCAGGGGAAACAGTACAAGTGCAATTGAAAAATTATGGGCTCTGGGGTCAGAAGATCTGGGTTCAAATTCTACATGTAATGTTTACTACCTATGTGGCCATGGGCAAATCACTTAATCTCCTTGAGCCTCAGATTTCTCATCCTAGAATCAGAGGGTTGGACTAGATGGCCTCCCTTCTAGCTCTAGATCTAAAATAGTGACCGCTCAACTTAGGCAGTTAGTATATTATATTCTTCCCAAAATCTTGGGGTATAGTCTTTCATAAATGTACATAGACTCCATGAGGGAGAATAGTCACAGAGCACAATTGTAGTGGACACATCCATTGGGGACCTGTGTGGCAAAGGAGTGACTCATGACTCATGGTACTGGAAGTCTTTTCTCCCTCCTTGGAGTACTCACATAGCTGCCATAGAGGGTACTTTTCTGTTTGGCACTTGCATATTTGGCCTCTGGGATGCATTCCTTTTTTTTAGGTCATGGCTAGCACTTGCATCTATCAGCAAAGATCTTGTCTCACCCCTTGAATGACTGTCCCTCCACATCCACCTGTTGTCAGTCTGTCTCCCTCCTTGTAACTAGATGCATTGTCTTCTACTTCCTTGGTGACATCATTTAGGAGGTGGGGTTAAAGGAGAGAGAGTTCAAATGTTCCCTCTTCTTAATCACGAGTAACTTCCTCTCAGGGTCTGGTTTTTCATCTATTTCTGTTTTCAAGTCTCAAACTGATGAATTCCAAACTGGAGCTCCTCTGTCCCTGGACTGGCTAATTCTCAAAATGAAGTACTATTTTTATTCACATCCCAAGGGACGTGCCTGATTTTTTTCAGGAGTGTGCTGGTAAATTTTTAACAAATAGTCTCTGGGGAAAACACACACCCACACAAAACACACTCTTAAGTTTAATCTGTATTTTAAACATTTTCTTCATCAATTTCTTAAGTCTAGGCAATCAATAAAACAATAAATCATGTCCTGATCTGTACCATGTTCTGATTTCCAAGTAATTGCTCACACTAGAAATTTAACAATGGGCTTTCAAATGCCAGTTTGTGCTGTCTCAACGAACCTCTGGATCCTTTCAACCAACCACTGGACATTTACTGTATGATGCCATTTATCTAATGACCTAGACCTGCAACTCTATCCAATTTATTAAATGCTCATTCACATATTGTGATGAAATTGTAGGAAAATTCCTCAACATCCAAATAAAATGTGATTATATTTTGGGTCTATTGATTAATTAATTCTCTGAATTCCTCATCTGAGGTGTCTGGTTCTTCCATAATTGCATTAATTAACAAGAACTTCTTACTCTCCCTCTCTGCCTTTCCTCCCATAAAATAATTTCTAGAGGAAAGGCACTAGCAGCAAGGAGGAGTAGGCTAGATGTCCCTTAGGAGGAACTTTAAAGTAAGCTAGGGATTCAAAGGGAAGAGTCAGGAGTTTGTTTCCAGCATGGGGAATATCTTGTGCAAAAACATGGATATGGTAGATAGAATGTTATGTGTGAGGAACAGCAAGGAAACTGGTTTGACAAAATTTAGAGTGTATGAGACAGGTAGGTTAAACTCAGTGAAAGGCTTTAAAAGTAAAACATAATACTTCATATTTTATCCTTGAGATAAGTTTCTTATCCATGGCAGTTTCTTGAACAGTGAAGTGATGTGATCTGACCTGCAATTTAGAAATATCAACTTGGAAACAGATGGATCATGCATGGGAGAAATTTGAGGAAGGCAGGCCAATTGTGATGCTATTACAATAATTTATACAAGAGATGATGAAGACATTAGCTAGGGTGGTGTCTATGTGAATGGATAGAAGGGAGCAGATGTGAGATATATTATGGAAGCAGAATTACAAGACTTGGCAACTGATTGGTTGGATGTAAGGAGTGAGAGAGGGGCAGCTAGGTTGCACAGTAGTCAGGAATAGTGGATATGCCTGGAGTCAGGAAGATTCATCTTCCTTAGTTTGACTCTAGCCTCAGACACTTACTAGCTGGGTGACCCTGGGCAAGTCACTTAACTTTGTTTGTCTCAGTTTCCTCATCTGCTAAATGAGCTGGAGAAGGAAATGTCAAACTGCTCCAATCTGTCAAGAAAACACCCAAATGGGGACACAAAGAGTCAGACATGACTGAAACAACTGGACGACAACCACAACTATTGGTATAGGGAATACAGTGATTAGAGTACCAAGCCTGAAGTCAGGAAGACTCATTTCCTGAGTTCCAATTTGACCTCAGCAGGTGTGGGGAATATGTAGCCTCCTAGGTTCTTGGGATCAGTCTTTTGACTGAGTACAAGTTTTACAGAACAAATACTTTTATTAAGGGGATTTGTTCTGTGAAGTTTGGATTCAGTCAAAGGGCTGCACTTGAGGACCTAGAGGGTCACATGTGACCTTGTGCCGCAGGTTCCCCACCCCTGCCTTAGATACTTACTAGCTGAGTGACCCAGAGCAAGTCACTTAACCCTGTTGGCCTCAGTTTCTTCATCTGGGCTGGACAAGGACAATGACAAACCATTCCAGTATCATTGCCAAGAAAACCTCAAAGTCACAAAGAGTCAGACATGACTCCACAACATCAAAAAGGAGTGATAATTAAGGTGAAGTTGAGCATCTAGGGGACCGTTGTACAGTCATTTCATAGTTGTCTGAGGCCGAATTTGAATTCAGGTCCTCCTGACTCCGGTCCTGGGGTTCTATCCACTGTACAACCTAGCTCTGGGTGACTAGATGAATGCATTATATAATTATAGATTTAGGTCTGGAAAGGACATTAGATGTCACTGAGTCCAATTCTGTCTTTTTACAGTTGAGGAAACTGAAGTTCAGAGAGGTTAAATGAATTTTTCCAGGGTCATGCAATTAATGTCTGAAGCAGGTAGGATTTGAACCCAGTTCTTCTTGACTTTTTTGTTCAGTGCCCTACTCCATGCTGACTTTTCTGGTGCCTGCCAGCGAATCAGAGAAATGAAGAAAAGGGGAAGGTTTTAAGGAAAAAATAATGAGTTACGTTTGGCATCTCTAACTCAATATGGCCAAATGGGCATCCACTCAAAATGTCCAATATGTGATTTGAGTTGATGAAGAGGGAACAGAGTTCAGGAGAGAAACTGGATAGATAACATTGGCTTAGAAGTGATTGTTAGAGATAGACATATGGGTAAGAGAAGAGCCTTGTAAGGAGGCCTGAGGTACACCCTTGCATGGGGAATAGGATGATGATACTATGAAAGAAAGAAATAGAACTGTGTTTGTTAGATGCTTGCTATGTCCCAAACACTGTGCTAAATGCTGGAAATACAAAGAGAAAATTGATATAATCTTTGCTCTCAAAGAGCTCACATTCTAATGTGGAGACAGCACATACAGCAGAGTATATGTAGCTGCAGGGCAATTGGAAGGAGACTGAAAAATCAAGTGAAGTCAAGAAGTGTATATTAATCACAATGTACCAGGTTCTGTGCTAAGGACTGGGAATACAAATACAAGCAGAAAGATGGCCCTTGCCTTCAAGGAATTTGCATTCTGATGAGGAAAGAAAACACATAAAGTTTTTATGTTGAAGTCGAAAAGCTGGGGGCTGTGTGTGGGATGGAAGGTAGGGGTCGGGGGAGGGCATTGTAGAGAAAATTCGGGAGAGTCAGGAGAGCAGCCTGGAGAGGAATAAAGATATGGTTGGCCTGGGTTTCCTCCCTAAAAAAGGGATGTTCTGAGAGGAATGGAGTAAAAGGAGCTAAGTATTATGCAATGAAATAATGCTAGTGCCACTACATGGGGTATGATTTTAATAGCTGAAATTTTCCACAAGATGAAAGATTGGGGGAGGGGGAATATTTCAAGGGTAAGTAGGACCTTGTTTCCTTCTCCCCTCCAGTTAGACCACACAGATGGTTTACCAATGTTAGATCAGCTCAGTGGCCCCCAATAGGTGTTCAATAAATGCTTGAATGAGTAGATGAGAAACAATTATTTCATTCCTTTCCAACATATGTTGAACTGTATGTCAGGGCTTTTTTTTCCTTTTTGATATAGAGCTGAATAGAAACTTTATTTAGATTCTGTAGGGCTTAGATTAATTTTTTTTCTATGTCAGATCTCCAGCTGGGAAAGAAAATCCATGTGCCAAAATATCACCACAACAGCTGTTCTTTGATATTTCCAGTTGGGACTAAAAGGGTGAGTGTCTGACATTTTACTATTATTATTTATTTTGTTGAGAGATCTCAGAAACAAAAACAAAACAAAAAAAAAACCTATGGATCAGAGAGTAAGTAACTTAACAGCAATAAATAGGAAGGAGCCAGATTTTTTATTATTTTGGGTAGATAATGAAAGCTTCCTCAAGTACTTTTTAAAAAGTCAGGAAAGTAATAAAAAAAAGCAAAACAAGTTTCTGTCAGATCTATAGAGGGAAAGGTTGAGGATTGAGTAAACTCTAAGGGAGTAGGTCATTGACCTGTTAATAGGAAGATTGACTGAGGAAAGTTGAGAATTGAGAAACTCTAAGGAGAGTAATTAGAGAAAATATTTTCCAATAGAACTGAGGGACTAATTAGAGAGCTGGAATATCTAGAGAAAGAGGATTTGAAGCAGGGGGAAAAGCTGGAAATTTATGGACAAAAAAAGAGGAGATAGTCTTAATGTCAGCTCTTCCTAAACTGGTTAACTCTATAATTCTGTTACGAATGATATATGTTGTAACTCTTGTGAAAATAGTTTTTGAGATGAAGCTTAGTAAAAATAAAAGGAATTGTGAGTAGAGATTCCATCCTTCTGTGCAGGCAGCCCCCTACTCTGCATGCCTAGAGAGTTTAATAGAAGCAAGCATCCCCTCACTTAAGTTAGGTGCGAGATCTTTTACAAATCCTCTAATAAAGGAAGAAGAGTCATACGGAGAGAGATTTTGTAAATTGAGAGTTGAAAGTTGAAATTTGGTGACATCTAAATGTGAATCTTGACTTCTCGGCATTTTCTCAGTGGTGTACTAATATGGGCTATGCACACGTTTCCCACATACCTAAGTTTTAAAATTGACTCTAAAGTGGCATTTTCTTAATTTTTAATACTGGTGAATCTCCGGGCATGAGCCAGCTGCATATAAATGCTAAGATCAACTGTTTTGATGGTTAATCCAGTCAAGCAGGCCATTTGTTAGAATTTAAACATAACATGCAGATGACTGGGTAAACTAAGTTGTTTTAATGTTTTGGTGTCATGTGATAGTAATTTTTCTCTGATGACTCCAATTTCAAAGTCATTTGACAGTTTATTTTTTAAACTGAAGTGAGATTGAACCTTTCGCTAAAACTGTTAAAGGTCACAAAAGATATTGGGTTATATTGTATAGTGTTGTTTTTAACCACTTCCAAGGATCAACAACTCATCTGTACATGCACAGATGAAAGAGCTAATAGCTAAGATAAATGAAAGCCTTCTTTCCAAAAAGAAAGAGTCGACCATTCTTCACAGGGCTAAAAGCAAGTACTTCTAAGTATGATTTTTCAAATCAATTCTATATTTCACTCTAATGTTCCTAGTACCGATGTGATATGCGGAGGCATTTTTGTATTAGTTGTTGAACAACCCAACTGCTGAATCCTGTACAAAGTCAGGCCGACATACTGAGCATTCTGGGATGGATGCCAGCAGCAAATTGTAGTAATCCAACCTTGTTGTTATAAAGGCATGAATCAAAAGCTCAGCATCTTGCTGAGACAGCAATCGTCTTAACCTTGTTATACTCCTGAGATGGTAATATGAGGTCTTATCAATATGGTTGATATGGCTCTCCACGGCAAGCTGAGGGTCAAAAACGACTGAAATTTATCAGGAAGAATATTGCTTTGTGGGATGTCCAGCCGTAGAATTGTGACTGCCTATTAAATCTTTACTGAAGTAAGACATATGTGGCCCAGGGAGGATAAGACAGGAGGAAAGAGGGTGGAATCAAAAGTAAAATAAAAACTGGCCAAATGATTTGAAAGTCTGATATCTTAATTTTCATCTATAGGCATCAATTTTGAGATTACTCCTTAGCCATCTTGTGATAAAGAGTGATAGCTCCATGCCACATACAATGAAAAACTTCTGGGTAGTCATAGTTAGTGATAAACTCAAGAGAGTTTGCGTGGTTTTTTTGTTTTTGTTTTCAATCTTGGGATATATATGTAGTTATAGTTTAGTGGTTAAACTCTTCTTTCAGAGAGTTTACATGACTTTCTGTTTTAAATCAATCTTTGCATATATACAGTTATAGGAAAGGATGGATTCATCTGAGTCACCCAGGAAACTGATAGCACTGAAATTAATGTATAGTTCAAGACTGATTGTGATTTTTGTTATGTATAAATTATTTTGTATGAATGTGACTGTCTTTCTTCCAAAGAGCTATAGAAACAAGGTTTGATGTCCTCTAACTGGATCTAAAAGTTACAGCTTTCTTCAAGAATGTCTGTTAGGATCCAATCCAACAACACTATTGTGTCCTTCAGAAACCTTTCTTTCTATTAATTTCACATCACTTGGAGCGTGTCCTTTAACTTAGTGTCTTCCTCAGTACTTAAATTTTCCAATGTAATCTATGTTTTCCCTTGATAGTGACCTTGAAATTGTTCTCATATGGTTTGTTACAAGTATATTTGGTCTCTCAATTAGATTAAAAGCTCTCCAAGGACAACAAAGCCTTGCTAGTAGCATGATATAATTGAAAAGCATGCTGAATTTGGACTTGCTGCACCTGGGCTCAAAACCTGACTAATCTTTATGACCTGGGCAAGTTACTCACCCTCTTTGTAAAAGAGAAAAATTGGATTACGTGATTTCTAAAGTCCCTTTAAAACTCCAAATCCATGATCTTCTCTTTAGTAATTCTCTTATTCGACAGCCTCTGTCTTTTCAGAATAAACAAACTGCTGCATAAATGAAAACTCTTTAAAATTTTTTTTGTTATTTTAAAATTTCCCCCTGGTTGCATGTTAAAACAATTTTAACATTCATTTTGAAAACTTTGAAGTTCCAAATTCTCTCCCTTCCTCCCTATCCACCCCACCCCACCTTATTTGAGAAGGTAAGCAATGACAAAAACAAGTCTTAAGTAAAGGTTATTTTGCTTTAATCCAAAAAGTATTCAAAGTTTTAAATATTCTCACCAAATAAAATGTTCTATACCTTCTAAAATGAAGGTATCCCTAGAGTTAAATTTCTCATATTTTAGGAAGTGCAAAATCCCCAGGAGGAAGAATAATAACTGGAATATAGCATAAAAGTGCCAGTAGCTTTCCAGAATTTTGTCACTATCAGGACATGATGGCTTTGGGATAAGGACTTTAACAGGAATCAGTGAAGATTACTAATGGCATCCTGTTGCTTCTTCTGTCATTACTCTTTAGTGAATATGATAATACGTATGACACAATTTAATATTATCTTCTCATTAATGTCTTGGGGAAGAAGATTATTATATTCTGGAATCCATTTCATATTTTAGTGGTAATAACAAGAAAATGAAAATTGGAAACAATAATTCCTTTTTAAAAATTGTATTTAATATTTTATTTTTCCCATTACATGTAAAAACAATTTTAATATTTTTTTCAAATTATGAGTTTCAACTTTGCTCCCTCCTTCCCCTGCTCCCCTCATTGAGAAGGCAAGAATTTCACATAGGCATATGTGTATAATCATGCAAAACGCATTTGTATGTAAGTCATTCTGTAAAAGAAAACACAGACAAAAAACCCCAATAAAGAAAATAAAGAAAAAGTATCTTTGATCTTCATTCAGGCTCAACTAGTTCTTTCTTTGGAGATGGCTAGCACCTTTCATCATAAGTCCTAAAGAATTGTATTAGATCATTGCATTGCTGAAAATAGCTAAGTTATTCATAGTAGATCATCATACAATATTGCTGTTACTGTATACAATGTTCATTCTGGTCATTTCACTTTGCAACAGTTCATTAAGTCTTTCCATGTTTTTCTGAGAACATCCTGCTCATCATTTCTTAAAGCACCATAGCAGTCCAACACAATCATTTACAACAACTTGTTTAGCTATTGGCCTATTGATGGACATTCCCACAATTTCCAATTCTTTGCACCATTAAAAAGAGCTACTATAAATACTTTTGTACACATAAGTTCTTTTCCTTTTTTTTATCTCTTTGGGATATGGACCTAGTAGTGAGAATGTTTGGTCAAAGGGTATGCATGGTTCTATAGCTCTTTGGGCATAGTTCTAAATAGCTCTCCAGAATGGTTGGATCTGTATACAACTTCACCAATAGCACATTAGTGTTTTAATTTTCCCACATCTCCTCCAACATCTTCATTTCCTTTTCTGTCATATTAGCCAATTTGACAGATGTGAGTTGGTAGCTCAGAGTTGTTTTAATTTGCATTTCTCTCATCACTAGTGATTTAGAACATTTTTATATGACTACAGATAGCTTTGATTACTTTGTCTGAAAACTGCCTGTTCATATCTGTTGACTATCAATTGAGGAATGGCTCTTGTTTCTATAAGCTTGACTCAGTTTGCTATATAGTCAAGAAATGGAGTTTTTGTCAGAGAAACTCACTGTAAAATTTGTTTCCCACAGTAATGATTACCAACTATGTATTTCCCTTATCCTATTTTACCCCTTTTTATACTACTCTTTCTCTCCTTTTATCCTGTCCATTCTCAAAAGTATTTTGCTTCTGACTTTTACCTCCCCCAAACTTCCCTCCCTTCTATCAGCTCTGCCCCCTTCTCTTGTCCCCTTCCCTTCCTACTTTCTTGGATGATAAGACAGATTTCTACTCCTAACTCAGTGTATATGTGCTCCCTTCCCAGCTTCCCCTATTTCACCCTGCATTGTAAAATCTCTTTTAGGCTTCTTTGATGACATATAATTTATCCCATTTTATCTCTCCCTTTCCCCTTCTCTCAGTGTATTCCTCTTTCTCATTTTTAAATTTTTTTTTAGATAATCATGCCATCACAGTCAACTCATGCCTCTGCTTTCTGCCTGTGTATGTTCCTTCTAACTGCTCTAAAAATGAGAAATTTTTAGACGTTATAATTAACATTTTCCCATGTAGGAATATAAACAGTTTAACCTTACCAAATCTGTTATGATTTCTCTTTCCTGTTTACTTTTTATGCTTCTTTTCCATCCTGTATTTGAAAGTCAAATTTTATATTCAGCTTGGTCTTTTCATCAGGAATGTTGCAAGTCCTCTATTTAATTGAATATCCATTTTTCCCCTGAAGGGTATTTTTGCTGGGTAAGTGATTCTTCATTGTAATCCTAGATCTTTAGCCTTCTGGAATATAATATTCCAAGACCTCTGATCCTTTAATGTAGAAACTGCTAACTCTTGTGTTATCCTGACTGAGACTCCATGATATTTGAATTATTTCCTTTTGGCTGTTTGCAGTATTTTCTCCCTGATCTGGGAGGTCTGGAATTTGGCTATATTATTCCTGGGAGTTTCCATTTTGGGATCTTTTTCAGAAGGTGATCGGTAGATTCTTTCAATTTCAATTTTACCCTCTGGTTCTAGAATATCAGGGTAGTATTCCTTGACAATTTCTTGAAAGTTGAAGTATGGACTCTTTTTCTGATCATAACTTTCAGGCAGTTCAAGAATTCTTAAATTATCTCTCCTGGATCTATTTTCCAGTTCAGTTGTTTTTCCAATGAGATATTTCAAATTTTCTTCTATTTTTCATTCTTTTGTTTTATTGTTTTTTGATGTCTCATAAAGTCATTAGCTTCTACTTGCCTAATTCTAACTTCTAAGGAATTATTTTCCTTAATGAGATTTTTGTACCTCCTCTTCTATTTGACCAGCTCTCCTTTTTAAAGAATTCTTCTCTTCAGTGATTTTTTTGTATAACTTTTTCCATTTGGCCAGTTTTGCCTTTCAAGGCATTCTTCTCTTTATTGGATTTTTGTGCCTCTTTTACCATTTGACCTAGTTTGTTTTTTAAGGTGTTATTTTCTTCAGCATGTTTTGTGCTTCCTTTACCAAACCGTTAATTTTTTTCATGATTTTCTTGCATCACTCTTCTCTTCCCAGTTTTTCCTCTACTTCTCTTACTTAATATTTAACATCTTTTTTTTGAGCTCTTCCGTGGTCTGAGACCAGTTCATATTTTTTTTTGGAGGCTTTGGATGGAGAACTTTTGACTTAGTTGTCTTCTTCTGAGTGTGTGTTTTGATCTTCCTTGTCACCACAGTAACTTTCTATGGTTAGAATTTTTTCTTTTGTTTGCTCATTTTCTAGCCTATTTCTTGACTTTTAACTCTATGCTAAAGTGGACTTCTGTTTCCCAGGTGAAGGGGGCACTATCCTAAGCTTTAGGTTTTTTGAGCAGTTGTTTTCAGAGGCAGTTCTGGGGACATGTAAGTTTTTGGTTCTTCCAAGGTGGTACCATCTAGGGAGAGGTGTGTTTACTTCTCTCCTGTGCTGTGTACTGGTTTGTGAGTGGCCACATGCACTCATTTTAACCCCAGAACTGTCAAGGGTTCCTGCTCTCTTTTGGCCACAAGATCTGGTGTGCTAGTGCTCTTCCTCACACTGTGACTAAGACCCAGGACTGCAACCCACATCCAAGAGTAGGTAATCCAACAGAGTCCTGTCCTGGGTGCCAGCAAAGAGACCCCTGTAAATCCTCTGATCCATTGCCTGATCTCCTTAGCATCTATGGGCTGAGAGGTCTGTAAACCACCACTGCTGCCACTGACTCAGTTTCCCTAAAGCCTGCTTCTGGTTTGCTGGGGCCCAGTATCTTTGCTGGTGAGACCTGTGCTAGACTGCACTCCTCTCTCACTCTGGTGCAACAGACCTTTCCTGCCAACTTTCTAGTCTTTGTCTAGAAAATTGTTTCACTCCATCTTTTTGTGGGCTCTGCTGCTCTAGAATTTGTTTAGAGTCATCATTTAAAGATATCTGGATAGGTTTGGAGGAGAGCTCAGTGGAGTCTCTGCCTTTACTCCATCATCTTGGGTCCACCTCAATAATAATTCCTTGGAAAGGGAACAGGATCATTTTAGATGTATGACCATTTCATTTGTGGGTTGTGTCAGAAAATTGTGAAGACTGACATGTATTTGAAAGGTATTTGATTTGCATTTATGGATATCTAAATAAGTCATAGAAGTAACTTTCAAAAATATAGCCCCATCTAATTCTCATAATTTTAAAGCAATGTTAGACAGCATTTTTACAGATTTCATTGTAGTTGATTCTGAATGTGCACAGAATGTCTCCTTGACTTTGGCTATCAATCCTACTTAAACTATGCCTTCCTGTTATTCTGGAATATCACCACTTAGACCGTTAGTATTATAGAATGTCAGGGATGGAAGTGACCTGAGAGATCCAATTCCCTCATTTTATAAATGAGGAAACTGGCCTCCACAGAGGTTCAAATGACATAGTCAAGGTCAGAAAGATAATTTCTTACTCTTCTGCCCATCTTTCTGTAGGTAAAGCTCCTAAGTAAAGATTTGCCAGTAAATTTTCAGCATCCCTTGTAGGCAGTGTCAAATAAATTTCTTGCTTGGCCTAGGTGATTTTTAGGGCCATGAAACAGTTGATTATGATTCAGCCAGTTTATTTTCTCAGCAAGTCCTTTTGCAATGTTACTGTATTGACTTAGGGCTTCTACAGAGTGACAGCAAAGTTGTCACTTTTCCAAAGTCCTATTATCTTTTTTCCCCTCAAAATTTCTTCTCTCTTTATTGGGAGTACATTTTCTGTTTAACCCTTTTGGCTTTTTCTAATTTTGAATCTTTGATTCAAAAGTTTTATGACTGAAGGATCCATGCATTTGACCTGGAATATTAACATCTTTGTATAGCTTGTGAGTACTAGGGTGACAATTGAATGGATGAATAAAAAACCATTTATTAAGAATTCCTCAGTACTGGGGATATAAAAAAGAAAATGGAGGCAGTCTCTTCTTTCAATGAGCTTACATTCTTCCTCATTTCTCACCTAGATGGCTTCTTCATCATGCCCCAAGTAGCCCATAATTCTGAAAACCTCACCATCTTACTGGTTACCATCATCAGCCTTAGTATTTTATCTTTTCACTAGTCTTTATATCTCTGATTGGAGGGTAGAACCATGAACTTGAAAAATCCCCATTTAAGGAGGGAAGACTTCTTATTTCTCACCTGGCTGTGCTCCTCTGGGAGTTCTCTGGCTTCTCTACTATGCCTCTAGGAAAGTACCTCTTTTATGCCTTTTTAGCTTCCTTTTTGTGTGTTTTCTTCCCCTATTAGATTCTAGGCTCCTTGAGGGCAGGGACTGTCCTTTTCTTCATTCTTGTATCCCCAGCATTTAGTCCAGTGCCTGGCACATAGTAAGTAGTTAATCTTTACTGAGTATTGACTATTAACATTCGAATAGAATGGAGCAACACATATAGGAAAGTTTAAAGGTTAGATAACAAGTCGTGATGGTCCTTAGGGCTTAACAGCAAGATGGATGGCAAGGGAAACATTCTGACCAGAATTGAATTAGTTATTATTCAGCACTGGCCTCACAGAAGATGCCCTGTCTCTATGCCTCTGCCACATTTGGGATAAGTATTGCTTTTCCTAGATCCCTGCCTTACTAACATACTTGGCCTTCCTGTCTTTAGAATACCTGTTCTTCAATTACCATGTTTACCATTAGCCAATGGCATATTGGGATAGTGAGTTCTATCAACCTGTTTCCCATACTTGTATTCAAATATAAATTGTTGCCTTTGGAGATGAAATTGTTTTAAGAATGTGAGGTGACATTGGTTAAAGTCTCATAACCACTAAGAAGACCAGACACTATTACACTAGGTTCTGCTTAATGTGGATAATGAATCCTATGAAGTGGTCTCAGTACTCTAATTTGCACTGCAAATTTTTGGGCTGGAATCAATGCCCATTTTTAATGTAATTATAACATTGAACAGTATACATTTGAATAAATGCAACTACTTCACAGGATTCATTATTCATACTAATTGTGACCTGGTTGTACTTTCCTCAAATTGTAAAATGGAAATTACCCTGAATTTGAAATTAGAGAACCTCTGTTTAAACCCTGGCTCTGTTGCTTGTTACTGTATGATCTTGGGTGACTCACTTCCCTTCTCTAGGGCTCACTTTTTTCATCTGTAAAATAAGGGTATTAAACTGATTGACATCTAAGTTTTTTTTTCCAACCTTAACCTAGATTTCTATGAATTTATATCCATGAGAGTTCTTTGTGATTTCTCTTAAGCACTTATTATGTTTTACATTCATAATATATTGTAGTTACTTGTAACTGTGTTTTATCTTCTCTACTAAATTGTAAGTTCCTTGTGATCTGAGACAATATCTTGCTCATTGTCATATCTATCAAAATGCTGAGCACAAAATCTAGCACAGACGTGATAGTTAACAAGTGTCTATTAAGCATGTGTTTATTAAAATGAAATTAAAATTTCACATAGCTGAGAATTTTTTTAAAAAATGAGAATATACATTTGTTCTGATTGTTGTTTTAATAAAAATTCTGCTTTAGTAAAGAATTTAACATATTCATTTTCATTCATAAAAGGAAAATTTTCCACATGGTAAAGCTAACTGTTCCTCTCTTTGCTAAGGAAACAAATCTCTCTCTCTCTCTGTCTCTCTCTCTCTTTGTCTCTCTCTCTCTCTCTCTCTCTCTCTCTCTCTCTCTCTCTCTCTCTCTCTCCCTCATTTGTTTCTTTCACCAGCCCAGTTGATATAATCAGAGAAAGTAATGAGCAAATAACAGAGAGGATGAGGCATTAATGTGTTCAACAAAGTGAAAAGACATTTATATGTTTATGAAGTGTGAAGAAATTTCCTTGATGAAATTAGAGGGGCAGCTTGGCATTGCCTTTGAAAGCATTGTCCACAGTTCTGGTGGCCCTTAAAAAAGCAAGTTGGTAGTTCTGAGGGGAACGTTAAAGGAACAGTAAAAGGAGGAATCAGTTTTATGGAAGGTGGTCCCTGTGACTCTACCAAATAGAGGAGGGAATTTCTCTCTCCTCTCCCTCCTCAACATTGTCCATGGATTTTTGCAGAAGAGCTACTTGCTGGAAAAGCAATGTTGCCATTCAGTACTGGACATAAAGAGTGAGAAAGACAGTCAATTTAGTAAAAGTGGCCCCAAGGAATGGGGGCCCTTGGCAGTAGAGAAGAGAGCCTAGGCACTTGGAATTCAAGCTGATCAGACCCTGGAAGACAAACTAAAATACTGTATCCAGAGGGAAATAGTAAAATCATACCACAAGAAGATATGAGACTTCAGGGTCCTATAGTACTGAAGGTGTGATTTGTCTTGGCCATGTGTTTTCCCTATGTGTATGACTCACTAACTGAGTACTCTATATTTGTGCCTATTCTTCTAATTGATTCTGTGTTTATTGCAAGGGGTAGGGTTAGAGGCAGGATTGGTGAAGGGCAAGGAATGTTGTGTTGTTTTAGTTCTTACTAGTCTGTCTTAGTAAATGTTTTTGCTTTGCGGTAATGTGTCTATTCACTGACTATTAAAGGTAAACATATTGGTAGGGGCTGATGAGTCATAATTTTAGAAGTACATACTCTTAGGTTACCCTGAAACTGTTCATACTGGTAACCCCGTTAAGGATTCAACCTGTATAACAGTGAGTGTCAGATTGAGGAGGCAGTTCAGAAGGGGTGCAATACTTGGACACGTTCCTTTCATCCCATGATTGAACTATCAAATGATGTGTTACTTTTTGTGTTGGAAACATTAGACAATTGAGAAATCGACAAGTTATTAGGCTCATTGTCTTTTTAAACATAGGCTTAGATTTCTGAGAATTGTAGTTGCTGGTCCAACCAGAATACAAAGCCAGTTCCAAGAATTAAAGAAAACAACCAAAAACGCTTTCTAGGAGGATTCAGAAGCATAAGAAATTGAATGGTCTTAGCTTAGAAGGGTAATTTGTTGGAACAAGGTCAACGGCTGGGCAGGGAAAGAAATTCTGCATTGCAGCTATGTACATTGAGCCTAACTGGTAGCTACAGAATTGTAGTTTTGAGTGGTATCTTTTCTTTGTAAAAAAAATCATTACAAATATTGACCATTTTAAAAAGAATTACATTTTCATCCATCCCCACTGAGAATCAATGAAAACATATGTATTGATCAACTCTAATGGCTGAGCTTGATTTTTCTATGTTGTATCTCTCTAGTAATAGGGTTTTCAAAGAAAGAAAACAGGCATTCCATTCCATCAGCCTCAGGAATGAAACAGACCCCCCCCCCCCCCCCCCGCCCAAAGAGTCAGCTGTGAGGATTTTGCTATGAGTGTTTCAAAGTTTCTGGGTTTAGTTGTCATTGCTATTGGTGGTATATTTTGCAGGTAAATAGTAGTTCTTATGTTATCTCTCCAACTAGAATGTGAGTTCCCTGAAAGTAAAAAGTGTTTTTTTTTTGCTTTTCTTTGTATATTCCCAGCACTTAGAACAGTGACTAGCCATTAGCAATTACTTATTAAGTGTTTGCTAACTTATTTTTTGTTTAAAAGATTATTGGGTTATCAGACATACAGGAACAAAAGTTTTGACCTAAGTATAATGTCATAGGTGGGTGGCTAGGTGGGCACAGTGGACAGAGTGACGGGTCTGAAGTCAGGAAAACTAATCTTGCTGAGTTCAAATCTAGCTTCAGATACTTACTAGCTGAGTGACCCTGTGCAAGTCACTTAACCCTGTTTACCTTAGTTTCCTCATCTGTAAAATGAACTGGAAAAGTAAATGGCAAACCATGCTAATATCTTTGCCAGAAAACTCCAAAAGGGGACATGGAGATTTGGACATGACTGAAACAACTGAACAAAACAAAAACATGATGTTGTAGAAAAAGCACTGGATTTGAAACCAATAGAACTGGGATCATTTCCTAACTCTTCTACTTACTTATGTGACTTTACCTACCTGAGCCTCAGATTTCTCATCCATAATATGAAGCGATTGGTCAAGATTGGGAATTTAGGTGACTCAGCTTGTACTGTCTTCAAACAGCCACTTATTAAGTTTTTGGTATGAGCACCTCAGGAATTGGCAAATGCTACAAATCAAGGGTTGGCTTATTATTTTGTTGATTGACTAGACTTGAGAAAATGATGGAGAAAATGTTAATAATGAAAATTAAACTTAAATATATATGAGTGTACACTTTTATTTTGGAGAGCTGATTGTTAAATTTTCACCAGAACACCTCTTGTCAAAATGATTTCTGGATATCTCTTCTAGTTCTAAAATCTTATCCTAAAATGTGCAAACTATCAAAATTAATAAGAGTAGGAGCTTGTTTGGTTGTAGACATAGAAATGCCCATTTTTTCAAAAGTGTGTTTCTCATTATTTTATAAAGTATAATCATAGGTAAAACATATTTGATATAGCAAACTACTTAGGTCTCCAGTGTTTCACAAAACCTCTTCTCTAGCATTTTCAATGGTGCATTCTCTTTCACTTCCTTGAAACAAACAAAAATACTATGTAAACTTTGAGGATCTCTATCAGATTATTTGTTAGTTTTCAAAGCTCTATACCACTGGGGAAAAAATGAGGCAGAGTTTCACCTGTTCAATAATGAATACTTCTTTTGCATGAAGATTCTTTAAAAGTTTGATCTACAGTGAAACAGATTAGATAAGTAAGATGCAGAAGCAAATAAACAGAATAATAGAGTGTTCAATAAACCCAAGAATACAAACTACTAGGGGATAGAATTCCTGTTCAACAAGAATGTCTGGGAAAACTGGAAAGCAATTTGGCAGATCAGCACCACACACCATAAGCTGTAATAAGCTCCAAATGGAGAAATGAAAAATCTAAAAACTCACATCATTTAAAAATGGAGGAGAATGGAAGATATCCTTTACAACTATGCTTAGGGGGAGAATTGACAAACAAAAAATAGAGATTATGCAAAACAAAATGGGTAATTTTGATTATGTAAAATTAAAAAGCTATTTCACAAACAGAATCAATGCAACTAGAATAAGAATTAAAAGCAGGTAAGTGGGAACAGGGGAGTTTCCCTCAAACATCTCCAAATAAAAGACTAATTGGGTGTGACAGATTACGAGCTTGCTACTCTCCAATAGATACATGCTCAAAAAATATTTTTGCAAAGGTTGCAAAAGACTAATCACATACTGACAACAACCATATAAGGAAACACTATAGATCATTAATAATAACAAAATAAAATAAAAATTAAAGCAACTTTTGCTTCACCTCTGTAAAACTGCAAAAAATCATAAAAGTTAGAAATATTCACTCTTTGGTAAGGGTGGGGGAAGATCATAATGACATACAAATCAAATGTTGGTAGAGCTGTGAACTGACCCATTCATTGTGGAATACAGTTTGAAGTTATGGGAAAGATGATTTAACTATAGTTTTTGATTTAGCCATTGCTCTACTGAACATGTACATAAAGCTGGCCTAAGATAAAGAAAAGCCCCATATATATATCAACATAACAATAGCAGCACTTTTGTGGGAGAAAACAAAACAAAATAAACTGAAAAAAGTGCGTGTTTGTTGATTGGGAAATAGCTGAACAAACTGTGGTATATAGATACAGTGGAATGGAATTGTCGTAAGTCATACGTAAAGAGTTCAGAGAAATGTGGGAAGACTTGTGTGAACTGATTTAGAGTAAATGAAAGTAGAATCAGGAAAAAAAGAAATATTACACAGTGATTACAAGAATGTGAATGAAAAGAATGAAGATGCTGAACTTGGTTCAAGAACAATGACCAATAATGTTTCCAGAGAATAGTTGTTCAAACACACCTCCGTCCTCTTGGTAAGAAATAGGTAGTACCAATGATGAATGTTGCTTCCTCTGATATAATGATTACTACATCAGTTTTGCTTAATTATATTCTTTGTTATGGGATAGCATTTGGGAGATAAGGAGGAATTCAGGTTATATCAGAAAAGACTGTGATATTAAAACAAAGGCATCAATAAATTTTAATTTTAAAAGAGTTGATTCACTGTAGCTCCATTTTGCTGCTAAAGACTCTTTGGTAAGAATTGGATTTAGTCAATTAAAAGCAAAAGTGATCTAATCTTTGCCTTCTTCATTGGGTTTAGTGGAGAGATTAAGGCTCTTTAATCAGTAGATATAAAGACATTAGGATCCCTCCTTGTAGTTTATGAAGTTTAAAAAAAACCATAATAAAACAAATGAATTAGAAAATTTTACCCTCTCTATGAAGTTTACTCTAATCCTGAATATTTATAAAATGAATTTAGTTAACTGAACTAACTGATGAAAGAAAATTTTAGGAATCCTTTCATGAAACATTTTTAATTCAAGGAAAAATCTGATGATTGTATATTTTTAAAATGGCCATACCTCATAGGAATTTCATTATACAGTATAAATGAGTTGTTTGGAATTCATGAGACAAAAGTTGAACAATTTTGAGAAGCTTATTCTGTTTCTAAAATTAGAGGAAGATATTATTCTGTTAAAAAGGTCTGCAAAATATGCTATGTTTTTTATTAATACCAAAATGTGATCTGTGATGGGTCATTGAGTCATTGTTTACAGTTACTGAAATTGTAATTGAATTGAATAATTGAAAATTACATTACTGACACTACTTCCTGGCAACCATCTCTCTTGGGATGTATCATTTATTCATACCAATTAAATAAGCCCCTATGCCACTGCTTTGCAAATCAGTTTTTACCAGAAATGATCAAGTAATTCTGATTGTTTTGGTTTTTTGCTAATGTATTAACAGTCTGTTAAAGTAATTAAAATAGTAGAGTTAATAGGCCTGAAAAATTACTCTGGAGGTAGAATGTTTAATGCATAGTGCATTTTTAAAAGGCTTTAGATGTTGTTTTCCCACACTATATCATGGAGTTATAGATTTACAGCGGGAGGGTGACTTATTGATCATTTAGTCCAACTCCCTCATTTTATAGATGAGAAAACTGAGGCTCAGAGAGAAGAAGCAACTTGTCCAAGTTAATGTAGACAGCAAGGAGCACAACCAAGACTTGAACTTGGCGCCCTTGCCTCCAAATCCATTGCCCTTTATATACTGTTCCATTCCTCCTTTTCACATGCCCCATTATGGAAACATAACAAGTAAACTGGGTTTAATGAAAATTTAGGAACGTCATTCTATAAGCCTTATGACTTATGTAACTCTCATATTTTAATAAGAATTTTCCTTCCAATTTCATCAAACTCTTCTTTTGCTCTTCATCTTGATACTGAATTGATCTTGAGTTCTTGCTATTGGCATTCAATCTAGCATATAATATATACCAAGATAGCTAAACTTAAAGAACAAGCCTGAGACAAAGTGTAAATCTATTATCTGAGGGCCAGTCTAACTAAATTTGAAGAGGCTCAGCACTAGGTCAGCTGAACATTTCAGCTACAGCAAATCTTAAAGAGAACTAGAGGGTCTAGGCAGGAAAAGTGATTTCCAAATTTGACAGCAAGGGATCCAAACCTGGAAGAACATGGTACTATGGGGTGGAAGAAGACTAAAGACTATTTGCTTAGAGAAAGCAAGGGACAGTCATTTAATGGTAGTTCACTTCCCCCAATTACTTGATGGCAACAGAGCTTTGGTCATGGCAGGAAAGAATACAGCTGTGGAAATTTGAATACTTTAATTCTCCCAGTTCTGCCACTGACTTATCACTATGATCTTGGACAAGCTACCCATCTGGATTTTAGTTTTCTTATTTTTCAAAATCAAAGGGATAAACTAGGTCAGTGGTTTCTGAACCTTTTATATTGTCTCTATAAGTTAAAAATGTTTTTGGATATATCCTAAATATCTATTTATCTACTCAATACATGTACTTTGAAGGGTGCCTACCATAGCCAGGGATAATCTAAGGGAGAGAGTGGGTATACTGTGGTGGTGTGTGTG
Organism: Trichosurus vulpecula; assembly: GCF_011100635.1. Lineage (NCBI taxonomy): Eukaryota > Metazoa > Chordata > Mammalia > Diprotodontia > Phalangeridae > Trichosurus > Trichosurus vulpecula. The sequence goes on along the minus strand of NC_050577.1, from coordinate 144,215,960 downwards.
CTAGATATTTTCCCAATGTTAACTGCATAGTGTAAAGTTATAAATTAGTCAGGAACTTGCTAAGAGGAGGGAGTGGACAAAGTAGGGGAAGGTCGGTGTGGTTATATAGGGGAAAAGCCCTACGATTGGTTATGGCAGAGAGGATTGGGATTCAGTCCATCCTCCCATTCTATAATTGGTTGATCATACACCCTTTGAGGTCAAGCCATGATCATGTAGGGGGTCTATAGCCTCCACTTTTGAAATCCTTGAACTAGAGGATGATTCCTTTTTCTTTCAACGTTAAATTTTAACCTTGAACATATAATTTTTATTATTATTTTTCTCACATGTGAAAACAGTTTTTAACATATGCTTTTGAGATTTTTGAGTTCCGGATTTCCTCCTCTTTCCCCTCCTCATTCCTTGAGAAGGCAAGCAATGTGATATAGATTATACTCATACACATTACATTATATGTCTCAGATATGCCTATGATACTATTCTGATAGTAGAAAGTGAAGATGAATTAAGAAGTTGCTTGATGAAGGTAAATGAAGAGAGTGTAAAGTCTGGCTTAAAGCTTAACATAAAAAATAAAATCTTGGCAACTGGTCCCATCACTTCCTGGCAAATAGAGGGAGAAGAAATGGAGGCAGTGTCAGATTTTATATTTTTGGGCTCAAAGATCACTGCAGACAGTGACTGCAGCCATGAAATTAAAAGACACTTGCTTCTTAGAAGGAAAGCTATGGCAAACCTGGATAGCATTCTAAAAAGCAGAGACATCATCTTGCCAAGAAAGTCTGTATAATCAAAGCCATGTTTTTTTTTCAGTAGCAATGTAAGGCTATGAGAGTTAGACCATAAGGAAAGCTAAGCAGTACAGACTGACACTTTTGAGTTGTGATGCTGGAGAAGACTTTTGTCTTTTTAATTTGATCTCCAGCAAGGAGATCAAATTAGTCAATACTTAAAGAAATTACTTCAGGCTATTCACTGGATGGTGAAATACTGAAGCTAAAGCTTAAATACTTCAGCCACATAATGAGAAGACAAGAATCTTTGGAAAAGACCCTGATATTGGAAAAGATTGATGGCAGAAAAAAAAGGACAGCAGAGAATGAGAAGGATAGATAGTGTCATGGAAACAATGAATATGAATTTGGACAGATTTTGAGAGATGGTAGAAAATAGAAGGTCCCTAGGGTCAGGAGAGTTGGACACAACTGAATGAACAACAGCAATACACATGTAGTCATATAAAACATATTTTCATATTAGCCATGTTGCAAAAGAAAACACAGACAAAAATATAAACAAGAAAACCAAAGAAGGTAAAAAAAGGATGATTCTATCTGCATTCAGAATCCATCAGTTCTTTCTCTGGATGTGGATAGCATTTTTCATCTAAGTCTTTGGCATTGTCTTAGATCCTTGTATTGCTGAGAATAGCTAAGTCATTCACAGTTGATCATCGTACAATATTCCTGTTACTGTGTACTATGTACTCCTGGTTCTGCTCACTTCACTTTGCCTCAGGTCATATAAGTTTTCCCAGGATTTCTGAAACTATCCCACTCATCATTTCTTATAGCACAATAGTATTCCATCACAATCATAACACAACTTGACAGCCACTCAGCTATTGATAGCTATCCTGTCAATTTCCAATTCTTTGCCACCACAAAAGGAGCCACTGTGAATATTTTTGTACATAGAGATCCCCCCTTTTAAAATATCTTTGAGATATAGACATAGTAGTGGTATTTCTAGGTCAGAGGGAATCTACAGTTTTATAGTTCCATGTTTCTCTCTAGAATGATTTCTCTCTAGAATCTCCACTCTCTCTCTACAATTCCACCAAAAGTGCATTTGTGTCCCTATTTTTCCACATCCCTTCCAACATTTGCCCTTTTCCTTTTCTGTCATATTAGTCAATTTGATAGGTGTAAGGTAGTACCTCAGAGTTGTTTTAATTCACAATTCTCTGATCAGTAGTGATTTAGAGCATTTTTTCATCTGACTATAGATAGCTTTTATTTTTTTTTTCTTCTGAAAATGACCAGTTCATATCCTTTGACAATTGATCAACTGGTGAATGACAGGTATTCTTATAAATTTGACTCAGTTCTCTGTATATTTAAGAAATGAAGCTTTTATCAGAGAAACCTGTGATAAAATTATATTCCAGTTCCCTGCTTTCTTTCTAATCTTGGCCACATTGGTTTTTGGTTGTGCAAAAACTTTTTAATCTCTGTTTCACATCCTATACATCTCTATCTCTTATTTGGTCATAGATTCTTTCCTTATCCATATATTTGAGAGGTAAAATATTCAATCCTGCACTAATTTGCTTATATTACCCTTGATATCTAAACCATGTATCCATTTTAACCTTATCTCAGCATAGGGTGTGAGGCATTGATCTGTACCACCAAAGTAACGAAAGGATGCCAAAGTTTCTGACAAAATATTTTCCACTTTTCCCAGCAATTTTTCAGTGAGTTCTTGTCTCAAAAGTTCGCATCTTTGGATTTATTAAACACAGGATTACTATAGCTATTTACTACTGTGTATTGTGTATCTATTCCACTGATCTACCACTCTATTTTCTAGTCAGTCCAGATAATTTTGATGATTTCTACTTTGTAATAGAGTTTGAGATCTAGTACTGCTAATCCACCTTCCTTCACATTTTCTCCCATTGATTGCCATGATATTCTTGACCTTTTGTCTTTCTAGGTGAATTTTTAAATTATTTTTTTTCTAGCTCTGTAGAATATTTTTTCATAGTTTGATTTGTATGGCACTGAACAAATTGATATTGGTAGAATTGTCATTTTTATTATATTGGCTCAACCTGCCCTTGAGCAATTAATATTTTTCACTTGTTTATATCTGACTGTGTGAACAATAGTTTGTAATTACGTTCATATAGTTAGTTCCTAGGTTTGTCTTGGCAAGTAGAGACTCCCAAGTTATTTTAGACTGTCTACAGTCATTTTAAATGGAATTTCTTTTTCTATCTCTTTCTTACTTTTCTGGTAGTATATAGAAATGCTGATGATTTGTGTGGGTTTATTTTATATCCTGCAACTCTGCTAAAGTTGTTAATTATTTCAACTAGTTGTTTTTTTATTTCTCTATTATTCTCTAAGCGTATCATCATATCACTTGCAAAGAGTTTTGTTTCCTCATTGCCTATTCCAGTTCCTTCAATTTCTTTTTCTTCTCTTATTGCTATAGTTAGCACCTCTAGTATAATATTGAATAAAAGTGGTGATAATGGGCAGCCTTTCTTCATTTCTGATCTTATTTGGAAGGCTTCTAGATCATCCCCATTAGCAATAATGCTTGGTGATGATTTTAGATAGATACTACTTATTTTTAGGAAAGCTCCATTTATTCCTATACTTTCTTATATTTTTAATAGGAATGAATGTTGCATTTTGTTAATAGTTTTTTTCTGTATCCGTTGAGATAATCATATGATTTTGTTGGTTTTGTAATTGAGATGATCAATTATGTTGATAGCTTTCATCATTTTGAGTCAGTCTTGAATTTTTGGTATAAATCCTGCTGGTCATGGTGTGTGATCTTTGTGATATTTGCTGCAATCTCCTTGCTGGTATTTTATTTTAAAATTTTGCATCAATATTCATTAGGGAAATTGGTCTATAGTTTCTCTCTCTCTCTCTCTCTTCCTAGTTGAGGTATCAGAATCATATCTGTGTTGTAAAAGGAATTTGTTAAGATTCCTTCTTTGCCCATTTCTCCAAATGGTTTGCATAATATTGGAATTAATTATTCTTTAAATGTTTGGTAGAATTCACTTGTGAATCCTTTTGGTCTTGGGTTTTTTTTTTCCTTAGGGAACTCATTAATGGCTTGTTCAATTTCCTTTTCTAAGGTTGGGTTATTTAAATTTTCTATTTCTTCTTCTCTTAATCTGGGGAATTTATGGTTTTGTAAAAATTCATCCAGTAAGTTTAGATTGTAGATATACTGGCATACACTTGGGCAAAATAATTCCTAATAATGGCTCTAAATTCCTCTTCTGGGTGGGGAATTTGCCCTTTTCCTTTTTGATACTGGTAATTTGCTTGTCTTCTTTTTTTAAAAAAAAATAAAATATATAGAAGGAAGGGAGAAAATTGGGGAAAATCTTTCATAGACAATCTCTTAGATAGGATGTGATTGGGTTGGAATATTGCTGTGGTATAGGAAATGATGAGGTGGTTGATTTAGCAAAACATGGAAAGAGTTGAACTTATGAAGGAAGATGCTATTTACCTTCAGAGAAACAGATGACAGGTGGAAATAAGCATCATTCAGTCTTACATATATGTGTATGAGTGTATATGTATATATGTGTCTCTGTGTGTGTATATATGCACACACATGTATGTATTTATGTATATCTCCACACTTAACTGTAGCCTTCTTTAGGGTGGGGGAAAGGGAAGGGAAAAACAAAGTACAAAGTGCGCACAACAGAGAACAAAAGAAAACCAAGAAGGAAACAAAGAAAAGCTGGGCAGCTTTGAAAACCATGTGTAGTATTTATTGTATAGCTTTTCTTGAAGTGGAAATTTATCATTTTATATTGAACCCTTTCATGTTGAGTACATGGCAATGTTTTTTTTTCTTTTTTCATTTTTTGTTTAAAATAAATTTTTTAAAATTACCAAAAAAGTCAAATTAAGCAATGGTTTATTTATGTTATTGTTTTTCCCATGAAACCAGCTCCTAGTTTTATTTATTAGCTCAATAGTTTTCTTACTTTCAATTTTATTAATCTGTACTTCAATTTTTAGGCTTTCCGTATTGGTGTTTAATTGGGGATATTTAATTTTTCTTTTTCTAGTTTTTTTTAATTTACATGCTCAATTCATTTTCTCTATCTTATTGAAGTAAGGGTTTAGAGATATAAATTTTCCCCTAAGTATTGTTTTGGATGCATCCCATAAATTTTGGTTGCTTATTTCTTTGTTGACATTCTCTTTAATGAAATTATTGTTTCTATGATTTGTTCTTTGACCCACTCATTTTTTAGGATTAGATTATTTAGTTTCCAATTAATTTTTAATCTATGTTTCCACAGCCATTTTTAATCTAATTTTTAATTTATTATAGTCTAAAAAGAATGCATTCAATAGTCCTGCTCTTCTGAATTTGGTTGTGAGGTTTTTGTGCCCTAATTAATTTTTATGAAGATGCCATATACAGCTGGAAAAAGGTATGTTCCTTTCTATTCCATTCAATTTTCCCCAGAGGTCTATCATATCTAACTTTTCTAAAATTGTATTCATCTCCTTAACTTCTTTCTTGTTTATTTGTTGATTAGGTGCATATATTTCCGAGGGTAGAGTTGAGGTCCCCTGCTAATATAGTTTTGCTATCTATTTCCTTCCATAACTCATTTAACTTTTCCTTTAAGAATTTGGATGCTATGCCATCTGATGCATATATGTTTAGTATTGATATTACTCTATTGTCTATGGTATCTTTTAGCAAAATGTAATTTCCTCACTTGTTTCCTTAGTAAGTTCTATTTTTGTTTTTTCTTTGTCAGAGATCATGATTTCTACCCCTTTTATTGTTGTTTTACTTCAGCTGAAGCATAATATATTCTTCTGCATCTTCTTAGTTTTACTCTGTGTGTGTCTCTCTGTTTAAAGTGTGTTTTTTGTAAACAACATATTGTCAGATTCTGGTTTTTAACCTATTCTGCTCTCTGCTTCTGTTTTATGAGTAAATTCATGCTATTGACATTCAAAGTTATGATTACTGACTGTATTTCCCTTCATTCTACTTCCCCCCATTTATCCTTCTTTCTCTCTCTTTTTACTCTGTCCCAACTCAAAAGCCTGTTCTGATTCTGACCACTGACTCTCATAGTCCACCCCCTCTTCTATCATCATCCCCCTCTCTTATCCCATTCCCCTCCTACTTCCCTGTAGGGTGAGATAGATTTCTACACCCAGTTGAGTGTCTATGTCATTCTTTAAGCCAATTCTGATAAGAGTAAGGTTCAGGCATTTCCCACCATCTGCTACCTTTCTTCCACTGTAAAAGCTATTCCTTTCATGCCTCTTTTATGTGAAATTCCTTACCCCTTTCTACCTCTTCTTTCCTTCTTCTTTTAGTGCATTCCTCTTTCTCAACCTTTTTTTTTAAATTATCCAATCATAGTCAACTCACTTCCATGTTTTTGTCTTCATCTTCCCTGTCTCCATAATAACTTTCTGTGATCAGGTTATTTTTTTTGTTTGTAGCTCATTTTTCTAGCCTATTTCTTGACTTTTATCTTTATGTAAAAATTAGACTCTCCAGCCAGGGTGAAGGAGGCACTATACCAAACTTCATGTTTTTTGTGTTGCTGTTTTCAGAGTTAGTTCTGCGGATCTTTAAGTTTTTTGTCTTTCCAAGGTTTGGCAATTAAAGGAGAGGAGTGGTCACTGTTCTCCCAGACTGTCTTCTGGTCTGTGAATGACTATAAGCACTCTTCTACACCCTGAAACAATTACTAGGGCTACTGTTCCCCTGTGACCACTGCTCTTTTTTCTGGAACTGTGATCAGGAACTGTGTATGGGCAATGCAATAGGTTCCTGCTCTTAGTACTAGCAAGGAGTTCCCTGTAATCTTCTTCTGGACACTTGTATGATCCCCTTCACATCTGTGGACTGAGAGTTCCTAAGCCTGCTACTGCTCTTGCAGACACCTCCAAGGCCTGCTATTGGTTGCTTTGGGATGGCCTGCACTATACTATACTTCAGCCCTGATCACCACCCTGGTGAAACTGACCTTTCCTGTCAACCTCCTACATTGTCTTGGGCTGGAAAATTGTTTCACCCTGGACTTTTCCCCCTCCTGCCATTTCAGAATTTGATTTGAGGCATTATTTTAAAGTTATTTGAAGGGGAATTTGGGAGAGTTCAGTTCAAGTCCTACCTTTATTCTGCTCTTTTGGCTCTGCCCCTTGGACATATCATTTTATACCTGAGGGCCTTAGTTTCTTTATCTGTAAAATAAAAGGATTAAACTTGATGTCTTTTGTAGTTTTCTTCCAGGACTAAATTTATGATTCTGTGATCCTAAATAAAATACTTTCAGTTTTTATAGGGGAAAGTACTCCATGACATGACATCTTGCCTCCCTAATAGGACTTCTGGTTTGGGAGTAAATCTGGGGGAGTTTTCTGAATCATTGTATCTTGCTAGTGAGAGATTAAAAACATAAAAGAAAACTCTCATTTGTTGCTTTTCTGTATGTGTCAAGATCCCATGCATGGATTATTGAAAATTCTTAGCTGTGTGGAGGGAAAATCCAGCTGAGAGAGCAATAAACTGTTTAAAATTGTAAGCGCTTTCTATGATAATTATATACCCAAATATTAGAATCACTGAAGATCATCCTACAAATAACTGCAGTTATATGAATGAAGAATCTGAAACTGAGCAGGGCTATAGCTAATTTGTAAACAACTAATTATTAAAAATAATAAATGACAAAAGAAATATGGCATGCCATGCCTTAAAGCAAAGGAGAACTGACATAAAGATGAATTTAAAGACTATATTCATTTAGGTTAAAAGTACCTTTCTTCAAAAATACCATAGATCCTTTCTAGAAATGAGATAATAAATCCTATTTTTGTGTTATTGATGGCTATTAGGAAATTTCTTCAATAATGGAGATTAATTATATACTTAGGTCTGGTAAGGATCCTGTGGTATAGTGACAATGTTACTATATTAATCACCTGCTGAGGTTTGGGGAATATGATTTCCAATGTTTAATTACCAGGTACTAGCACAATTGATTTTTTATTTAACCACTTCACTGCTACATAGTATGCAATTGAGTAAAGAAATATTGCACATATTTGCTGCCAGATACCATACTTGCCTGAAGATCAACCTCATTCTACTATCTCAATTACATTTTCATAGAATCAATAGCTTGGTTCACCTACTATTATACTTCAATAATTCAAGGAGCCATGATTTTAGCCATTTATATACTCCTTCCACTAGTGTAGGTCATGATCCTTCCATTCCTTAGTAGATGATCTACAGGAGTTTTGTGACCTTAAATATTCATTATTTGCTTACTACCCAACTGGTAAGGATACTCTCTGATCATAGACTGTCCTTTGAACTGCAGAGACACAGTCTGGCACTAGGCCTTTACTAGCTTGATAGAATCTCCCAAAGATTGTGTTCCACTGTCATTGATTTCAAGAACCGAGGGTCATCTCCATATCATTCTCCCCTCCCTTCTTCATCCTTCTACTTCCTATTTTATCCCCCTCCTCCCACCCTACTTCAGCACATTAGGTTACTACTTAGCAAATTAGGTATATCAAAGACACATCAGAAAAATGAATTTAAACTGAAAATGCCTATCTGGAAAAAATAACTACATAAGAGACCAGTCCCTCTACCTTAATTTGATGAATACTTAGGACTTCCCAAACAATACCTCAGATTCTCTGGATGACTTTTAAATGCGTCCTTCCTTCCCTGTACTATAGAATGGCTATACAATCCAAAGCTATCCTTTACTAGCATAGCTCCAGCTTCTATTATGTTTATGCTTCCCTCTTCTCTTCAGTTCCACAATGGACCTCTTTACACTTTAGTCATTCCTGCATTGAGAATATTTTTGGTCATTCAGCTTTTGTTTGACAGAGCAACCAATTCCTGAGGTCAATGGACAGTGGGCTTTAGCATGCTGATTGCCACCCCTAACAAACAACTCAAATGTCATCTCCTCTGTGAAGCCTTCTATGATACCCCTATAGTTAATAAATTTTCCCTTTTGGTCTCACAGAGCACAACTCTATAGTGCCTATATATATATGTATACATATGTACATATATATGCATATGTGTGTGTATGTATGTGGGTATGTATGTGTTCATCATCTTCCCATTAGACAATAAACCCTATGAGTGTATGGATTGTGATTTACATAAGCTTTATGATCTTCCGCATACCTTTATAGTACATAGCACAAGGCTTTGTATACAGGAACTATTTAATAAATATTTGTTGAATTGAATTGAATCTGAAACACTTCTTTCTTAAGTCTTGAACATTGGTATGAGTTTTCTTCAAAGTATATAAATAACCTTAGAGAATGCTCTTCTGGGTCTCAAGATTTATTACTTATACCCACTATAGATTTGGGGCTGTCCAATCAAAGTTACATCTTAAAGCAATGAAAGCATTGTTTCAGTGAATATATTTCATGATACCCTAGCTTTGTTTTGGAGATGCCATCACTCCTGATTGACTCTATGCCTGGTTGAGTTTGGTATTCCCAATATCCAGGTGGAGTGTTAAAGCTAGATTTAGTAATAAAAATAGATATATAAAGATTCATGGACCTCTGCATTTTGTAAAACTGGTTGATTTATCAATGGTCAGTTAGCTGAATTGGCTAGAACACCATATTAATGAAGTTGTGTTTGGATTCCATTTTCACAAATGCAAATTAACTTTTTCTGCTCATGACACAGATGGTATCCTTAATTCTGGTCAGCATGCTCACAAATTAATGTCATTAGTTATAAAGAGAAGTAGGCAGAAAGTATGGAGGAATCACTTCAAATATATCAAGGTCCTGGGGAAAGAAATGACTGAAAGGACATAGGGCAGTTTGTCGGTAGTGTTACATCTGGTAGGCCAGAGATAATGTGTACTTCTTCCTTCCATTCATTTGGGGGGAAAAAAGATTTTCATATTGTATTCTCTGCACAGCAGTCACCAGCTTCATCCCTCTGCCTCTGTGGGTCCTTTATTTTATTGGCGAATTACTTTCAGGACTTCCATGTTGGGGTAGGTCCCAGAACAGCCATCATTAGTTTTTCATTCTTCACCACTATGTGCCAGTGTGAGTGCCTAATTCATACCCCTTCATAATCACTGCATTTCAGTGCCCCTTTTAATGTGTTGCCTTCTCCCATTAGGATGTAAGCTTTTCAGGGGATGGGGTTGTTGCTTAGCACTGAATCTGGCACAGATAAACACTTAATAAATGCTTCTTGACTTACGTAGTCTTTCAGATGAGATTTCAATTTCCTTTGGTTTTGCTTAAGAGTCTTTCTTTGTTAAGGGAAGGTTAATTTGTGTGTGTGTGTGTGTGTGTGTAGAGAGAGAGAGAGATCTATAAATGTTTGTTACATAAAAACAAAAGTCATTGATAAAACTATAATAATAATAAAACTTTAAAAGATGACATTAAATGCCTTCTTAAGGCCAATGAGGTCAGGCAGTGAGTGTATTTAGGTTTGTTCATCTTTCTAGTAGCCCTTTGATCATGAGCTCTGGGGATATAAATGGAAGCAAGCAGCACAGGTTTTGTTCTCAAAGAGCTTGTATTCTAATAGGGGAAGATAACATATAAAAGAAAACTGTAAGGGAGTTAGCAATGCTTGCAGCAGCGTAGTGCAGAGACAGCTGGAAAATTTATGTGGAGGATGGTTTGGGCAAGACAAAGTGAAATTTCACCAATGGAAGTTGAGCATCCTGGGGAAGAGTACAAAGTTTCAGTAGGAGGGGGATGTGGATGATGACTAGAGCATAAGAGACATGGTATGGAATGTTAGGGAAGTGGAATGGAAGTCCTGGTTCAAGAATCTCTGAGTAAGAGACCCAGACTGGAAGATAACACTTTCTATTGGCATCCATTGCAATTTCCAAGAACAGTAGCGGCTGATGGCAATGTTTTTTATTGTGAACCCAGAGATACACATAGGAGTAAACTAGACATACCAAAGAAAGCCAGCTTTATGATTCTACAAGAGCATTATAACATGTATATATTGTATTATAACATGGAACCTAAGAAGAACTTCATGAAGATTCCACAAAGGGTGAAAAGAACTACCAGTAAAGGACTATGAGGAATTATGAGTTACTCCTGGGAGTGCCACATGTACTCTTTAAGCTTGAGCCCAATTTCTCCATTTGTGTAGTTGTGGGAGAGTCTAGGATTAATGGGTGGTGGTGGAGACTGTGGTTCTCACAATTGTCCTTACTATACCAAACTAGTAAACATCACTATTAAAATCTAATCAAGTCTTTGTGTGGTAATCAGTGGAGAAGATGCTATATGGAGACTTGTCAATAGCAGCACTAGAAAATTCTTAGCCTCTTGGATTTATTCTTACAATCTTGAGGGGAGCAGTAGTCAGTAATCCTCTAGGAATTCAATGACCAGTGCTAGTTGGAGTTGACAGAGTAAGCCCCAGAAAAGGTGTTACACTATAGAAACTTTGTCTGGAATAATTTTTGGGGATCTTTGCATTGTAAGGAACTATGGAAATATTCTCCATCTGGGATATTGTTGAGAGATACTTTAGTTTCAGGGATATGTTAGAGAATGAATAACATTTTTTCTTTCATTTATTTTGATTAACTATTCCAACTTGCCAGTGTATTTCTTTTTACAAATCAGGCCAGTTGCTTTGAGATACCCTTTTTTTAAAAAAAAAGATTAAATACATAAATACTTCTTTACAAGTACTGAGGCTGATATGAGAAGTATGGGTTTTTGTATCTCTAAACTACTGATGCTACCACCTTATAGCACATAATAATACCATATAAATTGATTTTAGACTGTTCTAGACTATTTGCCTAATTTTTGTCATGAGTCCAGTTACCTCATTTGAGATCCTTATGGAGTTCAGGCACATATTATAAGGTTTACCTCTTGGCCTTTGAAACCCTGAGAAATTTACCAATTTCTTAATCTATTATTTGGGAGCTTTTCTCTTTGGGACTTTTTTGAGTATATTTTCTTTTAAAGTTAGACTCTTTATCCTAATGAAGGATGTTTCAACTTCTAATTAGATTCTGTATATACCTCAAAGATCCCTGGAGAAATTTTGGAAGCCCAGTGTTTCAAGGACCCAGAGGAATATTCAATGATTAAAATCTGGCCTTTGTTTATGGGTCATAGCATAGGAGCCCCTTAGTAGGAAAGAAAAAGGATGAATGTTCTTAACCCCCAACTTGGACCAAATGGTACTTGTTTGTAGCACTTCATATTTAATCAAGCTAAAAACAGAGGGGCCCTTCAATGGGAGAAGTTGAGGGTAAGACCCCAACTCCTATGATGCCAATAGATCATTGTTGCTACACAATCACCAAGACAATTTAGTTTGATTTCTCACTTGAAAGGAGATTCCATTCAGCTCCAGGTATTTGTTCCCTATGGAGAGAGTCTTCCCTGCTCCATGCTCTGGGAGCTCAATAGGGACCATGTTTTTTCTCTTAGGTAGGAGACTTGTCTAATACTTGTTCTTTTTTTAAATTATTTTTTGGGTTGATGGATGACTTTAAAAACAGTAAAATATACAGGAACATATGAGAATTTAGTAAAATCATATTTGTTTGTTAAATTGTATCACTATACAGGTGTAACTCCAGACCAGCCAAGTATGGTAGCACTGCATTCTTATGTAAAAAGGTTAATTTTCCAGTGGTTTATGAATTGTACCACATAGACTCTTTAGTATAAGGCACAATGTACAATGCTTGAACTCTCCCTAAGTCATTATCGAGCAATCTAGGATTTGGGAATATGGACATCGACAGCAAATGTTTACCTGTGGGAATGGTAAAGGGTGGGAGTTCATCCAGTCCAACATTCAATCAAAGGTATAAACTCAACAGGAGCTGAGTCTTAATCAATTTGGGAGAGGGGTGAAGGATTTTGATTATTGATTCAAATTAGATAGAAATATCTTAGAATATATTGAAAGAGTCAGATGTATCTCTGGGCCTATAGATAATGGAGCACATGTAAGCTAGGATTCTAATGTAAGTCCTCTGATTGCATGTCTGGTATACTTTTCATCCCACCATACTCCTTTCCCCATTTCCAAGTCCAGTACCTTATAGACATTGCCAATATTAAATGAATTAAGAGAAAACTTTTATTTTTCAGGTTTTCAAAAATCCATGAAGTAATTCTTATAAAATAAAATCTGACAGCATAGCAATGGTGTCTAATAATATGGACAATTTGGGGCTTTGGAAGTGTGAGGATCCTGAGGTCTCCGGTTTCCAACTGCCTCCTAAAGAATGGTGACACATTTTCCCTGAAGAATCCTATGGATTAGTAAGTCCATTTTTCCTATAGGGTTTAGTCCCTTTGTTAAGTTATATCCTTAATGAAAGCAGTTATTCTCTGGCCTAAGAATAGAGGCAGCTAGGTGGTACAATGCATAGTGCTGGGCCTGGAGTCAGGAAGACCTGAGTTCAAATTTGGCTTTAGACATTTATTAGCTGTGTGACCCTGGGCAAATCACTTAATCCTGTTTGCCTCTGTTTCCTCATCTGTAAAATGAGATGGGAAAAAAATGGCAAACCACTCCAGTTTCTTTGCCACGAAAACCTCAAATAGGGTCATGAAGACCCTGACATGACTGAAAGGACTGAACAGAAACAAGATTAGAGACCTAGTCAGGCTAATAGACATGCAGTTCCCTAAGATCTAGGCATAGGGCTGGGACAAGGCATTTGTTACCTCTAAACAAGGTACCCTTCCAGTGTTACTGGAGGATTAGATTCTTCACTATAGCATATGCTGCTTGACTGGACCAAAAAAATACCTATTTTCAATAGACTGAAAAATTTCCTCAGATTAAAAATAACTTCATGTGTAAATATGTCCCTTATAAATCTCATAAGGATATATCAGGCACCTTGCCTATCTTTAATCCTTTGGGGGCTATTTCACTTTCTGTAGGGCCTAGCACTATATGACACCTCTACAGTGCCAGAAATTTCATTTCATAGCCATTCCTTTTCTGAGGATTTTCAAGATCTCTTCCATGGTGGGCCTTCTCATTCTTCATGAACCAATGGGTGCCTGACTTCAGTAAAGAGATATGATTCTGGTGCCAGTGATTCCTTTCCTTTTTAGCTATTACTGTTCAGATACCCTGAAAAGCAGAACATGAAAACAGCTTTGCTTTATTGTCTTTCATTTGTTAATTTTCACACAATAACAATATTACTACGGATGCCTAACAACTTATAATTGAATTACACAATATTCAGGGGCAGTGGTGTGCCACAAGTCAGCCTCCTTTGGGATACAACATAAAAGCAAATTTCATTAGACTTTTGTATTACAATTTCTTCATCTGTGTTGGTTACAGCATGATGTGCAGAGAGTATGGACAGGCATACCAATGCTCTGGGAAAACACTTCCTGAGGGATAAAGAAAGGGCCAATGAAAATGTGCTCCCAGGGTGTGCTGAAATGCCTGGCCCAAATTGTAACGCTAAATGAAAATGCATTTATTAAGCACCTATTATGTGCCAAGAACTGTGATAAAAGCTTGAGATATGAGTAGAAAAAACAGTATAATCCTTGCTCTCCAGTAGCACACATTTTAACTGAGGATATAAGATATTCATAGAAACTGGTTCATCCTAGAAACTTACTCCACCCTTGGACCATTTCTCACATTAGAAGTACCACCCATCTCTGCAGTTCCTCTCAGAGCCTCCAATTTAAGAGGGAAGCCTAAGTTAGGTCAACCATGTCCTCCTTTCCCTCCAGACAGCACTCTTGACTATCCACAAAATTTCTCTCTGATGCTTCAGAACCTGGATAACCTACCTTCTCTTCTCTCTCCACTTTTTCAGCTCCTTTTTATGTGTTGTCTTCCCACATTAGAATGTCAGCTCCTTTCTTTTTGTTTGGAACTGTATTCCCAGTGCTTAGCATGAGGCCTGGAACATAGTAAGTCAGATGGAAAGGCCCAGTCATTCTTGGGGTGAAGCAGCAAGGAGATGATAATCTATCTTCTTTCACATAAAACGATAAAAACCGTATCCATTTCTGATGCTAAACCATATGACAGTGCCAAGGACTTTGATAGGGAGAACGTTATTTTACAGTACTCAGCAGCTGTGCCTGTGGAGAAGGAGGGGTTTGAAGTATCTGCAGAGGAAATTGCCAGGCTCCATCTCAGTGCATCTCCCCTGGATGATAACTGAGGGGGTCAGGCTGTTAGCAGGATTGGTGGCCTAGGGATGGGACCTGGGGGATAAAAATAGACCTAAGAACTTAAGGAGGTGATGGTTTGGCTAGTTTAAAAAAAAGTTTTATTGATATGTTTTGTTTTTACATCACAAATATTACGATTTATTCCCACTGTGGGAAAATTCTGCCTCTTGTAACAAAGTAAAACTACTAATACAGTCACCTCATCTAAAAGTACAAGCAACATTTAACATCTGTAGTGCCTCCCCCTTTTTGAGAACTTAAGAGAAATCTATCTTCTCTCCCTTCTATCCCCCTTCTCTATCCCACTGGAAGAAAAGACTAAAGTCAAGTTTTGTGTAACAAATATGCATAGTCAAACAAAAAAAACTCCAATGAGTACACACATATATACATATGTAAATGTATTTCTGCACCCTGAATCCATCACCTTTTGTAATGCCTGGCCTGTTTCATCATAGTCCTCTGGAATCATGAATGGGCATTATATAGTTCTTAGAGCTTCCAAAGTTTTTTTTTTTTGCTTTTATATAAATAGTTATTATTTAAATTGTTTTGGTTCAGCTTATTTTTTTCTTTGTCAGTTAACGAAAGTCCTCAAAATAGTTCATTTTTATAATATTGATGTTACAGTCTAATTTATCCTGTTTTTGCTTAATTTACTTTTCCACAAGGGTCCATCTCTTGGATAATAGCTGGGTGGAGGGTTGTGTGTGTGGTTAGGGCTGGAAGCAGAACTGGGGGCACAGCAGTGCCTGGAGCTATTAGGTCCTTGGCTGTCCTTACTAGTATAAGAGGAGAAATGGGGGTCAAAGTGGTGGTAGTTTGACCTGCCTAGAATATGCTGTCTCCTTTATCTCCCTGATGACAGCAAGACTGACTTTTCTGCCTTGGTGCTATCAGTAGGTTGTCAGATGCTATTATTTTTAGGAGTAATGGGAACCTTCTCCACATAATTTCCTGGGTTATGCCTGCATCATGTAAGCATTCCTGGTGGTATGAATGTATTGCCACTTCTGGAGCTTATAGATGGCAATTAGTCAGTTGGTGTTGGTAGCTATTAATTTTCACTGGTAGAAGTTACCTAACATATGTTCTCATCAGACTCCCTTCCTCCCTTCAATGTATGTCTTGAACCAAAAAATTAAACAGTGCTTGTTTGTATGCATATATGTATGTATATACTGTATATATACTCTCAAACATACACATATACATATGTGTAGCTATATCTATCTATCTATCTATCCACCTATCATATAAACATAATACTGCAATGCCTAGACATCCTCTCCCAGGAGCTAACCTCCAAATATTCTTTCATCTGATCTTTCTCCCAATATTCTGTTTATTTATTCCCAAGCAGAACATCCTTTAGGATTTCTTCTTTCCTCTCTTATAATCTACTTTAGGTCAATTGCTTTGGCTCTCCCTGCCAGACTCATAGGCAAGCAGCTTTCCTAAGTCAGACTCCTAATGTGGCCCAGCATGGACAAACACTAGAGGTAAAGTAGGCATTGTTGTGAATGGGACAGGTAGATCCAGTACTACCTGTCACTTCCTTGATGTATATACGCATACATAAATATATGAAGCTGCTACCATTCATGTTGATTTGGATTACTTCCTTTCATTGTTTTTCAATAATGTTCAGGGAGGACATTATAACAAAAGCCACTTAACATAAATATTGTGGAGAGTTTGTCAAAGTAAATTTGTTTGTGAGAAAGACTCCAACATCCCTGTGTGAAAAGAATTTCAGTATTTTATAATCCAACACAGCTCGCTTTTCTTATAACAACAAACTGTCAAAAATAAATCTCTCACTTCTATTATCTGGCTCTAGCTGAGAGTGAAGGTAAGATAGTGAGAAACAGGAGCTGTAGCAATGAAACACATTCCTTTTTGCTGAAAGATCACTTCAGGAAGCAATATGCGTTGATTGAAGTGTATCCACTGTTTCTGTGGCTTTGGTACTTAGTAGGTAGCTATGGTGAGAGTCCTGGGGCTCTGGAAAGGATACAGCCAGGATAAGTAGTGGTCTTTGTTCGTTATTATCATTTCCTATTAATTTGGGCAGGGAAGAATGACAGCTAGAGTTATTTAAGCCTAGACTTGATGTGAATATCTTAGGTGCATGCAATGAATATATCCATAATTCATCCTTGCTTAGTTTTGACACTGGAGAAATAGAAGTAGGTAAGATAAGAAGGCAGTCATTGTCCCAGAAGGAACTGCTTGACTTAGTTAAGGCCCCATGGTGGACTTGGTAGTGTTTCAGCTCTTGAATAGAATCCTTTGAAGACTGAATCAAACAGCGGTGTAATCGTTAAAACCAATCTGCTCTCTTAGAAATGCTTGGATTTAGTGGGGAACGTTTGGGCTTAGGTTGAAACCACTCATTACATTTAACTACTTCATCTTTTCTTACCAGGCAATGTATATACAGGAATTTAAAGGTAAAGTTAATGTAACATTTTCAAATACAGTTTGTCCCAATCAGAAAATGATAAAGCTGAACTCTTCAGATTTAGTGTTCTAACCCTGCATTTTACATAAGAATAGAATTCACATGTACCAGTCACAGTTATTTGGTGATATTTTAAAAAGTTTCTCCTTCTCTCCTCTCCATAATAGTCTTAGGCTTTTAAAATACTATTTTGCTTTTTGAGGGGTAAAGTTTTGAGATCATTAATGTATGTAAATGAAGATAAGTATAAGCTCTTCTATCAACTGATTAATTAATAACACTGTACAGTTTTACTGCTCCTTGCTTTCCCTGAAATCAAGTGTCTTAACTGTGCTTGCATCTGCAAAAAAACAAAAACAAAACAACCCCCCAAACCCCAAAACAACAGCATATTCAAATAACCATCATTGAATTGTGACTCAAGTTTTTATCCTGGCACATTTTCACAAAAGCTTGTCCAGTTGGTGGAGAGGATGATTATTCAGTGACCTGTTCCTGTAAGAAAATGAAGTTGGCAAGAGCTTGGGAGGGCAAATATCTTCTTGTTTCTTGTTATGAGAGAGGAGACATGTACTTCCAGATTCTCCTCAGAGCAAGATTCCCTAGAAAGAGAACAGAAAAGACTTTTCAGGAGCCAGCATGGCAACATATCCCTAGCTTTCAGCTCACCTTTATAGGGACTTAGGGGAATTTCCCCTTAAGTGAGATAAAGGATTTGTTTGAGTCGAGATATCTCATTCCCAGCAGGAGAGTTCATTCACTCTGTGCATCATCTGGTATATTCTAATCTGTATAACTTTTCTGATTTCTGTTTGCTATCCATTTAGATATCTATTCATTCACTATTCACTGGTATGGTCTTTGGGTAACTATTACTTGTGGGAAGGGCATCAAGACTTTAAATAAATATAAGCTTGGAGCATTTCTTCCAATCAGATTTTGATTATACAAAAGATCATCTCAAATAATGTATGGTGAGTGTATCCATTCATCTAAGCAAATAGAAAACAAATCAGAAAAGATATATAGATTCGATTATGCCAGATAATACACAGAGTGAATGAACTCTCCCACTGGGAGTGAGATATCTTAGTTTAAACTAAATTTCTGATTTCACTTGAGGGGAAAATCCCCAAAGCCTCTAGGTAGATAAGCTAGAAATCAGAAACATATGTGTGTGTATGCATACACACATATAATTTCCTAACTCTTTTAAATATTTGCTGTTTCCCAAAGCCTTTGTTCTCTCTCCAGGAGTCTTTCCTGGAAGAGAATTTGAGTCTAATTTATCTTTTCATTTCTCACCAGTTAAACAGTTCACATATACATAAAGCATTGAGTTCCTTCTACCAATGAGTCTTATGCAAATGAATCAGGCTTGAACTCCAAATTACCTTGCATCTGTTGTTCTCTTATCATTTGAAAACCCCAGTTGCATACTTTGATGGAAGGTTTCCTACCTTTCTAGCTCATTACCCTTATGCAAAGAATCTGGGAAACTCCTATTACCCAATGTGCTTTCTTACTCCTTCTGCAAGCATACTGTTAATGAAACTTGGAAGACTTTTATTTACAGGTTAAGGAAAACAAATTTCATAGTAAAGGTGAAGAAAAAAAAAACCCAAATTAACAAAAAACAACAACTGCTTATTGGAACCCCTTCCCCCTCAAGACCTCTGTAGCCTTAGTCACTTAGAGTCACATACTAGGTTGAGCTTCCAACAATTATTGTTTCAAAGTACAATTTCTCTTGTAGTTTTCCATAGCTCCCCAAAGATAGCATCCATTGTCAGAAAATAATTATTTTCTATTATGATCCCTAAATGGGTACTACACAAGGGACTTTTCTAGAGTTTACTTGTTTTGACATGCGATACATTCCTCTGCCTTGGCAAGAAGGCATCCAATCTGGAGTCTTCCTTGGGGTATGGTTCTCATCGACTTAGAAGACATTTCCCTAGGATTCAGAATATTGCATACACCTCTCCTTTCCAAAGGACTCTTGGTCATTGTTGGGATATTGTGCCTTCACAACTGAGTAAAATTTCCTTAGCCCACTCCACTGTTTATCCCATCTGAGTGAGTAATTCTCATGGTATAGAAAGTTGAAAGAACACCTCACTTTTTTCTCCAGTTTTTGTGTCATTCCCATAAATTTCTCTTGAGCCAACCAAACAGGTGATTTCATACAACCTGGAGCTGATTCCTACTACCTGTAGGCCAGGAGGGATTTGAAGACCCTTCCTCCTCTCTTCCAGTTCTCTTAACATTACATTGCAGTAAACAAGTGATGAGTGAGAGGAAAATACCACTCTACCATCTTAGGAAAAGTTGAAATTTCCTCCAAACTTTGCTCATGAGTATGTCTCCTATGTATCTAACCATACTAACTTTCCAACTATAGACATCAGGAAGGCATGATAGACACCATCACTAAGTTACCTTCTCACTTTAAAGTCTTCCAATCCCCCATCACTTGGTGGTACCCTACAAAAGTTTGGGAGAACATGGCAAAGCTTTTGACGTTGCTTACAGCAATTCTCGTCTGGGTCCTACTTTTTCATCATTTCTTTCCCCTTGATAATTTTTCTATGGAAGGCAGGAGGGTGCTATCTTGATTATGTGCCAGGTTGATCAGGGCTTCTGAATGAAAATCTAATACTTATAAGGTCTACTGGGTAGCATTAGGGAGCTTCAAAATTCATCACATGCTAAATGATAAAAAAAAAAAACACTGCCTCAGACTTAGGCCTTTGTGCTTTTGCTGAAGCAATCGCATGTGCCCAGAAAAACTTCGTTTGGTGAAACACAACATGCCTAGTTAATGGTTTGTGTCACTGACAGATCAAGGCCCACCTGGAGGCCTGGAAACAAATAATTCACAAAATCAAATTCTAACTAACTGATTCTTCAGTTATAGTACATTTATATAACAGTTATCTAGGATAACTTTAGTTTATAAAATATAACAAATGACTAATAAATTCAAGGAAGTTTTGATGATCACATCAGACAATCTATCTTTAATTTAACAAGAAGTTTGCCTATCATAGGAACATACAGAATATTAACCTTCAAATAGAATGTTAGAGAGAATGCTTGTGATTAGAAATTATCAAAATTAATTCCACTAAACAAAGTCATTGGAATATGGTTCCATTTGGAAGTGCCTTTTCTATCACTTGGGTTGAGTCCTAGGAAATTGAAATGTAAGTGTGATTTGATACGTAATATCTATAAGCCATATTATGAAAAAAATTTCTAGTCACTTTTGCTCTTTAATTTTAAGGAAAGCAGTTCTTTTAATTTCTGAATTTAATTTTCCATTGACAAGTACAAGCATTCCAGTATGTAGACAGTAGCATAAAAAAGAGAAAAACTAAAATCTAATTCTTTATGGATTGTTCACCCCACCTATAAAGGTATGTATCTAGACATTAAAATAGTCCTTTTTCAAGGTCTTTTTGACCTTAATTTCTATGGATTAATTGCATGTTTGTTGCTGTTGTGATTATCTTTAATCACCTAGAGGCAGTTAGGTGGCCCAGCAGATAGAGAACTTGTACCAAGAGGATTTAAGTTCAAATCTGGCCTCAGACCATTACTAGCTATGTCATCTTGGGTAAATCACTTAAACTCTGTCTGCCTCAATTTCTTCAAATGTAAAGTGAGGCTAATAATAATTATTTTCCTCACAGGGTTGATACAAGGATTAAGTGAAATAATATTTTTACAGCATTTAGCACAGTGCATAGTAGACACTCAATAAATGCTTGTTTCCTTATTTCTTTAACTGTATAGTGATAGTTGGTATGTATATAGGGCTGGTGCTATTTTTTTCAATACATATCACTTCCTGTAATTCTTCCTGTCTTTTTCTGAATACTTGGTATTCATTACTTGTTATGGTGCAGTAATATTCCTAAACCAAATATACTATATTTGTATGTAGCAATTTATTCAGCAATTCAGTCAATCAACATTTTTACCATGTTTTTACTATGTGCTAGCACTGTGTTATGTCCTGAGGACACAATGAAATGAAAAATTTTCTCTATGACTGCAAGGAATTCACATTCTAATTGGTGGTAGGGAGAGATATAATGTGGAAACAACTATCTAAATATAAGAGATATAGTAAATAAATTGGAGATGATCCCAGAGGGAAGACACAAGCTTTGTATGTATGCGTGCATGCGTGTGTGTGTGTGTGTGTGTGTGTGTGTGTGTGTGTGTGTGAGACAGAGAGAGAGAGAGAGAGAGAGAGTGGCTGAGGGAGGAGGGCCAAGGAAGGACTGGGAAAAGCTTTTTTTCAGAAGGTAGGATTTGAGCTCAGTCTTGAAAGAAGCCAGGGAGACTAAGAGGCAAAGATGAGTAGGTAGAGCATTACAGTCATGGGGGACAATCAGCAAAAAGAGATAGAATTGGGAAATGGAGTGCCTTACAGTATGTGGAAGTGAGTCAAGTGTAAGAAGCTTGAAAAAAATAGGAAGAGGCCAGGCTGTGAAGTTCTTTAAAATCAAATGAGAGAATTTTATATTTTATCCTGGAGGCAGGGTAGCCCCTGGAGTTGGGATTTATTGAGTAGGGGTAACATGATCAACCTGTGCTTCCAGATCACTTGGGCTGCTGAGTGGAGGATGGGCCAGAGTGGGTAGAGGCTTGAAGCAGGAAGACCAATGAAAAAGCTATTGCAGCAGTCCAGAAGTGAGGTGATAAGGGCTTACAACAATGAAGATCTAGTTTATTCCAATCTTTTCCTTTTTCAACCAGTGTTATTAGGAATATTTTTGTCAGGTAGGACTCCCCCACCCTCTTTTATGATATCTTTGTAGTATAGTTTGCTTATTGCACCACAGAGTCAAAATGTATATCTTTTTTTTTTTTTTTTACAAATTCTTATTGTATGATTCCACATTGAAAAAAGTAGTTCTTAAGCATAGGACAAGAGATGAAAACATTACCTCAAATCTCTCCCATTTTTAAGTCTACAATCCATTCTCCACCTCTCTTTCCTGAGTAAGAGTTCAGTGGGGAATCAAGAATCAGTTTGGTGGTCCTACAATGGGAATGAAGACATGGGCAAATCTTTCCAGAATAAGGAGGTTTTCTCCCCTTCACATGGACACATCAGAGGAAATCACAGTAGTTATTGAGCACTGGCTTTTGGAAGTAGTCTTTTGTTAGGGGCAAAGGCAAAACTTGGATGTATGAGGATAAGAATTCAAAAGAGGAATCCTTATGTGTGGGGGGGGGGGAGGGAGAGAGGGAAAGAGAGAGAGAGTAAGAGTAGAGCATTTCTCTTTTGAAGATCCTAAAGTATTAATTTAGGATTTAGATTTCTTTTTAGCAGTGGCTGCACACACTTGACTCACTCATGCTAAAATTCCGTCAGCTGTAGGACAGATAGTAATAGTTGTTATTACAGTCATATCGCTGTTACGCAGTAGTTCCTGATACATTGAAGGAAGGGTAGAAGAGGAGTAATACTAATAACTAGGGACAGTTTTAGCCAGTAAATTCCAATTATACAACTGTAATTTGTCCAAATTGAAAGGGATGACATGATGGGTATCATGTAGATGTAACATTCATTTCAATTTTGCGTTTGTCATTTCTGCCAACAAGTACTTACTGAACACCTCATATGTAGAGAGGGCAGATAAAGAATAAGACATAGTTCTTCACCTTAGGCATATGACAGTGTGGTTCAAGTGGACAGATGGATTCACCTCAGAGTGGAGGTGAATGGTGGAGACCATTTAGGTGAAAATCAATGGAGATAGTAATAAGTTATGTTGATGTTAGTATATACATTAGAGTATTTGGAGGAAAAAAAATAAAAGAGGAGTTTAAGGAGTAGATTATAAACCCAAGAAAACATGATATGGCAGGGCTGAGGAACTTCAGTTACTCGGATATGTTCTGGACCTTAGTTTCTGTCAAAAAGAGAGTAGCTGATAGTTTCTCGTTTTGCCTTGTTGATAATTTCATACTTCAAAAGGTGAAGGAGCCCCTACTTGGAAGTATTCTAGATGCTCTTGGTGACACAGTAGAGCTGATTTTAGGGGTAAAAGTTGTGAGATCCTTGAGAGAAAGTAACCACTCCATCTTAGAATTTTGGATAGAGCTGAGAAAAGCCAAGCACAGTCTGGCATGTATTCTAGAATTTAGGGAAATAGATATTCAAAGATTCAAAAAGGATAAATAGGATTATATTGACTTAAAGTCAGTGATTCCAGAGGACTGGTGAAGAAGTATTCTATTTACCAACTAGTAGCAGAGAAGACGATGAACTCAGAATGCAGAAAGAGACATATGCTCTTTGGGTATGGTCAATGTAGGATTTTTTGGCTTGATTAGATTTTTTTGTTGTTATTTGACACAATGAAATTTAATTTTGCAAAAGCCAATTGGGGAACTTAGAAGGGGATGCGGAGTTCTTAAAAATGAACTTATGTAGATTGAAATATCTCCAATGAGGAAAAAGAGAAATATGAAGAGACCAATATGTGAGAGAGCAAAAATGGAAGAATCTCACATAATCCCAGAATTTCAGAGTCAAAATGGACCTCAGTGGCCACCTACTCCAAGTTACAACTGAAAACAATCCCATCTACAGTATAACCCATTGGTTGTCATTTGACTTTTGCTTAAAGAGTCACAAAGATGGGGATTGGCCTGTGAGAGATTTATGAAATTTTCATATTCCATAGGTAGAAAGTCTCAGAAAGCACTGTGAAAAGATGAGTAAAATCAGATTAAAATGAACATCAGGGAGAGTCTTTTCCCCCCCATTTACCTTTTTATGTCTCTCTTGAGTTTTGTATTTGAAGATCAAATTTTCCATTGAGCTCTGGCCTTGTCATCAGGAAGGTCTGGAATTCCTTTATTTCATTGAATGACCATCACCTTGCCTGAAAAATTATGCTCACTTTTGCTGGTTGTAGTCAAAGCTCCTTTGTCTTTTGGAATATCATATTCTAATCCCTCTTATCTTTCAATGTAGAAGCTGCAAGGTCCTGTGTGATTCTGACTGTAGTTCCATGATATTTGAATTGTTTCTTTCTGGCTGCTTGCAGTATTTTCTCCTTGACCTGATAATTCTGGAATTTGGCTACAATATTGCTTGGAGTTTTCAATTTGGGATCTCTTTCAGGAGGTGATTGGTAGATTCTTTAGATGACTATTTTATCCTCTGCTTCTAGGACCTCGGAGAAATTTTTCTTGATGATTTCTTGGAAGATACTGTCTAGGCTCCTTTTTTCATCATGGCTTTCTAGTAGAACAATACTTCTTAGATTATCTCTCCTGGATCTAATTTCCAGGTCAGTTGTTTTTCCAATGAGACTTTTTAACATTTTCTATTTTCTCATTCTTTAGATTTTGTTTGACTGATTCTTGATGCCTCATAGAGTCATTAGCTTCTACTTGCCCAATTCTAATTTTTAACAAATTGTTTTCTTCATTTAGCTTCTGTACTTCCTTTTCCATTTGGCCAATTTTACTTTTCAAGGAGTCATTTTCTCCAGTTAGGCTCTGAACCTCCTTAACCATTGCCAATTTTACTTTTTAAAGATTTGTTCTCATCAGTGAATTTTTTTCCATTTTTTTGCTTTACCTCTCTAATTTGGCTTTTAAAACCCTATTTGAGCTCTTCCAGGAATGCTTTTTGGGCTTTAGACCAATTCATATTCCCTTTTGAGGCTTCAGATGTGGATATAGTGTTAATGCTGTCCTCTTCTGAGTTGGTATTTTGATCTTCCCTGTCTCTACAATAGGAATCAATTGTCCTTGTTCTTCTGGATTGCTTCTTCATGGTGGTTGTCTTTTTCCTGGATTTTTAAGTGGATCTCTGCTTCTGGGGGCCAGGAGGCTCTGTCCCAAGTTTCTTGTGTTGGGAGCTAGGGGCCTGATTACTGGTTTTGTGTGCTGTGGTTTTGTCAGCTAGAAGCTCTATAATGCTGCTGCTCACCTGGTGCTGAACTGAAGCTGGCTGGTGTTTGCCAAGGATTGAGGCCCATTGAAGTCTTTCAGAGTTTCCCATGGGGTTAGAACATGAGGTGTGGTCTAACTGCTGGAAGTCTCCTCTTCCCCTAAGGCTGTGCTATAGCGTGAGTAGTCTCAGCCGTTCTCTGTGCTGGTTTCTGCCATTTGCCCTGGCTGTGCAAAGGCACACCTGGGGTCCTGGTAATGGCACTTGCTGGCTCCACCCCCCTGGGGCTCAGGAACTTCTGCTTGTCTGCTAAGGTGGGGCTTGCTGCAATGCCTCCCTTCCTTCGCTGGTCTCCTTCTGTCACACTACTGAACCCCTACTTCTAGCTCCTCTATTCCAGGGTTTCTCCTAGGCCAGTATTCTCTGGTTATTCAAGAGGGGGATGAGAACCATTTTACCTGGTCATCATGGCTCCTGGAAATTCAAGAAGGTGAGTTTAAACCTTTAGACTGTGGGCTGATAGCTGCAGGAGTAGCTGCTGCTGCTACTACAGGCTCTGCACTTCTGTCTCATGTAGCTCTGACAGACTCCCATCCTGTGCCTGAGAGGCCTAGGAATTGCCACTGCAGCTAGCAATTCATCCCCAGGCCCTGCTCCCGCTCCTGCTCTGGTATGGTTTAGTTCCACACACCCAGCATTTGCCCAGCCTGGTCCGCTGGCTGGGTTCCGCTGCCGCTCCTGTGTGTGATCAGGTGCAGTTCCACATGCCTGTAGCTCTCTCAGCCCACAGATCTGTCGTCAACCCTGCAGACTCTCCTGGATTAGAAATCTGCCACACTGTCTTCTTGTGGCTTCTACCTCTCTCAAATCTGCTCAGATTCACTTTTTTTAGAGGTATCTGATAGAATTTGTAAGAGAGCTCTGGTAAGTCACTGTTTTCACTCTGCCATCTTGGCTCCACCCCCTAATTCCTAAGGAGAGTCTTAAAGGAGAAGAGTAGTCACAAAAAGGCATTTTGAGGGAGTTGCCTGGAAAGAGAGATAAGAAATCTATTTTGCCTTTGTGCTGACTATGGGTTTTTACTGAATCACTTTATGTGTATAAGGACTTCATATCTCTTTCTTACTATAAGTATACTACCATCTTCCCCAACTAGCTACCACCCTTATCTCATAACAGTATGGGACCTCCAAAATATTGGGTTTGGAGGGACAACTAATTGGTGCAGTGGATAGAGAACTGGCCCTGGAATCATGAGGACTTAGTTCAAATACAGCCTCAGATACTTATTAGGTATGTGACCCTGTGTAAGTCATTTAACCCTTATCATCTCAAAAAACCGAACAACTCAAAAACAAAAACAAAGCATGGGGTCTGCTAGGAACTTCTTTATCTATTATGGCATAAGGGAAATTCTAGTGATTGGCCATATTTGCATTATTTTTTGTATTTAAAATTTAACTTAATACATTTTTATTTTTTAAAAAATTAATAAAGCAAAATAATAATTCTTTCTCTCCTATCCCCCATTGGAGAAAAAAAATCCTTTTTAACAAATATGCATAGTCCTGTGAAACAAATGACTGCATTTTATCCTGTGATCTGTTACTTCTTGTACTTTGTTGTACAATTCAAATATAGGGTCATATATGGATGGATCATCAGGAGAAAGTGAGAAACAAGAAGTCACCAGAAGGTAACAGCAAGCAAATCATGACTTGCAAATTGTATAGGAATAGACTGGGCAATCTGTGAAAAATAAGCAACAGCCTCATGGTTATATTCATGCTACTCTCTTAAATTTTTAAATATGTCAGAGGATGGTGGTAAGAACCCTGGTTATCCTGATTACTCCTTGTTCAGTGATCTTGGGCTTAGCACAGTACCCAGCATGTAGTAGATGCTTAACAACTGTTGTCTGGCTGACTGACTTTAGTTTCTTTACTGATGAAAAGAATGTAATAGAGTAGATAGTCACTAAGTTCCTTTCTAGCCCTCAGTCTGTCTCTGTGATTTTATGGTGTTACCAATAAGAAAAACACAGGGGAGAACATGGCCCAGATTAGATATGGCACTACCAATATTAGCCCTTTTAAATGTTTAAAATCATATTGACTGTTGAAATGCATAGAACCTAAGGTTGAGTTTTGTATATTGTAGGCACTCCAAACGAAAGAAAAGAATTAATTCATAAAAGATGGATTTCTTTAGAGGGAAGTAAAATATCTGAAAGAGACTCAGTGGGACAACTTTACAACAGCCTGGCAACAAATATATATTAAATAATTTGGGGCCGGATCCATGACTGTTTCCATGTGGCAAAAATCCTTCAATGAGCAGACAGACACAGCCAAACCCTCCCCTGCTCCGTGTACTACCAAAGTCCAAAGTTCCAGATTAAATTGTAAAGCCTGAAGATATAAATAGAACTTGGACTGAGGAGAAAAGTATAAAAAATAATGAAAGAATGTAAAAGAAGGCCTATGAGGCAAACAAAATAAGGTCAAAGGTTCTAGTTAAACTAATAATGCAAACATATGAAAAATCACCATCTTGAAAACAGCTATTGTCCCAAGTCTATAGGGCTTTACTTAGGCAAATGATAAGGAAACTTTTTTTGAATCCTTTAATTTTTTTATTTTTTTAAATAGCATTTTTCCCAATTCCATGTAAAGATAGTTTTCAACATTCATTTTTATAAGATTTTGAGTTCCAAATTTTTCTCCCTCCATCACTTCCCTCCTCCTCTCCCAAATGGCGAGCAATCTGATATAGGTTATACATGTGCAGTCATGGAAACATATTTCCACAGCAGTCGTGTTGTGAAAGAAGAAACAGATCAAGAAGGAAAAGCCACAAAACACCCCAAAAGTGAAAAGAATATGCTTCGATCTGCTTTCAGACTCCACAGTTCTTTCTCTGGATGTGGATAGAATTTTCTGTCATGAGTCTTTTGGAACTGACTTGGATCATTGTATTGCTGAGAAGAGATGTCAATCATAACTGATCATTGCACAGTGTTACTGTTACTGTGTACAATGTTCTCCTACTTCTGTTCACTTCACTCAACATCAATTCATGTAAGTCTTTCCAGGTTTTTCTGAAATCTATCTATTCATTATTTTTCATAGCACAGTAGTTTTCCATTACATTCATATACCACAACTTACTCAGCCATCCCCCAAGTAATGGACATTCCCTCAATTTCCAATTCTTTGTTACCACAAAAAAGAGCTGCTACAAATATTTTTGTACATGTAGGTGCTTTTCCCTTTTTTATGATCTCTTTTGGATACAGACCTAGTAGTGGTGTTGCTGGACCAAAGCTATGCACACTTTGATTGCCCTTTGAGCATAGTTCCGTATTTATTTCCAGAATGGTTGGACCAGTTCAAAGTAAGGAAAACTTCCTTACAGAAAAAACTCAGGGGCAACAGTTTAGTGCAGTCTTTCCTTAAGGGTTTTAGTAATTCAGAGGGAATTTGCCCGTAGCATAGCCTCTAGTTTTCATCCTTTTAATTGGTGAGGAGATGGAGGTAGCAATAACTTCTTGGCCCTGGAAATTCTTTCCAGTGGCTTAGCACCAAGAGAATTTCCCCAGATTGCTTTGTGGAAGTTCTCTAACCATGTTTTCAAACTACTTAATAATAGACAGCTGGAGGCCTGGACAATCAGTTTTAGCCGTGTGATGGAAAATTTAGATCTTTGAACTTTTATATATAATGTGTGAATTCCCTACTGAGCCTTAGGGATATGCAATTACAAAAAACCCTCATCAAAACAAAAGCAAACACTAGTAGTAATCTATAATCTAAAAGTAAAAGATAGCTAAGAAAAACTGCCATGGGCTGACACTCCAGAGGGGATGGGATAGCTGTGCTATCTGTCAGGTGCCATCAGCACCAATATGATATGATTTGTAGAGAGAGACTCAGTGGGGATAGTGAGATTCCACAGGACATAATTGAAGTCGGCTTACTTAACCAACCTCTTTTGATAATACTGATAGTTGTCCTAATTCTAATGAGTATAAAATTACTATGGGTATGATTTATGGAAAAGTAACTTTCTGCTATGGCTATATAAAACTAACACTTAAATAATCATTTCTTAGATGATGTTGGCCCAGTAAAATTTTGTTTTACCTTGAAGGCAAAGGAGTCTTTTATCAGTGTGTGAAGTTCCAGGGTACAATTCCTTTTACCAATGCAAACTGATGCTGCTTTGAAATTTATAGTCTAAGTTACTTGCTAGAGACACTGAGAGGTTAAGTGATTTGCCTAGGGTCACACAGCTAGTATATATTTTAGAGATAAGGTCTTAAACTAGGTCTTCCTAACTTCAAGGTTAGCTCTTTATCCACCAGGCCACATTGAAGTCATAGTGTATAAATCCTAAGGTTATAGACTTGGTAAGTCATATAATGGATACATATAATGTCTTACTAGACATGTTGGTGACGGACCTAATGCTTTTCCAGTGGAATTTAAATTATTCTCAGATATCCTGTGCATATTAAGACTTTTTCAAACCAAAAAAACACCTCTTTGAACTTAAGAACCAAGTAAAATTAGTATGTGTATATATGTATGCTTGTATATATATATATACATACATACATATATATATATATACATACATATATATATATATGTACATGCATGAGTATGCACACACACACACATATAATCACACATATAATGTCCCAAATTTCTTAGTGCAGTATCACAGTATTAAAAATAACACTGTTTTGGGGGGCAGAGCCAAGATGGCGGCTGGTAAGCAGGGACTAGTGTGAGCTCCGTACCGAGTCCCTCCAAAAACCTATAAAAAATGGCTCTGAACCAATTCTAGAATGGCAGAACCCACAGAACAGCAGAGGGAAGCAGGGCTCCAGCCCAGGACAGCCTGGATGGTCTCTGGGTGAGGTCTATCCCACACGGAGCTGGGAGCTGGGAATGGAGTGGAGCAGAGCCCAGCCTGAGCGGCATGGAACAACCAAACTTGGAGTCGGGTGGATGGGGCCCCTAGCGCCCTGAATATGTGAGCTGCGGCAGTTACCAGACTCCTCAACCCACAAAAACCAAAGACTTCGGAGAAGGTTAGTGGGAAAAGCTGCGGGAGTGGAAGGAGTTCGCGGTTCGGCTTCCAGCCCCGGGGGCAGCGGAGGTGGGGCAGCTACAGTTGCTGCTGCTTCTGGCCCCAGGCCCACCTGGTGGGAGGAATTAAGTGGCAGATCAGAGCACGAGTGCACAGCCTGCTAAAGATCTAAGCCCAGCCTGGGCTGGGGGTTCTTGGGGAAGGAGGAATGCTGGTGTGACAGAGCTGGCACCTTCCCCCCAAACGTGGAACATAGAACTCGTTAGTCTACAAGCAGTCATACCCCACTGAAAAACTCAAGGGTCAAGTTAGTTGGTTGGGAATATGGCCAGGCAGTGAAAGCACACCCAGATTCAGTCTCAGACTTTGGATTCTTTCTTTGGTGACAAAGAAGACCAAAACATACAGCCTAAAGAAGACAACAAAGTCATAGAGCCTACAACAAAAGCCTCCAAGAAAAACATGAACTGGTCCCAGGCCATGGAAGAGCTCAAAAAGGATTTGGAAAAGCAAGTTAGAGAAGTAGAGGAAAAATTGGGAAGAGAAATGAGAAGGATGCGAGAAAACCATGAAAAACAAGTCAATGACTTGCTAAAGGAGACCCAAAAAAATACTGAAAAATACACTGAAGAAAACAAAATCTTAAAAAATAGACTAACTCAAATGGCAAAAGAGCTCCAAAAAGCCAATGAGGAGAAGAATGCCTTGAAAGGCAGAATTAGCCAAATGGAAAAGGAGGTCCAAAAGACCACTGAAGAAAATACTACTTTAAAAATTAGATTGGAGCAAGTGGAAGCTAGTGACTTTATGAGAAATCAGGATATTATAAAACAGAACCAAAGGAATGAAAAAATGGAAGACAATGTCAAATATCTCATTGGAAAAACCACTGACCTGGAAAATAGATCCAGGAGAGATCATTTAAAAATTATTGGAATACCTGAAAGCCATGATCAAAAAAAGAGCCTAGATACCATCTTTCAAGAAATTATCAAGGAGAACTGCCCTGATATTCTAGAGCCACAGGGCAAAATAGAAATTGAAAGAATCCATCGATCACCTCCTCAAATAGATCCCAAAAAGAAATCTCCAAGGAATATTGTTGCCAAATTCCAGAGCTCCCAGATCAAGGAGAAAATACTGCAAGCAGCCAGAAAGAAACAATTTGAGTATTGTGGAAATCCAATCAGAATAATCCAAGACCTGGCAGCTTCTACATTAAGAGACTGAAGGGCTTGGAATGCGATATTCCGGAGGTCAATGGAGCTAGGATTAAAACCTAGAATCACCTACCCAGCAAAACTGAGTATCATGCTCCAAGGCAAAATATGGATTTTCAATAAAATAGAGGACTTTCAAGCTTTCTCATTGAAAAGACCAGAACTGAATAGAAAATTTGACTTTCCAACACAAGAATCAAGAGAAGCATGAAAAGGTAATCAAGAAACAGAAATTGCAAGGGACTTACTAAAGTTGAACTGTTTTGTTTACATTCCTACATGGAAAGATGATGAGTATGATTCATGAGACCTCAGTATTAGGGTAGTTGAAGGGAATATGCATATATATATATATATATGTTTATGTATATATATATAAGTGAATGTGTATGTATATATCTATGTGTATATGTATGTATGTGTATATATATATGTGTATATGTATGTGTATATATATACATATATATGTAAAAGAGAGAGAGCAGGCACAGGGTGAGTTGGAGATGAAGGGAAGATATCTAAAGAAATAAAATGAAATTAAGGGATGAGAGAGCAACATACTGAGAGAGGGAGATAGGGAGAGATAGAATGGGATGGATTATCTCGCATAAAGGTGGCAAGAGGAAGCAGTTCTGTGGGAGGAGGGGAGAGGGCAGGTGAGGGGGGAATGAGTGAACCTTGCTCTCATCAGATTTGGCCTGAGGAGGGCATACCGTACATACTCAATTGGGTATCTTACCCCACAGGAAAGAAGAGGGAGGAAGATAAAAAAAAATAAAAGGGGGGGATGATGGAGTGGAGGGCAGATGGGGGTGGAGGTAATCAAAACAAACACTTTGGAAAGGGGACAGGGTCAAGGGAGAAAATTCAATAAAGGGGGATAGGTTGGGAAGGAGCAAAATGAAGTTAGTCTTTCACAACATGAGTAGTGTGGAAGGGTTATACATAATGATACACATGTGGCCTAGATTGAATTGCTCGACTTCTTAGGGAGGGTGGGTGGGAAGGGAAGGGGGGAGAGAATTTGGAACTAAAAGTTTTAAAAACAGATGTTCAAAAATAAAAAAAAAAGGTTTTACATGCAACTAAAAAATAAGATACACAGGCAATGGGGCATAGAAATTTATCTTGCCCTACAAGAAAGGAAGGGAAAGGGGATGAGAGGGGAGGGGGGTGATAGAGGGGAGGGCTGACTGGGGAACAGGGCAACCAGAATATATGCCATCTTGGAGTGGGGGGGAGGGTAGAAATGGGGAGAAAATTTGTAATTCAAACTCTTGTGAAAATCAATGCTGAAAACTAAATATGTTAAATAAATAAATTAAAAAAATTTATACGATAACAACAGCATTGTAGAAATAAACAACTTTGAAAGAAAAAAAATAACACTGTTTAAGCTAATAATACTTGAAACCACACTAAGAGTTTTGAGATACCTTCTACATTGTAGAAGATTGAATGTGAATCTGTAAATCTTTATAACATAGTTTTCCTTTTAAGTATATAATAAATTCAAAATGGAACTTTTAAAGCTGTCCTGCTTGTCTCTGATTCTTTTTGAGGTTCTTTCTATTTTTTTATCATTGGAGGGCAACCCATCCCTATTTCCCCTCTCCTTCTGCCCACTCTACCCAACTCCAATTGAAGAGAAAAGTAAGATCCTGGTAACAAATACTCATGCTGAGCAAAACAAACTCCCATATCACTCCTATTAAAAAATGTATGTCTTCTTTTTCTTGAGTCCATCACCTTTCAGGAGGTGGGTAGCATATTTCCTCTTTACTTTTGCTAATCTTGAACAGTCATTGTATTGACCAGAATTTTAAAGTTTTCCAAAGTGTTTTTTCTTTTTACGTTGTTGTTGTTTTTACATATTTTTTCCTCTGGTTTGTTCACTTCATTCTGTACCAGTTCATATAAATTTTTCCTGGTTTGGTTAACCTGTCATTTTTAACATCTCTTACAGCATGATAGCATTCTTTTACACTCATATACCATGATTTGTTTAATCATGGCCTAATTGATGGATGCTACTTTAGTTTCCAGTTTTTTGCCATTACAAAAAAGAGCTGATATAAATATTTTGTACATATAGGTCTTTTCTCTCTTTCCTTGATCTCTTTAGGAGTATAATCTTCAGAGTGGTATTTCTGGGCCAAAGGGTATGTGAAATTTATTGACTTGGGGGCATGGTTTCAAAAGGCTTTACAAAATGGCTGTACAAATTTACAGCTCCATCAATTGTGCATTAATGTGCCAGTTTTACCCCAGTCCCTTGTGCATTTATAATTTTCATTTTTTATCATCTTTGCCTCAAAGTTGCTTTCATTTGCATTTCCCTAATTATTAGTGATTTAGAACATTTTTTTCAGATGACTATTGATAGATTGGATGTCTTCCTTTGAAAACTGCCTGTTCATTGCCTTTGAGCATTTATTAGTTGGAGAATGGCATAGGGTCTTATTAATTTGAATAAATTTCTCATCTATCTTTGATAAAAGACTTTTATCAGAGAAACTTTACATAAAGATATTTTCCCAGTTAATTGTTTCCATTTTAATGATAACATTCTCATGATAATTGATTTTGTTTGGGTGAATAGACTTTTAATTTCGTGTAGTCAAAATTGTTCATTTTATCTTTTGTGATATTCTTTATTCTTTGTTTATGAACTCTTCTCCTCTCCATACATGTGAAAGGTATTTTTTTCTTCCTTGTTTCTCTACTAAGGCACGTGCCAGATGTCTATTCAGAACTTAC
Organism: Trichosurus vulpecula; assembly: GCF_011100635.1. Classification (NCBI taxonomy): domain Eukaryota; kingdom Metazoa; phylum Chordata; class Mammalia; order Diprotodontia; family Phalangeridae; genus Trichosurus; species Trichosurus vulpecula. Next base: position 144,181,451 of record NC_050577.1, on the reverse strand, counting down.
TTTTGCATATGGCATGAGAAGCTGCTCTATATATCTAGTTTTAGTCACATTTCTTTCCAAGTTTCTAGCTTTTTTGTCTAATAGTAAGTCTTTGCTCCAGTATATCATAAATTATTAACAAGAAATAGAAACAGAAGGTATTGTACTTCATGCAAATACAGTCTTTATACTGAAACAAAAGAGAGACAAAACAGAGAAAGAAAACTATGAACCTAAACAAATTTTGATACAAAAATTTTAAATGAAATAAAAGCATATATAGCCTATAATACCACATAAAAAGATTATACACTACAAGGATGTATTTATGCCAGAATTAGTGGTTTGTTGGTTCAATAATAGAAAAACTATAAAAATAAAAGAGTACATTAATAACAAGAACATAGTAATATATTCAGAAAAAAAGCTTTTGAAAAAAATTAATACACATTTCTATTAAAAATACTAGAAAGCATGGGGATAGATGGACTATTCCTTTTTTAATTCCACACTTCATTATTTGATATTTTTTAGTTTTCAGCATTGATTTCCACAAGATTTTGAGTTACAAATTTTCTCCCCATTTCTACCCTCCCCCTGCTCCAAGATGGCATATATTCTGATTGCCCCATTCCCCACTCCCTTGAATCACCCCCTTTCCCCACCCCATCCCTTTTCCCCTTACTTTCTTGTAGGGCGAGATAGATTTCTATGCTCCATTGCCTGTATATCTTATTTCCCAGTTGCATGTGAAAATGTTTTTTTTTTGAGCATCTGCTTTTAAAACTTTGAGTTCCAAATTTACTTCCCTCCCCATCCACCCTCCCTAAGAAAGCAAGCAATTCAACACAAGCCATACATGTACCATCATGCTAAATACTCCCATAAATACTCATGTTGTGAAAGACTAACTATATTTCCCTCCATCCTATCCTGTCCTCCTGTATTCAATTTTCTCCCTTGACCATGTCCCTTTTCCAAAGTGTTTGATTTTGATTACTTCTTCCTCTATATGCCCTCCCTTCTATCATCCACCCTTTTTTATCTCCTTCCTCCTTCTTTCCTGTGGGGTAAGATACCCAGTTGAGTGTGTATGTTATTCCCTCCTCAAGTCAAATCCAATGAGAGCAAGATTCATTCCCCCTCACCTGCCGTCTCTTCCCTTCCAATGAACTGCTTTTTTTGCCACTTTTATGTGAGATAATTTATCCCATTCTATCTCTCCCCTTCTCGCTCTCTCAATATATTCCTCTCTCATCCCTTAATTTGATTTTATTTTTTAGATATCATCCCTTCATATTTAACTCACCCTTTGCCCTTTGTCTATGTATGTGTATATTCCCTTCAACTACCCTAATACTGAGAAAGGTCTCATGAATTACACACATCATCTTTACATGTAGGAATGTAAGCAAAACAGTTCTACTTTAGTAAGTCCCTTATGATTTCTCTTTCTTGTTTACTTTTTCATGCTTCTCTTGATTCTTGTGTTTGGAAGTCAAATTTTCTATTCAGCTCTGGTCTTTCCATTGAGAAAGCTCAAAAGTCCTCTATTTTATTGAAAATCCATATTTTGCCTTGGAGCATTATACTCAGTTTTGCTGGGTAGGTGATTCTTGGTTTTAATCCTAACTCCTTTGACCTCCAGAATATCATATTCCAAGCCCTTCAATCCCTTAATGTAGAAGTTGCTAGATCTTGTGTTATCTTGATTGTGTTTCCACAATACTCAAATTGTTTCTTTCTGGCTGCTTGCAGTATTTTCCCCTTGACCTGGAAACTCTGGAATTTGGCAACAATATTCCTAGGAGTTTTCTTTTGGGGATCTTTTTCAAGTAGCAAGTCATTGACTTGTTTTTCATGGTTTTCTTGTGATGGACCCTTCCCAGTGACCATTCAGGCTTTCCTGGGCTGGAACCCTGCTTCCTCTGCTATTTTGTGGGTTCTGCAACTCTAGAATTTGTTCAGAGCCATTTTTATAGGTGTTTGGAGGGACCTGGGGGAGAGCTTAAGCAAGTCCCTGCTTTCCAGCTGACATCTTGGCTCCACCCCTGGACTATTCCTTAATATGATAAAAATTTCTATATAAAACCAGAGCTAATATTATATGTAATGAGGATTATCTAGAAGTCTTTCCAATAACATAGGGGTAATGCAAGGATGTCCATTGCCACCACTATTATTTAATATAGTACTAGAAATGCCAAATATAGCAATAAAAGAAGAAAACAAGAATTTGAGAAAATAAACATACAAAAAGAAGAAACAATTTCATTGCATTTTTGCAGATGATATGGTTTACTAGGAGCTCCTTAGAGAGAAAACTGAAAAAAATAACTTCAGTATAGTTGGAGAATGTAAGACAAATCTGCAATAATTATCTTACATCTGTGTATTTCCAACAAAAACTAGCAGAAGGAGATATAAAGAAAAATTCTATTTAAAATAACTGCAGAACTACAAAATGTCTCTGAGCCTTCTTAATGAGACAGGAGCCATATGGATACAATACAAAATGCTTAACAGAAATAAAGGCAGATGTAAATAAGTGGAAAAATATTAATTGCTCATGAGTAGGATGAACCAATGTATTAACAATAATGCTACTTAACTTAAATTCCATGCTGTACTAATTAAACTATGAAGTAATTACTTTATATAACTAGAAAAAATAATAAAATTTATCTAGAGAAATGAGAGGTCAAGAAACTCAAGGGAAAAAATGAAAATAAGAGGGAAAGAAGAGGCTCTTATTTCAAACAGTACTACAAAGAGGGGATCATCAAGTGTTTAATCAATACCAAAGTATTTTGTACAAAGTATTTTGTAAAAAGAGAAGTCATATTTCATAAACCCCAATTCCTCAGCTACTGGGGTAAGGAGTCACTATTTCAGTAAAAATACTGATCCTCATTTTTCTATTGTTTATCATAATTTTCTTACCTAAATTTTATCAGCCTCTTGGCCTGTTGTCTTATTTCTAAAAATAAGTCAGAGCCCTCCAGTTCTAAGGATCTATGGACATGTTGATAGTTTGTCCTAAATAAAGGTATAACTTAAAAAAAATTAGCAATTTTTATCTTTTGTATTTGTGCTTAAGAACAAATTTATTATTAACCACAGACCATCACCAAAAACCTGACCCTCTTTCAAATTTTCTTATTTCTTTTGGTGTAACTATCTTTCCCCCTATCACTTAGGACTGAAACCCTGAAATTATCCTTAGCTCTTCCTTTTCTTTCAGTTTCTATATCCAGCTAGTTGCCAACTCTGGTTGACTATACCTTCACAATTTCTCTTACATTCATTGCCTGACTTAAGGGTGCTAGTGGCATCTCTTCTAAGCTGTGTATTTTCCCAACTGCCATGTCTTAGCAAGTGGTTTTCAATGATATTGCTTATGACCTCTCTTTGAATATTACCAGAACCATCAGTGGTGGTTCATGCCCTTATCTGATGTTATATTGTTGTAATAGCTTTCAAGAAAATCTCTTGGCCTTCAGTCTTTCTTGTCTTTGATACCAGATCTAATCAATAAATTAAACAATGAATATATCATATGTAGTAGTATTACATACCCATAGTTCCTTCTCTCTGAAAAAGAGAGGGGTGCATTATCATCTCTCTTTTTCAGGGCCAATCTTGTTAATTATATTTTATAGGATTCAGTTTTACTTCTTATTGTTGGTCATTCTATTTATATTATCTTAATAATTTCACATATTGCTTTCCTGGTTGTTTACTTCAATTTGCATCAGTTCATATAAGTAAGTCTTCTCAGGTTTCTCTAAATTCTTCAGATTCTTTTTTATAACATAGCAATATTCTATTATATTAATGTCAATTAATAAGCATTTATTAAATGTCTGTGTCCTAGGCACTGTGCTAAGCACTGGGGATACCAAGAAGGGCAAAAGATAGTTCCTGTTCTCAAGGAGCTCATAGTCTATTGGAAGAGACAATATGCAAACAGCTATGTATAAAATATAAATGTGCAGGATAAATTAGACATAAGCAACAGTGGAAAGGCATTAGCATTCAGGAGGATTAGGAAATGGCTCCTATAAGAGATGGGATTTTATCTGGGACTTGAAGGGAGACAGAAGACAGAGATGAGGAAGGAAAGTATTCTAGGCTTGGGGAACAGTTGGTAAAAATGCCTAACAGTGAGAGATGGAGTGTTTTGTGGGAAGAACAGCAAGGAGGCTAAAGTCACTGGGTTCCAGAGAACCTAGTAGTGGGTCAAAAGGAAGTAAGGTATGAGAAGATGGAAAAGGTAAGAGGGAGCCAAGGGCTTTGAACACCAAATGGAAGATTTTATATTTTGATCATGACACTGATCAGGAACCACTGAAGTTTACTAAAGGGGACTGTGCTTTAGGAAGATTAATTTGAGAACAAAGGCTGGGGTGAGGAGAGACTCTAGATAGGGTGACTAACCAGAAACTTCTTGCAATGGTCCAGGTGTGAGGTGATGAAGACCTTTTTCTGGGTGGTGATAATTATAGAGAGAAGAGGATACACATGAAAAATACTATGAAGGCAAAATCAACAGTACTTGGGAACAGATTGGATATGGGGTGAGAGTAAAAAGTCAGGAATGAAAACTAGAATATGTGCCTGGCTCACTGGGAGGATGGAGGTGATCTTAATAGTAATAGAGAAGTTGAGAAGAAAGCTTTTTGGGGTGGGGATGAGTTCAATTTTGGACATGTTGAATTTAGGGTGTCTACAAAGCATCTTACTTGAAATGCAAATAGGCAGTTCAACATCTGAGTCTGGAGGTTAGGAGAGAAATTAGGGCTGGCTATGTAGATCTTGAGAATGAGCTGCAAAGAGATTGCAACTGAAATCATGGGAACTGATGATATCACCAAGTAAAATAATATAGAGGGAGAATATAAAAGGGCTCAGGACAGAGTCTTGGGACACTTCCCTCCTTTAATGGGCATGACCTCAACAAAGATGGAGCACTCTGTATTCTCCTTTGCTCAAACAGGTAAGCAGAAAACCAGATAGAGTGGTGTCATGGAAACCTAGAAAGCAAAGAGTATCAAGGAGAAGAGAATGATTTAGAGTGTCAAATGTTGCAGAGGGGTCACAAAGGATGAGGAATAAAAAAGATAGTAGATTTGGCAATTAAGAGATCACTGGTAACTTTGGAGAGAGCAGTTACTGTTGAATGATGAGGTCAGAAGCCACATTGCAGAGTTAAAAGAAAGGCGAGGTAGTAGAGGCACCTGGTGTAGACACTCTTCTCAATGAGCTTAGCTGCAAAAGGAAGCCAAAATGTGGAAAGGCAGCAAGCAAAGAATTAAAGATCAACTGAAGGTCTGGTGTTTTTTTGAGGATGAAGGATATGTGTATATGATTGTAGGAAGTAGGAAAGCAGTCAATAGATAGAAATTGGAGATAACTGAGAGAGTGTGGATGAGAGAGGAGACAGGAGAAGATGGGATAGAATGAGATCACTTATGCATGTAGATAGTTTTACTTTGGCAAGAAGACTATCTTATGTGAAACAAAAGTGAAAGAGGACATAGTGAGGGGGATGGTATCTGAGTAGTGAAACATGAGGAGGAGAGGAGGAGATTTCTCTCTTTCTCTCAGCTAATGGCTAAGTGATCTACAGGTAAGGTTCCAAGCTCAAAGGACTGGGGAAGGGGCAGCAATGGGAGATTTGGGGAAGGATGAAATAGTATGGAAAAGGCACAGTGGTGAGTGGGATAATGAGCTAATTAGGGAAGTCTAAAAGGATTGCTGTGAAACAATAACTGCCCACTTGAAGTTACATAACATATATTTTTTCATGGGCCCAGTCAGCACAGTTATTTGCTTACTGATTGTCTCTAGCTTTTTTCAGCAGTGCATTTGAGTAGGAGTGAAAGCAAAGGATGTTGGGAGTCACCCAAAGCTGAGGCATAGCTGGAGAAGACTTGTAATACAATAAGTGGGTCAGGAATGTAAGAGGATAGGAGAATGTAGTTAAAGTGGTTCACCAGGGGTGAAGAAGAGGAAGGGAGAAAAGTTTAGCTAGTGCAGGGGTAATGGCCTGGGAAAAAACTGATTGGTCAAAAGGATTAGAGGTCATGGTATGGAGAAAGAACAAGTTTTGGGGTTACAGAGGAAGAGATAAAATGAAAATAAATTTTGGCTAGATAAAGGCATTTCAGATTTCATGAACATGGAAGTGGTGCATTTGTGGATGATAATAAGGTTAAGGTATCTTTGCATGTAGCTGAAGTGGAGGGCAGAAATAAGTCATGTGAAATAAGAAAATCGAGGAACTGGGATGGTAAGGATTTTGAAGACATCAATATATACGTTAAAGTCTTCTAGTATAAAGGCAGAAATTGGAACAGAAAGATTATGAATCAGGAAAGAAGGGAATGTCCTGGAGGTTGGTAGACAATAGGTTCCAGAATTTTGATGGGATGATAAATACGGTTTGAATGAACCTTAAAGGAGGAGGGATTACTGAGTAAAGATCATAGAGGGAAAGCCTGGAAGTAGCAGTAGGGAACAAGTAATATTCCAATTCCCTGACCTTGAACAGCAAGTTGAGGGGAATTGAGAGAAAGTACATCCAGTATTGAAAAAGAGGTCAGGAAGGCTGTGTCATCATTAGGAGCTAGCCAGGTCTCAGAGAGAGCCAGACGATGTAAAGAGTGGGAAAGGAAAAGAAATTAAGACGAAGGTAAGTCTGTTACCAATGTCGCAGGCATTCAACACGACCTATTAGAGGTAGTAAGTAGCTTTAGAGTGGGGCACTGTGTGTGTGTGTATCAAATAAGAATAAGCAATCTTGCAGTGGGGAGAATGGGATTTGAACAATGATAACTAGTTTCTGAACTATTTGTTTAGCCAATCTCAAACAAATTAGTATCTACTTTGTTTCTAGTTATTTGCTACTACCAAATTTAAAAATAATTTAAAATTTGCTATAAATAGTTTGGTTTATATAGGGCCTTTTTCAAAAAATGTGACTTGAGTTATATCCCTAGCTGCGGGATCTTTGGGTCAAAGCATATGAATATTTTGGACATTTTTTTTTAGCAAAACAGCAATTTACTTTCCATAATGTTTGAACCAATTTATTGTTGCACCAACAGTGTATTAATGTGCCTGTCATTCCACATCTCCAATATTGACTTACCATCTTTTGTTTTCTTTTCCAATTTGCTGGCTATGAGGTAAAACTTCAGAGCTATTTTGATTTATGTTTGTTTTATCATTAGTGACTAGAAGCAACTTTCATATGGTTGTTAATAATTTGCAACTTTTCTTTTGAAAACCATTTATTCATATCTACTGACTACTTGTGTATTTTGGTCTTAGAGATTTGTATTGGTTCTTTACCTATTTTAGACATCAGATCCTTATCTGAGATACTTGTTGCATCATTTTCTGTCCTCCTTGATCACTTCACTTCTCATCATATTTACTGATGTTCATGATGATTTATGATGTTTATGATTATATAAGTGTTACTTTTCATGTGTGGTATAAGTGCTATAGCTACTCTCCCAACCTAGACTCATGTCAACTCTTGACATCTTAAAAATAAAGCTATTTGTGTCCTCAAAGGCTGAAGGTAGTTCAGAGGGCTTGAGGGGGATATTTCTAATGCTTTAATACCTGAACCTGGCCAGTGAGATTCCTTGACCCCTTTATAATCACTAATCTAAATCTCTAAGTCAGCCATACCAAATTAACTTTTAGAAACAAGTTTTAACTGTGGTGGTATAATTGGTACAAAACTTCCATCACAAGTCTGTGACACATTCTCCAACAAATATATACAGATAACAGTGGGAAATGGGCTCATACTTGAAGAGCACACACAAAGAGAGATTCACAGCTTCTGGAAGTCTTTCTTCTGGAGTCCTCAAGATATTCTCCTTAGGTGTGACATATCTTTTCTGCTTGGCTCATGGAAGACCCTTGAAATTATCTTTCCTTGCTGTGCCCAGTCTATTCTTGACTCCTGATGCAGACATTATAGGTGGCCACTGCTTTCCCGGTGATACTGCTAGGACACTGACGAAAAGTTGAAATCCTCTAAATCTCTAAACTTCACTAGACTTTATAGCAGTTAAACTTTGGCAGAAAATTGTCATAATCAAGCTCCATACTTCTAAACTAAACTGAAAGTGACTTTTCCTTTCCCTATCATGTCTACCTTGTAAAATACTTATTTGTGTATCTAATGCATTGACTCTATTAGATTGTAAACTTCTTGAAAGATTTAAATTGTGCTCCTTTATTGTGCTTAATACTGGTCTGTTGAATTAAGAGTCAGTAATTATTTGCATTCTAGAATAAACTGCTAAATCTGTTAATCTGAGATATGATATTACCTTAATGGGATAATCAGAAAGATCATATTATCATAAATCATGCATCTACTGGTGGATCTTAGCTAAGGTAAAGAAGACTAAGCATAAAAATGGTGCTGGTAGAAAAATAGATGTAAGGGAAGAGAAGGACAGGCAAAAGAAAGAAAACTTGAAGAAGAAGAAACTATGGGTAAATCTGCTTTGTTTGGTAAAATAATTTTTGATAGTTGGCTTCACTATAACTGGATTTTGTGGTTTTGGATATCAGTTGAATGACAAGTTTTGTTGATTTTTTGGAAAATGTCCCCTAATGAAGGGTAACTATTGTTGTATAGCCTTTAAATTTTTTTCTTATAAAGAAGGGCTGAGTCAGGGTCATTTCATGGTGATTTTCACAGCTGCCTAGGCCTTAGGAAGAAGCTTGATTTTCATTATTATAAAAAAGTTAATTTTTTCTTGAAATATTTACTTGAAGTTTACAAAACAGATACTTGAAATGTTTATAGAGCCTTATATGCCTTTGATATCTTTCTGCAAAGCAGATGTGCTTATTGGGAGAAGACAAGTTCACACGCCTATTCTTAGAACCTAATTATAAATATAATTAATTTTCATAATTATGATCATGAACATAATTGATTTTGAAAATTAAACATTTGTTTATTGCATAGGTGTTGAAATTTTGCAATACAGGCTGTTACATTTAGGAGCAAAACCCTGACCTTATGAAGTTTTCTCCTCCTAGAGCTGACTTGTATCAGGTTTCTGGCTTGAATTGTTTTGCTGGGCTAACAAAGACATGAATCAGAGATAGTTTGTATCATAGGATCACAGCCTTAAAACTGAAAAGAACATTGGGGTCCATTTTGTTCACACCCCCCTTTTTTACAGAGAAGGAAACTGAGGCTTAATGGTGTTAGATGGCTTACTCAAGATCACACACTTGGGGATCATCAGAGCTGAGAGGTGAACCCACGGCATATGGATGAACCAGTACTTTCCCCACTTTTCCCCACTGCCTCTTGGGTTTTATCTTTATTCCTGAAAAAAAATAAAAGGAATTTATTTGAAGAAATCAAAGGAAAGAAAAAACATTGACAAATGTCAGTTATCAGCAAGACCGCAAAGGAACAATTTATCTTTTGCCTCTATCTAGTCTTGAAAAAAAATACAAAAAATTTAAAAAAAATCAGCTTATAACATATCATTGCCACTATCCAAACTTGTCAGGAAATATGACAAAACAGTGTTTCTCTATGTTGACAGTTGCAGAAACACATCATCATTGTTTATGGACAGCCCATCAGGTCAGATTTTTAACTTTTCTTGTCCCTAGTCAGAAGGAACAATAAAATAGTAGAATAATCATTGATGGCACCTATGAACTAGGAAGCTGCTAAAAGCACTACACACTGGGATTTCTAATGTCCCATGTTCAAAGGGATTATATGTGGTCTTTTGAAAACCAATCAGATTGATTGACAGGAGTGTTAAAAACAAAATGGAGAATGAGAATAGGAGCACAAGAAAGGATTAACATCAGCTAGTCAGGAACCTAAGGATCATAAAATCTAGAGGTTTGAAATAACCTTGGATGCCATTTCATTCTACCCCTCCCTGAAGCAGGAATTCCTTCTATGTTGTTATTCAGTGTTTTGGTTGTGTCTGACTCTTTGTGACCCTATTTGGGCTTTTCTTGGCAAAGATATTGGAGTGGTTTGCCATTTCCTTCTCTAGCTCATTTTATAGATGAGGAAAGTGAGGCAAACAGGGGTAAGGGACTTTCCCAGGGTCACACAGCTAGTATAAATCTGAGACTAGATTCAAACCCAGGAAGATGCGCCTTTCTGACTCTGGACCTGGTGCTCTATCCACTGTGTCACTCAGCTGCTCCAATTCCGTCTATAGCGTTCTCAATAGCTGATTGTTGAGGGTTGGGATATAAGAATGACAGGTTGGTAAGGAGAAGAAAGATAGGAAAGTTTGGCATTCAAGGATCAGCTGACAGAACTTCTTAGTTTGGAGAAAAGAAAGCTTGGGAGAGGGGAAGAACATAACAGTTGTTTAAAAGTATTTGAAGAACTGTATACCTCTTCTTGGACTTTGGGTAGCATTAAGAGCAATAGTGTGAAGAAAGCAGATACGAGGAATTTTTTTCTAATAATTAGAGCTATCCAAAAGTGGAATGAGCTTCCTTAGGAGGCAGTGAATTCCTCACCACTGGAAACTTTAATCAGAGATTGGATTTCTGCTTCTTAGTGATGTTGTGAAAGTATGGTTTGGACAAGGTCACCTTTTAGATTCCTTTGAACTCTAATAGCCTATAAGTCTACAAGTGTCATAGGGAAGGGGTTGAAAAGGACTTCAGAGGTAATCTAGTCAAATCCTTTCATTTTACAGATGAAGAAACTGAGGCCAGGGAGGTAAGTGACTTGCTCAAGGTCACAAAGGTAATAACTATTAGGAATGAAATTTGAACCCAGGTCCTCAAACTCTCAAACTAGTGTTTTCCCCCTAAATGGAATAGGATCCACTTCCATTGAACAGAATAACATGAATCCAATCTGGAAATCTGAGTAGAGGACTGATATGTTCATAATTGCAGGGAAGGTGAGGAAGAAAACAAGCCAAAAAAAAAAACAGAACTCAAGATTGAGCCTAGGCCCAGGGTATTTCCTTTGTTCCATTGAGGAGGTCATAGGATCGTAGATGTATAGCTAAAAAGGACCGCAGAATCTATCTAGACCAGGAGTGAGGAACCTGTAGCTTTGAAGCCACATGTGACCCTCCAGGTCCTCAAGTGTGGCCCTTTGACTCAGTCCAAACTTCACTGAACTACCCAAAACCATCTTGACTGAAAGTCCTCAAGTGTTCATTATAGTTTTCTGGACTTGGCTCCTCTCCTTCAATTCTACCAGACTGTGTCTTATATAAGCTTAATACTTTCCCCAGAAGTACTGTTCTTTGTTCTTTTTTGCCTTGTGATTTCACTGGCATAGGGAACTCCTAGTGAGGAAATTTCCCTTTGCCAATGCACATAGATAACCGTTCTGTAACTTGTACTCTCAGAGAATTGCCTTAGTAGGGGCTTATTCAGTTGAATGAATGAATGTTGCCATATGCAAAGCCCTTTACTAGTGATAGCAGTCATAAAATCTTTATAAACTGGTATTTCATAATTCTAGGAAGAGAATTGAAATTCAATAAAAACTTGTTAATTGAAGAGGGAAAAATCTAATTCTCTTCATGTATTGATAATAAGTCATCAAAACCAATTCCCATGTTCAAGTCACACCTCTGACACATCTTGGTTGTGTAACTATGGCCATGTAAGCTCTCAGTGCTCTAGGCAACTTTCCTCAACTCTAAATCACAGAAGTGCCAACCTGCATTGGTAAAAGCGGTTTCCTCACCAGGTATTTCCCCAAATCAGCAAAATCACAGATTTAGTCTCATCCATTCATCCATCTATTCACCCATCTATTGATATTGGTATGCATACACTCATATGTGTGTATAAATGTGTACACGCATACATGCATATGTGTTTGTATAATAGTGTGTATATATATTGAACTAGTCTAAATTTTAGGAGATAAGTCCATAGAGGGAAAGACTGAATTAACATTGGAGACCTGAGTGACAATAAAAAGTGATCTTCATGATACTTTTTATCAGTATGATTTTTAAGCTAAAGAAATTTTATTCTTTAGTCACCCCAAAATGCAGAAAATAAGTATTACCCTCTAGTAAGGAAGCTTATACCATTTTATTAGCAAAGTGTTATGTTCTTGGGGTTTTTTAATAATGAAAGACTTATGAGGTGGCATAGATTTTAAAATACTGTGAATCATGGTAACATCTCAGTGAAGTTTATCACACAGTGAGCATCATCTTGTCAGGCTTTTTAGTGATCTCGAAAACTTGTAGGTAAAATTCGATTGTGTGCCTGGTTCTTTTGATAGCCACTCTGACCTGAAAGAAACTTGATAAAAGTGACAAGAGAAAATCCAGTTTGGACTGGTAGTTCTTTATTGACAGCATAAAAGACATCATGATAGGCAGGCTCTCATATAGCCTGGAGAAGGTCTACTGGAGATGACAAATGATTCAGAGACATTGTTCCTCACTGAGTAAATGGAGCAGAAACACCACCCAGGGAAGTCAGGCTGACAATGATGGAAACCATTACAAGATACCCAGGATGAAACAACAACTGAAGCAAACTTAATTGAAAAGATCAAGAGGAAAGTGTGGCAGTAGGAGGAGGAGAGAGGAGAGACCTTGCTGGAAAGGTTGCCAGAAGATGGATCCAAACTTAAAAGTATGTGATATAGAGGAGATGATCAAAACAATAATAAATAGTAACACAAAGAGTGATGAGCTAGGTAGAAATCAGTATGAGAGCAACTTAAATCACACAACAAGCAGGAGGTAGCACAAGGACAATTAACCATAATCAGCAGGAAAAGTTTTGGATGAGGGGATTTGGAATTCATTAAACTAGCTCTCAGTCTAGTCTACTATATAACATTCCATTATTACTGGTAAAAGGAAATAGCGATACACAGTGAAAAAAGCTCATGTGACTTTATTTCTTAGCTACTCTTAGAGTCTGTTTGTTTTCGTACCAGACTTATTGATACAGCACATGATGGGCAAAACATCTTTGAGTTCTGGGGTTCTATATAAAAATAAGGCAATCAATTCATTGTTTGATTAACAAGCTTTTATGAACTCCATACTATTTACCAGTCACTAGAGATATTAAGATAAAAGTAGGACAATTCCTGCTTTCAAGGAGTTTATATTCTATCTCAGGAAACAATACATAAATATAAGTAAATATGAAGTATATACTAGGGAACCACATAGTAGTTTCAGTGTTGGGGTAAGGCTAGTAGCTGAAGGAATCAGATGTACATCCCTTCCCAAACTATTTTGAACCCCTAAGACCTGAGAATGGCCAATCCAGGTTTTAGGCCTATCAGGAGAGGCATTGTGGCCCACTCTGAGCTTAATGTACTATAATCCTCTGCAATGCTCTGGCATAACAGACATGCCTTGCTCTCTGAGTGAACTCAAAATGCACCTTTCTGTGTCAACACTACAAGGCCAGATGAAGCTGACCAGAAGATTCTTCTGTTAATGACTACCAAGGACAAGACATCTTGACCAGACACTACATTGAAGAATGGGACTTTTCTTATCTTGACATTTCATGGACATGTACTATGTTATAGAATGTTAATGGTAAAGGGAAACACAGATATCCTCGGCTGTAATTTCAATTGAAACTTTGTCAATTCTTTTATCTTATTGTATATACAACCTATTCAAATAAGAAAATTCCTTTCTTATACTATGGTTAAACATAGGTGGAGATCATAAAGTTGAGTGACACAGACATCCTGAGTTGGGATTGTTCTAAAATGTATTTAAGGCCTCTCATTCTTTTTATCAGACAGTCGGGATTTAACTTCTGGTTCTGTGTATATATGTATCTGCTAGCTTTAAGGGAATAAACTATATATGTACACACACACACATATATATATACACACACGTATGTATGTATACATACACACACATACACGTGTGTGTACATATATATGTATATGTGTGTGTGTGTGTGTGTGTGTATATCTATATATATATATAGATCTAGCTTATTTGCCTCTTTTAACAAAACTTTCAGATCGACCCAGGAAAGATCTCATGTAGACTGTGACACTTTAGCTAAGCTTTGAAGAGATTTTTATAGGTAGAGGTGAGGGGGAGAGTACGTGCTCTGCTTGAGGGATAGTCTTGAAGCTAGGAAAGTATGGATTAAAATTCTATCTCTTATATAGACTGTTGGAAAGTTGCTCAGTGTTTCAGGGAATGCTTGGACTATGAGTCAGTTGCAAGTGAATTGCTAGTCTGCATCTTTAGAGAAAGTTTCCAATCCCAGAGTTCTTTTCATTAATGAAATAATGATAAACAATGGAGTATTAACTATAATAACAATTGAAATTCACCTTATATTAGTGGCAATTCTGACTCAGGATGGTACCTTGTTAGTGTAGATTCACTGTTGGGATGAAATGAGGTATTCATATGTCATTCAAGAATTAAGAAAAAGAGGTTTACTTAGCCATGGCATAGAAAGGATATTCAACAAAGATACTGCAGAACTTCATTCACTCCTCACTATGTGGAAATGTGTTTGGTCAGCAAGAGGGAATGGTGTATACTCTCACAGTCTTGGGGCATTAGCCAGATCTGAAGGGGCCTGACTCCCCTTGGGTAAGCCTTTTTATTCCCTTAGGTGATCAGGAAGCTAAATTGATAGGACTAGAGGCTACCAGAAAGCTGTGTCAAGAGAAGCAGCTTAAGTCTTGACCTTTGGGCCACTCAAATTCTAGGGACAGCTATGTTGTCTTTCAGGGAAAAATCCCATGTTTCATAGGGAGGGTGGAACTCTGGTATATAGTGGTTCTATCATAATTTAACTTGTTTCAGAATGTGGGAGACTGTAATTGTTTAATATGAATTTCTTTATCTAATTTGCATGCATGCGTTACTTCTCTATGCTTCTGTTTCCTCTTTTGTAAAATAAGGGGAATGGAAAACATTATGTTACAAGGTCCCTTCCAAATCAACTATTTAATCCCATGATTCAACATTCACATCTTTTCTACCTTCTTTTCTTCCTTCCTTTCCTTACTCTTTCTTGTTCCCTTTTCTTTTCCTTTCCTTTGCTCTCCTCCCTCTCTCTCTTCTTTATTTTTAATACCTGCTATGTATCTTTTAACCTTGACAAAGGGAAAAGCTAGATTGAACAGAAAACCTATATACCAAGAATATCATCCTTAAGTAGGTTCTCTAAACCTTCAATGAAGAAATATTGTTTGAATATGGTATGAATCCATGATTTGTTGAGGCAACTGATAGACACCTGCCATGGTGACATCCTTATTATTATGGACAAGGCCTGACTCAGGCCAGGTCCCTGGTAACATAGGATTGCCATTGTAAAAATGAGACACTTGTTGGTCATTTAACAGTTAACAAAAAGGGATTTGCTTAGCCATGATAGGAGAAGGATAGTCAGTATTGATGAGCTTTAATGATAGACATTCAGGACTTCTTGAATACTGTGAGAGGTATTTTTAGCTGAGTGAAATTTCCTTGTCTCTCTGCATTACCTATCATTATCCATTAGTAACACATCAAAAGGAGCCTAGAACCCCTCAAGGTTGCTTCATAGTCAAGACATTAGGATGTGGTATCCTGACACTTGAGCCTTCAGTTTCCTGAGCCAAACATGTCTCAAGGAATGTCTTGATAATCTTTCAAGGGTAACAGAGATTACCTTTACCCCCACTGCCTGGAGGCCATATAGCCATTAAAAACTCACTTGACTGCAAGAATGATGGGATTGGATATTGTTCCTACTACACATGGCAGCAGAAATCATCCATATTCTTTTACTTTGCTTCTTTGACTCTTAGAATGAAGCAATTTATAGTATTATCAAATTGACTCAACTGTCCTTATAGGCCTTCTTTTCTCAACTTTAATAAGTTTCTATTTACTATCTATCTCATAGATATTTATTACAAACTTTTCTTCAGCTTACCCTTCTCCCATAGTAGGGTTTTATAACTGCAGTTTATAACTATGTTATCTATTATTTCCTCATCTTTATAGTTTTTCTCTTCCATTTTATTTTAAATTTCTAGAGAGCTGAATCTAGGGTAACCTGTAATCTCTGACTCCCATAGCGATTAGTGTCATGTCATGAATGTGTAATGAGTGTTCACATTTAACTGTTAGAAAGTGTTCTGTTAGCGGCTGCTAGAGTGAGTCACTCTCTGGCACCCTTTTAAATATCCCCACACAAAGCCATTAGCATAAAGTGAGTAACACAGAGGAATGGAAGGACTATTCCTATATGTCTAAACTATTCCACATCTACTCCAAGAGATCCAGAAGTTAGAATGAAAGAACCTCCAAAAATCAGTAAGTTAATTAACAAGTATTTAAGTGTTTACTATGTCTAGAAATTAAAAAAAAATGTGACCCCCTCTTACCCTCAAGGAACTTCTAAGAGGGGAGACAGCATATATACAAGTTGGTATGTGTAATGAAATAATATTTGTAAAGCACTTACCAGTGTCTGACACATAGTAGGCACTTAATAAACACTTGTTCTCTTCTCTCCCCTCTAGAAGATAAAAAAGAATAGGTAGAAGATTAGAGGGGAAGGCACTAGTGGCTTCCTGGAGTTGGGGACCCTTGAGTTGAAGTTTAAAGGTGACCAAGGATTCTCAGAAGTAGAGGTTATAAAGGGAAAATTTCCAAGCATGGAGGCAGCTAGTAGAAAACCATAGAGATAGGAAGTGGAGCTTTCAGGCCAGTATGCCTGGATTGTAAAGTGTGTGGACAGTAGTTGCATGTTAAAAGACTGGAAAGGTACTAAAGAAACCAAGTTATGAAGCACTTTAAGTGACAAACAGGGGAGTTTACTTTTGATCTAGGAGGTCATAGGAGAACCATCGGAATGTATAGAGGAGGGGCCGTGATCTCGACAGGACTACACTTGAAGAAAATTGCTTTGATATTCCAGTGTGTAGAAGATTGATTAGAGTGTTGGGGGGCATGAGGCAGGAAGTTCAGCGGGAAGTTATTGCAGCAGTGTGAGTGAGGTGTTGGGAATATGTTGAAAAAGACATACTATTTCTCTGCACTTTTCTGTCCTCCCCAGCTACCCCATTTCCTCTTCTGGTAATTAAGGGTTCTCCTGTGGCTGACCAGTCTGGGGATGTCATTGTCACCTGGGGTGGCTCTGAAGAGGCCTAGGACCAAGCTGGGAACAAAACAATCTCAGGATTTGGGTGTGTATATAGAATACCACAAGGCAGATATGTTAAATGCTCCCTCAGGGTGTGCTAATTGGTGCTTGCCTAAGTGTTGGTTGGCTCCCACAGAGTGCACAAAATTAATGTTCCATCTTAATGTCATTGCACAATTAAGTCTTGTCCTCTCTTTTGTTGGCTTGTTATTTTGAAAGGCTGTTAGTAGGGAAGAAGGCAATTTGATATAGTAAGAAGGGCACTGGCCTGAAAGTTAAGAAATCTCAATTCTAGTCCCTGCTCTGCCGCTTATAAGCCATATGACTTGGGACGAGTCATTTTATCTCTCTCTGAGCCTTAGTTGCCTCTTCTGTTCCCTTATTCCTAGTTCCTTCATCTGTAGATGAGGGGGATGGATGAAATGATCTCCAAAGCTCCTTTTAGTTCTAATGTTTTATGATTCTCTTATAATTTAAACTTATGCTTATTGAAATAGAGACATAACTTACTCTTTCCTTTTCTAACCTGGCTTCTTCTCAGCGCTTAGATTATCATTTGATACCATGTGCTTTTACATTTAGTGCCATTTTGTGAAAAGTTTCCTGCAGCAGCACTTTTTGTGATATGAAGAAACTGGAAGAAAAGTAGGTACCCATTTATTGGGGAATGACTAAATAAATCGTGTTTGATGAATGTTATGTGCTGTATGTGTGCTATAAGAAATAATGAATGTAAAGAATTGAGAGAAACCTGAGAAGAGTTGTATGAACTACAATAGAGCCAAGGAAGTGGAAACCAGGAAAACCGGTTTTAAGTCATTAATGCAATAACTTCATTAATGTAAAGGTGACATTGTGGTGGGGGGGACTCTAGAATTGTGAAATGATAGCAATGTTTAAAAAAGCAGCAATAAAGCATTTTAAAAAGCATTTAAAAAGCTGTTCTTTACACGTGCTGCTCCATTTCCTATCTCTATGGTTTTCCACTAGCTGCCTCCATGCCTGGAAAGTTTCCCTTTAGAATCTCTACTTCTTAAAATACTTGGTCACCTTTAAACTTCAACTCAACGGTCCTGAACTCCAGGCAGCTGCTAGTGCTTTCCTCTCTCATCTTCTACTTCCTCTGTTTATCTTGTAGGGGGAAGAGAAGAGAACAAGTGTTTATTAAATGCCTACTATGCGTGGGACACTGGTGCTTTGTCACACGTGTGTCTGCCTTCTCTTTCATTAAATCATAAACTCAAGGACAAAGATCACATCTTCTCCTGTATCTCTTCTCTCTCTCAAAACTCCCCCCCCCCAACAGGAACCCAGTAAGTGCTGACTACACACTTTAATCTGCTGACCATAGGCTTTCCTACTCTTCTCTGAAAGGCGTTCTAGGTCATTATTTTCACTGGATATTAATCAAGATAGAACTTAACATTTTAGGTAAAGGCTAACCACTTAGTCTGTGATAGACTTCTGGTACATCTTACAGATTGCATGTGCTTGCACACTGACTTCCTTCTCATTCTATCTGTTATTGGGTCATCAGGCCTTAGAGAAAATCTTGTGACCTTGGCTGGCCTTAAATGTGTGATATTTGGGATGAAGACATAACTACAAAAAGATATATCTTAGTATCTCAAAATTTAACTACAGTACACTTGACTTTGTTTAATAATTTAAAGAATCAAATTAGTTGTTTTTAGAGGCAGCATGACCTAGTGGTTAGTGGACTGGCTAGAAAGTTAAGAATACCTGGTGCTATCTGTGGCTCTATGGCCTTTTGCAAATTGCTCACCTTCTATTGCCCTGTAGAACTTCTTTAAGAATATAAAAAAATAGATGAATTGTTGAATTCTGTTTTTGGAGGGACTTTCCACACCAAGAATTCCCCACATTGATAAAACAAAAAATCTGGAAAAAATAATAATGTTTATAAGTCAAATGCTTGATATAAAAATGACCCTGAGAATACTATGAGGAGTCATTTTCAGATACAGTCAAAGGACTTCCTCCCTTGACTACTGCCATGACCAATTCTGACAAAATGTGCTCTGGGATCTAACCTTCCCCAAGGTCAGAGTCAAAATCTCTTTTTGCTAAGGGCCATAAATCTCTGACTTAGAAATAGCTTTCAAAAATATTTAGAGTTTTAATTTTACACTTGCCTTATTTTAATGTGGGCCAAGAATGGGATGGCACATGCAAATAGTTGGTTAATGTAATAGGAACACATTTATACAGATGTATAAAAAAATCAATGTATACTGACCGAAATGTATGGTGAAGAATAATTTATACTTTTTATTAAATGTAGCTGCATTATTTTGGAGGTAAGTGTTATAATACTAATTGAAACTCATGATTGTTATTAATTATACATTTTCAATCTTTCGTTTTAACCTGTCATTAATTTTCTGCATCAAAATGAACTGTTCTAATGTTAACAGCCTGCACTTTTCTTTCCTTTCCAAAGTTGTTACATTTTTCTCTTGACGCGGGGTTTCTGACAAGAGCGGTATTCTTTTGTACTTTTATATCTCTAATTCTCAAAGAAAATTCTTTTCTCCTCAGCCTTCACAATTTCTCTAAGCATTTTGAAGCTAATTTCCAGTGTTCCTTCACTGTAATCCTTTTTTTCCTCTTAATTATTTGGAAATGTTAGGTGATAGTGATTAGTGTATTATACAAATCAAAGTGATAGCTAAAGACAATACCCTTTTATTTTCTGTTTATTCTCAATTTGATATGGTTAACTAAAAAGTAACACTGGCAAGTAGGATGTTTTGTGCAACATTCAATAAACATTTATTAAGTGCGGAATGAGGACAGAGCATTTCCCTGGATGCTGAGGAAGGTAAAGGTCTCCAAAGGAATTCATAATCTACTGGGTGGTGGGGTTAGGCAGACCAAGACACAATTAGATGCAAATGATAATTTGAAAAGTAAATGTTGAATGTCTGATCTGGTGCTGGAAGGGACCTCCCAGACCATATAGACCAACACATTCATTTTACAAATGAGGAAACTAGGTATAGTGACTGGTCAAGAATCATACAGCTAATAAGCATCAGAGGTAGGATTTGATCCCAGTGCCTCTGATTCTACTAAATTACTTCCCAGACAAATACAAAGTGATAGTGCAATTACATGAGATGAAAGATCACTACCAAGTTAAACCATGGGATAGCTTATGGAGGAAATGCATTTGTATTTGGGTGGTGAAACAGTTCAACTGTTTACTGTATATTCTCCCCTGCTTACATGTTGTAGCAACTGCTTGAGGGTATCGGCTATTGCCTTTTAGGTTTTGAAACTTCAGTGATTTGTCATTAATAGATGTGTAATATATATTTGTAGAATTGAGTTGAACTGCAATAAGATGAGGTGAGTAGGAGAGACTAAAGAACAGAGCAAAGGTAAGAAAAATAGGGCCCATGTTGAGGATCCCAGAGAATTTAGTTTGCTGGGAATGAGTAGAGGAGTATTAGTGTGATCTAAGGCCAGAAAGATGGGCTGAAAACAGATTAAGGAGGACCTTTCCAAGTATGTAGATGAATCAATTATTTAGCCTTTCTACATGCACAAGTGGATCCCTTTCCATCTCATCTTCTTCAGCAGGTTGCTCTTACTCTCATCCCTGGCATCTTACTTACCTTAGATCTCTCCTGTTTACTTGATGCTTCCCTCCTGTCTACAAATATGCTAGGTCTCCTCCATCCTCAACACCCCCCCCCCAATGATCTTTCCATTTCCACTAAGTATTATCTTAAATCTCTCCTTTTTGTGAGGCAATTGGAGTTAAGTGACTTAGGGTCACACAGCTAGTAAGTGTCAGGTGACTGAGGCTGGATTTGAACTCAGGTCCTCCTGACCTCAGGGCTGGTGCTCTATCTTCCATTTTATGGCTAAATTCCTTGAGAAGACCATCTCTGTCTACATCTGTCTTTACTCCCTTTTTCTCATTCTATTTTGGTGATCTCTTCTCAAAACTCATCCTCCCTACCTCTCTGCAGCCTTTGACACTTTTGATCATCCTGTTCTCTTTGATACTCTCTTCTCTCTAGTATTTCATTATGCTGCTCTCTTTCAGCTCTCTTTTTACCTATTAGACTGTTTCTTTTTAGCCTTCTTTGCTGGATTTTTATCCAAATTATGCTGCTGACCTCAGAATTAAGCTCTGTCCTGGATCTCTAAAATATTTCACTTTGCGATCTCATCAGCTTTCATGAGTTCAGATAGCTTCTCTATACAGTTGATTATCAGATCTATTTGTGCATCCCTAACCTCCCCAATCCCATCTCTAGCCTCTAGTTTCACATCTCCAACTGCCTGTTGTATATTTCATTATTTTTTTCTCTCAAATCCTCCTCTCTTCTGACCTTCTCCATGCTCCTAATCATCCAGGCAAGTAACTTCAGCGTCATTCTCTAATCCATATTCTCATCCCCCAAATTCAATCATTTGGCAAATCCTGTCATCTCTACTTTTATACCTCTCATATATGTCACATTCTCTCCTTTGATATTCCTGCTACCCTGGTACAGGCCATCATCACCTCATGGCTGGACTATTACAGTAACCTGCTGGCTAGTCTTGCTACTTCAAATCTTTTCCCATTTATTGTCTACTAAGATGTCAAAATGATCTCTCTTAAGCACAGGTCTGACTATCTCAACTCCTACTCCCTATCCAATAAAGACTAGTGATTTCCTCTTACCTGCAAAATTAAATATAAAATCTTTTGGTTGACTTTTAAAGGCCTTTACAGCATGGCCCTTTCCCATCTTTCTAGTCTTCTTATACCTTATCTCCCTCCACATACCCTTAGGTCTAATGACTCTGACCTCCTTGTTTCTCACACATGAGAGTCCATCTCCTGCCCCAGAGAATTTTTACTAACTGTCCTCCAGTGCTTGGATGTCTCTCCTTCCTCATCTCCATCTACTACCTTCCCTCGTTTCAAGTCTTAGCTGAAGTCCCACCATATGCAAGAAACACTCCCAGTCCTTCCTTTTCTTAGTATCTTCCCCTGAAACTATCCCCAACATCCACCCATCCATCCATCTATCCATCTTGTTTGTACATCGTCATCATCTTCGTCATCATAGTTAACATTTGTACAGTGCTTATTATGTGCTAGGCACTGTGCTAAGCTCTTCATAATTATTATCTTATTTGATCCTCAGAATAACCCCAAGAGGTAGATGCTATTGGCCTCCTTCACTGATGAAGAAACTGGGGAAGAGTTTATGTAACTTGTCCAGCATCGCACAGCTAGTGTCTGAGGCTAGATTTGAATTCAGGTCTTCCTGACTGTGGGCTCAGTACTCTATCCTCTGTACCACCTCCTTACCCTGTATATAGTGTTTTTTGCCTACTGTGTCCCTCATTGGACTGTGAGCTTCTTGAGAGCAGGAATTGTTTTTGACAATTATTTTATTTTTATCCTTAGTGCTTAGCACAGTGCCTGGCATGTAGTAGGTGTTTCATAAATGCTTTGTGAATGACTGTAATTGATCCACAAGGCTAATTTTAAAGATGAAAATTGTAGGTACAGAAGATATTTCAGGTGAGATTTTTTAAAATGTCTGATGATTAGACATAAACTCCACATGTTTATATGGGCACCTTTTTGTGCTTTGTTATCCAATGAAGATATATTGCATTAGGCTATGTCTAAAGTGCAAAGTACTTTAGGTAATAACTATCAAGCTGTTTCCATAAGTAAAGAAAACTAAATAGCTGGGGAAGTTAGAAGAAACTGATGACCACAGAGTATAACATGGCGGTGCTTCCTGTCCTACCTGGACAGAATCTTCGTGACTCCTCCTAGTAATCTTCTTGGGCCAAGACCCCTATCCATATTTCTCCTCCCCACCCCACCTCCATCCCTATAACCACCATCCTGGTAGGGCTGCAGAGAAATTCCAAGTCCCAGTACAGTATTCCGGTAGCTGGTGTTTGGCTTCAACATGGGTATAGTAATCAGAACCACTAGGGTAGAGTGGAGTAGTGAACAGGGACATAATGACACCAGCCTTCACGTGAAAAAATAGGTTCAGAACTGTAGACACTAATAAGCTGTGTGATACTACACAAGATATTTAATCTCTCTGATTAATTGAATGCATGAGTCTCATAGTTTTTTTTTCTCATTCTGTAAATAATGATAGTGATATTACCTACCTCATAGAGGTTATTGTGGAGATCAGAGGAGATAATGTACATAAATCACTTAGCAAAGTTTAAAGTGTGATTAACATGTGGTTGGTTGTTGCTCTTGTTATCTGTAGCTGTAGGACTATACCTTTGCCCCTCACCTCTCTATCTCTGTACTCAACCAGCATTTCTGGACTTCGTTCAGTATAGAAGTAAAGAGAAGGCAAGGAAATGTATTATGGACTTAGCTGTTGTATGGTGTATTGGTGCAACCATAACTAAGAGCTCGCATACTGTAGGTATTCACTGAAAAGAGACTGATTGGCATGCTGGAAGTCTAAGTAAATGCCCCTTGATTTTGCCTCTCTTTTTTAACTTTGAAGTAGTAGACAAAGGATTGGATTTAAAATAAAAGGAACGGGTTTCAAACACAGGCTCGGTTACTTTTTCAGTTATGGGACCTTATTCACTTCACTTCTTTCTTATCCCCATTTTCTTTATCTGTAAGATGGGTGAATAAGATAATGTGGGTTTAAGTGATTTCCTAACTGTGAAGGATGATTCAAACTAAGATATTATCATAGCACGGTGGAAAAAGCAGTGAATTTGGAATCATAGGATTCAAATCCTGGCAAAGCCACACAATACTACTGAGTGTGGACAAGATGGTTGATCTTCCTCTGCCCGTTATTCATCTTTAACACCAGGCAATTGCACTTAATGAGCTCTAAGGTCACTTGAGCTCAAAAGGTATGATTTGAAAAGTATAGGGAGCTCCTGCTTGAAACTCCTTTTAACAAAACAGATCTTCGCATCCTAGAGAGTTGCCTTGGTGGCCCTGAAAGGTTTAGTATCCTTGTCAGGGTTAGCATTTGAACTTCCTGATTTTGAATCTGATTCCAGATGCACTGTTCCACGGTCTTTAAGGATCCTATTCATGCGACTAAACTAGTAAGACAAAAATATCTGCCTTGCCTCAGTTTCCTTAACTGTAAAATCATGATAACAATAGCACCTACCTCCCAAGGTTGTCGTGAGGATCAGATGAGATAAAGCTTATAGAGTGTTTTAGTGCAATGCTTGGCGCATGATAAGGACTATAGAAACATTAGCTATTATTATTATTACTAGCTATTAACTTGTCTAAATTAAGGGCAAGGAAGGTTAAGTGTCTGGCTAAAGTTCACATAGTTGTGAAGTTATGAAGGATTTGGAGCTAAGTCCTCTGACTATCTGTCTGCTTATATAGTTCTCCCAGAATGCTTTGTATCCTCTGCACATTTAGGGGGACAATTTTACTTTGAGCACTTCTCAGATGATTTTTTCCCCTCATGTTTATTGTCCTGAGTTTCTGAGTCATTCAATGTGTTCTCACTACTTTTCTTTCTTTTATGATGGATTTTCTCTATAAAGTATTTGGTGGTTCTGTATATTAGGGGAACAATACAAACCTAACATTTACTGTTGGGTGTAACTTTTGTTTTATGTTCTAATCAATACACTTGCCCAACGTAAAATGTAAAAGTCTCCATCTTTTCTTCTTGTCTAACCAGTAATCTTTAGTTTGTTTTCTGAGAAGGGTGTTTTTGAAAGTCTAATGGGGAGAAATCAAAACAAAGCAAATCAGAAACAAAGAAGGGGGATGGTTGGAACTTACTTGCATCTGGTCAATCGACTCTTTTGGTCCACATGAATGTAAGATTCTAAAATTGCTACTAAAAAGATTTTTTTTTAAATCCTAGTGTTGGATTTGGGGTCAGTTTCCTTCAGCTGTAAAAGAGGCATTTAGACTAAATGAACTATTAGGTTCCTTCCACCTCGAAAATCTATGATATTATGATTCATTGTCTGAATAGCAGATATTTTGAGTTGTCATTGGCTCAATAACACTTTGGGATTATGTTGTCCAAAGCATCCTTACATGGTTCTTATTGGACCAATGATATTCAAAATATGATACTCTAGTTCCAGGTTTAATGGTGCAGTGTGAGTCTGTAAAATGTAGAAAAAGATAGAATCATATGAAAGGTCTTTAGAATCCATCCACTTCATTTTCGAGTGAGGAAACTGAGACTCAGAGTCACAATCTAATAAGTACCTGAAGTCTGGATTTGAACTCAGATCTTCCTGATTCCAGGCCCAGCTTTCTATTCACTTTGTTACCTAACTCCCAGTTCCTTAGACTCCAGTTGCCAGGACTGGTGCTCTAGTGAATGCTTTAAATTTTCCACAGATTAATCTGGGATATACTAGTTAATATAATACTAGTGATACTACTAAAATAATACTAGTGGTAAGTTAATATAAATTCCAAATTACCCATGAGAGTTTAAATCTTGTGAAGTAGCAAATACTGAATATCGGTTTTCCCTGGGCAGAGTAAAGCAGTATCATTTCTATATGGGTAGATAAATAAGAGACATGGGTATTGACTTGGCAGAAACTATGAAATAAATCCACCGGAAGGTTGGAGTTATAACTCATCAACCAGTTTAATTAGACTCAACGAACAGGAATTTTGTTCTGCGGGTCATGGAAAAGAGTCTTTAAAATACGCTTATTTTAAATCAAAGAAATATATACATAATTGACCCCTTTTGTTCTAATGGCTTCTCAGGAAAGAAAAAAACAGGACTCCTGCTCAGGGAATTTACCTAATTACAGTATATTACAATTCAGTTCATGAGACATTTATTACGTATGTCCTTTCAATCAATATTTTACATATGGAGCCTTTTTCTCCTTTTTTGACTCTTTAGATATATAGGTCTAGTCTAGTGGTTTGAGGTCTACTTGGTTTTTCTTGACTATGCATGTTTAATACAAGGGTTTTGTTTTTCCTTATTTTTCTTTGGGGGTAGATATGAGAGAAAATAAATATTTCTTAATTGAAAGAACTGAAATATATATATATATATAATGTATGTATATATATATGTATACACACACATATATACTTAAAATGAACTATACTCAAAATAAACATGTATTTGGGCTTGTTTTAAGAATATACCAATGATGAATCAGCCAGATGAAAATGTATAATCAAGTTTATACAGTTTCTTGGTTCTCAGTGGTTATTCCTCATAGAATGAACAAATTATTCTCTTTCTATTGATATATCTCTTGCTGCCTACACGCCACCATTCCTCCCAGGTGATAATGTCAAGTCTGAACAGACTGGGACACTTGGGAATGATACTGATAAGGTACAGAAAAGCTATGTATTTTAGATTATTCCCAATATTACTAGCTTTGCAAGAACCATATCGCGAAGGTGTACATATGATCAGTAAATAATGACAAGTACATTTGTTTTATCATGGCCAAGTTATTCAGAACT
Source organism: Trichosurus vulpecula (assembly GCF_011100635.1). Lineage (NCBI taxonomy): Eukaryota > Metazoa > Chordata > Mammalia > Diprotodontia > Phalangeridae > Trichosurus > Trichosurus vulpecula. Next base: position 144,154,801 of record NC_050577.1, on the reverse strand, counting down.
CCAGCAAGGCTACAACAACTCTGCTTTATGTTTGCGGGAGGGGGAAGGAGTGGCAAGGTTAGAGCTAGTGAATGAGTGCATACCTCTAGACAAGCTCAATACTAATTATGAAAGTTCGTAAAGTAAGAATGCTTTCATCAATGGTAGGTGACTCATAGGGCCTTTCATCCATAAGACATTTATTGAGAACAAATAGGCCACTCTCACTTGAAGCCAAGTGGAGCACTAGCAATATAATTACAATGATTGCTGCCCGGTGACAAAGGGGTATAAGTAGCTATCAACCATAGCATGCAATAGCATTGAAGAAATGAAGTTCAGTTTAGTTAGGTATATTGGAAATTTAGATTTGTGGGGAGTCATTAAATAAATACCTCAATTAGTTTATGCTAGAAATATACAAGGTCCGAAGCTGATGAAATCATCCTGGAGGACCCTGCTGAGTTTTGGCATATACCTTCTTGGATGCAACTATGATCTACCTTCTGTGAGGAAGCAACTAAGCCAATCTTCTAGGAATATTGCATGGAAGAAACTTTTGTATGAATATGTGGCTTATCCTAGCACCTTCTGAAAGCTCTGTGATTTGAGTGTACATACTGATAAAGTGGGTGGTGGACAGGTAGAAACTCTGAAAAGCCTGTGCTCAAAATCAGTAAAAATAACTGTAATTCACAAATGAAGACATAAAATAGAAGTGGAAATTAAAATTCCTCCAAATGGCATGATATGATTTAAATAGAGTGTAATTTCAAAGGACCAGAAGAAAAATCAATATAACCCAGCATTTGAAATGGGGAGGAAATGCTTAGCCAGCATCTACTCCTTCCATCACTCTGACCCTCTTCTCTCTGAGTTTGAGAAAATGGTATGGAGTCTTGAAAGAACACTGATTTCTCACAGGAAAATGCCGAGAGGATTAAGAAATGCCTACTGGGTCAAACTAATGGATTGCTGCTATATGTAAGCGTTCAATATCCCTAGGCTTTGTAAATGAAGGCAAAACTTAACATGAAGCATGGGGATTTTTCAGTCCAATTTCCAAATCTGAAATGCATGGGAATCATTCTGCACGCATTCAATAAGAACATATTTTGCTGCATTTCAGCTGTAGCTAAATAAAGGTCACTAGGCTGAGGGGCAAAGCCTCCATGCAGGAAGTCCCATGATCTTACAAATTGTATTTCATCAAAATCAGGGAGGGAAAAATGTGGTATTCTCTCTCTCTCCCTCTCCCTCACCCTCACTCTCTCCCCATCTCTCCCCCTCCCTCCCCCACTCCCCCTCTCCCCCTCTCTCCCTCTCCCTCTCTCCCTCTCTCCTTCTCCCTCTCCCTCTCCCTCCCTCCTTCCCTTTCTCTCTCCTTCTCCCCTTCTTCCTATCCCCCTCCCACCCCTGCCTTCATTCTGTAAGATTGACTATAAACATTTCATGAAGAAACTGAAAAGGTCATATACCTATTCTAGCAATAAAGAAAAATTCCCTCCCTATTTTTAAGTGGTTAGGAAAAAAAAGTCAGTATAGCATAAGGAACCAGGAAATTGATTCCTGAATTTCATCATGATTACATAAAATAATCTGGTGAACAGAAGAAAATTTTGGATTATCTTAAAAAGTAAAGAGAATAGTTTCTCTGGGGTCAGAGGCTCATGTTAAAACATTGCCTTTGACACTGCTTGCATGACCTTGGGCAATAGGCTTAACTTGCCTGGGTCTCAGTTTCTTCTTTTGTAAAATGAGGAACTTGAGTCCCTTTCAGTTCTAGATTTGTGACTGTACACTGAAAGAATACTATTTTCACTATTTTCTCTGAGAAATTTAGCCCTATAGTTTTTAGAATGATCATTAAAAAGAAAACAAAATAATATATTCCTGCACACAGTATATATCTTTCCAAATCTGCCTTGCAGAGAAACATTTTGAGAAAGCTTTCATTTGGACTGCATAGTTTCAGCCTCTAAAAGGCTAGCAGTGATGATAACATTGAAAAATACCTGGGTATGCAACTTCCAAAGATGTTATCCTGAACCACCAGTTTTCTAGTGTTTGGCTGCTCAGACTCTACTGATTAATGTGCTAATGAATGTAACTTTTAAAATGTAGTGCTGATTAAAATATACCACACAGCGTGCATTGGAAAAATTCCCCAAATTAGTCAATTATGTAAGGGGCCCACCCAAGCCAGAGAGATCACTGTGCTAAGTAGAATTGGCAGGTTGATAGCCTGGTTATTAGAGAAAGGAACCATTTTTTCTTCTTTTATCTCTTATAAGTGCTATGGCTGTGGTTATACTATGTCTAGCTCCTCCAATTCAGGGATGGCCACCTCTGGGGCAAATAAATAGAAAGTTCTCTCAACCACCACTCACGGGCAGAAGATGTCTCATGTCTCCATCAAAAACTGCACTTAGGAATATGAAACTATCCACTATTTTCCTCTAGAGGAAGTCTTTTATTCCCCCCATGCTCAATGAAAAAAGAAAAGGTTTAGGGAAAACAGTTTATCTGTTCTCAAGTATTTTTAGGGCTGACATGAGAAGAGAGATCACATTTGCTTATTTGGCACTAGGATAAGTGGGTGGAAGTTCCAGAGGCAGATTTAGGGGTGGTGTAAGCAAAAGCTATATTCGAGTGGAATGAGCTGCCTTATGACATGATGAATTTCCTCTCATTGGAAGTCTTCAAACTAAGACTGAATAGTCCCTTGTCACATATGTTAATGAGGAGATTCTTGGTTAGGTATCATTAAATTACATGGCTTCTGAAGTCCTTTCTAACTGAGAGTCTGTGGATTTTAATTCTGATTGCAGTTCCATATACCATCAACAAAAATGTACAACTAAACATGAGGGAATCTGAAATTTATATGTATATTTTATATGTAATATATATGATATATCATGCATATATCATAATAATGAAAGCTCATTATAGTCAAGGATCCAACTTTAAACTCTCCATATCAACTATGTTTTGCATTTTCAAATTTATTTGAGTAAAATGTAAGTATATTTTTAACTTATTCAGTTGGTCTGGTACAGATTTTTCAAGAATAACAAAATTCCTTCTAGGTAATACCTTTTGAAACTTTCCTATTTAGTTCATAGTCCCTTCTCCCAGGCCTCAGCCCCCAGGGTTATATTTCTTCTGAATCAGAAATTCAGTTTACTCCATTCCACCAGCATTTATTAAGTACCTTCTATATGTAACACACTGCCAGGAATGGAAGATATTTGCATGGATACAACAGAGACCTTGCTTTCAAGGTACTTGTTCAGTAGTTTAAGTCATGTCTGACTCTTCATTGCCCCATTTGGGGTTTTCTTGGCAAAGATACTGGAATGGTTTGCCATTTCCTTCTCCAGCTCATTTTATAGATGAGGAAATTGAGGCAAACAGGGTTAGGTGACTTGCTTAGGATCACACAGCTAGTAAATGAGGCTGGATTTGAACTCAGGAAGATGAGTCTTCCTGACTCCAGTCCCAGCTCTCTATCTACTATATCATGTAACTGCCCTTCAAGATACTTAAAACATGGTTGAAAATTCATGTACTCAAATAACTCTAATAGAAGGGAGAACATGATAAATACAAAGGGAGTCCAGACTAAGCACTGTGAGAAACTGAAGGAGGAGGAGGGTGCTTGCATCTGTGGGTTGCCAGGGAAAAGTTTTTGAGGGAGGCAATATGTGAATTGGACCTTGGTGGAAGGGAGAGACTTTAGCAGATGGGGCTGTGGAAGGAATCCATTTGAAGCATGATGATTAACTCAAGCAAAAAAATAAATGAATGCATGGAGACAATTAAGGAAAGATAAGGTGATGGCCGCCTCATAACTCAGGCAGAATATAAAGATCATGAAGAGGAATAGTGTGAATTAAAATTGAGAGTTAGGTTGGAGTTAAAAGCCCTGAATGGCAGGATAAAGAATTTATTCTTGATTTGGTAGGTAATGAATTAAGGAATGGGATGATCTGAATGGTGCCTCTTGAAGATGGCCCAGTCAGTGAATAGTGTGGAAGATGGATTGGAGACAGATAGCCTAGAATCAGGGAAGTTAATAATAATTTAGATGAGAAAAGGTGAGGGTTTGAACTAGGGGGATTGCAATGGGAGTAGAAAGGAGGAGGCAGATGAGAAACATAATAATGAGGTCTTATCAATAGGACTTGGCAACTGAATGGATGTGTATGTGTGCGCGCATGTGCGCACACATGTATGGGGTGTATGTTGGGGAATGAGAGGGAAGAGGCAAAGATGATTTTGAGCTTGTGTGAGCCTGGATGAAGGAGAGGCACAAGAGATTTAGGAAGGGTGAGATCTCTGTCTGGGTGACCTCAGGCCAGTTATGTACTGAAGTGCTGATAGGGTCATAGGATTTAGAGTTAGAAGGTCCTTAGACACCATTAACTCAACTCCTTCATTTTATAAATGAAGAAGCTAAGGGCCTGAGTGATTAAGGGACTTGATAATGTTCATAAAAGTAGTAAAACTAATCAAGCAAGACAGCCTCCCTTGTGCCTTCTCCATAGCAAGACTGGACCTTAGAATGGATGAATGGGCAGCTAGGTGGCACAGCAGATAGAGTGCCAGGCCTGGAGTCAGAAAGACTCATTTCCACGAGTTCAGATCTGGCCTCAGACACTATCTGTGTCACTTAACCCTGGGCAAGTCACTTAAACCTGTTTGCCTTAGTACCCTCAACTGTAAAATGAATTAGATAAGGAAATGACAAACCACTTCCAATATCTTTACCAGCTTAACCCCAAATGGAGTCAGACACAACTGAAATGACTAAATGACAACAACAAAGAATGAATGAAATAATGAGTGAATGAAAAAGCATTTATTATGTGTCTATACTAGGTAGTAGCTGGGGATACAATGCATGAAGGATGCAGTGTTTGCTTTCAAGGAGTATGTCTATGATAAGAAGAGACAATACAGAGAAATAACTGAATCTAGTCCTCTCACTTTTCATATAAGGAAACTGAGGCCCAGAGAAATTGAATGATGTGCTCAAAAGCTAGCTAGTAGTTGAACTTGAACTGGCACTCCAATCTCTTGACTCCCAGTCCATTATTTTTTCCCATTAGTCCAGTGGTCAGCCCCACATTATTAAGAAGTTTTTACTCGCTGTTTCATTTAAAAATCACTTAAAGTGCCTGCTTTTAGGTGGAACTCTAATGAGCTCCATATGAAGAGAGCCATAGTCTCTGACCTCTAAAGCTCACGGTGTAAGCCATGAGCAAGCAACACTCAACCAGTAACTAATTCAAGTGGGTTCAAGGTGTCAGAGCTGAAAATTGCCTTGTTAGCTTGTGCCGTCCTGGCTTCCCAAACATGAGAGATTGGATTGCACTTGAAATTTAAATCGCCTTCTATTATGGTATCGGGTTGTTAGTGACACGTGGAGGTCTTTGACTTGTTCCCAGAGCCTCTGGAGAGGCACCAGGAGAGGAAACATAGAGGGAGGGGAGATGAAGGACTCACAACAATAGAATCCCTGAAGATGACTTAGGTTTAGACTTTGACCTTGCTTTAGAAAGCCCTGCTGGTAGGAGAGACCATATCCTATAGGGGAAGTGTTTTCAAATGCAATTAAATATTATCACTGCTGCCCCATTTTTACCAATAATTGTAATGTAGCAGAATTTGCATTGGCTCTTTAAGTGACTTTCCTCTTCCCAGGAAGGTGTCAGTTGGTCTGATATCCACACTGTATTTTTGGATTTTCTGTTGATAGATGGCTTACAGTGTCGACTTTGCACCTGGCCTAGAGTATCTGACTGCACCAAGGATTTGAGTAAAAATGAAGATATGCATGAGTAAGCTTAATTTGATGAATAGGGTGCTTAATGCTGGAGTTGTTCAGAAGGGATCGCTTTAGATTAGAATTGAATAGTTATGGGGCATTGCCGCCTGCAAATGTGTTCATGGCTTTACCTGAGTTTACAGCTGAGCTTTGGGCCAAAAAGCTCTTAAACATGATTTATCAACAGCCTCAGAAGTCTCTATGGGGTCTGCACTAATTCAACCAGGACTTTCTACCACTGAGAGGGATTTAAACGCTGCTTTCAAAGGGTACCCATGACCTTCACAGAAGTCCAGAATAGCACTATAGAGAAGTTTAATGGGTCAGTTCAAAGTTAAAGTAGGAGGGAAAAAAAGTATTTCAAAGCCATCAGATCACATGTTCCTTATTTTGGCCATGGGCTAATTCACATGGAGAGACCACTGTTCAAGGGAGCAGATTGCTCTGTTTCTGGAGAATATGATTTCTCATACTTTGGTTTATTTTAATGAGATTCTACTTTTCTCTTATAATAGAGTACCCTGCCACATTAGAGCATCATTTTAGAGGCAAGGTTGAAACCCTGGCTATGGCAGAACCATCTTCTCAGTCCAATACAGCCCCATACAAGCTCAAATTATTTGGTAGCTTTTAAACTATGCAACTCCCATTCATTCAAAGAAAGGGATATTCTTGCTTGTCTGAGGAATGTTCTAAAATATAGAAATTAGGAATTACTAATCCTAATCCTATCACTTCTGCTAATGCTCTCCTCATGTTAGCAGATTCGGCCTATTTGTTGAATGAATGAAAATATTTTGGGGGGGTGATTCAATCTCCTAGGGATCACATTTATAAGGATAACTTTTGTTAATTATTTGAGACAATCTGGAACAGTAGACAAGAGTCTTGGATTTGGAATCAGATGGACTGGTTTTGAATCCTAGTGCTCACACTTGTGACTAGTGTGACTCTGAGTCTCAATTTTCTCATCTCTAAAATGGGTGGGGGGGGGGAAGGGCAGGGTTGGACTAAATGACTTTTAAGGTCTTTTACAACTCTAGAATATCATGATACCCTGTCACTTGAATTCATATAGATATGGATACTTTCTCAAGCTTTTCAATTCATTTACTGTTGGTAGATTGTAAACTTTTTTACAGGAAGGAAGGAAAGCAAGAAGGCGGGAAGGTAGTCAGGAAACAAGCATTTATTAAGCAACTGCCATGTGCCAGGCATTGTACTAAGCACTTTACAAATATTATCTCATTTGATTGTCACAACAGCCCTGGGAGGTAGATGCTGTTATTATCATCCCCATTTTACAGTTGAGGAAACTGAGGCAGACAGAGCTTAAATGGCTTTCCTGGAGTCACACAGCAAGGAAGTGCCATAGAATAATTTTGAACTCCCATCTTTCTGATTCCAGGCCCATTGCTCTCTCCATGACGCTACCTAACTGTCTTGGGCAATTTTTAAAGGGAAAGAGCGTAGGAGACTCAGCATTGTACACAGTGCCCCTGAACAAATTAGGCACTCAGTAAATGTTTGTTTAATTGAACCTGTGAGATGAGTGAGTCAAGAACTATTATCATACCTTGACTAATGGAGAATTAAGAAATGTAGTTTGATTGACTTGACTGATGGAATTGAGAATTGAGGTCTAATAGCTCCGAATTTATGTCTTGAATTCTAGCAATTATTTTTCACTCCTCTCCTAGCTCCACTGCTGACTTTCTGTTTTGCAGCCTGTCCTCACATTCCTACTCACCCTGAAACATTTCTTGCCCTTGTGGGATCTTCCTCTAATTGGTAAATTCCTCCCACAAAGTTCATTTTTAGCAAATGTCCAGGCCAGTCACACTCACTCCTTCCCTCCTCTGCACAGCTCCTGATTCTTGGACTTCTCCAAGTTCCCACTCCAGTTCTTCCCCTCCCAGCCTCTCAGCAACTGGCTTTCTTTTATATATTGTCTTCCCTCTTTAGAATGTAAACTACTTGAGGGCAAGGACTATCTTCATTTTTGCTTGTTCTTTGTATTCCCAGTGCTTAACACAATGTACATAATAGCACTTGAAGAAATGCTCATAGATTTGGCTTGACTTGACTAGCATAGAGCATATATTTTACACATATCTGGGCCTATTTCATCAGTCTCATTCATGAGGGTCCCAGATAAAAAGCTTTTGGTTGTGTAGGAGGCAAGAAATATCCCTGATAACATTCAGTCCTGTACAAAGATGATGTGAATTTCAGAGGGGCGGATTCTGAATTTTGGGCTAAGTAATGATGACAGTAAGATTGATGATCAGAACTGATATTTATATGCCATTTAATATTTGCAGAACACTTTACAAGTTGATATTCCCAACAATTCAATGAAGTAGGTACAAGAGGTATTTTTATTTCCATTTTACATATGAGGAAGCTGGGACTCAGAGAAATAACATGACTAGACCATAGTCACACATTAAATAAAGGTCAGAGGTTGTTTTTGAACAGATTTTCCTTATTCCAAGAACAGGACTCTGCAAACTATGATTTAACACAAATCATTTTAATGAAAGAAGGACCAGATCGTCTCAAAGTGAATGTAACATTTTTTCTTTTGAGTATTCTTGTGGAAATGTCGGAAGTACAGGGGTGAGGGTGGGAAGAGTAGTAGGGAAGGGTAAGAAATGGGAAGATTGTCTCAAAACTTTTTTTGTTTTTGTTTCTTCTTTCTCGAGATTCATTCCATTGGTCATAATTCTTCTTTACAACTTGACTATTGTATAAATAAGTTCAATGCGAAGTTATATGTAGAAGATATATCGGATTCCATGCCATCTTGGGGGGGTGTGGCGGGAAGAAAATCTGGAACTCAAAATCATGCAAAACTGAGCGTTGTAAACTAAAAATAAAAAATCTTAATTTAAAAAAAAAGAGATGTAAAAGGCAAATAGCTGTCTCCTCTGCAATCCATGGAGTCGGCACAACAAATATTTGTCAGATACCTACTGTGTGCAGAACATTATATAGACACAAAGATTAGATGTGACACATCTCTTACTCCTTTAAAGAGTTTACAGTCTAGTAGAGGGATGTGAAACACATAAAAATGAATATGATAAAAATAATACAAGATAAGTGTCAAGAAATTGCTCTATGGGGTGTGAAGGCGGAAAAGTTTTTAAAGATTGTTAGGAGCTGGGAAGGCTTCCACAAATGAGTGAGCAGAATCATGGAGGGTCCCAAAGCATAGTTCATTTTGCTGAAGCCTAGATGATGTATATGAGAATAGTATGAGACTATACTAGAAAGAATGGATTGTACTAGATTGTGAAGAGTCTTGAGTCCTATATAAAGGAGTTTGAATTTGTCAGCATATAATCAGGAGCCATTCCAGGGTTTTGAACAGAGGAATGACAAGGCAAAAGTTATGTTGAAAAAGTTTAGTCTGGCAGTGCTGGGAAAGATACTTTGGCAGTAGGAGAGAACAGAGATAGGAAGACTTGTCGATGGGGGTCTTGCAATAATTCAGGTGAGTGGCAATAAGGGCCTGAATTAGGGTGGTGGCAATAGGAATAGAATAGAAGTGATTGATGAGAAGGAAAATGTGAAGGTAGAATGAGCAAGATTTGATAACTGACTGGACATGAGAGGAGAGAATGGGAAGAGCTGATTGTTCTATTGATTTCAACAAACATTATTAAATCCCCACCATTTGCAAAGCGGTGTGCTAGGCATCGGGGATGCAAAAATAAAAATGAAATCATCTCTGCCCATGAAGAGCTTATACTTTCCTAAGAGGACAGTATATGGACAGTTAAGTACCTACAGAAGAATAGAAAAGAATTTTAAGAGAGAGAAGACAGTGATCGGGAAAATCAGGGCAAACTTAGTATAGAACATAGGACCTCAACAATGTTTTTGAAGAAGCTACTGATATTGGTTAACACTAGGCACGATGGAATACTGGCTGAATACTAGTGCCACTAACAAATATTGAAGTGAGGGAAAAGGGATAGATTCTGACAGAAAGATAATAAGCTCAGTTTGGAACATGTTGCATTTGAAACTCTGTCTAGTCCTGGAGAGGTATTAAACTTAGAAGAAGTGTCAACTTCTTGTTACTGGACTAATTTTATTGACTTTATTTGAGACATGGTTCTCTGTAGTCCAATCCAGAATCATTTTATAGCAAAAAGAAGGCCCTTGTTGCTACACAGGGAAGAAGAGAGCAAAGCGAGAAAATAGAGTAATAGATGTCAAAATGTAGTTATCTGTTGTACATGATGTATTAGCCCCATTTGTAACTGGTGTCTGGATACTATAATATGATGTGTTCTTGTGCCAGGAATGGAAGGAAGGATGAAAGGAAATAAGAAAGAAATGAAAGAAGGAAATAAGTACCTATTATGTGCCAAGCATTCTGCTAAGTGTTTTGTAAAAATTATTTAATTTCATCCTCACAATTACCCTGGGAAGTAGGTGCTATTATTATCTCCAGTTTATGATTGAGGAAACTGAGGTAAAGAAAGGTGCCCAGGGTAGTACAACCAGCTAATGTCAAACTATTTGAACTCAAATCTTCCTGACTCCAGGCATAATACTCTGTCCAACACCACCTAGGTAAAAAATAATAAAAAAGTTTATTGACAATGGCTTCACATCTTAAAGGGGACTTAATGATATTTGGCTACATCCATCATTTTGGAAGTGAGGAGATGAGGAAACTTAAGCTTAGAGAGGTAAGTGACTTGTCCAAGGTAGTACAGGAAAATACATGATGGGCCTAAGGTTTAAACTAAACTCCAAGTTCAGTACTCAAAGTTTAATCCTTTTTCCACTATATGACCTTGCCCCCCAGGGATAATAGACTCACAGTGGAGGCAATATAAAGCTGAGAAATGAGTTTAGGGATTCAATTGTTTAAAGAATATAAAGAATATAAATATCAGTTCTCTGAAATGAAGAGGAATTTAAAGGGCAGGAATCACCATTTGGTCTTAATTGGTTCCGATAATATGAGGTTAACTAACTGTAGAATAATATGAGGTTGACTAATTGTAGACTAACCACTTCATGCATGCAAAAGTACTGATAACTTATGATGATTTGTTAATGGGTTACTTGCTTTGCAAATCTCACTTCGTTTCTTCTCAACTGTAATGAGATTCCTTTGTTAACATCATTATCTTGTTTTACTCTTATTCCTGCTGACCAAGAGCAGGAAGGAGGGGCTTTTAAAATTAAAATGATTAATTGTGTCCCCTCAAAGCCAGCTCATCTATCAGCCAGAAAAAAGAGCAAATTTAGAAAAAGATGAATAAAGGATGAATATTTGACATGTTCTGTCAATTACTATCTCTCTCTGCCATTATCCTACTTCTTTACATTGAAAGCATGCTTTTCTTCTTAAGTTTTCAAAGAAACAATGTTCTATCTCCTCTTTTTACAATGTGGTAATCACATTGTGAATTAGCCAGTTATGCTTTAGATATAATCCAGAATTTACAGATTTTTGGAATTAGGATTATGACTCACTTGAACTCTCTTAGTATTATGGAAAAGAGGAAAAATGTTATATCAATGTATTTTGCTATCCAAATTCATATTTAAAGTAATAGCCCATTTATTTTTTCTTTTTTTTTTACATCTTTATAAAATTTTTATTTTATTTTTGATTCATGGAATAAAATTAGCATTTTCATAACATAGTTCAATAAAAAAGATGATTGCACATGAAATTGCAAATCTACTATGCCCAATTTGCTATTCTTTTTAAATATACAACAAAATTATCATATAAATTTCTTTTTTTTTCCCCTTTTCCCCCTGTAAGGGCAAAGTGGGACTTTTTACTGTTTTTCTTTTTGGAGTGCTTTTTAGCACTAAGGCAACCAAATGCCTTTCATTGAGCCTTGCCTTTGTTTGTAGGAAGGCCCACGCCCTTTTGCTAATTGAGAGGTGTGAAGTCCTTGGGCCTTGAAAAAGGGTATGCATACTCTGAGGTTAGCATTTTGTTTGGGGCTCACTCATTGGAAGAGTGTTGGTGTGGAGACTCTGCATAGTCATTATGGAGCCCCCTAGCTTTGAAAACCCAGATATTGGTGCTTCTCTCTCTGGTAACTATGTATATATATAGCTTTGGTCAGACAGCTAGAAGCCTGCCTGTTGATTTGTGTTATTTGCTCTGTTTATATTTTCTCTGTTTGTAATTTCTGTTTGTATTTGTTTTAAAGTTCAGGTTGCTGACTTTTCCCCCTGAAATAAGTGAATGATATATGTATGTTTAATTAAGGTGAGTCTGTAAACCCCTTAAAGTTGCTTTCCTTAGAAAAGCAGATCAAAGAACTGTGCTAGCAGCCCTCCTGTGTGCTGGTGTTATTGGTCTTGTTGTTGGTCTTACACCTTCACAGCAGCTGCTAGTAACATTGTTGTTACACCCCTCTTTTTTCTTCCCTCCCCACCCTGCCCTAGAGATGGCTGCCATTAAACAGAAATATACACATGTGTGTATGTATGTGTGTGTGTGTATATATATATATATGTGTGTGTGTGTGTGTGTGTGTGTATAGATATGTAAAATTATTCTATACAAACTTCTATTTCTCTGGATGCAAAAAGCCTCTTTCTCATATGTCCTTTACAGTTAATTTGGGTATTTATGATAAACAAAATAACTTTCACTCAAAGTCATTCTTAAAACATTGTTGTTACTGTATACAATGTTCTGTTGGTCACACTCATATTATAGCCCATTTATTATTTAAACTAATAGCCCATTTATTTTCACTGTGATGTAATTATTGAATTGTCAATCTGGTTGATAATTTATTGGATAAAAGAATCATCTGAATCTGAAACTGAACTTCCAGATTAAGTCTATCTATACAGGAGTTAGGAGCCCCCCAAATAGAAAGCTACCATTCCAAACTATATTCCACAAGCCCCTAGCAGTGTGTTTATTTTTACCATGCATGCAAAAGGGAATGTTTATTTCAGATGAAAAGCATTTAATGAAATAGCATTGTAATAACCCTCTACCTCACAGACAAAAAACACCTCCCTCCCCCTCTGAAATTCACACTCACATAACTACACAAACACCCACAGTGCGGAGAGTGAACCCACATGGGGTCATGCATGAGGCATATACAAGTAGGGAGTGTGTGTGTGGCCCTAGAACCTTCTTGGAGGGGCAGGTACAAAAGAAATATGTATAGTTAGGACACAGGTAGACAGGAGTAAATAATTCTGATTTGACAGTGTCCTAATGCTACTCATTGTACCTTCTCCCTGTTGGGCATCACTCTACTTGTTCTCCATTAGTCAATATCTCTCTGCTTCAGTTAGTCTTTAGTTATACAGCTACTTTTAGGATTACCTAATCTTCTGTTTACCATTCCCTGGGGAAGCTATGGTTAATAAGCCTTTCCACTGGAGAGGAAGGATGAAACCCTTTCCAGTGCCCTCGACTGAGCCTCAGCTAAATTTTACTGCTGGAATGTTACCATCAAGGCCTCCTGACAATCTACCATCTTTTTTTGGAGGACAGGTAGGGGGAGAAGCTGGCTATATGATATATCTCTCAGCCACTATAGGCCATTTTCCTTCAGCTGGGCTTCACCAGAAGGTAGCAATGATTCTAACTTAGATCATGTCTTCTCTTCAAGTTATATTATTCTCTATGGTCCCCTCTGACTTGATTAGTTCAGCTCTCATCTGACTGATGACCAGGAACTAATTTTAGGTCTTATTTCTTATCATACCTCCTTTTTGTAGAAAATATTTCCAGCACTCTACTTCTGCAAATGTTAAGTCCATTCATTGCTATGCAAATCACAAGGGTTGGTCTTGTAGAAGGAGACTGAAAAGATTGGTGACCTTCGTCTCATTTCCCCTAGCCACAAATCACAATCGGTCTCTCTGAGATCTCTCAACTTATATAATGATTGTATTGAAAGGAAAAGAAAACAAACAAATAAAAACCTCAAATAAGTAAGATTTTTCAAAGGATGAATATTTTTGAAACATCAAAATGAAAAGGAAAAGGAAAAGCATTTCATCAAACAACTCAGAGCCTCTGAAGAAAAATTCTTATATTCCAATATTATTATTTTTTTCTTTATTGTAACAAGAAATGATCCATATTTTATAGTGCTTTATAATTACAAATACTATCATATGTAACAAGAAGAGCAACTTACTGTGTTCCAGCTACTGTGCTAAGCACTTTACTATTATTATCTATTTGACACAACAACTCTGGGATGTAGGTGCTATGATTATCCTAATTTTACAGATGAGGAATTGAGGCAAAGAGATAAAGTGATTTGTGCAGGGTGGCACTGCTAATATGTGTCCAAGGCTCGGAACTGAATTCAGGTCTTCCTGACCTCAGGCCCACCACTCTATCCACTGTGACACCTAGCTGCCCATGCCCCAGCAAAATTCTATGTGGGAAGCGTTTACGTAATATTACATCAGCTTTTTAAATGAGGAAACTAAGCAGAGGCTCAGAGAGGCTGTATTATTTGCTCAAGGAAACCAGTTATGACGTGAATATCTGGAACTAAAACCCAGGTTTTCTGATTTCAGGTCCAGATTGTGTATCTGCTAACCCTTTTGATCCACCAAGCAAATTTATTTATATCCTGATAGCTCTGAATTTTTGTAAAATTGAGTTTTCTTGTGTAAGATTTGACTGTTATCACCTAACTTTTCTAAATTCATTTTCTGGCTCCTTATCAGGAAGGAGAAGGGAAGCTGGAACAGATTAGCTTCTGAACTGGTGCTGACAGAAATGTAAGTAACTAGGAAGCAACTTTCTTTCCACCTTTCGCAATTATCGTATAGCCAGGAAATAAAAATGAAGAAGTCACATTCATTTCAAAAGCATCTGGAGAATGCGGAACTGCAGGCATGTACATTGATCAGCTCAGCTCTAGTCCACTTTCTTCAAAGTACGATATGTAGAATAATCTATATATAGAATATAGAATAAAAAGAAAGGCCACTCAGAGGAAGCAGCATTGAATGCCAATGCTGATCTGTCTTCATAAAAACTGTTGCCCATTCTCCCCTTTTCTGCTTGAAAAGAACATTTTAGAATGAATTTCACTTGTTACATTTATGGGGAGGTCACTATTCTATGTACTCTATTCCTGAAGTAACTTGTTTCACTGCCTTTTAATGTGGAAAAGGAACTGAGCCTATTTGCATATATTATTTTACATAATATCTTTGAGTAATCCTGTTTCTAAATTTATACAAATAAAGCCCTTCTCCTGTGCTCACATTCTATCTTTGCAAGACTAGTTGATTTCTTTTCTAGTCTTCAGTTTTCTATTTGAAATTAGAATTTTAAGACTGATAAGGATCCCTTAGAGCCATGATATCAAACTCAAATAGATATGGATCCCTGAGGGGCAGGCTGCTTGTGGACTTAGAAAAAAATCACAAATCAACATTATCTGTGTAGAATTGTATCTTGGTTTATTTTGTTAAACATTTTCCAATTATATGTTAATCTGCTTATAGCTGCACTTGGTAATTTTGCAGGCCACCTGAGTTTGACATCTCTGCCTGTGATCTACCCTCCTACCCCAGACCTTTAATTTTTTTAGATGAAAACTCTGAGCCTCAGTGTGGTTAAGTAAGCTGCTTAAACTCACAGTTAGTGTCAGAGCCAGCATTAAACCCAGGACTCCTACCTCTTAAGTCATTATGATTTCCACACTGCCCTTCTGTGGAGTTCCCAGCATTTCATGGTTGATCTTGACACCTACCACTTTTTTTTTCCAAACCAACACCAGCTAAATATTTCATATAACAGACTGCAGTGTGGTTTGGCACAGCCATATTTTTTTGTTTGTTTGTTTCTGATGGCTAAAATCCAAAGGCAAAAGAAGAGTATATTTCTGAAAATTTAGTTTAATTCATGAGAGCTTAAATATACTAAAACAATTTTGATGCAAGTCTCTTTGCATCAAAGTGATTTTATTGGTGTTTATAGTTTTTAAAACATTCAGTTGGAGTTATAAAAGCTCTTGTCTGAGCTAAATAAACAGCACATTGGAACAGCATGTAGCCAAAACCTCTTATTGCTGAGTTTACCCTTCTCCAATCCAGATAAAAAGCAGTCCATAATCCCTAACAAAAGATATAGACAGTTATATATTATGCTGAACTATAATATGTAGATAAAAGAGAGTTCATGGCTGTAGAGAAATAGTAAAGTTCAATAGTAACAGCTGTAGCCTGTATAAATCATCAAATAAAATGTGAATCAGAAAGTATTATAATAACCAACTTGTGTGAACCCCTGATGTTTTAAATTAGCCGTGAAATGTGACTGGCTTTGTAATATTTTGGTTCCTCTAAAAACCCAGGCTTTTTATACCTACTCCTCCTATTTAGCCTTAGCCCAGCAGGTTTACAAAATGATTGATTTGCAACCACTTGCAGGGTTAGTTATTCCTCTCAGCAAACACAAAGGAGAGGAAAACATTATTAATCCCCATTTTATGGATGAAGGAATTGAGGTATATAGTGCTAATAGGAGGGTTATATTTGGCCATGCCTTGAGATTTTTAGTATCAGCCTGAAGTCAAGTTAGTAACTTGGTTCAAATCAATTCTACAAATTTGAATTGAGAACCTACTATGTGCAAGATGCTGTGCTGAGGCAATAGGAATACAAAGATGAAAAAATGTCACAAACTCAACTTCAAAGAAATTAACAGACCAATGGGACAAGATGACACAAACATAGGCAGACTATGAAATGGAAAGGTTAGGGGAAAAGGAGAAACAGAGTGATGTCGCAATAGAAAGATTGTTACATTTGGAGCCACAGGGCATCAGTTCTAATGCTCGCTTTGTCTGATAAAAAAAAAAATAATTGGGAGGAGTGGCTTACAACCCATTCAGAACCAAATAATTTTCTATGTCCTTAATATCTTATATGGTACCAAAAATGGGGGAACCAAGCTTTGTTTACTATTATCATTGAAACTACAAGCCATTTCTCAAGGAACCTATTTTAAAGCATATGTGTAGCTATTTTGTTAATTCTGGGATTGCTGTGATTCTTCAGAATGTACTTTTTTTTTCTTCATGTGAGAGATTTTAAATTACTTTTTTTTGCGATGTTATCTATATCCCATGGAATGATGTTGACTGATGGCATAAAGCACCCTGGGGTCAGTAGAACAGTCAGATGCTCCCTTAATTGTCTTACCCAACATTTTTATGTTTGACCTAGAATGGGTGGACTCCCTTGAAGCAATTGTTGACTGCTGAGATGAACCATCTTCTTCAGGGTTCTCAGGTATTGCCAAACACTACATTAACATAATAATGTCTGATAATTATGGCGTTGAGACTGACCTATGGTATTAATGATACAAGGGATTCCCATACGAGGAAGCTCCCTCTACCAATGCAATTTGGCAACTACTCTGCAATTTATAGTCTTAAAGAGTTGTTTAGAGCACTGAGGGGTTAAGCGGTTTGTCCAGGGTCACACAGTCAGGATGTTAGAGGAGGAAATTCAACTCAGCCCATCCTGGCTCTGAGGCCAGGTCTCTGTCCAATACTCCATGCTGATTCTTACTTGTACAGCTTTTCATGCTGACATTTACATGGTTGTGTGAAGTCCTTTACATACCTTATCTCACTATCTCTTAATAAGTAGGTAGTATAGATCTCTTTATTTTATTTTACTTATTTTACAGACTAGGAAATCTCTGAATACACCATACGCACAAATACATGTGTGTATATACATGTTTGTATGCACAATGTGCATGTATACGTATATGTATGATATTTATGCACATATTTATCTACATGTGTAGGGTTTGATGATAAGACAGAAAGGAGCTCATGCGTTTGCATCATTCAGTTGCCTTCAAAGTGCTATCTTCAGGATTACTTGAACCATTTCTCTACTTTTTCCTAATTTTTGTCAGAGGGTGGAAGTGGGACTTTTTTCCTTGAAAGTGATTGGCCCGGGGGCTTTTTGTCAAAAACTGCCTGGATTCACTGTGTGTGTGAATCCATAGCGTTCAATGTAGCCATTTTTGCTTTCTTCACATGTTGTATGAATCTAAGGAGAATTTATTAAGCACCTACTATTTACAAGTCACTGTTCAGATGCTGGGGATACAAAACCAAAACCAAACAAAGAAAAATAATACATGGCAAGTGAGGGAAAGGAAAGAACGAAGCATGATTCCAAAGTTGCACACCAAGATGTCCAGAAGTTTAAAGAAACTGTGGTATAAGAGGTAAGAAAATGAGTTTCATTTTGAACAGGCTGGATTTGGGCTGCTAATGTCACATTAGCTGCTGTCTTGTAGGAAGAAGGTAAAAATGAGGAAGTGGGAAAGCGTGCCAAGCATGCAGACAGCCAATAAAAGGCATAGAATCAGTAGGTGGAGTTTCCCTAATGGCCACAAAGGCATTCTCTTAGAAAGCAGTTGATAGATGTATCTTCTGGTATGCCAAGTTCTTGTAATATTGACTACACATTGTTATCACTGACTACCATGTTGTCTTACTGCATTTTGTAAGGAAATAGATGTAGCCATGAATCCTGGGACTGATGAGCTATGATTTTATCAGTGTGGTTATTTCCTTTAACAATGCAAGTCCTCCTGCTTCCTTGATGTAAGGATCAGTTGCATTGGTGGCTTTTACTTGTCAAGGATATTATAGATGAGAGATGTTTCAGGCACGGGTTTAGCTAGAGGTCCTCTAAGATCCTTTCAAGTCTAGGATTCCAGGAGATCTAGAACCTTTCACCAGACAGCTCATGGCCTCTCTGTGGATGCCTGGAATGGGGATCGGGCCTGAGCAAGGCAAGAGTAAGTAAGTACCTACTTTGTCCTAGGTACTGTGCCAGGTGCTAGGCCTACAAAGACAAAAAATGAAACAGTCCCTGCCCTCACAGTCCTAACATTCTATTGAACGTATGGATTTCTTACAACCACTGGGCTTCAGTTTTTCTTTCTGGAAAATCAGAGGGTAGGGTGGATTAGATAAAAACAAATGGCCCTCCCAGTTATAAAGTAGTATGATCCTAAAGGTGTTCAAGAGGCTTGTAGAATCACTGAATTAAAATTTTAGATGAGAATTAGAATTTGGGAGATGGAAGGGCCTTCAGTGGCCATATAGTCCTACTGATACGTGAACGGAAACCCCACCATAATACGCTTGACCAGAGGTCGTCTGGAAAAGGCAAGGAGAAAAGAGAAAATGGAAAACAAAAAGAGAATGAGAAGAGAGAGAAAGGGAAAGAGAGAAGAAGGAAGTCCAAACTAGGGGAAGAATGGAGGAAGCCTGTAGCATCACTCAGAGGCATTAGTACCACAGCTTGCCTAATCTAAGCTCAAAGGAATCAAACCAATAAATAACAAGACTCTGAACTAGTTTTTCTGCAGCTGAAAATGATTTAATATCAGTTTGGCAGGTGTTGAGTTTCATGAATTATTCAGTGGATCCCTTTGGGTATTACCTATAGCCTTTTAGTTATATGACCCAACTGATACTCATAATGTCATTTTTTTGGCTAGTGGAAACCAATCAATGCAGTGAGGTACTGGTGGGAGAAGACATGTGAAATGTAGCTTTTCTCCATCTGGAAAGTTATTTCAGTCCATAAAAAACCCTCTGACATATGAACATGCACCTCTGATATGTATGGTAGGGCACTTAGCCTATCAAGTTTAGCTTTGTTTACTAATGACTGTAGAAGCAAGTTCCACAATCATAAAAGCTAATAAATAATAATAATACATGTAGCTAATCTCTTTGCCAAAATGAAAATTCCTTGACCGTGTCTTATTTTTTATTGATCCCTGCCCCAAATATACTATTAGAGGAAGAATAAATATGGATAGTTAATAAGACGTCAGCAGAAATCAATATGTATTTATTTACTGGCTGGGCTTAATTTAAGGGGAAAAAAGGAAAACCCATGTTGAAAAGGGTAAAGCTTCAATTTATTTGTGTATTTCAAGGATTAGCTAGGAAGTGGGGTTTGTCCAAGTTCATGTTGCCTGATAGGTCACTGGAGGGAGCTCTAACTTCATAACAAATCAAGGTGGGGATGGAAATCTTCCTTTGTTCTCAAATGTCATATAGAGCTAAGGAAGCTAGAAAAGGGTGGGGGGAGAAAGAAAATCAAATGATAAATACAAAAAATGTCTGGAGAAGAAAAAAATGCCTTTTATTGGTCTGCTCCATAGCACATTTGCTTGCAAACAGAGCAGGCCTTACCATCCAATTCCTGCAGTGCTTAGATGAGTTTAAAAATAAGTGTTCATGTCCAGTGAGAATCTCTCTTAAGTGAGCTGCTTTGCATGAAAAATAATGAAAAAGAATGGATTTTATATCTCTTCCCAGACCTTTTTTTAAATGGTAACAATGGGGAACCGAGGCAATTCTTCCTGTAATGGCCGGTTAGGAAGAGTCTAATAACAATCTGGTTCCAATTTTCACAGAATCTATGTGACAAGCCCCTGTGTGCAGTAAAGCAAGGCAGTGATTTTGTACCGGGGTAGTGGATGGAATTGGGATGTGAGCCTTGGTAACACCACTTCTGTAACTTAGTCTCATTAGCCTTATGACTACTTTGGACTTTAGAGGCAGTATGATGGATGGGAAAGTACACTAATCTTCAGAATCAGGATACCTGGGTCCTAGCTTGGCTACTAATTGTTGGTGTCACATTGCTTTTCTAAGCCTCAGTTACCTCTTCTTCTAAAGGAGAATGTTGCGACTAGATGAGCTCAGAGGCCCTTTATAGCTCTAAAGCTCTTTGAATAGCAAATGGAACTTGTAAATTCATTTTTCTCCATTGTTAGCTGGCTATAACAAAGCTTCTGATTTACATCAGATGTTTTCTTGAGCATATTAAAGGAAAGGAAAGGAAAGTCTCTGCTACTTATATACACAAAAGAATGCAGTGGCAATACTACAAAATAGTGGAAGACATCTCTGTCTTTGCTCTAAATGGATTTTTATTTGGAGGTGGCAGATCTACATGGTGCCTTCAGTATGGTTCCAAAAAATGCTTAATAGAATGGAAGAGGTAAGTCCAGTATCACTACTGTTTCTGAGAAATCTGCATCAAATTGCCAAATAAAGAATGATGACAACAATAATTTTTCAAAACTGTTTTAAAAGTAATGATGGATGAAAGGGTGAAAAAGAGGGATGACTAGGAGAAGGAGGAAAGGAGAGGCAGAATAGGAAAAAAAATTTTCTCACATAAAAGAGGTATGCAAGGAAGAGCTTTTACGGTGGAGGGGAAAAGCAAGGCACCATACTTGAGCTTCACTTTCATCAGAATTGGTTCGAAGAGGGAAGAGTATATATACATACCCAGTCCTGTATAGAGATCCATCTTACCCAATAGAGAAGTAGAAGGGGAAGAGAAATAGAACGAGGGAGGGAAGATAAAAGGGAAGGATTAAGGAAGACAGTGATCAAAGGCAAAACAGATTTTTAAGGAAGGACAGGATAAAAAGAGAAAGAAAAGAATAAACAGAAGAAAATGGGATGGAAGAAAATACACAGTTAGAATTTATAAGTGTGAAAGTGAATGGGATGAGCTCACCCATAAAATGAAGCAGATAGCTAAATGGATTAGAAGTTAGAATCCAACAATATATTGTTGTAATGTTGATGGGATAATAAGATCTTCCCCACCCATTAATGGGTCTCATGTGGAGCCTAAGGAAGAGCTTGCTTAGAGGAGTCTTGCTTGTAGGAAGGCTTTCTCACCTTTTGGTACTAAAGCTAATTAGGCATCGAGTCATGAGGGTTCTGATGCCTTCTGGCTCTGAGCCTATTGGCCAAAAGTGTATATATACTCTGAGGCGAGGTTTTGCTTTGGGGGTTCACTTATGAGAAGGATCTTTTGATTTCCTGGTTGAGACTCTGAGTAGCAATATGTTCAGGATCCCCACATCCCCCACTGCTCAGATGTAAAGGCTCTCATCCAGTCATGTATATAAAGTGTATAGCAATATTGCTTTGATCAGGCAGTTAAAAGCCCTGTCTGTTGGTCTTTGTGTTAATTTCTCTGCTTGTATTTTCTCCAACGTTCAGAGGGCTGACTTTTCTCCTAAACTAGTGAATGTGATTAAAGAAGAGTGTTGACCTCTTTAAAGTTGCTTTCCTTTAAAAGCAGATTAAAAAACCTGTGCTAACAGGTCATCCTGGGTATGCTAGGGTGCTTGCTGCTACAATTGTTTAGAGGAGACACACTTGAAACAAAGATACACATAGAATTAAAATAAAGGGCTGCAGCAGACTCTAATATGCTTTAGCTGAAGTAAAAAAAAGGCAGGGGTAGCAATCATGAACTCAAAGCAAAAGCAAAAATAGAATTAATTGAAAGAGATAATCAGAGAAACAATATTTTGCTAAGGCGTGTCATAGTGAAGTAAATATAAAAAATTTTACAGCAAGTTTCTCTGATAAAGATTTTATTTCTCACTACATAGAGAACTGAGTCAAATTTGTAAAAATAAGAACCATAGCCTAATTGATAAATGGTCAAAGCACATGAATAAGCAGTTTTTAGAAGAGGAAATCAAAGCTATATGTAGTTATATGAAAAAATGCTTTAAATCACTATTGATTAGAGAGATGCAAATTAGAACAATTTAGCAGTACCACCTCACACCTACCAGAAATGAAAAATGCTAGAGAGGATGAAGGAACATAGGTACACTAATTCATTGTTGATAGAGTTGTGAACTGGCCCAATCATTCTGGAGAACAATTTGGAACTGTACCCAAAGGGCTATAGAACTGTACATAACCTTTGAGACATTCCACTACTGTATCTGTACCCCAAAGAGATCAAAAAAAAAGGAAAAAGTCCTATATGTACAAAATATTTATAGCAGCTCTTTTTGTGGCAGCGAGGAATTAAAAATTAAGGAGATGCTCATCAATTGGAGGATGACCGAACAAGTCATGGCATATGATTGTGATGAAGTACTTTTGTGCTTTAAGAAAATAATGAGGGGGTGGTTTCAGAAAAAAGAAAGCGTAGCAAGACCTATATAAACTCAGTGGGTGGGGGATGGAGAAGAAGGGAGAGAGACAATTTGAAACTCAAAATTTAAAAAGGAAGAATATTATAAATAACAAATAAAAAATAAATTGCTCAATGTTAAAAATGAGGGACAATGTATGTGTGGTGTGTGTGTGTGTGTGTGTGTGTGTGTGTGTGTGAAAGAGAGAGAGAGGCAGAAACAGAGACAGAGAGAGAGCCACAGAGATAGATAGAGAAGGGGAGGAGAAGGAAAGAAGACAATTTTAGGCATGGTAATCTATGCTATGATAGGTTGGCCTATAATTTTGACATAAAATAATCAGGAAATAAATTAAATGATGCTGGAAAGAAGATTGGGGTGAGGGTGGAAGCTGGATGATAAATGAGGAGTGCCGAAGAGTGGACAATTGGAGAACAAGTAGAAATTGAAAGGATAAGGCCAAGTTCTTTGTATCTTTTAGGTTATTGAATAAGACAAAAATCAAAAGTTTCTTGTAACTGTATCAGGAAGTTTCAGTCAGATTGACATCAAGACCTTCCACAGTTTAACTCTGAATTTCCAACTTATATCTCACTGCTAGCTTTTATTCACCCAGTTTTACAGGCAACCCAGTTACTAACTTGCTTCTCCAAATTGCTCTGTTATTTCATATTATTTTTTTTCCTTCTGTTGCCTTTCTTATACTGTTTCCTCTACCTGGAATGACCACTGACCATGCTACCTATTTAATGCATACAAATTTATCAAGGCTAATTTGAAATATCTTCTCTTTTCTGGAAGCTTCTTCTGGCACTCATAGTCAGAAGGAATTTTTCTATCCTTTGAAATCACTTAACTCTTTGAACCTCTCTTTTTAACTTGTGTACTTCTTTTCAGCTTTACTACACTTTAATGCCATTAAGATAGAAACAAGGTCTTGTCTTCTTCATTTTTCTATTCCCCATATCCTCATAGTTTCATTTCCCTCCCAGTTATGTTTCTGACTCTCCAGACTTTACCACCAGGACTCAGTTTCTTTCTCATCCTGGGACATCCCTCCACCATGTCAGCTTCCTTCTCCCATCAGTGAGTTCCTTCTGAGGGCCCTCATTTTGGGATAGGCCCAGGTCAACCATATTGCATTCTCTTCCCAGGTATGCTGCTGGTTCTCTGGACTTTATCACTATGACAGCTATCTTTTCACACTGAAGCTTTTCTTAGTGCCTGGGACCTTCTTGCCCTAGAACATCTCCCTTCTCTGGGAGATGAGTTTCTTCCAGAGTCCTGTTTCTGAGTTCCCCTTTTATGTTTTGTCTTCCTCCATTAGAAAACAAGCTTCTTGAGGGATGGGATTATCTTTCTTTTTGTTTGTATTTGTATCTTCGATGCTTAACAAAGTGCCTGGCACACAGTAAGCACTTAATAAATGCCTGTTGCCTCCTTCACCATAGCAGCTAGCACAATCAATCAATAAGTATTTAGTAAGCCCTTACTATGTGCCTGGTGATAAGGGCTTTATCTGTTACAAGCACATAATATTTGTTGAATCAAGTTGAAAGCACTGCCCTTAAAGGTCTTCCACAGCTTTCCAGTGGTTAAGAGGCCTTTTATTTAACTTAGATACAGCCTATGATAATTAAAATAAAGAAATGGCTGTAGTTTCCTGCTGCATAGTATTTCATAATCTGTTTAGTGCTTTCCTCATATTTCTTTCTAACCAGAATTATTTATCCATTAAAGACTTTTTGCTGGTGAAGTTCAACAAAATAAGCCCCCAGGAAAATGTAACCATGACACCACTCTTTTTGATAGGACAACAAGCCCATGATTTTCCTGGACAGGATTCATTGATTCATGTAGAATGACTTTATGGCAGATTTCCTTGGCACTCATTTTTACTCTATCTCAGGGTTCCAATTAAAGTGCTTGAATATTTTTTGATACTGTATCTCATTATGTGCACTAGCTAGAGATGGTACATTGGCAAGTCACAGCTGTAAATTGGGCCCTGCTGTTCACAAAACATTATTTTCTCTGTAACAGAGCCTTCCTCTCGGAATAGCCATTGTCACCATTGTTTATTGCACCTCAGAATGTTGTTCTGCTATTGAGGAAACAGAAATTGAAGACCGAAACACAGGGAAACAGCTAGTAGTCCAGTTTAACTGGAATGCAGTTGATGAGTGGGGATGCTGGAGCCAGATTGTAGAAGGCTTTAAATACTCAGGCTGAAGGGTTTTACTAGCTGGGTGACCCGAGGCAAATCTTTTAACATCTGTTTGCCTCAGCTTCCTCAACTGCAAAATGGGGATAACTTTGCAGGGTTGTTGTGAGGAACAGATGAGATAATATTTGTAAAGCACTTAGCATTGTACCTGGCATAGCACTGTGTAAATGCTTATTCCCATACTTCCCTTCCCTTCCCAAAAGAAGATAAAGCAATGCACCTTTGTCCCTTTGCTTCAAGGGAGGTGGTACTGTAATGCCAGAATTGGTTGATCATTTGGTGAGCTTTCCTATATTGCAGTTTTCCTTCTTCTTCATTGTTTATTCTTTATTATAAGGACATTTTTTGCCCCTCATTGTTGCAATGAGGAGGGATATAATAGGAAATATAGATGATATAAAACAAAATATATCAATAATAATTTCTAGGAATAATTACTTGGCCAAAACCAAAAGAAAAGGCACATAAAATGTAAGCACTGTCCTTAATCCTTCCAACTCTTCCTATCTAAAACCATGTTGTTCTCTAAAAAAGGCTAATTTAGTGAAGTTAAAATCTGGGGTACCTGGGGGCACATTACAAACACTTCTCTTCACCTGTAATGAAAATAGACTGGATACCTCTTTAATAATGTTCTGAGAGGTTATAACATGAGATGACCTTATACTGAGATGCTCTTAGCGTTACAGTAATGAAAACCTATAAGATAAAGTCCCACCAATGTACCTTATGTGCTTTTTACTAAATTCTGGTATGCTTAGTAGAAGCATGGGAAGGATCTATGATTTAATTGGAATTCCTTGAGTAGAATTTTCCTCTACCATGTAAATTGTAGTAAGCCTTAGAAAGTTGCCTGAGCACATAGAAATTAAGTGATTTGGCCAGGGTCATGAAGTTGGTAGATGTCAGAGGCAGAATTTGGACTCAGATCATGAAAGGACAAAGTTACTTCTAGGACCTTTTTAGCTGCAACTTCCTTGAAGCAGCTTCTTTTCCCACCCCTCCTCTACCCCAGCAAATATGGGGGATAAAACTGACACTTCCTGGTTTCCTGACATAGCTTCCTGATAATCTAGGGGCATAAAAATTCCTATCCTTTTGAATCTCCACACCCTGATGAATTACTGACCAGACTGGTTTCCCCATGAAGATGAGGGGGGAATCACATCTAGAGAAGTTAAATGCCACTGTCTCCTTGTTTCATATCCCTACTCTCTTACAGTAAAGTAAACTAAGTGAAAAATGCTCAGTGACTTGTGAGTGCCTCATTTAATCCCATTTTGGAATTTCTTTCATGAGGTGATAAATGGATTCATTCAACTTCTCTTTTACTGTCTTCTACTAGGATATTGAGGCAGTCTTCCTTCGTAATTTCTTGAAATATAATAGCTAGACTTTGATCATGGCTTTTAGGCAGTCCAATAATTCTTAAATTCTCTCTCCTTGATTTATTTTTTAGGTTAGTTGTTTTCCCAGTGGGCTATTTTACATTTTCTTCTATTTTTTCATCTTTTTGCCTTTGTTTTATTGTTTTTTGGTGTCTCATGGAGTCATTATCTTTCACTTGCACAATCTAATTTTTAAGAATTATTTACTAACATGAACTTTTGTGCCTCTTTTTCCATTTGGCCAATTCTGTTTTTTAAGTTTTTCTTTTCTTCAGTGTTTTTTTTTTTTGTCCCTTACCAAGTTAATTGTCTTTTCATAATTTTCGTGCATCATTCTTGTATTTTTCCCATTTTTTCCTCCACTTATTCCTACTCTTATTTGATTTTTAAAATCAGTTTTAGCTCTTCCAGGAATTCTTGTTGTTCCTAAGTCCAATTCACGCCTTTGAGGCTTTGTTTGTAGCTGTTTTGACATCATTGTCTCCTTCTGCATTTGAGTCTGGATCTTCCTCATTACCATAGTGTCTTTTTATGGTTAGGTTCTTTTGTTGTTGTTGTTGTTGTTTACTCATTTTTCCAGCCTATTTCTTGACTTGGAACTTTATGTTAACGTTGGGATCTATTCCTCAGGGTTGGGGTGGGGAGGGGCACTAACCCAAGCTTCAGGCTTTTTCACACTGTTTTTTTTTTAGACCTAGTTTTTGGTGTTTGGAAATTTTTGGTCCTCCCAAAGTAGTGTGGTCACTGCTCTTCTGGTCTGTACTTTGGTCCTTACCAAGGGCCACTGATCTTTTGGGAGCACAAGCCATACTAAACCTCAGGGCCCCTGCTACCTCATGACTACAAGCACTTCTCTATGCCGGAAATTGTGATCTAGAAGTGGGTATAGGTAATAGAGTAACTATTCTATGCCCAATGGCACAGGAGCCCTTTGTAATCTCTTTCTCACCCATTTACCCTCTCTGGCTTTGGCACTCCTGAAGCTGCTGTTGCCATGTCCAAGGACCACAACTGGTGTTGCCACCATCTATTCTCCAAGTCGGCACCCACCCCAGTGTCACAGATCTTTCCTCCTGGCCTCCTCAGTTGTCTTGGGCTGGAAAATGTCTCACTCTGACATTTTCTTGGCTCTGCTATCCCAGAATTTGATTTGAGGCATTACTTTAAAGTTCTTTGGATAGGAATCTGCCTTATTTAATCCTAGCATCAAACTTGAACTGCTGCATTTCTGACACAGGTCTTCTTGACCCCAGGTGAAACACTCTGTACCTTATTTCATCTGTTCAATGGATAGAAAAAGCACAGATCAGTGAAAAGAACATTGGATTTGGAGTTTGAGGATTTGGGTTTGAATCTTAGGTCTGGCACTAATTATCTGTAACACAAGGGGTTTGATTTAGATTAGAGTAGAAGAACACCATGTTCCCTTCCAGTTGCTATTAGTTGCATTATGATAAATTTACAGTGTATTTTTTCTTAAAAAAAAAAAGACAAAAACTTCCCTGACATCTATTTTATTAAAGCAATTTTTACATAGAGTCGTAGGAACTGTGAAAGCACACCAGAGAGAAAGGTGGTAATAGCAAACCAGGCAAGGACATTATACTTGGAGCATAATAACATAGTCTAGATAGATTACTACCAAGCAGGCCCAGCATTCATCACTTTTAACACACGTTCTGAAAGTCACAAATGGTTGCATTTCTAAATTGCTCCTACTAAGATATATATTTGTATTTATGCAAACAAATGTCAATTAAACAAATGTTCTGGAGGTGGTAGCTGGAGTTATTTTCCACATTATCACAAGATCTTCCCATAGGCATGAAGCAAGAGAATGTAACAATCCATTCAAACTGGGGTCTCATTTACAACTGAAATCTACCAGATTGCAAGAGGAAACAGACTACAATTCACAATTCCACTGGGCATCTTAGCTTGGCTGGATGAGTGTTCCTCTCATTATTGTGGAGCTGAGAAAAGGCGATGTGAATTACTAAGGGTTATGTTTTATAATATTTACTCTTGCAAATTGAATAATGCAAAATGAATATCATTTGCCCCTATATTTTGGGACCATTGTATGACAAAATGATACATTTTCATTGAAATATATCCAAAAAATGTTGAACTACTCCTGGTTTATTAATTTTAAACAGTCAACAATAAAGTTATGAATGCTATTGAGGCACTGCTGCTTAAGGGGGGTGAGGGGTTACTGAGGATGTAATGTTTATCAGTGGAGAGCCCAAATAAAGGGATTAGTATTGCAATTGTTACTGTCCTTTGTTCAGTCTTATTTTGGAGGCTGATGAAATCCTTTCAGAATGACTCCCTTTTCTGAAGCCTAAAAGAAGATTTTATAGACCTGCAATTAGTGTATTTTCTATGTGTGATTTTTTTTTGACTAATGAAGGCTTAAAATCAGAGGCCATACTATATTAATTGGCTATTATAGATTAATTTCACCATTTTTCTCATTAGGCAGCATGAAAAAAATAATACAATGTAGTACAGATGAATGTTTTTTTAAAACTTTTTAACATTTTTATTTAAAGTTTTGAGTTCCAAATTCCATCTCTCCCTTGCTTGCTGAGATGGTAAGTAAATCAGATATAGGTTATATGTGCTCAATTATGTAAAACATTTGCACATTAGTCATTTCGTATAAGACGACCAAAATAAAAGAAACCAAGTGAAAATAGCATACTTCAGTCAGTATTCAAACAATATCAGTTCTTTCTCTGGAGGCAGACGGTATTCATCATCATTAGTCCTTTAGGATCGTCTTGGATCGTTTTATTGCTGAGAAGAGCAAAGTCATTCATGATTCTTCCTTGAACAATATTGTTGTTACTGTGTACAATATTTTCCTGGTTCTGTTCACTTCACTATGCATCAATTCATGTAAATCTTTACAGGTTTTTCTGAAATCATCTTGCTTGTCATTCCTTTTTTTTAATTTTTAAAAATTCATTTATTTATTTTTAGTTTATCACATTCAGTTCCACAAGCTTTTGAGTTCCAAATTTTCTCCTCCCCCTCACATCCCTGTCCCCCAAGACAGCATGCAATCTGATATAAGCTCTACATATACATTACACATAGTTTCACATTAGTCGTGTTGCAAAGAAGAATTATAACCAATGGAATGAACCACAAGAAAGAAGAAACAGAGAGAGAGAGAGAGAGAGAGAGAGAGAGAGAGAGAGAGAGAGAGAGCAAGCAAATAGTACGCTTCAATCTACATTCAGACTCCATAATTCTTTCCCTGGATGTGGATAGCATTTTCCATCATGAGCCTTTTAGTGTTGTCTTAGAATTTTGCATTGCTGAGAAGAGCCACCTGCTCGTCATTTCTTATAGCACAATAATATTCCATTACAATCATATATCACAGCTTGTTTAGCCATTTCCCAGTTGATGGGCATCCCTTTGATTTCCAATGCAATATATATTTTTGTACAAATAGGCCCTTTTCCTTTTTTTTTTTTTTTTTTGATATCTTTGGGTTATAGAACTGGCAGTGGTGTTGCTGGATCAAAGGGTGTGAACAACTGGTTTTATAGCCCTTTGGACATAGTTCCAAATTGTTCTCCGGAATGGTTGGATCTATTCACAACTTTACCAACAGTGCATTAGTGTCCCAGTTTTTGCACATGCCCTCCAACGTTCAGCATTTTCCTTTTTGGTTATTATTAGCCAATTTGACTGGTGTGCAATCTGATAGATGTGAGGTGGTACCTCAGAGTTGTTTTAATTTGCATTTCTCTAAGCAATAGTGATTTAGAGATATAGATGGCTTTGGTTTCTTTGTCTGAAAACTGCCTGTTCATATCCTTTGACCACTTATCAATTGGGGAATAACTTGTATTCTTATAAATCTCAGTTCTCTACATATTTGAGAAATGAGGCCTTTGTCAGAGATACCAGTTGCAAAATCTGCCCCTCCCCCATCTTCCCCACCCCTAGTTTTCTGCTTTTCTTATAATTTTGGTTACATTGTTTGGTTTTTTTACAATTTTAAAAAATGTATATAATTAAAGTTATCTATTTTACATTTTGTAATGCTCTCCATATCTTCTTTGATCCTAAATTCTTCACTTATCCATAAATCTGACAGATAAACTATTTCATGCTCTCTTAATTTGCTTATGGTATCACCCTTTATGTGTAAATCATGTACCCTTTTTGACCTTATCTTGGTATACGATGTGAGAGTTGGTTGTGAAAAATGAATTTTCTTAATAATCAGTATCTTAGAGACTCAGAGCTCCTCCTCCCCCCCACCCCTTCTCTAAAGTTCTTCACTAGGACATTACTGATAATGAGATTGCACTGAGTCTTATCCAGGTCAAACTGCAACCCAAGCTAGAATTGATTTAATCAAAGGCATGGAAGCTCCACTGTGTTCTGCTCAGGCTTGGGTGGAGACATATTCTTCTGCCTAGATAGCCCAAGCCTGGGAGTGGTCTGGTATGGGGGGGCAGGGGTTGGTCTGATAGAATAGATATTTCCTTTGTGTGGAGATAAAATGATGGTGGGGTGATATCAGCCCCTGTGGAAAAGGTATATAAACTGGGTACACCAACCACCAAATCGAGCTCCCCTTAGGAGGGCCCAGTTCTGGATTGTAACTCCCTTGCAATGCATGTATGTATATTGCCAGTTTGAGAGAAATTAAAACATGGACACGACCTAATTGATTTGTTGCTTTCTTAGAACAAACTCGGTGAAGGCTGACATGGTATACCTAGTTTCTGCAGTACTGTTTTCCAGTTTTCCCAGCAGTTTTTGTCAAATAATGAGTTTTTGTTCTAAAAGCTTGGATCTTTGAGTTTATCATATACTAGATTACTATGGCCATTTACTATAATGTAATTTGTACCAAATCTGTTTCACTGATACTATATCGTAGTATAGTTTGAGATCTGGTATGGCTAGACCACCTTCTTTCATGTTTTTTTTTTCCATTGACATCCTTGAGCTTTTGTTCTTCCAGATGAATTTTGTTATTATTTTTCCTAGCTTTATGACATATTTTTAATAGTTTGGTATGGCACTGAATAAATAGATTAATTTAGGTAAGCTGAAAATTTTTTGTGAACATATTTATGCTTCATGTTGCCATTAAATTTGAAGTCAACTATAAGAAATAGAAAAACTTTTGTTGATTTGTAAGTTATAGTCAATTAGAAGGCATCACGGTGTAGTAGACAGACATACTGGCTGGATGACCCTGGGCAAGTCAGTTAACCTTTAAGTGCTTTGGGCAACTCCCTAAGAATATTAAGTTGTATAAATTCCAAACTGCTTTAGTAAGGGTTATTTTCCCATCATGGACAGCTAGGTGGTATAGTGGAAAAAATGCTGGGCTTGGAATCAGGAAGACTCATCTTCCTGAGTTCAAATCTAGCTTCAGACAATTACTAGCTGGATGACCCTTGGCAAGTTACTTAATCTTGAAAAAGGAATCAATGATACCTGAATGCTTGTTTATCTGTATTTTGAGGATTAAAGATGGCCATAGGCACTGGTTCTATTATTTCATTGTTATAGGAACTCCTTGAAGGAAATACCCTCAATCAAATGCAGATCAGCACCTTGAATAAATTATTTATTAAGCCCTTATTGTATGCAAAGCACTGTCCTACTATTGTGGATACAAATAGAAAAGTAAACCAGTCCCTACTGTCAACCATTTGATGTCACAGAGAATCCATCATTTAGGTACCAGTTTCTTTCCACTTAACCAAGCTGGTCCTTAGGTAGCAGGCCCAGTCTGTTGGCAGACTCCTACACAAAGACTTTCTCTGTTGGTAGAATTTACCAAAACATCTACTCTCCTGGCGTAGCTGCTGATAATCCAAGATCATCTCCACACAACAAAGTATTGAAGCATTGGAATAGAGAGCAGAAATAGCTTTTCAGTCATCAAAATAAATGTCACCAAATTCCATGCTTATGCACTTTCAGTCCCCACCCAATTTACAGGAACAGAGGCTCTCAAATTGGGAAGCAGGGATGAATAGATTTTAAAAATCAAGTAGTGGCTGAAGACCATTTAAGCATACTGAAAACTTTGGATGACAACTGTGTTCTCTAAATTTCTGGTCCCACATATGCCCATCTTTCTTCTGTAATTTGGATTAGGATTTAAGGCTTACAAAATACTTTACACATATTATCTCATTTGATGCTTTCATTTACCATGTGAGATAGATATTGTGTTGTCTCCATTTAACTGATGTGGATTATACAACTCAAAGGAACCGATTCCCTCACCCATGGTCACAATGCTGTAAAAGTTGGAGGTAACTTAAACCTCAATCTTTGCTGACTCCAAATTTCCAATCCTCTCCACTGGAACCCTACGTGGGGTATGAGCTCCCTGAGGGCAGACATGGCTTCATTTTTGTTTCATTGTATTCCCAGAGCCTGTTACCTACATAATAGGTGTTTAGTGCATGCTTGCTGATTTATTGATTGCCTAGAAATCTCAGATCCTTTAACTTTTCTTTATTAGAAATGTTCATTTTGTTTAATGTTGAGATTTTTCAACAAGGGACTTTAAAAGTAAAGACTCATGATGTCACTTGTTTAGAAAAAAAAAATGATGCTCCTTCTCTGCAATTTGAAGTCTTACAGAGTTGTCCTGGGGTGTTGAGAAGTTATGAAACCTGCCTGGAATGGCCCAGCAAGCACATGATAGGGGCAGGATTGGAAGCCCAGTATTCCTGACCCCAGGGCCAGCTTTTTACACATCACATCGTGCTACCCCTCCAATATTGAAATCAGCCAGCTTTATATCTAAATTTTAAGACTAGGTGAACAGCCTCTGTCAATTCTTGATTGATGGTTGGATCTGGAGGCAGATATATTTCCCTAAAGTGAAAAAATACATGCATAGAGTTGTCAGGAGTGTGATGCACAAAGGACTTAATTGGGTAATCAGAAGGGGAAAAAAGTTTCCAAGGATATTGTCAATAATTGAAAAAGCACTTTCTATATCTGTCCAGTATATCCAGTATTTTAGAGTGTATTTTTCCCTTTTCATTCCTTTCAGCAGGAAAACTTTTCTACATCATATCTAGCTATCAGTCAATGAAGTAAAACTCTCATTCCACCTCACCTTCGGGCACCATCACTTGCTAATAGAGTTTTACCCAAAGGATATATCTACTCATCACTGTATTGAATTTTTAGAAAAGCTTCCGCAGTGCAGTTGTAAAGCTTTGAAAAGTCCTGTTTGTGGAACTGGTGACTGGGTAGCATATTTTGAGTGAAGTTGTAAAGACTGCATAAATAAAAGCAACAGAAAGAAGAAAAAGATATAGATTGAATCTGCTGATGCTAAAATGCAATTTAGCTTTCTTTCTGATAACAGGTGGCTGGTTCCATCTCTGAGCTCTCTACCCTCCACCCCCAAACTGAGTGAAGTTCATGGAAGACTGAGCCACTCTCAGAGGAAAGACTGTTTTCTAATTGTTTCAGGAATATAGACATTCTTTTCTGAAAACTGCTGTCCTGGAATAAATACAAGGAAATCTTTCTTCTTGTAGCAGTCAAGTCAGTGCTTAAAATTGAAAATGTAGAAAGTTGTGCTGCCTCCTTATTTTTCTGCAGATTTGTTTCAACAAATGGGCAATTTGTGTAGGGGTGATGTATAGTGTGTAGACATCCAGGGACAGCTGTCACAGGTATTTTGCAGAGAAGTAATGTTCAATGAGAAAACCTACTCTAATTTAAATATTTCATTTTGCTAACAGAGATTCAGACCACTTGTGGCTAACTCTCCCTTGGTTAGCCTCAACACTTATTTCAAACTAAGAAAATTCAGTTGTCACCTCTTACTCTACAAGTGTTGTGTGCTGAATTGAAGAAAATGGAAATTTTGCCAAGAAAGAAGAATAGAGTGGTTCTTCTGACACCTATTGCTTAGAGGAACCCTTGTCTCAGTGTTTCAGATAATTAAAATAAACTTTTAACTGCATTTGCTTCAGAAGTCCAGAAACATTTCTTCAGCACTTACTGTGTGCAAAGCACAGTTTTAGGCACTGTGAATGCAAAGGAAAAACAGTTCCTGCCTTCAAAGAATATACATTCTACTTAGGGAGATTCAATACATACACACATGGGTATATGTATATGTATATTGCACGTGTAAACATACACATACATAGACATAGAGCCTCGTCACATCTTGCCATTTCTTGCTCAAGAGCCAGTTTCTATGTGGGCTGTTTCCTACTTCTCCTGCTCCCATCCCATTCCCCACCCAAAATTGTCTTTTATCAGTTTTGGAAGTGTTTTCTGCATATTTATATATTCATATTGTCTTCTCCATTGATAATGTCCTAATATATCATTATTAGATAGAAGGTCCAATAGCCTAATAGCTCCCATTTTCTGATTTTCTTGACTATCTCCACACCATGCTACCTGTTCTCCAACCTCTGCTTTTGTCTAGAAGAGAGGGTCCC
Source organism: Trichosurus vulpecula (assembly GCF_011100635.1). Taxonomy (NCBI): domain Eukaryota; kingdom Metazoa; phylum Chordata; class Mammalia; order Diprotodontia; family Phalangeridae; genus Trichosurus; species Trichosurus vulpecula. Next base: position 144,119,862 of record NC_050577.1, on the reverse strand, counting down.
GCCCTTGTGACCCTAAGCTCTGACTGTTGGGAATTACACTTTATTTTGCCCAGTTTGGGCAAAAAGGAGATGGCCAATCTCATCTTCTTTCCAACAGTAATCAAGTCAACATTATTCTTCTGACAAGGACATTTCATTCGATTACCTTGTTACTCCTATCACCATTCTTTCTGATTTCTTAGTGTGAAACAGGGGAGGTGTGCAAGATTTTTGAATTAAAGGCCAATGTGATCACCGTGGTTTATTAAGAAGATCACACAGCCTGTGGTATGAAAGATGAGTTGGAGAAGGGATCTAGGGGTAGAGAACCTGTGGCCTCAAGGCCACATGTGGCCCTCTAGATCCTCAAGTGTGGCCCTTTGACTGAATCCAAACCCCACAGAACAAATCACCTTAATAAAAGGATTTTTTCTGTAAAACTTAGACTCAGTCAAAAAGCCCCACCCAGGGACTAGAGGGCCACATATGGCCTTGAGGTGGCAAGTTCCCCACCCTTAGGATAGACTGTAAGGAGATGGACCAGTTAGGAAGTAATCAGCAGAATTTGGCAACTGATTGGATGTTGGATTGGGAGTGAGAGGAAGAGTTAAAGGTACCATCATGGTTTTGAGCTTAGGTGTTACAAAGAAAGGATGATACACACACACACACACACACACATACGTATATGTATATGTATACACACATATACACATATACATATATGTATATAGTGTGTATATGTATATATGTATATGTGTGTATATCTATCTATACACACACACACACACAAATTAGGGGGCAGAATTGATGGGAAGGAGGTAAATTTCATTTTGAACATATTGAATTTGAAAGAGCAAGCAGGACATTTAAATGGACATATACAACAATTAGCAATACAAGACTGAACCACTGGAGAAATTGTGTGCTGATAGAGACACATTTCGGTGGTCATTTGCACGGTGATAATTGGAGCCACAGGAACAAATAAAGTCCTAAAGGGGGAAAGTATCACTTAACCTCTCTTGGTCTAAGTTTCTTCATCTGCAAAGTAGAGAAAATACTAGGCTATACCTCACGTAATACCATTTTCTGCGGGGTTAATGTGAGGATCAAGTAAGACATCGTGTAAAGCACTTTCCAAACCTTAAAGTACCATATAAATCTTATTGTTTGGGGCTGTTCTTACTCTTGCTGTTATTATAAATGAGATGAGAATGGAACCAAAGACAGAACCTGAAGGTTTAGCTGCGTTTAACCTATAGAAGGATAATGGACTACCAAAGAAAGTATGTCTGGGTGCAGGTTTTATTTGTTAAATCTAAAACCACGGTTAGCATCCTGATTTTGCAAGTGCTATGGGCCATACTTGAGCATCTGTTCATGACTACTGTTGACAATGTCAGCATTCTAGTTAATAGTGATACATGCTGTTGATTGATGATTGCCAAGTCAGTAAAAGGAAGGCTCCTTTTCTTTAAAGGAAACTTTTATCCTTTGGGATATGATTTCTAGGAATTAGTCACTATTTTCTTAGCTAAAGTTAAATCAATAGCAAGAGTTTACAAGATGCATTAATGCTTCCTTCCTGGTGTGACAAAACCCATTGCTATTGGCATGGTTCATGGAAAGTAATAATACTATTTTGCACTGGGTACATGACATGCCTTAATAGTTCTGAAAAAGCATTAGATAAAACCAATAATAACCGGCACCATACAGACCAAAAATGTTGACATCGATTCTTAACCTGAGTTAAAACTGTGAAAAGTAAATTAAATTCTCCTTTCAACTCTCCCTCCTAACTTTTCAGGGTTCTTTACTTTCTTCTTTTCATCCTTCTTTCCTTTCTACCCTCCACTGAAAAGTCCTGGCATCTGTCCAAATTTCCAGTTTTCCACTGTGGAATTTTATTTGTATCTACCTTCATGATTAATACCTTTCCTCTGTGCTGCTTCTTTCTTCTCCTGCTCCCCCTCCTCCCCCTTTCCCCTCCTCCATCACTCCTCTTCCTCCCCCTCTTCTTCTCCCCCTCCTGCCCTTCCTCTATACCCCCTCCTCTTCCTCCTTTCCTCCCTCCTTCTTTCTCCTCCTCCTCTCCCTTCCTCCTCCCCCAACCAAAACTTGTCCTGTATTCTGGTATGTAATAAGCAATTAAGAAATGTGTAAAGCAGGGTGGTATGCTGAAAAGAGTTCTGAATTTAGAGTTGAGATGTGGGGTCACCTTCTAGTTCTTCCACTTACTACCTATATGACTTTAGAGGACCTTAGCTTTCTTATCTGTTAAATGGAATTGATGGGGTGGACTGAATGAACTCTAAGATCATTTCCAGTTCTAAACCTAGGATCCTCTGAGTTCCCTCAGATTCCGCTTTTCACATTCTTAAGAGAGGAGAGAAAATATGAAGAATTGAAAGCTATATATTAATTTTCCTCCCAACAGTATTCCTTTTTTTCTCATTTTCCAAGGGACCATTTACATTTTAACTAGGTCCCTCTGGGGATAATACTTTAATCAGAAGGAAAGACTCAAAGGGTAAAAATTTCTGAGATTTCAGACCTTGAGACAGAGCTATGGGAGCAATGGAGGCATGCTGCAATACACTGTGTACGTGCTAAAGGGTCGGAGTTTGACTCTAGAACAGTGACTCTCAAGACAGTTTGGCTTACAGTGCAATATTTTATTGCCATAAACAATCATGGAACATTGAATTTTTTAGTTGGCAACACTAAGGGACACTGAAGAAATGAGATGTTCTTTAAGCTTAGTTCCCTTTCATTAAGAAAAGTAATTTTTTATTGAGTTATATGTGATTTTAAAGTCTGATATATTTTGAAGTGACATGTAATAGGCAAGTTTAAAAGTAATTATATGAATACTTACCATGACTGCATTCTGGGTAAGAAAAACCTATACGAAAGAAATTTATTTATTTTTTTCTGTTATCTGCATTTATATAACACTCCATATTTTTCTTCTCGGGAAGCAAAAAATAAAATGAGCGCACATGTATAAATACATATGCTTATGTGCACATGCAGATGTGTATGTATTATGCACATGCATATATATATGCATATATGTGTGTATGTATGTGTGTACATACACACACACACACACACATACACTCATTGACAGCTTATATATATTTGAAGACTCCTCCATGCACTCATTGTGGAAATAGCTCATCTTTCCTTTGAGGAGGTAAAGGTCTGGATTTTTCTAAGCTTACAAAATGCTAAGTCAGGCCTCGGTCTTTTGGATTTGAGGAAGTTTGATTGAGAGATATTCTCACCTCTATCTTCATCCTCTTGATTTTCCTAAATATCTTTCCATCATAGTTTAGCCCTGGGTCTGAATAGAGGCCACGCTGATATATTCAATATTCAATCTTGAGGAAGACTCTGGGGAAAAGAATGCATTTGGAATTTTAAAAAAAAGCGACTAATCAGTGAATGCTGCTTTCCCACTGTGATGGATCTGGGGACTCTTCAATCACATAGGGATTTTCAGTTTTGAAAAGCAAACTCCATCACTGTCTTGTTAAAGATAGCCTCTGTGAGCATATTCATTTCACTGAGTTCCCCACATGAAACCGATCATAGCCATTCTCTTGAGCCTGGACAGGCTTCCTGCTGACACTATTCATATGAAGTTTGGAAAGGAACTAATATTGAAATTGTTTGTAACTCCTGTTTTTAAAATTACTTTTATTGCCACATAATTTTTAAATTTATGGGCAATATTTTAATGTATCATAAGTGGGTGGAATTGTAAAGTAATAAAAATAAATGAAAACTGCTTCATGTCTTAATGATTTTTAATTTGTTCATAGAAATGAGAGAAAAATGAGATCGTTCTGTTCCCAGAAAGAGCCACATGGGTACCAGCAACATTAAAATGTTGTTACCCCTAAAACAGAAAATCTGAGGGAATGCCAAGAACTTTGACAGTTACAAAAACATGTATTATCTTGTAAGTAGCTATTAATTTTAGGGCAGCTAGGTGGCACAGAGGATGAAACACTGGGCTCGGAAACAGAATCATCTTTATGAGTTCAAATCTAGACTCAGACACTTACAGTGTGACCCTGAGGAAGTCACTTAACCCTGTTTGCCTCAGTTCCTCATCTGTAAAATGATCTGGAGAAGTAAAGGAGAAACCACTCCAGTATCTCTACCAAGAAAATCCCAAATGGGGTCAAAGAGAGTGGAACATGACTAAAAAATGACTTAACATTTATGTCCTCCCCCTGCTTAGAAAATATGCTCCTTGAGGGCAGACTATTTTTTTTGGGGGGGGGCAGGGCAATTGGGGTTAAGTGACTTGCCCAAGGTCACACAGCTATTGTGTCAAGTGTCTGAGGCCGGATTTGAACTCAGGTCCTCCTGACTCCAGGGCTGGTGCTCTGCTCACTGCATCACCTAGCCGCCCCAAGAGCAGAGACTATTTTTGTTTTTCTGTAAATCCCCAGTATTAGTCAAGTGTCTGACATTTAGGAAGAACTTGACTTGATCAGTGTTCTTCATTCAGTTAGCTCATTAACATCTATAGTGAAGAAAATGTGCCACTGGGAACATATGGAAATAGATGAGGAGAAAGAACTCATTAAGCATTCAACAGACATTTGTCAAGGGCCCACTGTGCTCCAAGTTTGGTAGTCCCTGGGAACATAAAGCCAAAACAAAACAATTTTTGTCCTCGAAAACCTTCCATTTTCTTGTATTCACATACACACAAACAACTGACAGTACGGATTTAGGGAAAAATAAAAGGTCTATTCTTTTAATAATCATTTATTAAAAAAAGCCTGCTTCATGAATAGGGCTGTACTATGTACAAAGGGCAATAGAAAGAAAATGGTTTCGAATTAATCTAGGCCTATCATGATTCATAGATACTACGTAGGAAATAAAAGTACATAATTGCTTCCCTCAAGGTGGTTGCTATCTAGTTGGATTGTGTTTCATTAATGGAAAAATTAGAGGACAATAAAAGACATATATCCCCTCATCCCCCTTTTGTCTGGACTGGACCTTTCATCAGTGTAGAAATTCCCCAGTCAAGTCAGATGGGCGATTCATCTGTTACTTTTATTCTAACTCACTTTTCTTGGGCACCGCAGGTTTAGTGTCTTGCCATGGATGGCATGTCAAAGGGAGCACATGGAGGCAGGTCTTTGTGGTTCCAGGCAGGACTAGACTTCTTTGCACTAAGCTATACTGTATCTTGCATTGTTTCATCTATACTAGGAATTCAGAGGAGGATGAAATATACAAATTTAGAGATCAGTAGAGAGCAGCCAAGACTTTGCAGAGAAGGTGGGATTAGAAAGTTCAAAATTTAAATAAGCAGAGGGAAGGAAGAAGTGATTATAAATAGGGAGGAAAGAATAGACCATAGAATACTTGGAGAACAGCAAAAAAAGATATGCCTGATTAGAACGGAGAGTGTCTATTGAAGAGAAGTGGAAGATAATGTTGGCTAGACAAGATGGGGCCACTTGATCAGTTCTTGAAATTGGATTTGGACCAAAAAAGCAACAGGGAGTTAATGAAAATTATTAAGCATAGGAGTAATGTAATGAAAATCAGGTTTTAGGGAGACTAATTTGGAAGAAATATAAAAGGTGGGTTGTATGGGAAAAAATAGGGGAGAAATTTGATGCAGGAAGGCTACTTATGAGATATGATAGTTATCAAGGAGGGAAAGTATGAGGCCTTAGCTCAGGGCAGTAATCTTAGAAGGGAAAAGGAAGGAAGGAATTCTAGAGACATTTACAAAAGAAGGAGAATGAATATTCATTGGAGGTGGGGGGCAGGAAATAAATACTTTTTTTTTTAAAGACTCTAGTTTTTTAAGCTTATGGGAATGAGGAGGAAGGTGGCATCATTAACACATGAGGAACGTATAATGGGTAGGAAAGATGATTCTGAACCTGTTAAGCTTGAGATAACTATGGTATGTTTATGTAACTAGAAATGTGTGTGTATGTATATATGTATATATATATGTATATATATATATTTTTATTTTCTATTCCACTTATATATAAAAAACTTTTTATTAATATATATGTATATATAAATACACACGCATATATACATATACATATATATACATATATGTGTGTGTATATATGTATATATATGTGTGTGTATATACATATATATATATATATATATATATACTATTGAGAAATGAATTAAAAATGAAAAAGAGGGAATCATCAATGTGGAGGTGACAGCTGAAACTGGGAGAATAAAGATGGAAACTTAAAGGGCCCTCACAGTCAAGAAATCCTAATAATGTAACACAATTAAGAAGTCCTAATTATGGTACTGGAGTTTTTACTGTACCATTACCATTGGATCAATATCTGAGTAAAATGTTATGAATGAGATTGCTTTGCAGTGGGTGTTCTTTAAGTCTCTGGATACATAAACGTCCTTGGATTGGAGGGGAAGAGGGTCTAGAGTAGACCTTGGTATGAAATTATATCTGCTTCCTAAAGTTTTGTGTTACTATAAGGTTACAATGAACTTGAGGGGTTGCTAGAGTGAGGATCACATCCAAAGTCAGAGGTGAATATCTTTTCTGGGACAAAGTTAGACAGCATGAATTTTGCATAAGGATTCATGAAAGGAGGAAGAAATAGTTATGCAGAGGTGAATAACGAATAGCAAAACCTCAAGTGAATGTCTAGGTCAAGAAGGCCTCAGAAACAAAGTGCAAAAGTAGAGTTGAAAGTTGAAAAAAAAATCATATATTGTAATATCCTCTGCTTTTATTCTCCTTTCCTGAAAGTTCAGAATTTAATTAGATTTGATGTTGTGAACTCTTATGAGGAAATTACTGAGTATATGACTTGGTATCATGGTAAGAGTTTACAAGTCAGCAATATTGGGCTATTTCAGATTCTGCCGCTGTCTTGCTATTTAATATGGATGAATCTCAGCTGTGGAAAGGACCTTGCAAAGCCATCTAGTCTATTTGTGCATTTCCCAAGCATGGATCTTCTTAAGCTAGTCATAAAAATAGTAATACCCTCTATTTGAAAAAGCTTTTAACTTTTCAAAGTGCTCTTCACACCCAGTGGTTTATTGAAAAGTATGTGGGAGTTAGAATGAATGGACCTGAGTTTGAATCCCAGTTTGTTGCTATAGCTCTATGACTCTGGGCAAGTCAAACTACCTCATGAAGCTTGTTTCCTCTTATTTCACTTTATATCAGTTCATACCTTAGTTCCACATTTCTCTATATTCATAATATTCACTTTTTTCCAGCCCATGTATTTTCCATTTCATTCACTTACAATTATTATTTGACTATTTGCCAATCAGCGGGCTAGCTGCTCCCTTAAGGATTATTTCAGTTCTCAATCAATAATCTATGATCTTATTTGATATTCCCAACAACTCTTTGAGATATCTATAGCTGTTATTATGTCCACCATTTGACAAATGAAAAAACTGCTAAACAAAGACTCTAAGAAGCTTGTCTTGGGGTTAATAGCAGAGCCAGGTCTAGAATCCAAGTCTTCAGTGTGTCTTCATTTTATTTTTCTTTAGATAAAAATAATAATAGTTCTTATATAATATACATATGCATATCTATATACAGGCATATATATTGCTTTAATGTTTATAAAGAATCTTGCATATCTCATTTAATCCTCAGAACAACACTGAAAGTTAGGCACTAGTTTATCCCCTTTTTTATAGATAGAACTGAGGCTGAAGGATGTCAAATCACCTGCCTGGAGCCACGGAGCTGGCAAGGGTTTGAGGCAGGACTCAGTCCTTCCTGACTCCAAGCCCAGCATTCTAACAATGATACTCTCTTGCCTCTTATGTCTCTATATCATATCACACACTTATTTGAGGTTTAAAATATGCTTGAGTTGGTTTAATGGAAATCATTCCTTTTTTACTTGGCTTTCATGAGGGTTTTTAAAGAAAATTGAGTTTTTGCCATATTCAGATGTCCCTTGTCTCTTAGTCATTCAGTTGGTCCATCAACAAGGATTTTATAGGCACTTGCTATGTGTCAGGCACTGTGTTAAATTTTGGGGTATGAAGAAAGGCAAAACAGCACCTATCCTTGAGGAGTTCATAGTTTAATGGGAACAAGATGCAAGCAACTACGCACATAAAAGATATATACAGAGTATATCGATGCTCTTCTCAGAGGGAAGGCACTAGCATTAAGGCCATAACAAATATGGGATCTACCTGTCCTATTATCCCATCTTTGCATGGAATGATAGTTTTCAGAAGTGTGCAAGTACAAATAACAAGATGTATCTGAAAACAGGACTTGCCTTTCTGGACCATGCTCCCTCTCTCCCTCCTTCCTTCCTCCCTCCCTCCCTTCCTTCCTTCCTTCTTTCCTTTTTTGTGTTGGCCTTCCCTGAAAAATACCTAAAGCTGTTTGCTACTTTATGACACAATTTTATGATTGGAGCCTCTATTTTAGAGCAAAGGCTAGAAAAATGGAAGCTTTAGAGCTTTGATCAGTAACACTCCAGTGACTAATGCTTTGGTACCATTTGATTAGTTGTGTGACCCTGGGCCAGCCACTTAACTGCTGCCTGATTCAGTTTCCTCATTTCTAAGATGGGAATAATAATAGCACCTATCTCACATAATTGTAAGGACAAAATAACTATTTGTTAACCACTTTGTAAATATAAAATACTATATAAATATTAGTTGTTATCATGATCATTATTTGGGGTAAGAGGACAATAAATGGTAAGGTGAATGTTCAAAAAAATTCCCCCTAAGGCAGGGGCAAGTGACCTATGGCATGAGAGCTCCTGATTGACACCTGAAGAAATTGTTGGGAATCATTCACAATACCCTGCCTTATTTAATTTTTTGAAATTTATTCATACCTATGCCCAAAGGGCTATGAGACTGTGTATATCCTTTGATCCAGCAGCACCACTACTAGATCTATATCCTATAGAGATTATTAAAAAATAGAAAAGGACCCACATGTACAAAAATATTTCCAGCAGCTCTTTTTGTGGTGGCAAAGAATTGAAAGTTGAGGGGATGCACATCAATTGGGAAAGCTGTGGTATATGAATGTAATGGGATATCATTGTGCTATAAGAAATGTTGAGCAGACAGACTTCAGAAAAACCTGGAAAGACTTATATGAACTGATGCAGAGCAAAGTGAGCAGAACCTGGAGAACATTGTACACAGTGTGATGATCTATTTTGACAGACTTAGCTCTTCGCAGCAGTACAATGATTTAAGACAATTCCAAAAGACTCATGATGGAAAATGCTGTCTACATCCAGAGAAAGAACTGTGGAGTCTGAATACAAATCAAAGCATGCTATTTTCTCTTTTTTTGTTTTTTCTTGGTTTTTCACTTTTGTTCTGATTCTTTTTTCACAACATGACTAATGTGGAAATATATTTAATATGCTTATACATGTATAGCCTATATCAGATTGCTGGCCATCCTGGAGAGGGGAGGAGGAAGGGAGAAAAAAAAATGAAACTCAAAATCTTATAAAAGTGAATGTTGAAAAATAAAAACTTGTAAAAAAAATAAGTAAAATATTATTCATTTCTATTCTTCTCAGTCTCTCTGCATGAGACCCTTCCATCCTTCTACTCCTATGCTCTACGTGCTAAATTCCATGCAGTAGATCAAAAAGGGCCTTGAAGAGTCACAATACCTGGTTTCTAGCTGCAGTTCTGTATCTATCTGGATGATCTTAGATAAATGATTTAAGGTTTTTAGGGCTCAGTTTCTCTGTTCTTAGAATAAAATGGTCTCCCTTTTCCCTTCTCCTTTTCCAGTATCCTCCATCCTTTCCCTCCCTTCCCCATGCCTTGGTTTCTACTGGCAACCAGGGAGACCATTTATGTTTTCAGATCCAAAGAGACTTGCTGACCATTAGCCCAAGGCTTAGTTAGCCTCTTCCATATGCAATAACTTCTATTTTTGCCAACATCCTCATCATTTTCTCTGGAGGTCTTAACCTATAATAGGAATATGATTATTGTCTAAGAATAAACAAGTTAGAGAAGATGATTTCATGCTATAGGTGGCTATCAACGCAACTTGCAGCTAAAAGTGTGAATGAAATTGGGTAAAATCCAATGAAAAAAGACAGATTTCCCCAAGGAACAAATTAGAGTAAGCCAATTCACCCAATCTTAATAATGGCCCTGACAGCCAAAACATACTGGAGGCAGATTTGAGTTTAAAATGAAAATAACTGAGATGAACAAATTAACATCATCAAACCTGAGATCAAGAATATACTGCTTTTATTACTTCAAGAAAAGGACCCACACGATGATAATAATAAACCTTGTATCTATAACACTTTCTTCATAACAGCCTTTGGAGCTCAGTAGTGGAAATACTCCCATTTTATAGATAAAGGAATTATAGCTCAAAAATGTTTGTGACATTTCAAGCTCAAACAACTAGGAAAATGGAAATGCAGTCAAATCTACACCTTCTGTTAAATCTTATGCAATTTCCACTCTATCACAGAGCTTTCATGATTCATACTACATAGAGTTCATGGTTTGGCTTTGCTCAGTAAGTTTCATTTCTAAACTCATTGATTTTATGTTAAGGTCAATTATATATCCATACCTGTAGGAGGAATATAAGGGAATTACATATTCATACCTATAGGAGAACAAGTGTGATCTAGGGATTGGTCTTGGAATCAGTAAGATCTGTACTCCAGTCCTGCCTCAGACACATACTAGCTGTGTGACCATGGCCTATTTATTCAATCTCTAGGTGCCCCAGGCAACTCTATGGGATTACAAGTATTCTGATAGTCTGCCAGACACTTTGTATCAGCGGAAGGAGTTTCCACAGACAGAGAGCTGTACATTGATGAAATCACAGGTATGGATTGTCTATATCTATGTTGTCTTATTTTTTAGGTAGAGTAGGATTTGAACCTGTGGTAGTTCATTGGTGTACATGTATGCACATATTTTAAAAAAAAGAAAAGAAAGAAAGAAAATAAGGAAAAAACAAAGGAAGGAAAGAAGGAAGAAAGGAACATTTATAGTTTTAGAAGTCTCAGCTCAAAGGGAAACTAATTTCTGTCAAGGTTCTGGAATGAAAAGGATTCTGTGACTGCATAGGGGCCTAGTCTGGGGCATTTTTGAATGCTGCTGCTTAGACGTGACTATTGATGGAGATAATGCTAACACACTGTTTCATGCCTGATTGATTGGAGGAGTTGGTATAAGGATTTCGGGGAAAAGAAGGGCATTTTTGTTTTGAGAAAGACACAATTGGTTCTAGGAATTCTTTGGGGACAATTCTAGGGGAGAGAGAAGGAAGGATTTAGAAGTTAAGGATATGTGGGGAAGCCAGACCCTTAATATTTTCCTGATTTACAGTGTCTTCCCCAAGACTTTGAGGAATTTCTTCTTCGGTGAGATCAGGGCCTCTCTGTTGATTGAATTGAGATTTCATTTTGGACCCTTCTAAAGAACATATTCACTGTGCTCTATTTTTCTGGTATATTTTTATCTGTATTACATCTTAAATTTCTGCTTGCTGTTTTTCAGAAATGGGTTCACACATCATGATTTATAATAGTCTGTTATATAACCCACATTTAGGGGGAAGTAACCAATCTGGTGGTTGTATGGAGCAACTGTCCCTCATTTAAGAGATACAGATGCGGGAAGCAACTGTTTTGTTTTGAATTAAAATTGTCCCCCAGACTAGCAATATTCAGAGGGGCAGGTATAACTTTAGCAAGGGACCCCACTCAGATACTTGAGGAAAGATCATCTAACCTCATGGTCTGTCTCCTGCTGCCACAAGACAGGAATTTCAGTCTCCCTTAGAGAAAGCACATGAAGACTCAAGAGTTATCTATCAATGTCTACGATGAGCCTCATTTAGACACACATCTTACCTATGCACACAAACACATATGTATATATATACACACACACATATATATATATATATATATATAATATACATACGTATGTAAATGATTTGTAATTCTTTTAAAGTATAATTTGAGTGTTTAGAATAGGAAACTCTTGTTACTGGTTTCATTAAGAATCAATCATGCTAGACTGACCCCATTTACATCATTGATTAGATGACTAATACAGGCAGATCAATGGAATAATGTAGACATAACAACCTAAATTTTGGCAAAGCGCTTGAAAAATTCTTTTGTACTATACTCGAAGACAAAAAGCTATATCTAGGCTAAATTCAATTAGGTGGATTCAGGACCTAGATGAATGGCCAGACCCAAAGAGTGCTCATTAAGTGCCAATATCCCAATATTTAAGCAGAAGCTGCTTCACCATTATTTGGGGATTCTGAGGAGGGAATCTCTGTTCAGTTAGAGTTTCAACAGAGTGAACTCAGAAGTCCCTTCCAATCCAGAATGATCTTATTTTATAAATCAAGGAATTAATCAATTAATCAGTAAGCACTGTGTTAGACACTCTAGAAATAAAATCAGCAAGGAAACAGGCCTGGTCTTCAAGCAGCATATATTCTAGCAAGGAAAAGAACATGTATGTATGAGACTGTATACAAAATACATATGTGATGAATACAAGAGTGGGGAGGCACTAATGTCTGAGGGGAATCAGGAAAAGCTTCATATAGAAAGAGACTTTTGACTAAGTTTTAAAGGAAGAAAGGGATTTTAAGAAGTGAAAGGGGGGATGGGTAAAGGGATACTCATGTGCAAAAATATAGGGATAAAAGATGGAGTACACAAATGAGGTGCAGCAGAACTAATTTGTTTGAACTGAAGAGGGTGTGAAGAGAAGTGGTATTAATAAAGCTGGACAGATAAATTGGAACCACATTACAAAAGGTTTCACTTGCCATGCAGAGGAGTTTGTTTTTGATCCTACAAACAATGGAGAACCGTGGAGGTTTATTGAGTTATAGGGTGACATAGCTGGATCAGACCTGTGATTTATAAACTCATTTTGGTAGGTGGATGAATTCAAAAGGGGAAAAATTTTCAGGTAAAGAGGCAAATAAGGAATTTATTATGATCATCCAGGCAAGAAGCGATGACCTAAATTAGGGACAATCATGTGAGAAGGGACCAGGGGCAGATATAATAAGTATTTGGAAGTTAGAAATGACAATATTTGGCAAGGGATTAGGTGAGGGAGAGTGAGGAGGTAAGGATGATCTGATATTGTGAACCTGGTTGACTAGAAAAATGGGGCTAATGCTCTTGACAAAATTAAGGAAGTTTGGAAGAGGTGTGCATATTGGGGGGTGATTATTGAATAATGTTTTGGACATGTTGATTTGGATATGTTGATTTGGATATGCCTATGCAAAGTCAAGTCTGAAATATCCAATAAGGTGACATGGGACTAGAGCTCAGGAGAGAAGCATACAGAGCTCAGAATCATCAGAGTAGAAATGATAATTAAATCCACTGGAGTTGATGAAGTCATTAAGAAACTGTAGAGGGAAAAGTTAAGATAGTTCAGGATGGAGCCTGTGGAGCTCCACAGTCAGGGGTGCAAAATATAGATCATGATCTAGCAAAGGAGTGAGAGAAGGAACTGTTGGGTGGATAGGACAAAACCAAGTGAGATCAAGGGTGGGCAACAGGGTCAGATACTGCAGAGAGGTCAAGAAAGATAAGTATAGAGAAAAAGTCATAGGACTTAGAAATTATAGGCCATTCATAACTTTGGGGAAAAAAAAACAATTTCAATTGAATAATGGAGTTGAAGGCCAGATTGCAAAGGATTTAGAAGTGGATTAAAAGAGAGATAAAAACAGACAGGATTCTCTACAATCTGACTGTTAAAGAGAGGTGACATATAAGATGGGAAAGTCAAGTCAAGGGAGGGTTTTTTTAAGTGTAAGGCCACCCTGTCTCTGTAAGACCCCTTACACATGGAGCATGTCAGGGATGAAAAGGGCAGAAAAAGTACAGTTGATCTTCATTGTTTGAGGATTCCATATTTGTGAATTCTTCTCCTGATTAAAATGTATTTGTAAACACAAAACAAAAAAAGCACTTGACAATGCTTTCTCTGGCCATTCAAGGACATGCACAGAGTGATAAAAGTCCTAGTTGCCTGATGCACATGGTACCAGTAGAGGTTGAACAGAGCAACTCTCTGCATTCTCATTTCAGTTCTCATATTGTAAACAAATGTCCTTTTTGCATCTTTTTGCATTTTCTGCTTTTTATTGATGTTTAAAATGGCCCCAAATATAGGACTGAAGTGCTGTCTAATGTTCCTAAGTGCAAAAAGTCTGTGATGTGCCTCATGGAAAAAAATGCATATGTTAGATAAACTTTGTTTGGGCATGAATTATAGTGCTGTTGGCCATGAGTTCATTGGTAATGAATCAAAAATATGGTACATCCAGAAAAGGGCAGAGGAAATCTGTATATGAGGCTGCTCTAAAAAGTGCTAAAGTAAATGTGACCAGAGGGTCACATGAATTTATCCTTATATTTCTGCTAGCAGCAAGAGCCCAGTATTTATTAATTCAATGTTCATGGCAACTTTAGAAAACATAACTACCATAAGTGATGATAATAGATTGTATTTTTATGTAAACATAAAAAGCTGTTTTAACTATTTAAGGATGTAAGAAATTGCCACTGTTGTAGGTGAACATTTGGATACCTAAAATAAATAGGAAACAAATTTTGTTTTTAATAAAAATTGCTTTTGGATGAGATTTGAATAGCTTTGGACATATAATTGTCATATAAATACAAAAAATTAATTATGTGAATGACATAGAATGTTACATTACTTGCATGTATATTTTAATATTTTAAAGAGGCATTATGAAAAAAATTATATTAATGACTGATGTGTAAGTATAAAGAACAGTTTCAAAGATAACCAAAAGTACCACTGAACTGTATTGAAGACTAAAGCTTTAAGAAATTGTGCCAACCTCAGCTTATTTACTTATAAGTTTTATGACTAAGGAGGATAAAAATGAGAAATAAAGAAATAATGGAAGACTTGGAGACTGAAGTATGATTTCAAAGGGACTATATCTTACAGGGGAAGTTGGGGGAGATACATCCTTTTAACTGAAAGGCAAATCATTGAGAGTAAGGAGGCTTTCATTTAAGCAATTGAAGAGATAGGAACTGAGGACAGGAACTTGATATTAGAACCATACATAGGCACCTGAGCAGAAGAATTGAAGAGACAGCAGGGAAACAGCTCTTTTAGAAATGTGGTTTTTAGAAGCAGTCAGCTGATAGAAAGCTTCTACTAAGTGATTTCTGATTGATGGGAAAGAGAATTGACTTTAGTGGCTAAGAATTTTAGTAATGGTTGTTGCCCTTCAGCACCACCTAGATCTGGAGAGAAGTGAATCTCTCTTGCCTCTCTCTTTTCATAAGGGCCTGCTGCTCTCGGCTGCCACGTCTAGCCGAAGAAGTAAAAGTCAAGGGCGTTTTGCATTTTTCTGTGTTGGTATGTTGGCTAGGTTTGTTTGCCTTGATTAGTCAACCTGATCTGTGTGGCTGGGAACTCGTTCTGACTGTAGAACACTGAATTCTTGTGAGCGAATAAATGGACTAGGCTGTTCTGTGTAGCCTACAGATGGCCAGTGGTGAGCTCTGCAGTTCTTTGGCTTAAAAAAGAACTACTGTTTGCATTAAAAGGTAGTACCTTCTAAATATCCTTTAAAGAGTGATTACAAATGGAAAGAGCATCTAAATGTTTTTGGATGGAAAAGAGAATAGGGTTTACCCATCTGAAGAGGGATGAGCAAAGGACCAAAATCAAGCAATAAGTAGAGAAGCAGGTGAGTGTGTGTGTGTGTGTGTGTGTGTGTATGTGTATGTGAGTGTGTATGGGGGGTGGGGTGGGGAGGGAGAATTCTCCTGAATAGAACAAGAGCATTAAAGCCTGCAGTTCCAAATTGTGAACATGGGCTAAGAACATGGACATTCTGGTCATGTGCTTCCTTGCTAGGTTCCTGTAAGTATAAATCCATACTTCACTAAATATATCGAGTGCATTGTTTGCAAAATATGACCTAGAACCTAAGTGCTTCACAAATATTATCTCCTTCACTCACCACAACAACTAGGTACTTTTATCACCGCCATATTACAGATGAAGAAATAGAGGCAGTTAAGTGACTTCCCCGAGTCACACAGCTAGATGCATCTGATGCTGCATTTGAACTTGGTCTTCCTGACTCTAGGCTCAGTATTCTATCTATTGCTGTCTAGCTGCCTTTGGGCAGCTACAAAGAGAAAAGTGAACTATCTTGTCCTCAAGGAGCCTATAGTCTTATGGGAGAAAAGACATATCCATGTGAGTATTGAAATTAGGTAGAGTAGCAGATAAAATGCTGGCCTTAGAGTCAGGAAAACCTGAGAATGAACCCTGCCTCAGACACTTAACTGGCAGTATGACAGTGAACATGTTGCTTAATCTCCCATGACATCAGTTTATCAGTTCCTCCATCTGTAAAATGGAAATAGTACTAGTACCTTCTTCACAGAGTAATTATGAAGATCAAATTATGTGTGTATACATACATATATATGTATGTATGTGTGAATATATCATATAGGGTCAGCTAGAGGGCTTAGTGGATAAAGTGCCAGGCCTGGAGTCAAGAAGACCTGAGTTCAAATCCAGCCTCAGAAACTAACAGTACCATCCTGGGCAAGTCACTTAACCCTGTTTGCCTCAGTTCCTTCATCTGTAAAATGAACTGGAGAAGGAAATGGCAAACCTCTCCAGTATCTGTACCAGGAAAAATTCCACAGAGGATCATGAAGAGTTGGAAAAGACTGAAACAACTGAATAACAACAATGTGATACACACACACACACACACACACACACACACACACACACCATGTATATATACAGTCAATCCTCATTATTTACAGACTCACCTACTTGTTACATTTATTTTTAACCCTCAAATTAGTACTTATGGTGCTTCCATGATCATTGATGGACGTGCTAAGAGTGGTAAAAATTTGAGTTGCTCAGTGCACATCCTCCCACCTGAGATTAAATAAGATGCCTTCTTAATTTTAGTTCTCATACTGTAAACAAGTGTCCTTTTCACAGACTATTTAGGATCATATTTTTCCATTTTTTTCTCCCTTTTGTTGGTGATTGCACTGTATAAAATGGCCCCCAAATATAGGGCTGACGTGCTGTCTAGTGTTCCTGAGTGTAAGAAGGCTGTAATGTGCCATATGGAGAAAATACATATGATATGTTAGATAAGCTTTGTTCAGGCATGAGTTATAGTGCTGTCGGCCATGAGTTCAATGTTAATGAATCAACAAAATGGTACATCCAGAAAAAAGGAAGAGGAAATTCACCAATCTGTTTGTGAAGATGCTTCAAAAAAGTACTAAAATAAGTATGACCAAAGGCTCTCAGGAGCATAACCCTTTATTTCCTCTAGGAGCAATGATTCAGTATTTGCTAATTCAGTATTCACAAGGACTACTTTATAGAACATAAGCACCATGAATTAGCATCAACTGAATTATATAAAAAGTGCTTTGCAAGCCTTAAGGAATTATTTAAATATTATTACTATTAACATACAATAAAAATACAAGTCAGTTTGGGGGGGCAGGGCACCAGTAACTGGGAGATCAGGGAAGGTTCCTATGGAAATATCAAAGTAAACATATTCTCCATGAACTGGAATGATGAGTTAGCTTCGGTTTATATTGAGTTCTACTTAGAGTTTCTTTGAACCCCAACCTTACTGAGCCGCTTAGTAAGTAATCACAACACTATTTATACAGAGGTACTCTGCCCTCACCTATGTGATTTCCCAAAAAATGTCAGGCTGATTTAACCCTTAATCCTACTTCCTATGATAGCTAAAATGAGGAGTTAAAGGCTTCTTAATTGCCTCACCTTCCCCTCCAAAAGAAGATGATCTGTTGTCAACAAATCAGATGTCATTGCCAAATAATTTTTGTACGTTTCTGGAAATCTCCTATAGGACCCAAGGGTTGCAGAGAACACAGTTTAATATTCACTGCACTGGAGCAAATAGAGACATTTAAACCTGGAAGAAAGACTGATGTCACTCTAGTCATGGTCCTAATGGGTAGCCCAGAGTAAGGGTTTTAATGGAGATTTTTATTATCGTTCTTAATTAGAATGAGCACCTCTGGGGAGATTCTCCCTTCTGCCCTAGATTCATTTTAGTGAGAACTGTGAGAGTCTTCAGAGAAGCTTCAATTGGAACACTGCACTTGTAAAGAGCTCATGTTTGCAAAAACTTAGTTATCTTGGCTCAGGGAACTCACTTATTCCACTCTTTCTGTCTTTGTCTCACTCTAGTGTTTCCAAGGCCAGCTCTGGCAAGTAGATGAAGTTTGTGCATTATATCCCTGTAGTCCTATGAACATTCCTTCTTTAGTGCCAGGAGCCCTCATGATGCCCTCTGGCAGCCCAGCAACTCCACTGTGCAGCAACCTATCCAGAGTGACTTTGGGACAATTAACCAATGAGCATTTTTAAAGAGCTTACTACATGCACTTGTTGTTGGGTACACAAAAGTAAAAGTGGAGGCATCAAACTGTTTCGTGGAATCTTCTAGGGTTGGCTCAATGGAGAAGAGAAGTCAGCCAAACCCCATGGATTACTGTGTCTCCTGCCACTGGTCATTGAAGTTGTCAGTCATGAACAAACCATTCAACTCCAGATCTGGTATAAAGAAAGGCTTTTTGGCCTGATTCTAGTTGGGAGCTCACCCTGCTCCTGGCAGACATTGGTAGTCAGAGGCAGAAGCAGTCTTCTCCCTCTAAAACTTTCTGTTCCTCACACACTACACACCATGTCCCCTCTTCATGCCTTTGCACTAACTACACCCCATGCCTGGAATGCCATTATCAAGATCTCTGACTCTTGGGACCCCTTGTTTCCTTCAGTCTTCACTTAAGCTCCACTTACTGTGGGAGGGCTTTCCTGGTGAGTTTTTGCTGCTCATGCTTTGTCCTCCAAGCTTATTCTTGTATTTTATTCTCATATGTTTTATATATTCCTGTATACATACATGCTCTCTCCCCCATTAGAATGCAAGGTACTTGAGGGCAGGGTTTGTTTTACTTTCATCCTTGTATTGTCAGTGCTTAGCACTGGGTTTGGCACATTGCAGATTCTTAATAAGTACTCACAGGCTGATTTTTGAAGTCTCATAATTATTTATGGGATCCCATTAGTACACAATACCTGCATACAGTCCTGAGAAAAATGCCTTCAAGTGATACAAAATTGGATGTTTACTTGTGAATAAATAATATAATGTTATTTGTCAAAGCTTGTCAAGGATTTTGGCATACTAGGAAAATTTAGGTGTTCAATGACCCTTGAAGACAAAGTTCTCTGAGGCTGATGAGTGTTTTGTTTTGGAGTGTATTGGGCTCCAAATTAAACATGTAGGAATTTATTTTCATAATTAGAAATCAGCTTTTTTTTTCTTTTCCTTTTTGGTTTCAGAATTATTAAATGTAAGATTTTTAAATTTACACAGCAAACATCACACTAATTACTCCACAACAATGGATTGGTTTAGAAAGTTTTCCTTTCTCCCACATGACAAATTCATTACTTAAAGGCAAAATTACATTTAGACTGATGATTGAAAAATGTGAGTAGCAAAGCTTTCTGTGGTTGAGATATGAATCACATGTTAATTTTATAGTTTTATGCTACATACAATAACACTTCATTAGCAAGAACAGAGTTATCTTTGGAGTCAAGTCCTTGCATTTAAACATAACTGGGGAAAATTTCCAAGGAGTACAAAGAAAAAAAATTGCATATGAAATATGATTCATTTGACCATTAAATGTAGAGAGCTTTTGTTAAAATAGTAGAATTTCTAGTTCTTCTTTGTATTTCTTACATATATGTGTAAGAATTACTAATATATATACACATACCTATGTGTATGTGTATATGTACACACACACAATAGACATAGCGTGGTCTAGCAGATGGAGTGTTAGAAGACATGGGATTCAAGTCCTGTGGCTGAAAGTAGTTATGTGATCCTGACTGAATCAGTTAACCTTTACGTGCCTTGGGCAACACCAGTATTTGCTAGAGGGATTTTAAGAATTTCCCTTCAGTGTGAAAATTTCATGTGTTTTGGCTCAAATCCGGTTTCATTGAATTAAGCTCTTGGTGAGGAGCCTTACTCTACCAGTGGGTGTTGTCAACTGTTCTTACAACTTAGAGTCTTTGGTCTATGCTTTGCATGTGACATTTTGAATCTGGGTAAGAGCCAGAGAGCTCAGGACAAAGGTTCTCCTTTAACTGCTGTTATTAAAACACCTCATTATGGTCCTCTTTTGTTGGTTTTGGCTTAATAGAGGTAGGGTAATGGGTGGCTGTACTAGGGATTCAGAAATATTTCAGAAGCTTATAGTCTTAGTGTGCTGCTTGGAGGTGCTTAAATGGACTTGTCCAAGGTCTTACAGTCTGTATGTGTCAGAGGTAGAATTCTCAGGCTCTTTTTTCACTACCCTCCTTCTATTTGGCAGCTAGGTGGTACAGTAGACGGAACAGTCTCCTTGGAGTCAGGAAGAATAGAGTTCAAATCTTGCCTCGATCACTTTCTAGGGGTATGACCCTGAGCAAGCCACTTAGCCTCTATTTGCCTTAGTTTCCTCATCTATAAAACGGGGCTAATAATGCACCAACCTCCCAGGGTGGTTGTGAGGGTAAAGTGAGAAAATATTTATTAAGCATTTTGAAAACATTAAAGGCCTATATGAATCAGGCCCATAAGCAGCCCACCAAAGGATTTTGGGAAGCCTGGGGAAAAATGCAGGGTTGCCATGGAGCCCCCTTTCCTGTTTGTCATGTGACCCATGACATCCAACCATCATCTATCTGCCTCCCAAAGAAGTTTAGCCTATTTTAATTTTGACCCCTTCCTACTTCCAAGTTGTGCAGGCCTGATATAAATGCTAGTATTATTATTTATTATTATTTTCATCAGTTTCCCCATCTGTAAAATGAACTGGAGAAGGAAACAGCAAACCACTCCAGTATCTTTGCCAAGAAAACTCCAAACAGGGTCATGAAAAGTTGGACATGGCTGAACAACTCAACCACAAGAATTATTATCTTTGTCTCTGTCATATCCCATCCACGTCAAAAAGGATTTGAGGTTACCTGCCACATTAACCAATACAAAATAGGACAAAAGAAGATAAATATGGAACATGTGCTGTATGAACATAGGCTTCATGGTATCTAAGAGATGCTACAAGGTTTCTAAGGTTGCATGATTACTTGAATGTCTCTCTTCCCATTGTTTGTATTCACTGCCCATTTAGAACTGGCCGTCACTGATAGGGACTCAGTGGAAGTCACTGGGTTCAGAATCAGAAGGTCTTGGGTCAGACATGTCACTCAACCTTTCTGAGCCTCATTTTCTTAATACTTAAAATGAGGGGTTCGAGGGGATAGGCTTTGCAGTCCCTTCCAACTCTAGATGCTTGATTTTATGACCGTAGAGAACAGTGAGGGCAGGAGTTAGTAGAAGAGAGTAAAGAAACTGCAGATTGAGCTGGAGGAAGAAGCCAGCCAAGAGAGTTCTGGCATAAATGCGATGCGAGCATGCATAAAATAATTTATTGTGGAAAACCAAGAGAACTCTGTCAAGTATGATTCTCTTCTTGGTTCCCTGAGTACTTAATAATTCTAATCAACCTCAGAGTTTTCTTCTTATTTTATCTAGTGTGATCATTGTTTGCACCTGACTACTCTTTCAGATGCAACAGAAGACTCTGGGTGCTTTATTTCTATGATTCATCTTCCTAGTTACAGATCTTAGCTAGTTTTGGTAATTATGCTTCCAGATATGACCTCTTAGTTCCCACCCCAAGAGGGCATCAATCAGAGTTTTAGACCCAGCATATACAGTCTGCATTTAGGGATGGGGTGAAGGGGGGAGTGGGGCAAAGGAAGAAGCGTGCCACCATTGGGAACTAGAGCAAAGAGAAATTTGTTGGCTTACATAATTTTCAATTTCTGACTAATAAAGCAAACAAATTTGTCTGCAGAGACAAATGTTTTGCTGGAATTTATCAATGTGTAAGAAGACATTGAGTGACAAAGAAGATGATATCTCGAAAAAGACACAGCAATGGAGGATTCTTGCATAGGTTCAGATTCATTCAATTCAGTGCATTGCAAGAAATATTTATTAAGTGCCTAATATGTGCCAATTAATGATGGTGGGCCTAGAGCATAATCCAGGGAAGGGGAACCTGCATCTTGGAGGTCCTCTGGGTCCTCAAGTGCAGCCCTTTGACTGAATCCATACTTCACAGAACAGATCCCCTTAATAAAAGGATTTGTTCTGTAAAACTTGGATTCAGCCATAAGGTCACACCCAAGGACTATATTATACTATAATTTAACATTCCAGGCCTCTTTGACCTCATAAATGAGGGTATTCCCTTCAAAGATGCAAATCACAACTCATCCATCTTCCCAATTATGTGTGAATTATGTGTGAGTCTTAACTACATCTTCCCAAAAGTTCATCACAGGAATATTTCCAGGAGTTCTCTTGATATTGCGATGATATCATTGGAGGAGGCTGTCCTGGGGGTTGGAAGAGTGATGTGACTAAATGCTTTCTCCCTCTTTCTCTCCTCTTCTCTTCCCCCTTTTCTCCCTTTCAGTTGAGCTATCTTTAGCTGAGATTTGATGAATATTAACCCTAAGTTGCTTTTTTCCGTCAAGAAGCTATTGACTACTTGACCTAGGGTAATTGTGAGTCAATCATATGAAAGATAATTGTACTAAGAATTCAATTTAAACACATATTTATTAAGTTCCTTTCAAAGAGAATTATGTGGACCAGTACATTATAATAATAAGACTAACAATTAACATATAGATTTTTAAGTTTTGTTAAAGCACTTTAATTATGTCACCTTATCTGCTTCTTACAATTTGATCCTTACAACAACCTGGTGAAGCAGATGCTAATAATATTACATTTTATAGAGGAGGAAAATGAAACAGGACCAGCTCAAGATCACACAGCTGGTAAGTACTGGTACTAGCTAGTAAGTTCATTTTACAGATGAGGCAGCATTCAAAATCAGTTCTCATTGACTCTAGCTAGTTAATAAGCATTTATTAAGTGTCTACTGTGTGCCAAGCACTGCGCTAAATTCTGGGGATACAAAGAAAGGCAGAAAGACAGGCCCTGCCCTGGGAATGCAAGAAAGCTCACAATCTAGTGGAGGAGAGTTCAAGCAAACAACCACACACACACACACACACACACACACACACACACACACACACACAGGCACATGTGTGCTATATAGAGGATAAGTAGGAAATAATCAACAAACGGAAAGTCCTAGAATTAAGAAGGATTGGGAAAGGGTTTCTTGTAGAAGGCAGGTTTTCTGCCAGGATTGCCAGAAAAAACAGGAGGCAGAGATGCAGGTGGAGAACATGGGGGAAAGCCAGTACAAATTTGTGGAGTCAAGAGATAGAGTTTCTTGTTCAAGGGTCAACTGTCACTGAATCTAAGAGTGCATGGTGTGTGTGTGGGGGGGAGGGGCGTTGAGGAGCAGGGTGGGGGTGAATTGTGGTGGTGGTATGGGTGTAAAGTGTAAGAAAATTGGAAAAGTGACATTGGGGAGCTAGGTTATGAAGGGCCTTGAATGCCAAACAGGATTTTCTATTCAATCCTGGAGGTGATAGGGAGCCACCGGAATTTATTGAATAGAGGGATGGGCATAGCCCTTCCCTTTAGAAGAATCACTTTGGCAGTTGACTAGACTGAAGTGGGGAAGAGACTTGTGGCAGGCAGATCAACTAGCAGGTTATCACAATAGTACAAGTATGAGGAAATAAGGGTCTGTATCAGGGTGGTGGCAATATCAGAGAAGAGAAAGCAGTGTCACCTATATGCCCACATGTAGAAAAAATGCTAGACCTAGAGGCAGGGGAACTGTTTGAATTCCTGCCTTGGATGATTCCCTAGCTGTGTGATTCTGGCAAGCCACTTCATCCCTAGAACCTCAGTTTCCTCATCCCTAAAATGGGTGTAATGATAATGCCAACGCCTACCTCAGTGAGTTGTGTTTCTGAAAGCACTTTGTACACTTTAAATCATGGCACAAACACATATGTTCTTTTTCTGCTTAGCCACCATTTGTTCTTTCTATTAGTATGAGGTTCAAAATACAAAGATTGTAGATTTTGGTAGAAAGAGCCTTTAACAAAGGTGGTGTTTTTATATCTGTATCAGAAAACCATGCTCTTGGAGATGGTTTTTTCCCTTCATCTGGTAGTATTGGTGATTGGGTCTGAGCCCTCCTCGCTTTCTCACCTTGTCCTCAATGTAACTGATAGTGAGCATTAGTGAGACAGTTGGTTGCATTCTGTCTGTGAGCAAAATTTCTCTGTATGAAACTAAATGGCCCATGAGGGGATAGAATACGGGTGAAACATCTATCTATAGATTTAGAGTTGACCTTCAGAATTAAAGTTCTCTCTGGTGATTATATTCTCCAGGAAGAGAGTATGTGGTAAAAGGAGATAAATACAGAAGAATGAGGGAATCATAGTGGAAGAGGTTTTTTGAATTGAAACTTTCAAGAATGCAACTAAGAATTCCTTTCTGCCTCTTACCCTGGGGCTATGGAATGCCCTCTCTTTCCAATTGAGGACAATCACTGAATTAGTCCCCTTTTATGTTCTGTGAAACTCTTTTATTTCAAAAGGCCTTTGGCATGGTACAGTGATTTTATGTTTGATTTTTATTACGGATTCTAATTGCTCTTGTGCCATTCTATATATTTTTAGTCCTTTAAGTTAGATTGTTCCTTGTAAGATACCTGGGATACTTTCTAAGAGACAGAATATTTTATAAATTACATTATTCCTCTAATCAAAGTGTATTTGTTGTTAGGACCCTAATGTTAGACTTTCCAGAATTTTAGAGCAAATGAAAAATAGGTCACATTGGCTTTCAGGAAATTAATTTCACAATGCCTTCCTTCAAATATTTCCATTCACAGACATGAACTGAAATAAAATCGAATCAAAATATTTTTAATCACATTTACTACTTCCTAATTGCCTTTGACAAATCCTTTTTTTATTTTTCAGCCTCTATACCATTTGTTCACCACCTTCCTGCCCCCATCCTCCATCCTTTACACCTGCTTTTGCTCTTTTGGGTAACATGAAATGTTTGTAAGCTACTTATTTTTTTTATGTGTGGATTACAAATGCAAAGTTTAAAATTCTCTGCTGCCCAATAAACTCAGTGATTAATTTAACTACACATCTAAATGGAGTCATTTTATTTACAATGGGATGTAAAAATTTCAGTTTTGATTGGCCAGATATGACTTTTCAGGAGAGGCAGCTTTTTTTTTTAATATACAACTAATCTAATTGTTTAGGAAGTTTTTAGAGATGTAATGTGTATATCTGTAGCCAAATCAACAGCAATAATAAATCTGGTAGATTCAATTGTCTACAGCTTGATAATCATTAGAGGCCTCGTTTAATGGCCTATAGCAGTATTTCCATTGCTCCCTGGACTGAATAGACAACTGAATAGACCCAAGCCTGAAACTTATTAGACACACCTGATTTTGCTTTAGCTGCTAAGACTGTCTACAAGATCATTGTCCCAGTTTTCTACAAGTGAATGAAGTGATGAATGGATTTGATGACTTTAATTGCTATAATTAATAATAATCTAAATGGAGTTTTAAGATTGCTTTTTGCTTTTCGATCCCTGGAATTGAATTTCTGTGTATTCAATTCAACTAACATTTACTACTGTATGCAAAGCTTGCCTTAAGTAAACAATATGGAAAGAATCTTCTCCATTGACAATCCTTCTGTTTACGTGGCTATTCTGACTTCTTCACCCTTGATCTTTTGATTTCTTTCTCTCTCTCTCTCTCTCTCTCTCTCTTTCTCTCTCTCTCTCTCTCTCTCTCTCTTTCTCTCTTTCTTTCTTTCTTTCCTTCTTTCTTCAGAGGGAGTAATTGCTGTCTGAGGCTGTTTGAGACAATTGGAGAGTGATTTCGTGAGAGAGATCTCTGAGTCTTTTCTTCAATTAGATACAGTTGGTGTGTTAAATTATTTTGTTTTATATGTTGGGAAGTTGGTTACTAAGGACTAGTATGAAATTACAACTAGATAAAATAATGAATCTTGTTGCCTCAGGCTACATTGTCCTCTTCAACATTGCACTCTGGAAGTTCTGTTCTAGAGAAATTACTCAAATTATTTACAAAAATTGATTCCACTTTTGCAAGCTTGAAATGCACACAAATTAAGATTATTTATGTCTCAATAAAAACTCTATGGGGCAGCCAATCCTTGTGTTATCCTTAGGGCCCTAGGTATTACAATTAAGAATTAATTTTTCTCTATTACCATTAGGAGCAAATCGTAAACCCTTTCCAAATTTGCAGAGTACATTTATGTGACATTACTCAGTGTATTCACTTAACACTAAAATGTAATGAGCTGCATTTGCATATTTTTCATTAGCTAAAGATCTTATATTTCTCCAGAGCTGTCTTAAAATGATTACTGATGTGTGTGATCCCTCTACTCCCTTGATTTCAGAGGCATGGAATTTATGGATTTGTAAAGAACTTTCCTTCTATGCATTTATTCATATGATTTCTGAGGTCACTGAAACATCCATTGAATCATAGGTTGGTAAGAGACCTCCTAATTACCAACTCGAATGGCCTTTTCTCAGCTCATATTCTCCTTGACCTGTCTGCCATATTTAACACTGCTGAGTGCTGCTTCTGTGAAATTGTCTCCTTTTTGGGCTTCCATGGTGCCATAATATTTTAGCTCCTCTCATGTTCTGGATGCTTATTCTCTGTATCCTTTATTAATCCACTCCATTCTCCTATCTCTTAAATTTAACAGTATCCTAAGATTTAGTCTTCATCCCTCAGCTCAGCTCTTTCTTCTTCCTATACTTTTTCAGCTAATATCAACATGCAACAGTTTTCCCCTGCCCATATCATAGGCCATGTATTTAATTTAATTTCTTTCATTCTTGAAGCTTTGGAATCTGCATTAAATTGTATTTGGTATATTATTCTGTCTTTATAAATATCTAGTGGCCAAGATTGTATAATTGCCTCTTGCTTTGCGTTGTAAGGAAATGAGGAATAGCTGCTGATTTCTATCACAGACTTTCTGGTGACTATTAGGTTAATAATGAAATTGTGAGAAATGATGGAAGCACTTTTGTTTCCACAGAGTTGAAAATATCCCTCTCAACCCCATTCAGCTTTAGTAGAATGTAAGTCAGGTGACTGATTAGAACCAATTCTAATCAGAGCTGTGATCTAGCAGAGACCAAGCTTCTGGTGGGTGAAAGGTTAGAGGCTTGTACCCATGCTTAAATGAGCCATTTGAGGAGGACATGATGTAGGGCAGTCAGGGGGTTGCATCTGGCCAATGAAGAGCCTGGCAGGAGATTCGAATTGGGAGCCAATAAAAGGACTGGCATCGCTCTGAGTCCTTGTACTTTCTCCTGTACTCTGTTCAGGTGATGTACCTATTTATTCAGGAGGAATAAATGTAAGATATAATTAAAAGCCTCTTGGCCTTCCAATGAGTATTGTTTATTCCTAGCCAATGTAAGTATGTTTCTAACAAAGTGAAAAGGAAAACTTTGTGCTTTACCAGTCAATTATACAATCAATCCACAAGCATTTATTAAAAACTTACTGGGAGCTAGGACCTGACCTAAGATCTGGGGATAAAAAGAGAAATGCAAACAGTTCCTTTCTTCAAGGGGCTCCTAACTAGCGGGTAGCTCTGTGGTAGAACGGAGAGAGCAAAGAGCCTGAAGTCAGGAAGACATAGGTGCAAATCCAGCTTCAGATACTTACTAGCTGATTGACCCTGAGAAAATCACTTAGCCTCTGTTTGCCTCAGTTTCTTCATCTGTAAAATGGGGATAATAGTAGCACCTACCTCCAAAGGTTCTTATAAGGTTCAAATGAGAAAATAATTGCAAAGCACCTAGCACAATGCCTGGCACATAGTAGGTACTATATATTTATTACTATTATTAGCCAAGTGAAATGATATGCACATACAGAAGACAGAAAGTAGATCAAAGATGATTCAATATATTCAATGATAATCTCTCAGTTTCTCCATTTGTAAAATAGTGATTACTAATGATGCTAATACTTGTGCTACCTATCTTACAGGGTTATCATGCTGAAATTTCTTTATAAGCTTAACACATCATATAAAACATTGCTAGTACCTTGTTATGTTTCCTAACATTACCCTCACATAAATGATGTGAAAATCCCACTAAAAGAAAAAAAAATTACAAGTTGATTATTTACTGCAAATTGCTTATTCATTTTACAAAAGTACTTAAAGGGGAGCTTTAAATATTAATCCTCTCTAGGGCAAGGAAGTGCTTATTTACTGACCATTAACTCTTTGATAATTGATAAAGGCAAGGCAAGGGGGGGGGGGTGGCGGGAAACAAAAGGGAAAGAGGAGCTTAAAGTGAAAGTGTGAGAAACAATGGCCAATTGAGAATCAATCATCTTTAAAATTACAATGCAAATTAAGGCAAAATATTATTTAATTTACAAAAGGTCAATATGCATACAATTATAAAGAATACAATGAAGCAAGGAATTCAAGTATGATTCATTTTAATGAGTTCTCTGCACATTTTATTAGAATTTGCTAATTGACTATTGTTTAAATAATTCTCATCAGTGAATATCACATGGTCACATGCATTGGGCACTAAGCTTCAGTCGGAATCCATGACATTGTGGGCTGTCACTGTGTAAATACCCTGAGAGTTTCATGGGCCTCAATTGCCAAATTGAGGGCTATAAAAAGAGCTTGGATTTCATATTTTACTTGCCATTAAAACAGTGACTTGTTGGGATTATGAGTTTTAGGTCTATCAGTTGAATTGTATATGGGGAAGAAACACAAATGAATAGAGAAACAAAATCTGATTGCTTTATCTGTGGGCAGGTCTTTTGGCATAAAAGTGACAGAAATGTTGTCAGTTTAATCACAGCATCATAGATAGGGATGGGAGAGACACAGGAAGCCATGTAATACAATCCCCTCATTTTTCAGATGAAGGCATAAAGGCTAAAGAGTTTACCCAAGGATCACATAGGGACAGAAAGGAAATTGGAAGCCAAGCGCTCTGTTGACTGACTGACAATTGCCTCTCAGCTGCTTGTGGTATAAAGTTTTGTGGTCCTGATTTCTGTGCCCTTTCTTCTTTATTCAGCTGATTCTGCAGAACAGGTTTTGCTGAAAAGAGAGCAGTAATCATGACGTTTATATTGGACTTTCAGGTTTGCCAAGTGCCAGCCTGTAACAACAATGTGGCTAGCAGCTACTGTGGCTGTGTAGACCAATAACACCAGCACATGGAAGGGCTGCCAACATGGGTTCTTTGATCTGCTTTTCTAAGGAAGGCAACTTTAAGGGGTTAACAATCTCAGTTTGATTAAACATACATATATCATTCACTTAGTTCAGGGGGAAAAGATCAGCCCCCTGAACTTCAGGGCAAATACAAGCAGAAATTACACAGAAAATATCAACAGATCAAATGACACAAAGCTTTAGACAGGCTTCTAACTTTCTGTCCAGGATCTCAGTACATAGTTACCAGTGAAGCACCAACATCTGGGTTTTTTCAAAGCTGGTGGGGGGGGGTGCTATTTCAATGGCTTGCCCAGAGTCTTGTCACCTTTTCAATGAGTGTACCCCCAAAAAGTGAAACACTAACCTTCCAGTACATATACCCTGTTCAGGACCTTGAGGGCTCGAGGCTCACCATTTAAAGTATGAGAAACCAGAATGTGGGAAAACATCACATCATATACAAATCAATGACTCTTCATGCCCCAGTGCTGAGAAGGATTCCAAGATAAAAGATCTCACTTTACCTGCCCCATTCAAACAAAGGCCAGACTCATCAAAGGCACTCCACAGCAAAAAATCCTGCCCTGATTACTATTACACAGCCTCACAACTGGGATGCTTCCATTTTAAATATATTGAACCTTAGTCTTGAAAAAATTAGTGACTTGCCCATCATCACAGAGACAGTAAGTGCCTGAGGTAAGATTTGGACCCAGGATTCCTGACTCCAAATCAGGTCTTCTATCCCTTACATGGCACTGCTTCCCAGAAAACAGACATGATGTTGACAATATGGTACCATGCCTACTGTCTTTTGATTGATGCATGCGAACAAATTGAACACTAAAACACATCCCCCAAAATGCAAGGCAGCTTTACAGGCAATCAGCAAAAGCAACAAGTAGGAAAAGTACATCATGATTTATTTGTAGAAGGAGAAAAAGATAGCTAGTGAATCATTCAAATTCCAAGTCTCTCATTTGCTTGAGGAGCTGAGATGTCCCAATTAGAGACCTAGACATTAGGCACCTAGACCTTTTAGAGACCTAGACCTATTAGGGACCTAGATATTTGGGAGGTAAAGGAGATGTTGAAGCTTTTGGCATTTCTAGATTCTCTAATATTTCCTCAACATGATAGAACTCTTTGAGAATTGGAGCAGAAATAGCCTGTGACCTTCTGAGCCTCAAATGTCTAATGTACTTTCAAATAAGAATGCCAACTGCAAATTCAACTGTAATAGGCATTCTCTGGTGCATCTAATCCTGCCACTGCCACTTATTACCTGTATAATTTTGGACAAGTCACTTAATGTCTCTGGGTCTCACTTTCCTCATCTATGAAATGAAGGGATCGAACTAGATGGCCTCTTAAGTTCCTTTCACTTCTAAATATATGAGCCTATCTTATGATCCAAAGTAATCACTCTCTGAGCTACTGAGTTATATAATCTTATGGCCGTTAGGAGAAGCTTGGCAATGACATTCCATATGTATGCCAAGGTGTCAGTCAGTCTGTCCATAAATATTTATAAGGCATTTACTATGTGCCAGGCCCTGGGATAAGTATTGGGCATACAAAGAAAGGCAAAAAGACAGCCCCTGATCTTCAGAAGCTCCCAATTAAATGGGAGGAGAAAAGATGCAAATAACTATATATAAACAAATTATATACAGTATAAATTAGAAATAATCAGCAGAGAAAGGCACTTGGATTAAGGGGGATTTGGAAAGGCTTCCTATAAAAGGTGAGATTTTATTTGGGATTTGAAGGAATCCAGAGAAGCCAAAAGAAGACAGATGAGGGCAGTGTCACTGGATCATTGTATGTGTGTGTGTGTGTGTGTGTGTGTGTGTGTGTGTGTGTGTGTGTAAGGCATAAGAAGACTAGACGGGGGTGAGGGAGGTTATAAAGGGCATTGAATGCTAGAGGATTTTATATTTGATTCTGTAGATGATAGGGAGCCATTGGAGTTTATTGAGTAGAGATGGGAAACTGACATGGTCAGACCTGCACTTTAGAAAGATCACTTCAGCAGCTGAATAGAATATAGTCTGGAATAGAAGAGAAAATTGTGGAAGGGAGACTAGCCAACAGGCTTTTGTCATAGTTGAAGTGTAAGGTGATGAGGACCTAAGCCAGGGTGCTGGCAGTGAAAGAGGAAAGAAGAGGGCATATGTCTTTCACATATGAATTGAAGCTGAGAATCTTTGAAGTCTGAGATCTATCTTGATAGTGGGAAGCAGGCAAGACAGTACTGAGAGAAAGTAAGTAATAAACTAACCTGCTCTTTTTGGTTGAGACCTGTTATTTCATCATTTTAGGGAAATCTCTGTATGGAAAGTCTCTTTCCTTAAGCAGGAGCTTAGAGTTGCCTGGGGCCCCGAGTATTGGTCTTACTGATTTTCAGGGTGGCCTCCCATCTCTTTCTCCAAGTGTTCTCAACATGCTACTTTTTCTTAATAAAAGACATAAAAGTCCTCTCCCCTCCCCCCTTTTTTTTCATCTTCTGAATATATTCATTGGATTCATGCTAGCTTCTTCGCTTTGGAAATCTCCATTTAATCTTTGTAGGGCTAATTTATTTCCCTTTATTTGAGGGGGAAAGTAATAATTGTAGGATGCCTATCTAGCTAGATAATGTTTTTCCTTCCAGGAGTTAAGAGTAAGTGAGTAAATAAATAAGGCAGAGTTTTCTGAGTAACATTGACACCTAAGAGAGATAAGCTGGTACAATTAAAAGTAGCATAGATAAGATTTTATATAACAAGGCAATATTGCGGTGTGTACTATGGCTTCCAAATTTGTGTTCAGGGATAAAAAACATACTAAAAAGACCTGCAGCTTGGGTGCCCCAAATCCATTCAGGCTCTGCTGTTTCCAAACAAATTGTTGGCTTATGTTTTCCTTCTGTCTTGTGAAGAAGTGAATCTGCTCTAACACAAGTTCCATTTGACTTTACTGACAATGTAGAGATAATTCTGTATCTGTGATTTATATATGGTATTATTTATTCCCTCCAATCTAATATTCTGTACTTAAGATTATTGTTTTCTTTGAAAAGTGCTACAAAGGTTGGGCTGTCCGCCTATCCCTAATTCCCAGATCTCCTTCTGGAGCTCTGTGCCAGGAGCCTTCTTCTTTCAGGTAATGCCTCCCTCTCTGCAGTCTCCTCCTCTGATTGGTGAGGTCATAGCAGAATTTCCGCTGGAGGAAGCACCACCAGACAAGTTTACTCCAAACCTGATTGAGCCCAAGACTCTTCTCTCTGGGCTACTTCCAAAACTCCTCCCCACCCCCAACTCTTCTGCCACTTTCTCCTTCTTTTTACCTCTTTTCGTTTGTTATCTTCCCACATTAGAACATAGCATCCTTGAGTTAGGGACTGCCTTTTTTTTTTTTTTTGGTGCGTGTTTTTGCATTTCTAATGCTTAGCACAGTACCTGGCACATAGTAAGCAATAAGCATGCTTAATAAATGCTTATGTCTCTCTCTGCCTTTTTCTATCTGTCTTTCCTCCTCCCCTGCTCTGCCCTGCCTTCCCCTTTCCAAAACCTAGTGTAGAATCTGTCCATTCACCTTAGGGTAAAAAGGATCATAGATCTAGTGTTGGAAAGGCTCTCAGATGTCATCTAATCCAACACCTTCATTTTACAGGGAGCTTAAAGTCATAGTATGGTAAGCAATGGAGGTGGGATTTGACCCCAGGTCCTCTGACTGCATTGCCAGTGCTTTATTTTCACTGCAGCACCCTCCAGAAAGAATGAGCACCTGGTTTTTATGTGCTGTTGGTTAGTGTCTCAGCCTATCCAACAATCTGAGTTCTTTGAAGTTGTCTGGTTCTTTGTACTGAAGCTGGAATGTGGTTGCAGTGTGACTATCTGCTATAACCATAAGACCTGAATACCGCCATTACCACCATCATCCCTACTACTACAACGACTACTGCCACTACTACCTGCCTAACTTTTATATAATGTATTAGGATTTATGGAACACTTTACATACATTATCTCACTTGATTCTCACAACAATTCTGTCAGGTACATGCCATTATTATCCCCATTTACAGACTGAGAAACTAAATCTGAGAAAGGGTAAGGGACTTGATAGAGGGCACATAGCTAGAAAGTCTGTGGGGTAGGAGTCAGGCTGATCTTACACACTCTATCCACCGTGTCCCCTAGCTGTAACTTTGATCCTTTATTACATGGGTTTCATAGGCCTTGCCAAGGTTGGGAGACTCAGCCATTAGTTCAGGAAAGGAATGTCTCATTGTTTATATACTCTGTTGTCTGTTAGGTGATTCTCAGAGGAATTTGGTTATCTAAGCTCAGGAAGGCCAGCAGTTTGTGCTGAGGTTTGGCTCAGATTCTTATCTGAGACTCATGTGAGAACCTCTTATTTTTCAAAATAGGTGGGAGTTTCTCTGGCAAAGGAGCTAATCAGTGTAAATACTGAGCATTGAGATAAAACCTGAAAGAAAAAATATCTTTCAATCATTGGCATTGGTTTATTTGCATAGCTAAGCATCTTTAAAAGTAGATACTTAATTCATAGAATTGTCTTTTTCTCAGACTTATTGTAAGTTTCAAACCAGATATGTGAAGTCTTTGAAAACTATGAAGCAGAATTCAAAGTGTCATTATTCCTATGGTAATTTTTAATTATTGCTCACATATTTAGGTGTTTCTGAATAATTATATGACTTTTCAATTTCCATCCATGTTTGGCACTGTAAACTAGAGCCTTAATTTGATACTGATTAAAGAAAGATTGCACTTAAATAATAATTGTGTCTTACCAGAAAGTCATTTCTCATGCAAATGTGTACCCTCATTAATTGATGATGATAATGGTGCCATTATCCAAAGTAATCCTTGTGTATTTTCTTGGAACCTCCCTTTAGACACAGTGCCAAATTGGAGTTGAAAAGTACACTTGATCAATTAGGCATCGGGGCTCTGGTGGTTGAACTCTCAGCATTGCGAATTGTAGAATGATGGGTCTGGAAAACTACAGAGTAGAATTCTGAAATCATTTAGCTGGAAATATCTCCTTGAACCTAGCAGAATTAAGGAAGGGAAGTGGGAAGAAGAGACATTTTTTCCCAAGTATGGAGAGGCAAGTGCTCATCCTGTAAGATGCAACCAGCTCTGCATTAATTTCCTTTGTTCACAGAAAGAGATAAGTCCCTGCTGTTTGAATGAGAGCACTGTCAAAAACACGGTGATCACCAGAACCAAGTGACTGTGCAGCTATTGTCCAAAAGCACATCAGAGATTTGCCAGGCGACTTTAGGAGTCCTTATGGGACCCATGAATTCCTATTAAATAACACATTCATCTCTCAATGATGATCTCTGGACAAGTGTAAGCAAAAGGATAGAATTATAGAATCATATAGGGAAAATTCCAAACCCCTTAGCCTGCATTCAAGAGTACCCATCATCCTGCAAGATAACATCAGCTCTGAAACTCACACAATATCCCTAGTCCCTGGTTTCCTCCCTCTCTCTGGGTAGAAATAGTAGGATGATGGACAGTGGGGAATTTGCCCCAGATCCTCCTCCATCTAAGTGGGGTACCCTGGGAAGCCACTTCACCATTTCCCACCCTGGCTATAGGACTTCATCATACCTTGTTCCTTTCCCTCCCACTTTTTTTTTTAAAATGTATTTCTTCCTCTAAAAGATAGTGACCTCTTTGAGTGTAGGGACTGCCATTTGCCTTTATTCCCAGCACTTAGCACAGTGCCTAACACAGCCCACACAGTTTATTGCCAATTGCCTATTTAATAATACCTAACATTCATATAACACTATAAAGTTTGCAAAGCACCTTGTGTCTCTTATCTCATGTTATCCTCACAATAACTCTGAGTGGTGCCTGCCATTATTATCCCCATTTTACAAAGGAGGAAACTGAGTCTGAGAGAGTAATTGACTTGCCCAGGGTTCAGCTACTAAGTATTTGCCCTCGGAGTTAAACTCAGGCCTTCCTGATTCCAAGTCCAGCGCCTTATTCACTAAACTTCCTAGCCTCCTAACTACCACTTAATCTGCAAAATATTATCATTTCACTTTTCACATGTGTATCTCTCATCTTCCCAACTAGATTATAAGCTCTATAAGGAGGATGTCTTAGATGTTTTCTTTTTCCCAAGTAGCCCGACATAATGCTATATCCATAGCAGGTCCTTAGTAAATATTTGTCAAATGAACAAAGAAACTTATATTACATATGGAATGGTCACTATTTTTTTTTTTGTGTGTGAATATTGTATATAATACAGGTCTCTGGTTTTTGGTTCAGATTAGGTATGGAGGAGGACAATTGGTTCCTTCATTTTCTGAAAGAGTAACTGTTACTTCTGTAATTCAGAAAGGGATATATGTGAACACAAAAGAAGGCACTTAAGATTTCAATAGCTTATTTTTGTGTCTCATTCAAGCGTGGAGGAATAGGCTGGAAACTGGATGTCTCATTGATTGGTAATTTCTCCTAAATCATGGAACTATCTTTCTGATCACTTAATGAGATTAAGTAGAAATCACGATTCAAAATGTCCTCCACACTTGCATAGACCAAGCCAGGATAGTGAGTTGTTTAGCCATTTTTGTTCCCCATTCTGTTTGTATATTTCATGGACTTTCCCCCACCCCAAAAAATAAAAATGTATTTAGTCTATCTTGTTCCTTAAGCTTTTGGGTAAGCTCTGCAAATACAGGAGGCAAAAATTGGCATAGGCAGTACACAAGGAATAATCTAGAAATCTTTTATGTTTGGTTTTGGAATGTACAGGGGCAAATACTGAGGTATAAAATCACTTTATCTTCTCATCACCTCCAAATGTACGCACAAACTGATGTTGGCTTTGTCTGAGTTCTGATTCACTACAAGACTCTTCATCGACCAGTTCCTTTTAAGATGCTCGGGAATGAAGAAATCTTTAGGTCTATAGTTGAGTGATATATAAGAATGCCTAAGGGCAGGAGGTTTCTAACTCCAACATTCTCTAATTCTATGGATATTCTGAATGTGTGAACTCAATTCACTTTACTTTTATCTCCATACAGCATTTAATGTTCAGTGTCTTTCTCTTGGCTCATTAGGAAAAAGGAAAGGTTAAAAGAGCAGACTGGGAAATTCAATCCATATTATAGTAATGTTACTATATTGAGTCTTTTTACCAAGATATATAATGTCAGTCCATAGCATGAGACATTAATAAGCAAATTTTTTCATCCAGTGTTGTGTAATGGTGCTTTTGAAGATGTTATATGTAGCAATAATGTGTAAAAGAGTTATATTCATCTGTGGAAAAAATTTGCCAGGGAATTTTAATAATTTTTAGTAGCATGAAAAGGCTGTAGTCTATATTTTTGCTATTTCTTAAAAATGTTAACTGTGAAAGCTTACAGCGATGTGTGAAATACTTAAGGAAATCAATAATTTGCTACAGTTAGGTTGTTTTTTTTTTGACAGCAACAGTCATTTGTGCATGCTTTCACAGAGGTGTTTAGTTGTGTAGTGGCTAGAGTGTTGGGCCTGGAGTCATTACATTCAGGGAATGTAAGCTGGCTGCATACACTTGGTGAGATTAAGTTAAAAAAAAAAAGTGATAGTGCTGAGAATCTGTCCCAGAATAAGTACGGTTGCCCCTTGTCAGGGAATATGGTACTAGGATACATCTTATCTTTATTCTATTAGTATTGCATGTTGCAGAAAGAGAAATGTCCCAATAGTTGTGGTATGTTGGCAGAAATATTGTAGTCACCTCAAATATCTTAGCTATTCCTTAAGCATCTGCAGTGTCAATTCAGGATTAGGCTAAGAATCAAGTATGAAGTCTCTAGTATATTATAACTAACCCTAGGCTGCTATAATATCTACCAATGAGAACTGACATCACAGAAGACAGAGAGCCTGTCTGAATTTTTTTTTTTGTATCCACAAAATTTCAAGAAATCTAGAGGAAAGACCCATGACAGTGGCAGGGGATGGGCAAGAATTTTACTTTAGAAAAAAACACGGATGGGTTGTCATCAGTATTTCTGGAGGCAAAGACTTCATGAGTGAGATCACAGGGCTCACATTTATGTGTCAAGACTATACTCTGACAATGGATTGGCTCATGATACTTTTATAAATTCCTGCTGTTATTAACCTAGTGATGTAATTATTGGGGGGAAATATTCCACCTTCCTTTCCAGTCAGATATATCTCTGATGATATCATGAGTTTAGATGGAAAAAAAAATCTTTATTTACACTAACCTTTAACTTTAAAGTTATCATTTTCTTTGATTAAAAAACATTCTGAGAAGGGGACTTTATGCATCACCAATCTGCTAAAAGGGTCCATAACAGACAGGGAAAAAAAATCTGTAGGGAATCCCACTCTGATTTGGATTCTGTGCTGGATGTCCTTCATGACAATCACAATCAACTTTATCAAGAGCATGATTTCCTGTTTTGTGCCATTCATGATATTTAAAGTTAGAGGGCTGTTGAGCAAATTTCTCTGTTAAATCATTTTTTTCAAGGAACACTATGTGATTTAAACATATGCATATAAGACATCTAGTTAGAGGAGAGTAAGGAGTTGTTTTTCTTGAACAAATCTAATGCTTTTCTCACAGTCAATAAAAACATAAGGACAGAAACTTGCTTCCTCTAGTCTACACCTTTAATTTATTTGACTGTAAAGATGTGGTTTGACATTAATCTTATTTGTGAAATCCTGACTATTCCTTTGTCGTGTCTTCATCTTGGATGGCTTGGATGAAGATTAAAAATTTTCCCATAATGATTTTATAGAATTGGGAAGGCAGCTATAAGCCTCTGTAGTTATTGACATTCTCTTCGTTACTTTTCTCAGTAATTATCCCTGTTTTGGCTACCACAACATACTGCTGCTTCATATTGACCTAGCAGTGCCCGAGACATTTTTGAAAACAATTCTGAGTTAACTTTAACTTTCCCATCTTGTACTTAGGAAGTTGATTATTGATATACAAATATAAGACCTTATGTTTATCCCTATTCAATCTTTTCTCATGAAATTTAGCCCAATGCTAAGAAGACCTTTTCAGATTCTGACTCGTATCATTCAAGGGTGATGAGCATAGCATCTGATCCTTTTTAAAGTCATTTACAAAAAATATTAAACAAAACAGAACCAAGCAGAGAGGCCTGGGCTACTTCACTGAAGACTTTGTGCTGTGTCGACATTGAAGTATTAACAATTACTAGTTAGGTCTAGTGGCTGATTGTTAATGGGAAACAGATTGGTGGGGGCTTGTGAGTTACAGAGTTAGGAGTATAATTCCACAGAGTACCCTAGAATGTGAGGGAGTCATCCCTCAGGACCCAACCCAGGAGTGAAAGTATAGGTTGAGAGAGTATCCTGGATGCTCCCAGTTAGGGTGTTCTTTGAATCCAGCCATCCAGACAGTTTTCTATCTGTATAATGACCTTATCTGGTCAACATCTATTTTTCCAAATAAATAATTTATGATATAGTTTATTAAAAACTTTGCTAAAATCTAGGTAATCTATAGCTGTAGCATTTCTTTTTCTACCCATGTAGTTCCCTTATGAAAAAGTTAATGATGTTAACCTGCCATGGCCTGTTCTTAAGGTGGGTCTTTACAGTCACTGCTTTCCTTTCCAGATGCATGTTAACCATCTCTTTAATGATCTATTCTAGAATTTTCTCAGGAATTAGAGACAAGCTCACTGGCTTTTAGTTTGAAGAATGTTCCTTTACTTTTTTTTTTTAAATCAGTACATTTGCCCTTATCTAATCTTTTATGCCTTTCCCTTTTTTTCTGCTGTCAATAGCTTGTTTAAATAGGTCAGCTTGAGACTGGCTCAATTACATCCAATATCCTTTTCTCATTTTTATTCTTTCTTCTAATTTAGTATTGACTTTGCTCTTAGTTCTAACAAGTTGATGGTCCAACTGTAAAACATACAGTTGTTTCAGAAATGACACCTGGTCAGTAACCAGTTTACTTTATGTTAAAATATAGTCCATTTCCTTTTGTGTGATGTTAATTTTGCTTATCATGTCCAGCATCTATTGACCCTCTTCTTTAAGAAATGTTTTATTGATTTGCCTTCTTTTTACATCATGGTCATTTTTATACATAAGCTTTCTTTCCTCAAAAGTTAAGAAAAAAACCAAACTACCAAGAGTTATTGACTCTGAAAGGAAAAAGGCACTTCCTCATCTCTTAGTTTTCCAAGTTTTCTAAGACTGATCCTAAAAATATCTCAGAATTTGTCTTTTTTGTTGTTTTCCTTTACGTTATTGTAATCATGTATATTATTCTCCAGCTCACTTCAGTCTGTTTCATTTCATACAAGTCTTTAACTGTGTGACATCTTCTATGTGATA
This sequence comes from Trichosurus vulpecula, assembly GCF_011100635.1. NCBI lineage: Eukaryota > Metazoa > Chordata > Mammalia > Diprotodontia > Phalangeridae > Trichosurus > Trichosurus vulpecula. The sequence goes on along the minus strand of NC_050577.1, from coordinate 144,079,984 downwards.
TTACCCCAATCTACACTTGCACTCAGGGGTTGAGCACCCCAGAAGGACTCCCTCAGATACTAGAGTACCCTGTGTCTTCTGAACACTGTGTTGTGCCAAAAAAAGTGAGTGAGACCCGGACATAAATTTAGACGTGGATTTATTGAAGCACGCGACTGTTCGGAGTAATTACTCAAATCGAACAGCCCTGAGTAAAGGAAGAGAAAGAGTATTTAAAGGGAAAGAACACAATTAGATTTTCATGGAGATGGGGACACAAACAGTGGGGTCCGTGGAGATGGGAGTACAAACAGTGGGGTGAGCTGGGGCGAGATGGAGAAACTGGAGGGGGGGGGCAGGGCATAACAACTGTAGCTCATGAGTTCCCACCAAAGTGCCTCCCATTAACAGTGAACAACTAGACCCAACTAGCTCTTATCAAAGGTATTTGTTGAGAAGGTATAGAAAAAAGACTATGTAGAAAATCCAGAAACCTGGGCTTTACTCTCCTATACATACACAGTCTCCTAGGCAAGTTGTTCGGTTCATAGGGACCATACTTCTCCATAGGCAGTTCTCTTCTCTATTTCCAAAGGTCTCCTTCCTTGAGGCTGTTTTCTTTCTCAGGTCACTGATTTTATGTGTCTCTGTCCATCTGGAATATGTGTCTTTGCTACCTCAACTGTGCCTTGAGCTCTCTCAAAGCAATGAATTCTCAAACTACAGGTTGAAGTGTTTTTATCTGGGCAGTGTTGCTGCTAGCTGCCAGGGCCGGTGGGGGAGGAGGAAAGAGAATTCTCCTCCTTCCTCCCTTCAGGCATCTCCTCCACAAAGTATTTCTGAGCCTGCACTCCCTTGGATCTCCATTTAAAACTCTGTAAAGGTGTGGCCAATTTTTCTTATCTAATGAGGTTGATCTTTCTAATCCCTACCTCTCTTTCCCAGCCTCCACCCTTCCCCAGCCACAAAAGAGGGAAACACTTCATAAAGGGATCATTGGATGTGGCCACAATTTTGTGACTAGTTTGCTAAGTTCAATAACTTATTGTGACATTTTAATCTCCTCATCTGTGACCAAATACTATGACTATATCAACTCTCTTCCTTCTACTCCCCTCCTGCTTAGTTATACTTTCCTCCAGGTGTCACAGCATACAGTCTATTCTTCTAGAAGGTATAGGCCCAGCTCTTGGGCCTAGTCATTATACTCATTGGGAAATACATGGCGATACAATTTGATAAATGCCATTTTACCAAATTTTGACCTGTCTTGGTACTTGTAAAGATTTTCCCCAAGCCAAAGACAACAGAAAAAGGGAAACAAGTATCAGATTCTCTTTTCACATGGAAAGCTTGATCCTTATAGACCTCCTAGGACTCATGGAGCTATCCGCAAAGGTCTCAGTGACCTGGGGTCAACTGAAAGTCACCTCTTTGGACATTGATGAAAAAATAAACCCCTTTGCTTTAGTATTCTCCAGCCTAGGGGTGGGAAGGTTGGGTTTGGAGATATCTAATTTGGATACTTGTCCTCTCTTTCTCTCCCAGTGAGGTGCCCCTGTTCTTTGGGTGTGGTTGCATGTTTGGGAACAAAATGTTAAAGCAGACTAACACTGGGTCCAGGGGGAGGGGTGAGGAACTGGGAGAAGAAGGGTGTGATCTCCGGAAGAGGCACCAACGTGAAGTCAGTGGGGCCAGAAACAGATTAAAATGGAATTGGGAAATATTTAGCAAAATAAATAAAAATACAAAAACATAGATAACATTACATTTTAAAATTAAGTCGGTATGCCATTTCAGGGACCCTTAGGTATGGTTTAGTGGCCCCATTTCTATTTGAGTCCGACACCACTGATCTAGGGCAGTTATTCTCTCTCCTACCCTACTCTATCCCGAAGTGATCAAATTTGAGAAAATGTTATTGTTGCATACTTTGTCAACAACAGATTTATTCCAAATGGTATGTAATATCATTGAGTAAAATATTATTTTAAATATTTGAATACCAGCTTACTTAATTTGTTTATCTTTTCTATAAATTACAATAAACATATTTTGTATTTTTCTAAATATATTTTGTTCATATTTTTCTTTACCCACCACCTCGATTTCCCAAATTATCTCTTCCTTGCCACAAACATTCTAAGAGAGCCACCACTTACCACAAGTAAGTTTGTACAAATTAATTTCTGTTAACTTTTTTTAAAAAATAATTAAAAACGAAGTATAAAAGAGAGAAAAAAATCAGTAAAATTAACAAACATATAAAAAAAGTCTGACATTATGTGTAATGCTCCACAAACATAGTCCCTTAAGTCACCTTCTCATATTTCTTCTTTGGAGCCAAGCTTGGTCATTATAATTTCGTAGCATTCATTTGCTTTTGTTGCTGTTCATTGTTATAGTCATTGTACTTATTCATTCCTGGCTCAACTTATGGCTCTCTGCATTTTTTCTTAAAGGATGTTAATTTATTTATTTTTTCTTTGAAATGTATTTTGAGCTTCAAGACATGAAGGTGGAAATAATAGATGAAAGTATTCTTTTTAGTAATAATCATAACTTATTTTGCTAGAATGAATGTTTCTTTTTTTTTTTCGTTTATTTTAAACATCTTTTAAGCCACTGAATCAGGGCAACAAAAGATACATTTTCTAGATTAGTTCATTACTTAGGTCTGCATCCTTAGGAGTAGGACTACTGTTTTCTGCAATGCCTTTCCAAGATAATGACAAACTAATTCAATAGGCTGCCTACCCAACTGTGTTTTATAATCTGGGCAACATGAATTCTTTATCTACTTGGTTTTCTCATGTGTGAATTGCTGAACTGATCTTTTTTCTTCTTCTTTTTTTTTTTTTTTTGAGTAGCCATAGATCTCATTGGGGAGGCTCTATAGTATTTTAGGACTTGGTACAATCAGTTCAATGTTACTGGAAAAAAAAAAGACTATTTGAAGGACTTCATCATCTATAATGTATACTTTTCCCAATAGGTTCAAAGTCAGTTTAAAGCTAGATGCTCATAAATTTTGAGTTTTTAATCTAAATTTCCCTTTAAACCTAATTCCTAATGCTTGATATTTATTTTTGAATAAAATTTATCTTATTTGTAATTGGTGGATTCTGCGTTCAGATAAAATTTTATTTGAGTTGTTATGTTTTCATTGGGTTGAGGAGATATATTAGCATCCTGCACTAGTCTTTGCTGTTTTCTTTGTTTTTCTCAACTATGTTTGCTGGGCTAAGCCAAACAAGAACAAGATTCCCTCAAGGATCCAGAGAAGACCTAAAAGTGATACCAAATTTCAAGATACCAAAGTTACTAGAGGGTACACAGAGAATGGGATAAGAATTTTGGTTTGGTATCTTACTCAATAAACCTTCTGGGGGTGCCATCCCTGCCACCGTCTTTCAAAACAACTTATCTTCTCCCTAAACCTATGCTTTCTTCAAACTTGAGGGCCCTATGGTGCTTCCATTCACCTAGCAATGAATTCTTAGACTTCTTGATCATTCCCTTTCTCTCACCAATCCTCCCTCTCAAAATTGAAATAATTGCAAAATCTCGTGGGTTCTTTCTTCATAAGATATTTTGCGTCCTTGTCCTTACCTCTGCTTACACAGTCACTTCCCTAGTCTGGGCCTCATTATCTCTTGTAATAGTCTCCTAACTGGTCTTTCTACTTCCCTAATTCATCCTCTAATTATCCATTTCATTTCAAAATTATCTTCCTAATGTATGCATCTGGCCGTGGCATGTCCCCTGCTCAAAAGCCTTTATTTGTTAACAATTTCCTCTCAAGATAAATAAAAAACCTCTTTTGTCTGGCTCTTAATTCCCTCAACAATTTGGTTCCATCCTACTTTCATTGCCTTCTTACATCACTCCCCTCCACATGTTCTCAATTCCAGCCAAAGTGAACTCTGCCTACCACCTTGTATTTGCACAAACCATTCCCACCTGGAGTGACACGTTCCTTCCCTTTCCATTTCTACCTTCTAAAATCCTTATCGTTCCTTAAGGGGACCATAATTATCATTATTATCTGGGTGCCAAACAATCTTGTTTGACCTTGGGAGACTCTCAGTTGGGAGTTTTTTTTTAAGGTTTCATCTTCCTCTATCAAATTACATGTTAAAAAAATCAACAATCAAAAACACAGTGGGATCTGATTTTCTCTAGTAAATTGTGTGATTATAAAGGGGAAAAGGGAAGGGAACAAGCATATATTAAGTGTCTGCCATGTGCTTTGGAACAATTGTCTCATTTGATCCTCACAATAACCCTGGGAGTTAGGTGCTATTATTATCCTCATTTTACAGAAGAGCTAAGACAATGGTTAAATTACTTGTCCAGGGTCACTCAACTGGACTTTGATTCCTGGGAAAGTTCTAGAATAGATCATTAAAGGGATGGTTGCTAAACATCTAGAAAGGGAAGCAGTGAATAGGAAAAGCAACCTTTTTATTTCAGTTCTCTTAGATTGCTTTATATTAGGTGGATCACTATAGCTTCCATTCTTCTGTAATCAGCTCTGTCAGAGGAAACCAGGACCCGATGGAGATGTTTCATGACACCCAAATTCAGCAGTTTTTTTTTTTAACACTAGGAAGCTGATATGTATGAAGTTTGTGATGAAATAATGAACTCTTTGTCTTCACTGTCCACATGAGGCCATAGTGAGGTGACATCCTTGGGAACATACTTTCCTTTTTTTTTTCCTGAACCAGACCTCCAAGCTCAGCTGTCCCCAAGTCCTACTCTCGCCAGCTAGTTAAGTATTCTTCATTCTATTTCTAGCCCTATTCAGTCTCACTAGTTCCATTAGTTACCAAGTAAGAAGTAGCTCTTAAGCAGTTTTCAGGGTTCCTACCTCTGACTCTGGCTGAGCTGCACCATAGACTACTCTCTTGGGGAATCCCAAGTCATTGCTCTTCAGCTTTTAAGGAACTCTATCAACTGAGTCACTCCCCTCTTATTGTACTTTTGTGTGTTGTCTTCCCCCAGCAGGTCAGCTCCTTGGAGGTAGGGACTGTCTTATTTGTTTGTATTTGTTTTGTATATATACACACACATATATATGCTATGTTGGTGTTCAGTCATTTTTCGGTCATGTCCAACTCTCCATGACCACATTTGGGGTTTTCTTGGCAAAGATATGGGAGTGGTTTGCCATTTCCTTCTCCAGCCCATTTTACAGATGAGGAAACTGAGGCAAGCCGGGTTAAATGAGTTGCCCAGGGTCACACAGCTAGTAACTGTCTGAGCCCAGATTTTAACTCAGGAAAAGGAGTCTTCCTGACTCCAGGCCCAGCACTCTATCCACTGTACCAGTTAGATATATGTTATATAATATTTTATGTAATCTATCTATATACATATATATATAAAACACATATACAATATATGTATGAGTGTATATATGTGTGTGTGTACATATATATATATATATATGACATAGTGCATGCTCTGTCTAGCTACCCTTCTATTTATAATTTCTTAGTTCCCTCCCAAATGTTTGGTTTCCACTCTCCTATACTCTTTGTTATTGAGGTTCAATCTTCCAATCATGTCCAATGCTACATGACCCCATCAAGTTCATGGCTTTTTACTTTTCTTCCAAAGATACTGTAGTGATTTGCCTTTTCCTGCTCCATTGTGCCCCCATTTAACAGAAGAGGAAATGAGGCAAATATGGGTTAAGTAACTTGCCCAGGGTCACACAGCTAGTAAGTGCCTGAGGCTGTATTTGAACTCAGATCTTCTGGACTCCCAGCCTGGTGCTCTATCCACTGCACCACCTAGCCTCCCATACTCTTACTTAGCTGGTATTTAATGCTTATCAATCACATCATTATAGTTCAGGTCATTTGATTATCCCGTTTTTAATGCCCATGGAAGGTAGTATTTTCAGTGGAGGGAAGGGGAGCTAGACTTGTGAGTTTGGGACACTTATCAATAGGGAAGGACATGAGGAACTACAGATGAAAACCGCAGGTCACTATCAATATCACTACTCCTTGTCTGTATTGAAGTGCTTTTGAATCTGACTAGGAAATCAGATCACTGCTAAGTGGATACAAAAGTAGCCATTGAGGAAATGAATATATTTTTGTGTATACTTTATTTGACTTATGGTTGAGCCTGATGAATATCTACTGTGTACTCCATAACAGACATAACAGATGTTTCTAGCAACTGATACTTCTATTCTTCAGGTAAGCACTGCTCTTTAGTATGTACAGATGGCTTTGGGAAAGTCACTTAATTTTTCTGGGCCTCAGATTTTAGTACAAGAAGTTGTTGTAAATGTCCTCTAGGGCCCCTTCAAACTTTTAACACTATTATGACTGAGAGCAGCAGTCTTACATAATGAACCGAGTACTGGGCCTGGTATCACTGAGATCTAGATTCAAACTTTTTTTTCAGGTATTGAGCTGAATGATTATGGGTTGGTCATAGGACCTCTCTGAGCCTCAGTTTCCTTACCTGTCAAGCAAAGATTAGCACTTTTAAACTACTGTCTGGCTCATAGGGCCACAGTGAGGAGAGTCTTTTGTAAACTTCAAAGTGCTATATAAAATGTGAGTTATTTTTATTTCCTTGTGTGGTTCATAAACTGGCTCTGAAAGCAGTTACAAAGGAAGAGTCCTGATAAGGTTCTGAGTAATGGCTACATTGTTAGTATAAGCGTATAGCCTTCTAAGGGGCACATTAATCTGGATGTTTAAGTTCTGGTATGTTTGTTAAAAAGTCAGTCACACCTTTTTATGGTCATACTTTGTAGGTGCACAAAACAAGTGATAATGTAAGGCAGTCCATGATTAAGTATGCAAATGAACAGTGTTCATTTATACATAATAAATGCTATAGATGTTTAGTGAAGGGGAACGACAGCCTACACTGGAGTGGCTTAATGAAAAGGATAGCGTTCATCATTATATTAAAGAATAGAAAGAGTTTGAAATAGCCAAGAATGGTGCAAAGTGTAGAGAGCCACGAGTTTTTCTTTTTCTGTTTCACAGAAGGTATGAAGGTATAAATTTTACTATTTCTCTAATAATGTCTACCTAAAGAAATTTGTATTCTGTCATATTTACTCAATATACCTAAATCACATTTATTCAATAACATATGATGCAGGAAAAAATATTTAATATTCACAATCACAAGAATGCAGCATGGCACAAGGCATTATGAAGTAATATTTAACTGGCTGCTCTAGGTCTGAAAAGCAGAGAGTAAATATTAAAACTGTTAATTATTTTACCATGAGAGTGGGAAATTTGAGAAATAAATGATCTCTTTTTAGGAGAATCTTAACTTCTTGATTATAGTTGGAAATAAACCCACTCTAATTAAGATTGACTTGAGGAAACACGTTTCCTCTCCTCACATAAAGTTAATTTGTACAAGATTATTAATGGTGATATGGACAAGAACTAGCATGGCCAGAAGGGAGTCTATATTAGTAGAAGTATCCATGACTACACACCAAATTTGGTCAAAAGATCATAGATTCAGAGCTCAAAGGGACCTCAGAGGCCATCTAGCCTAACCTCCTATGTTGGCAAACAAAATGGGCTCTTAGCACTCAGTTCAACCAAGTGCCCTTGAAGAGTTTGGTCTTTGTTTCCTTGATTAGATTTGGAGTCCTTGGTGACCTCCTTGCCTCAGGGGAGGGCCTAGTTTACACATGGGTTTGAGTGACATGCTTGGGACATTAGAGGCTTTTAGACCACTTGGGTTTAAGTCACCTCTTTGTGACGATTTTAGGTCACACATGTGACTCACCCTTGACCCTGAAAAATATATAAAACCAGGAGTTGGCTTTCTGTTTTTCAGAGCTCTTACCCACAGCAGTGGTGGCACGAGTGACTCTGGACCAGCCCTTGTTATGAGCTCCCGGGCTGAACTTAGATGTTGGTAACCACGAATTGTATTTGGTCTATCTGTCGATGTTTGTATTTTGCTCTGAAGTTCAGGGTGCTGGCTTTTTCCGCCTGAACTAAGTGAATGGTATTTGTATGCTGAATTAAAGTAAGTTTGTTAACCCCTTAACATTGCTTTCCTTAGTAAAGCAGATCAAAAGAACCTGGGCTTTTGCAGTGTGCTGGTAGTGTGCTTGTTTTTGGGCTTGTGTTGGTCTTTCACCCCCACAACAGCTGCTAGCTGGATTGTTGAAACATCCCCTCATTTTAAAGATGAGGAATCTGACTGAAAGGGTTTAATGATTTGACCAGGGTGATGGAGACAATGTGTATCAGGTATGTCCCAAAGAGAACACATTTCTCTCTTCTTCCCCCACCACCAGCCCCCTGCCTCCTGCCCACCCCAAGGTTCTCTTTTCAAAATTCCCTGTTTCTATAAAGTGTATCACTATCCTCCTAGTCATGAATACTCATAATCTCAGTATCATCCTCCATTCCTCACTCATATCCCTCCGCATATCCATTTTGTTGCCAAATTTTATCATTTCTGCTTTTATGATATCTTCTATACACATCCCCTTCTTTCCTATTTACCTCCCAGGTTTGGTTGGAGCTTATAAACTGGTAAAGGACTGCCTGGTTTTTGGCAAACTACCACCTAGTGTACTAATTATTTTAATTTAATCATATATCTACTTTTCAAAAATTCAATTGTTATGAGTAAAAACCCTATATATATAGAAATCACGCATGTTTGGTTGACTCTCTTTTGTCATGCTTTCAACTCAGGTTTATTTAAAGTAGTAGATATAAGAAAGAAGGTGAGGTTTTCCTGATTTAGCAGGGCAGGGTTTGAATTAAGATTCTGATTAGATTAAAATCATGAGCAGGTGCCATCAATAAAGAGGCAGGGCTAAGGGTTAAAGGATATATCTGTGAGAATCATAGAAAGTTTGGAAGCTTGATGCCAAGTGTCTAGTTCTGGGTGAAGTCCATAATTACCAGAGTGATGTGGGACTCCCAAGTTATTAGCTCTTATTGAGAAGTGGATCAAGCTAGTGACTAATAGTGCCACTTGGTCGATAAATATATATGCATGAACACACACACACATACACATGAAATATGGATGTATTTTATTTTATTGTAATCTAGTAAATTTACTAGATCTTTATTAAAGTTTTTGACATGATTGATTCTTTGCAATTAAGTAAGCTATTTAAAGTTATGTTTTAAAAAAACAAGTTATATAAATAGAAAGGCTAAAGATATGATGAAATAACACTAGATTTGGAATCAAGTCTAACATGATTTTAATATGGGTTTAAATGTAAATTCTGGTTTTTACTACTAATGTTATCTTGGGAGAGATACCTAACCTCCCCGTACCTTTGTTTCTCTCTCTGTCAAGTGATGACAGTGGCCTAGATTATCTCTAGGGTTAAATATTATTATCAAATTATTCAGTGGTCTGCTGGTAAATATGAAAAAAAGCAAAATGTAATGATGACACACTTTTAAATTTAATTCACATTATTAATATTCCTTCCATTATTTTCTTAAGTCTTAATCTCTATAGTTTAAGAATTTTTACATAGAAAATTTAACAATCAACTCTCGTGAGCCAATTCGAACTAGCTCTAGCACACTACTATTATTCATATCATCATTGCCTCAAATTAAAAAAACCCACAATAAGATAGGTTCCTGTATAAAGTAGATTTTTGAATATTGATCCCCTTTGTTTTAAGCATTTGAATGGAGTAAATATATTACTGTCCTATATCTAATCTACATTAAGTTCCTCACTCCTTCCTTTTGAGGAGACCCTTAACATGAAGCAAATAATCTTTAAGTGACATTCCTCTTTAGGGGTTCAAGCTTCCCCAGGGCTGAAGCTAATCCAAGCTTAATCCAAAACTGGGGCCCTTTAGTGTAAGAGGTCAATTTCCACACCCCCTTGGGGTATCAGTTGTCTGTTATACTACATATTCTCACTGGAGCACAAAAACGAAAATATGATGACAGAAATTACCACTAGATCTCTGTGGAATTTTTAAATAGAAGTCATTTTTGCTTCTAAGGTTTAAAAGCAGATAAGAAGATGGATATTATCCTGTCCATGTTCATATGTTTTTCAATTATATTGATACGCATGTCTAGAATTTTAAAATGACAGCCGTTTAAAAATTTCATTTCATTTATTGACTATTTTGTTTCAAATAGCTGATTAAATAATAATATGGCTGAAGAGACTGTATTATGTTCTCAGCTTTATAGATTGACATATTTGCTTACTTGTATGAAAATATACTTGTTAGATAATTATATGACAGTCTGTAATCTCAGAAAGTAGGAGTGCAGATTTCAAGATGAGATCATAAGTAAAATATAAGGACTTGAAAATATGAGAAAGGGTAAATAACAGAAGAGGAACTCTTTTCACTAAACTGTTTTTATTAACTCTTCGGCTCTTTTCTCATTTGCATTCAGTGTTATTGTTGACCCCTCGGAAGATACAGTTTGTTAAATTAAGAGATTTTGCTTTAATTTGCATAATGTAAGCCAGTCAGGTTTTAAAATTTAATTGTAATATAGATCACATGAAAAGCAAGGAGACTGGCTAATACTTTGTAGCAAGTCATTACTTGGCTAAAAAATATAGCCAGAGTAACAGGGCATTAAATAAGACTAATTGCTTTTGGGTGGCAAACAGTTTGAAAGAGAGGAAATGGGCATCCATCTCTTCCAAAGACTGCTGGGACACAGTAATTACTGTGTGTGGAGGATCCTGAATATCATTAGTAGGGTAGCTCCCTGAATATAACTTTTGAAGAAAATCACAAAGTCCATGCCAAAAGGGGGGCAGAGTTGCCAGTCTGCTATGTCTTGTCTCCAGAATGAGACCATAGAACTCATGGAAAGAGCATGGCTTGTCTACGTTGGAGACCATAGTAGCACAGATTCAAGGACCTCAGAGGCCGTCTAGTCTAACCCTCTCATTTAAGAAAGGAGGAAACTGGGGCTAAGGAAGTGAAGTGACAGACAATGAGCTTTAGAAGTAGAATATAAATTAAGGTCCTTTGATCTTTTCACTGAGCCATGCTGCCTTCCTTCATTATAGGCGTGTCTTTGCTACCAGTGAGTGGTCTGCCTCTAAAAAAAAATACTTCCATTTTCTGGCCTTGGTTTCCTGTCTTGTAGAAAGAATGATATTAAAAGATCTCTCAGGTAGTTTCAACCTTATGGTTCAATATTAGGAGGAGCTATGGTAGGGAGTTTAATTTTGCTTCTTGAAAACACCATCATCATGTAGGATGCAAACACCTCGTGTGCTTTGGTAAAGCTCTTTTGATTGATTTATGAAAAATTTAGGCATTGTTTTAGAGTATATAAATGGGGGAAGGAAGTCACCTTAATTCAACAAGGATTTATTAAGGACTTACTATGTGGAAGACAATGTTGGAGAAACAAAAATAAATATGACATAGATGGTGATTTTGAGAAGTGTACAATCAAATAGAGAGGACAAAGACATGCTGTGAAAATGATGAGTTGGGCCTTGAAAGAAGGGAGGGACTTTGGCAGATGGAGGTGAGGGTGGGGATCTGGGTTATCTCCAGAGTGGAATCAATGTGGTTGCAATGGAAAGGAGGGGCCAGATGAGAGAGACATTGTAGAAATAGGAGTGCTAGGACTTGGCAAATGATTGGATGTCCATGGTGAGGGAGATAAAAGAGTTAAAGATAATTTCCAGGGTCCAAGTCTGGGTGAATGAGAGGAATATAATATGGCACCATTAACAGAAATAAATGAATTAATACTAACAATGACAATGATAGCAGCTAACATTTTCATAGTGCTTTAAGGTTTGCAAATATGTATGTATATAAAATGTCATTTGATCTTCACAACAACTCTTTGAGGTAGGTACCATCTTTCAGAAGAGAGATAGGGCTGAGAGGGGTTAAAGGGACTTGACTAGGGCCACATGCCTCGGAAATGTCTGAGGGAGGATTTGAACAGAAGTCTTCCTTACTCTCTATTCAGCATCATATTCATTCTGCCACGTCATTGCCACATGAGGAGTAGCAGCACATTTTGGGGGTGAGGTGGGTAGGACAGAACAACAAAACAAAAACCCATACTGTGAACAGAACTGCATTCTTAGTGCTGGGCAAGATACAAATTTTAGACAAGGGCTTACAGTCTATTAGGGTAAAAAGACATGCCAATTAATTATACTACACAACATTGTACAACAACCACAAACACATTTATATACTATTTTAAAGCTTGCAAATCATTTTACAAGTATTATCTGATTTGATCCTTATCAATTAATCAACTAACAAACATTTACTAAGTGTTTATTATGTATCAGGCATTGCTTTAAGCATTTTGGATGTAGCATAAAAAAAAAAACCAGTTCCTGCTCTCAATGAGCTTATGTTCTAACGGAAGATAAGATGTATATAGATAAGTATGTAGTGATATATATGATATAAACAGAGTAAATGGAAAGGAAGTCTAGAGGAAAATCATACTAGCAAGGGGTTGGGAGAGGAAATACTGAGAAAGGCCTCCCATATGAAGGTTGCCTCTGTTGTTGTTTGTCCTTTGTTTTCCAAGAGGGTCATGACATCAGGAAGGTGATGCCATGACTTAACGAGTAAATTGGATTTAAGTGAGTCGGGCCATGCAAAGTTACCAGCCTCTCTCTTCTCTGGAGCCATCTTGGTCCAGTGGCAAGATACAGATCAGGATGACTGGAGATGACCTGGATGCAGTGGGAGACCTTGGCCTTTTTAAGCTAAAGTCTTTCCCAGGTCTTAGTTTGACTGAGGCAGTGCACATTCAGTAACCTAAATCTTGAAGCTAGCCAGAGATTTAGAGAGGTGGGTGGCAGATGCGGTGGGAGCATAGAGGAGTGCTCCAGGCAAATGCAAAAGAAGGTAGATGGAAGACTGAATGCTGTGAATGAAGAATAACACACAGTCAGTTGTGGCTTGTGGTGTGCATGAAGAGGAGTAATGTGTGATCAGGCTAGAAAGATAAGAAGTAGCTTGTTTATGACAAATTTTAAATGTCAGTTTACATTTGATCCAGGAGGTAATAGGGAGCTATTAGAATTTTGGGGGCATTGTTGAGCTGACTTATACCTTAAAAAAATCACTTTGTTAGCTGTGTGGAGAATGGATTGAAGGGGTGAGAGGCTTAAAGCAGGGATTCCAGGCTATTGCAGTGTTCCGGGTAAGAGGTTAAAAGAACCTCAAGTAGAATGATGACTGTGACTGGGTAGAAGGAATCATATCCAAAGGACATTGTGGTGAAAGAAATTATAAGTCTAGGGAACTGATTTGAATATGAGAATTAGGAGTTGAAGATGAAAGGGAAGTTGTGAAACTGGGTTCCTGGAAGGATGGCTGTGCCCTTGGCAATAGTAGGAAAGTTCAAAAAAATGGTGGGTTTATGGGAAAAGACAGTTCCATTTTGTTTATGTTTGTGGAACATCCACTTCAAGAAGTACAGTAGACAATTATGTTATCTGATTGAATCTTAGGGACAGACTAGGACTGGATACATAAATCTAAGAGTCATAGAGATGATAGTTGAACACATGGGCATTGATAAAATTATCAAATGAAAGAGTATATATATATATAGTCTATGGAGAGAGAGAGAGAGAGTCAGTCCAAGATGGAGCCTAAAGAGCAATGTTGGGTGGCTGTGACATAGATGGAAAGGCAAAGGAGATTGATAAGGAGCAGGGAGACAGGTGGAGAGCCACAAGAGATGAGGAATGGTATCAGGAAAACAGAGAGGAAAGAATATTCAGAAGAAGGTAATCAAGATTTTCAAATATGCTGCAGAGAGGTCAAGAATGATGAGGATTGAAGGAAAAAGAACCCAGTAAGTTAGATATGGTGAGTTAGAGATCATTGGTAACTTTGGAGAGAGTAGCTTCAATTGAATCTAGATTGCGGATTGAAGATGTATAGATGGCTTGTTCTAAGTAGGGTAGAGACATAGGGTGATATCTATGGGTTATGGTAGGTTCCATTGAGGATTTTTAAAGATAGGGGAGGTATGGACATATTGTAGGCAGTAGGGAAGGAACTGTAGATAGGGAGAGATGGAAAATTAGAGAGAAAATGGGAATGGTAGTGGAACTAATTTGATGCAGAAAATGAGAGGGAAAGAATCAAGGGTATAAGTAGTGTGGTTCATCTTGGCAAGGAGAAGGGCTACTTCTTCATCATAGAAGTGAAGGAAGAGAGAGTAGGGATAATCTTAAAGGGATGTAGGAGGAGGAGAAGACAGAGATCTTAGCTAATGACCTTAAGTTTTTCAGTGAAATATGGGGTAGGGGGTCATCAGCTGAGAGAATGAGAAAAGGGATAATGTAGGAAACTTAAGGGGAGAAGAGAACATATGCAACAGTTGCCAAATTGAGAGTAACGATTAGAGAGGAGTAGAAGTATTGCCTTGCGGCAGGGATAGTCCCGTTGAGAGTACATAGCATAAATTTGTGGTGCATCCATCAAGACATTTTTTGCATCTTCCTCCAGCTTTGTTCAGCAGCGTGGAAATAGTGGCAAAGGGGGTAGATGGTGGGAATAATTCAGGTTCGGGTTTTGGCAAGACCGCTGGGGTTGGTGATGGAGCTCTCTGTTCTTTAGCATCACGGGAGTTGAAAAATCACTTGGATGGGGAGGATTAAAGGGGGTGGGAATATACTAACCATTGGGAAATGGGTACAGGCAGAGTATCATTGAATGGGGAGAGGTTCCGTGATGAAGGCAGGTGACCACATAATTGAAGGTCTACCCCGAGGTTTGAGCACAACTCTCAGCTGCCCTATCTTGGGACATACCATGTTGATATGTTCTAGGAGGTGTTTGGAAGTTCTCGTAGTAGCAAGAGCAAGAGACAGTTTTTTTCCTGGCCAAGAGAGAGGAGTTCTATCACCTGGTATTGACTGGCAATATAGTGCCTCGGGGGCTTCCAAGAGACTACCAAGGAAGCAAGAAGTGGTATGTCAGGACTCACAGCAACCACAAATAGGGCTAGGAAGGTAGGTTCTAGTATTATCTTCATTTTACAAATGAAGAAAAGATGACAAAGTTTAAGTCAGCAGATTTTTTTAAAAATACAGGTAAATGTTAAAGTATGTTAAATAACATTCAAGAGTGGCTAATATAGCTGGAAAAATATTTCTTAAATATTTGCTTCAGAACTTCCACTTCCTTCCCTGGCTCCAGAAACTCCCCCAGCATCAAGCTTCTCTGATCTTTCCCTCTCTTCTGCTTCTTCCACCTATCCCTTCCTTATCTCCCCAACCCCTCCCCACAGGTAATCCAGAAAAGAGTGAATCTAAGGTGAAGGTATATGCCATATTCATCATTGTGGACTTGAGTTATACAAGATTAAAAAAGTTCTTCCTACTGTTTCTTTCTGTCCTCTCCCTTACTCCCCGCACCACCCCCCTAGCCTTGCATCCTTATAAGAAACTTGTTTCTGAGTAAAAAGACTGATTTTAGCAAGCATGAGCTCCAAGACAAACAATATAACTTTGTGTTCCATGAATAAAGAGAAAGAACAAAGGACAGATGCCTAAGGCCAAAAGCTGTTGGTGTATGCCCACATTGTCTCTTAGAAGTCAATAAAAAGAATAAAGGTAACTGTCAGAGGGAGAATTTAAAACTATTTGCAGGAAAATTGCAACTTAAAAATAATGAATGATGAGTTAATTTGATAGATTCCACAGTATCTCCATCCATATTCCCTTTCTATAATTACAGTTTTATTTGATTTTCAAAGAGCTATTTCACAAAGAGTGCCGCTGTAGAAACACTATAAATGCAGCAGCGATATTGCAGTTATTTATGAAATGATTTAGCGATCTTATGTCCAATATCATAGACCTTTCTAAAACTTCATTGCTTTAAATAACATTTCACAGCATTCTGAATAATTATTATTGATTTTACTAGATCAGTTGATATTTCAATTTTTCTTTTATTTTGAAAAATAGCCAAATTTTAATACATATTGTGGAACAGGATGACATTTACTGAATTTTTGTGCTTTCATGATTTTTTTCTATTACAGTAGTTTGTTTTCATACTTTTGAGAAATTATTTTATCTTTATTATTAAAAATGGTTATTAGGCTATATTTTTATGTTTGGGAGGTAGTTTTCTGAATAGAATGCTGGCCTTGCAGTCAGGAAAATATAGGTTCAAATCTAAGCTCAGATATATACTAGCTATGTGATCTTGGTGAAATGACTTAATGTTTATGAGCCACAATTTTCCCATCTGTAAAATTGGGAATTACCTCAAAGGATTATGAAGACCAGATAAGATCATGTATGCAATGCATTTTACAAATCTTAGTATATTAATATGCTCTAATTATAATTTCCATGTTCTTACACGTTTACGAACATTTAATCCTTGTAATAATAATGGCATATTATATCTTTTGTTTTCAAAGTGGATCCCTCACAATAACTCTGTGAGGTAGATCATGAAATGTGATTAAACCCATATTATCAATGAGGAAAATGAGATTTCAAGAGGCAAAGTGGCTCAACTGGTCAAAAAGTTAGTGAATGGTGGAGTCAGTAGTCAGACTTTTATCTCCCATTTAAATATTCACAGTTTTAAACTCTAGTAAATGTTTAGAAACTTCATAAAAATCATGTAAAAAAGCCCATCAAGCCAAAAATTGTCAATCGCATTTTTGTTTCAGATTTTACCATTTAAAACATGTTATAAATCTTAACTGCTGGGTAACAAGGTATTTAAAGTTCTAAGTTGTTGCTTTCAGAGTGAAAGTTCCAATGCATATTTAGTGGCTTTTGCCAATATCTGTTAGCTCTTTTGTACCTTCTTAATGTACAGTAGCCTTTTTTTCTCACACATTTTTATAATACCTGACATACTTGAAACTGACAAGTGGGATATTATCAACTGCCCAAGATGTGCATAATACATATGTCTGGAAATGGAAATTGAAATGATTGGAGTATAGGGCATTTCTATTGTAAAATGTATAAGTTAATTCACTGGTCATGAAAATGAAGAAGAATGAAGCTTCCTTTCGGGCAGAGTGTTGGCAGGTGTCATGAAAGCTTCCCTAAACAAGATTGTTAATTCATGACCTATTCCCCCCATTGCCATTGTACTGGTACCTTCCTAAGAAAAAAGCTGCCAAGGAAGACAGCCAGACCTTCAAATCATACAGCTGGTATAAAGGACACAGCACCTCCCCCTCCTACCCTCTCCCCTAAACTTAAGCTAATAGAGCTCCTGAAAGGCGGGTGTCAATCTTTCTCTGCCATTACCCTCTAACACTTCATGAATGGTTTTTGTTTCACTGCATTCACCTTAAAACTCAAGGTGCTCCCAGTATTTGCTGACAGCTCAAGGAGGAAATGTACACACATGAGTATACGTACATATTATATATACATTTGCAAACTTATACTTTTCCTTACAAAAATTGCAGATTTTCCTGAGCTATGGTGGGGAAGGGAGTAATAAGTGAAATATTCATTTGGGAATGACTTGGAACTCTTTCTTGAGAATTGATTAGGGCATCTAGATAAAAGGATGAATTATGGAAGAGAATTTGACAATGGCCATTTATATCTGAATATGCAACTCCACTGCTCAGAAGTTATGTTTCTCCCCATTCCTTAACAAGGAAATTTTATGTTCAATTGTTTGGCATTCAAGGTCATAATCTGGCAGCATAATTTTACAGGCTTATGTTTTCTAGTACTCTCCTCTATGCTCCCGCCAGACCAGACTCTTTTGTCTACTGAGTATACCTTCTACTTTCCCACCTCTATGCTTTTGCTCCAGTTGTTCCCTGTGCCTAAAATATCTATCTTTTTATTAATTTACTTTTTTCAGTTTTCAACATTCCCTTCCACAAAATTTTGAATTCCAAATTTTCTCCCCATCTCTCTCCTTCCCCTACCCCAGGACAATGGACATTCTGATTAGCCCTTCCTCCAATACGCCGTCCCTTCTATCACGCCCTCCCCCCCCCCCGACTGTTTCAATAATCCTGCTAGCAGCTTCTGTGGGGGTGTAAGATCCACCAATAGCCAGCACCCAGAAAGCTGCCAGCACACTGCAAAAAGCACAGGTTCTTTTGATCTGCTTTAATAAGGAAAGCAAGGTGAAGGGGTTGACAAGCTTACTTTAATTCAGCATATAAATATCAGTCACTTAGTTCAGGGGAGAAGGCCAGCACCCTGAACTTCAGAGCAACATACAAACACATTATAAACATCAACAGACAAACCTAATACAATTCATAGTTACCAACATCTAGGTTCAGCCCGGGAGCTCAGAACAAGGGCTGGCCCAGAGTCATGCGTGCCACCACTGCTGCAGCAAAGAGCTCCAAGGAAGAGGAGGCCAACCCCTGGTTTTATATCTTTTTCAGCATCAGGGGTGAGCCACACATGCAACTCACCCACGTGACCTAAAATCATCACAAAGAGGCGACTTAAACCCATGTGGTCTAAAAGCTTCTGCTGTCCCAGACATGTAAACTAGGCCCTCCCTGGAGTTAGCCCCACCTTGGGCCCCACCCTAGTTGCTAATCCACACCCACTAGGGTTTTACACCTAAGAGGGGTTTGGGCCTGGGGCTTAGCACCTAGTAAGGCTCAATGAAATACACTGAATTACTTAAAGGGAAGAAAAGCCAAACTCTTCAAGGGCACTTGGTTGAACTAAGTGCTAAGGAGCCCATTTTGCTTACCAACACACCCACTCCTTCTCTTTTCCCTTTCCATTCCATTTTTCTGTAGGGCAAGATATACCCCATTGCCTGTATATCTTATTTCCCAGTTGCATGTAAAAAACAACTTTCAACATTCGTTCTCAAAGCTTTGAGTTCCACATTCTCTCTCTTCATCCCTTCCCACACACCTTTATTGAGAAAGCAAGCAATTTGATACAGGTTACACATATGCACCTATGCAAAACACTTTCATAACAGTCATGTAAAGACTAATTGTATTTCTCTCTATCCTGTCCCTCCCTCCATTTATTCTATTCTCTCCTTTGACTTGTTCCTCCACAAAACTGTTTCCTTCTGGTTACCCCTTCCCCCAATCTGCTGTCCCTTCCATTATCCCTCCTCCTTTATCCCCTTCCCCCCTATTTTCCAGTAGGGTAAGAGAGATTTCCATACCCATTTGAGTGTGTATGTTATTCCCTCCTTAAGCCAAATCCAATAAGAGTAAGGCTCACTTATTCCCTTTCACCTCCCCCTCTTCCCTGCCGTTGTAAAAGCTCTTTCTTGTGTCTTTTATGTGAGATGATTTATTACATTCTACCTTTCCCTTTCTCTTTCTTCCAGTACATTCCTCTTCACACTTTATTTTTTATTAGGTATCATCCCTCATATTCAGCTCACATACATATGTATATATATATATATATACGTACACAATCATATATACATATAACCATACATACACATACACATATATACACACAAACTCACATACATGTATATGTATGTATATGTATGTGTATGTGTGTGTGTGTGTGTGTGTGTGTGTGTGTATTTGCTCTACCCTAATCCTGAGAAAGGTCTCATGAGTTACAAATATCATCTTTCCATGTAGGAATGTAAACAGTTCAACTTTAATAAGCACATTATTGCTTCTCTTTTCTGTTTTACCTTTTCTTGTTTCTCTTGATTCTTGTATTTTTGAAAGTCAAATTTTCAATTCAGCTCTGGTCTTTTCAACAAAAATGCTTGGAAGACCTCTATTTCATTGAAATTCCATTTTTCCCCTGAAATATTATACTCAGTTTTGCTGGGTAGGTGATTCTTGGTTTTAATCCTTTCTTCTTTGACCTCCAGAATATCATATTCCAAGCCCTTTGATCCCTTAGTGTAGAAGCTGCTAAATCCTGATTGTGTTTCCACATTACTTGAATTGTTTCTTCCTGGCCACTTGTGATATTTTCTCCTTGACCTGAGAACTCTGGAATTTGGCTACAATATTCTTAGGGGTTTCCTTTTAGGATCTCTTCCAGGAGGTAATTGGTGGATTCTTTCCTTTTCTATTTTGTCATCTGGTTCTAGAATATCAGGGCAGTTTTCCTTGATAATTTGTTGAAAGATGATGTCTAGGCTCTTTTTTTGATCATGGCTTTTAGGTAGTGCAATAATTTTTAAATTATCTCTCTCGGATCTATTTTCCAGGTCAGTTGGTGTTCCAATGAGATATTTCACAGTTTTCTATTTTTTCATTCCTTTGGTTTTGTTTTATAATTTCTTGAATTCTCATAGAGTTATTACTTCCATTTTCTCAATTCCAATTTTTAAGAAATTATTTTCTTCAGCTAGCTTTTGGACCTCCTTTTCCATTTGGCCAATTCTGACTTTTAAGGCATTCTTTTCCTCATTGGTGTTTTTGGACCTCTTTAACCATTTGGGTTAGTTTATTTTTAAAAGTGTTATTTTCTTCAGCATTTTTTGGGTCTTCTTTAGTAAGCTGTTTACTCATTTTTCATGATTTTCTTGCATCACTCTCATTTCTCTTCCCAGTTTTTCCTCTACCTCTCTTACTTGATTTTCAAAATCCTTTTTGAGCTCTTCCATGGCCTGAAACTGTTTCATACTTTTCTTGGAGGCTTTGGTTGCAGGAGCTTTGACTTTGTTGTCTTCCTCTGGTTTTGTATACTTTGACCTTCTTCATCATCAAGGACATAAGAAAATACCTTTTCACCAAGAAAGTAACCTTCTGTAGTCATATTTCTCCCATTTGCTCATTTTCCCTGTCAATTACTTGAATTTTGAGCTCTTTGTTAAGTGGAGGGTTCACTGCCCAAGTTTCAGGGGTTTTGTGCAGCTGTTTTCAGAGATATTTCTAGGGACCTGTACATATTCAGTTCTTCCAAAGTGGTATGATTAAAGGAGAGATGTTTACTCCTCTCTTGGCCTGTTGTCTGATCTGTGAGCACAAACACTCTTTTCTGCCTTGGAACTGTGCGGGGGGTTCCCCCTCCACAGCTGCCACAAGCTCTGCCATGCCAGTGCTCCTCCTCGACCCAGGACCGCCACCCAGGACTGTGACCCAGATCAGCTGTTCAATTCCCCCACAGTCCATGAGCTCCAGAAGCAGCTGCCACCATGGCAATAGCTGCTGCCACCCTGGGGCTGAACCACACTCCTATTTCACCCAGGTGAGAGACCTTTCCCACTGACCTTAAAAACTGCTTTTGGTGTTTGTGGGTTGAAAAATCTGGAAATTGCCACAGCTGCCAGTAATTCAGTGCCCTGAGGCCTGCTCCAGACGTGTCTGTGCAGGCATGGCCCACGCTGGGCTATGCTCCTCTCTCAGTTGGGTACAATAGATCCTTCCTGTCTACCTTCCAGATTGTCTTGGGCTGGAAATCTGTTTCACTCTGTCATTTTGTGGCTTCTGCTGCTCTAGAATTTGTTAGTCACTTTTTATAGGTATTTTGAGGGGTTTGGGGGAGAGCTCAAGCAGGTCTCTATTTTTCCTCTGCCATCTTGGCTCTGCCACCCTGTCCCTAAAATACCTTAATATCTTTCTTCTCTTTCCTCACTTATAGATTCATTCCATTCCTTTATATAATGAATGAGTAGAAAAAAACAAAAACAAAAACAACATTTAAGTGTTTCCTGTGCCAAGCGTTGGAGAAACAAATTAAAAAAAAAAGTAAGACACCTTGTATGCAAAGGAGCTCACATTCTAATGGGGAAACAATATATATTGAAGGTTACAGCTGCAAGGCAGTTGGAAAGGTCCCATGATCCTTAGGGTTCAGTGGTAAAGCAGATAATAATGTCTCTTCTTTAGCATCATTTCCATGGATAACATCATGTAAGTTTCTGATATTGAACAGTGTACTTTGTTGAAAAGAACTTTCTTTTCCAAGTCTTCAGTAACTATGGCTATAACCCTGATGGGGTATAGGTCCTCGGAAACCCCCTCCCCCCAATTTTCCATGAATTTTCCCTCATGGCTCCGGCATTTACATGAGATAATAATCTCTTCAACTGGTCTTTCGTTGTGGCCTATGCCCAATCTCTCAATTCTCTGTTACCACTAATTTATCCCAGCCCTTTATTGTCTGTTACCTCCAGATCACCCCAGGCTACTTCCCACCCTTGATCCTATCTAGACCCCACTCTCCCTTGGCCATGTGGTCCAGGTCCCTGGCAGCACCAGGCCCTTCTCTGTTACCTCTCAGCCACCTAAGACTACTGCCCACTCCCATCCAGATTCTCTCTAGATCCCCTTCTCCCTATCACCTCAGGCTACTTGGCCACTCCTAGATCCTTCCCACAGTCTTTCTATATATAAAATCAGTCTTGCCTCCATTAAGGTGCTCAGATTCAATCTGGCCTGCTTGTTAATACAACTGTCATAAATGCTTAGATTCCTTAAGAGTCTGACACATATGGCAGATTTTTAGAATTACGCCCACCCTGACCAGTGTTTTAATAAATCTTGTCTTTGGCTGAAAGAAGACCTGGGTTGAATTCATTTGAGCAGGGCCTGTGTCACTGTTTCAGGGTCCCAGCACCCCTAAACTGCACCTGCAGGAGCATTTGCTAGGCTGCCTCTTCGTTGGAGTTGGTTCCCAGGATGATTCGTACAGTTACTGGAATGGAAATGATGCTATTCCCAGGACTCTTAGATTCAGCAACTGGGGTTGTTTCTCTAAGTGTAAAGGGAGACAGTGTTCAAAGTGGCAGTAGTTTGACTTTCCTATCTCTCAGAGTGTGTTGCTGCTTCAGTTAGGCTAACTTGCCTAACTGTGTGCGGTAGTTTGTGGGAATGGCTGGTCCCAGATTCATAGGAGTTGTTTAACCTAGATGAAAACTGTGAGGGTTGGGCTGGAAGGAGGAAGTGTTGTTTGACAGAGTGGGAGTCTGTATTGCCACCCACAGGGATTCTTAGACCAATTTAAATGCTCTTTTCTTCAAAAAATCTTTCCTGATCTCCACCCTTACTCCTTTGTTCCTTATTGAGAAGTTATTGACTACGTTTTGACTATAGTAAATACGGAAGACATATAAAGAGAGACACTATCTACATCCAGAGGAAAAACTGATAAATAGAAATATGTATGGAATAATTTTACATGTATACATGTATATACACACACAAATATATACATATACATACATATATACCTATTTATGCCTAATAATAGCCATCTCTAGGGTGGGGGGAAAGAAACAAAGAAAGAAAAAAGAAATTACATGAGAATCTTGTATATTTGGAGGGAATAGCAAGTTGTTCACTATATATTTGCACTTTCATGTGCAATCATCTTTTTCTTTATTGTACTATATTATGGAAATACTTGCTTTGTTCCCTGAATTGAAGATAAATTAAAAAAACAACAAAATAAGCCAACATGACCTAGCACATGGTAAGCAATTACACATCACGTTTTACTGTGCATTGTAGGTGTAACGTAGGAGACTCTGGGAAATGAGAAATTAATGATGGGAATTGAAGTTTCGTAGTTTAGAAGGTGCCTCTTGGACTGAGATCAGGGAATAAGCATTGGGACTATGAGGGAGAGAGGGCACTGAAATGAGGCATTTGGGCATGAGATTTGTTTCAGTTTCATAGGAAGAGCTAATCTGGCAGCAACAGCATGATGGCAGACTAGGACTGATGGTCAGGAAGATAAAGATTATCCGGTGAGTTTTCTGAATGGAGATGAAAACTGAGGTGTTGGTTGCTATGGCTAGAATTCTCTCCCTCTCTATTTTCTGCCTATTTTAACTGCTGAAAATGAGTGTATGCCTGGAATGTAGTAAAGCTGATGACTAATCAATCCTGGAGATCAGTTTAGTGCTTTAGCTCCCCCATACCACCTGCAGATAGCAACATATAGGAGAAAAGAAAATACAAAATGGTCTTCAATATATTACTCAAAAGTATTTAGCTTAATGATCATAAAAGGGGCAAAAATGGATAAAAAACATCTGTTATCATTATTCATTTAATGCAGTCATTCATTCAATCAATCAACAGGCATTTACTATGTATCGAGTACTTTGCTAAGTACTGGGGAAAATATATTAAAATAAGATAGTTCCTGTCTTCAAGGAACTAAAGTTCTCCTGAGGAATATAAAGGATTATTGCAAGGATTTGGATGAACAACCTATAGATTTCATCTATCAGTGCATGTATCTTGGACTGAATACAAATGGACAGCAAGTTTGTACTAAAATTGAACAAGAAAAGGAAAACTGGCTGAATTGACTTCAGGGAATTGAAAAATTCTTTTAATTGCCCCATTTCTCACAGACATAAACTCATCTTCTTAATATCAATACTTTACCAGTGTTGTTACATAGCTGTTCAAACATGAAATGTTACTATCTTCTAAGATTTTTTTTTAAATGAGTATCATAGATAGGAAATTGATGAAGCTGCAACATATAATGTAGAAGGAACTATGATGTGGTGTTGTTGTTCAGTTGATTCAGTGGTGTCCAACTGTTCATGAACCCCTGGACAATACTGTCCATGGGCTTTTCTTGGCAAAGATACTGGAGTGATTTGCCATTTTCTTCTCCAGTGGATTAAGGTAAACGGACATTAGGTAACTTGCCAAGGCTCACACAGTAAGTATCGGAGATTGGGTTTGAAGTCAAGTTTTCCTGATTCCAGGACCAGCACTCTATCCTACCTGACTCTACTATAATACATAAGGAGAACCAAAGTAAACAATCCCAGCATGGAAACGTATGAAAAAAGATCAGGTTGGTTATGTGGCAAGAGTGAGAGATTACGAATGGACAGTCCATGCCCTCTACTGGCAAATTCTTGATGTAAGAGAAAAAAAAGCTCATCAGTATGTTGGGTGAACTTCTCAACATCTGCTGCCTATCCATACCAATAGCATCACAACGTTGGGCAAATGGACAATTCAAAGGTCCCATTGCTTTTTACTGGGTCTCCAGGAAACATATAAAGCAATTTGTGATAAAGATCTCCCAATGGTTGGATCACAAAGTCAACTTTTGCAAGGAAAGTAAAGATGGTCACTTTCCAAATGGTAACCCCTTCACACATGTAAGGTAATATAAACAGATTAAAATAGAAAACAGAGATCTAAGACCTACTGGAAAACGACTACCATCTTGTTATCTTTTTGTCTTGTTTCTTTTCAAAGGCAAAGTTCACTAAGCAGCCCTACTAAATTCCATATTAATTTATTTTTTATGATAGAATAATATGGATTAAGCATTAAACACCTGTAGTGCAAAATTGCTAGGCATTGAATGGTGAACTGAAATAATGGTCTATCATTTATTCCTATGTAGCGAATAAGAGCTGAAACATGCACACAAGTGATCCAATAATGCACTGATATGTAGAGAAGTGCCCCATCAGTGGGTGTGTAGCACAAGATCTCACCCCTTATCTTCCAAGAGGTGAACTGTTTAGTTCTTCCTTTGGGAGCCTTATCCCCAACAAATACTTTTCCCATGTTGCAACTCAGACAACACAAGTTTCTTTTCTAATACAACCCTATCTTTGCAGTGCACAAAAGTATAGTAGCTCTGGATAACTTCCAGCTCCATTGAAGGAAGAAAGAAGCTGTTTTAGTCAGTTGGAAAGTCAATAAGAATTTATTGAGTCCCCAGTGTTCAACTGGTCTTTTTACTCATGTATGGGAAAGCATAAAAGAGGGCATTACTAATATCCCCAGGTGAGTTTTAGCTTTCCCTGTCACTCTAGAAACAATGTCTCTCCTTGGCCTTTCCTTTAGGGAAAAGACTGCATTCTCTGACCTTTGTCAATTAATTTGACCTTGATCTTGACTCTTGATGTGGTTTCTGCCTTCTACTTTTTGTGAAGAAGGAAAATCTCAAGAGCAGCAGCAGCAGCAGCAGCATCAGTAGCATCAGCAGCAAGGTCAAAGAAGGAAGACAGATCTCATTATATAACTGGATTTCTTCTCGTGTCCTTGTGTTTGTGTCTAGCCTATTTCTGTCTGCAAAGTTTATTAAGGCTCACCCTTCAAGTGCGGCCCAAGAGATTAGCAAATAGGGATGTATTAGGAACTATCTGGAGAACAGTAGCAAGGTAAAAGAAGCAGCCTTGATTTCACTGGTTTCAAGTCTTAAAAGTAATTTGCCACTGTGGATAGCCTCAAAGTAGGAATCCTGGCAGGCTAGAACATTGAGCTAAATCAAATAAAATTAAATTTAACAAGGATAATTGAATAGTTTTACATTTAGGTCAAAAATTCAAATTCACAACTATAGGATGGGGGTGGACGTGGATGGAAAACATTTCCTATGGAGACAGGAAATATTTGGACTTCTAATGGATAAAATAATGGATAATGGGTAACTAAATGCAACTTCATTATGTCAGTTACTAAATCTAAAGTTACTCTAGGTTGAATTAAGCTCGGCAGAATATACACAAAGAGAGAGATGATAGTTCCCCTACACTGTTCCCTTAACCAAAAATTATATTTTCAATTATGGACATATATTAGAGAAGATATAGATAAGTTGGAGCATGTCCAAAAAAAGATTGGCTAGGATGGTGAGAATGCTGGACTGGTCAGTTGAATTAACCCGTGATATTTAGCCTGTAGAAAATAAGACAAAGGGGAGGACATGATAGTTGTCTTCCAGGAGACAAAAGACTGTCATATGGAATAGTGAATACACTTTTTTTTTCTTCTGTTTGACCTAAGAGGGCAGAACAGAGAGTGATGAGTGAAAATTAAAGAGGTTGGTTTAGGCTTGATGTATGGACAATTTTCCTAGCAATTAGAACTGTCTGAAAATGGAGTGGAGTTCCTTAGGTAGTAGGTGGGTTACTATTCACTAGAAGTCTTCCAGTAGGAGGTTAAAAAACCAATATATTAGAGACATGTTAGAGCAAATTCTTTCAGGTATGTGAGGCCTTTTGACATCTAAGGTCTTTTTCCCATTTGGAGAGACAGCTAGGTGTTGAAGTGTATAGAGTTCTTGACCTAGAGTGAAGATGCCTTAAGATTGAATTGTGTGCAAGACATTTACTAGATGTGAGACTTTGACAAGTCACTTGACCTGAGTCTCAGTTTACTTCTCTGTACAGTGGGGATAGTAACAGCAACTACTTCACAGAGTTTTGGTGTGGATTAAGTCCGCACAATTTTAAAGTGTAATGTAAATGCTAGATTATTTTATTGCTATGGCTACCACTACTACTGTTGCTGCTGCTGCTGTGAGTATTACTATCTATTACCCCTACTACACCTATTACTACTACTGCTACTCCTACTATTACCACCTACTACTATTATACTGCTACTTTATTACCCCATTGTTTATTGTGGCCTCGAAGAGAACCACAGCTTAAATATGCCTGAGGAAGCAGCCAGACATATTGTAAAACTTGTTACTCCATATGACCTTGAGCAAGTCACTTATTCCCCTTGGTTTAAATTTTGTTCAACTATAAAATAAAGAGGTTGGACTAGATGACTTCTGAAGGGAGTAGGTTGTCCCTTTATATCTGTGAACTATTTATGGACAGTGAAAATAATGCCCATTACTATGCAGACTTAGTGGAGAATAGTGGTAGAAATGTCATTCCTTTTCTCTCTACCCTTGAAAAACTGAAAAGGTGCAGATGATGCATTGGCTTTGCTAAGGAAATGACCAGTTGTCTTATGGGATTGTTTAGATCTTGGTAGCTTCTCTTTCTCCCTTTCTTGCTCAGAGAAAAGGCTGATATACATCTCTGATTGCCAAATTGGAATATTGCCTTTTGGTATTTTCATCCTTTATTTATTCATAACCCTGACCAATTAACATCATTCCCTCCTTTGATGAACTAATGGTGGGTTTCCTATCATTATGTGATGTTAAGAATTGACAATATATTGATGGCAGTGAGGGAAATTGATTTTTTTTTTCTGGCAATATAATCTCAAGAAAGTCTTTGTTAAAGGAGGAGTAGGTTGTGTAACTTGAGAAACCCTTAACAGTCTACCTCTTTTTAATTTTTTCTTGGTTTCTTAAATTCTGCCATTAGAGAACCAATTCTTTGGGTTAAAATTGTATACTAATATTCATCAGTATGTTAGTCATGATGAACTTTTGAGATTCCTCTCCCCTTTCCATAATATATTATACAGTTCAGGGCAGAACAGTACAGGAAAGAAACTTTGGGTTCTTGTAATGTTGCTGAGGCTTCACTGAACAAGGAAAGTATTCTTTTCCAAGCCCCCTTAATGCTCGTGCTTTTTCCCTAATATATTGTTAGTACACAGTTGTTTGCACATTGTCTCCTCCATTAGACTGTGAACTCAAGAGCAGAGACTATCTTTGGTCTTTGTATCTCCAGTTCTTATCTCAGTGCCTTTCACATAAAGGTGCCAAATAAATAAAAGCTTGATGACTTGATTTGTTATAAGGGGGTGGAGTAGTCTTGGTGGAGTTCCAGGCATCCTAGTAGGTTAATCATTTTCAGGCCACGCAAGAGATTTCTACAAGGTCTTGCTTTACTCTGGACTATATTTTTTTGAGGGGGGTGGGAGGGGATTGTTTCATGTATTTTTTTAGAAGAGCTGAAGGGATGGCTGAAACAAACTTATAATTGAAGGATTCCTGTCTTAAAAGTTTTGTGTTGTGGTTTCAGTCATGTCTGGTTTTGGGGGTTTTCTTGGCAAAGATACTGGAATGATTTGCCATTTCCTTTTCCAGCTCATTTAACAGATAAGGAAGCTGAGGCAAACAAGGTTAAGTGAGTTGCCTAGGGTCACACAACTAGTAAGTGTCTGAAGCCAGATGTGAACTCAGGAAAATGAGTCTTCCTGATTTCAATCCTAGTGCTCTGTCCACTCTACCATGAACTTTAATGTTATATATGTATGTATGTGTACTCATTTAAGAGGCTTAAGTCTCAGAGACCTGTTGTTCCATTCTACCTGGACGGGAATTCAGCTTTATTTGTATCCACTAAAAAAATGGATATGTGGATTTCAATGTGAATTTTCCCATTCCTTTGCTAATTTTTATAATCCATTTCATTAATAAATGAATCAAGTATTTATTAAGTGCCTACTATGTGCTAGGCATTATTTATATATTGTATATATACATTCATATACATACGCACATATCCAACACAATGCACTTGCATATATATGTGTATATACATATATATATATATACACATATAAACACATAAATATATATGTCAGAAAACAATAAGTTTCTACTATGTGTCATGCTTTGTGCTTTAGATATATCGGTAGGTCTCAATTAAAATGAAACCCTTCAAATATTCTCATGTATTCAAATTTGACCTATTCAAAGTTATAATTCATGTAAACTATGGCAGTTAGTTCCAGCTTAAAGGAAATATTCAAATTCAAATAATGTGACTACTCCCAGGGATTCAATATCAGAACTAATAAGAACATAGTGTATATACACACCCACTACATGTGTATGTGTACACGTATATATTCATAACACATGCATGAGTATAAATATACACATGTATGTATACAGATACATTACATATATCTCTACCTATACATAGATATGGAAAGTATTTTATTTGGGTAGATAATGATACTAACAACTGCATGAATAGAAAAAAAAAAAGCTTTGTTGAAGGAAATGGCAGTTGACCTGAGATTTGAAGGAATCCAAGATTTCTAAGAGATGGAGATGAGGAAGTATGGGAGAAAGGCTGTATCACGGTGTAGTACTGGGTATAGGGGACCATAAGCATGACAGTTTGACCAGAGCAAAGAATACATGAAGGAAAGTAATATATAATCAGCTGAAAAAGATAGACTGGAACAAGACTATGAAGGCCTTTAAAGCCAAGTAGAGGAATTTTAACAATTCATGTACTTTCTATGTTCTATTAGTAAAGTTCAAAGTAACTTAGATATTTTTTAGGGATTCCCAGAAAAATTGAGTTGAGGTATTAAACCAAAGGAGGCACAAATGACCTTCAACATATCCAACTTTGAGCTCATGACCACAGAACTGAGGGGACCCACAGGCTACATTACTATCAAAAGGCATTCCTGAATCCTCATTGACATCCATAGTTAGGATGAATAGTTTTATCTTCAGGTAGCCTTTGAATGGTATGATTGCACTGGGCTTCTGAACAAAGAAGTGTTGGAATGGGAGAGAAAAGTGTTAAAGGAGAAAGTGCATCGATAGCAAAACTAGAGTTTATCATGCTCACAGTTTTGTCTTAGGTCAAAATGGGCACTTTCACCTGTAGACTTGTGAGACCAAGAAGTTTTAGAACCTTCTTTCTATAAGAATTTTACCCTCCTCAAGATACCTATACCCTTCCTCCTTTAATATGTTTTCCTTTCCTTTGCTAATGGGTGTGGAAGCATATCTAAATAACTGTACTGCTGCTGAATTTCAAGCCAATCTGACATGACACCTGGGATGGTATAACACAGCATTGGCTGACTAGTCTTCTGCTTACCCCTTTAGCCCTAGGTTAACCAGAGAGTTGATTGAATGGATGCATGCCTTGAGGGTCCAACAATCCTTCAGAGGCTAAGGAAGGAAAAGGGACTACCAGGTTTACAGAAAGTACAAGGAGGGGAATGCTGCCAATGTGTCAAAGAAATCAGCATGAAATCATCAAAAGGCATTTATTACATATCCATTTGCATACAGTTTATACTCGGTGCTATAGAAATGAAGTTAAGAGACCCAGTTCCTTCATCCAGAAACATTTCTGTGAAGGTCATATAACTGTGCAGCTGTTCCATTGCTTCATCCAATATTTGGCTCTATTAGCAGTCAGTTTCCACACAATTGATTGGCCTGGCCAAATTGGCTGCTCAAACTGACCCAGTAATGAAGCTGGGCCATAGGTCAGTTATTTTCGTCATAGATACACAGAGCCCTAAGAATGACAGAAACTAATGTGGACAGATAGGCATTTCTGGTTGTTTAGTGTTCAGTGGGGGAAAAATAGTCACATTTTTTTCCCTTAGGGGGAGAAATGACATTAAACATCAATTCAGGGTAGAGATTATATATAATCACTTTGAAGTGTTCATGTTGATGGCTATAAATCCCCATGAATATGTCCTATTTCAGAATGAAAGCTATCTGCTTTAGAATTCCTTGGTGCTGCTACTTTTCTCTGTCAAGGATTATTTTCCTGTCTTTATCTTTGCAGCTTATTACATATCAAGATTGTCCTTCTCTGTGGTTTGCTTTCTTTTCAAGTGGCATTTTAAGAGGCCCGAGAATGAAACCGCAGATGAAGGAAATGGAATTGATGTTAGAACCGAAAAGCAAAAGTCAGATTGATTGCTGCTCTGAGATCTTAAACACACACACACACACACACACACACACACACACACACACACACACACACACATACTCTTCAGCATGTAAATAAAAAAAAGTACAACCTCACAGTTATCAGCAAAAGGAGAGTTAAGGGACAATTCAGTATTTCCTTATTCCACTTCAATAGTTACTGAAGGTTATATGTTGTCAAAGAGACCAGTGAAGAATATGGCATGTGGTGCAAAGATCACTGCATTTGGAGCACTGGCCACCGTTCACTTCTATAACCATGAGCAAGTCTCTTAACCTCTTTGGGCCCCACTTTCTTCATTTGTAAAATGAGGGGTTTGACCAGTTGCTTTCCATCTATGGTCCTATGTTTTACGTCACTGGATTTTTTTAAATCATTTTATGAGGTATAGCAATGTAGATATTTACTTGTGCAACCAGTTCAGCAAAGAGGAAGGGAATAGCAAGTGTGGTGATATAGTTTGACACTCAAATGTAACTGTGATTTCATCTCCTTGGATATTTTCTCTAACCGTGCAGATCATCACCCACCTATGCCATCCTTTGAGACTTTTGATTTAAATTTAGAGCTTGAGAGACATTAAATATTAGCCAGCCCAATGCACTGATTTTGTGTGTGCGTGTGTATGTGTGTATGTGTACAGTAGAATGACTAAGCATCTGAAATATATACAGACTTGCAGAAAAAAGTTTGCTCATGAAAATGCTTTATAATAATATAGAACAATTATACCCACACACGCACATATAAAACAAATTCAGAATTAAAAACCTTTAAACATTTAATTTTTCTGCCTTAATATACACTAATGACATCATGGGGAGAGAAAGGGTTACAGGTTCCAAAGAGATCAGAGTTGTGACAGTGTTACTTATAAATTATATTACATGAATTATATTTACTAATCTATGAAGCCCAAGAAGGTAAAAAGATGTAGAATGAGCAATTCTACACTCTACCAGAATGAGTAAGACTGGCAGGAGACATAGCTTTTTAACTTTAAAAACATATAAAATATTTAACAAAAGTTACAGAAAATAGACCAAATAAGCAAATTTATTTTGTTAGAAAATTCCACTTTGATACTGGAAGACAGTATGTTCATGTCTCTGGAATGACTGCCTTCCATCTAATGCCCTGATTTTACAGATGAAGAAACTGAGGCACAGAAAACTTAAGTGACTTCTTGCTCAAGGTGACAGCTGGTAAGTGGAATACCAAGATGTGAGTCCAGGTCTGGTGACTTCAGATACTCTTTCTCATGTACCACACTTTTCTTGGTTTGATGCATAGTCTAAGCATCTCTATAGATAATAGGATCTTAGATCTGGAGGTAGAAGGGATCTCTGCAGCACTGTGATACTAGTGTGGAGAGAAAGGCAGAGACCAGAAATTTTTGAAAGGAAGTGGATTTCTTCCCCCTCTCCAACTTTTTAGCTCTCCCCTCAAGAAATTCATATAGGAAAAAAAATTCTTTTCCTCTACCCCAAATGTTTCTAGCAGTGTATAGTAACTATGCTTCTTTAATTATACCACAGCAAAATTGGACAGATCAAACAATTAAGTGGGCATTATTTCCTGTGACCTCTTTTCATAAAGCTTGAGGGGTAGCAGCAGAATGAGTACTCATTTGTGAGCCACAGAAAAGCAAAGCCATAGAATCTTCTGGTCAATTTGATTCTGCTACAGTTGTAAAGGTCTAGCTCAGCAGGGAATCTGGAAATTCAGTTGTGTGTCCTTGTGTCTGCCCCTGGAACATGGCATACAATTATGCCAAGAAGACATAACAGACCTGGAAAAAATTCAAGAAAGGGCATCGGAAATAATTATGGGTAATAAAGAAAAGGGTCTTCTTTATGATGATGGGCTAAAAAAATTATGCTTTTCTGAAAAGACAAAAATAGAGTGGGAATATGATTAGAATTTATAAAATCATGAAAGGTTTAGAGAGTGATCTCGAAGTTATTCATCACTACCTGGAAAACTATCATGCTGGAAAACCAGGAAGCAACTTCTATAAATTTAAAAATGACATAGCTTTAGATTAAATTTTTGAAAATACTACTTTACATAGAGGGTAGTAAACTTAACCCCTTGGTATGAAAAAAGAAATGGATTCAAATAAATTTTAGCTGCATTTAAGGAAGATGCCACCACAATGGATTATTAGAAAGTTGGACATTTTGGGGGGGAGATCCTAGGGGTAGAAAGTGAACTTTCTTAACCTCTTGGAATTGATACAATAAAGTATTCTCCTTCAAAATGTCCCTGGGTACCACTCTCAGAGATGGAACACTGGCCTGGGTGCCCAATGGCCTGACCCATTTCCTTCATTCTTATGTAAGGGAACCATCAATGCCTGCCTGGGGGCTTGAATACAATTTTAATAGTTTCTCCCCTTTCCACACTCTCCCTGATCCCCAGGGTCAAGCCTGGTTCTTCCATCCTTGGAAATTAACTCTCCAAAAGGCAGGCTTTAACAATGTGCAACAAGCCTTCCACTTCTACTTGGAATTCCTCTCTACTGAAAAACTGCCTGTGTTTCTTTACTCACTCTGGGTTTCTCTGTAAACTTCCAACACTTTTCTCTGCTCTTTTAATTTGAAAAGAAGAGATTAATGAAATGGCTTCTTAAAATTTTTGGCCATTCATCCATCCCCACCCCACCACCACCATGTTCCCCCTGCTTTCTGTCCTCTCGCCCTTAGAACGTCCCTGGAGTCAACTTCTGCTAAATGGAATCTTCGAGGAAGTAGACAAAGGTAAAAAAAAAACACCCACAACTAAAAGGAAAAACACAATTATAAGTTTGTACCTGTGTGCATGTGTTTCAAAATCTAGTTTCCTAAGAGTAGTATTATTAATAACCTTGAATAAGTTAATGAATCCTATTAAAATTACTAATGTAATTTAGTACCTACCGATAACTAGATATTGGATGACTATATGGAAAATAGGTAATTTTTATTATATATCTGTTTCACAACACCCAGATACTTTCAGTTAAGGACATTTTGTACTGCAATGCTAAATGCTTGTAGGCTCTGATCCTGTTAGGTAATTACAATATCTACCATCGCATTAAGACTCACTGCATGAGCTAATGCTGTGATATGGAATTAATCAAATTTGAATGAAAAGGTCATTAGAAAGTTAAATTATTTTTACTGATATCAGCCCAGCACTACATAAGCAAGAATTACTCTCAATTGTGAAATAATGCATCCAGTGATTCAGTCATTAGTTTCCTCTCGCTTGAAACATCAAATTACTGATCTGGTTAATTACATAAGAACATTGACCACTGTTTAGCATTTCATTACTTCCACTTTTTAGCACTTTTCAAAAACTCAGTTGTACAACATTTACCAGCACATTACTTCCATTTCAAGGAAGCAGATTATTTGCAGTGAATTAACTCAGTAGAACTGCAGATACCACTGGATTTTAGACCTGGAAGGGATATTTTACATCATTTGGTCCAGCCCTATTATTTTGCATATGAGGAAATCGAGAACCAAAGAAGAGATCTGCCCAAGGCTACATAGGGAGTTAGTGGTAGAAGCAGAATTAGAACTCAGGTTTCCTTTATCTCAGCATAGTGTCATGCAAAGAGTGCAGGACTTAGAGTCAAGACGACACAGGTTCAAATTGCTTCTCTGATGCAGACTTTATGACTTTGGGCAATTTGTTTTATCTATGAGTCTCAGTTTCTTCATATATGCAATAAGGTGATAATAATGGTGTTAGACAATCCCAGGGCCCATGCAAAGACCAAATAAGAAAATTTCTTTAACATGTTTAATAGATATTTAATTATCACTTACTAGTATTTCTAGTAATTGATTTCACAGCAAAATGATCAATGAGCAAATATTTATTGGATGCCTACTAGTGTGAAGTGTTTTTCCAAGCACTGTAGTAGAATGGGAGTTCCCTGATGATATCATTTAAGCTCACAGTTAACTCCTTACTCGTTGTGTAAAATGAGTATTATAACATAACAAAAGTGAAGACCACAAATCATCTCAAAAGTCACTAGACAATTTTTCTCCACATTGCTCAGCTCTCAATAGCTGTGAGTGAAATGGATTGATCTGAGCATACTTCTTCTTGGAAAGATCCTCATAAATGTCCAAGTGGGATGGACCAATGGTCCATCAAACCTATTATTCTCTTTCAGATAGCATCTCGCTTCTTCCAAAGGTGGCCTTTCTTTGGTGGGGGGTGGGGTGTTGGTGGAGGAAGAGATGAAAAAAAGAGAACAGAAACTCATGAACTAATTCTTCTTTATTGTGAATTCAGACATGGGCAGAGTAGAAATAAGGCTGGCAGGGTGGGACCAGGTCCCGAAGTCCAGATGAACAGGAGGAGTACCTAACCAATTCTGTAGATCTAGATACACAAGACTCTCAGTACAGATAAGTAAGACAGGGACTCTGGGCTCATCCAGGCTCCAGATTCTGGGAAGTCAAAGAGGAAATAAGAATGGCTAGCACTAGAGAACAAAAGTGCTTGTCTTTATACTCCTTTCATGGTGCTCAGGATGTTGGACCCAAGGGCATCAACTGTACTTAGAAGAAGCATGCTTTAGGCGGAGTCAGAGACAGAAATGTGAGAACTACCTGGTATCAGGATAACAGAGACGAAGGGAGATTGTAATGATCTTGCACACTAATTCTTAGCACTTGAGTGAGAATTGAAAAACCTAGGCTAGTGAAGTTGGTATGCATTAATCAGCCTAGCACATTGCTATGAAACTACATTTTTTAAACTGGGAGTTGAGGCAGTAGCCTCATACACACTCAGAGAGAGAGAGAGAAGGCAAAACCCTATGTTCCCCTTGCCCCAGTTTCACAGCACAGTTCACAATATGCTATCTGGAGGTATAACCCTTTGGTGGGTGGGTGATGGCAGTGTCCAATATGAAAGTGATATCTGACTAGCCTCCCTACCATGTATTCTTCAGAATTTGCAGAGGTGATTGTTATCTACTGTTTCAGTACTTTCCTACATAGGAAATGAATGGGCACTTCTTTGAGCCATAGCTGTGTGAGCAATTCTCTTGTGTGGCAAATTCAAATCTAACTAAAGAGGGATTGAAGGAACTGGGTCAAGAAAGCTTTTTCCTCAATAGAGTTCATGGAAATCCCCATTCTAGGGAAAGAATTTTGGCTGGTAAATTCAGAGCTAAGTATAGTCATTCCTGTTAATGATTCAAAAATGTTTCTTCTTGATTCATGTCTTTTATTTTAGGTTCTATATGTATTTTAGCTTTTTCATGAAGTTACAATATGATATAATATGGTGTAATGATAATTTAATATAATCAAGTGTACACATAATATGAACTATTTTCACATAAAGCTTCATTAATAGACCATTAAAATTCTTGCAGATTTACACAATACAATAAAAGCAAAGACATTTATAGCTAGGAGTGAAATGTGCTTTGTTATAAAGTTAGGCTATATTTAGTTTAGGTATATTGAAAGAAATGTATTACTTTTCAGTTACAATTCTATCTTTGTGTGTTTTCTAAAATGGGAGCCAGGGCTCCTAGAAAGAAAAAGATGTGAACTTAAATTGCATTCTATTATGTTTGACTTAATTATTTCAGTTGCTATATTTGAACTGCTCTTATCTTTGAAAAATTAAATAATGTCTTTTTTTCATATCCCTCCTCTCAGCTAAGGAAATACCACATTCTCTTGCCTTTATTTCATTGATCATCTCTTACTCAGTTTCTTTACTGAAATCACCTTTTGTCCACCACCAATTAACCAATCAATGCTCTGCCTTTGACCTTCTGTTTATCCTTTTTATCCATGACTCATGTGTCATCTTCATTTCTATCCAGTCACTAAACCCTGACTCTCCTTCTGCATTCCTTTCCAGTTGCCACTGCCCATGTTGAGGCACTCATCACCTCATTCTTAGACTGGTGTGCTGTCTGTTAATAGATCCATCTGTTAACAATCTCTCCAGTCTATCCTAAATACCAATATCAGAGTTCTCTTTCTTAAAACCTTTCACAGTTTTACCTATTCCTTGTCTCAAAACCTCCAATGGTTCTTATTTTCTACCACACAAATTAAACTCCTTTCACTTATCCTCAGGATCCCTCATAATTGGGTCCCACCCTTTGCTTATCCATTTGTAGTTCTTATTGCTCTCTAAGATGCAGCCCCTAGCTCTAGTCATACTGGTCTCACTATCCAACAGCCTTGCTCATTTCTATTGATGGGCCTCTGACCATTTTTGTCTATTCACCTGTAATGAATTCCCTCTGCTCACTCTGAATATAAACATTCTAATGATCCATCTAAGCTCTGGCCAAGTCTCACTTTTTCCAGATCCATTTTCCTGCCCATTCCAGTTCTCTTTGTATCCCTTAACTTTGAATTTCGAGTTGGTTAGTCAATTTATTAGGCACCTAGGTGCTGGGTACTATACTAAGTGCTAAGATACAAAGAAAGGCAAAATACATTCCCTGCCTTCAAGGAGCTCACATTCTAATGGGGGAGAAACATTGTAAAGACCTATGTACATGACATGTGTACATATACACACAAAAAGATATATTTATACACATATACACATAGTATGCAACACATGTAGTGTAAATGATAGGTAATCTCAGAAAGAAGGTATTGATAGTGGGGAAGACTGGAAAAGTCTCCTTTTCCCCTCAGAAAATGAGGTTTCAGCTGAATCTTGAAGGAAGCCAGGGAAGCTTAGGGACAGAGGTGAAAAGAAGAGAGTATTCTAGGTGAGATAGAAAGCCATTGAAAAGGCATGAAATCAGGAGATGGAATGTTATACGTAAGGAACAGCAAGGAGACCCATATAGCAGTAACATAGATACATGAAACACTTTTAATTTATACTAAGCCAATTAGAACATTAATAATAATAATAATTACAATAATGTTAATAATGACAACTTTTCAAAATCCAACCCATTGTCCATGCCAAATTGGGGGCAGGGAATGGCAAAATAAGGGAATGATAGCCTAGCTAACGTACATTGGGGCTTAATGTGCTCTGGGGCTAGTATGGTAGCTGTGAAGATCTACAGGAACCATGAAATGCTGGTGAATTAGGTTCTGATGATTCCAATGACTAGGTTAGCACTCTGATAGATGTGATTCAACTTCTCCTAAAAGTCAAATTCAATAGAGTTATAGGCTAGCCCTGTAGGCTGACCAATATCTATCATAATGATTACGTTGTCATGGAAGATGGCAGTGAGAGATCCTTCATTGTGTTCTAGTACCATAAGAATGTAAGATGTCTTGGAACAAATAAAAAAACATATCTCACCTGCTGGAAATGCTTCAGTGCAGATTATGTTCAGTGCTCAATCAGGCAAATTCTAGAAGAAATGGAGGATATGAGTGCTTACATTCTATACCAATACTATATCATAACAGAATTAGAAACAGACATTACTAGTTCTGAGCAAAGATTTCATTCATTTTTTTCCAGTATTAGCTTTGACCCCAACTTGTACAACATTGTATTGTTAACTATTTTGGGAGAATTGTTAGAAATAATTTTGTCCCCAAGCCCAAATGAGAATATATGAAATCAAGGAGTTACTAAAATCTAAAGAGGGAAAAGGTGAATGACCTGAAGTCTTTGAAAATCTTCACTTAATACATCCTTCTTTGTATGTACATGTTGTATCCTTCTAGGAGAATGTAAACCCCTTGAGAGCAGGGATTTCCCTTTGTATCTCCTGTGCCTGGCAACGTGCTTTACATGGAGTAGATGCTTAATGCATGTTTACTGAACTATATTGTATTGTGTTAGATTAGATTAAACATATGATAGGCACTCCCAAATCCTTGTCTATTGATTGACTAGCTGACAGTATCTACCTCTATTCCCCACTACATACATTCTAATGCCCAGTACTGATATCCTTAGTTAGGTATACATCTCCTTCCTTGACTTGCCCTTTTTTCCCATTCATTATCCTGTAGTATTTGACCTAGTATAAAAGTTGCCTAATGAATAGTGAATGAAATGGAAAACATTGTTTGGTTGAGGATACTCAGGGAAACAAGACAAGCAACACTTTCATCATCTGAGATTTATTCATTTTCTGCTCAAGTTATTTTTAGCTGCTCATTTTTAGTAAAATGAAATATAATTGCATAATTAGACATTAGTGACTTTCCCTTAAGGCCTTCCATTTTACTGAAACAGTAAAGTAATTAGAAAGGCTATCTCAAATGCCTCAAACTAAAGAAAATATGTAGTTTGGTTTTCTGATTGACTTGGAACTTTAAAATCCTCCTCTGCTTGAAAGAGAAATTCACAGGAGGAATCTGCCTGGCTGTATTTCACTTGGTACTCAGACTTCATAGAGCATGTTAATAAGGGACATCATTTTAGTTTCCTCCAATCTTTATTTCATATTTTACCTTTGCAAATGACTACTGAATTTATTCTTCTATCTTGGGATGAGATTAGTTCAGCTACCTACAGGTCTATCAGCCATGTCTTCTGAGTGATGGGACTTACCTTTGAGGTTAAAAACTACCTGGCTTCAATTTGCACTACAAGGCTGGGCTCTGACAGGCAGGGTTGGCCAAGGTCAATGACCAGCACAGATTTGCCCTCAAAGCAAGGGAGCCTGGGCAATGTGGTACTTTGGGCCAAAATAGAGTAGCTAACCCCTGGTGTAAACAGCAGAGGTATTTTCCCCCCATTGCTTCTCTGTTGGGCAGCTGGGAAAGATAAAGTACATAAAACCATTCTTTTAATATTGTTTTTCTGTCAAAATCTCAATTCATTACTAACTATTCGATTCCTGCGTTTTGTTGGTAATCACCCAAAGTTTTGAAAACAGAGAGTTGTTGTCAGAACTGGGGTTCAGATGTCAATAGAACAAGCCACAAAATATTGGAAATCAAGGAAGATCTACAGGGCTAGGAGTAGGGATTCTAAGCCTTTTTTTTTTGTTTTTTGGACACCTTTGGCAGGCTGGTGAAATCCATGGACCTCTTTTCAGAATGATGCTCTGGGCCTTGATCTCCTCACCTGTAAAATGAAAAGGTTAGGTTAAACAAATTCTGTTGTCCCTACTGTCCCCAAATATATGGTCCTATGATCTCTCCTGTTTCATTTTTCTCTGTGGGGACAATGGGAAAAATAACGCAGTTTCTAACTCTCTCAGAAATATTTGGAGAGAAAAGGGCTTTGGCTTTTAAAAAATGATTAGTTTTCCTATTTTTATTTTTTAATCTTATTTTTATTGATAGTTTCTCAACTCTTTTCTGGTGCCAAGTATTTAGTTTCCCCTCTTTCTTATAAGGGGAGGGGAAAAGTATTCTGCAAATCTTAAACTGCTATATAAATATGAGGTATTATGTTGAACCCTTCCTTTTACAGACAAGAGAAACAGGTAAAATGATTTGTCTATGTCACAGCTCACTAGCGGGGGAACTGAGGCTGGAACGAAGATTGCTTTGAGTTCATGGGTGGTACTCTGCTTTCTATATTGGATATTTCAATTTTTTTTTTTACAGCTAAGTGAAAGGAACAAAAGCTAAACTGGTTAATTACTAAAATCCCTACCAAAGTGTTAATGTTGATTTTTGGTTTTCCTCCTTAGATTTAAGCAGGAAACCTGGGTGACTAATTTAAGGAAGAACTGTAGTCTAGCACATGAATCATTTTTGGCTTTATTCAGAATAGAGTAGAATTAGAGGCACAGTAATGAAAAGATTGCTAGGGCTGAGGTCAAAAGAGCTAGATCCTATCTTGGCTCTGCTGTTCACTACCTGTGTGACCTTGGGAAAGGCAGTGAATTTCTCTGCATCTGTTTCCTCATCTGTCTAATGATAGCCCTGAACTTGGTGATTTTTGATGTCTATTCCAACTCTAAATCTGATGTCCTGTAATTTTGAATCATAGAGTCAAAGTCTTTTTCTCAAATTGCATATCTTTGACACAATAAGTATCTTTTTGTACAGCTACAGCCTATTTGCAAGCATTTTATTTCTTACGTTGTTTTTCTATTAATTAATAATATTATCCTATTGTTTGTTCTTTCATCCCTATCTTTTGTTCAGTTTAGGTGTTGATGAAATATTTTCCTTGGGGAAGAAATGAGGTATTATCTTTCCCTATGTTTGAAACAATTTGCATAGTGTAGAAATTGCTTATTCTTTAGACATTTGTAGAAATATTTTGCGGATATTTTTGCCAGCTAGTGCTTGACAGGAGAACCCTTCAATTTATTGCCTTATTTTTCCTAGAGAAAAAAAATGTAGCTAATTATGTATTTTATTTAGATTCTCAAATTTATTATCATAAAGCAGTGTGTAGTGATCTTAGATATTTTTCTTGATTCCTTTTGCCTTTGTAATCTTTCATTTCTCACTTTGGTTATTTTGATTAGCTTTCTCTTTAAAATACTACTACCACTGCTACCACTACTACTACCACTGCCACCACTACTACCACTGCCAACGCCACCGCTGCCGCCACCACCGCCGCCACCGCCACCACCACTACCACCACCACTACTACTACTACTACTTCTACCTCTACCTCTACCTCTACCACTACCACTACCACTACCACTACCACTACTATTATTAATATTATGAGCCAGGTAGGGGGCAGTAGGAGAGCACTAGATCTAGAGCTGGGAAGATCTGATTTTGAATCTGACCTTGGGCAATTATTAGCTTTGAGACTCTGGGGAGATCATTTGACTTCTTTCTGCCTCAGTTTCTTATCCATCAAATGCGAACAATAACACCTACCTCTAAGGACTGTTGTGAGGATAAGATGAGACATTTGTGAAGGGCTTACAAACTTTAAAGCATATTATCATCCTTGTCATCATGGTTAGTATGATTATTACCTAGATCAGTTATTAAGAGAAGGTACTTATTTGCCCGTTCTTCTAATTACTCCCTTTTGAGACAAACATTCATTTTTGTCTTTTTACTGAGATCAGCTTGCTTTTTTTTTCCAGTCAGCATTGTTGGTTAATATATAAAGTTAAAATGTATTTGATTTGCATGTTATCTGGCTTTACTTAGAAATGTATTTAAAAATTAAACTAGCTCAAACTAATGGGAACTCTGGCCTTTGGTATTTTAGAGAATTATAGAGAATGATATAGTCCCTAATAAAATGTTAGTTGTTATCTATTTCTGGTGGATTATATGAATATGTATTATGCTACAAAAAGATGTTTATTATAGTACTTTAAGTTTTGAAAAATACATTTAACTCCTAATAATACTGGGTGGAGGCGGAGGCATTAGTGCAGGGGTTACTGTTCTCATTTTACAAATGAGGGAATAAGAGAATGATGAGTTAAAGTGACTCAGATAGTGTCACACATGATGCAGATGGAACTTAATCAAACAGCAAATTCTAGGCATAGGTGTTTCTGATATCCCTGAAAGCAAAACTTCAATCTAGTATGTGGGACTGCCCTGAGTCTAGCAAAAAATTATTGGAGGGTTGTGTTTAACACTTTTTTTAAAGGCTGTATCAAGGCACAAGATGGTACAGGGTATAGAGTGTTGGATTTGGAGTCAGGAAGTTTATTTCAAATCCTACTTGAGGCATTCAGAAGCTGTGTGACACTGGGTAAATAATTTAAACT
The DNA here is from genome assembly GCF_011100635.1 of Trichosurus vulpecula. Taxonomy (NCBI): domain Eukaryota; kingdom Metazoa; phylum Chordata; class Mammalia; order Diprotodontia; family Phalangeridae; genus Trichosurus; species Trichosurus vulpecula. The sequence goes on along the minus strand of NC_050577.1, from coordinate 144,037,040 downwards.
CTCCTCTGCCTCAGTTTTCTTATCTATATATAATAGAACCTACCTCTCACAAGGCCAAATGTATGGGGATCATACAATTGAATATTATGAGAATAAAATGAGGTGACATATTAAAACACTTTACAAATCTTGAAATGCTAATATTATTTTGAGTGGTTTTTTTTTACATTATTGTGACCTCTTAACAATCCCTAAAACCACAACTCCCGAGAACTCTCAAAGTCATGCTATCCTAGATCTAGGCCCAGAAGAGAGTTCAGAGGAAATCTAGACCAGTTCTCTCATTTTACAGATGAGGAAACAGATACCCAGGGAGATTGAATGATTTTCCCAAAGTTATGCAAGTAGTAAGCCTTGAATTGTTTACTTTTCCTATTGGGGTTTTTAGGGAACAATTTCTTTCTTTGGCCTCTGAATCATGGAGCTTTCAGAAAAAATTATGATTTGTTGTATATATGCGTATGTGTTTCTATGTGCATATATTGCTTCCATTTCACAGAGCCACAGGCCTTAGGGAGGAGATGAGGGAAGGATAAGAGAAAGACTACCTTGAAAAGCACAAATTAACTTAGGCAGAAAGTTTGACTGATACTCCATTCCCCTAAAATGCCAAATAGCAGAGCTTTTACTATATCAATAGAGCTCCCTACCTTTTAATATTAATATTGACAGCCTTTTAAAAATTATATATAGAATGCCCAGAGGAAGACAGTATTATTTATATGGGCTTAGGTGGGTAAACAAACTGAGCTACAATCCCTATCTCTACACATCCATGTAAATGGTCTTGAAAGGACAGATGAGCTTGGTTGGCTGGAGGCAGTCCACTCAATCTTTCTGGATGTGTTGCTGTCAGATTGATCATCTGGCTGCCTGCGTGGATGGATAAGGTGTCTCTGCCAAATGTTTGAGACATTCCAAGGCTAGTTATTTCCCCTCAATCAAAACACATCTACAGAGATATAGGGACATGTTAAGTCCCCACATCAAGCCAATGGTTGAACATTTTGAGTCCTTTACAACTAATCATGTACATTCCTATTCCTGCCAAGCTGTTTCAGTCCTCATCTCATCCTAAATTAACAAAATAGCCTGCTACTTTGTCCTTCCTAAATTGCATGCTGCTAGAATAATTTTCTTCTAACATCTTCTCTAATATACTTTCATGCTCAAGGATACTACAACTTTAGTTGTCTGACATCAGTCTAAATTCCATAACCTAGTCTTCTAAATGTTCTACTAATTCTCTTCTTCCCCATCTCAACAGCCTCATTTCACAATACTCCCCATAAAGAAATCACTATATATTCTGCCAAATATTAAGCCTATAGTGTATTTAAAAATTTTTACAGTATATTCTGGGGAAATAAGAATAGTTTCTTTAAAACTAGAGCAAAGATCTAGTGGAGAAGGGGACCAGGTTTATTTAGACAAATTGGGAGAGAGGAGGAGAGACTTGGCGTAAAAGTGATTGAAATTCTTTTTTATTAGAAAAAAATGCTCATAACAATGTTTTCATTCAGATAGGGGCATTATAATGCTGAATCATTAATTGTTCTTTCTCTTTCTACTTTACTACATGGTGGTAGAAAACAAAAAGAAAGAACAAGCTAGCATAAACCTCCTAGGTAGGAAGAAATGATATTTAAGTTACAGAAGACCATCTTTCTTATTTGTTTTTCATTGTATTTAAGAACCTTCCTGCCAGAATGAGAGATCAAAAGAAGAATGGGATTCATCTGAAAAGACTTCTTAAAAAGCCAAGAAAGGTTCAGATTGAATTTTTTAAGTGTGTTTTCAAGAATGGAGGAATATCCAGAGTGAGAATAAGTAGCAACTAGCAAGAAACATTTCTAATTATGCCTAAAGTATTTATATTTCTTTAAATCTTGCTCCTAACTGCCATCCTTCAAAATATACTAACCTGTAATTGTTTATGCTCATTATCTCAGTAAAGAATAATTTTAATAGAAAATTCACAAATAACTTGAAATTGTCTTATGTTCTATTTAACTCATTTATCTCTATGTAAAATTTGGCTTAGTCCATAAGCTACAACTAAGATACCACTATGCACCTTCTGGTAATGTAATCATGTTATTGGCCAGGGTGAACAAATTTCTAGAGTGCTCATACTGTAAACCTAAATTTATAAAAGTTATGGTAAATATGGTAAATATCATAGTCTCCATTATACTTGCTTGCTTCCATAGTAAACTTATTTGAGCAAACTTTTATTAGGGATCCCTTTCCCTTTCAATTTTAGGTTGATATTTTTGTTCTAAAAGTTGGACAGGATGACTCCTCTCTCTAACGCAGATTGCAATCTGCCCTCATAATTTCATGATGTGTGATTCTTGCTTGTTTTTCCATAAATGATCTAAACAATGCTTTGGAATCCTTCATTGTTGTGTATATATGTATGTACATGTGCGTGTGTGTATGTGTGTGTGTGTATATATATATACATATATATATACATATATATGTGCATATCTATATGATGGAATCATAATAAAGCTGCCCCCAGTCCCAATATTCTAACTTCCTCATAGGCCCCACTGAACAACAGGCCCACTACCCCTACCTAGCCCTTCTGCTGATATCCTAAACTTCACATATACCTCGCTGCTTACTAGAACAACAGGTGTGTCCATGAACTCATAGTTCTCAGAGAAACAGCAGGCATGTCTATGTGATGGGATCCCAGCCAATGCCTCAAGTTGGCCACTGCCCCCAGACCCATTCCTCATGTTTCCCACAGAAAGAGCAGGTGTGTCCATGCACTCAACCAGAACCCTATCCACCTTGTCTCAGACAGGACCACAATGGTCAGCTGATTAGAAAGCAGTACCACCACCAGGATGCCCAAGCAGGATGTGGACCCCAAAACAATAGAAGGGATTTTCCCTAAGTAGGTACCTGTGTAGTAATAGTAAAGAACTCACCCAGAGTGAACTTATGACATAGAGAGGCTTATTATAATATCACTGTCATACATGTGTACCCCCTAAATGGTTTTTTCTGTATGCATTGTGGGTAATCACATGTGAAGTTCCACTGTGGCTAAGACCCCTCCCCCATTACCTAATCCCTTAACAAACTCCTCCTGCCTTTTTAATATTAATCGTATTCCTATATTCTATGTAAATTTTTATTGTGTAATCAGCATCTTTACCCTATAAAAATCCATCCTGCTTTCTTTGAAGTTGCTGGTTCCTCTTGGAACTTAGCCTGCTTCATGAGAGGCATCAATCTCAATAAATGCCTATACTTGGATTAGAGGTGGTCTGACTCTGAATTTTTTGAGATGGTTCCAACACAACACATCATGAAACCCCAAAAGTTTTTGGCATGGGCAGAGTTTAAACCCCAACAGTTTTTGGCATTCCTGGGTGGGCAGAGACTAAACCTCAACATATATGTGTGTATATATACACATATACATATGTATGTGTGTATATATATATATATATATATACAAATACATGCACATATATGTGAATTAAAGGTACCATCCAGAGATTCAGGCTATATTCCATTCGAATTGAGTCTTTTATTAGGGTGATACAGTTAAAGAGAAAATACTGTGACTTCTCTTGTGTTAATTTTCTCTTTTATTTATTTCTTCATGTGTCTGTTATTTGTGAAATATATTAAGTGCTTTGGCCTGGAGTCAATCAGTGCCAACACAGAATAGTGGAATCTTAATGAAATGGGAAAGGCTTTTCAGTTCTCTACTACCATGTACTCACTTAAAAAAATCCCTAATGGATTTTCCACACATCTGATTTAGAATAAAAGGCTTCTCAGTAGAACATGTAAATTCTCATCTGGCCTTTTCATGGTTTTCCTAGCAACTGAAATGCAATAAAAAGTGAAAATATATTTTGTTTCCTGTTACTGTGAACAGTGTTAGTTTAGTTTTAGCTCCCAATACTGCCTCGACTCTCTTTTAATCACTCATTACCCTGGTATTTCAAGCCAGAATCCTATAAAAAATATTTTCCCATTGAAATTAGGTCTCTAAATCTGTAGAACTAATATTCGTATTTTATTTATTAGTGGTTTTGGTGAGAAATGAACATATCTGGCTCATTTGTGGCAAAAAGTCATGTAATTATCTCACTTGATTCACTTTATGCTACTTATTGAGTGGTCCCCCTACTCTAAACCACTTCACCCTAGCTGAAACAAATTCTTCTCTTGGCTCCAAGAAGAGCTAGCAGCCTGCTTCATATCTGCAGGAATGGACAAAAAGCAGACACTGACCCTCAGAATCTTGCTGTTCATTTAAAATTGAAAGGGGAGGGGAAAAAAGCCACACTGTTGTCCACTTGGTAGGTCAGACTAAACTGAGGTTTTTAAACTGTATTTATCAGTGATTTAAAGTATGCTACTCCTTTCATAAGAGTACTACCCTATTTTCCCACCATCAGTAATGCATGTGCTTTGAGCTGTGTTTCCAGAAGTGTTATTAGATTCTATTCAGCCAACTGTATTCTCTTTCCTAATGACCCTTGGAAACATCAGCATGAGTCTGTATGCCAGCTGGTCAGGGGAAGGATGTGGAGTCTTTTGCCATTTAACAACTGTTTCCATAAGGTCATTGTATTAGAAGATGAATGGGGCTATTCACAAGTACAGTATCAAGAAAAATCAAGGAGATGAGATGAAACGTGACATTTATGGAGGATGTAGGATTAGATTTCAAGGACTGGGGAGACTTGTAAAAGGGTCTGTTTTATAATTTGGCTTTTTATATTTTCTTACTGAGCCAGTCCAAATCTAGTCTTTGGCTTTCCCTCCAACTGTCACAGTCTCTCCAGGGATCAACATGCTGGCCATTCCCATGGCATTCTCCTTAAGTGCACCACATCACTTTTTGCTACTTTCTTCTTTATCTAAATTTGTCTATTCTTTCCCATTGTCTTTCCCAATGGACACAATACTGATAAATTCCAATGGGTAACTAAGGGTTGGCATCTACAATGAATGAATGAAAAACATTTATTAAACATTATGTGCTATGCAGCAAGGATACAAACACAAGTAAGCAAGATAGTCTCTTACTCTTAAGAGTTTATATTCTAATAGTAAAAGGACAGCACATTTAAGGGAGGTATGCATGCAGTGACGTGGTTTGAAAATGTCCAGGAAATAACAGGGAGGCCAGATTCTTGGCAAGATGAGGCAAAAGCTGGCCTATCAGAGCCCATATTTTCATGGGTGGGTAGGGGATAAGGTGAACATCAATAAGCAGTGAATGTTTTTTAAATGTCTACTATGTGCTAGCCACTGTGTTAAGGACTGAAAATAAAAAAGAGGCAAAAGACAGTTTTTTCCTTCAAGGAGCTTACAATCTAATTTTCAGAATTCAGGTGGCATGGTTTGGAAATGGTCAAAAACAATTCAACAAAGTGTGCTGGAAAAGTATCACAACTAAAAGCTCTTGAATGAAATATTGGAGACCTGGGTTTGAATCATTTTCTATTTAATTTTCAGATAACCTTGGAAGAGCTATATAATGGTTCAGGTTTTAGTTTCCTTATATGAAAATGGAAGGGGGGTTGTACTAGAAATCCCTAGAAAGTTCTTTTAAATATCTTTTCTTACATATTTGTGTATATGTCCATTTCCCAGAATGGATATACTCCACGGAATTGAGTTATTTCATACTGATTATTTTTCTTCTCCCCTCACCATAAGACTAATGAGGAATTACAATCAACTTTATTTCTCCATCTTTATTTTTTTTTCTGAGATAGGTCTACTAGAGAAGGTAGTAGAATTATTTTGTCTTTCCTTGTGTCTGCTACTTTCATCCTCATAATGGTCCTTTTATCAGTCTTTGTCTCTTTTAATCCCAATCCCTGTCTTTAACTCCATCCTCGCTCTAAATTTGTATCTTTCTCTTATCCATTTTCCTTTTCCCCATGTGGCAGCTGTGACGATGAGAAACATTTCATAAGACTCCAGACTATAAGAAAACAAAAACAACTGTCTGTCCTTCCAGAGACCATACTCCAATTAGTTTTGCTTTCTTGCCTTTAATACTGTTTCTGGGAGTGTGAAGTACGTGGGCTATTGCTGTTATTGTTAGGAATAGTCACAATAACAGAGTGTGAAGTATAATAGCAATAATGATATTCAGTATCTTTCTGAAAGGGATGTTATGAAGATCACCATCTATTATCTTATAAAGCGCTCCTTAGAGGGGAAAAATACTATATGGGATGAAAAATAGTCCTTAGTCAATTGAATTTCAGCATAAAAAGCTAACATTTATAGTAAACAATAACAGTACAAAATGAAATGTAACAGTATTTTTATGTCAAGGAGGACATTATGCAAATGAGCAAATATGATTCCCCAAAATCACTGTACAAGTTCAATGGAAGACTCAATTCTTCTTTTGCAAAATACAAGGTATAAAGATATTTATTCTGATGTTATTTGAAAAGAACAAAATCTAAGTTTTAATATAAATAATGCATCATTTTAGAAGATACTACTTTTGTGCCTTGTGATATGTCCAATGCATAAGCAACTGCCAATCCATCATTCTTGAAATGTCAGCATACAGAAAAGTTCACCACCATTGTAATTTTTATAGCATACTAAAGTGATTATCTAATTGAAATTAAACGGAGACTCTCCTCACTTATGGAACCTGAATAATATTGGAGAATTGAATCCAACCTTGGACATTGACTATGCAGAACTCAATTAACTCCACTGAACTGTAGTTCTTTTTTTTTTCCTCCTTATTTTGATTAATTTATTTATTTTTAGTTTTCAACATTCATTTCCAGAAAATTTTGAATTCCAAATTTTCTCCCCATCTCTCATGTCCCCCTACCCCAAGACAGCGGGCATTCTAATTACCCCTTCCTCCAGTCTCCCCTGCCTTATATCATCCCCCAACCCTTCTCTTTTCCCTTTTCCCCCTGTTTTCCTGTAGGGCAATATAGATTTCTATACCCCATTGCCTGTACATCCCATTTCCCAGTTGCATGTAAAAACAATTTTTAACATTCATTTTTAAAAATTTGAGTTCTATGTTCTCTCCCTTCCTCCCTCCCCACCCACCCTCATTGAGAAAGCAAGCAATTTGATACACGTTATACATGCATAGTCATGCCAAACACTGCCATAACATTCATGTTATAAAAAACTGATTATATTTCCCACTATCCTGTCCTGCCATTTATTCTATTCTCTCCTTTGACCTGTCCCTCCTCAAAAGTGTTTGTTTCTGATTACCCCATCCCCCAATCTGCCATCTCTTCTATTATCCCCCCTCTATTATCCCCTTCCACCCTGCTTTCCTGTAGGGTAAGATAGATTTCTATACGCAAATGAATGCGTATGTTATTCTCTCTTTAAGCCAAGTCCAATGAAAGTAAGGTTCACTTATTCCCTCTCACCTGCCCCCTCTTCCCCCCCCATTGTAAAAGCTCTTTCTTACCTCTTTTATGTGAGATAATTTACTATATTCTACCTCTCCCTTTCTCTATCTCCTAGTACATTCCTCTCAACACTTAATTTTATTTTTTAGATATCATCCCTTCATATTCAGCTCACCCTGTGCCTGCTATCTCTATATATGCATATACACATATACATATACATCCCTAATACTGAGAAAGGTCTCATGAGTTACAAATATCATCTTTCCATGTAGGAATGTAAACAGTTTAACTCAAATAAGTCCCTTTTGATTTCTCTTTCCTATTTACCTTTTCATGCTTCTCTTGGTTCTTGTATTTGAAAGTCAAATTTTCCCTTCAGCTTTGCTCTTTTCATCAAGAATGCTTGGAAGTCCTCTATTTCATTGAAATTCCATTTTCCCCCCTGAAGTATTATACTCAGTTTTGCTGGGTAGGTGATTCTTGGTTTCAATCTTACCTTCTTTGACCTTCAGAATATCATATTCTAAGCCTTCTGATCCCTTAATGTAGAACCTGCTAAATCTTGTGTTATCTTGATTGTGTTTCCACAATACCTTAATTGTTTCTTTCTGGCTGCTTACAATATTTTCTCTTTGACCTGGTAACTCAGGAATTTGGCTACAATATTTCTAGGAGTTTTCATTTTGGGATCTCTTTCAGGAGGTGATCAGTGGATTCTTTTCGTTTCTATTTTGCCCTCTGGTTTAGAATACCAGGGCAGTTTTCCTTGATAACTTCTTGAAAGATTATGTCTAGGCTCTTTTTTGATCATGACCTTCAGGTAGTGCAATAATTTTTAAATTATCACTCCTGGATCTATTCTCCAGGTCAGTTGTTTTTCCAATGAGATATTTCACATTGTCTTCCATTTTTCATTCTTTTGGTTTTATAATTTCTCGATTTCTCATAAAGTCATTAGCTTCCATTTGCTCCATTCTAAATTTTAAGGAATTATTTTCTTCAGTGAGCTTTTGGACCTCCTTTTTCCATTTGGCCAATTCTGCTTTTTTTAAAAAGATATTCTTTTCCTAATTGACTGTTCGGATCTCTTTTGCCATTTGGTTTAGTCTATTTTTAAAACTGTTATTTTCTTCAGAATTTTTTTTTGGGTCTCTTTTATCAAGTTATTGACTCATTTTTCATGATTTTCTTATATCACTCTCACTTCCCAATTTTTCCTCTGCTTTTCTTAATCGATTTTCAAAATCCTTTTTGAACTCTTCCATGGCCTGAGACCAATTCATATTTTTCTTGGAGGCTTTGGATGTAGGAAGTTTGACTTTGTTGTCTTCTTCTGGTTGTATGAAATGAAAACCTTAGAAGTAAAATAGACAATAGAAATCAATAATTCCATAAGACAAGAGACAATTTTTTTAAATTAAAAGAAAATGCAAGATATTTGTTTTCCAAAACAACTGACCTAGTAAATAGGTCGAAAAGAGGTCAATAAAGAATCAGTGGATTCCATGAAAACCATGATAATGGAGTCATTTTCCGTATGTATAGCCAGTGTCCTTGAGTTTATCAGGCACTATACTACCACATTTGATTGCTTCTGGATCTTGTTAACATAATCTTTTTAGTTGATCAATTTTTCTATTTTATTCTTAGTCTATACCAAATTGTTTTGAAGATTACTTTTTTGAGGTATATCTACATCTATATCTATACTTACATAGATGTCTATTTTATTACCTATTATATAGTTGTGTATTTCTCATTATCTATCTATCTATCTATCTATCTATCTATCTATCTATCTATCTATCTATCTTTCTATCTATCTATCATACATTTAGCAAATGTTTACTATCAGGCACTGTGCAAAGTGCTAGGGATTCAAGTGCAAGCAAACAAAATAGTCCCTGACCTCAAGGAAGGCAGTTAGCAGGCCCAGCAAATAGAGTCAGGATGACCTGGGATCAAATCTGGCCTCAGATATTTACTAGCTATGTGACCCTGGGCAAGTCACTTAACCCTGTACCTCAGTTTCCTCATCTTTAAAATGAGCTGGAAAAGGAAATGGCAAATACTCTAGTATCTTTGTCAAGAAAACCCCAAATCTGGTTACAAAGCATTGGACATGACTGAAAGAAGGAACCACTACAACAACAAAGTCCTCAGAGAAGGTATTTCTAATGGGAGAAGATAACATATAAATGGGAGTTGGAAAGTAGAGTAGTGCTTGCCAGGTGTCAAAGCTTCTGATGAGGAGGTGGAGAAGCACAGAGTGGGTAGAGATGGGAATGAGATGAGAATGGCTTGGAACCATAATTAAATGATGTTGTGGGTTAGGAACTTATCAATGCTGGGAGTAAATCTCATATTGGAGACATCTCCAAGGTGGAAAGGCTGCTGGTGAAAAGGCAGAGGAGTATATTTTGAAAGATGTGATCCTGCTGGATCCCCTTCACTTGTAATTTTTTTCTTCTTCATTATCTCCCTAATAGTCTACACCATTCATCCCTTCAGATAAATTTTATTATAATTTTGTTTAGTTCTATAAAGTAAACTCTTGGACATTTGATTGGTATGGCATTAAATTTATAAGATAATTCAGGTAACAGAATGTTATTTTCATTATATTGGCACATAAGCATGTTTCAAAGTTTTATTTTTATGAATCCTGAGCATGACTTGTTTGATTGAGTCCCACACATTTTCTATGTCCTCATGTTATTTTAAATGCAGTTTCTTTTTCTATCTTCTCTTGATGGGTTATATTAGTAATATACAGAAAAGCTGTTGGTTTTGTGCATTTATTTTATATCTTGATATTTTACTGAAGTTATTGATTGCTTCACTTAATTTTTAATTGCACTACTAGAGGGCTCTAAGTAAAGCATTATATCAGCTGCTAATGTAATTTCATTTTCTCTTTGCCTGAGTATTTTGATTTTAGTTTCTTTATCTTGTAATATCACAACAGCAAGGATTTCTACAACTCCATGAAATAAGTGTTGAAAATGAATAGCCTTGTTTTACTACTGATCATATACAAAAGACTTTTATTGTTTCTTTATTCTAGGTAATTTTAGTTCTTTGTCTTATATAATTATTGTTTACCATAGTGAGAAAATGACCATTTATTCCTATGCTGGTTTATGTGTGTTTGTGTGTCTAGCATAAGGGATGTATTTTTATCAAATTTCATTTTTTATTAATATGACATATTATGTTTATTGCTTTCCTAATGTTGAGGCAATCCTGCATTATGAACCAACCTAGTGTAAATCTAACCTTGTCATAATAAATAATCTTTGAAATGTGTTTTTATAGTCTCTTTGCTAACATTTTATTCATTTTTGCACCAATATTCATTTAATATACTATAGTTTTATTTCCCTTCTTAATCTCTTCCTAGGTTTGGTATAAGGATTATTGTCTCATTAAAGGAGATTAATAAGATGCTTTCTTCCCTATTTTTGCAAATATTTTATGTAGTATTAGAATCACGAACCTCTTTCTTATTTATCTTTTTGTTGTACTTATCTAGGTATGAAAGGGACACATTAAAATTTCCCTAATGTTGTGTTTCTTTTTTTACCTATAATGTGATGAACTTTCTTTTGAAGTACTTAGATGCTATACCATTAAGTTTATGTGTGTGCATGTGTATGTGTATGTATGTATGTAGTTATTGCTTTGTTTTCTATGATGTCTTTAAACCTAATGTACTTTCCCTATACATCTTTTTTAAACTATGTCTCTTTTTAATGTTATCTTGTTTGGAATCATGTCTGTCACATTGTGTTTTTGAATTCATTCTAAGTGTGTAGATTCCAATTCAACTCCTCATTTTGAATGTTAATCTTTACTTTCTAAGTTTGTTTTATTGTGATGAGCATATTTTTGGATTCTACTTACCTTCATGGTTAAAATTGCTAAAAGTGTTTTTCATCCCATCATATTGTATCATCATATTGCCTGGCTTTGTTCCTAACCTCCCTCTTTACAAAATAAAAACAAGTAGAGAAAGACAGGGGGTGGGATGATCACCAGTTGAATGACTTTTTTCACCTCCTTCCTATTTCCTACGTATTTCCTATTAACTTTGAGACATTTCTATATCCAAGTGTGGTGTGTTTGTGTTTCTGTGTCTATGTGTATTTACTCAATCTTCCTTTAACTCTTTTAGATAAGAGTGAGGTTAATGAGATATCTGCTCCCTTCCTACCACCTTCATGTTTGTTTGTCCTCCTGTCATGGCTCAATACGAGAAAGAGTAATTTCCCTTTCTTCTTTCTCATTTGTCCCCTAGTATATCCCCTTACCCATTACTTTTCTTTAAAACAAAACTGAAAATTACAACCAGACTATTTGCGTATTTCTTTGTTCCCTTTTTGACTTTTAAAGAAAGTGAGATTCGGAAGGGAGAATAGTCTCTTTGCCCAGTAGGATGTCAGCATTTGATTTTCAATGAACCGTCTCCAATTGATTTGACCTTTCTAGGTTTCTATTATTTCTGTTGTCTCCTGTATTCGAATTTTAGAGAGTCTACCTAGCTCTGTTTTTTTCACTAAGAATTCTTGAAAGGCCTCCATTCTAATAGAGATCCATTTTTTCTTCTGTAGGTTTTTATACATAGTATTGCAGGACATTATTGTTTGATTGTAAACTTTTTTATTTTGTCTATTGGTATATCTTAGTATAGGCTTTAATTTCCTCTATAACATTGGTTATACAGTCTCAAGTCTGTGCTTCCTTGGTACTTGATCTCTTTTCTTCCAACTTCTTGGAAGATTTTTTTTAACCTCAAAGAAGCTCTGGATCTTGGCTTTGACACTTCTTTTTGTATTTTATTTGTGATGTCTTTGAGGATGTGACATGAAATCCTTCCATTTTTTATTTCCCCTCTGTTTCTAATTGTACTGGACAGCATGAGTTCTTGAAATGTGGTATCCAGATTTTTTTTCAGCCATTGTTTTCTCGGAGCCTGATAATTCTTTAATTATTTCCTCTTGTCTTGTTTTCCAGGTCAGTTGCTTTTAAATAATTGATAACTCACATGTTTTTCTGAACTTTCCATTTTTACCTCTGTTACAATACATCTTGTCTCATTGAATTATTGAGTGAAGTTTGATCCTTTCTTTTTATTTTTCAGGGTGTTTACAACTTCCTCCCTTATCAACTCATCATCCCACTTTCCTCAGTATTTCTTCCAAACTTTTCGATCCATCCTCAAACCTGCTATTTTTCCCCTCCCTCTCCCATACTCTCAGCTGAGAACTTTTCTTCGTATTTCATGGAAAAAAATTGAAGCCATTCACTGAGCTCCTTTTCAGTCCTCTTCTTCATCTCCTATCACTCAGACCCCTCCTTCCCCCCAGTATCACATGATGAAGTAGCCTTAGTCCTTACCAAGACTACTTCCTTTACCTGTTCAAGTGATCCCACTCCATCTTCTCTTCCAACTGATTGTCCCCACTGTCATCTCCACTCTCACTTATTTTCATTTCTCTCTCTCTACTGGCTCATTCCCTAATGCCTACAAACATGCTCATCTCTCCCCATCCTGAAAAAAACACTTACTTGACCTTTCCACCCATTCTAATTATCTATATATCTATATAACAGTATCTATATCCTAACATCTCTTCTGCTTTGTAGCTAAATTTCTCAAAAAGGCTTTAAAAAAAGATGTGTCCATTTTCTCTCTCTGATTCTCTTTTTAACCTCTTATCATCTGGCTTTTAACCTTCTCATTCTACCATAACTGCCCTCTCCAAAGTTAGTAATGATCTCTTAGTTGCCAAATCCAATGGCCTTTTTTCAGTCCTCATTCTCCTTTACCTTTCTGCAGCCTTTGACACTGTTGATTGCTCTCTCCTCCTTGATACTCTCTTCTCTGTGGTGTTTTGGAATACCACAGTTGCCTGATTGTTCTTCTACCTGTATAATTGCTATTTTTCTGTCTCCTTTGCTCTCTAGATCATGTCTTCCAACCATAGTTGTTCCTCAGGGTTCTGTCTAAGCATCTTTAATCTTCTCCCTCTATACTATTTCACTTAGAGATCTCATCAACTCCCAAGGATTTAATTACTGTCCCTAGGCTGACTTATTACCATCTCAAATCTACCTTTCCTGTCCCAATCTTTGCTGACCTCCAATCTCACATCTCCAACTGTCTTTCAGAAGTCTTGAACTGGAGTCCAGTAGACATCTTAAACTCAATATATCCAAAACAAAACTCATTATCTTTCCCCTTAAGCCCTCCCCTGCCTCCTACTTTGCCTACTACTCTAGAGGGCAATGTTATCCTCCCAATTCCTCAGGTTCACAACCTAGAAGTCATCCTAGATTTCTCACTATTTCCTACACCCCATATCCTATCTGTCAAAGGTCTGTCAATTTCACCTTTGCAACATCTCTTGAATACAGCCCTTCTTTCCTCCTCCAACCTTCCTGCAGATTCTTATCACCTTACACCTTGATTATTCCAATAGCCTGTTCCTGAGTCTGCCTGTAACAAGTCTCTCCTCACTCTAAGCCATGCCCCAGTCAATCACTAAAGTGATTTTCCTAAAATGCAGACCTGAACTTGCCCCCTCTCCCTTACCCCCCCGCCCCCGCCACACCTCCAGTGGCTTCCTAATGCCTTCAGCAGCAAATATAAGATATTCTCTTTGGCATTCAAAGCTCTTCATAATCTTAACCCTCTTCTGCTTTTCAGTCTTCTTACACCTCACTCCCTGATGTGCATTCTTCAAAATAGTTACACTGGCCTTCTGACTGTTCCATGAACAAGACATTCCATCCCATTAAAAAAAACCACTCTCTCTCTGCTTCAAGCATTCTCTGTGTCTGTCCCACATGCCTGGAATGTTCTCCTTCCTCCGCTGACTTCCCTGGCTTCCTTTAAGTGCCAACTAATATCCCACTTTCTACAGTAAGCTTTCCCCAATCCTTCCTAATTCAAGTGCATTTCCTCTGCCTGAATAGTAGGAGCTTAATAAGTGCTTATTGATTGATTCTACCTTTTTTCCCCCTAAATTGTTTATTTCAAAGTGACTGAATTCCATTTCTCATCTCTTCTTACAGTTCTCACTTAATTCCTTCTTTTTTTTGCAGGGGGGGGAGGCAGGGCAATTGGGGTTAAGTGACTTGCCCAAGGTCACACAGCTAGAAAGTGCATCAAGTGTCTGAGGCCAGATTTAAACTCAGGTCCTCCTGACTCCGGGGCTGGTGCTCTACTCACCATGCCACCTAGCTGCCCCCCACCCCTGTACTTAATTCGTTCTATTCATTCTTGGAGTTCTTATCATTTATTCCATTCTTAGCACAGCATAGTATAAGCACTTAATAAATGCTTCTCCCATTTTATATTTAGTAAATTAATTAAATACATGTTTATGTATTGCTTTAAATTTGTAATGAAGTTTCCTCACAATAACCCTGTGATATAGGCAGTATGTGTATTGTTATCCCTATTTTACAAACAAAGAAAACTAAGGTTTAGAGAGGCAAGGTGATTTGCCTTATCATATGTTGAGAGAATGTACCAGGTAGTCTTCCAACCTAGATGTGCCTTGATATCTAAGCTCAGGATTCTTTGATTTATGGCTTTTGTATCTATTTATTCTTTTTCTTTTACCTCTGTGTTTTCCAAAGAATTAGAGCTTCTAAAGTATTATCATTATCTAAGGTATTATTCTTGCATTGTGGTTTTTTTTAAACTTGTGATTTCTAGAAGACCTGTGATTTTTAGGTTGTCTCTATCCTGTTTTTGAGATGAATATATTTTGTTTGTAGGGAGAATGTTTCATTTGAACATTATTTCCTTTTGCTTCTCTTCTCCCAGACTAACCTTCTGTGAATTGGCATGCTCAATCAGTTGTCCTCTCTCTTTTTTATAATATTTCAATTAATCAATAAACATTTGTTTATTCAAAGCATGGTAATAAGAGCTGGGTATAGAAAAAGAGGCGAAAGAGTCTCTACCCTCAATAAGCTTATGATCTAATGAGGAAGTCAACATGCAAACAAATATATACAAAGCAAACTATATACAGAATAAATAGGAAATAATTGAGAGGAAGGCCACTGGAATTAAGAGGGAATAGAGAAAGCTTCCTGGAGAAGCCACCATGTATTCTAATTTTTTTCCTGCCACTTATTTCTGCTGTACAGGTTGGTAATTCTTAATTCTCTCTTGAACCGTTCAAAACATCATGCTATGGATCTATGCTCTTTTGGGAACCCACAAGGTCCTCTGCCTTCTCATCCGTAAAACTGAGATAATAGCATAAGCAATACCTCCTCATTGGGTGGTTTTGAGGAAGGCATGTGGTAAGCTTTAAAACCCTATTTAAATGAGAATGATAATTAATAGTATTTACTGTAATAATAAATAGAATAAAATAGTAATTTCTATGAACTTTGCTTTAAATCAGCCAATTCAGTTTTTCTGTGTTGACTATGGGGTTTTATTAGATTCCTTGGAATTGACAAAAGAAGTTTTCTTGATATCTCTCTCAATATCCCTCTTACCTCAAAACTTGTGAAACTAATGAGTATATACACAATGGATACATCTATATCTGTATCTACATATGTGTTTATGTATTTCTCTCTCCCTCTCCCTCTCCCTCTCTGTCCCTCTCTCTCTCTGTCCCCCCCTCTCTCTGTCCCTCTCCCTCTCCCTCTCTCCCTCCCCCTCTCTCCCTGCCCCTCTCCCTTTCCCTCTCCCTCCTGTCCAATGAAGGTTTCTCTGTCTTTTGGATGGTGCCAATACTTCTAATAAAAGCTGGAAATGTTTCTTTACAGTTGCTCAAACATAAATTAATACAATTAAATGAAATGTTTCCATTCACATACAAATGTTGTTCCTTGAGTCTAGAGAGTGTCTGTTTATTTGCTGTTTCCTTTCAGAACCTCAACAAAGACTGTGGCTATAATAGGCTGTCATTACTTGAATAGAGGCCTGGACACATATGCAGCCAGTGACAAGGATGGGCAAAGAAAAGAAGATGATCTTAACTTGTTATCTTAGCAAATTGCTTTGATTTCAGTTGTGGTTTATTTCATGAGCTGAAATGATGACAATTCATTATCACCAGGCTAGAACAATCTTTGCTAAGGGAATATTTGTATATTCATTCACTACATGATATAAATCAGAATATTTTCAAAATGAAAGCAATGCTGTAGGCTAGATACAACAAAATTTAAAGCTAGAAGTCTATATTATTGCTTCGTATGCTGCCAAATTGCCAGTCATATAGCACAGCTGCAGATAACAAATGTTTGCAAAGCTATGGTTACGATAGTATTTTCACTTATTGATACTTACATAACACATTTCTTTAGAATCATTAAAACATTTTGTAGATAGCTATGTAATCCTTCTAATGTTCTTATAAGGTAGCATATAAGTACATTCCTCTAATGTTAGAGATAAGAAAATATAGCAAAGGTTAAATAGATAGCTCATTGAGGACATAGTGAGAGAACTGGTATGTTGAACTACTTCTTACTTTGATTTTCATAATTCCGCCCTGGATAGCTTCTCCACTCTTGTATCTTGGATTTATCCTCTGTCTCAGATGGCTACCTATCTGCATACTTATCCAAATATCTGATGGCAATCACTGGTAATATAAAAAAACTCAGACTGATTCAAAACATCACTTCCTAATATAGTAATATAAGTGGTAAGACCAACTGCCTCTTTCAGGTCAGCCTTATGGGTCTAAGATCTCCTTTCACTGCTTTGCAGAGCTAGAATCTCAATATTAACTTTACCCAGGGGTGATTAGACTCAGGCAAAGAAACTGACTCACTGCCCACATCCACAGGTGACTCCTTTTTACTGTAGTTTCAAGTAAAAATTCTGCAAAGAGGGAAGTAGAGCCAAGATGGTGGAGTAAAGGCAGGAACTCACCTAACTATCCACCAAATCCTCTCCAAATAACTTTAAAATTATGCCTTAAGCTGAATTCCAGAACCACAGAACCAACAATAAGTCAAGGTAACACATTTTTCCAGCCCAAGACAACTTAGGGGGTCAACAGAAAAGGTCTGTTTCACCAGGGTGGTAATTGAGCCAGTAGTGCATAACTCCTCCATCAAGAGAGCAGGAGGAATTGGAGGTGGCTGCATCAGTGGTTGCAGCAGCAGCAGCCTCAGGGGTTCTCAGGTCACAGATAATAAGGGATTGGGCCACTGACCAGAAGGAGATTACAGGGAGCCCTTTAATGGCAGGCAGGACCCTGTTGTATTGCCCAAACATAGTTCTGGTTTTCAGTCCAGGGCAAAGAGAAACACTGGCACATTAGCACTTGTGGCCACAGGGGAGCAGGGCCCTGGTCACAGTTTCAAGGCAGAAAAGACTGCCTGGTCACAGACCAGAGCAGTGACCACACCTCTCCTTAGGTCATATAACCTTGGAAGAACCAAAAACTTACAAAACCCCTGAAGTAGCTCTGAAAATAGCAGCATGAAAAACTTAAAGTTTGGAACAGTGTTCTTTCTACCCAGGGAGCAGAGCCCAACTTTAGCATAAAGTTAAAAAGTCAAGAACTAGGCTAAAAAATGAGCAAACAACAACAAATCTGGCTGTGAAATAACAACTATTGAACAGGGAAGATCAAGACACAAAATCAAAAGAAGACAATGAAATTAAAGCAGCTATAGGCAAACTTTAAAAAAATGTGAATTGGACACACGCCCATAAAGAATTTCTGGGAAAATCTGCAAAAAGATTTTAAAACTCAGATAAGAGAAGTAGAGGAAAAATTGGGAAAAAGAAATGAGAGTAATACAGGAAGATTATGAAGAGAGTCAATAGTTTGGTAAATGTGGCATAAAAATACTGAAGAAAACAAGACTATACAAACCAGAATTGGCCAAATGTAAAAGAGGCACAAAATACACTGAAAAGAAGTATTCTTTAAAGAGCAGAATTGGCCAAATAGAAAAAAAGTACAAAAGCTCAAAAAGACAATGAAGGAATTAGAATAGGCAATGAAGAAACAAAATTATCATTTTTTGCAGATGATATGTCATATACTTATAGAATCCTAGAGAATCAAAAAACAAATTGAAATAATAACTATGAAATGATTAACAGTGGTGAACTGATCCAACCATTCTGAAGATATTTGGAACTATGCCTAAAGATATGTACAGCTGTGCATACCCTTTGACCCAGCAATACCTCTACTAGTTCTGTATACCAAAGAGATCAGAGAAAATGGAAAAAAAAGACCTATATATATAAAAATATTCATAGCAGCTCTTTTTGTGTTGGTAAAGAATTGAAAATTGAGGGGATGCACATTAATTGCTGAATGGCTGAACAAGTTATAGTATATGATTCTAATGGAATATTGTTGTGCTATAAAAAATGGTGAGCAGCATGCTTTTAGAAAATACTAGGAAGACTCATGAACTGATGCAACGTGAAATCAGGAGAACATTGCACGCAGTAACAGCAATATTGTACAATGATCAAGTATGAATGACTTAGCTGCTCTCATCGATACAATGATCCAAGACAATGTGAATGACTTATAATGAAAAATTCTATCTACTACCAGAGAAAAAGAACTGATGGACTTTAAATGCAGATCAATACATACTTTCAAAATTTCTTTATGTTTTCTTGTTTTTTTTCTGTTTTTTTGCCACATGGCTAATATGGAAATATATTTTGCACGACTGCACATGTATAACTTGTATCAAATTACCTTCTTAAGCAGTAGATTTCTAGGGAGGAAGGGAGAGAATTTGGAATTCAAAATTTTTAAAAGTGAACGTTAAAAATTTTTTTACAAGTAATTGAGAGAAAAAAAAACTTCAATGAGAAATGTAACAGCCATACAACTTGCACTGCTAATGTCAACTGGTTTGTACAGTCTCTGCCAAGCAGGACAACATATTTGGGAAACTAAAAATCAGAATATTGCTTAGAATATACAGAGTCCAAGCAAAAGCAGGTGCATGTTCTTAAGGAATGCTGTCATCAAGCTCTGGAATACTCTTGTCTATCAATCAAAATTCACTCTCCCCTGGATAGTGTTGGAGATGCTTTGTTAATTTCTTACTATTTATTGTAATGTTATCATATCTATATTTTGCTGTCCATCTCCCTTCTTCATGAAGTTCTCATAACAATATCCCCTTCATTCCAACATGTTAACCTTGTAATTCCCAACTTTATGGAAAATTATTGTGCATTCAGACTTAGAGAATAAGAAGTCCTGTAGTCCAACTCATAACCAAAAAGTGATTTCCACCTTAAAATACCCAACAAGTAGCTATTTAGTTTCTTCTTGATGACCTCCAAAGAAGTTGACCCCATGTAATGTTAATGGGATATGAAGATCTTCCCAGCCCATTAATAGGCCTCACATGGAGCCCATTAAGGAAAGCTTGCTTTGGGGAGTCTTGCTTGTAGGATGGCTTTCACACCTTTTGGCAGTAAGTTGACTAGGCACTGAATCATGAGGGTTGTGATGCCTTCTGACTCTGAGAAGTGTATATACACTCTGAGTTGGTATTTTGTTTTGGGGGTTCACTTACGAGAAGGATCTTTTGATTTCCTGGTCAAGAGTCTGTGTAGCCATGTGTTCCAACACCCCAACTGCTCAGACATAAAGGCTCTCTTGATCCAGTGGTATACATAAAGTGTATAGCAATATTGCTTTGATTCAGGCAGTCAGAGCCCTATCTGTTGGTCTTTATGCTAATTTCTCTGCTTATATTTTCTCTTTATTTTCTCTGCTTGTATTTTCTCTCACATTCAGGGTGTTGACCCTTCTGCTGAACTAGTGAATGTAATTAAAGATTATTGACCCCTTTAAAGTTGCTTTCCTTTAACAGTAGATGAAAGAACCTGTGCTAGCCGGCCATCCTGGGTATGCTAGGGTGCTTGCTGTTACACCTCATTACTTCCTAAGGTATCCCACTTTCCTTTAGTACAGCTCTAATTATTAAGAATTTTTTTTTCTGGACATCAAGACTAAATATACCTTTGCAATTTCCAATTCTTGTTCTTGGATCTACATTCCATAGTAAAAAAAAGTTAGCTCATCAGTAAGCATTTATTAAGCAATTACTCTGGGCCAGGCACTGTACTAAGTCTGGTCCCTCTTCTACAAAATAGTCCTTCAAATATTTAAAGACAGATATCACATTCTCCAAGTCTTCTCATCACAAATAGATGGTGCAGTGGTTAGAGTGCTGGCCCTGAAGACAAGAAGAATTGAGTTCTAATACAGCCTCAGATACATGCTAGTTCTGTGACCCTGGGCAAGTCATTTAACCTCTTCTTAGTTTTCCAACTGTAAAATGACAATAATAATAATTACATCCCAATGTTTTATGAGGATAAAATGAGATAATTTGTAAAAACTCTTAGCATAGTGTCTGGAACATAGTAGTCATATAATAAATGCTTCCTTCCTGTTTTCCTTCTGACAAAAAAAATACCCTCAGTTCTTTCAACCAATCTTTATGTAATATGGACCTGGGTTGCTTTACCAACCTGGTTGTCCTCTTCTAAACATTCTTCAGTTTTATCAATGTCCTTTCTAAAATATGAATATAATATTTGAACTGTGGTCTGATTGAGGCAGAGTACAACCATCTTTTTTTTTTGTTCCTGGAAGATATAACCCTCCTAACAAAAATCATTTTTTTTTCATTTTCATGTGACACCATTGACTAATATTGAGATCAGAGTCCATTAAAAGTCCCTATTGGAATAGCTAGGTGGAGTAGTAGATAGAGCATCAGCCCTGAAGTCAGGTGGATCTAAGTTAAAATCCAGCCTGTAACAACAATGTTGCTAGCAGCTGTTGTGGGGGTAAAAGACCAAGAACACCAGCACACACAAAGGCTACTAGCACAGGTCCTTTGATCTGCTCTTCTAAGGAAAGAAACTTTAAGGGGTTTACAATCTTACTTTAATTAAACTTACATATATCATTCACTTAGTTCAGGGGGAAAAGCCAGCACCCTGAACTTCAGAGCAAATACAAACAGAAATTACAAGCATACATTATATAAACAGAGCAAACACACATAGAAATTGACATACCGGTATCTATCTGTCTGAACAAGGAATTGCATAGTTACCAGAGAGAGAGCCACCAACATCTGGGTTTTCAAAGCTGGGGGAGGCTCTTCCAATGGCTACCCAGAATTTTGTCACCAATACTCTTTCAATGAGTGTGCACCCAAAGGTAAAACGCTAACCTCTGAGTTTATATACACTTCTTCAGGGTCAAAGGGCATCACAACCATGTGACTCAAATCAATGTGAACTAAGCCTTCCTTTGATGTAAGCAGGTCATCAAAGACTCCAGATTCAGTCAAAGATTTCTTAGTGCTGAGAAGCGCTCCAAAATAAAGACAACAAAAAGTCGACTTTGCTTGCCATTACACTTCAAGAGCAAAACTCTTCAAAGGTACTTGGTTACCTCAGCATTCCAAAAGAGAAAACAGTAAAAAAAAAGTCCTACCCTAATTACCATAACATGACCTCAAACACTTATTAGCTATATGACCCTGGACAAGTCACTTAACCTTTATTGCCTCAAAAAAATCCATATCGTTTTTAGACAAACTACTGTTATTCTGTGATTCACCTATTTTGAACTAACAAAGTATGAGTTTTTACCTCAAGTAGAAGACTATATTTCTTTATGACAGATTGGGAAGCATTTTAATTTGAATAGCTTATTCTATAGGAGTTTAAACTGATTCATGGTATATGAATTCTTGTCAATTTGAATAAGGGAGTGGTACTTCTTTGATTTAGTTTTCCTGTTTCTTGTCTGACTTTTCATTTCAATCATCTCTCAATCTTCATATTCTATTCCATCCTATAATGAAGACTATAGTTCTCTTGTTCATCGATGGTTCTTATGCCAGGAGTTCATTCTCCAGAGAATTCCTAGCACCTCAAAGCTCAGTTCAATTACCACTCTCTATATGAAGCCTATCTCGATCCTAAATCAGTAGGGGATTGTGGTTGCTTTCTTCTTCAGAGGTATGGAGCTGGAACTGCATGGGTCTCTAGACTGGGGAATCATATCCTGAATCAATCTAGAAATGATCAAGCTCCCATATTCTCCCAGCTTCATTCCAGCCTTCCCAGTCTCCAATCCTCCATCCTTCAGGTATCCTGGACTCTAACCTCCAATGTACTGGTACCCCTATCCTTCATTCCTCATGTTTCTCTGAACTTCAACCTTACCTGATCCCAAGTCCTCCTCTCTGGACTCCAATTTTCCAGATCTCTGATCTCTATTCCTATGGTAGAGAAGTATAAGAAAAGGAGATTAAATATGGAAAGTCAGAGGACCTGGGTTCAAATCTTAGTTATACCAATTACTATTTGTGTGACCTTGTACAAGTAAATTGACATCTCAGCTCTAGTATCTTTATATAAAAGATAAGGGGTTGGGACTAGTCACTAGATGACATCTAAGGCCACTGTCAGGTCTAAATTGCTTATTTTATGGTTTGACTCCAGTTGCCAGTGCTTTCCCACCAGAGGATTTCTTTCTATATATTTTGTACTTCCTTTTCTTTGCACATGTTATTTTTATTCAGAAAGTAATCCCTAGCACTTTGCATAATGTCTGGCACACAGTATTAATTAATAAAGGCTTATTAAATGAATGTCCATACCTAGTAAGTACCAATCCCTGGAGCTATGCACATATTTGGCTCATGATAATTTTTTAGCTGAATACTTAAAAGACAAGACGTCAAGTCATTAAGCCTTTATTAAGCAGCTTCTGTGTGCCGATCACTGTACTAAGTACATAGGAGAACCCCTTAAGATGTTACTTATTATCATGTGCTTCATATATGAGGCATGTGCTTCCAGCCATATCTCCCTGACATAATCACTCTATGTGATAAAGGTCTAATGTGCCATAATTTATCTATTATAGGCTAGTATTATTCTAACCATAACAATAGCATTGAAGAGTACCTAGATGTCACAGTAGATACAATGTTGGCCCTGAAGTCACGAACAATTCAGTTCAAACAGCGCTCCAGATACTTAGTAGCTGTATGACCCTGGGTTACTTTTCTCAGCCTCAGCTTTCTAATCTATAAAATGGAGATGATAATAGAAACTTCAACACAGTGTTGTTGTGAGGAGTAATAAGATAATATATGCAAAGCAATTTGCATACCCTAAAGTGCTCTAAAAATGCTAACTATTATTAATGACAGATCTTATTTTATTTCATACATAAAAAAATGGAATGTTCCTGAAAAGAAATGGAACACAGGCTTTACTTGGGGGTGGGGATATTAAGCGGCAGATGGCAAACTAGAGAGTTTTCAGGAGGTAGGAGAATGGAAGAAGAATATCATGAAGAGGAGGAAGGAAAGGAAAAGGATAACTGCTAACTTTAGAATTCAAAAACAATACTCAAGATAAAAAGTGAGTATTGACTCCCTAATCATAGGTTATTGAGCCTACTAATTTTTAGCCTTGTAATAATATAAATATATGGTCATGTATTCAAGACATAGCAGAAAACTGAGTAAACAAAGTCTATGTCTACTTACTAATACTTATCAAATGAAATAATCAAGGATTTATTAAATGTCTACTATATACCAAGAAGACAATTAATATACACTACTGGTGATTCATTTAGGCTTAAAATCCAAAGGAATCCAAGACATTTTTGCCAAAGATTATAAACACTTGGGCAAGAAATTGAAGACTACAAAGAAATAGGTTGTGTTTTCTTCACTGCTGCTCATTAAAAGTAACAGATGGCAGAGGATAAAATTGATGTGAGAAATGTAAAGTTAGCCCAAAAGTTCGTATCTGAGAACAAGAGCTGAATTTCTGGTCAACAGATTAAAAATATGAGGACGACAGGCATTCTGGCCATGGATGGACAGCACCTAACAATGACTGGATATTTTTGTCTGGTGTCTTGCAAATCTAATCAAAATAGCTTTAAGTTAAGGGGGCGGGAACAGAGATGGAGAAGATATTTGTACCAAGCAATACACCTTAACTACAGTAAAGGAAAAAAAAGCACTTGAGATACCTGGAATTCATAGAAGATAAAATCCAAGACAGGAGTGAGCAGAAAAAATACATAGTCTCTAAAGTTTTCATGCAAATGTCCAAGTTTAGGAAATAAGAAAAAAAGATTTCCTAATGCTGGGTGGGAAATTTGACTTCATAGTTATCACTGAAACCTGGTGGGATGAATCCTATGACTAAAATATGTTTGTATACTAGTGAATACTGATTTTACTGGTTTGACTCCAGCCCCCATGCTCCAGGCAGGAGACATAAAAGTTAAAGATAATAAGCTCCAGAGACAAGGTATGCACCCCACTTCAACCAAGCTTTTTGCTGGATGACCCAGTTAGAGGTAAATTCCCTATGTCCCTGCCTAATATTCCTTACTTCTTATTAGGGAATTTAGAAAATGCTCTCATTTCACTGGTTCCAGCTGTACTACTATGTTTTCTTATGGATGACAAAGTAATGTACTTGTGCCGTGCTGGATCTTTGTTTAAAACTCTAGATAAGTTTAAGCCTTGAGGGAGTTCTGAGCCTTTGACCTGGTATTTGAAAGATATTGTACCATTCCATGTACAAATGATCACTAAGCAACTTGGGTTTTTTTTTAATTAAAAAAGATGAAAAAGAGGAGTGGAACCAAGACAGCAGGGTAGAGATAGTTGTTTAGATCTCTCAACATTCTCTTCCAAACTGTAAAATAACATCACCTAGGAGGCTTGAAGAAGAAAGATCTATGACACTGGGGTGGAGCAGGTCTGGAGCACATACAGCAGCAACATCAGCTATGGGTCTTAGAGGTAGCAGCAACAGTAGCAGGAGCAGCTTTAGAAACTCTTAGCTGAGAGATGGTAAGGGGATTGGACAACTAGGCAGAAAGAGGTTACTGTGTATCCCTTCCTAGCACTGAGCACAGGAGAGCTATTTGGCAACACCATTGCCCATAGACACTTCTGGGTCACGGTTTCAGGATGGAGAGGAGCAGTTGCAGCTGAAAAGGAGAAGGGTCCCTGAAGAACAATAGTGCTTGAGTTCCAAGAGAGCTAGTGGCTGCAAGGAATCAGGGGTCTTTCCAGGATTAGGACCAGAATACAGATCAGTGAAGTAGTGACCACACTTATGACCACATCATATCACTTTTGAACCAACAAAAACTTTCAAATCCCCAGAAGCAACTCTAAAAATCAGAGAAAAATCCTGAAGCTTGGGACAGTGCCTCCCTGCTACACCAGGTGGACAGAGTCCAACTTTAACATAAAGTTCCAAGTCAGGAAATAGACTGGAAAAATGAGCGAACAACAACAAAATAACCTAACCATAATAAGCTGTTATGGTGAAAAGGAAAATCAAGGCATAAACTAAGAAGAAGACAGTGATATCAAAATAGCTACAAATAAAGCCCCAAAGGAAAAAAAATATGCAAATTGGACACAAGCCCAACAACAATTCTTGGAAGAATGAAAAATAATTTGGCAGTTGGAAAATACCACAACAGTCAGTCCAATTCATACCAGAAAAGGAATTCCCATTAATCTATAGCTATTTTCATGACTATGTATATGCATATGTGTACACATATGTATACACAATGAACCTATGTATACACATGTGCATGTGCATATACATTTACTTATAACAAGCCATTATCCAACTACTACTTAAAAATCTTCAAGAAGGGATAATTCTCCCCCAATTTTAAGAGAATTCATTCCACTTCTGGCAGCTCTAATTGTTAACATAGAGTCTTAATTTGATTCTTTGCTACTTTGACCCATTGTTCTGAGATGTGGGCCCAAAAAGAACAAATCTAATTGCTTTTCATATGAAAGTCTTTCAAATATTTGCACACAGGTATCATGTCTCCCATGAGACTTCTTTTCTGGCTAAACATGCATTATATAACAAGCTAAAGGTCCTTCACTTGATAGTCCTCCTTTGAACACTTTCCAGCTTAGCAAAGATAAGAGGAACAACATCATGATAATTCTTGTATCACCTTCATCACAATGTTGTTGTGGATAGTGAAGGAGGACAGAAATTATAATTTAAGTAGTACAAAGTGTATTCCCTCTACAAATTCAAAAAACTTCTCTGCAATTTATAGTCTCAGAGAATAATTGCCTAAGGGCGCTGAGTCATTAAATGACTTGCCTAAGGTGACACAGACAGTATGTTGTAGTGGTAGGACTGGATCTGAAGTCTTCCTAATTCTGAGGTAGGCTCTCTTTCCAATATACCTCTCAAACTGCTGTTGTCAACACAATATTAATTATTTTATGTGATACGTACAACACATTTGTAGTCATACCTTACAGATAACAAGTGAATATAAGATTAAAAAATAAGATTATCATGCAGAATGATTTGGACAGACAGTTGTGTCTACTTCATGCTAATACAAATGAAAAATGAAAATAATAGTGTCATGACTGTTGTTAAACAACCAGCTTAGCTGATCCCTACCCCCTCGCCCCCTGGGAATTGATTGCATTTTTTATTTTTCCAACAGATTGTGCTATTGTCACATGGGCATAAATATATTCTTAGTGGAAATAAATCCAAAGTAAGGCAAAATAACAGCATAAAAGGTCACTATGATATGGAAATTTTTATGTATTCATCATAGCCATTGGGGAGGGGAAGCCAAGCTATAAGTTAAAGACTAGTGAACAATTTTAAGTCAATTCATTCAAATTCTTGTATGTACAATTTAATGAAACATTCCTGTACTTGAAAACTGATTTTATACTGCCTAATTAGTTTAAGGGCTAAGCTCATGAGTAAATTTTATTATATTTAAATATATAATGTATATTATATATATGAGTGTGTGTATGCATATATACATACACATTTGTGTGAATATGCATATTACATATGTGTATATATGTGTGCATCTATATCTATATATGTGATTTGTTGTTAAGTTGTTTTGGTTATGTCTGACTCTTTGTGACCCCATTTGAAAGTTTTCTTGGCAAAGATACTATAGTTTGTCATTTCCTTTTCTTGATCATTTTATAAATAAGAAAACTGAGGTGAACAGGGCTAAAGTGACTTGCTCAGGGTCACAAAGCTGGTAAGTGTCCAAGGATGGAATTTGAATTCTGGTCTTCCTGACTCCAGGCTCAGCACTATCCACTATGCCACCGAGCTGCTCATACATAAAATACACATCATTATATACATGTATGCCTGTATCTGTGTAGGTGACGTTCCTGGCTTCCCCAAATGTTCATGATGAGCTTAAACTGACCTTAGTTAATAATTTCCACTTCTATCTTCTTGGCTCATACTTATGTCTAATTTTTTTCCATCTTAAATAAAATAGGTTTCCAGATCCAAAATCCTCCTAGAAATATCCCAGTGATCTCTTGGGAAGATTGTTCAGTTTTAACATCTTGTGCCATTATGCTATTTTGCCAGACTATTTCTGTTTATTAATCACGATCCAACTGAAGAAAGAATTTGACTTTGGTTCTATTATCTAAAATAAAATAAAGGATCCACTCAACCAAGTTGCATGCTTAAGATTATTTAATAACTGTTAACGAGACCATTTCAATGCATAAATCTAGAATACCATTTATCAACCTAATGAAAAGAAATATTATTATCCTTCAATTTCTTTTCTGATATTGATTTGTGGTGCCCCAAGACCATTTTAAAAATGATCTGTATAGTCCTTATCTGTCATGGAAACAAATTCATTCCTTGGGTGGCTGAGCAACATGAGGGGAAATAAATTTCTCAGAAATGTATCCCCTGAAGGTTGCTATCCATTATTGTTACAAGTTTGCAATGGAAATGGCTTTATTGCTATGTAGAGAATATGATAAAATTTAAAGCCTTGTGAAAGATGCATTAGAAAAACAAATATAATATATGTAATATATTGCCAACAATATATTGCCAGATTTGATACATTTATTTATTCAGACAATGTTTTGAGTATATCAAAGCAAATGTGGAGCAACTCAAATCAAAACGGTAATCCAAAGAGTAATAAAAATGAAAAATTGATGCCTGCATAGAACTTGGGAATTAAAGCATTCACCCTTTTCCCCATATATAGCACTTAGGGTTTCAGCTTGCATGGCAGATATGAGCTTCATAAATCAAGATTCATTCAATCCATCTGTTTCATTTCATGTCACCCTTCCAGATGATTACTGGGCTGTACTTTCACCTGGCCATAAAGGTCTGTGTCCCTCTGTCAAGATGATGGGTCAGAAAACAGAAGTTTTAGGAGAACTTCAACTGAATCCCTCAGTTTTGTGTGAGCACAGGAGCATTCAAGATGGCCCATTTCAAAAAAGAACCCATTATTTACCAGGTTCTTGTTTATGTGGGCCACATTAACTAATTTCTGTAGGAAACAAGAGCTAATTTTTCATACTAAAAACATACGCACAATTTTTAAAAAAGAAGATATACAATTTATTAGCAATTGTTTATATTTGAACCTCAAAATTGTGTTAAAATAAAATATTTAAAAAGAGAGATATTTAAAGATCCACTATGCCACTGAGCTGCTCATACATAAAATACACATCATTATATACATGTATGCCTGTATCTGTGTAGGTGACATTCCTGGCTTCCCCAAATGTTCATGATGAGCTTAAATTGACCTTAGTTAATAATTTCCACTTCTATCTTCTTGGCTCATACTTATGTCTAATTTTTTTTCCATCTTAAATAAAATAGGTTTCCAGATCCAAAATTCCCAAGATCTCTTGGGAAGATTGTCAACAAATAAAACAATGCAAATCTCCATAATGTGTTTTGCACAAGCCAAAAATAATTCTATGTGATGTAACCTTGCAGACAGCACTGAGCTGTCAAACCGATCTTCCTGAAACATAGGTCTGACTGTCATCTCTCTATTTAATAAACTTCATTGGCTCTCTATTACATTCAGATCAAATATAAAATCATAACTCATCTTGGAATGTCCTTTATAACCCATTCCTTCCTACCTTTACAGTCTTACTATGATTGTTTTAAGGAGCAAAAATGGGTGTGATATATACTTGGAAATGGTTCTTGAAGGGTAAGTTTTAGCGAATATGTGTTTAATCCCTTTTGGAAAAGGCTATTGCTCATAGTTGTTTTTGTTTGTTTTGCTTTTGTTTTTTACTTAAAGAATTAATAATTCCTGTCAATCTAGGTTTTCATGAAATCACTGATTTGAATCTTTATGAAAAAGATGCTTGACATCCATCTACTCAACTCTATGAGCCAGGGACATTGGCATCCTTGCTTGTCTTCACATATGACAATTCATTTCCTGACTGAGCATTTTCACTGACTTTCCCTCACATCTAGAAAATACTTCTTCTTTGGCCCTGCTTCCTGGCTTTCCTGGATCCCTTCAAGTCTCAGGTAAAATCCTACCTTCTACAAGAAGCCTTTCCCAGTTCTTTTTAGTCTTAGTGCCTTCACTCCAAGTCCACCCCCTCCCCTCCAATTTATTCTGTAAATACCTTGTTTGTACATGGTTGTTTTCATGTTGTCTCCACCACTGCACTGCAAGCTCCTTGAGAACATGGACTGTTTTTTTTCTCTTTCAGCCTCTGTATTGCTAACACTTGGTGCAATGCCTGGCGTATCATAGGTGTTTAATAAATGCTAGTTAACTGTCTAAGATAGCAGCCAAGATTTTTGTCCCATTCCCCCAAATAAGCTGAATTTTGAGTTTCAGTATTTTGGGAAATTTACAATCAACATCATAAAGTATTGAGGTTACATCCCTTAACACTGTTCAATTCTACCTCTGCTTTTGATGAGAAACTTCCTTTATTTCCAATGATAGGAAACAAATCTGAGGGGAAACTAAATAATATCAGCACACAGATGATTTCCCTTTGTTTAGATCTAGATTTTTATCAGTTGCCCTACATGCTAGGAAGTCCTGTTCTATGATTGTTTTAAGGGCCAGAAATGGATATGATATAGCCTTGGAGCTGGTATTTGAAAGGTAAATTCTAAGGGACACATTTTCTATCTCAGTTGGAAATGTCTACTCCTTTCAGTTGTTTTTTGCTTAGGGGACTAATAATTCATAGCAGTTTATGTCTTTATAAAAATCACCAACTTGAGTATTTTCTGAAAATATTTTTTTTGGCATCCATCTCTTCAACAGAAACAAAAATATTTGAAATTGAGGGAAAAAAATTGTTCAGTATATACAACTACCCTTTGAAAATGTGATTTTCAAGCACAAGTCTGATTGTATCACTACCTCTACTCGATAAACACCAGTGGTTCCATATTGCCCTTCAGGATCAAATACAAAATGCTCTGTCTGGCATTCAAAGACCTTCACAATCTCACCCTCTTGTACCTTTCCAGTCTTCTTACACCTTACTCTCTGCTCCATAACATACTGTTCAATCCAACGTTATTTGTGTCTTCGGCTGTTCAGTGAACATAACACTCTTCTTAGCTCCTGGCAATTTCTCTGGCTGTCCCCCATGCCTGGAAATTTCTCCTACTTCAACTCAGTCTGCTGACTTTTTTGTTTCCCAATTAAAATTAAAATCCTAACTTCCCAATTAAAATCCTAACTTCTACAGGAAACCTTGCCCAACTGTTCTTAATTCCAATGTCTTCATTCTGTTAATTATTTCTTTTTTTCCCTCTATATGACTTGTTTTGTACAAATTTGTTTGCATATCATTTTCCTACTAGATTGTAAACTCTCTGAGGGTAAGGACTGTCTTTTTCATGTTTTTATATCCCCAATGTTTATCACAGTGCCTGATACATAACAGGTGCTTAAAAACATGTTTATTGATTTGTTGATTGACCAGTGGTCATATAACTGAGTTCAGAATAAGTTGTAAGACTCAGGAAAACAGCCTAGGTTGTTCAAAATAACTCAAGTTCTTTAAAATTTTGTGTGATGTTTGCATGACTACATATTTTCTTTGTGGAGGTTTTGTTAGATTCTGTAAGAAATCTGACTAATACGAAAATTTCAAGTGTATGGATAAGTGGAACAAAATTCACCAAACCAATTTAGCTATCTGAATATGATTCTAGCCCCTCTTATTAGATGAAACATCTTTGGCTACCTTAATGCCACCAAAACACTGATTAACCTTTTATTCCACTTTCAAAAAAGCATTTTGAACAGAAAAGTCAGAATTTTAAGGCTAGAAGGAATCATCAGAAATTGTTTCATTTTTTTTTTCTACCCAAAGCATTTTGGAAAGACGAAAATCATTCCTACTTTTCAAGGCCCCCTTTAAAGTATGCCTGTAACCTCATTGCCATGTGCTCTAAATCTGATACATGAGATCAATGTTTTCCAAAAATACTAAGCTTGATTTTTTTCCCATAAGCTCCTTATGCCACCAATGTATCCTTTCAACAATGCAGATTGCAAACTTTCTATGCCTTCTCATCCTATATGGTTCCTGTGTTTTCCTATAAATACTCCAGAGATGATTTCAGCTTTTATCTTGTTCATTTGTCCTGGTACTATTATACCACTTAAGCTGTCCATATTTTCCCCCTCTTCATTTTGTTTACACCTGGCTCACCTTCTTTTCCACATCATAAATTGTGTTCTATATGCTGATTCTTGAATACAAATTGTCACTGGAAGCATAACTCAGCCAGTCTTCATCCAGTGATCACATTTTGTGGGCCTTTTGGATTATTTGCAATTTAAATTCTTGTGAGATAGTGATATACCATGATTTTTATAGTGATGCAGCATCATTGGGAGAATATTGTTATTAAATAAAGAAAGATGTGGACTTTTATGGCCTGATGGAATTGTGAAATAGTGTGTCTTTATGTTAGAGAAGCAGCATAATGGTCTGGAAAGATCATTAGAGGAGCACTCTGGACACCTTTATTCAAGTACTGGCTCTAGTGCTAACTATGTGACTTTGAGTAGGTGACTTCATTTTTCAAAGCTTTAGTTTTCTCATCTATAAAGTGAGGAGTATGGAGCAGATTTATACAAGGGTCTCTTCTGGGTCTATATGTCCATCATCTCATGTATTTGAAAAGTATTGTGGAGAGAAGGAAGAGGGTTTTATATTCTACTTTTTCTTTGGGAATTGATGACCACTGGGAAATCAAGGTGCAGAAGAAATTGGGTAAACCTATGTTGATGGAACTTTCATTATCTTCAGTGACAATGAAAATGAAGGAAAATGAGCTGCTGTTAATCATCCCATAAAAAAAGAAGAAAAAAAAACCACATTAGTTTGTAATGGAATTTTATAAGTTGAGTAGAATACACCTCTATTGTTTAGAAAGTTTCTGAAGAATCTTAATCCAGTCCCCAAAGTTTTCCTTGGAAACAATGGACTGAATTATCAAAGTGAACTCTATACAAGGAAAGGGAAAAGAGTTGTCTGGTTATAATTCATTTAACCATCTGCTACATCAGTTACATAGAATAGTGTTGTATGAAAGTAGACATATGGCCTTAAAAAGTCTTCCAGTGACATTTAAATAATGATAATGGCCTCTAAATGTTTTCATGAAGGATGAAATGATTGCTCATGAATATTCCTATTTTGGCTTTTTCAAAAGGATTACAACAAATTAGATTATAGATACACCAGGCCACCACATCAATGATTTAAAGACCTGAGATTTTATAGGCATGGGAACTCCCTCCACTGAAACTGCTCAGAGCCAGTCTTAGAGAGATGTCTTTGATTCCAGGAGACTGAGTGACTTGCCACTGGTTGCACAGCTAATGATTGTCAGAAGCAAGATTTGAACTAAAGTTCTTCTATTTAGTCCTACCAATTATATCACATTACCTTTACAAGTTGTATTAATACAAATCCAGAAGTAATAAGAAAAGTATCTCATATTTTAATGTTGTTGTTCAGTCATTTTCAGTTATGTCTGACTCTTTATGACCCCATTTGTCACTTTCTTGGCAAAGCAACTGGAAGTGATTTTCCATTTCCTTCTCCAGCTTATTTTACAGATGAAGGAACGGAGGAAAACAGGGTTAAGTGACTTGTCCAGGGTCACACAGCTAGTAAGTGTCTGAGATTGGATTTGAACTCATGAAGATGAGTCTTCCTGCCTCCAGGCTCAGAGCTCAGCACCACCTACCTGCCCATATTCTAATATAGTGACTTTAAATTCCATTCTTCTACCATAATTTAATTATTAATGGTCCATATAGGAATTCAGAAAAGCTGATATCAGCTCATTTCATCACTGTCTTGCCTTTGTTTCTTTTGTCCTTGATATCTTCCCCTTGCCTTACCACATGCTATTTTCAGCCTTCAACAACAGTGAAGCCTGAAACCATTGCTACATAACTGTCCATCCCTGGGTGAGGTGTGCTGTTAAATATTACCTTTAGAACTAATAAGAACTAATTTAGTTATTCGGGTTAATGACCCTGATTTACCAAAGCAGACACATTAAAAGGCATATTGATTGCCTAGAGTATGCTCCTGGATGATGAGGAATATTGAGCACAGAATTTTATAGGGTCTGGAAACAGGATTTAATTTTCAGTTACAGAAAATGAGTTGTTGTGATTGGCACTTTGTAATTATTTTTTAACCTAATTGCATTTGGAAAAAAAATAGCTATTTGATCCTAAAGTCATCACAATGAGATCTTCCTTTATCACATTACAGAACACATCAATTACATAGTAGGTTATGACAAGAAACTATTACCAAGAAAGTCTTTTTAATAATATATTATGAAGAAAGTTGAAATATAGTTCCATTTAGATGAAAGTAGACCTTTAAATGGGGGACTGAAAGTGTTCTGGGGCCATTGTACTTTTCAGGATTTTTCACCATTATAATTTAGTATACTGACCAGGGACTGTTAGCTCAACTTGATGGAATATATCACTAATGAGGCTATGGCCCGGGTTATCTTCATGAGTCAGTTTATATAACAGTCAGCATAATAGATAGGGGCCCAGCATGATGTAGTGAAAAGAATACTGAATTAGCAATCAGATAACATGAATTTAATTCTCAGTTATACTTTCTTTGTACCAGCTATTTGAACTCTATCGTTTAACTTTTTTGGGGACTCAGTTTTCCTATCTGTAAAATAGAATCTCCTTGAATAATTTCTAAGTTTCCTGTCCAATTCTAAGTCTTAGAAGTATACCTATGTTCAGTTAATAGCAAGTTAATGTCTATCTAATTTGTTTATGTTTATTCCTATTCTTTAATTGCCAGAGATTACTGCATCCTGAACTAATCCTGTTTGAGAATAACTTTTATTATTGTTATTGATATTGCTTTTGAGGACCCTAGGAGCATAGATTTTGAGCTGAAAAATATCTTAGAGATTAGAGACAATTGATTTCACCTCCTAATTTTTTTTTCAGATGAGGAAACTGTGACCTAGAAGGGTGAAACAATCTGTAGAAAATCATGCAGGTAGTAAGTGGCTAAGCCAACATTAAAACTTAGGACTTCCAGTTCCAAAGACAACATTTTATTAATGTTTGGTGTTACTTTCTGACATGCTTGCTTCTAACTTATTATCAGTATCTTAGGAAACCTGGACAATGAGGCCTTGTAGCAGCAAGCACCCAAGCATACCCAAGATAGCCTGATAGCACAGGTTCTTTGATGTGCTTTTAAAGGGGTCAACAATCTTACTTTAATTAAACATATATATCATTCACTTAGTTCAGGGGAGAGGTCAGCACCCTGAACATAGAGAAAATACAAGCAGATTACAAGCAGAGAAAATCGTACAGATCAACAGATAGGGCTTGCAACTGTCTGAGAAATTAACGCAGAGATCAACAGACAAGGCTTCCAACTATCTGACCAAAGTAATACATTCATAGTTACCAGAGAGGAAGGCACCAACATCTGGGTTTTCAAAACCAGAGGGCTCCTTAATGGCTACCCAGAGTCTCGTCTGGCCAAATCACATGAACATTCTTCCAATGCGTGAGCTCCAAAGAAAAATGCTAACCTCAGAACATATAGAGAGTCAGAAGGTATCACAACTCTAGTGTTTTAGTGCCTAATTACCAGAAGGTGTGAAAGCCTTCATGCAAGCAAGCCTCCCCATAAGCAAGCTTTCCCTTTAAGCAAGTTCCTCCCCTAATGGGCTCCATGTGACACAGCTGCAAACTGGAGTTCAAAGCAGCAAAACATTGTGATTGATCACACGTGTAATATTAATGTGATTGAAGATCTTCCCTCCCCATTAATAGGCCTCACATGGAGGCCCTTAAAGGAAGCTTGATTAGGGGAGGCTTGTTTTGTAGGAAGGCCCACATCTTTGCTAATTTCTAATTAGGCACTAGGTCAAGAGGGTTGTGATGCCCTCTGGCTCTAAAAAGGGTATATATACCCTGAGGTTAGCACTTTGCTTTGGGGCTTACTCACTGGAAGAATGTTCATGTGATTTGGCCAAATGAGACTCTGGGTAGCCATTAAGGAGCACCCCCTGGCTTTGAAAACCCAGATGTTGGTACTTCTCTCTCTGGTAACCATGTATGTACAATGTTGGTCAGACACTTGGATAGATCTATTGTTCTGTGATAATTTCTCAGACAGTTGAAAGCCCTGTTTGTTAGTCTTTATTTCTCTGTTTATAATTTCAGTTTGTATTTTCTCTGAAGTTCAGGGTGCTGACTTTTCCCCTGAACTAAGTGAATGATATATATGCTTAATTAAAGTAAGATTGTTGACCCCTTTAAAGTTGCTTTCCTTTAGAAAAGCAGATCAAAGAACCTGTTTTAGCAGCTCTCCTGTGTGCTGGTGTTTTTGGACTTATACCTCCACAGCAGCTGCTAGTAGCATTGTTGTTACAACATGTCATCGCAGCCTATTAATGGATGAGGAAGATCTTCCTATTCCATTAACATTACAGGCCCCAGTCCTGATAGTATGCATAAGAGACTCTGCCTGTCAACCTTCAGTGGAAGCTTGTTGAGCCTGCTTCTAGAAGTGTGTGGTGGAGGAACTCTTTCCCTCCCCTTCTCAGAACATGCATAGGCATCCTATCACTTGATAAAAAACCTTTTAATTTGTTTCTAAGCTTGAACTGAATATACATACAAAATGCAGGAACAGATGAAATTGCTATTCTTTGGTGACTTTCAGGTGAGGGGAAAGAAGAAATACTATATCAATTACAGGGCGGGGAGGGGGATCTCCACCTGCCTGGTAGCCATGTGGTCATGAAAGCATGGAATTGTTATTTTTCTTCTTCTTCTCTCTTTGCTCTATGTATTCTTTCATAATATTAGCTGAATAGTTATGAGAGGCAAAATGGATCAGATTTTGACCTTATAAGCTTTGAAAGTTTGGAAAAGCCACCAGAGGTTCAGCAAGTGAAGCACATATTGGTATGAGTTGGTGGTCACTGTAGCCAAGCCTAGAGAGAACCTAGCCAGTAAATGGGTCTGGAAGCCAAAAACTGGCAGGACACAAAACACCGTGTCCTATAAACAAGGGAATGAGTTATCCTTGTCTATGCTATGGCTGGGGAGAATGTTTGTAGCAACTTCTTTAAACTTGGCCCCACTCTCCCCACGAACCAAGGTTATAGAAGAGCATGTGCTCTTGGTTTTAGATATCGTATATTAGTTCTTCGTTTCTTATTCAGTAAGCATCCCTTTTATAAACAAACTACTGTTAACTGATTAAATGATGTAGTGGAGAGATCAACTGGTCATGGATGAAACTGGGGAGATATTAACGAGATGAATGACATTGGAGAGTTAAGGAATTCATTAGATGGGAATCATGTTTTTAGTTTTAGAAAGGCACCCTCAAGTCCTCAGGGAGAACCCGAGGAGACCTGATCTGTTAGTTTGAGTGTGAATTGGAAGGGCAGACCAGATTATATGTTATATGACATTCATGAATTTATTATAGATTATATGTCTCCATCGTAGGATTACAGCTCTAGAGATAGATGGGATCTTAGAGACCATGAAGTACAATTTTCTCATTTTATAGATGAAACTGGAGCTCAGGAAGTTTGAGCTGCTTACCCCAGGCCACACAGAGAGTGTCAGACATAGGATTTGAATCCAGGGCCTCTGAGAGTAAATCAGAGTTTTTTAATTTTTGTGGTGCCATGCCCTTTGGCAACCCAGTGAATCCTATATTCTGATTAATGTGCTTAAATGCATTAAACACATACCCACATATGGGCAGAACTACAAATGAAAGATGTTATTTTAAAGTAATAATTTTTTTTCAGTCAAGTTCATGAACCCTCTGAAAGTACCTGAGAACCTCAGGGTAACAACTGCTGCTAGTCTAGAGTCCATGTTCTTTTCACTGGACCATGGAGATTTCCTTTTCTTGTCAGTATCTTGATTTTTATGTTTGCCATTTCTATTTGAGTATTGTTCTTTGGTCATTTCAGTCACGTCTACCTCTTTGTGACCTCATTGGAGTTTTCTTGGCAAAGGTACTAGAGTGGTTTGCCATTTCCTTCTCCAGCTCATTTTTCAGATAAGGAAATTGAAACAAATAGGGTTAAGTGACTGGCCCAGGGTCACACAGCTAGTAAGTGTCTGAGGCCAGACTTGAACTCATGATGATGAGTCTTCCTGACTCCAGGCTTGGCATTCTATATACTATACCACATAGCTGCCTCTTCTATTTTAATATGTCAGTATTATATGCCCAATTAGCATCTATGTAGCTAGTGTAACTTATATTTTATTGAAATTTTTCAACATTTGAAGGATCATGGCCTGGTTTATAAATGCTACCACTTGAGCACTCTATTTCTTTGAGTCTTGAAAGCTCTTTGATTTTTGTATTTTTTATCAAAAGAAAAATGTCCCTGAGAATGTAGTGTCTAATGTCATTATCACCTAATATTTTAGCATGAATTAGTTTATCAGCATCTTTCTAACCCAGAGAGCTTGCTATTTAACTGTACCTATAATAGATATTGGGGTAGGGGAGAATTCTGAAAAGGGAGATAAGGAGATAGTATAGTTAATATAGATGATATAGTTAAACTTCACCTACTTTTGTTTTCAAGG
The DNA here is from genome assembly GCF_011100635.1 of Trichosurus vulpecula. NCBI lineage: Eukaryota > Metazoa > Chordata > Mammalia > Diprotodontia > Phalangeridae > Trichosurus > Trichosurus vulpecula. The sequence continues at coordinate 143,998,558 of NC_050577.1, read as the reverse complement.
TTGGTTCTCATGAATTAGTATGATAATCTATCTTGATTTCAGTGAATGGGAATAATTACTTTGCTGAAGGCAAAGGATATATTTCTCACTGGGCAAACAACTAATATAAAGATGAAAAAAAAGTAGCTTAAAAAGAATCAGTAAGCCCAAATTTCAGCATTGGGAAAACTTTCTTTTGGTCGTGACAGTTGTATCTTAATGGAAAATAGAGTAGCAATTTTCTTGAAAATGTATTTAACAGAGATCTCATCAAATGCCACAGATTTTATACTAATAGGCTGTCAAGTAGCAAAAATAGGAGTTTTCTTACATTTTAAGTTGTAACAATTGAAGCTCTGCAGTAGTAGTAATTTTCTTTTCTTTTAAGGAAATATGAACTGTTATTGTTTTGTTGGGAGGCAATTTCTATTCACATCAGTGATGTGAGATTTTTAAGTAAGTCAAGATATGAATAACAACAGTATTTCTTTCTAAGCATCCTTCTAGGTTTTAGTGAAGAGTTTGCATCTCTTCAGAAATCTAAATTTTGATTACTGTAGGTATTAGAAAGCAGTAAGAATTATAACTAAAGCTCCAGTTCTAAAGACGGTAAAATAGGTGTTGAATTCCAAACATATTTGAATGACTAGATTATTTAAATTTTAATGGTATACATCCTATTCCCAATCATGGAAGGACATTTGATAAAATATGTTAATAATATTTGTATGCATGCTATGTAAAAAAAGCCAATAATGATACAGTTATTTTCCTACCCCAGTAGAGAGTATGCTTCTTGAGGGCAGGGGTGTTATTTCAATTTGTCTATGTATCCCCAGGTCCTAGCAGATATTTACTAAAGGCTTATTGATTTCAACTTAATCGACCCTCAGGTTTCTTGTTTAGTATTATGTAGCAAAAGAAAAAGTTTGACTACAATGTATAATTTTTAATTGCTTGCTTGTGGAACTGGAAAGCCTTGGAAAGATGTGGAAAAACTCAATTTGCACATTAATAATAGAAACATCAATAGCTGAAATGTATAAAATATCCGGAAGAACTTTTAGCTCTCTCTGATCCAGAGAATTGAATAGTATAACAACAACGCACACTGACATCTAATGTCTGGCTTCTGGATGTTGATATTGCCAGAATCAATTTTCAGAGTCCTACAATAAGAGCCTAAGTCACAGCAAATCTCAGGTAGGGAAGAAGAGATAAGTATAGATTACTGTTTGTTACAGCCCGCTTTAGCTCACTATCCACCTGCTATAACTAATCTCTAATTAGCTTTGTGTTATTGCCACAATAACTTATTACTTGAATATGGAAATTTGAACTACCTGAATATATCAGAACATATAAATTCTTTTTCTAGGGTTTATTTACAAGGGATAAAAAGAATATATGAAATCAATGACCGCATAGGGGCAAGGTAATTAGAAATACAAAAAACAAGAAAATACTTATTCCCAGAGTATGTGGTACTCAAATTTCCTAAATTAGACTATTTAGATATAATTTTTTAGACCTAATTTGGCATATGGTCCTTCCTAGTGAATACATGTGGTACACCATTTGGGTCCCATGTGACTGCTTGTTTTTACCACTTACAATTTTGTTTTTTCTCAATAACATGTTAAAAACAATTTTTATCATTCATTCTTTTAGAATTTTGAGTTCCAAATTCTCTCTCTCTCACTCCCCTTACTTCTCGAGAAGGCAAACAATTTGATATGTTATACACATGCAGTCATACAAAACATATTTCCATATTAGTCATGTTGTGAAAGTAAACACAACCCTCTCCCACCAAAACCCAAGAAAAATAAACTTAAAAAAGAATGCTTTAATCTGCATTCAGGCTGTATTAGTTCTTGGAGACAGATGGCATTTTTCATCATAAATTCTTCAGAATTATCTTGGATCATTGTATTGCTGAGCATAACTAAGTCATTAACAGTTGATCATCATACAATATTGCTGTACAGGTACAATGTTCTCCCTCTCCCCCTGCCCCTCCCTCTCCCTCTCCCTTCTTCTACCCTGTCCATACTCAAATTGTTGTGCTTCTCACTACTGCCTCCCCTGATCTGCCTTCTCTTCTCTCAGGCCACCCACCCCCATCACTTTATCTGCTTCCCCTCCTGTTTTTATGTAGGATAAGATAGATTTCTGTACCACAATGAGTGTGTATATCATTCCCTCTTTGAGCCAGTTCCAATGAGAGTAAGGTTCAAACACTACTGCTACCCCCGTCTTCCCCTCCATTGTGAAAGCTCTTCTGTACTTCTTTCATGTGAGATAATTTATCCCATTCTACTTTTCCCTTCCTGATTCTCCCAGAACATTATGCTTTCTCACTCCTTTTGTTTTTCAAGATATCATCCTATCATATTCAACTCCTTTGCTCTCTGTGTATGTATATTCCTTCTAACTGCCCCCATAATGACAACATTTTTAGGAATTACACATAGCATCTTCCTATGTAGGAATGGAAACAGTTAACCTTATTGAATCCCTTATGATTTCTCTTTCCTTATTCTCTTTCTCATATTTGAAAGTTAAATTTTCTCTTCAGATCTGGTCTTTTTATCAGGAATTCTTCAAAGTCCTCTATTTCATTGACTATCTATTTTTTCCCTGAAAGATTATAATCATTTTTCTGGGTACCCAACTCCTTTGCTTTCAGGAATATCATATTCCAAGTCCACAGATCCTTTAATCTAGAAATTGCTAAACTTGGGTTATGCTGAATATGGTTCTATGATATTTGAATTGTTTCTTTCTGGTTGCTTGTAATATTTTCTCCTTGACCCGGTTGCTCTAGAATTTGGCCAGAATATTCTTGGCAGTTGTCAGTTTGTCATGTCTATTTTACCCTCTTATTCTAGAATAGCAGGGCAATTTTCCTTGATAATTTCTTGAAAGATGATGTTGTTGGCTCTTTTTTTTTTGGTCATGGGTTATAGGTAGTCTAATAATTCTTAAATCATCTCTCATTCTATTTTCTAGGTCAGTTGTTTTCCAGTGAGATATTTCACATTTTCTTCTATTTTTTATTCTTTTGATTTTATTTAACTGTTTCTTGCATTCTCACGGGGTCTTTATATTACGCTTGCCTAATACTAATTCTTAAAGAATTATTTTCTCCAGTGAGCTTTTGTACCTCCTTCTCCATTTGGATATTTCTACTTTTTAAGGAAATCTCCTCTTCAGTGAATTTTTGTACATCTTTTTTCTCCCGTTTGACCAAAATATTAGCAGCAGCTTTCTAAGTTCTTTTCTTCAGTGAATTTTTGTGCCCCTTTCACCATTTGGCCTAATCTCTTCATATTTTTTGTGCCTCCTTTACCAAGTTGGTGACTTTTCATGATTTTTTTGGTGCCACTCTCATTTCTTTTCCCAATTATTTGTCTACCTCTCTTATTTGATATTTAAAATCTTTTTTTGAGCTCTTCCATGAATTCTTTTTGGGCCTGAGATCAAGGCTTGGCACATAGCGGTTTTGATTTTATTGTCTTCTGAGTTAGTGTTTTGATCTTCTCTTTCACCATAGTAACTTTCTATGGTCAGATTCCTTGTTGTTGTTGATTTTTCCAGCTGATTTTTTTTAAACTTATAACGTTTTGTTAGAATTGGACTCAGCTCCTGGGGTGGAGGGAGAAATGTCCCAAGCATTATTTTGTGTAGCTATTTAATGAGCTAGTTTTGGGGTGTATAAGTTTTCAGTTCTTCCATGGTGGTCTGTGAGTGACCACAAGTACTCTTTTCCACCCCAGAACTGTGACCAAGGTCCCCATTCCATTGTAGCTGCAAGATCGGTGTGCTAGTACTCCTTCTCACACTGGGACTGTGACCTGGATCCATGTATGGGCAATTCAACAGAGTCCTGCATTAGTGCCAGCAGTGGAACCCCAGTACTCTCCTTCTGCCCAATGTCCAGAAATCACTGCTGTAGATTCAGTTTCCTTGAAGGTCTGCTCCTGGCTTGCCAAGGCTGACCTGCTGCTGTCTTTTCTGCACTGGCCTGTACTTTCTCCCACCACGGTGTAACAGACCTTTCCTAATGACCTTCTAGGTTATTTGGGGCTGGAAAATTATTTCACCCCATCCTTTTGTGGGTGCTAACACTCTAGAACTCATTTTGAGGCATTATTTTAAATTTGTTTGGAGAGGAATTTGAAAGAACCCAAATGAGTCCCTGCCTTTTCTCCACCATTTTTGAGTTCACTCCCATGCTACTTCCACAGAGAGAGTTTCATTTTCTTCAATCAGGTCACCCTCTGCTGATTTGGGATTATCATAACAGCAAATTACCCCCACCCCACTATCATAACTGACACCCTAATCTTCAGTATATCTACTAGCTACTTTTCCACTGTCTACAAAAATGTCTGATACCTTAGAAACTCTCAAAAGGCTCTATTTTCCTCTCAAACTTGAGTCCCATCTTCTGTACTCATTTTATCAGAAAGACTCCTAGAATAAGCTTATCTATTCTCATTACCTCAATTTCTTCTTCTACTGCTCACAGCTTTACCCTTCATATTCTATCTTCTGACCTCAGCCCTCAATTGAAACTGCTCTATCAAAAGTTACCAGTGATCTCCTAATTACCAAATATGATAGCCTTTTAAAATTCTCATCTTCCCTAACCTTTCAACAGCATTAGACTACTGATCACCTTTTCCTACTCTTGGTGTTTTTGTAATACTGCTTTGTCTTGGTTCTCCGCCTACCTGTTTTAACTCCCGTTTGTCCCCTTGGCTGGATCATCTTCCATTTCATGTCTCCTGATTAGTGATATAACCAAACTCTCTTTTCTGGGCTTTTTTCCCCTTTACACAATGGGTTAAATTATCCAAATTTATCTAAATCCAATTTATCCAAATGGGTTAAATTATCCTCTCTATGATGATGACACATCTATATCTGGCCTCACTTTGTCTCTTGGATACCAGTCCTGCATCACTGACTATTGTATATTTTGAATTGCATGTCCTGTTGGAAACTTAAACTCATTAAGTGGCAAACGTTATCTTCCCTCATTAATTCTACTCCTATTCCAAAACTTTCTGTTTCTAATGTCCATTCTTCTAATCATTTATATTAGCAACTATGGAGTAATCCTCCAGCTCCCACTCTGAATCATCACATATATGCAATCAGTTATCAAATCTTGCTGCTTCTACCTCTATTACATCTCCCTGCCTCAAGTTTTCCCTAGCCATTCTCTAAATAGATGCTAAAGGGTCTTCATAAAGAAAAGATTAAACACGTCATTCTGCTACTATGTAAATTCCAGTAGCCCTATATTCCCAACCTTCCTTTCCCGCCTTATTATACATTATTCTTCATATTCCCTTTAATACAAAGTGGACCTTTAGTTAATGAATCAATAAGTATTTATGAAGCTGATAATATGTGCCAGGCACTGTGATGTGTTGGGATATGAAGGACAAAAATACAATGCCTGTAACCTTAAGGAGTTCATAGTCTAAGAAGGGGAGTATATGTAAACAACTGTGTACATATAAGATAAATATGGGGCAGTTAGGTGGCACAGTGGATAGAGCATTGGGCCTATAGGCAGGAAGACTCATTTTCATGAGTTCTAATCTGGCCTCAGACACTTACTAACTATATGTCCCTGGGCAAATCACTTAACCCTGTTTGCCTCAGTTTCCTTGTCCGTAAAATAAGATAGAGAAACAAATGGCAAACCACTGCAGTAACTTCTCAAGAAAACCCCAAATGGAATCCTGACTGAAAAACAACAGAACAACAACAAAGATATGTACTGTGCAATTACTGTGGGATTACCCTCAGAAGGAAGGAAGGAAAGAAGAAGGGAGGGAAAGGAAGACAAGGATAAAGAAAGGGAAGGGGTAGGGAAAGAAGAGAAGGAGGGAAGGGAAAAGAAGGAGGAAGGACAGAGAAGAGAAGAGAAAAAAGAAAAGGAGGAAGGGAAGGAAGGAATGAAGGAAGGGATAGAGGGAATGGAGGAAGGAAAGAAAAGAAGATACTGTCAATCAAGAAAGGGAGTGGGAAAGCAGAAAAGGCCTATTTCAGAAAGTTGGGTTTGAGCTGAGTATTGAAGGAAGCCATGAGGGAGAGATGAGGAGGCTGAGCATTCCAAGGATCAGAATAGCATGTGAAAAGGCATAAAGTCAAGAATGAAGAGTCATGTGGTAGGAACACAAAGGAATCTATGTCACAGTTTGAGAGAGTATATATAGAAGGAGTAAAGAGTAGGAAGACCGAAAAGTAGGAAAAATTCAGGTTGTGAAAGACTTTAAAAGCCAAACAGAAGGTTTTGTTTTTGACATTAGATGTAACAAAGAGTCATGGGAGATTATTGGGAGCAGGATGGGGTTTGCATGGTCAGTCTTGCATTTAAGGAGATGGCTTTGGCCTTCTTTTTATTCTTCATAGAAAGCATTCCATCTCCTGTGACTATGTCTCTGCCCTGGCTGTCCCTCATATTAGAAATCCTCTCCCTACTCATTCACATCCACCCACTAGAATGACCTTTAAGTTCAGCTTATGACATCTAATTTTTGAAACTTTTTTTGATTATCTCATCTGCTAATACTTCCCCTCCCAAGAAGCTTGCATTCATGTGACCATATGTATATGCTGATAGAATGTACAGTCCTTGAGGACAGGGGCTTTTCATTTTTGTCCATATATCTTGAGATCCTGTGTTTGCTATAAAAGTTTGTTGGTTTATTGAATTTACTGGTCTTTTCTACAAGTTTTATAATGCATGAGGAGTTTGAAGTTACACTCCTGTTTTGATTCAACTACTAACTTATGATCATAGAATTTAGAGCTAGAAGAAACCTTATAAATTATCTTGTACAACAGTGTCCTCGAATGGATAAGAAAACTGAGGGCAAAAAAGGTGATTGACTTGCCCAAATTCACACAACTCATAAGAAGGAGACCCAGAATTCAAACTAAAGTCTTTTGAGTTCACATCTTGTACTTTTTCCCAGTGCACATGGTTGTCAGTTTTTCTAACTATAACCAGATCCTTTCAGTGTGCGTCCCAGGCTGATTAAGACACATGATGATGGTTAAAAGAAGTCTCCTCATCTCACCATTAGCCATCTCCTTAGCTGTTTTGCTAATGAAAGTCCTCATATGATTTGGTGTAGTTCATCCTTAAAATCAAGTCTCTAATAGGAGTTCAAAGTAATTTTTTTTTTGCCTTATAGCAACTGTTTATCCTGAGGATGTCTCAGTGGAAGCCCAGAAATTCAATGCAAAAGACTGATTTAAACTTCAAAGGACTTCTTTAGCTATATGGCTATATGGATCAGGGTGGAGTCTGAATTCATGAAATTGCTATACCTGGAGCTATGAGTAAAAAGGCCTAATAAACCCTTTTCTCTGAGTGAAGAGGCTTCACAGAAGTTGAACAGCAGAGGACAGTAAATAGAAATAGATGCCAGTGAACACCCTGATGAAACTGTCAAAGGACGTTTGCAACTTTCTGTGCAAGCAAGCTAGTAGGAGGATTTTATTTTTAAAAATGTTTATTTTTATTTTTTGTCTCAATTACATGTAAAGAAAATTTTTTCACATTCGTTTTAAAAAATTTTGAGTTCCAAATTCTCTCTCTCTGACCTTCCCCTGACCCTTCCTTGAGAAGGAAAACAACTTGATATAGGTTATACATGTTTAGTCATATAAAAAATTTCCACATTAGTCATGTTGTGAAAGAAAATACAGACCAAAACAAAAGAAGAATGATAAAGGTAAAAACAAAAGTATGCTTCAGTCTTTATTCAGACTCCATCAGTTCTTTCATATATATGTGTATATGTGTGTATATATACAATATGTGTAGTTGTGTGTGTGTGTGCGTGCGTGTCTGTGTATACAGACACGCACGCACACACACACACACAGAGACAGAGAGAGAGAGAGAGACAGAGAGACAGACACAGACACAGACATTTATCATAAGTCCTTCGGATCATTGTATTGCTGAAAATAGCTATGTTATTCCCAGTTGATCATTATACAATATTGCTGTTAATGTGTACACTGTTCTCTTGGTTCTGCCCACTTCTTTCAAAATCAATTCATGTAAGTCTTCACAGGTTTTTCTGCAAGAATTTCTTATAGTACAATAGTAATTCTATCATAATCACATACCACAGCTTGTTCCACAATTCCCCATTTGAAGGGTATCTCCTCAGTTTCCAATTCTTTGTCACCACAAATTGCTGCTATAAACATTTTGGCATGTATTGGTCCTTTTGGTTTTTCTTTTATCTCTTTGGGAGTACAGACCTAATTGTGGCACTGCTGGGTCAAAGGGTATGTATGATTTTATAGCTGTTTGTACATAGTTCCAAATTGCCCTCCAGAATGTTTGAATCAGCTCACAATTCCATCATTAGTGCATTAGTTTTTTTATTTTTTATAACCCTTCCAACATTTGTCCTTTTCCTTTTCTGTCACATTAGCCAATTTGATAGGTATGAAGTGAAATGTCAGTTGTTTTAAGTTGCATTTTTATAAAGAATAGTGATTTAGAGCATTTTTCACATGATTATTATAGATAGCTTTAATTACTTCTTTTGAAAACTTCCTGTTCATATCCATTGACCATTTAAGAATTAGGGAATGACTCCTAATCTTATAAACTTGACTTAGTTTTCTGTATATTTGACAAATGAGGACTTTATCAGAGAGATTTGGTATAAAAATTTCCCCTTCGGTTTCCTTCCTTTCCTCTAATCTTAGCTGCATTGGTTTTGTTTATGCAAAAAACTTTTTTTGTCAACTTGCAATTTCTCAAAATCTTGGATCTTTGTGTTTGTCAAACACTAAAATACCATTGTCATTTACTACTGTGTATTGTGTACCTAATCTAGTCTAATGCTCCACAACTCTTTTTCTTTTTTTTCTTTATTTATTTTTAGTTTTCAACATTCACTTCCACAAGATTTTGAATTCCAAATTTTCTCCCCATCTCTCCTCCCCACCCCAAAACAACATGCATTCTGATTAGTCCTTCCTTCGATTTGCCCTTCCTTCTATCACCCTCCCTTCCCTTCTTTTATCCCTTTACCTTCTATTTTCCTGTAGGGTAAGATAGATTTCTATACCCCATTGCTTGTATATCTTATTTCCTAGTTGCATATAAAAACAATTTTTAACATTCATTTTTAAAACTTTGAGTTCCACATTCTCTCCTTTCCTCCCCGCCCACCCTCATTGAGAAGGCAAACAATTCAATATAGGTTATACCTGTGTAGTCATGCAAAACCCTTCCATAACAGTCATGTTATAAAAGACTAAGTATATTTCCCTCTATCCTGTTCCACCCTCAATTTATTCTATTTTCTCTTTCAATCTATCCCTCCTCAAAAGTATTTGTTTCTGATTACCCCTTCCTCCAAACTGCCATCCCTTCTATTATTCCCCCCTCTCTTATCCCCTTTCCCCTCTGCCTTCCTGTAGGGTAAGATAGATTTCCATACTCAAATGAGTGTGTATGTTCCCTCCTTAAGCCAAATCCAATGAGAGTAAGGTTCTCTTATTCCCTTTCACCTCCCCCCTCTTCCCTTCCATTGTAAAAGCTCTTTCTTGTTTCTTTTATGTGAGATGCTTTACTACATTCTACCTCGCCTTTTCTCTTTCTCCCAGTATATTCCTCTCAAAATTTAATTTAATTTTTTAGATATCATCCCTTCATATTCAGCTCACCTTGTGCTCTCTGTGTATGTATGTATGTGTGTGTGTGTGTGTGTGTGTGTGTGTGTGTTTAAAGAATAATATATATTCCCCCTAACTACCCTAATACTGAGAAAGATCTCATGAGTTAAAAATATCTTTCCATGTAGGAATGTAAACAGTTCAACTTTAGTAAGCACATGTTGCTTCTCTTTCTTGTTTACCTTTTCATTCTTCTCTTGATTCTTGTATTTGAAAGTCAAATTTTCTATTCATCTCGGTCTGTTCAACAAGAATGCTTGGAGGTCCTCTATTTCATTGAAATTCCATTTTTCCCCCTGAAGTGTTATACTCAGTTTTACTGAGTAGATGATTCTTGGTTTTAATCCTACCTCCTTTGACTTCCAGAATATCATATTCCAAGGCCTGTCACCTCTTAGTGGAGAAGCAGCTAAATCTTGTGTTATCCTCATTATGTTTCTATAATGCTTAAATTGTTTCTTTCTGACTACTTGCAATATTTTCTCCTTGACCTGGGAACTCTGGAATTTGGTTACAATATTCCTAGGGGTTTTCCTTTTTGGGATCTCTTTCAGGAGGTGATCAGTGGATTCTTTTCATTTCTATTTTACTCTCTGGTTTAGAATATCAGGGCAGTTCTCCTTGATAATTTCTTGAAAGATGATGTCTAGGCTCTTTTTTGATCATGACTTTCAGGTAGTGCAATAATTTTTAAATTATCTCTCCTGGATCTATTTTCCAGGTCTGTTGTTTTTCTAGTGAGGTATTTCACATTGTCTTCTATTTTTTTCACTCTTTGGGTTTTGTTTTATAACATCTTGATTTCCCAGAAAGTCATTAGCTTCCATTTGCTCCATTCTAATTTTTAAGAAATTATTTTCTTCAGTGAACTTTTGGACCTCCTTTTTCCCTTTGGCCAATTCTACTTTTTAAGACATTTTTCTCCTCACTGACTTTTTGGACCTCTTTTGCCATTTGGGTTAGTCTATTTTTGGTTTGGTTTTTTGTTTTGTTTTGTTTTGTTTTTTTTTGGCAGGGCAATTGGGGTTAAGTGACTTGCCCAAGGTCACACATCTAGTAAGTGTGTCGTGTCTGAGGCCGGATTTGAACTCAGGTCTTCTTGACTCCAGGACCGGTGCTCTACTCACTGCACCACCTAGCTGCCCCTGGGTTAGTCTATTTTTAAAGGTGTTATTTTCTTCAGCATTTTTTTGGGCCTCCTTTCTCAAGTTATTGACTCATTTTTCATGATTTTCTTGCATCACTCTCATTTCTCTTCCTAATTTTTCCTCTACCTCTCTTACTTGATTTTCTAAATCCTTTTGGAGCTCTTCTATTGTTTGATACCAATTCATATTTTTCTTGGAGGCTTTGGATGTAGGAGCTTTGACTTTGTTGTCTTCTTCTGGTTGTATGTTTTTGTCTTCCTTGTCACCCAAGAAAGTAGGATTCTATGGACTGTTTTTTCCCCACTCTTTGCTCATTTTCCCAGCCAATTATTTGACTTTTGAACTCTTTTTAAAGTAGAGAATGCACTGCCCCAAGCTTTGGGGGTTTCATGTAGCTGTTTTCAGAGAAACTTCTAGGGACCTGTAAATTATCAGTTTTTCCAAGGTGGTATGATCAAACCAGACGTGTTTACTCCTCTCCTGGCCTGTGCTCTTCCCTATGAGTGAACAAAAGTACTCTTTTCTGCTTTGGAACTGTGAGGGGTTTTCCCCCCTACAGCTGCCACAAGCTCCACCATGCCAGCATTCCTCCTCACCCCAGGACCACCACTCAGGACTATGACCCAGATCCAAGCATGGGTAAAGCAAGATAATCCTGTCTCATAGCCAGCAAAGAGGTCCCTGAAATCCCCCTTTGATCAGTCACTTGATTCTCCCACCATCTGTAGGCCAAGAGCTCCAGAAGCAGCTGCTGCTGTGGCAGCAGCTGCCACCATCTTGGGCCTGGGCCTATGACTGTGGCAGGTCCAAACTCCTTTCTCACCCAGTTGAGAGACCTTTCCCACTGACCTTCGAAGCTGTCTTTGGTGTTTGTGTGTTGAGAAGTCTGGAAACTGCCATAGGTGCCAGTGATTCAGTCCCCTAAGGCCTGCTCTAGTCCTGTCTGTGTTGGCATGGCCCAGGCTGGGCTCAGCTCCTCTCCCAGCCCAGTGCAACAGACCCTTCCCATTGACCTTCTAGATTGTCTTGCGCTGGAAATTTGTTTCAGTCTGTCATTTTGTGGCTTCTGCTGCTCTAGAATTTGTTCAGAGTCATTTTTACAGGTATTTTGAGGGGTTTGGGGGAGAGCTCAAGCAAGTCCCTGCTTTTACTCTGCCATCCTGGCTCTGCCCCTCCACAACTGTATTTCTTAGCCTGATTCTTTTAATGGTTACTTTGTTGTAATATAATTTGAGATCTGGTACTGTTCGGCTATTTTCTTTAGCATTTTTTTCCATTGCTAAATTCCTTGAGAAGTCTGTCTACAATAGATGTCTCCAATTCCTTTCTTCTCACTCTCTTAACTCTCTACAATTTGGCTTCAATTAAAACTGCTCTCTCTAAAATTACCAACGATCTTACTTGCCAAATCCAATGGCCTTTTCTCAAACTTCATCTGTCTTGGTCACTGTGCAGCTTTTGACACTGGCAATTGGCACCTTATCCTGAATCCTCTCTTCTCTCTAGGTTTTTGGGACACTAATCTCTCCTGGTTTTCCTCCTACCTATTTTACTTCTTCTTCTCAGTTCCCTTTGCTGGATCATTTATCCAGGTCATACTGGCTAACTGAAGGTCCTATAGGACTCTGTCCTGGCCCCCCCTATATTCCCCATCTATACTACTTCACTTGATGATCTCATCAACTTCCATGGATTTAATGATCATATGCATTGGGATAATTCTAAAATCTACTTGCCCAGTTCTAACCTCTGCTGGCCTTCAATCATATCTCTAATTGCATTTTAGACATCTTAAACTGGATGTCTCATAGAACAACTTAAATTCAACATACTCAAAAGTGAACTTGTTATCTTCCCCCCTACCAATTTTTCCTTCCAAAGTCCTCTATTACTATTGAGGGCACCTCTATCCTCTCAATCCCCAAGCCCACTACCTTGGTGTTATCCTTGACTCTTCAACATCTCTTGCCCCCCCATATCCAATCTGTTGGCAGGTTCTGTTGATTTCACCTTTGCAACATCTCTTGAATCTGCCTCATTCTCTCCTCTGATACTGCTCCCACTTTGGAACAGGTCCTTATCTCTTCACAACTGGGCTATTGCAATAGCCTGTTGGTTGGTCTTTTTTTACTTCAGTCCATCATTAATTCAGGCACCAAAGTGATTTTCCTAAAGTACAGGTTTGATCATGTCACTTCCCCACCCCCACTCAATAGACTCTAGGGCTTTCCTATCACCCCCAGGATCAAATATAAAATCTTTTGTTTAGGACACAAAACCCCTCATAACCTAGCTTCCCCCCTCACCCCAAGTACTCCTACATGTTAAGAGTTTTTTTTGTAATTTATTTCACTACACTATTTAATTGAATGACTTTTGTTTTGAATTAATGTGTCCTTTCATTTTCTCATGAAAAGAAACACACTGTTGTGATCTCATGAGTTATGTAGTTTGAACTACAATGTAGTTCAGCCTTGGGTAGCTTTCAGGAGAATTTATACTTTATAGGGAATCTCCATGTTACTTTTATGAGTTCTACCAGATGACCTAGAATTAGAAGGATCTCTTAAATGTTTTTGCTTTTACAATTTTCCGTTGTTGGTGGTTGAATAGCAGGATTACAGTGTGACTTTAAAATATCAGACAAACGGTTTTAAGATAACTATAGTGCTATTGTTTGTCAGGATGACATAGAAGTATGTATTTTTTTGCTTCTTGGTATTTGATTGAGTGTTTGTATAAATAGTACCATGACTATCCTGTTGCTGGGTAAATAGTGTTTAATAATAATGGTGCATTCTCATGATATCCACACTGAGGGTACATGTTGATTATTGTGATTTAGCCACTGAAATTAACATACAATTCTATAGACAGTTTGGATAAATGTTAAGTGGTATTTGAGTATACAAGGAAGATAACAAAGCACTGCCTGTATTATATAAACTGTCTGAAATAGTGGTTTATTTCAGACTCCATAATGAGATGAATATTGGTGCAGATGTCTGGCAACTAGTTATTAAAACTTGAAGTGATTAAGGAAATAATGATCAGATTTCATGCCACTTGGTAGATGAAAGGAATGTAGATGAGACTCACTTCATCTATACACTAGGAATCATCGCCTCCCTCTTAGGTACTAGTAGCAGAAGTTAGAGATAGGGAGTAGATTGTTAATCTGGTAGTGAAAATTCAAGAGATTCAATATGTGAAGCTAGAATTCCTCCTCTCTAAATGAGGAGCTCTTTGAGTCCTGGCTAGGGTATATTGCTGAAGCAGTACAGTTCAGGAACGGAAATAAGGTAGAGAAACACAAGGCTAATGGCAAACATCAGGGAATCCACTTTTCATCTCCTATGTTCCCTCTAAGCACAACATCCCATGATTGTATTGTTGGAGTATTAGAGGAGGCTGAGTGGATAATCTGATGACATGGAAAAAGGTGCAGGAAGCCTTAATCTAATTCTTTAACCCCTTTCAACAGGAAAGACTTTCTAGCTCTCTAGCAATCTCTTTCTTTTTTTAATTTTTAAAAATTTATTTACTTTTAGTTTTCAACAGTCACTTTTATAAGATTTTGAGTTCTAAATATTTCCTCTCCCTCCCTAAGATGGCATGCAATCTGATATAAGTTATACATGTGCAGTTATGTTAAACATATTTCCACATTAGTCATGTTGTGAAAGAAGAATAAGAACAAAAGGGAAAAACCATGAGAGAAAAAACAACAACAAAAGACAAAATAGTATGCTTCTTATCTGCATTCAGACTCTATTGTTCTTTCTGTGGATGTGGATTGCATTTTCCATAATGAGTCTTTTGTAATTTTTCTTAGATTACTGCATTGTTGAGAAGAGCTAAGTCTAACAAAGTTGGTCACTGCACAATGCTGCAATGTCTTTCTATAGGACTTATTCTATCATGCCCCAAAGTTCCTCACCCTGCAAATTCAGACCACTCCTGTATTTCTCACTCTAGAAATCTACTCTGACACTGTGGCTCCTTCCTCTGATTGGCTGGTTCCTCCTATAACATCTGTTTTGAGGAAAGAACCTAGAGTAAGATTGTCTTCATTCCTCTCTGGGTTGCTCTCTGGATTCCCTGGACTTTTTCTGCCATGCCTCTGTGTATACCTTGTTGTCCCCTTACTCCATGTATTTTAAACTTCCTTTTATATATTTCTTCCCTCATTAGAATATAAGCTCCTTGCAGGCAGAGACTGTCCTTGTCCTTGAATTTATATTCCCAGCATTCCCACTGTGCCTGGTATATAGTAATCACTTAATAAAAGCTTGGTGACTTGATTTGAAGGAGAGAAGCCCTCTGACTTTGAGTAAAGCAAAATTGAATTCTTTAGGAAATGGTAATTAAAAATTCTATGAACATTGATCACATAGAAAATCTGAGACCAGTACAAGTGGCTGGTGGGTTGCTCTTTAACTATAATGTATGGGAACATGACAATCCTTGAATGCAAGAAGCATTCCTCAAGCACATAGGACTTGTATAGCTTGTGAAAATATTCAAGGAGACAAAGGGAAGAGAAAGAGAGGAAGAAGAGGAAAAGGGGGAAGGGGAAAGTGAGGAAAAGGGGAAAGGTGGAAAAGGGGGAATAAAAAAAGAGAGGGAAAAAGACAGAGACAGAGAGAGGAAGGGAGGAGATCAGTGATGGGTAAAAACTTGTTTCAACTATCTCCAAGGCCAAAGGGAAGGTCACCTTGGATTACTCTTATTCTATTGCAGGATTTTGAGATTAGTATGCTGGAAGATTGTGAAGTGGACAATAGCATTTCTGGAGAAAAAAAAGACAAAGGCATGTGGGGACTAGAGCTTAAGGCAGCTTGCTTCAGGGATAACAAAGAACACAACAAAAAAACCCAGAACTATCTTTTGTCACAAACATTGACATGTACTTATTGTACTAGAGAAAAGAATCAGTTATTAATTCATCAAAAGTTGCCATAGTGGCCTAAAAATGCTGAGGTGATCAGTCACCAGTTCTGAAGAATCTAATTAATGCTTCTCAACCCCCTCCCCCCAACTATTCCTGTTATTTCAACCTGGACTTATAGAAAAGACCTTATTCGACAGTGACATCAATAATGAAACATTCAGCCTACCTTGTGCTGGACAGTGATTTCCAAATGATAATTGTATTCCATTCAAGGATATTTACAAAATATTCTTCTAAGGTAGCTGGGCATCTGTGAACTGAGTAAAAAGAACTAAATGTATTTGGCTTATATTAATGCAAATTCAAATTTCTCTAGTGAAGCTGTGTGTGTGTGCGTGTGTGTGTGCGCGCACACACGTGCATATGTGTATAAGAAGAGGGACACCCATGGTCTTGGTATGACCACAGCAGGTGAATATTTCCAGAATATCAGCCTGGACTGGAACCTCATCTAGCCTCTTTAAAGTATTGCAGGCAGTGTTCTAGAATACAAGTGCCTGGGTCACCTGGATAATCTGGGCCTGTGCAGAGTTTCAAAGCATTTAGATACCAGTGGTAGATGAATGCATTAAAAAAAATTGAACCTACTACCTAAAGGGTGGATACAAAGAAGTTCAACATTGTTTTCTCCCAGGGCCTATGGAATGGAAAAATTATCTTAGGAAGAAATTCAGCACAAAAATGATATTTTCATTACCTGAGTAGGATGTGTAGTATTCCCAAAAAAACAACAAATAAAGCCACCTCATTGACTCCCAATATTTTTTTCCAAAACTGGTCTTTGAAAATTGCCTTCTCTGAGGTAGAATACATCAAAACACAGAAGCATGACCCACAAAAATGCCTTAAACATAGAAGGTAGTCCCCAGGTGCTATGAAAGGAAGTTGGAAATCATCTAATCCTATTCCTTCATTCTAGATACAGCTTAGATAGCTCAGTAAATAGAGTCCTGGAATTGGAAGCAGAAAGATTTGAGTTCAGATTTGTCCTCAGAAACTAGATAGGTGACTTCCTGCAAGTCAACTTCTTTCTGCTCATTTTCCTCATCTATAAAACGGGATTAATCCTAGCACCTACCTCCCAAAGTTGTGAGGATGAATTGAAGTAATATTTATGAAGTGCTTTGCAAACCTTAATGCCGTATACAAACGCTAGCAGAAGCAACAGCAACAATAATATTAATGTTAATAACAATAACTGAGCAAAACCAAGATCCAAAAAGAGGTGACTTGTCCATATTCAAATGGTTAAATGGCAGAGCTGGGTCCATGTCTTCTAATTTCAGAAGACCCAAGTCTTTTGATTTCCAGGCCATGTTTCTTTCCATTCGTACACACTATTGTGCTTGCAAGATTAGCGCATTTATTGTTGTTCTCTTTGACTTTTAAAATCTTACTTCATGGAATAAATATTTGCATCTTATTTTGATGAGGGAAATAGAAAAGTGCTTTTTCTAAATATTTTTTCAGTCCTGAATGAAAGTATTAGGACAGGACCATCCTAAGTATTTGTATGAATAAGTTTGAGTTACAGTATTTCTTACTGACAGCATACTAACATCTATTGCAACCAGTATTTAATCTTTGTTTAGTAGTATGAAATAGACATTATTCTATTTTCTGAGTCCCTTAAATTATTGGCTTACTCAACAGTAAGGGCTGCTTTCTAGGTTCTAGTGACAAGATCTTAAAAAAAAGCTAATACGAATCATTACAAAGTAGAAGTTTAAATTATTTTACCTCTAACTGTAGTACAGATGTACTTCCTGTTTCTTTTTGAATATTAACTTTTCATGTTTAGTGGTGGATGAAATTCTTCAAGAAAAAAAAATGTTCCATGTGAACTTTGATAGCTAGAATTATTCCCTGAGGTCTAAATATAATCACATGTCAGTGCAATCTAACTAATACCTTCTTCTGGGCTAGTATAAGCTTAAAAATATTCCTGACTAATGAATTCTCCTAATTATACATTACAGCAAAATTATTTAGTAACCAAGTAATTTGTGAGAAAAATAAAATAGATGTTGATGCTGTTACTATGTTTAGTCTTAGCTGTTCAACAGAATACATAGACCTATCACTACCTCTGGTGTTTACAGAAGCATATTGTGGTATTGAAGATGGGTCAGGCTACTTTTTCCTTTTAAAATAGTATGAAATGGGGCAGAGCCAAGATGGCGGCTGGAAAGCAGGGTCTAGCGTGAGCTCCTTACTGAGTCCCTCCAAAAACCTATAAAAATGGCTCTGAACCAATTCTAGAACGGCAGAACCCGCAAAACAGCAGAGGGAAGCAGGACTCCAGCCCAGGACAGCCTGGATGGTCTCTGGGTGAGGTCTGTCCCACACGGAGCTGGGAGCTGGGAGTTGGGAGCTGGGAGCTGGGAACGGAGTGGAGCAGAACCCAGCCCGAGCAGCGTGGACTAACCAGACCAGAAGCCGGGCGGAGGGGACCCTAGCGCCCTGATTCAGTGAGCTGCAGCAGTTACCAGACTCCTCAACCCACAAACACCAAAGACTGCGGAGAAGGTTAGTGGGAAAAGCTGCAGGAGTGGAAGGAGTTCGCTGTTCGGCTTCCAGCCCCGGGGGCAGCAGAGGTGGGGCAGCTACAGCTGCTGCTGCTTCTGGCCCCAGGTCCACCTGGTGGGAGGAATTAAGTGGCGGATCAGAGCAGGGGTGCACAGCCTGCCAAAGATCTAAGCCCAGTTCGGGTTGGGGGTTGGGGAAGGAGCAGTGCTGGTGTGGCCGAGCTGGCACCTCCCCCCCAAACGTGGAACATAGAACTCTGTAGTCTACAAGCAGTCATACCCCACTGAAAAACTCAAGGGTCAAGTTAGTTGGTTGGGAATATGGCCAGGCAGCAAAAACACACCCAGATTCAGTCTCAGACTTTGGATTCTTTCTTTGGTGACAAAGAAGACCAAAACATACAGCCTAAAGAAGACAACAAAGTTATAGAGCCTACAACAAAAGCCTCCAAGAAAAACATGAACTGGTCCCAGGCCATGGAAGAGCTCCAAAAGGATTTGGAAAAGCAAGTTAGAGAAGTACAGGAAAAATTGGGAAGAGAAATGAGAAGGATGCGAGAAAACCATGAAAAACAAGTCAATGACTTGCTAAAGGAGACCTAAAAAAATACTGAAAAATACACTGAAGAAAACAACACCTTAAAAAATAGATTAACTCAAATGGCAAAAGAGCTCCAAAAAGCCAATGAGGAGAAGAATGCCTTGAAAGGCAGAATTAGCCAAATGGAAAAGGAGGTCCGAAAGACCACTGAAGAAAATACTACTTTAAAATAGTATGAAACTTTATAAGGATAAATTGAAATAGGTAACTATCAGGTAGAACTCTATAATTACAGAGGTTTCTGTTTCAGATTCAGATATACTTGTGATCAAATCTCATACTATATGTGATACCTGTATTTTGAAAATTCTTTCATTTATACATTCGCAAGCTGTATATTCCTCTACTTAATGTAGAAAGATGTAACCAATATATTGCAAAATTCAGTATAGGGTTGAAAACCATATACACAACACCCAACAATGTAAATGGAAAAAATAGCAAAAGGACAAAAATTGAACCTGAAAGTTGCAAAATTGTAAGGCACAAACTTGGCCCCAAAGAAGATATATAGGAACTGATCTCCTACACACACCCCATTTCTCCTTTACAGAGATGGTGTCTGTGAATATATTACATTGCATATAATATCCCCCCAACCTCTTTCCCTTCTAAACTTTCTATGATTTTCATTTCTCTTATTCTTAGTTATTTGGAGCATTTTTTAATGTGGCTATTCATATTTTGCAGTTCTTTTGAGAAGGTTTTGGACAGCTAGGTGGCACAATGTATGTAGTGCTTGATCTGGAATCAGGAAGATTTATCTTCCAGAATTCAAATCTGGCCTCAGACACTTACTAGCTGTGTGACCCTGGGCAAGTCACTTAACCCTGTCTGACTCAGTTTCCTCATCTGTAAAATGAGCCAGAGAAGGAAATGACAAACCTCTCTAGTATCTTTGCTGTCACAAAGAGTTGGATGCCACCAAATAGCAACAACCATAGTCAATGAAGTTAATAACAGTACTAAACAAAGTGCACCAAATGGTATAGCACCTGAGTTCTTAAAGAAAAAGTTAAATGAATTACAGGAGAAAATAGAGCAAAACTATGCTACTGGGGGACCTCAACTTTATCCACTCAGAACTAGAAAAATCTAACCAAAAATAACAAGACAGAAGTTAAAGAGATTAATAGAATTTTAGAAAGGTTAGATATGACAGAACTCTGGAGAAAATTATGATTAGAAATGTATATACCTTTTTCTCAGCTGTACATGACACCACAAAAAATTGACCTTGTATTAGGGCATAAGAACCTCAAAACCAAATGTAGAAAATCAGAATTATTAAATATATCCTTTTCAGATCATAATGCAATAGAAATTACATTCAATAAAGAGGCATAGAGACATCGATTACAAATTAATTGGAAAGTAAGATGGCATGATTTAAATCAAAAGGCTGCATCCTAGCCTTACTGGTTTAGTGATATTTTATTTAATTTCCAGGGAAATTGTGTAGATTTTTTAATGCATTGTACTCTAGGGAAGCGTGTGTGTGTGTGTGTGCGCGCGCGCGCAGATCAGGGATTTCTGCACCTACTTCTGTTCAGTTGCTCACTTTTTAATGCCTGGATATAATAATGGAAAATGTTTAGCAAAAACCATTTTTCTTTTCCTGTTTAATTTTTATTTATTTAATTTGAAAAGAAAAGGCATATTTAAATATGTATTTATTAATAATTCTCTCTTGTTCCTTCTAATTGTCACATTTGCCCATTCATGCATATTTCTTCCATAGTTATACTTAACATGCATACAAGCATTCCTCAGGTTTTTTGTTCCCTTTGTATGATTTCATATAGCTCTCTACATCTTTTTCATATTTTTACTCCTTATCATAAAAATATATTCCATTGTCTTTGCATAGTGATTCATATTTGGGTTGTTTTGATTATTTTTCTTAAGAAAGGAAGAAAAAGAATATGCCCTATACACTATAGCAAAGATAAAAGTACTAAGAGTAAGAAAAATCTCCATCTTATAACATTTATTGAATTAAATGTCTTCTGTGTTCCGAAAGTTAGAAACGGTGATGCAGCTATAGGGACATCTGGAAGCAATAAGGAAACAGTAGTAGGTAGGAAAGAAGAGAGCAAAAGTTGGGAGAGATTATTTTGAAGATCTAACTAAGGCGTTGATCAGAATTGGAAAGCCTCACTGAGTCCAAAAATTGTATGGCATTTCAAAGTTCGTTTAATCCAAACTATACTTTGCATGAATCCTTCTGTGACATTCTTGACAACTGATCATGCATTGTCTGATCGAAGACCTTCAGTGATGGAATATTTGCTGTCTCCTGAAATAATTCCTTCTTCTTTTGGAAAGCAATAATTGTCAATGAGGGTTTTTCCAGATTTAATGCACCTAGGTGGTATATAGCGGATAGATAGCACACTAAACTCTGGAAGAGCTTAGTTTAAATATTGCCTCAGATCCTTACT
This sequence comes from Trichosurus vulpecula, assembly GCF_011100635.1. Lineage (NCBI taxonomy): Eukaryota > Metazoa > Chordata > Mammalia > Diprotodontia > Phalangeridae > Trichosurus > Trichosurus vulpecula. The sequence continues at coordinate 143,977,163 of NC_050577.1, read as the reverse complement.
AGATGGGTAACCATGGCCAAATCACTAAATCTCTTTCTTACTTTACAAAGACTAAGTCCCCAGTGCAATAGATAAATGTTGGAGGGAAGAGGCAATGCTCAATTAAAAAAATAAATTCTCATTACATTTGTGCATACAAGTCTATTGAAGAGAGTCAGTCAGTCAACTAACATTTATTAGCTCTTTCTCTTTACCAGGCACTGGGCTAAGGACTAGGAAGGAGAGGGAGAGATCATTAAAGACAGTGGGCTATTCTCCATGCCAAAAATGTTAAACATATCATCCAGGATGTAGTTATGGAAAGACTGCCATTTGTGCTTGGCAAAAACTGTCAGGCAAGGTCAAACTGTGCTACTGCTGATTAAAATGACAATGCTCCATGGATATAAGGACCTTTTTGATGAATTGGAATTGATGTGCCTAATAATTAATCTTCCTGCATTAAGGGCTCCAGATAAAAATATTAAAGGTACACATACTTGGCCTTTCGAACATCATGTAACTCAACTTGGGGAGCAATATTCAACCTCAAACATTGTTTGAACAGTGTCCTAAAAAAGAAAATTAATTTCATACGTAAGCTGTTTATAAAAATAATGGAAGTGGAAAAGGAGACCAATAAGCTCCTGAATGAGAAATTAATTAAACAATCAATCAATTGAAATAAGACAGTGTAGAATTGTAGATAGAGGGCCAGTCTTGGAGTCAGGAATACTTGGGTTTAAGTCCCTCTTTTGACACTTGCTGAATGATGTCACCATGGAAAATCACATATGTTCTCAGAGCTATAAGCAGCATTCATATGCTATGTTTCTACATTGAGAGTACTCACATTGATGAAATCATAGATCTGGATCCCCTTACCCCTCAAGTGATAGGTAAAAGTCAAGGAGCCTTTTTCCTCAGACTCGTTGGGACAGGATATCCCCCCTGCCTCCTTACTTCCTGTGATGCTTTCCATTGACTTATAGATTTGGTGGGCAAAGATAGATTTCACAGACTGCTGATTTTTCTCCTTGGTACTACTTCTGCAACATAGACATCCATTGTAGGTATAAGGATGCTGCAAATATATTTCCAATATAACCTATATGTAAGAAGTAGTGTATTGAATATCACTTTGGAAATGTATGATTAGAATAGGAGGTGAGCTGATCATGTGATGTGAGTGAAGGATAAAAGAGAGACAACTTATCTTTGTACTGATCTGTAGCTGAGAAGGATCAATACCTATACAGTATGAGCAAATTCGCGGATATAGTATGCTTTTTATCTCCGTACTGATAAAGGGAATGCATATATTGATAAAACAGATGATTTGTTGAAATGTAGAGACACACTCTCCAGTTGTGATTTAGGCAAATTGCCACTTGGAGGTGAATGGTAGTGACTTGGACTTCTTGGGTCAAATGTCAATTTGTGCCACAGGCACAGTTAATAGAAAAGATAGATGATCATGATTCCATATACTTATTCCCTCCCTGGGAAGATTCTCTAAACTTTATGCTGATGATCCTAAGTTCAATTTGTGGCTAGAATTTAGAATGCATTATTTAAAAGGATGGTTTGTAAGCACTTAGGGAAGCAGTAATCACTATGAGCCAGTAGGCGTTTATCAAGAATAAGTCATTCTAGAACAATTTCATTTCCTTTCTTGACAAGGTTACTAGATTGATATATTAGGAGAATGCTGTAGACATAGTAGTTGATTTACAAGCTCAAAGTGAGTCAACAGGTTGATACTCTAGCCAAAATTGCTAATGCTCTTGGGCTCCGTTAATAGATGCATAGGAGGGAAATTATAGTCTGGCTATTCTCTGGGCCACATCTCTAGAGTGTGTTCCCTTCCGAGAGCTGCATTTTAGGAAGGGCATTGACAAGATGGTATTCATACAGAGGAAAAAGACAAAGAAGGATTAAGGAAATTGAAATCATGCAACATAATAAGAATGGCTTATATTGAACTGGAGATTAGAAGAATTAGGGATATGTGATGATTATATAAGTATATGATTTGTCATGTGGAAGAGAATCGGTTTGTCTAACTTGGTGCCTAAAGAATATAAAGACCAGCAATGGGTAGAAATTGCAGGCAGGCAGGTTTCAGCTCAATATAAAGAATATTATTTTTCATGAGGAGAGGTGTCCAAAATTGGAATAAGCTGCCCCCATGAGGGTATTCAAAGACTGGTAGGAAACAAATGGGTGATTTTATAGAATTGGTATTAAATAGACTTTATAAGCTGCCAAATAGAGAAGCCTTACAGCTTTGCTTTGATTTGCCCATTTATCAAGAGGAGTCATAATTCATTGCACGTAGGTCTTTTTGTATTTCTTCATCAATTTGAACTATCCATCTCATCATTAGAAAGGCTATTTACAAGCAAACTTGCATTGGACAGTTTCATAGATCTGGGGCTGAAAGCAACCCTACAAGTCTTCCAGTTCATTCCCCACATTTTACAGATGAGGAAACTAAGCAGCACAGAGGTTAGGTGACTTGCTCAATGTCATAGAGTAAGTGTCAAAGGCAGAAATTGAACTTGGGTTCTCTGACTCAAGCCAGTGATTCTGCTATATCAGCTGGTGTGTTACATTCAAAGCTCTTAGCCTCAGTTACTACTCCCTCCCCCTAGCATCTTTTCTTTTGACATTTCAGATCATAGCTACAGAACGATTAACAAGTAAGAATTCTGCCACCTGGAGAAAATTCAATTGAGATGAGGGGTATTTGCACAATGCGACAGGGAAAGCAGCTATCTAAGGTATGTATGCATTCACATGTATGATTAGTGTTGGTTGGAGACAGGTTGTGTGAGTTAACCAAATTGAGGAACTGGGAGACTAATGTTTAAAGGACAAAGGGCAGGATGTAGAGAATTGATTGCCAGTTATTGAACTTAATGGGGAGGAAGGAAAGTGACCTTGAGGTGGCCACACCTGGTGGTTATTAAGTGATGGTTATCAAGTGAAAAGATGGATGGGCTAAAAGTGGCAGCGTGGAAGGAGAAATATACCAATTCCACCTCCTGGCTCTGTAATGTGAGGGGAGGTAAGACAGGAAAGGAGTAGTCAGTGCTGGAGAAGGCAGCAAGAAATGTGTCCTCTTCAGGAAACAGCTATGTTTTAATGACCATCAGTAGATGGTTGTAATATGAGAAGAGATTTAGAATCATAAGATCATAGGTTTAGAACTGGAAGAAACCTTGTATGGCCATCAGATCCAAGACTTTCTTTTTTACAGATGAGGAAACTTCTTAACAGCCGTCAGCACAGTCCTTCTTTGGGGTCCCTGGGATGTTTTAAGTGGCAGAGGAATGAGACTGAGGGTGAAAGCCAAGTGAGGGAATGGAGGAAGGGCAGGAAAAAGACAATATGGTTTAATTTAAAAAATAAAAAAAAATGGATTTAGGGTCAGAAGACCAAGGTATATATAATCATAGCAAGTCATTTTACTTCTCTGAGCCTCAGTATTTTTGTCTGTAAAATGGGGATAACAGTATTTCAATATTTGTGCTACCCACATCACAAGTTGCTAAGAGCAAAATGCTTTTTAAGTGTTAATGCACTATATAAACTTGAATTGCTGTTTAAAAAGCACAGTCAGGCTATAGTATATTTTGGAAAACAAACTGCACCCAAAAAGGAATGTAAGATGTGTAATCTAGGAAATGTATACTAGAAAGGGAGATGGACTCATATCTTGGAAATGTGAAACATACCTTAAGAAAGACTTCTAGATTATGAATAAGAATTATGCAGGAGGAGGCCATCTGGCTGGATTGCACTCTCTCCTCGAAGGGGATACTACTAACATTGAGGATATCACAAATCCACTGAAATATTGAAGTATAATATGCCAAAAGATTATCCTGTGACTTAAAGTAGTGAGAGTGGTTTATTGTTTGTTTCATAAACAAAGATTGTTACACAAGGAGTATTTCCCAATTGTTTTGAGCAAAAGCAGCCTAATTTGAATAGACATTGCCTCTCAATGAGGCAGCGTTGAACATGGATTCAGATGTACATGTTCTGATATGGCTTTTAGGAAGCCAGCTTTGTTACTTTATCATCACACATATTAAATCCTTACAATGTCTTTTAAAATGACTGATAAAAGGTAAAAAGGAGAGCTCTAGTGACAGCTGGCATTCTCTATTATGAAGCAACAAGCAGGACCTGGGGCTGAGATGGGAATAGTAATAAAAAAACCTTTTGATTTTGTAGACTTGAAATCAAACTTAGCACTGTGTACCTTTGAGTTTGGCCACCATTCAAGTCAAGGCTTTGAGGCCTTTTTTACATTATGAAGCAATATTGTCAGTGAGGGATCAAAGCATGAGAAATTTAGTGTGAAAAAGGGTTGCTTCATGAGGAAAGGTAACTTAATATAATGGAAGGCACATTTTTTTCAGAGGCAGAAAAGCTAGATTCTAGTCCTGCCTGCTCTGCTTGGGAGCTGGGTCATCTCGCATAAATCATTTAGTCTCTAAGAACCTCAGTATCCTTGTCTGTGAAAGTCTGTTAGTAGGTATGCTAATGATCTCCATGGGCCATTCTTTGTAAACTATAAAATATTATATATGCGTGTATGTGTGTGTGTGTGTGTGTGTGTGTGTGTGTGTGTATGAATAATCTGTCATTACTATTCTAAAGACTGGCATTCCTTTTACAACATGAAGACATATAAACTACAGCAAAAAGCTAACTGTTCCATAGGCACTGACAACCAGCAACCAGCTTGACATTAGCTGTTCGATATAATGATATTAAATAAAACTGGCATCTCCAGGTGAATTTCTCCATATATTATATGGTTGATGTGTTTGACCACATATATTTTAAAGGGAGGGTTTCTAGTAGGGGTGGAGCAGGAATTATGGGTAGTGATAGATATGAAGAAGGAGCATCAATAACATATTGAATGGCATTCATCCATTCATCCATTTATCCATTTATCTATGTGTCAATGTACTTTTCTGTCAGTCTATCCATCTATACAAATATCTAGCTATTTCTATCTCCACATCTACCTTTCTCTCTAACTCGCCATATCTTTTTCTCTCTACATACATACATACATGCATACATACAAGGTCTTTTCAAACAAGGTGTCTCCACATGTTAAAATAATAAAAATGACAAATACAATTGTAGATAAGTTTGTTCAACAACCACACTCTGCTAAAATTAGGTAAGGCATAAAATAGAACTGACACACTGATCAAAGGTATTCTCCAGTGCTGTGGTATACATTCTATATGTTGTCCAAATAGGTTTATCTATTAAAATTCCTGTTTTTAGATGATATTGTATAACTTTTTAGAGACACAGGACACTATTAAGCCATTTCAATGACATCTATTGTCATTCAAAAAAGAAAAAAAGTAGATGAAAAATGCATATTGCCCAGATTATAATATACCATTAGAAGGACAACTTATTGGATTCTCTTATCAGTACATATGCATCTTCGGTTTTTCAAATTCCCAGGGCAAGATGGGCTACAATAGATTTGGGAAACCATGCAACATTTACACTGGTACTTTACTATCTAGAAATGGAAAAGCCCACTTAAATGCCAATTTAATTCTTACTTTGTGTTTAGTGATGTTATATGGCTGCATGTTGATCTCAAAAGAATAGCATTTGCAGCTGAGCTGAAGATCAAAAGGAAGACGCACACTGGGTGTTTGTAGGCTGCATTATATTAACAGAGGGGACTTGTCTTCAAGAAGTAGCATAAAATATATTATTAAGGACCTGTGTTATTTTTAAAATGATGTGGGTCATTCATGGCACACTGTGAGTTAGTAGCATGATGTGACAGTCAACAAAGATGATGTGTTCTGATGGCTTCTGCTCAGTTGTCATCTTCTGGGACCTTCCTGAAGATTTTGACACTGTTAATCACTGTCTTCTTCTTTGTACTCTCTTTTTTCTAGGTTCTCCTCCTACCTTTGTCGAGTCTTCATTCAGATCTCATTCTTCTTCCTTTATACTTTCTCACTTCACAATTTCTTCAGCTTTCATGGATTCAATGAACATCTCTATGCATATGATTCTCAGACCTAGTTTTTTTTTTTAGCCCTAACCTTTCTCCTGATCTCTAGTTTTTCTTCTCTGGTTGCCCAACAAACGTCTTGAACTGGCTGTTCCATAGATATCTTAAACTCAACATGTCCAAAGGTGAATTCATTAGCTTTCTTCTCCCAAACTCTCCCACACTTCAGAATTTCCCGATGGCTGTCCTCCCAGTCACCCAGGCTCACAACCTGGTGATCATCCTCAACTCCTCACTCTCTCTTATTCCTATATCCAGTCTCATGCCAAGCTCTGGTGATTTTGATGAATATGAAGGTAAATTTACCTTCATAACTTCATATACGTATATATATATATATATATATATATATATATATATATATATATATATATATATATGTACTTATATATAAGTATATATGACATATAAGTTATATATATACTTATATGTTACATATATGCACATACATACACATATACATATACATATATAGATATGGATATATTCCTTCTCTTCTTTGACACTGCTGCCATTCTGGTGCAGGCCTTCCTCACCTCACACCTGGACCTGTTGCAATAGTTCCTGTTTAGTCTTCATGCCTCGATTCCCTTCTCACTTAGTCAATATTCCATTTTGTTATCAAACTGATCTTCACAAAGCATAAGTCTGACTATTTTGCCCCCTCCCACTTCAATGAAATCTAGTGACTGCCTTCAGAATGAAATGTAAAATCCTCTGTTTGGTTTTTAAAGCACTTTCCTACCTTTCCAGTCATTTTACACTTTAATCACCCCCATCTCCCTCATCCCCCAAACCCTGACATGAACTCAGTAATCCTATTTGGTAATTGTGGCCCCTTTGCTGTTCCTCCCATATAATACTCCTTCTCTAGACTCCAGGGATTTTGTCCCCCACCTCTATCTCCTTTTTCCTTGTTTTCCTTTCAGCTAAAGTCCCATCTTCTGTAAGGTAGCCTCTTTAAACTTATTTTCCCTCCAAAATTGTCTCTGAACTTATCCTGTGTGTATCTTGTTTGCACATTTTTTTTCATGTTGTCTTCCACCATCAGTCCAGCTAAGTAGCACATTGGCTAGAGCACCGGAGCTGTAATCCAATTCAAATCCAGTGTAGTCACTAACTATGGCCATGGGAAAAGTCACTTAACTTCTCTTTTTCTCAATTTTCTCAACTGTAAAATGGGGATAATAATAGCACCTGCTTCCTAGGGTTGTTGTGAGGATCCAATGAGATAATACTTGTAAATCACTTAGCCCAGCACCTGACAAGTAGTAGGCACTATGCTAGATAGTATTTAGAATTTGAGGTCCTTGAGAGCAGTGGCTTGCCACCTAGTAGATGCTAATAAATGTTTGTTACCTTGATTTATTCTCATTTTAGAAATGAGGAACGAAAACTGAGCAAAACTAAGATGATTTGCTCAAAGGTATATGGCTAGGAAGGTCACAGGAGTATGGGATCACTGATTCAGAACTCGGAGGAACCTCATAGACCATAAAGACTTATATCCTCTATTTTGTAGATGAGGAAACTGAGGCACATGCAGGTTCTGCTATGCCCAGTGTTGTACAGGTAGTAAATATCAGAGGTAAAATTTGATCACAGGCCCTCAAATTTCAGATCCAGCATTTTCCTCACTGTACTACAATGACTCTGGGATCATAACCTTCTGTTGCAGATTTGTAGCTAGATTTTTTTGAGAGGTTTAGTTACTGTGGTGTATTAAATATGAAGAAAAGAATTGAGCTAAGAAGTAACTAAATAGAAGAAATATGTCCTGGGATTGAGAAGCTAATGTATTGTTCTTGGCTCTCCTGCTGACTCATGGAGTGTTTAGGGGCATGAACATTAATCTTTCTCAGTGTAAAAAGAGGATAATTATCATCTAGCTATCTCAAGGGATATGGTGAGGTTTTTAGGTGAAAAAAGTGCTGTATAAACTTAAAGTAGCCTAAAAAGTATTCTTCCTTTAATTGTTTGAAATTTCTTCGCATCGTTGCCCTCCGCCCCCAACATACAGAACAAGTGACTTACACAAGTTTGACAACTGATCAAAAATAAAGGCAATTTGATAGCCCTTAGGGGGAATTTAGATTTGCCTGTTTTTAGGCATGTGTTTGGATTTCTCAGTTCTCCCTCTTTTCAGTTTTTGGAATGGAAAAAATAAAATAACGAATTTGGAGAAATCATCAAAGCAATCTATTGAGCAAGAAACATTTATTACATGCCAGTTTCTTTGCTTGTCAGTCAGATTCCTACATTCAAGGAGTTTACATTCTATTGGGAGAGATGAATGTGCATTTAATAAGATTATCAGAATAGATGTATTTTAAAACCATGTAAATAAGGCAAATTTATTTAAAATTCAAAAAAATAGGAGTCCACTAGCTGTTGGGGTAGGTTGGGAAGATGTGCCAGTAATCTTTGTAAGTAATCAGTAAACTTTGAAAGATTGTGGAGAAAGGGAAAGGATTGAAGAAGGGCCAGTCTCCTAATTTTCAAAATGGGGGAACCTATAGACTCATTAACTGCTGAGTGTGCCCCCGAAGGTAGATCATAAGTCCTTTTCTCTTTTGGTGCCCTCATTAACGACCGTGATTCTGTTTTCATCTCTATGCAGATGTCTCCCAGATCATTAAATTCAGTTTTAATCTCCCTCCTGAGACTAGTCACATAGCTCAAATTGCCCCCTGAGTATTTCAAACTGGATCCCCTGTAGACCACTCAAACTGAACATGTCCAAAGGGATTGTGTTATTTGTTCCCTAAAACAGATTCTTTTTCCAAGATTTCCTTTTATCATTAAGGGAACCACCATCCTTCCAGTCACCTGGGTCCACAACTTCAGAGTTATCCACCACTCCTCAGACTCACTCACCCTATGCATTCAATCTGGCATTGTATCTGTAACATCTCTTGTATATGCCTTTTTTCTGCTTGCACAAACACCTCTCTAATTCAAGTCCTTCTTAGCTAAACAACATTTACTTTATTTTGTCATAAGCTCTCATCTCAGATTAGTCTCATGAGGAGCAGCTGAACTCAGCAGAAGATTTCTCAGTTAAATGAGAAATGCTGAGTTCTGGATAACATGAAGTATGGGGATGTATCCAAAGCCACAGCGTCTGAAGCAGTTGTATTCTTTTTACTGACAAGGTCTTCCTTCATCCCTGCTGAGAAAGCATTTAGGGGATGTGTGTTTCTAGTGGACAATTGCTACAAGTGGCTGTGCATCTTATGTCCCACCTTGCTGTAACCAAATTCCATACCCCATAGAAGAAAATGCCTGGAATGCTGTCCCTGTTCCTCTCTGCTTTTTGGAATTTCTGATTTCTGTTAAGATTCTTCTGAAGTGCTGTCTTTTTCAGCAGACTTTTTTTCTGTGCCCCCAAACTATTAGTGTCACTTCCTGTAATGTCACCAAATTTATCTATGTGTATTATATGTGTATCCGGGAGTATAGTTTTGATTATCTCCATTTTAAAACTCTTTAAAGGCAAGGACTTTCTTGTCTTTGTCTTTGTATTTCAAACAGTTCACAAAATAGATTGTAATCTATTGAATTTTTAATTGATTGATTAATATAAAAGTGAGCTTGACTTTGACTATAAGCAATATTCTAGAAGATATTAATAATAGCTAGTGTTTATATAGCACCTATTATGTGCCAGGCAGTGTGCTAAGCACTTTTTACAAATATCTCATTTGATCCTCACAACAACCCTATGAGATAGGTAGTATTATGATCCCCACTTTACAGTTGAAGAAACTGAGGCAGACAGGTTAAGAGGTTTGCTCAGGGTCACATAGCCAGTTAAGTCTGAAGTGAGATTTAAACTTGGTCTTCCTGATTGTAAGACCAGTGCTCTATGTACTATGCCACCTAGCTTCATGGATTCCCATTGCTGGTCCTGTATTCCTCAGACCTTTTGAAGCTCATAAGATCATAGCCGTCTCCAATAGTCCATCTAAAAGTAGGAAAAAAGTAAACACCAAAAGGCAAAGCAAAGAGAGCTATAACTTGGTTGAATGGGTACAGCCCAAGTTCTCTCTCCCCACCTGGAGGGTTACAGAATGACTTCCCTCTATCTTAGTCAGGAAAGAAAGAGTAATAGTAAAAGAACGACAACAAAACAATCAAGGGTGATTGGGCTAAGAGAAGAAGAACCTCAAGAAATGACGTCGACAGAAATGATATCCTTGCATCCAGCTTTTGTTCCCTTCTTATCCTTAATGTTTTTTTTTAACCTTGCAGTAGTTTTTTCTACTCTGGCCCTCTTTATTTATATCACTAAAATTCTTTTCTCAAGCTATTTACAAAGATATTCAAATTAATGGAAGAATGAACAATGAGATTGTAGGTCACCCTGAATTCTCAAAGATAATGTCTCAAGATCAGAAATTCAAATAGCTTGAAAAACTCCATGTATGGGGACAGACAAATATCTTTATCTTAAGAGATCAGCCTTTACTACATTCTGAGAGGTCTACCACCAAAAGGTCAATGTTCTATCTAGGTGATGGAATTATTGTTATTATTATTAATTATTTTGTAATTCATTTTCTGTTCTAATTTTTCTTTGTTGTCTGAGTTTTAATGTTTAGCCAACATATTTTTGACACCCATAATGTTTCTCTTTTTTCACTTGCTATCTGGAGATATTTTCCCTTTACATTGTCTATTTTCAAATTAGTTAAATTTGACAAACATTTATTAAGTACCTTCTGTGTGTAAGACTGAACTAAGTGCTGAAGATATGAAGAAAAGAAAAAAAAACATGCATTCAGAGAAAATACATTCCAGTAGTGGAAGAAAATGTATACATAGGTGTTATATAGATGCAACATGCATACATAATAATGACAAGTGAAAAAATCAGGGTAGTCCCTGGCATCTGAATTGTACTTTGAAGAAAGGTAGGGATTCTAAAAGGTGGAGTCAAGGATAATATGTGCTCTAGACATGGACGAATGACTATACTGAGGAAGAGAGGTTGAAGATAGAAGGGTATTATTAGAGAATGACTTTTCGGCCAGTGTGAATGGGATGGAGGGTGCTTGACAGAGAGTAACATGACAAAAGCCTGGAAAGATCAGTGGAAGCCATTTTATAGAGGGCTTTCAATGCCAGGCTGTGAATTATATATTTTCTTTTAGAGGCAATAGGATGTCTTTAAGAATTTCGAGTAGAGGAATGACCTGGTCAAGTTTGTGTTACAGGATTACAATTAGGAAGCAACTACAATAGTCTAACTGAGAGGTAGCGAAAGTCTAAACCAGAATATAGGTTTGTGATAATGGAGAGGAAGAGAGAGATCTGCAAATATTGGTGAGGTTTAATAGACAAGATGACCACTGATAGAAGATGGAGTAAGAGGGAAGAGTAAAGGTACTCTGAGATTGGGAATCTGAGTGACTTGAAAGCTGGTGGTCTCTTCAGAAGAAATAGGGAAATTTGGAGGAGAGGTTTTGGGGAAATTTATAATGAATCCTGTTTTAGATGCATTGCGTTTGAAGTGTCTGTGGGGCATCCATGGGGATATGTTCAGCATCCAGTTGCTAAGCACAACTGGATTACATATTTTTCTCACCTTTCTCTTCTATATTTTTTTCTCTTATCCTCTCTTCCCACTTCTTAATATTTTGCAAATTGAATTCAGAATGTCAGTAGATAATGCTTAATTTTAGTAATTAGTAATGAATAAAGTTTTAATCCTTATTGGTTGAAATACCTTAAACTCAACCTTGCATATAGCAGTATCCGAAAGAAATTGAAACACCACAATAGTATAGAAAATTCAACTTTCTAGTATACTAAAATGCTATCAACTGGTATTAAGATTATTTTACTTGTTTGTAATTATATACACCACATCATTTTCTTTGGTTTAGTCACTTGTTTTGTATTTTGTTTAATTTTGTGTAATTTTCGCATTCTAAAATCAAAACAAGATAAGCTCGATTATAGACATTGTGCTCATTTTAATCTAATTCTAGATATTGTGATTTAACTTTGAACACTGACATTCCAGGCATTACAGAAGCATTGAATTATAAGCTGCAGGCAAGATACAAATATAAGGAGAATAATCTGCTTAGGGTTGCTGACATATGAGGAAAGGTAATTTGGATCCAAATAAGACACAAGTAGAGAGAGGATGGTTTAAGCTATAACTTTTTTTAATATGACACCAAAACAATCAAGCCATCTAGTGTAAATCAACAAATATGTCAAACTGTGTACTAGAAGGAATTTTTCCTTTTTCCAACTGGCTGGTTTGGGATTTTGTAGGCATAGTCTAACTCTAAACTCTGACCCTTCTACTCAAAAAATCACTTTGTATGCATTTATACTTATCTCAGTTATTTCCTCCCAGTAGAATTCAAACTCTATGAGGGCAGGATCTGTCAGCAATTTGGTCTTTGTATCTTCAGTGCCTAGAAGAGGACCTTGCACTTAATGAGTTCTTGATAATTGCTTGTTAAGTTGAACTAAATGGTGGTTGCTGAAGTAACTGGATAAAAGTCATTTGACCAAAGAGAGCTCCCTTAAAAAGCTTAGAAGAGGAAGACTTTGGGGTGAGGGGTGGACCATAGAAAATGATAAAGACAAAAAGGAAGACCCACTAAAAGACAATGAAAGGTCAGTTGCAAAAAAGAAATCCCTTTTTACTAGGAAAGGGCAATCACAGTAGTTTAGATTATAAATGAAGTCACAGATGATTAAATGATGCAAAGACCATGTATACTTTTTTTAAAGGAACATTTTTGCCTCTTAAAATTTACCAAGTTTTCTTGCCAGCACAAAAAGGAATAGACTATGTAGAAATATACACAGTTTTAACTTGACTTGTCCTCCATTTCCTGGGCTAGAGGTGTTTGAAAAATTGTACCTCAGTTTAATCCAGTTGATCTTTGACAATGACAGCATGCTTTAGAAAGACTATTTTACTTTAAGTTCATGGCCTACCTTTTCTCAGAGCTCAGCTGGAATCCCTTGACAGTTTTCTAATAATCACAGTGAAACATAGAACGCACTTCCTAGAATATGTGCTAATTGTCCTGTACCAGTGAGAACAGATAAAATGAGCTCCTGTTCCTTTGAGATCAGGAAACATCTTTGAGGGTCATTTTTTTTTAAAAAAAAGCATGATTAGACAGGAAACCAAGAAAGTGGCTTAAATAAAATAGACTGACTCATAGAGAATAACTTTTCAGTTAATAGGCATTATTAATTATAGAGGCTGAAATTGCTTGTAATATTTGCACATAAGAAATGCTTTTAAATGGGCCCTCTCTGATCTCTACTGGCTCCTGGTTTCAGCAGCAATACAGAAAATGCCTTTTTATTATTGCCTAAAGAAGAAAATAATTCTGAATTCCAAGCCTCTATGCACATGGTTATATACTGAAATGGATAATTATAAATGGCTAAAGTTATGTTTTGGTTCAATATATATCAATTTCTCTGTTTTTTTTTAATTCATGAAGTTCTAGACTCCTTTTTTTGCAGTAGCAAAGCAAATGGGCTCAAGCAATCATTTTCTTGTTGAGTGCACCTAATTATTTACTGGGCATGTAAATAGGTTTAGAAAAAAGTCACCTGCATGGTGAATTGCTATAACTAGGTACCTCTAAACATTCATCATTAAAATGGGACTAAACAAATGGTTTAGAAATGTAAGATGTCAAATATGCAAAGTGTGGCCTTTAATTTCTGAGCTGTGAGTTCAGATACCTTCCCTGGGCCACAAACATAAACCCACAATGACAACCCCATCACTCTAATTTCTAATATCTAAAGTGACAGATTGCAAGCCTGCATGAACATGAATGTTGTTAAGTTCACTTAGAAGCATACACACTTAAATCCTAATTTTCTTTTCATTCAGATGGAGCTTTATTGACATTGGGCAAGGCTTTCTCAGCTGCCCCTGATATAACCTCATCTCTCCTTCTTACTCTAAGGAAATTTACAGAAATGGGAGCATCTAGCATGAAGGTTAAAGCATAGGAGGTGCAGGAAGATCCTGATGCATGAGATGCTGAGCCAACAGTCTGACATGAGAAGCAAGGGGGTGGTGGTGAAAATATCAAAAATTTAAGCCGAACTAATAGAAAAAGTGTTGAGCAGCAGAGAAATGATAGTTCTACTATTCCTGAGACTCTAATCAGATCATGTCTGGAGTATTGCACTGTGATTGATATGAATTGGTTGAAGGAGATGACATAGCTATGTCTCCAGTTATTTGAAAGACTCTTATATGGAGGAAAATAAAATAATTAGACTTGTTCTGCAAGGAACAGAACTAGGAGCATTGGGTAGAACTCAGTCACATTTGGAGGGCATAGTAGACCAAGCTCCATACTCAGCCATGAAATAACATTTGTTTTTTTTTGTTAATGAGAATGATGTGAAAGGAGGTGGGAGGCAGCTAAAACCAAGTCTAATCTATACATAGAGACAGAAAGTTTCTTCTCTCATCACTTTATTTCAAAAAGCATTAAAAACAGCTTTATTATTTCCTTTTTTAAATCTGAAGACAGACATTAATTTTTCATGTACTTTATATACATTTCTTTCAAGGGAGACTGACTTATGATAGGAAATTATAGTTTTAAGTGGAAATTGAAAAATACATTCCTAAATCTGCAGTAGCAGATGTAGTAGGAACATGAATTACTATGCAGAGAGAACTGGATATATAATTCAAGATAAGCGTCAGCTAGAGATATAACTAGGGTGGGGCAATCAAGGCTTTGAAGCAGAGTGCCAAAACATAGATGGAACTTGTACTACTTCAGTAGATAGAAACAACTGGGACTGGCTCCTAGTTAGCAAAAGTAATTGATTAAAATTGGAAGGTGCTTTATGAGGCTTCCTTCCCCTAGCAACAGAAGCATCTCCCGACTCCAAGTCTTTGCACTTGCTCTCCTCTAGGCCTGGAATGCTCCCCCTTCCTCTCCACTTTAATTACTTACTATTCTTAGCTTCCTTTAAGACTCAGCTCAAATTCCACTTTTTGTAGGTCTATCAGGTCCCCCTCATTGCTATTACTTTCCTTCTGACATTATCTTTATATGTATATTTATACATATGTATATGCGTATGTACATGTATAAATACATATAGATATATACATGTATATATAGATGTATATATACACATATATGTATATATTGCAAGTGTATGTAAGTATATACATGCTATATATTTCTGTGTATATGTATACATATGTACATATATGCACACATACAATTGTGTGCCTGTGTGTGTGTGTGTGCGTGTATGAATTCTGGATTTGGAATTCAGAAAGAATTCTGGGATTTCTAGGTCAAAAGAACAGAAACTCAGGCTGGTCCTACCAATCTGAAAAACCTTCCCATGCAGGACCCCGTGGCATTTGTCTTAACTGAAGATCAGTCTAGGTAAGTTTAGAGAGTCTCAGGTGATGAGTTTTTCAGTTGCAGAAATTCTCAAAGACTATCTTCTAAGTTTTGGAGGGATTGAAGTGTGAGTAGGTGAAGAGAATACATAGTTCTTTGATGTTTTAAAGTATGCTGCATTCTCATCTTTGAAAACTGAAGGTAATTCTCCTTTGTTGCTAATCTATAAGGATTATAAGAGGCAAAAGTCTTGTGGATTAAGGGGAATCAGTGAAAATGTTACCAAGACTTTCAAAAAGCTATCCTAAAGACACCAGTCAATGAATGTATATTAAGTTTCTACTATGTTCAGAAACCTGTACTAAGTTCTGGGGATACAAAGAAAGGCTAAAAACATAGTACCTGCTCTCAAGGATCTAGAACACAGAAATATACCCATACCCACACACTATATATACATACATACTAAATGGTACACAACACACAGACACTGCACCACATGCCCAACACACACACACACAAACATACACACACGCACAAATGGACACATGCATACCACATACATACCGCACACTGGGAGAATTTTTCCCCTTAGGTAGAAACGTTATTCAAAGACTGGAGACAAAGGAAAAGATACACAGGCAAAAGTCTGGATGGTTATTAATGAACTCAGGATATATCTTTTTCGAGGAGGATATAATAGAGCATAGTTTAGTGGATAGCATGTTAATCTGAGAGTTAGGAAGACTTAGGTTCAAGTCCTGACAACAAAATATATTATCTGTGTTGTTCTAGGAAAGTCACTTAACTTTTGAGAGTCCCAGGCAACTCTCTAAGAATATGTTGCAGAACATTTACTCATCTGGGCTGGATGAGTTTTCCCACCATACATTGCCTACATCAAAGAAGGTCACAGCTTCATATTTTCCTGAAAACATAACAATTGGTGCTAATTTCAGAGAACGAATACTGGACTGTCTACCCCAGGGTGGTATATTTAATATTTTTAAAATCAGGCATCTGAGAAAGCAGATGTTTGTCTTTTATGTGACTTGATTATGTATCATTTTGGTATGAGGAATCTCACTATATAAAGTACAAAATATGATTAATAGTTTAAGTTGATTAGCAAAAAAACAGACTATCTGGAATAAAACTACTTTTAAAATTTTGAAATAAGAAAATATCTCTAGTCTAAATATAAAACTTTATTTTTAATGACTAAGACTTTTCATCTCCTTTAAACATTTAAAATTCAATCATGAGAAAAATTGGATATGATATCACTTTCCAAAGAAACAAATTGTGGAAGCCTTTGATATCATGCTATTTATATGCATGGCATTTTCTTTATGAAAAGCATATTCTATCTTACTTGCTCCCTGATAGCTCATTAATATCTTGTTCCAATACTGGCCAGATCTCTATATTGAGTTTTCATGCTTTTACAACAAACAATATTAATTTGTAAACCTTTCAAACCGAGTAAATAGAATTCCATTTATATTCCAGTGTGAGGAGTGAAATAGTTGGCTTGGCTACTATTATAAAATTGATTCAATTTAAAAAAACACCTCAGAATAGAGACTTTCCATAGCTATCAAATGAGAACTTCCGTTTTTTAAAAAAGTAACGCACATGAACTCATTTAGAAGACTGTGGAGCTTTGTTCAGATTGCTGGGAGAGTGTGATAATGTGGAAAGGGTAATGCAATGAAATCCTGGATCTGATAACCATCTGTAAAATGGGGTTAATAATAGCACCCACCTCCCAGTGTGATGATGATAACATTAGATAATAGACGTAAGGTGCTTTGTAGACCTTGTTCAGTTTTCAGTCATGTCCAATTCTTCATGACCCCATTTTGGGTTTTCTTGACAAAGATACTGGAGTGGTTTGCCATTTACTTCTCCACGTATTTACGGATGGGGACAGGGAGACAAACAGGGCTAGGTAACTTGCCCAGAGTCACACAGCTAGTAACTGTCTGAGGCCAGATTTGAACTCATGAAGATGAGCCTTACTGACTCTAGGCTTAGCACTCCACTGTGCCACCCAACTGCTCTTGTAAATGAAGCACTATATAAATTTAATAATAATAATAATGTATTCTTTCTAAGGTTTGATTTCCTTACCTGCAATATTTGCATAGTACTATTTGATTTATAGGAATGAGGTAAGGGAAATGCTTTCTTCTTTATGTATTTTTTTAAACCAGACTGGTGATTTCTTTGATGAAGGGAACTCCCACTGACAAAATTCCCTTTACCAATACAGATTCCCACCTGAGTTTCAACCTATAATCTTAAAAAGTCATTGGAGGGCACCAAGAGCAAAAGCTATTTAAGCAAATGGCTCTCTAGGGTCACACAGACCCTATGTGTCAGAGGTAGAACTCCAGTTCTCGATTCATAGGGTAGTCCTCTCTCTACTATGGCATGCTATTACTGTTATCATAAGCTGTTTTATGATCATGAGTTATTATTTTAAAAAATAAACATTGGAATGCAACAAATTATTTAGAAAAATAATCTTCACGATCAGAAAAAAAGACACCTGTTTTTTCATAGGCACTTCTCTCTACCAGTGCCATTTGGTAGCTAGAAAAGTCTATGAGCTTTCCATGAAGTAGACGTTTGGGTTCTTTTCTGTGGGAAGGAGAAAAGGGGATAACCCTGGATCCTTAAATCTGCCTGCAGCCTATCTGACATTGTCCTTACTCTCTAATCTTTGTCTTTTCCACAGATGTCTTGGGCAGGTCAGCATGGACTTAGCTTATATAGCTCTATATGTACAAGCTTGTACATCACTTAAACTCCCTGGACCACAGATTCTCATCTATAAAATGATAAGGCCATTGGACTAGATGACCTGTAAAGTTCCTTCTGGCTCTAAAGCTGTGATGCTCTTCAGTCTTCTCCTGCCAGCTGCATACTTGAATATTCCTGACTCTTGGATTAATTAAATTCCTGAAGACTATTCCTAAAGACAATATACTTATACATATGTATATGTATCATATACACATACTATATATACACATATACGTGTGTATAGACACATACATATACACAGACACACACACACACACACACGTGTGTGTGTGTGTGTGTGTGTATTGAGAGAGATGAGGGTACAGAGAGGGGAGGAAGAGAAAGAGTGAGCAAGAGCATTTCACTAGATAGCTAAGGGAAAAAATAAAATAAAGCTATTTTTAAAAATGCATGAATGATTGCTTTACACACTACAGAAATCTTATCCTGAAATAACTGTGATCTAGCCAAACAATTGCTAATACAAATTTATTTCTAATCACAGTTTGTATTTTTTTCTGTGTTATTCTTGGTTGGTCTTGGCACTAAGGAATGTCAGGAATCTCCTTGGCCTTTGGTCTTCCTTTCCAGTACTTAAGGCTGCCTGCTTCCTGGCCTTTTATGCAGGGGGAAGGGATATTCAAGGCTGGTGCTCCCTATTGAACATTCCACCAGTTTCCTATTTCTGAAGGACTCATTTTCATCCCTTTAGACAAAAATAAAATGATTGATATTTTCTTCTCCTAAGGAAGCGTAACACATTTTTTGGCCCTACTTTCCATTTCCAATTCAACCCTCTTCCATCCTTTTTTCCTGCCTTTTGACATTTTAGCAGCCTCTCTCTCTCCTCCTCCCTCTCCTTCTCCCCCTCCCTCTATCTCTCTCCCTTCCTCTTCTTCTCCCCTGCCTCCCCTCCTCTAGATCCTCAGCGTGGACCTTTGACTGAATCCAAACTTCCCAGAACAAATCCCCCTAATAAAAGGATTTGGCTCAGTCAAAAGATTACACCCAAGGAACTAGAAGGCCACCGCTGCAGGTCCCCACCCCTGTGGTCCTTTCTAGAATCTCATTTTGTAATTTTACATTAGAACCAGTAGAAAGGACAGTCACTTTGGATTTAGAAGAACCAGGATAAAATCCTATTTTTTGCCCCACTTAGTAACTGACATTTTTGGAGACTGTTTCTTCATCTGTAAAATGGGGGAGTTGAATTAGATGGCTTCTAAGATTCATTTTATAATCATGTGGTTTCACAGTGGGTCCTATTCATTTGTCATCAATGATCTTAATACATTTTGCTTGATGAAATGGTTTATGATGAAAGGTATTTTAAAAAATCTACAGCATTACTCTATTTCACAGTCTGCCTCTAGAAGGAGCTAGAACCTTCCAGATGAAATACACAGATCTCAAGCATTATGTTTTTTTGTATGATAATGGTGATGATCGGCGATGCCCTTGTTTGAGTTTATTTTTTGGTGGAAAAACAGACATTGCCCAATGCAGTTCAGAAGCTCAGGGTGAGGAAAATAGGCTTTCTTAAGTATGAAAAATATTTCATTGATTTAGTTTTTGATAGAATGATGCTCCTAGTTTTTATTGATCATAATTTATTATGTGTTAATAACAATTTGGTGAGGTGAAAAGAACATTGGATTAGGAAGTAGGCGATCTGGATTCTAATACAAGCTCTGCCTCTATCTGAGTGATCTTGGGCAAGTCACTTTGGTTTTCTGTTTTCTGCATCCTTGTCTGTGAAATAAGGTGATTAACTCAGTTGATCTTTACCGTTCCTTCTAGCCCTAAAATCCTATGAATATAAGTAGGTTTAATTTATTCTTAGCCATGGACCTATGACAGTTTTAGAAGAGATCAGGAGAAATGTCCAGTAATTTAGAATCAAGAAGAAAATTAGATGAATGAGTTTGACCCAAGTGCTCAGTGGGTCCATTAAGAAGGATTTAAGATTGTGACTTACTGGGCCAGATGGATTTAGCAAAGATTTATTTACCCTGAGATCCTAGAGCCAAAATTCCCAGGGCTTTATAAATCAAATAGAAATGAAATTTTAAAAAATTGAAATGATCCAAATAAAATAAAATTGACAAAAATTAGAAATGGAGAAATAAAACTATTATCTGGTGAAGAGGGAAATAATTTCTAGGCATAGATTTTGATTTTGCTTGGCTCAAACACAGACTGTAGGAAAGAAAAGGAAGCATGGGAAGCAAGTTTGTGTTTGTGTTTCTATACTGTTACTTGCCTTCACACAAATGCTTAAGCTCTCAAGAAGCCATTAACAATATGAGGGCAATATTGGAGTACAAAAGACCTCCTCCATACAGGCTGAGAGACCATCACTGTCTCTCAGTACAAATAATCAGTAGCTATTTAAGGCAGTGTCAGAGAGGATCTGATAAGATTCAGAAAAGCCAATTAATAATTAGACAAAATTGCCACATAACTGTCCATGTGCTGTATACAGAGGAACGGATTACCTCTCTAGTTGAACATAGCACAAGGCTTTGCATATTTTTGAAGCTTGCTCAAGTATGCATTCTGCCATGATGATTTCTAGTGGCTGCAGAATTCATAAATTAAAATTGGTCAATCATTTCACCTTTGGCAACCTTCCTTCTTGCTAATTTAAGAAAGATGGTGTGTTTATTTTCCTCTTTCCTGCTATTTTAGTCATGCAGCTAAACACAGATGAGACAATTAAATGATCGGAACCCAGGTGGTCTCTTTCCAGGTAATTTATTTTGCATTGAGCCCAAATTTCTTGAGCAAATTTTGCTTGCCTCTAGTGAGGCACCATCCCTGATAACAGGAGTGACAACACTATCATCACCTATGTTACGCATGCTTAGATGGACTGCATCCTTCACCTTTTGAACCTGAGAAAAATTCTGGAATTCTCTATGGGCACAGATAGAATAAGGGAACGAGGTCATGGACACAACATGCCTGCAAACATCAAGAATTATTCTTTTTGCTGTCTTCCATGTCACATTTTGATTATTTTGTTTAAAGATACTATGATTTGTGTAATTGATACCATATATTGCCTGCCTTCTCAATTGGTGGGGCAGAAACTGGAGGGAGAGAATTTGGAACTCAAAGTTTTAAAAAAAGAGTGTTAAAATATTAAAGTATATGTTTAAAAAGATACTATGATATAGAGGACAAAGCACTGTATTAAGAATAAAATATATATGAATGGTAGCCCCAGGTCTGCCAATAACATCTATATGACCTTGGTCAAGACACTTCATTTTTCTGGCTTTCTTATCTACAAAATGTGATCGGATTGAATAATCCAAGGTTCATTCTAGCTCATAATTCCATGATCCCATTTCCATCAGAGATTAGAAATGTGTTTAATATCATTTTATTTGATTTTTTAAAAGAAAAAAAAAGCACAGGAAATTTCCAAAGGAGAGTGATCCAGTTTGGGAGGAGGATTGAAACAATAGCACATGAAAATAAATTGAGGAACTGAGGATGTATTAGGGAAGAAAATCAGACTGGGTGTGTGGGGCAGATATGTTCACCTTCTTAGAATGGCTGTCACGTGGGAAAAGGATTAGACTTTTTCTACTTGGTCAATTCAATGAGGAAAGTATGTAGAAAATATAGAGAAGATTATAGATCAACTAGAGGAAGAATGTCCTAAAAATTATAGCAATTCAAAAATGGAAGAATTATACTCACAGTAAATGGGAATATGTACAGTAAATTCTCCATCACTGGAATTTTTCAAGAAGCAGCTGGAAGCTCTTTTGTTAAGAATATTTTAAAGAAGATTTATGCATACATTGTTTGGTGGACTAGGGCATGAGTTGGAAACATGAGTATCAATTAATTAATAAACATTTATTAAGGACCTACTATGTTCCAGGCACTGCGCTAAGCACTAGGGGTGCAAAGTGGGGCAAAAGATAGTCCCTGCCCTCAAGTAGCTTATAATACAATAGGGGAAACAACATGAAAACAAATGTATACAAAGCAAGCTATATAAAGAATAAGTAGGAAATAATAGGAAGTAATTAACAGAGGGAAGGTCCTAGAATTAGGATGGATTGGGGAAGGATTCCTGTAGAAGGTGGGATTATAGTTGGGACTAAAAGGAAGTCTAGGAGCTCAGTAGATGGAACAGAGGAGGGGAATATTCCAAGTATGGAGACAACCAGAGAGATGCCCAGAGCCAAAAAGATGGAATGTTTTGTTTCTGGAACAGCCAGGCGATATCACTGGATCTAAGAGTGCTTGTAGGGCAGTAAAGTGTAAGAAGACTGGAAAGATAGTTAGGTATTAGGTTATGAAGGGATTTGAATGCCATACAGAACATTTCTATTAGATCTTGGAGGCTATAGGAAACCACTGGAGTTTATTGAGTAGAGGCAGGAGTGACATGATGAGATGAGACTTGTGTTTTAGGAAAATCACCTTAGAGGCTGAATGGAGGATTGTTGGAGTGGGGAGAGGGGGAGGGGACTTGAGGTAGTCAGACCAACCAGTAAGCTGTTCCAAGAATCAAGGCAGGAGATAATGAGGGCCTATGCCAGAGTGGTGGCAGTGTCAGAGGAGAAAAGGGATTATATTGGAGAGATGTTGCAAAGGTGAAATTAACAGGCCTTGGCAACAGATTGGATATGGGGAGGGTAAGAGATGGTGAGGAACCAGGATGACTCCTAGGTGATGAGCCCAAGGGACTGGGAAGGTGGTGTTCTAATAACAAATCCCCTGAAGTAGCCATAAATATTTCCACTATTTAAAGTTATAATTATATAACATCCGGTTAAGTAGTTCTAGCTCAATGGAAATAGGCAGTGCAAGTTTGTATAATGCTCTCACTTTCACTTCAGAGGATTCATCATTCACACCAATCTAGAAATGAAAATGTACGTTCCACACTTCTGGACCTCAACTCGACAAAAGACAGGCTTCTTAGATTCTTCTTTTGGTTCATCCTTTTCTTTTTAATAACTTTTCAATATTCACAAAACTGAAAATGAATAGCATGCTGGGTCTAGAGTCAGGAAGAACTGAGGTCAAATCCAGCCTCAGATCCTTACTGCCCAAGTGACCCTAGGCAAGTCATTTAATCTCTCTTTGTCCTAGTTTCTTCCTCCTCCATTAAATGGGGATAATAATAGCGTTTACCTACCAGAGTTGTTGTGAAGAATAAACTTGATAATGATTATAAAAGTGCTTAACACGGTGCCTGGTATATAGTTTGGTTCAGTCTTTTGACTTTTTATTTACTGTTTTTTTAAAATTTTTTAGTTTTTTTTGGCAGGGCAATTGGGGTTAAGTGACTTGCCCAAGGTCACACAGCTAGTACATGTGTCAAGTGTCTGAGGCTGGATTTTAACTCAGGTCCTCCTGACTCCAGGACCAGTGCTCTACTCACTGTGCCACATAGGTGCCCCTACTGTTTTCTTGATATAGTGTGGGCTAATTCTGATTTTTAAGCAGTTATTTTCTTTAGTATTTTTGTATCTTTTTTCACAAGGCTGGTAAATTCCCTCTCTTTTTCAAAAATAATATTTTATTTTCCCCCAATTGTATGTAAACGTAATTTTTAGCATTCATTATTTTAAAACTTTGAAGTCTAAATTTTCTCCTTTCCTTCTCGTCCTTCTTCCCTGAGACAACAAGCAATTTGATATAGGGTATACATGTGCCATCATGCAAAACATATTTCCATATTAATTGTTTTGAAAGAAAACACAGATAAAACACAAAAAAATAAAATGAAAATAGTATGCTTCAATCTGTATTTGGATTCCACTGGTTCTTTCTCTGGAGGTTGGTAGCATTTTTCATCATGAGGCCTTTAGAACTGTCTTGGATCATCGCGTTGCTGAGAATAGCTAAGTCATTCATAAGTAACCATCATATAATGTTGCTGTTACTGTATATAATGTTCCGATTCTGCTCACTTCACTTTTTATCAGTTCATTTAAGTCTTTCCAGGTTTTCTGAAATCATCCTGCTTGTCATATCTTATTGAACAATAGTATTCCATCACAATCATATGCCACAACTTGTCCAGTCTTTCTCAAAATGATGGACATTACTACTTTCATTTCCACTTAATTGCTACCACAAAAAAGCTACTAGAAATATTGTCGTACAAATTTGTAGAAATACAAGTCATTCCCCAATTGAGAAATGGTCAAAGGATATGAACAGGCAGTTTTCAGAGGAAGAAATTAAAGATATCTATAGGCATATGAAAAAATGCTCAAAATCACTATTGATTAGAGAAATGCAAATCAAAACAACTTGCCTTTCAGATTGACTAACATGACAAAACAGAAAAATGGGTAATACTGGAGAGTTTGCCTTAATCTACATTCAGACTCCATAATTCTTTCTCTGTATGTTCATAGCTTTTTCCAGCATGCTTTTTTTCCTTCTTTTTTGGTTTCATTTCTCCTCTCTCATGATTCATTCCATTGGTTATAATTCTTCTTTACAACTGGACTATTATGTAAATAAGTTCAGTGTGAAGGTAAATGTAGAACCTACATTGGATTACATGCCATCTGGGGGGTGAATGGGGGAGGAGAGGGAATGAGAGAAAATTTGGAAGCCCCAAACCTATGGAACTGAATGTTGTAAACTAAAAATTAAAAAAAAAATTAAAAAAAGAAAGAAATACTGTTGTACAAATAGGTCTTCTCTCTACCCTGCTCCCTGACATTTTTATTTCTCTGTGATACAGACTTAGTAGTAGTATTGCTGAGCCAAATGGTATGCACAGTTTTATAGCCCTTTAGGCATAGTTCCAAATTGCTCTACAGAACAGTTGAATCAATTCACAATTCCACCAACAGCGCATTAATGTCCCAAATGGAGGAAATGTGAGACATTAAATAAATAAATAATTCTAATTTTTTTTCACAGTTATGTTTACTATGTATTTCCCTCTATCCTATTCTCCCCTACTCCCTTTCTTTCCTTTCATCCTGTCCATTCTCAAACGTGTTTTGCTTCTGACTTTTACATGCCCCAATCTGCCCTCCCTTCTATTAGCCCCATCTCGTTCTCTTTTCCCCTTCTCCTTCTACTTTCCTATAGGGTAAAATGGATTTCTATTTTCTATCCCCAACTGAGTATGTATGTTATTCCCTCCCTGAGCCAATTCCAATGAGAGTAAGGTTCATGTGCTCCCCTCCCCCACCTCTCCCATCTTCCTCTACACTGTAAAAGCTCTTTTGCGCTTCTTTTATGTGAGATAATTTACCCTTTTTCTACCTCTCCCTTTTCTCTTCCCCCAGCATATCACTGTTTCTCATCCTTTAATTCAATTTAATTTTTAGATAATGATCCTACTTCATACTTGTGCCCTCTATGTATTCTGCTTTATTTAATTGAATGCCCATTCCCCACCCCCCCACCTCAAAGGATTATATTCAGTTGTGCTGGGTAGGTGATTCTTGATTGTAATCCTAGCTCTTTTGCCCTCCACATTATTATATTCCAAGGCCTCAGATCCTTAATGTAGAAACTGCTAAATCCTGTTCTATTTTGACTATGTCTCCACAATATTAGAATTGTTTTTTTTTTTGGCTGCTTGCAATATTTTCTCCCTAACCTGGGAACTCTGGAATTTGGCTATAATATTCCTAAGAGTGTTCATTTTGGGTCTTTTTCAGGAGGTAAGTGGTAGATTCTTCACATGTCTGTTTTACCCTCTGGTTCTAGAATATTGGGGCATTTTCCTTGATAATTTCTTGAAAGAAGATATCTAGGCTCTTCAAATAGTTCAATAATTCTTAAATGATCTTTTCTGAATCTATTTTCCAGGTTAGTTGTTTTTCCAATGAGATATTTCACTTTTTATTTTATTTTTCATTCCTTTGATTTTGTTCATTTCTTGATGCAAAATAAAGTCATTAGCTTCCACTTGCCCAATTCTAATTTTTTTTAATTTAAATTTATTTATTTAACATATTTAGTTTTCAGCATTGATTTTCATAAGAGTTTCAATTACAAATTTTCTCCCCATTTCTACCCTCCCCCCCCACTCCAAGATGGTGTATATTCTGGTTGTCCCGTTCCCCAGTCAGCCCTCCCTTCTGTCACCCCACTCCCCTCCCATCCCCTTTTCCCTTCCTTTCTTGCAGGGAAAGATAAATTTCTACGCCCCATTGCCTGTGTATCTTATTTTCTAGTTGCATGCAAAAACTTTTTTTTTGTTTTTGAACATCTGTTTTTAAAACTTTGAGTTCCAAATTCTCTCCCCTCTTCACTTCTCACCCACCCTCCCTAAGAAGTCAAGCAATTCAACATAGGCCACATGTGTATCATTATGTATAACCCTTCCAAAATACTCATGTTGTGAAAGACTATATTTTGCTCCTTCCCAACCCATCCCCCTTTATTGAATTTTCTCCCTTGACCCTGTCCCCTTTCAAAAGTGTTTGTTTTTGATTACCTCCGCCCCCAGCTGCCCTCCCCTCCATCATTCCCCCCCTTTTTTATCTTCCTCCCTCTTCTTTCCCGTGGGGTAAGATACCCAATTGGGTATGTATGGTATTCCCTCCTCAGGCCAAATCTGATGAAAGCAAGATTCACTCATTCCCCCCTCACCTGCCCTCTCCCCTCCTCCCACAGAACTGCTTCCTCTTGCCACCTTTATGCTAGATAATCCACCCCATTCTCTCTCTCCCTATTTCCCTCTCTCAGTATGTTCCTCTCTCATCCCTTAATTTGATTTTATTTCTTTTAGATATCTTCCCTTCATCTTCAACTCACCCTGTGTCTGCTCTCGCTCTCTCTCTCCCCCTCCCTCTATCTCTCTCCCTTCCTCTCCTTCTTCCCCTCCACCTCCCTCTCTCCTCCCTCCCTCCTTCTCCCCTCCCTCGCTCCTTCTCATCTCCCTCCTTTTCTCCTCCCTCCCCTCCTCTAGGTCCTCAGCGTGGACCTTTGACTGAATCCAAACTTCCCAGAACAAATTCCCTTAATAAAAAGATTTGGCTCAGTCCAAAGATTACACCTAAGGAACTAGAAAGCTCTTTCTAGGAATTTTTCTTGGCCTTGTGTCCAGTCTTCATTTTTGAGGGTTTCTTCTAGATGTTTTCAAGTTTTTGTC
Organism: Trichosurus vulpecula; assembly: GCF_011100635.1. Classification (NCBI taxonomy): domain Eukaryota; kingdom Metazoa; phylum Chordata; class Mammalia; order Diprotodontia; family Phalangeridae; genus Trichosurus; species Trichosurus vulpecula. The sequence continues at coordinate 143,949,790 of NC_050577.1, read as the reverse complement.
TTCTTCTATGCTTGTGTTTTTCACTTCCCTGTCACCATAGTAGTTCTTTATAGTCAAGTTCCTTTTTAATTTGCTCAATCTTCCAGGCTACTTCTTTGCTTTGGACTTTATGTTAGTGTTGGACTCTGCTCACTTCTGCAGGAAGTGTCTGGCTTGAACTTTTGTTTATGTTCTTCTACTCTTTTTACAACTCAGTCTGGGGCCTACAAGTTTTTAGTGTTTCCAAGGTGGTGTGATCTAAGGAGAGGGGTTTTTTCTGTTCCTTCCTGGTATGAATTCTGTAAGTTCCTGACCCAAATTTAGATCTTTGCAGTAGACTACTACTGAACTCAGTTACTGTTAACCCACTGGGAAGTTTTTTAGAGTGACAACTCCTTTGGTCTTGGTTTCCTGCGTTGGTTATTCCACTGCAGACTTATGTGTAGGGCTAGAGGTTAGAACTGATTCCCCACTTTCCTCATGTGCCTCAGAATCACACAGATAAGTTTTTGGAACTTTTTCCTTGCTCTGTACATAGCTAGGACCTCTCTTGCTCCTGAGCATTCCTTTCCACCCTGGTCCTATAACCCAGAACTGAGTAATGAGTGACAGAACTGCTATCTGGCAGCTGTTCCTAAGTGTTAAATTTTGCTTCCCAGTTCTGGTTCACACAGTGCCCTGGGATCTCTTTCTGCCCTTGTGCTTCTAGCCCTGATGTTCAGTCTTAGTGCCCTCACCATCACTGGGCACTTCAATCATCCCCACCCCTGCTGCTGCTGTCTTTGCTGCCTCCACTGTGGCTGAACTGTGCTACTAGCCAGCCTCTGCTCTAGTGTCTGCCTAGCATCCAAAACTGCCCTTGGTTAGTGAAAAAATGACTAACTGTAACCTTTTATTGACTTTACTGATGATAGTTAAGTCTGGTGTATTTGCCAGGTTGCTTCTTGTCACTTGGGAAAAGCCATTACATTGTCTCTTTCTAAATGTAAAGTTCAGTGTATTCATTCAACACCTATTCACTTTGTGACATGGCCAAAAGTCTTTACAAAAACTTATCCATAAAGACTACCTCCTGGAGAGCTAGGCACATGGATTGAACTAGCAGGGTTAGGATAGGTTAGAAACCATCAAATCAGAATAAAATATTAATTTAAAGTATGTATATTATATACATATGAAAGTTGTATTTTCTCTTCATTATGTCTTATGAAATAATGAGTTAGCCCTAGAGTCACTAGCTCATTTTTGTTGACTCCCTATTAATAATGTTTGATTAACCCCCACCACACCCTCATCATTCTCTTAATTGTTTTTTTTAACTTGTTGGTTTAAGCATAAAGTTGATGAATTAAGTTCTTTCCTAAGACCCTGTGTTCTAAGTCTATCTCTTTCAAAAAGAAAGGCATTTAAGCAAAAAAATTAATAAATATATTAATGATTCCTTGACAAACAAATAACTATGTAGCTGAAATATGTAAAATGTTGAAAAATTAACTATTAGGGTCCTTTTTATAACTCCATAAAAAGGAATGCCTTCCCCCCGCCCCCCATGATGTCCATGGGACAGTGTAATGACAGGTTGAAAACAAAAGAGCTCAGCATAATCTGAGCTCATCAAGTTGTTCAGGGCATCCTCTTGAGTGCTCCCTTTCACAAATGATTTATGTAGATTTAAAGAAACAGTATCTTGTTATTCAATAGGAAAGTATTTATTAACTGCCTACTATATGTTTGGCATTGTCTTCAGTGCTGGGGACAAAATGAAAAGCACAAATACTCTCAGTTTTCAAGGAGCTCACATTCTAATAGTGCAGTAAAACAGGAAAAACCTAATTACTTAGAAGATACATAGTAATAAATGGTAAAGGATATGAACTGGCAATTTTCAGATGAAGAAATTAAAGCTATTTATAGTCATATAAAATGCTCTAAATCACTATTCATTAGAGAAATGCAAATTAAAACAACTCTGAGGTACCACCTCCCTCCTATCATATTGGCTAATATAACAAAAAAGGAAAGCGATGAATGTTGGAGAAGGTGTGGGAAAATTAGTGCGCTAATGTATTATTGGTGGAATTGTGAACTGATCCGGTCATTCTGCAGTACAATTTGGAAGTATGCCCTAAGGGCTATTAAACTGTATATACCCTTAGATCCAGCAGTACCACTACTAGGTCTGTATCCCAAAGAGCTCACAAAAAAGGGTAAAGGACCCATATGTACAAAAATACTTATACTAGTTCTTTTTGCGGTGGTAAAGAGTTGGAATCTGTGGGGAAGCTCATCAATTGGGGATTGGCTGAACAAGTTGTTGTGTATGAATGTAATGGAATACAATTGTTCTATAAGAAATGATGTGCAACCCAGTAAAACTGAGTATCATGCTCCAAGGCAAAATATGGATTTTCAATAAAATAGAGGGCTTTCAAGCTTTCTCAGTGGAAAGACCAGAGCTGAATAGAAAATTTGACTTTCAAACACAAGAATCAAAAGAAGCATGAAAAGGTAAACAAGAAAGAGAAGTCATAAGGGACTTACTAAAGTTGAACTGTTTTGTTTACATTCCTACATGGAAAGATGATGTGTGTAATTCAGTATTACGGTAGCTGGAGAGAATATGCATATATGTGTGTGTGTGTGTGTGTGTGTGTGTGTGTGTGTGTGTATGTGTGTGTATAGACAGAGGGCACAGGGTAAGTTGAATATGAAGGCATGATATCTAAAAAAATAAAATTAAATTAAAGGATGAGAGAGGAATATATTGAGAGAGGGCAAAAGGGAGAGATAGAATGGTATAAATTATCTCACATAAAAGTAGCAAGAAAAAGAAGTTCTGTTGGAAGGGAAGAGGGGGCAGGTGAGGGGGAACAAATGAATCTTGCTCTCATTGGATTTGACTTGAGGAGGGAACAACATACACACTCAATTGGGTATCTTACCCCACAGGAAAGAAGGAGGAAGGGAATGAAAAGGGGGGACAATAGAAAGGAGGGCAGATAGGGGGAGGAGGTAATTAAAAGCAAACACATTCGAAAAGGGACAGGGTCAAGGGAGAAATTTGAATAAAGGGGGACAGGATAGGAGGGAGCAAAATATTGTTAGTCTTTCACAACATGAGTATTGCGGAAGGGTTTTGCATAATGATACCCATGTGGCCTATGTTGAATTGCTTGCCTTCTTAGGGAGGGTGGGTGGAGAGGGAGGAAGGGAGAGAATTTGGAGCTCAAAGTTTTAAAAGCATGTGTTAAAAAAAAGTTGTTTTTTGCATGCAACTGGGAAATAAGATATACAGGCAAAGGGGCATAGAAATCTATCTTGCCCTACAAGAAAGTAAGGGAAAAGGGGATGGGGGGTGGGGAGTGGGGTGACAGAAGGGAGGGCTGACTGGGGAATGGGGCAATCAGAATATATGCCATCTTGGAATGGGGGGGGAGGGTAGAAATGGGGAGAAAATTTGTAATTCAAAATCTTGTGGAAATCAATGCTGAAAACTAAAAATATTAAATAAATAATAAGATATAAATAAAAAAAAAGAAATCATGAGCAGGTGGGTTTCAGAAACACATTTGGAAAAACTTACATGAACTCAAACTGAGTGAAGTGAGCAGAACCAGGAAAACATTGTACACAATAACAGCAACATTGTGTGATGACCACCTTTGAAAAACTTAGCTCTTCTCAGCAATACAACCCAAAAAGTCACATGAAGGAAAATTCAGAGAAAGAACTACGGAGTCTAAGTGCAGATTGAAGCATAGGATTTTCTCTTTTTTTGTTGTTTTTCTTTCTTGTGGTTTTTCCCTTTTATTATGATTTCTCTTTCACAAGATGACTAATATGGAAATATGTTTAATATGATCATACATGTATAGCCTATATCACATTGCCTGCCATCTTGAGGAAGGGTGAGGAGAGGGAAAAAATATTTCGAACTTAAAATCTTATAAAAGTGAATGTTGAAAACAAAAAATTAGTAACAAAGAAAGGTTATCATCATTATTGTCATTACCAGGAAATATGTCTTACAATTGAAAAATAAATTAATTAAAAATTAAAATTAAAAAGAAGATGCATAGACAGTAGATGAAAGATAGTATCAGACGGAAGGAAGTAGCAGCTAAGGAGAAATGGTCAGTACTCCTGTAGAAGGTAGAATTTGAGCTATGCCTTGAATGAAGCCATGGAGAAGAGTTAAATAAGAATCAGAGATAAGAACAGAAAAGTATTATCAGTCTAGTGACAACCAGGGAAAAGGTCCCTAGACAGGAGTATAGTGTTCAAGGAACCACCTGAAGGACAGTGTAGCCAGATGATGGTGGCCCTGAGGAAAGCCAAAGTATAAGAAGACTTAAAAGGTAGGAATGAGACATAATAGAGAGCCATTGGAGTTTTAATTAATCAATAAGCATTTATTACATGTCTGCAATGTACCACATACAGTGTTAAGTTTGGGAAAAATAAAGACAATGAAATAACTTTATGAGTGCTTAGGGAAAAAAATGAGACATCTACCTGGCTCAATATCATAGATTAGACCTCGTTTAGTTTCAGAATACTCGATCAATGAGATACTGACTGGATTGCTTCTTATTAAAGAAAGTTCATTAAATAAAGGTAAGAAAAATAAACTCTGACCACTCCATTCAGTTGGCTATTTGGACTCAATGTAAGTTTCTGGAAGGAAAACATCTTTAAAATGTGCCAACCAAAGAGATCTCGGTGACAGCAATTGTAAACGTTACTGAATGATGAAAAAAAAAAAGTTTGTTTGCAAATTAAACTGATGACAGTTAAAAAAAAAGAAATCAGAATGTCCTCCTTTGACAGCCTTGACTTACTCAAAAGCCAATGTAAATTGGTTATGAATGTCAGTGATACATTAATGAAGATTAACAATAGAGCCCAGAGGATCTTGAGTAACTGAACTGGAAACTGGAGAATGATTGATGTAGCAGTGGTAACAAAAGCCCTACTGAGAAATACTATCTCTCAATGTTATTATGTAGAGTGATAAAGGCAGTGAACCAGATATGGAGCCCCAGAGTCTCTGTGCCAGTGGAATCAGGCTGATATGAAGCAGATTTTTGTTTTTGGACATGTCCTATGATCCAGTCCAGATGATATCCCCAAAGGGACCTTCCTAATTTAAAAATGAGATCCTTTCTGTATAACATGAGTGACCAGACCCAGTTATGAATTTGGAGTACATTTTGGGGCTGGAAGGGGGCAATTTCTATTAAGTAATCAGTGCACTTTTAAATTCAGTGTACGCGGGAATTCAGAACAGCAAACAACTGATACCTAAGAGAAAATTTGTCAGATTTATCAAACACTATCAGTACATTCTGTTTCAACCTTGAGCATAAACTAAGTCATAATACATATATGTAAATAGTGTTAGGCCCACCTTTTTTCCTTAATCTTGTAATAACATGTCTCATGTATGTGTACCCCTGCCACAAAATACTCTCATCAGTGAGCACCTGAAAATCAGTAGTCACCTGGAATGGAGTGGCAAGGTCATTTGTTATAAATGCTAGTTCAGTTTTGCATTTTTACCTAGTATTACAAAATTACGCTAAATAGTGTCTCACCCCCCATTTTATTCAGTTCCTAACTTAAATCACTTTTTCTGAGGGAAGTGAGCACATGGATAATGATAACATTGACTTAATAGGCCACAAAATGCATAAAAATTAATGGAATGAAAGTTTGTTACAATGTATCTTTGTATTACACAGATTCATATCGTTGGTCAAAGTGTATCTTAAGATACATTAAAGAGCATGCAATAAAACATCTGACCTAATGTAATTAGCTTACATAACTTAAGTCAAAATGCAACAAACAATATTAGTACTTTACTGTCAAAGTTAAAGCATAGTCTTCTTTTGTCAAAAGTCTGCTACTACAAAAGTGGAATGTGATATACACTAAATTGCTATCGGGTTATTAGATAAGCTTGTTTAAATTTTTTCAAGAAATGTGCTTTGCAGAAGGCATTTGTTTGGGTACTTGTTGGGAAGTGTCAGTTGTATCAAAAAATATGGATGAGTTTAAAATATGTGTGTGAGCGTGTGTGTATGTGTGTATATATATGTATATATACACATATACATGTGTATATATACTCATATGTATGTGTGTATATATATGTGTGTGTGTATACATACATACATATATATATATATATATATGTATATGTATATAGCCTCTCCCAACAGAGAGAGAGAGACAGAGAGAGAAAGAGAGAGAGACAGACGGAGAGGACAAATGATGCCCATGGTTAAATTTGTCAAAAGTTTCATCTCTGCTAGTACATTGTATATTTTAACACTGAGGCTAAAAATCAAACAAGAAAGCAATAATGAGGTTTTTCTTCCCTTAAACTTGTTAAAATATATCTTCTTTACAAGCCTGCCCATATACCCAAACACATTAACAGGGTGAGTACATGAAGGAGACATTTTGTAACAATTTTAAAGAAAGAAAATGCATGGTTAATATTGTTTAAATATATATTGTATATATTCATGCTTAATTTTTAGACAATTTAAAACAAAAAAAATACAACTTTGGGACAAGTTTTCCTATAGGTATCTTTCATCTGCTGGTATACATGGCAGGGTATACTAGTTTAAAACAAATCTGATTTCTCTGAGATCTAGATATAGTTCAATCAATCAATAAATAAACATTTATTGAGTACCTCCTTTGTGCCAGGCACTGTTCGAAGCTCTGAGGATACAAAGAGGCAAAAAGACAGTCCTTGTCCTCAAGGAACTATCTGATGGGGGAGACAATATACAAACAAATATATACAAAGTAAAACTATAAACAGGAAAAATAGAAGATAATTAAAAGAGGGAAAGAACTGGAATAAAGAAAGGTTAGGGGAGGCTTCCTGTACAATGTAGGATTTTGGTTGGGTCTTAAAGGAAGCCAGAGAGGTCAGTTTTCAGAGTGGGAGAGAGAACATTCTAGGCATTGGAGAAAGCCAGAGACAATGACTGGAACCAAAAAATGAAGTGTCTTCTTTATTGGAAGAGCCAGGAGGCCACTGTCATTGGAATATTTGAAATGAATTAAGATATAAGACTAGAAAAGTAGGAGAGGAATAAGTTATGCAGGGCTTTCAGCATCAAACACAGGATTTGATATTATCTTCCAGAGGCAATAGGAAGGCACTTAAGTTTATGGAGTTGGTGAGGTGGGGTGGAGGAGAGTTTGACACGAATGGACTTGCATTTTAGGAAAATCACTTTAGTGGCTGAGTGGAAAATAAATTGGAGTGGGGAGAGACTTGAGGCAGGCAGCCCTACTAGCAAGCTCATGCAATAATAAAGGCATGAGATGATGAAGGCCTGAACTAGGGTGGTGGCTGTGTGAAAAGAGAGAAGGGGGTATATGGGTGTTATTTTGCAAAGGTGAAATCAACAGGCCTTGGCAACAGCTTGGATGGGGGTATTTCATGAGAAGTAGTGAGGAATCTATGATGACTCCTAGGTTGTGATCCTGAGGGACTGGGAGAACAGTATTGCTCTCTACAATAATAAGAAAGGTAAGGGTAGGGGAGGGTTTAGGGGGCAAGATGATGAATTCTGTTTTGGACATATTGAGTTTCAGATATATATTGGACATCCAGCATAAGATGTCTGGAAGGCAGTTGGACATATGAGATTGTGGTCAGCAGAGAGATTGGGGCAGGAAAAGTTGATTTGAGAATCATCAGAATAGATATGGTAATTACGTTCATGGTAACTGATGAGATAACCAAGTGAAGTAGTATAGAGGAAGAACAGGAGAAGACTCAGGACAGAACCCTGAGGGAGACCTAGACCCCTAAGGTTAGAGGGTGTGATCTGGAGAAGGATCCAGCAAAGGAGACAAGGTAAGAGGCAAACCAGGAGATAGTAGTTTCCTGAGAAACTAGAGATAAGAGATACCTAGGTGGAGAAAGTGATCAACAGCATCACAGGGTGCAGAGAGGCCCAGGAAAATATAGAGAAAAGGCCATTGGATTTGGCAATTAGGAGATAATTAATAACTTTGGTGGAATGATAGGTCAGAAGCTGTATTGTAAGAGTTTAAGAAGAGAATGGCAGGGGAGAAAGTGGAAGAACCTGTTACAGATGATCTTTTAATTTGTTTTTTGTTTCAATGAAATTTTCTTTTTCACATCAGACACATCATTCATTAAACACTTAGCATAGCACATAACATAAATACTCTCCCCATTCCCCCAGTGTTGCATTATCTAGCAAAAATTCAATTTAAGAAGGTAAAATGGACAATTTTGATTACATAAAATTAAAGCTTTGGCACAACCAATGCATATAAAATGAGAAAAAAAAAACAACAACTGGGAAATCTTTGCATCAAGTTTCTCTGGTAAAGGCCTCATCTCTAAAACACATAAGGAGTTGATTCAACTTACTAAGACCAAGAACTATGAAAGAATAAGAAAAGTTGGTTTTCAAAGAAATGAAAGCTATCAATACAAACATGAAAGAAAACTCCAAATCACCAAAAGTTAGAGAATGCAAATTATAGAAACTGAGATTTTATCCACATACATCAGATTGGAAAAGTTGACAAAAAAGAAAAAAGACAAATGCTGCAGGGACTGTGTAATGAACAGTTGGTATAACTGTGAACTAGTCCTGCCATTGTGGAAAACAATTTGGGATTACATGAAAAAAGTTATTGAACTGGGCATATCCTTTGACCCAGCAACACTAACACTAAGACTATGCCCTCAACAAGATTTTAAAAGAGAAAATGACCAATATGAATAAAAACATTCATAACAACTCTTTTGTGGGAGCAAAGAACCAGAAAGTAAAGGGATACCCATCACTCAGGGAATGGCTGACAAATTGTGCTTATATAAATGTCATGGAATACCAGTGTGCTACAAGAAATGATGAAGGAGATGTTTTCAGAGAAACATGGGAAGATCCACATGTGCCAATGCAAAATAACATGAGCAGAAAGAAAGTGGCTCAGTGATGCACTGGGTTTGTTAGCTAACACTAAGTATGCCTGGCTTAACCACTAGAATGTTGGCCACCATGGTCCTCTAAAAGAAGCCAATAAAGGAGTTGGCAGAGATGATTTCATCATGTAGCCAAAGGCAAAATGAAACATTTTATGGGACATTTGGACATCTTGCCTTGAAGTGCTCATGATAAGCATAAATAAGTAGATTAACATTTCAATAATTGCAGCTTATGTTGCAACATTTTTGCAGAAGATGAGGAGGTCAAGAAATGCTCTAATGACTGTGGAAAAAATTCTCCAGACTAAATCAATATATACCTTTATTTTCCGTTACTTCAATGCAAAGGTTGGTATAGGAGAAAATAGTTAAGCTTAGGTTGGAAAATATGGTACAGGATCAATAAATGAAAGAGATGAAAGCATTGTTAACTACTCAGAAGATTCACTCTTATACCTTATGAAAGCTTTCTTTAAGAAAAGAGTCGATTGAAAGGCCAAAGAAGTACGGGGCACAAAATTGAAATTCACTAAATCTTAACAGATATGAAATGGCTAGTTACCTAACAAAGCAGCTGTTTAAGCGACTATCTGCGTGCTGTCAGGTCCTCAATTGGTTAGAGCAAAGGTAAAATCGATGCCAAATTAGAAGAAAGGATAAAGATGAGAAGATACTGTGTGCTACAACCCAATCTGTTTAAATAAACTATCCATTCAGAAAAATGGAATATAACTTTAAAAAAGAAAAAAAAAACATTATGGAGAAAGAAGGGATAAAATTGAAATAACTCATAACATTTCTACAGTGATTGAGAGTTTACAAAATGGCTTTCCTCACATTAGTGGTAGGCTTTACTATTGTCTCCATTTTTCAAATCAGGAAACTGAGGCACAAGGTAGGTAAATGTCTTGCACAGATCTCATAATTATTAGCGATGAGATTTGAACCAAGATTTTTTTTATTCCAAGTTCTATGTTTTCCCATTATACTTGGCTCCCTTACAAGATTACAAGCAACCTTGTCTCATAAAACAACTGAAAAGCAGCCTAGGGAACAACATGCCTGAAGAAAACTTGATATACGAACCACCCAAAGCATGTCATCACAAAGACAGTTGTAGATGAATTAAAAAGCACAACAAGTAGCCATGAAATAGATCAAATCTGTCATTGGGTATCCTGTTTTCAACTGGTGTCCTTGCAATATCAAGAGACAGTGAAGAAGACCCTAAAATATTAAGAGGCCATAGACAAAAATCACACAAGATAAACAGGCACAAATGCATCGTAATTTTCATCATTGGAGGGAATTTCTACCCTAATTAAATCATGTATCCAGTTATGTGTTTCTCCGTTCACTTGGTGATGCTATATGGCTTTGCAATTATGGAATGTTGCCATCTCTGAAAAATGAAAATTGTAATAAAAGGCAATGAAGAAATACATACTGGGTGTAAGTAATCAGAAGCATATTATCAATGATAATTCATGCAAGAAGTTGCATAAAATATATCAAACAGAAAATGTATGATTGGAAAAGGAGATAGGTCAGTCATATGAGAGAAGAAGATAACCAACAAGGAAAATGGATGCTGTACTGATATCCGTGAGTTGTGAAAAATCTAGAGGAAAGCCTCAAGCATCAATGGTTATATCCTCTATTAGGGTGTATTTGAGGAATTAGAAAAAAAATTGCACAGCATGAAAATGCAGGGATATATCTGATTTACCCTATCTGTATAAGATGCATCATATCAATGAAATTGACTTTATCTATTATGTCTTTATGTATCTCATTATTTGCATGTTGCCTCCCTTATCAGAATCTTTTCCCTATCAGAAACTTTTTTTGCCTATATTTGCATAGCCTTCACTTAGCTCAATGTCTGGCACAGAATAAGGCCTAATAAAGGCTTGTCAACTGACTGTTGACTAAGAACATGCATTTATTGAAATATGGAATACAATCTATTGAAGTGAAGATTTCTTCTTGGTTCTGTGCTAGATATCTGTTGTGCTGGATAGTAAAAGGAAAACATATAAGAAAGCATAGTTAGGGTAAATAAAAAGACGCATGGATCCATGTCATAGGTGGCTCAGCTTTATCCACTTTAAAGATACTTCAGTTCTTCCCTTGTAACTTTGTTTCAGCAACTAGACAAGGTCCTAACTTCATTGCCTTATATCTGAGTCCTTGACCCACTTCTTACAACTTACAAGAAAGCAAGCATAATATGTTCCATACTTAGGGCAAATAAAAAGACCCATGAATCTATGCCATAGGTGGCTCAGCTTTATCCACTTTAAAGATACTTCAGTTTTTCCCTTGTAACTTTGTTCCAGCTACTAGACAAGGTCCTGACTTGTTTCTTTATATCTGAGTCCTTGACCCACTTCTCACAATTTAAGAAGTGGTCTTCAATAGTTCTTGTCAACAGAAATTCCATCCTTTGTAGCCAACTTGGCATTTAGCCTCATAGGACATAGGTAGTCTGGTCCTTAGATAATAGACATGCAAGTAATCCAAGGACTGATATCTGAAACCCTGATGACTTGGATACTTGGCCTCTATGTTACTTTATTCTGAATTGCTAGTTCCTCCAGAACCTTTATTTTGAGGAAAATGCCCAGATCAGTCATGTGTTCAATTCTCTCCAGGATCCAACCCTTAGTCTTTGATTTTTTGAAATTTCACCTAAATGGGCTCCCTTTGCCCTGCTTTTACCCTTTTTATAGATGTTGTCTTCCCCCGTTATGAGATAAGCTCCTTGAGGGCAAGACTATCTTTATCTTTGCTTAGATTTGTATTCACAGGACCAAGCATGGTGCTTGGCACATAGTAGTAGTTTAATAAATGCTTATTGACTTTACTTTGGGATTTGTCAGATCATCATTTCTGCTTGTAGAGACTTGAAAAACAACATGAAACTCTGAGGTACCGTAAGATATGAAATATAAACACCCCTGAAATTTAAAAGACAATGGATTGGTTATACACACACACACACACACACACACATACATATGTAATATACATCTGCATATATATGGATATATTCATAAATATATAATATGAATTTAGTGATAACTGATTTTCACTCATACTAGGTGTTTTGAAGGTTAGGCATAATCACAAGAATTGTAAAAGTCTTTGGAAAAGGAATCTTTGAGTTCTTGCGGGGTGGAGCCAAGATGGCGGCTGGAAAGCAGGGACTAGCGTGAGCTCCCCGCCAAGTCCCTCCAAAAACCTATAAAAATGGCTCTGAACGAATTCTAGAACTGCAGAACCCACAAAACAGCAGAGGGAAGCAGGACTTCAGCCCAGGACAGCCTGGATGGTCTCTGGGTGAGGGCTAATCCACACAGAGCTGGGAGCAGAGCAGAGCGGAGCAGAGCCCAGCATGAGCAATGAGTGTGCCTTAGTGCCCTGAATCAGTGAGCTGCAGCAGTTACCAGACTTCTCAACCCACAAACACGAAAGACAAAAGAGAAGGTTAGTGGGAAAAGCTGCGGGAGTGGAAGGAGTTCACCTTTCAGCTATCGCCCTGGGGGCAGCAGAGGTGGGGCAGCTACAGAACTACAGCTATAGTTGCTTCTGGCCCCAGGCCCACCTGGTGGGAGGAATTAAGTGGCAGATCAGAGCAGGAGTGAAGAGCCTGCTGAAGATCTAAGTACAGTCCAGGTTGGGGGCTCTTGGGGAAGAAGGAGTGCTGGTGCGGCAGAGCTGGCACATCCCCCCAAGCTTGGAACATAGTTCTCTAAACTCTACAAGCAGTCATACCCCACTGAAAAACTTAAGGGTCAAGTTAGTTGGCTGGGAATATGGCCAGGCAGCGAAAACGCACCGAGATTCAGTCTCAGACTTTGGATTCTTTCTTTGGTGACAAAGAAGACCAAAACATACAGCCTGAAGAAGTCAACAAAGTCAAAGAGCCTACAACAAAAGCCCCCAAGAAAAATATGAACTGGTCCCAGGCCATGGAAGAGCTCAAAAATGATTTGGAAAAGCAAGTTAGAGAAGTAGAGGAAAAATTGGGAACAGAAATGAGAAGGATGCAAGAAAACCACGAAAAACAAGTCAATGACTTGCTAAAGGAGACCCAAAAAATACTGAAAAATATACTGAAGAAAAAAACACCTTAAAAAATAGACTAACTCAAATGGCAAAAGAGCTCCAAAAAGCCAGTGAGGAGAAGAATGCCTTGAAAGGCAGAATTACTCAAATGGAAAAGGAGGTCCAAAAGACCACTGAAGAAAATACTACCTTAAAAATTAGACTGGAGCAAGTGGAAGCTAGTGACTTGATGAGAAATCAAGATATTATAAAACAGAACCAAAGGAATGAAAAAATGGAAGACAATGTGAAATATCTCATTGGAAAAACCACTGACCTGGAAAAAAGATCCAGGAGGGAGAATATAAAAATTATTGGACTACCTGAAAGCCATGATCAACAAAAAAGCCTAGATATCATCTTTCAAGAAATTATCAAGGAGAACTGCCCTGATATTCTAAAGCCACAGGGCAAAATAGAAATTGAAAGAATCCACAGATCGCCTCCTCAAATAGATCCCAAAAAGAAATCTCCTAGGAATATTGTCGCCAAATCCAGAGCTCCCAGATCAAGGAGAAAATACTGCAAGCAGCCAGAAAGAAACAATTTGAGTATTGTGGAAGCACAATCAGAATAATCCAAGATCTGGCAGTTTCTACATTAAGAGATCTAAGGGCTTGGAATACAATATTCCGGAGGTCAATGGAGCTAGGATTAAAACCAAGAATCACCTACCCAGCAAAACGGAGTATCATACTTCAAGGCAAAATATGGATTTTCAATAAAATAGAGGACCTTCTAGCTTTCTCAGTGAAAAGACCAGAGCTGAATAGAAAATTTGACTTTCAAACAGAAGAATCAAGAGAAGCATGGAAAGGTAATCAAGAAAAAGAACAAGAAAAAGAAATTGCAAGGAACTTACTAAAGTTCAACTGTTTTGTTGACATTCCTACATGGAAAGATGATGTGTATGATTCATGAGACCTCAGTATTAGGGTACCTGAAGGGAATATGCATGTGTATGTGTATATATATATATATGTGTGTGTGTGTGTGTGTGTGTGTGTGTGTGTGTATGTATAAGTGAATGTGTATGTACATATATATGTATGTATATATATGTGTATGTATGTGTGTGTGTGTGTATATATATATATATATATATATATATATACAGAGAGAGAGAGAGAGAGAGAGAGAGCGAGCGAGCACAGGGTGAGTTGAAGATGAAGGGAAGATATCTAAAAGAATAAAATCAAATTACCGGATGAGAGAGGAATATATTGAGAGAGGGAGATAGGGAGAGATAGAATGGGGTAAATTATCTCACATAAAAGTGGCAAGAAAAAGCAGTTCTGTAGGAAGAGAAGAGAGGGCAGGTGAGGGGGGAATGAATGAATCTTGCTCTCATCAGATTTGACCTGAGGAGGGAATACCATACATACTCAATTGGGTATCTTACCCTACAGGAAAGAAGAAGGAAGAAGATAAAAAGGGGGGGTGATAGAAGGGAGGGCAGATGGGGTGGAGGTAGTCAAAAACAAACACTTTCAAAAGGGGACAGGGTCAAGGGAGAAAATTCAATAAAGGGGGATAGGTTAGGAAGGAGCAAAATATAGTTAGTCTTTCACAACATGAGTATTGTGGAAGGGTTATACGTAATGATACACATGTGGCCTATGTTGAATTACTTGACTTCTTAGGGAGGGTGGGTGGGAAGGGAAGAGGGGAGAGAATTTGGAACTCAAAGTTTTAACAGTTTTGAATAGATGTTCAAAAACAAAAAAAAAGTTTTTGCATGCAACTAGAAAATAAGATACACAGGCAATGGGGCATAGAAATTTATCTTGCCCTACAAGAAAGGAAGGGAAAAGGGGATGGGAGGGGAGTGGGGTGACAGAAGGGAGGGCTGACTATGGAACAGGGCAACCAGAATATACACCATGTTGGAGTGGGGGGGAGGGTAGAAATGGGGAGAAAATTTGTAATTCAGGCTCTTGTGAAAATCAATGCTGAAAACTAAATATATTAAATAAAAAATTATCATAATGTTAAAAAAAAGAAAAAAGAAAAGGAATCTTTGATGTGGAACCCCTTTTCCCAAATTGGCCTCTAACTACTCTGTCAGCTTGATTCTTGAGAAAAGAAGGAAGCATTTTTTAAAAATTGTATTCTACTTGATATGTATCACTGGGGGGAGTTGCCACACTGATATTCGTCATCAAGTGTAAAACATCAGAGATTCTTCACTTCTTAAACTATATTTGTTCTTTGCCTCACTCATTCTTTAGGATCAGATTATTTAGTTTGTAATTAATTTTTAATCTGTTTTCATGACCCTTTGTTAAATATAATTTTGTTGCATTATGATTTGAAAATGATACCTTTAATATTTCTGCTTTTCTGCATTTGGTTGTGAGGTTTTTAGTGCTCTAATGTGAGTTTTTGTGTAGGTGCCATATATTGCTGAGAAAAAAAATATATTCCTTTGTATTCTGATTAAGTTTTACCAGAGGTCTATCATATATGAATTTTAAAAATTTTATTCATTTCCTTCAATTCTTCCTTTCTTATCTTTTGGTTATTTTTTGTCTAGGTTTGAAGGGGCCAACCTTATTATTATCTTTTAAAGTCATAGCTGCTAAATCTTGTGTGATCCTGACTCTGGCTCCATAATATTTGAGTTGTTTCTTTCTGACTCCCTGCAATATTTTCTTCTTGACCTGGAAGCACTGGAATTTGGCTATAATATTCCAGCAATTTTTCATTTTGGGATCTTTCAGGAAGTGATCAGTGGATTCTTTCAGTTTCTATTTTACCCTCTGGTTCTAGGATATCAGGAAATTTTCCTTAATAATTTCTTGAGAGATGACATCTAGGCTCTTATTTTAATTGTGGCTTTCAGGTAGTCCAATAACTCTTTAACTACCTCTCTGTGATTTATTTTCCAGGTCAATTGTTTTTCCAATAAGATATCTGATGGAATAATTCATTCTTTTGATTATTTTTCTTGATTTCTCATGGAGCTTCTACCTACCCAATTCTAATTTTTAAGGGATTATTTCTTCACTGAGCTTTTGTATGTCCCTTTTTATTTGGCCAGTTCTTTTTTAATGAATTCTTCTCTTCATTTGATTTTTGTGCTTATTTTTCACATTTGGCCTATCTTTTTTTTAAAGGTATGATTTCCTTTAGATTTTTTTTGTGTGCCTCCTTTACCTATCTGTTGACTCTTATATCACTTTCATTTCTTTCTCCCACTTTTCTTCTACCTCTCTTATTTGAGTTTCAAAATCCTTTTTGAGATTTCCCAGGGCCTGCGACCAATTCACATTCTTATTTGAGGCTTTGCTTGTAGCTGCTTTGGATCTCATTGTATTCTTATGAATTTGTATATTGATCTCTCTGTGGATAGGGTTTTTTATATTTGCTCATTTTTTACAGCCTTTTTCTTGATTTAAAATTTTCTTTTAAAGTTGGTCTCTGCTCCCAGGGTGGAGTGTATACTATCCCAAGCTTCAGGTTTTTTGTGCTCTTGTGTTCAGAGCTAGTTCTAGAGGTCTGTAAGTTTGAGTTTTTCCAAGATGGTATGATCTAAAAAAAGGTGTGGTCTGTACTATTGTGGTCTGTCCTGTGTTCTGTAAGCAACCACAAGCACTCTTTCCCACTCTGGAATTATGATCAGTGCCCCTGCTCCTGCTAGTCCTCCTCCTTATCCTGGGACTGTGAACCAGAACCACTTATGGCCAATGCAACAAAGCCTTGCACCTAGACACAGCAAAGTATTTCCTGTATTCTTCTAACCAGTTTTCTGGCCCCCTTATTGTTTGTGGGTTTGAGAGCTCAGGAATCTGCAGCTGCTAATAATGATTTACTCATCCTGAAGGCTTGATGCTTGTTTAGTTGGACATGGCCTGTGTCAGGGCTAGACTGCACTCCACTCTAGCCCCAGTGAGACAGAGCTTTTTTGCTGACTTAAGTTGTTTTGGGCTGTACAATTGTTTCCCTCCATCACTTTGTTGCTTCTGCTGCTCCAGAATTGATATCAAGACAAAATTTTAATGTTGTTTGTAGGGG
Source organism: Trichosurus vulpecula (assembly GCF_011100635.1). Lineage (NCBI taxonomy): Eukaryota > Metazoa > Chordata > Mammalia > Diprotodontia > Phalangeridae > Trichosurus > Trichosurus vulpecula. The sequence goes on along the minus strand of NC_050577.1, from coordinate 143,932,677 downwards.
AATTTGGGAGAGCTCAAGTGAGTCCCTGCCTTTACTCTGTCATTTTGATTCTGCCTTCACACTCCTTCAATTCTTTCAGGTCACTACAGATATTGATCTCAAAGCCTCATTCCAGCTCTCTCCCTGCTCCCATTGTTTGTTGTCCTTGATATCTTGTGGAATGAGAGTATTTTAGAATGAAATAGCTTTGAGGGAAATAATCCAATTTCTCATTGATAAAGAAACTGAGTCTTATAGAGGGTGAATTTTCCATTGTTAAATAGTAGGTCAGTGGCAGAGCCTGGCTTAGAACCCTGCTATCATCACTCTTAGCCTAGTGCTCTTTCTACTCTTCAAACTACATTTGTGAGTCATGCCAACTGATGAAAACATGAGGAAAATACTTAAATATGTGTTGTTATACAACATCATCTAGAGTTTGTAGAGAAGTCATAGTTTTACTAAGTTAGTATTGCAAGCCATTGTTCTGTGTTGAATTATGGTATAGTTTACCAATGACTTTTTCCTAGAGATCACAAAAACTCAAAGAAAAGGGAGCATGAGCATTAGTGAATCATAATTCTACTTTGTTTTAAAAAGTTAAAAGCCTAAAACAAACAAACAAAAAAGTATTGACTTGGTGTCATAAATCTTTTAAAATGCCATGGCAGGCAAGTTGGAAATTCTGCATTCAGATAATAACTTGAAATTATGTGGTACCTATTAAATAAAAATACCTCTAGTTGTTACATAAAATGTTTAATATAAAGGAGGGAAATTAAAGTGCTAAAAATCCAAAAATGAGTGGCTCATGCTGAAAGGCTAATATTCTGAAACACAGACTCTGCTTCAGGCAAACAAATTTAATTAAATAAACTGTATACTGTCAAAGATAAAGCTGCATTATTTATGCATTGATTATGATGCTTTGAATCTAGGAAAAAGGGATGAGTAAAACTTAGTATGACAACTTATGAAGAAAAGGGTAAACATTCTGGATGCTCAGGTCAAAGTTGTGTAAAGCCAAAGTTATTCATAGAAGCAATGAACGATTTCACTGAACTTTTCCATTCAATGGAAATAGAAAGTTAAAGTGGCTATATAAACTCACCAATATCTGTTCCATCTCAGTACTAGATGACTCAGTGAAAAAAGTATGATCCATGTAGCTGGGATGACCTGAAACATGCCAGCTGTGTGTGACCATGGGTAAAACATTGAAACTTTCAGTGCCCTGAGGCAATTTTAAAGGATTGCATGTTGCTTTTGAGTTGCTGATCTACATCACTGGAGAGAATGTCCACACTGGGAGGTATTGTGAATGATAAAATCATAGGTTCAGACTCTCTCTCCATCAATGAATAATAGTAGCTACAGTAGACAAACAGTCTTAAGGTCACTTGTAAATATGGAGGGGTTCTTTTTACAGGTGTAGAGCTTGAACCTTTATGGCCTCCAACAACTATTTCAGATAAGGCCCTTATCCTTAATTACCTGCAGAATATTTGAAACATGGCATCAAGATTATAGTCTCTGAACACAGTACTGAACAAATGGCCCACCAAATGATAAACCCTCCAAGGTTTTGCCTCATTATCCCAGCATATAAAGTACTTGAGCTCCTTAGCAACAGACTAGTGTGATTTCTTAGTTCTGCCCTTCATTCATTATAGGAAAAACACTTTGCAAGAGTGGGTCATGCTTTTTTTTTTAAAAAAGACTTTATAAGCAACAATAATATAAATGTACATTTTCCCCAAGGTATTTTCAAAGTAATCTACACAGACAACCTAATGAGGAGAGGAGAGGAGAAAAATCTCAGGCATTTTCAGCTTTTAGAAGACTCAACTTTTTGCACACATTTTTATGTTTACATTATAGGATACAAAATGTAGACCATGATGAATTTGCTTCCTGAAAATCACTTAATGTATAGCAAAGACTGAGTTTGAGTGTGTCCTTCCAACTCTCAATTCAGTGTACAGCTAGTCCACATAACTTTTAATATCTAACTGAGATTTATAATGTGGTAACTTCAATTTCCAATTCACCACATATATATTAGGCACTCATGGGCTGCAGACTGACAAACTGAGTGCTGTAGGAAATAGGAATAGGTAACATTTGCCCTCATGGAGTTGAAAATCTAGTTGGAGTCTATAGCTTTACATATCAAAAAGCACAAAATATCTTTGAGTGAAATGTTGTGTTCCTAAATCTTCTTTCCTTCTCCTTTCTTTATCCTCAGCTATATGTAAAAAAATTACTTAGACTAGGACCTCTGTCCTAGAAGCTCATAACATAATATGGGCACATTGGTATGGATGTATATATAGACAAGATACAGGGAAGAGAAGAGATAAGAGAAGGAATAAGATTTTATATTAAAATCTTATCAGATTCCACAGCAATCCTGTGAGGTGGGTACTGTTATTCTGTTATTCTCCTTTTACAGCTGAGGAAACTGAGGGAAGCAGAAGTTAAATGCCTTGCTCAGGGTCACATAACTAGTAAATGTCTGAGGCCAAATTTGAACCCAGAGCTCTCCCCACTATACTATCTAACTGCCTCCATATAGTGAATATTTAAAAATGTTAAACCCACATGTAAATGGAATCATGTTAATGTCTCATATTAATATAGAATAAGCTTATCTTAGTGGAAGTGAAACTTAGCTTTACTGTCATTCAACTGTAAGGGTGAAGGTATGTGCTTGGTAAACTTAGGAAGTACATTCTGCCCTTTGGCTTTCTAAATCAGAGGGATCCTGGGAAAAGTTATATGGTTTCAAAGGAATCTCTAGAGTTCTTTCTGAAGTGGTCTTATTTGGTTCGTAAATCCGGAGATGCCATAGGTCTATCTTCAAGCTAATCTGAAGAATTGAGGTAACTATACTGCTGATCTCTATATCTCGGAACCTTCTGAACTGAGAATTATCTAGTGCTTATCTAGATTGTTTCAAATTAGTTGGCTACTGGGGATGCTTCTCCTAGACAGGGGTGGGGAACCTGTGACCGTGAGGGCACATGTGGCCCTCTAGGTCCTCAAGTGCAGACCTTTGACTGAATCCAAACTTCACAGAACGAATCCTTTTATTAAGGCATTTATTTAGTAGATACTAGGACCTAGTATCTACCTTAGTCTGAGCGTGCTATCTTTGGGCCTTAATTAGATTATTTTGGGGAGTTGTTGATAGTGGTTGAGCATTTGACCAAGTGTGGCCATCTGAGTATTTTGTTTATGTTTCCCCTCAGCTTTACTCCATCCCCAGTTGTAACATATTTTCTTCGGGAAGAAGTGTAATAGAGAGCTAGCCTTAATGTTAGGAAGACCTGGGTTCAGGTTCTACTCATAAAATGCTAGCTGTGTGATCCTAGTCAAATCACTTAACCTCTCTTTTTTCCAGGTGACCCTCTAAGACTGAAAGTTGCAGAGCAGGTGCTGACCTGATTTGGTAGGGAGAGTTTGCTCACGGTTTTCTGTAAACCAATGGAATCACAGATTGAATCCATTTTTTTTTCAGAGAACACTGAAGCTACACAAAGTAGGCCATTTGTGTTCAGTTGAAAAAACTACTTATTTAACATATTTTTAATCACTAGCAATTAAGAAAAAGTGGAAATTTACTGAATGACTTACGAATGTGGCTCTAGAGGGCAGAACCAGGACTAATGGAAAGAGCTTGCAGGGAGGATAATTTTGATCATTATAAAGACTATGCCAATTCATAGGGCTACCTGAAAATGTTATGTGTTTCTTCAGGAAACAATAGTTTCCTTGTCATTGGCATTGTTCCAAACAGAGGCAGGATGCATGCAGATGTAGAAAGAATTCATACTTTTATTAAGGGTTGGATTAGAAGATGTCTAAGCTCCTTTCCTGCTGTACTGTAACATATAGGCTCTGAGCTTACTCTCCCAAACCATATATAGACTAACAGGACTATTCCTCAGAGTGTAGATTCAACATCACCCATTAGGGTTCTAGAAATAACCCTGGGGACTGAGGCATATTTTCCACTACTATTACTGATGAGTCCCCTTCTATTTTTCCCTAATCTATTGCCAATGATTGCTGTCCCAATATCAATTAATTATATGATTTTTCTCAATGACTGACTAATGTCAATTAGTTTTATAGAAGGATATTTCCTGACAGAATTACAAATAAAAATCCCACCAAATGAGTCATAATCTCTCTACATGCTCATTTGCTCCTTGGAGACAGTGAAATCAAACTTAAACTGGTAACTGCCAAACATTGCTTTCCCTCCTCTTCCCCCATTAAGCATCAAGTTAATTTTTGAATGAGGAATACTCAGAGGATAAGTCTTTGTGCCTGGGTTGATATGTTACTGGGTTAGGTCAAGCAGGTTGTTCCTCAGAGTAGGCTGCTCACCAAATCCAGCTGCTGTGGCTATTGACAGATTCTGCTATGGAGTCATTTACTGGTCTTCTGGTGGCTTTTCCTGGCTTTTTAAAGTACACAAAGTTATAATTTGGTCTCTTCCATCTTTGACAGTTGATCACCTTAGTTGAGGAAATAAAACAAACACAACAGAGGTAAGAAGTCAATTGTGCCATGCATTTATGTGCCAAAAATTCCTCGTGATGTGGTAAAATGTCAGATAATGTTCATAAATAGTATTTATTTTTATGTTTTTTTATGATTACATTTTCTGCTTAACATTATTGTTCTTTGCTACTTCAGTCCTCCACACAATCTCCCTTTATAGATATCTTTTCTAATTTGTAATGTTCTTATCTCTTTCTTTTCTGTCTAATCTCTTCTGACATATTCATATTACTGAGGAATGTGAGAAAATATAGGATATTAATTGCATACTTTTCAAGGACCCACAGGATATTTGAAATTAGCATGATTATGTGCATTTTATATTAAGAATGCTTAGCAAGACAAAGAAAAGTTTTTGGAGAGTGGTGAGGGCGCCTAAAGTTGTATCTATTTTGAAGAACAATACCTAAAATGGTGATTTGTATTCCTCATACTGACAAGTTGCTAAATGTTTCAGAACTAAATAAACAAGCATTTAGAGTCACATGATTTTGCATGGTAAGTCATGTTAAAGCTAGGAGCCATCAGCTGATGCTGGTGCTGAAAGTGCTTATCAGAATATAAGGAGCAAGGTAATAACTCATCAATCACTGGTCAATGTGGGAAGCATGTTAATGCAATTCAGATAATTATATTCAACAAAGCTAACCGAGGACTAGGTGGGTGACTGAGGCATAGGCTACACTGGGGTATACAGCAATGAATCATTTCACTTGTCAAATTCGCCTATTTCAGATTTCTAACAACATCACAAAGAATGTCCCTTAGCCAAGATGATTCATCACCCACCAATTAAAGACAGAGTTTTATTTAAGAGCCACACGAGGTATCAAGAAGACAGAAGAATATGTTATTTTGTGCATGTTCATAATTTGATAGATTTAGAGATGGAAGGGACCTTTTAAGTCATGTCATTCACCTGTCTCATGTTATAGTTGAGGAATCTGAGATCAGAGCAGTTAAATTACTTGTCTAAGATCATTCACATGTGTGGCAGAACTAGGATTTGAATCCATTTTCTTTGTCTTCAAATCTAGCCTTCTGTTTTTCACGGGGAAAAACAAGTACAGTTTGGAGCCAATTTGAAGGGTGATTATAAAGAAGCTATGTTGAGATTCTGAAAACTAGGAAAAATTAAAAGTTATAGATTTTGAAGCAATTTGAATTCATTTGTAATTAGCAGACATTGCATCATTTGGTTCCAATAAAATCTTAGCATTGAGATATTTATCTAATGATTTCCCCATATGCATTAAAACATATAACATAAAAAACATCAAAGATAAAGTCATATTTTAATTAATTACATCTTTTAAAAATTAAGTTTATTAAATATGAAACTTTAGAAATGTCCTTCTGTGAAATTTTCAACGTATGCTAGAGTTTTGATGGGCCTAATAAGCTACTGGATTAACTTTTGACTGAATGTACCACTACCCTGTTAATTTCTAAACATCATGCACACTGATTTTTTTTCCTATCTAGTTGATGGAGTTGCCCAACTGTTTGTTATCATGTACATACTGTGAGAGATGAGTATTATAGTCACTCAAAATAGCTTAAAATGTAGTATTTAAGGGCAGCTTAGTGGCGCAGTGAGTAGAGCACCGGCCCTGAAGTCAGGAGGACCTGAGTTCAAATCTGACCTCAGACACTTGACACATGTACTAGCTGTGTGACCTTGGGCAAGTCACTTAACCCCAATTGCCCTGCCAAAAAGCAAAAAAAAATGTAGTATTTAGGTGCTATCACCAATGGAAGGAAAGGGTCCTTTCATCATTTCTCAGAATAGAGTTAAAGGTTATGTGATTTTACTTTAAATAACAGGAGTTATTCTTTCATTTCTTGATAAACTTCACATTGTAACATACTTAATTTTCAGTCAAAACAGTGTGTTAACATGGGATTGGACCTAAGACATATTCAAAAACCTTGGACTGTTTTTTTAATTAAAGGCCATGGTCAATGTCATTTTTGATCTTAGTCTAAGAAAGTGTTGAATCTATCATTTTGGTTAGGAGATCAGATGCATTTCCAAAACAAAGATATAATTATACTCAAGAGTACTTTGCCAAGAGGCAAAGAGTAAAAAATAAAATGAATAAGGCACATGAAATGATTAATTTTGTATCCTGGAGTCAATTAAGGAAGGAATACTGGCAGTTCTTGGAACTAAAATATGAAGTCACAGCCTTCTGTAATAAAGAAATTGATTTGGTGGTAAAAATAAATATTGATTATAAAAAGGTATATTTTACTACCAGAGAACTTTAAGCACATTAAATATCCCCCTTTTAATCCTCTTAAAAGTCTGCAGATCATACAAAGGATTCACTTAGTAGAATCTTCCTGAAGAGGTTAAAAGGTAGTGAAATATTTTATTTTTATCTAGTTTTCTTATATCTAAAAACAGGAGCTCTTAGAGAACAGGGAATTTATTCCTTAAAATAGAGGAATGAACATGTTGAGCCAGCAAGATATTGTCCTATAATTTGTCAACCCAAATTTGATATCATTGTCATTATATATGTGTAAGTATATATATATATATATATATATATATACATATATATGTATATATATATATATACATGTCAGTCAACAAGCATTTATTAAACAACTACTGGTATCAAGCACTATGCTAAGTGCTGTGGATGCATAGAAGGCAAAATATAATCCCTGTTCTCAAGGAGCTCACTGTCTAATGGAAGAGGCGATCTGCTAACAACTACGTACACACAACCAAATACCAGATAAAATGGGGATAATCAGCAGAGAAAAGGCACCAGCATAAAGGATTACCAGGAAAGGCCTCTTGTAGAAGGTGGGATTGTGATTCTTTTAGTCTTCTGGAGGACCTATGCTTGCAACATTTTTTGTATGTGTTGTGTTATAAAGCCAAATGTGTGGTGAATAACTAATCTCACTACCAAAAATGAAAGATAAATGAAAGATAAGGGCACTAAATTCTTCCAACGAGATCAGTCTTGGAGGACAAAACAATGAAAATGGTGTGTCTTATTTACAACTCTACCTCTTCAGTTAATAAAAAAAAATGATCTCAGGAGAGTATGTTAAGATCTAATTATGTCTTTAATAATCTTAATTTTTCTTTATATTAGGTGATTCTGTGACTCATCTTAAAAATGTGGGTTTCTTTGTGGCAAAATGTTGAGGAAATTCAGCATAAGTTATTAGGCAAGCATAGGAATACGTATGTTACTGGTAGCTGAATTTGAAGGATTGACTTTTGTCTTACTACAAAATCAATTCATTCTTAATTTATATAAACCTTGTCATAATCTGGAAAAAAAATGCCACTGGTTAAATCTGCACAAATACAATATGATACAGAAGCTAAGAGCTAGATAACACCGTGGAAAAAGCTCTAGGTTTGTTGTTAGGAAAACCTGAGGTCAAATCCAGCCTCAGTCACTTAGTAGTTGTGTGACCCTGGGCAACTTTACTGAACTCTGTCTGCCTCAGATTCTTCACCTGTAAAATGGTAATAACCATAACACGTACTTTTTTGTGAGAATTAAATAAGAAAATGTGGGTAAAGCACTTTGGCAAATCAAAGTACTTCATGTTGCTCTTGTCGTTCCGTCCTGTCACTCTTCCTGACTCTATTTTTGGGGGGATTTTCTTGACAGAGATACTGGAGCAGTTTTCCATTTCCTATTCCAGTTCATTTTACAGATGAGGAAACTGAGGCAAACAGGATTAAATGACTTGTGAAAATGATTCCAGGCCTAGTAATCTACCTAGCTGCTCTAAGTACTCTATAGATACAACCTATTTTTTTTTTTTTGTTTTGGAGGTCATGTGATTTCAGTGCTATAGGGAACACCTTCTGAGCAAACTATCTATACCAATGTAGGCCAACCGATGGTTCCATAACGTATCATCTTAGACCAGGGCTGTCCAACCTTAGGTTATCTTAGGGCCACATCAAAATAAAATAATTATTCGAGAGCTACACCCAGAATAAAAAATACAGCATACTAATACAAAGTGGGGGAACGGGCATCATCAACACGACAGGCAAAGGCATAAAGTGCAAAAGCAAACACAAAACAACAAAGCAACAACACAACAGTATAAAGGTGGGTGCATACCGACTAGTCTGCTTTGTACAGACAGAACGAATCCCATGGATCAATTGAAAATTCCACGTGTTATGTTCCATCTGTAATACTGCTTAAAAACACCAAAGAAAACTAGCCTCAATGACATTATTTATTAGTGATGGAATTGAAAAATCTAATACTTATTCCATTCAAGTTATTATCTTATTTTTTCCCTCGTGAAAATTAAAACCCAAAGGCAGGCGGCATAAAATCGCACCGCGTGTCGTATTTTGGACATCCCCGATCTTTGACAATTGTCTAGGGGTACTAAAAGGTTAAGTGTTTTGGCTAAAGTAACTTAGCCAGTATGTGTTGGAGGCAGGACTTGTACTCAGGTCTTCCTGACTGAGAAATAGCTTTCTTAAGCTATTGCTGTGCTTCTTGTTGTTGTTGGTAGTAGCAGTAATAAATTCCCTATCCTCACCAATCACTCATAGTGCTTGAAGATTAAGTTTTCAAATCCCAGCCTAACGTGATTGCAAATGCTCCTCATTTATAGCCCTGATTGGGTACTCAATATCATAGTCATTGTTATATAAAGTTACTCTCAATAACTCATATTTTTCGACAGTTTTTTATTTTATTTTACCAGGACACAAATACAGAATAGAGAAAAGAAACAAAAACATATCATAAACTTAAACATTGAAACAAATATAAAGTAAGAAAGAAAAAAAAAGCATGTCACATGCATGGCAGAACAAAAGAGAGGATTCAAAATATGTAACAATCAATTTTCATTTCAAGAAAGCCTGTATGATAAATAATATACCTTGTGTTGAGAATTGTCCATCTTTTCTTTGCTTCCTTGTGTTTTCTTTTGTTCTCTGCTATGTACTTTTTAACTTTGTACTTTTTTCCTCTCCTGCCTACCCCAGAAGGCTACAATATAATTTAGATATGTTTCTTGATATATACATACACATAAAGATATATACATACACTTATACATATATACATGAGTATATAGATGTATACTTTCCCAAACATACTCTATTCCTGCTCTTTGTTTTTATTTTTGTATTTGTGCATATCTTTTGTTTCCTATCCCTCCTGCCTCCTCTACTTTACTTCTACCCACTACATCACCTTCCTATTACTTGCCTACCCCACCTCCTCCATCATCCACCCTGCCTGTCTTATTACTTGCCTTCCCTCCTCTAAGGTTCCCTCCCCTATTCTGCCATTCCCATCCTCCACCAACCACCCTGCCCTCCTAATATTTGCCTTCCCCCCTCCAAGGATATCTTCCCTATTCTCCCATTCCCATTGATCTGAACTCCCTTTACCTATTACCTCATTCTCCCCTCTAAAAATCCCTTGTTCTCTTCCCCCTTACTATACCCCTACCATTTTATTTCTTCTAAATTTAGAAGACTTTTATACTCTCCTAAATATATATGTACTGTTCCCTCTTAAATCCGTTCCCCATGAAAGTAGATTACCAGAACTACCAGCGCTCCTCTCCCATCTAAATCCTCTGTATACTTTCTTCTTCTTGCACCTCTCTGGTATAAAATAGTTACTCTTTTTAGCTGTTTCTAAATGGTTTTACTTTTTAAATTCATATCATAGTCAGGTTTATCCCCCTCTTTCTTATGAGCTTGATAATTATTAATAAGAATGTGAGACATACATTTTACATTTTATGTTATATAAAAGGTAAGCAGTCTGTTCTTATGAATCCCTTATAGTCAATCTTTGGTATGTACCTTATGTTTCTCTTGGTTCTTGCATGCCAATCTTCTATTAAATTTGGGATTCTTTTGAACAAAGTCTTGAAAGTCTGAGGGTTTGTCAAATATCCATTTTTTTTTCATTCAAGATAATACTGAAATTTGAAGGGTATGATATTGTTGGCCAGAGCCCCAGGTCTTTTGCTCTTGGATATATTGTATTCCAAGACCTGCAGTCCTTTAATGTCTCCGTTGGTTTGTCTTGTGTAATTCTAATTGTGGCACCATCATATTTAAATTGTTTGATGCTTTTAACATTTTATCCTTGAGCTGGGGGTTTCTGAATTTGACTATGATATTCCTATGAGTTTTCCTCATAGGATCTCTTTTAAGTGGTGTTTGATGGATTTTCTCTATTTCTACTTCCCTGCCTTGTTCTAATGCTTCAGGACAATTTTCTTTATTTCTTGCATTATTGTATCAAGATTCTTTTTTCGATCATAACTTTCAGCTAGTCCAACTATTTTTATATTTTCTTTTCCTGATCTAGTCTCAAAATCTGCTGTTTTTCTTATAAGATGTTTCACTTTCTCTTCTATTTTTTCATTATTCATGTTTTGTTTAATTATTTCTTGATCTATTATAATTTCACTGGCTTTACTTTGCCCAATTCTAATTTTCAAGGTGTCATTTTCCTTCTTGAGATTATGGCTCTCCTTTTCTAATTGGTTGACCTTCCTTTCATCACTTTCTCTTTTTTTCTTGGATTTTTTTTTTTGGTTTTTCTCCACCTCTGTAATTTGATTTTTAAAGTCTTTTTTAAGATCTTCAATAAATTCTTTTTGGGCAAGTGATCATTTGACGTTGCTCTTTCGGGGTTTCTTTACTTCAATATCCTCCTCTGAAGATGAACCCTAGTCATCTCTATTCCTGTAATAGGTCTCTATGGTTGGATTCGTTCTCCTTTGTCTGTGCATTTTTTTTTTTGTGTGTGTGTTAATAGCTTGATTTTTGTAATCACCTGTAATCACCTCTAGCCCTGCGGATGGGAAATGGTGTCTCTTGCACCAGATCTTTAGTTCTCTCCTCTAGCCTGGAACCAAAGCCGAACCTCCAACCTCTGCCCCACTGCTTATGCACTCACTGGGCATGTGCTGGTTCCTTCTCACCCCCACTGCTCTTTGCAGCACAGCTGGGTCTGGAGTCGTTAGCAAAGGTTCCCTCAATCTTTCTGGGCTCCAAGGCACAACTCCCCTCACTATCCTGGGGTGAAAAGTTCCAGTGGCTGGGGCCAAGGCAGCCTCTCAAACCAACTAACCCTGGGACTTGCCACTAGTTATTTAAGCAGCTTGCCACTTGTTAAAACAGAACTTAGCCTGGAGGTGTTTTATGCTCCCACACACCAGACCTGGTCCTGGGGCTTTTCTTCAGATCTTCTCAAACTGTCTGAGGAAGACCCAGATTGTGCCCCTATTTTTCTTTGTCTCCACCCACACTTTGTTCTCCCTAAGGTGCCATTTTAACTCTTTTGTGGGGGAAAATCTTGAGAGCTTGGAATTTTCTGACCTACTCCACCATCTTCCCAGAATCCCCCCCCCCAATAGCTCATTTTTTTGATTTTCAAGTATTTTATTATTTCCAATTATATGTAAAAATATTTTTGACATTCATCTTTTAAAATTTTGAGCTCAAAATTTTCTTCCTCCTTCAATGAGAAGGCAAGGAATTTTATATGTTATACATGTGTGATCATGCAAACTATATCTCCATACTGATTATATTGTGAAGGAAAACACAAAAAGAAAAAAGTTTTTAAAAATGCTTCAATCTGCATTCAGACTCCATCAGTTTTTCCTCTGGAGGTGGATAGCATTTTTTTATCATAAGTCCTTCAAAATTGCCTTGGGTCATTGTACTGCTGAAAATGGCTAAGCCATTCAGAGGCCTGGCCTGGAGTCAGGAAGACCTGAGTTCAAATCCTGCCTCAGACACTTACTAGTTGTGTGATCCTGGGCAAGTCACTTACCTCTGCCTCAGTTTCCTCATTTGTCAAATGAGCTGGAGAAGGAAATGGTAAACTGCTCCAGTATCTTTGCCAAGAAAACTACAAATGGGGTCACTAAGAGTCAGGAATGAATGAAGAACAAAAAGCTAAGTCATTCACAGTTGATCATTGTTAAAATATGATGTTACTAGGTACAACGTTCTCCTGGTTCTACTCACTTCTCTTTGCATCAATTCATGTAAGTCTTTCCAAGTTTTTCTGAAAATATCCTTGTCATTTCTTGTAGCACAATAGTATTCCATCAAAACACATACTATAGCTTGTTCAGTCATTCTCCAATTGATGGCCATTAGGGGAGGAATTCTTTTCATGTTTCTCTTGACCCTTGTGTTTGAAAGTCAAATTTTCTATTCAGCTCTGGTCTTTTCACTGAGAAAGGTTGAAAGTCTTCTATTTTATTGAAAATCCATATTTTGCCTTGGAGCATGATACTCAGTTTTGCTGGGTAGGTGATTCTTGGTTTTAATCCTAGCTCCATTGACCTCTGGAATATCATATTCCAAGCCCTCCAATCCCTTAATGTAAAAGCTGCTAGATCTTGTGTTCTCCTAATTGTGTTTCCACAATACTCAAATGGTTTCTTTCTGACTGCTTGCAGTATTTTCTCCTTGATCTGGGAACTCTGGAATTTGGTGACAATATTCCCAGGAATTTTCTTTTTGGGATCTTTTTCAAGAGGTGATGGGTGGATTCTTTCAATTTCTATTTTACCCTCTGGCTCTAGAATAATCAGGGCAGTTTTCCTTGATAATTTCTTGAAAGATGATATCTAGGCTCTTTTGTTGATCATGGCTTTCAGGTAGTCCAATAATTTTAAAATTCTCTCTCCTGGATCTTTTTTCCAGGTCAGTGGTTTTTCCAATGAGATATTTCACATTGTCTTCCAATTTTTTGTTCCTTTGGTTCTGTTTTATAGTATCTTGATTTCTCATAAAGTCACTAGCTTCCACTTGCTCCAATCTCATTTTTAAGGTGGTATTTTCTTCAGTGGCCTTTTGGACCTCCTTTTCCACTTGGCTAATTCTGCCTTTCAAGGCAGTCTTCTCCTCATTGGCTTTTTGGAGCTCTTTTGACATTTGGGTTAGTCTATTTTTTAAGGTGTTATTTTCTTCAGTGTTTTTGGGGTCTCCTATAGCAAGTCATTGACTTGTTTTTCATGGTTTTCTCACATCACTCTCATTTTTCTTCCCAATTTTTCCTCTACTTCTCTAACTTGCTTTTCCAAATCCTTTTTGAGCTCTTCCATGGCCTGAGGCTAATTCATATTTTTCTTGCAGACTTTTGATGTACACTCTTTGACTTTGTTGACTTCTTCTGGCTGTATGTTTTGATCTTCTTTGTCACCAAAAAAAGATTCTAGTGTCTGAGTCTGTGTCCTTTTTCTCTGCCTGGCCATTTTCCCAGGCAACTACTTGACCCTTGAGCTTTTTGTCAGGGAAAGACTGCTTGTAGAGTAGAGAGTGCTTTGTCCCAAGCTTTAGGGGCTATGCTGCTGTTTTCAGAGCTACTTCTACTCCACTGTCACCCCAGCTCTGCCACAGCAGTGCTCCTCCTTCCCCAAGAACCACCAACCAGGATTGCAACCCAGGTCCAAGCAGGGCAAAGCAAGCCCTGCACTCCCACTCTGGTCTGCTGCTTGATTCCTCCCACTGTGTGAGCCAGGGACTCTGGAAGCTCCAGCTGACACTGGAGCTCCACCACCACACCACTTCTGCCACCTTTAGGACTGGTGGCTGGACCGCTCTCTAAACTGATCTAGTGGTTTACCCACTAACCTGCTCCATGGTCTTTGGCGTTTGTGGGTTGACAAATCTAGTAAGTCCCACAGTTCAATGATTCATGGCCCTAGGGCCTTTTCCAGTCGACTCCCAGTCTGGTCTGTCCTGGTGTGGCCCATGTTGGACTGCGTTCCACTCCCAGCACTGTACTATAGACCCTTCACAGTGGCCATCCAGGCCATCCTGGCCTGGAGACCTACTTCCCTCTGCTATTTCTTGGGTTCTGCAGCTCTAGAATTTGTTCAGAGCCATTTTACAGGTGTTTTGAGGGATTTGGGGGAGAGTTTAAGCAAAGTCCCTGCTTTCTAGCTGCCATCTTGGCTCTGCCCGCAATAGCTCATATTTAAAAAAAAATTAGTTTTTTTAGTTTCTAACACTCAGTTCCACAAGTTTTTGAGTTTCAAATTTTCTTTCCCTCCATTCCTTCCCCCCTCCCCCCCAAGATGGCATGGAATCTGATATATGTTCTACATATACCTTCACATTAAACTTATTTACACAATAGTCAAGTTATAAAGAAGAATTATGACCAATGGAATGAATCATGAGAAAGAAGAAACAAAACCAAAAAAAGAAGAGAAAAAAAAGAGAGAGCAAATAGTTTGCCTCAATCTGCATTCAGATTCTGTAATTCTTTCTCTGGATGTAGATAGCTCTTTCCATCATGAGACCTTTGGAGCTGTTGTTGAGCCTTGTATTGCTGAGAAGAGCAAAGTCTATCAAAGTTAGCCATCACAGAAGCAATATGTCTGTGGTTGTGTACAATGTTCTCCTGATTCTGCTTCCCTCACTCAGCATCATATCATGTAGGTCTTTCTAGTTTATTATGTAGTCCATATCTTCCCCATTTCTTAGAGCACAATAGTGTTCCATTACATTCATATACCACAACTTGTTTAGACATTCCCCAGTTGATGGGCATCCCACTGATTTCCAGTTCTTTGCTACCACAAAAAGAGCTGCTATAAATATTTTTGTACATATGGGTCCATTTCCCACTTGTATGATCTCTTTGGGATATGGCCTAGAAGTGGTATTGCTGGGTCAAAGGGCATGTACATTTTTATAGCCCTTTGGGCATAGTTTCAAATTGCTCTCCAGAATGGCTGGATCAGTTCACAACTCTACCAACAATGTAATGGTGTTCCAATTTTCCCACATCCTCTCCAGCATTTATCATTTTCCTGTTTTGTCATGTTAGCCAATCTGACAGGAGAGATGTGGTACCTAAGAGTTGTTTTGATTTGCATTTCTCTAATCAATAGTGATTTCGAGCATTTTTTCATATGCCTATAGATAGCTTTAATTTCTTCCTCTGTAAACTGCCTGTTGTTCATATCCTTTGACCTCTCAATAGCTCATATTTTTCCCTTAGGGAAATTATGTCTCCTGATTTCTCTTGTTCTTTCCTTCTATTCTGACTCTAGGTGAGAAACAGGATAATTTGGAGGAATTAGGTCCATAATGAGATTCCAACTAGTTGGACAGTCCTAGAGAGTAACTAGGAATTTTCTCATTGGCTTTCGGGAAGACTTCACTTGTTGCAATTTTGGTGTGTATAAGAGAGGACTAGGTTAAGGGAAAGAGAATAAGACTGTCACTCCTTTTTTAAACATTGCCTTGTGGTTGCACAGCATAGGGATTTGTTCATTTTGCTTTCATTCTCATAAATGGGGCAGTAGGTTAGGAGTTAATGGCCAGCCACCAATGAAGCACATGGTCTGGACATGGGGAAAAGTAAAGGATGTAGACAAAGAGGATGTGAAGACAAAAGAGGAAATTGCAATGTCAATTTCAATAAATAGATAAGAATGGAATAGAAGACTTGAGCCCATTTTAAGCTACATATGCAAAGAACACAAAGCACAGAAGGATGCTTCAATGACATCTTGCATGTCTTTCATATCTCATATCGGCTTATGGAGTATTTTAGGCTCATTGGAAACATTTATTATTTATTTGTGTGCTGAATACATCAAATACATACATATGTAAGAATGTACACATATGCATGTAAATATACATATACATACAGAAGCTAGGAATTGTGTTGGGCCAGGAAAACGGTCCTGACCAAAGTCTAGAAAATAGAATCTTCTCATCAAAGCCTTAACTTCTTAAACTTTTAAAATTTCAACCATCTGGACCATTTCAAATTGCCCTTTCCCATTCCTTTGCCTTTCCATTAATGTCAACATAATCTTGGGCTGGTTAGACATCAATTTAGTTGAAGATCAATGGGCAGATGTTCATTTGTAAAGAAAATTTTAAAAGTTTTTATTGCTATTTTCTCTTTCTTACATCATGATATCCAATATATCCCTTATCCTCTCAGAGGGCTCTCTCATACAGCAAATGGTATTTTTTGAGAGGTAAAAAGTCAGGACAACTGACTGATAAACTGAAAAAATCTGAAAAAACGTGCAATGTGTAACACCAGTGGATCTCCCAAGGAATAGGTTAAGGGTGTCTTCTACTACCTTTTCATTTGAGTCCCAATTATCTTTATAATTTTGTTACATTCACTTTTCTTATTTTTTGCTGTGTCATTCTTTCTATTTACGTTATTCTAGTTTTTTTTTGTATACTGTTTTCTTGGCTCTGCTTACTTCATTCTAGATCAGTTCATATACATTTTTCCATGTTTCTGTATATTTATCACACACATAATTTATTCCATGATATCAATGTACCAGATTTTGTTTAGCCATTCCCCAGTTGATGGGCATCTATTTTGTTTATAATTCTTAGCTCTTGCAAAAAAAATACTGCTATAAATAATTTGGAGTATATGGATATTTTTTTCCCTATTAATGGCTTCCTTGGGGCTATAAGGTCAGTTATATAGTCTCTGGCTCAAATGTATAACCATTTTATTCACTTTCTTTGCATGATTCAAAATTGGTTTGCAAAGTGATGGATCTACGAACAACATGTTAGTAAGTTTATCTTTCCACAACTCCTCCAACATTGACTGTTGTCATTTTTTGGGCATTTTTGACAATTTTCAGGGTGTGAGGTAAAACCTGTGGTTTGTTTTGATTTTCATTTCTCTTATTCTTAGTTATTTGGAGCATTTCAATGTAGTCATTCAGTACTTTGCAGTTCTTTTAAGAACTGTTTTTTTCATATCCTTTGATAATATAACTATTGGGGAAGGCCAAGGTCTCCCACTATATCTGGGGTCATCTCTAGTTGTCCTGATCCATATCTTGCCACTGGACCCAGATGGCTCCAGAGAAGAGAGTGAGGCTGGTGACTTTCCACAGCCTTCCCTCACTCAAATCCAATTCACTTGTATGTCATGACATCACCTCCCTGATGTCATGGTCCTCTTTGAGAACTAAGGACAAACAACAATTGGGGAATGGCTATTAGTCTTATACTATATTTTTAAGAATGTGTGCACTCATGTATATGGTTTATGTATCTTGGATGCCAAACCCTAATCAAAGAAATCTGATCCAAACATATTTATATTATTTTTTCCCATTTGATGGCTCCCTTCTTATTTTAGATGCATCAATGTTGCCTGTAAAGATACTTTTCAGTTTCAATTTTCTCCCTCTTCTTCTATAAACAGAGTATTATATTCCTTCAATTACTTTAATCTTTTATTAAGTTGTCCTTGTTCCCACTGGCTCTCTTCCCCTCAACTCTGATCACCTCTTCTTGTTTGATATACCTTTCCCTTTAGGGTTTTATTACTTTCTTTTTCTTTCCTGCTTTTATCTGGTTATATATTTCTTCCACCACTTTTTTCCTCTGTTAGTCAAGTAGATTCCTCCTTTATCTTCTCCTCTTTGGCTAGACATGTTCATTAGTTTTTAATTTTCATTTTTTGTGCCCCTTTCCAAAAAGGATTTTTCTCATTTTCTTCATCATCCTTCTTTTTGGTTACTCTAGATTCCCTTCTCTCATTCACAACTTCTACTGTTTGGTCTCTTTCTTTTCTCCATATTCTTCAGGAAATTACAGCTTTTAAGATATCAATTCTAGATTTTCCCCTCTAGGTGCTTTCTGTCACAGCTTTGTAGGGCTTGTCCCATGGATTCCCCTTTTTCCATTGTGCCTCACTTTCAGAATAATACCAATTATTACATGGGTCAGAGAGGATACTATCCCATATTAGGGCCCCTCTTTCATCATGTCCCTTATTATGTAGTTCACCACTGATCTAAACCCTCTTTTGTTGACCTTTCCCCCCTCTTAATTTGCCTGGAAATCTCCTTGTATGTTCATGGTCTCCTACTTCTCCATGTACCAGTTACCCCCAAGGATTACAAGTTCCAATGCTCCCAGGACAAGTAGACTTTTCAAGCACCAAATCTCCCAGGCCTCATCCAATGTAAGGTCCTCATTTCTCTTTGCCAACCATCTCTCTTCACCCATAGAAGCATTCGTTAGTGGAACCCTCTCGCACCTTCAAAGTAAGGTCTTTTGTCCTGTATATTTAAACTCAGATTTGCAGAATACTTCACTCTGGTCTGCATCATGAGCTCCATTGCTTTTTGGAACCACACATTATTCCATTCCTTCCTCCTTTTTTTCTAGTGGGTGTGGAATAGTTCTACATTATTCAAATGCCCTTTCCTCTGTATTTGTAGGTCTTTCTCCTTATGGCTTGCAGAACTTGCTTTTGCTTTGCTTGTTAAATATAACTAAAAAGTGCCATGGAGTGTACAGCCTTGCTTCCCTCTCCCCCGGAAGCTATGTATGAATTCTTTTAAATGGGATTTCATTTTGTATGTTGAGAAGGTCTGGGCAGTTCTCTTCTATTATTTCCTTTATTATGGTGTTAAAATATTTGTCCTGTCATGTTCTTCTGTAGATGTATGATCCTTGTCTCTATGCATAGTGTCTTCTAGTTCAGGATGTTTTGCCAGCGTAGTGAACATATTTTTTTTAATGTTATGATTTTTTGATTTTCTTCCTCTAGGTTGTTCTTCACTTTTGTGTATTTTCCTTCCTAATCTACTGTTCTCTCTTTTTTGCTTTGACAAGGCTTGCCATTGCAGGTGCAAGTTTTTGTATTCTGTTTACTATTATTGCTGTATAGGAAATAAATGCTCTCATAATTCTCATTTATCTTTTAAATCATTCGAGAATAACATATTGTAGTTTACATATTCTGCTCAAATTCCACAGTGTCCTCTGTCTCATCAGGTGTTGGATCACTTTCCTTTCTTTCACAGTATTTATTCATAGATGCCTGAACTCATTAACTAGATCTGGAGGTCATATTTTCTTCTGTTGTTAATTTATCCATTTATACCTCATCTTTTTATGTTCAAGGTCTTTGCGTTTTCTTCTTCCTGATATCTTTGGCACTTTCAGTCTAATACCCCCCCACCCCATTTTCCTTATCACTCACTTCCTGGCTCCTTACCTTGTGACCGTGGTTTCCTTAGAGACTGCATCCCAATATGTCTTGTCCTCCTCCTATATAGGGCAATTTATAATTCACCAGCCTAGGTCTTTGCCTCAGCTGACTTTTTGGTGGTCAGACCTGGCCACAGATGGATGCTGTGCTGTTTTTCTCAGGCTTTGTGAAGTGTACAATTCCTCTTCCCTGCCTGCCCCTCTCCCCAACCCCTATACACAGATTGTACTTTCCTGGTGACCTGTCCTACTCCCTTTGTTCCTCAGTTCTCTAGTCAAGCACAGGCAGTTCTGAGCCTGTTTTTCTGAAAACAAGCAGTTCAGAACTTTGTAGCAGTGGTTCCTTTTGCTCCTGAAGGTCTGTGGCCAAGCTAGCTATCTAGGCCAAAGCAAATTTCTGCAGTCTGGGGCTGGGGTCTCCATGGCACTAGAAGGAGGGAAGGGGGACTGGAGTTCAGGGGTTAGTTTAGATACACTTCTGTTTCATCTCCTTGGGTCTGCTAATGCAGACTTACTGCTAGTAGCATGGAAGGTAGGGGTAGGTGTGCTGAGTGAGCTCAGGGTCGGTTTTTGAATTCTGGGTTTTTCTTTAATCTTCTTTTGGATTCTGAGTATCCTAGATCATGGAGACTACTTTCTCTTTGGTATATGATTTCAGCTTGGGAGAAGCTTGAGATGTCATGGGTATCAGAAATAATGTTTAGTCTTCCACCTTGTTGCTTACATGAACCAGAAGTGCCTCTGAAGCTTTTCTAAAAAATTAATAGAACAGATCTCTGTCACAGAAGTTTGACATAGCCTTACTTAAACTAAGGTGAACAACTTTTGTCAAAATGACTGCTTTTACAATCTTTATTCATTGTAGGCATTGAGGGAGGAAACATGAGTCTCCATCATTTCCAATGTTTTGTTTTTTGTCATTTTGTACTTTGCAGAGACATAGTCCATATGATCATAGGATATTAAATCCAGAATTTGAAGAGACCTCAAGAATCATCTTGTCCAACTCCCTCATTTCATAGATAGAGAAGTGGAGGCCCAGAGAGATTGTGTCTTTTTTTCTATATGACACATGTAGTTAGCATCAGAGGTGGGATTTCAACCCACATCCTTTGATTCCAGAACAAACTCTGGTTTTACTATATCACAAGTTTATGAAGTATTACTTGGATAGCAATATGGCCAAAACTACAAGTAATCAAAAGATTCCTTATGATATTACTTTCATTCATATATGGAAGGACATACCTTCTCCAGTGTTCCTTTAAGTATATTGCTTACTGTGATTGGGATAGAAATAGGTATACCATGTGTTTAACTGGTCCTTTTAGAAAAGAGCAACAGTGAAACTGGCATTCCTTCTAAGGGACAGATGCTCTTATGTTGGCACCATGTGTTGATAAATTCAGCCATTATTTTATTTTATTAAAAATAATTTAAAGACCAAAATCTTGGAGTAGATCCCTGCTAATGCTAACAGGTGGCACAGCTCTATGGAGTTTTTGCTTTCCCTTAAAAATGTTAATTGCACCAGCCATCTATATTAATGGTATGCTAAAATATATCCTATCATATGTTAATGATATCAGTGATGCCCTCTATATCATTTGTGGCAGCTGTTAGTTACACTTTAAAGGAATAGGAGAAGGGGTCTGTAACTTCTCCAGCTAGTTATCAACTGCCATGACAGGAGTTTTTGTTTGTTTGTCTCATTTTAGGAGAAAACATTTCCTGGTATACTTGGGAAACTGTTCAGAAAAGTCCAGAAAAAGTATATAGATTGAGTTGGGAGATTGGGAATCTTTTGATGTTGTTGATTTTTCCAGCTGTGACTATTTCAAATGAATTCAATTTAAAAAAATCAATTAAATTCCTACTGTATTTAAGGTTCTGTGCTCAAGGTGTTATGAGCTAAACATAGGTGATACAGAAGGATAGCATGTAGCACACATATGAGAATGAAGTTGTCCAAGCTGGAAGGAAGTTCAAAGGACATCTCTCCCCCCACCCCCACCCCAACCTACTCACTTCCTAGCCTCAGCTAAAGAATAATGCAGAAGTGGTCCCCTACGACAGATCAGAGAGTGGGAATACAGATTTTCCTTAAAAAGTCCCCATCTTTTGACAGATCTCTTAAGAAAATGTGCTTCCTTGTTCTTCAAATACCTGACAGCAGAACAGTTTGACATGGCTGGGGATAGAACCTCTATAAGGGGCCCAATTATAGATAAGGAAATGGAAGCCGCAGACATAAAGTGAATTACCCAAAGTCTCAAAGGTAGTAGATAGAAAAGAGCAAGGATTCAAATCTGGTACTTCTGATGCCAAATCCTAGGCTGTTTTCATTATGCCATGCTTGCTGTCATGTACCTCCTAAAATATTCAAGGAGTTGCTATCATGTTGAAATGATTTGAGGGAAAGATTTTCTCTTCCTCACTTCCTGTCCAATTCTAGTTTTTCTAGCAGGTCAAGATACAAATGGAATTAACAATCCATTAGAAAGGTAAGCTATTTTCAGGAAAACTCATAGGAGTACTTATGACTGGCATACCCATTTAGTCAATCAAGCCAGTAACAAACATTTATTAAGCAACTACTGTGTGTGAAACATTATGCTCTAGACATGCTTTGAATATTTTTGTTATTGAGCCTGGAAAGATGAAATTCAATTGAAGAAAGGTTTACAAAGAGCCCCCTTTGGGTAAGGCACTATTAATGTACATTAAATAATTTCCAAACCTTCATGACAGTGCTTATCCAGATGCTATCTGATATTACTTTTATTGTTATTACTATGATGATGATGTCTTCATCAGGACCATTCTGAGTATAAATTTACCATATCCATTTATAGATGCATAACATATTTAAATAACATCTGGAAATTCTCAAAGATTTAGGCCATTTTAAATTCTTTTCTGCCAAAAGCTGGCCCCTATTCTTCTCCAGGGCTAAGCTGAGTAGAATCATTAAGCTATCAAGTTTTTGACTAAGATATGGGGTGAAGGGAATAATATGTTGGTCTGAAAAAGGGTGTGTTTTAGGATTTTCAAACTCTTAGTAAAAATAAAATGCTACTGAAGAATATTGCAAAAGACCAGAAAATGCAGTCTTTTCAAGGTATAAAATAAAGCAACTAATTTGTTAATAATTCAATTCCATTAACTCATATTTGTATCATACTTTATGTACATCAAGGTTAAAGAAATCATATTATTTTAGAACTGGAAGGGATCTTTGAGATCATATGATCCAACCGCTATGGTGAGATTGAGGCTTAGATGTGACTTGCCCAAGAAAGCTAGTAAGTAGTAAGGCCAGTATTTGAGCTCAGATTCTCTGATGACAAACCTAGTCATCTTTCCATTAAACAATGCTGCCTCTCCATCAATTATCCTTATCCTAATCTTGAGGTAAGGAACGCATACGCACTAGGTTCTGATCTAGTTAAAGCTGGAAAAGGTCTCAGGGACTGTCTAGTTCAACAACTTTATTTTACAGAGAAAATGATTAAAACATTTTATGGGGCTAT
The DNA here is from genome assembly GCF_011100635.1 of Trichosurus vulpecula. Classification (NCBI taxonomy): domain Eukaryota; kingdom Metazoa; phylum Chordata; class Mammalia; order Diprotodontia; family Phalangeridae; genus Trichosurus; species Trichosurus vulpecula. The sequence continues at coordinate 143,909,559 of NC_050577.1, read as the reverse complement.
TTTTTTTGAGAAACACAAGTATTCTATTTGTTAATTGTTTCTTCTAATATTGTGGCCCAAAATCAGCTGTTAAGAAAAAGTAAATGATTTTCCTCCAGGAAAATATTGATTACATTTCATTTGGAGGCTGGCAGGGATTTTGGAAGTTATTGAGTCCAGTTACCCCATCTTCCAGAAAGCTATTTGGAATTGGAGAACCTGGGTTCAAATATGGACTCTGCCACTTCCCATGTGACTCAGAGTGCACTTCTTTTCTTCATCTGTCAGATGAAGGGTTTGGAAGCAATGTTGATATCCCCCTACGAAGACACCAAAATCCAGAAAGTTAAGAAGTCAAATGATTTATACAAGGTCACACATTAGTTATTGGCAGAACTAAAACTAAATCTATGTTTGTTGCCATCCAGTCCAGCATTTTGCACCTCACTGATTTCCTTCATATAATGTGAAGCCAGCAGTCAGAATGACAAGACTGCAGTGTCTATTTGTCAATGCAGTAGGGACATTTTTCAAAGGAAAATGATTTTCTTTTTTTAAGTAACAAAAGGTGGGGGGAAGAGTTCAGAAGAAAGATTAGATTAATATTGTGGCTTGACAAAGTAGGTCTGGGTATTGTAACCTGTAGAAATTCTGAAATGATTTGTTAATGATATTGGTAAAGACACCTTGAAATGACTTACACTTAAGAATCTTAGCCTCAAAATGCCTCCCCCAGCTTAACTTTTAAAGCTTTATATCCTTTGGATGCAAAACAACAAAGGATAAATTTGCAGGAATGGATCTAATTAATCACAGAAAATAGCATGTTCTTTCCAGCCAAAATACACAAATTTCATTCTACATTTAATAGGAAATGAATCTATTAAAGGGAAGTTGTCTATATGGCTTTTTTCATGAATGCAATAGAAGAAAAAAGGACTTTAAATTGTGCATTTTACTTAAGTTTGTAAATAGATTTGCATTACCATCATTGGTAGTAATTGTGGTGGCAAATTGCAATGCATCCTTTAAAGAGGTTTATTAAAAATTGGTCCCATATTTAGTGTTATTGTTCACATTGGTCTAATGATAATTACCTCCAGTTTAAACTGGAACATTAGAAAATCTTCCATTCCAAGTTCAGCATTTCTCAGGTCTTGGGGTATATTGGAAAGAGTGCTGAGTATAGAGTCAGAAGAACTGGTCTAAACTTTCTAATAGTGTTAACTTTGGCAAGTCATTTACATCTCTCTATTTCAGTTTTCTCATTTGTAAAATAGAGAAGATAATTCTTTCCCAGAGGCAGTTAGGAGGTACAGTGGATAGGGTTCTGACTGGGTTGAGGGTCAGAAAGAATTGTGTTCAAATCCAGCCTCAGATACTTACTAGCTGTGTGATCTGGGAAAGTCATTTAAATTATTTGCCTCAGGTCCCTTCCCTTTCTTTCATTTCCCTTCCCAGAGTGTGGTAAGGGGAGCATTTTGTGGACCTTAAGGAATTAAATAAATGTCAGATTGTAATTGTATCCTAGTGTGCTATTGTGCCATTGAAATGTGATATCAAAAACTCATAGAAGAGAAGAACCACATTGCTGGTGAGTTGAGAAATGGGCTGTAGAGGAACTGGTATTTTTTAAAAGGGTAAGAAAGGGCTGAAGGGAATCTTGATATGCTGGAGCAACAAATGGGTAGTGATTAGAAAATGAATGAAATAGCTCCTATTCAGAAAAGGATAAGAGGCAATAAGAGTCAATAAACATTAAGTACCCACTATGTGCCAGACAGTGTCTTAAGCTCTGGGGATACAAATACCAGAAAAAGAGTCCCTGCCCTCCAATAGCTTACAGTCTCAAGGGGGAAGAATCCAAAGCACAAGAGGAAGCTGAAAAGATGGGGTGGGGGAAAAATCCACAGAAGGTATATGACTTGGGGACATGGTAAAGTCAGTCCTAAGGTAGGGCCACCAGGTGAGAAGTGAGGAGAGGATAAGTGGGTGACACTCTCCATGAAAAACCGACAGAGAATTTCATAGAAGGGACAGATCTCTTTAAGTTGGGGTTATCATGAAAAGCTTCTTGAAACAGTATCATTTGAGCTAAGCATTAAAGGTTAGATAGCTAGTTGTTCAAAAAGTGAGGTATACAGAGTTCTTTCTGTAGAAAGGAAGAAAAGTGAAGGGAAGAAGAGTCAAGGGAAGAACATTACAGAGCTCTTATCTTAGAGGACAGAAGTATAAAAAGGGACCAGTAAAGAAAAAGAATAAATACTGTATCTGACAGCTTAGAGGAGAATCAGGCTAGTACATTGTCATGGAGACCAAGGGTGGAGAGAGAAGTCAAGGAGGATAAAAATTGAGAAAAAGCCCAGGGATTTAGTGATTAGGAGGTCTTTGTCCACTTAGAAGAAAATGATTTCTGTTGAGTACTTCACATTGAAAGTAGATTACAAGGTAGTAAGGCAGAAGCAGAAAAGATTTGAAAGAAGTAAGTGTAGATTTTTTCCTAAGATTCTTGATAGTGAAAGGAAGGAAGAGAATAGTAAATAGCCCAGAGTGGGGTAACAGAGAATAGATTTTTTTTTAATTTTTTTTTTTTATTTTTAGTTTACAACACACGGTTCTACATAATTTTGAGATCCAGATTTTCTCCCCTCCCTCCCTCCTCCCTCCCCAAGACAGCATGGAATCTCATATAACTACCATGTATAACTTCGCATTGAATTAATTTATACACTAGTCAAGTTGTGGAAAAGAATTATGACCAATGGGGTGAATCATGAGAAAGAAGAGACGGAACCAAAAAAAAAACCCCAAAAACAAAAACAAAAGAGAAGGAAAAAGGCGATCATGAAGTGTGCCTCAATCTGCATTCAAACTTCACAATTCTTTCTCTGGATGAAGATAGCATTCTCCATTGTGAGTCCCCTGGAGTTGTCCTTGCACCTTACATTGCTGAGAAGAGCGAAGTATGTCAGGGTTGGTCCTCACAGAATCCATATATCTGTGGTTGTGTACAATGTTCTCCTGGCTCTGCTCCGCTCACTCAGCATTATATCATGTAGGTTTTTCCAGAGCTTTTTTTTTTTTAAGAAGGAAAGAACTAGTCAGTGGAAAAGTAAGAACTTAAGGAAAAAAGCAGAGGGAGAGAGAGAGAGAGACAGAGCCAGAGAGACAGAGATGGGGGAGGGGAGGGAGAGAGAAGCATGTACACATATATACATATGTATATATATTTATATATAGATAACTCTAAAATTATGGACAAATGAAAACATTTTGGAAATTCAGATTTATAGACATACATTTAGAATTATTCAAATATGTAGAAAGAAGCTTTTCTTGCCAGATAAAATAAATTTTTCCATGAGCTTATTTTTAAGTCACATTTTTTGCTACAATTCATAATTTTCCCACCTATCATTTATAAAAATCTCTTTACTTTGGTGCAAGCTAAATTTTCCTTTGTATTTTTTTTCCACAACAACAACAACAAAAACCAACCTTAGTTTTGTTGTGCACGTGTTGGTAATAGGGGGTTAATATTGCATACCACAGGAGTCACACATTCACACAGCAGGTGTAATATTACCCTGAAAAAATGTTCTGCTAAATGGAAATGGAGAAAAGTAGGTTGGCATCATCATTTGAAAGTAGTTGTGTGTACTTTCCCTTAAAATGGCATTTCAGAAAATGCTAAATCTTTGGGTCCATTGTTACATTAAAGTCTTAGGAGCTTTGGATAACTTTTGCACTTACTTATTCACTCATAATGAGATAAATAATAATTTATGAGGCTCTAATACTACTGATTTGTATAATCAGTATTGAAAAGAGCCTCATAAATGTGACCCCACTTCTAAGTGCCTTCCCATTTCCATCTATCCAACCAACCGAGCAATCAATCACTCAGCATTTCTTAAGTGATTACTGTGTGCCAGGTACTGTGGGATATAATGAAAATCAAGGTCTGTGAGATCATAAAGGACTCATTCTTAGAAATATGCTGGAGGGAACATAGTATATTCCACCCAGTGAGTCAGAAGCCTGGGTTTGAACCTGTATCACCTATGTGACATCTCATTCAATTCAGTTCAGTTCAAGGAACATTTATTGAGAGGGAGCATGACAGAGAAGACAGAAAGCTGGCATGAGATTTAGGAAGATCTTAGTTTCTGGTGTTTATATGCTATGAGACCCTGGGCAAATCACTCAGCCTCTTTGAATGAGACTTAACCTGCTTAACTTTGAAATTCCCATCCTGGGGCTGAACAATCTTTACTGGACAGCCAGTGAATTTAAACTCACTTATTTAGCTGACCCCAGACCCAATAATTTTCTACCTTCTATTCAATTATCTAATTAAGACATCTGGCTGTCTTACCCTCTGTTCTGCCATGCATATACTCCCCCTCTCCCAACTCTTTGTTTTCTACCTTTTGTTCTGGGGTCAGTAATCAAACCAATACTGCTATTGCTTCTGGTAAGGGCATGACAGTAAGCTGACCAATGAATCAATTCACCAACGCTGTTACTCTCCAGATGAAACCTTTTACCTCTTTTCCACTCCCCTCTACCTACTGCCCTATCCCTTTAGAATATAGTTTCCTTGAGGGTAGGGACTGTCTCTCTTTGGGATTTTTATTCTTAGTATTTAGAAAAATGCCTGGCACATAATAAGCTCTTAATAAATACTTTTAAAAAATCAATTAATTCATTTGCTCATTCTCATTGCCCTAGGCAACTTAAGAATCTAAGTTGGATAGAAGGGACGGATTTACATTGGCAGAAGGAGTTTTCTCACTGGAAGATTCTTATTTCAATTATATCATAGGTCTGAGGGGAAAAAATGGGTTAGGCACTATGCTACATTAAAGGACTATAAAAAAACAAATAATGCAACAATCCCTGCCCTTGAAGAGCTTACAGGTTTCATTAGGTATGTAACTTAATTACAATACAGGAATTATGATACTTGGAATATTTACTTCAGACAATTGTCATGAGAATTGATGGAGATGTGTTTGAAAATACTTTTAAAACTCTAGTGTAAATGTTATTAATTCTTCCTGGTCCTAATCCAGTATAATTATAGTTTTATTAGAGCATTTTTATAAGAGAAGACCACAGAATATCAAAATAGTCAAAACAAATGTCAAAAATCTCACCATCCATATAGTGCCAACTGACTTATTAATATTTATTCCAGATATATCAGTGTTCATAAAGTATCCAAGTATAAATAAATAATTACCACTTGCAGATGACTCATTTGTTTTGTTTGTTTTGTTATTATATCAGAGGCTAACACAGAAGGAATCATGCCTATAAATACGTGATCAATCTTGACTCCAGAGGACTAATATATAAGGCTAAGTCAGAAAAATATAAGGCTAAGAACCATTCCTCAATTGATAAATGGTCAACAAATACAAACAAATGGGTTCAAAAATAAAAATTCGAATCCATCAAAATCCATATGCAAGATGCTTCAAATCACTAGCAATAAAATGTAAATTAAAATAACTCTGTGGTTTCACCTTATTTCTATTAAAATGGCATAGATTGCAAAAGAAGTAAACAGTGTTGGAGGGGATATCAGAAGCTACAGATAAATGAATTCCTAATAGAACTGTGAACTGGCTCACTATTCTGAAAATAATTTTGAATTATTTGAGAAAAATCACTATACCCTGAATACTACTTGAGTAAGTCATCTCATTACTGGGCATGCACACGAAGTCAATGACAAAATTAAAGGTCTGGTATATGGCAAAATATTCATAGTAGTGCTTTTTGCATTAGAAAAATCAAAACCTGGAAAGAAAGTAGATATCCATCAATTGAGAAATGGTTGGAAAAACTGAAGTGTATGGATTTGATATATTATTATTTTGTCTAAGAAATGAAAGAAAATGAGTAATTCAGATGAACTTGTGAATATAAATGAAGCAAAAAATTAATAATGTACCATCCAGTTACTATAATAATGTAAATGAAACCAACAGTGAAAAGCAGCTAAGCAGAGATAAAAAATAATTTTCAAAAAATGACCAATATTTTTGCCAGAGGATTACACATACCTTTCTCCTCTCTGTAGATCTGTGAGGGGAACCATGAGTGTTGGATCTTGCATATACTGTCAGACAAGGTCTCTTTGTTGCTTGGTTTTGCTTAGAATTTTTGCCAGGAAGATAGGACAGTGCAATGGTAAACACTGGGGGTCAAGAAGTAATTCCATTTCAAACCCTTGCTGGGTGTTTGATTTTGGGTAAGTCACTTGACCTTTCTGGGCATCAGTTTTCTCATTTATGTGTAGTGACAGAGAGGGAAGGATGCTGTCATTGTATGTGGCTCCAATGGAGGCAGAATAGATATCTCCACCCTCTTTTTGTCCCTTTTGCTCCCACTGCCTAATTTTCCAAGAAAGACTTTCAGTCCTTCCAGGAGGATAAGCAGGAGTTTAGAGCTGAAAGCTACCACTCTGCTCTCCTCAGAGAGGTGGGGTACTGGGCTAGATTTCTGTCTACCTGCTCCACTAAATATTGTTCATCTGGGATATGATTGGGTTCAATCTAACTTTTGATTGCATCATTTGGGAAGGGAAGGGGACCCCAAGCCCTATAATCCAAGGTTTGACCCCTTCCTTACCAAATATCAGTTCCACAATGAAAGTACTTAGCAAACAGCTAAATAAATTAATGAATGCTCATTTATTCAAATCATAGCAAAACAGAAATCAGAGAAGGTATACATAGGAAAATATATAACCAGATAATAGAAAGTGAAGTATCTCTCCCACTGGGAACAAGATAAATTAGCTCAACCAAGAGAATGTCTTAGGTCTCATCCAAGGGGAAACTCCCTGAAGTCTCCAGAGTAGCAAACTGAGAACAGTGACATGATGGAGACTGCCTACTCCTCTCATGTCTTCTGGAACATTTTCCTTCATCAAACTAAAGTGGGATTGGCCTCTTCCATCTTCTCTTTCAAAGCTGGAGGCCATGAGTGCCCAAATGATGAGTCACCAAAGAGGGACTGCTGAATGTTGGGACTCTTTCATCTTAGCCTTCACATAGGGCAGGACATTCCTCTCCATCAGAGGAAGAGAACCACATCAATGAGCTTTGGGACAGGGGTTATGTATAAATTCATAAAGATGATAATTCTTATCTTACAGGGTTGCTTTGGGGCTCAAAATGAGAATGTAAAGAATTAGCACTATATTAATGGCAGTAATTATCTGTGACAAGGGAGAGGGGAGGTAGATAGTGGAAACTGTCTTTGGCATGAAAAAAAGTTATCAGTAAAGCTTTTTTAATGTTAAAAGAACAAAGTTTCTATTGCCTTTGTGGTTCCTTTATTTTGAAGAGTGACATCTGAAGGCATCATGTTCATATGACTGATTAGAGGCAAGGAGTAAACACATCTCATGCCAGACTCCTGATGAGGGTTCACAATATCCTTCCAATGATAACTGCTCTAAGCCTCCACCTCATCTACACAATACATGAATGGTTTTCATGCTTATTGCTAAGAGTCAGAAACATTTATTAAAATCTCAACATGACTGCTTCCTAAATAGTCAAGCGATTAGAATTCTACGATATGGTTGCAGGCCACACACTGATGGTACGGTGGCATCATCTGCTGCCATTTGATCATCTAAAAAAATGCTTCTTCATTTAATTATTAGTACATTGTGATAACTTGAGCTTTGGTGGACTAGAAAATGAAATTAAATACATTAGTCAATTTCACTGAGTAGTGTGGCTTTTCCCCCCTGATGAAATGCAATCAGTGCAGTGCAATTTAATAATGTATTTGTACACTGCTATTTATGGCAAAGCCCGAATTTTCTCTGAGGCCCACCTTTTCTATGTAGCTATCTAATATTAAAAGGCAGGAGATGTGCAAAGGAACCAGTATGCCAGTTTCTTCATTACTTTTGGTTATGATTCAACACTAGCTAAAACCTCACAACAATATATGCTTACAGGGAAGGATTTTGACTTTTCCTAAGAAAAGCAGAATGTTCTGGGTAATCAAACTGTGATATTTCTCCAGGCGTCTCGAACTCCTCTACGGTCTATTAAGTTTCCATGTTCTTAACTTTTCTTGGAGATGTTCTCAGAAGTGTGTTCTGCAAAACAGAGCATTTGAAATACTTCCTCCTAGGGCAGAATTAAATGTATTGGCTGACTGGATGCTTGCTATTCCACTTTCAGTGGGAATTCCCCCTACCTTTTGAAAAATCAAATGAAATACTCTTTCTACTGGCAAGTGATCTTTACAAATTTAAAACTCACTGTGTTTCCTATAAATATAAGGGCATATAAGACCAATATCTCAACGACTCTAATTATGCATATATTCTATGTACATTTCCCATTGAAATACTATACTCATTTCCACCATTAAAAAGAAAATTAGTGTCTCATTTGTTTAACATAAAATGCTGTTAAGTATTACGATTGTTGTTGTCATCATCATTATTATTACTATTATTATTATTCTGGACTAGTAATTTCACTCATGGAATGAAGGACCTATATAATTTCAGTTTGTCACTTGCTCTACAACTTAAAGCCTTAGAGTTGCCTAGAATGCTGAGAGGTTAGGTGACCTGCCTAAGGTCATCCAATCAGTATGTGTCAGAAGTATGAATTGAATGTAATTGTTGTTGCAGTTGTTCGGTCATTTCAGTTGTGTCCAGCTCTTTGTCACCCCATCTGGGGTTTGCTTGGTGAAGATGCTAGAGTGGTTTGCCATTTCCTTCTCCAGCTCATTTTACAGATGAGGAAACTGAGGCAAACAGGGTTAAGCGATTTGCCCAGGGTCACATAGCTAGAAAGCATCTGAGGCTGGATTTGAACTCAAGTCTTCTTCCTGATTCTAGGCCTGGTATTCTATCTACTGTGCCACCTAGCCACCTTGAATGTAAATAGATTTCCATGAATTTCGGTACAGTTCTCTATCCATTACTCCAGGCTATCTCTCTATGGATCCATTTTGAAAACACAGATTAGCTCAAAGTATGATCCTTGACCAGCTAGATTTCTCAATTTTTTGTTGTATAGTTTCTATCGTTGGTTTACAACTACGGTGAAGCCTCATTATAAGATAATTTTGCAAAAAAACCCCCAAATTTCAAAGTGTCTCCTATCCTGGGAAACTTGGTTAAAATTGTGAAGCAGCTTTATTTGTTCCTTTAACAAGTATTCATCACTTTGCTAACACAAATCTCTGATATCAGTGACGCTGACATTCCTATAGGGGCAGACTGAAAATGCTCCCTTTGATTGTCTCATCTTCTCCATGTTATGTCATAAATCCTCCAAATGAGTGAGGTACACTCAATATATTGAGGGACTTCCTGTAGATATTTAACATTGTGCTGCCACCAAGGGAGCAGGCAGATTTATTTCTTATTCTTGCTATGTGACTGCCTTACCTTCTTATCCTGTTAGGTAGCCCTCTAATGATATCCTTGTTTTATCTGTCTCCTCTGTAATTCTTTGTTGACAATATGTTGTTGCATCCTCATGCCCACCATATGTTCCTCTATGGCCATTCGGGTGACCTAAACCATAGTTCTTTATAGAATGTGGCATTCCATGACTTGTAATAATATAGCATCACAAGAAGAATGGTGATATTAAAAAGATAAACCTTTGTTTCAGGGAGACAGTGGGGTCAATAAGAGCACTACTTAATTGCCTGGTATCATTCTTCTATTCAGTTTTGGGCTTAATTCATGACAAATACACAGTATCTGCCAAAAATAGATGTACTGATGGTTCAACTCTATAGATTTCCATCTAACTATATGTAATAGTCTGGATACAGGCATTCTTCATCATCTTGGTTTTCCCTGTCTGTATAGTTAAACCAAATTCATTTGAATGATTATGGTTATTAAGAGGTTTGGCAATGTTCTGGGACTTGATCAACCAGAACAGTGCATGATCTATATGGTTAATATCCTCCATGATAGTGGCAGACACATTTGGTGAGCATTTCTAAATTTATTTTTACTTGACCAGTAATATTAACTAGAATGTCCTTAGAGTTATATCTGTTGCTAAATTTTTGAATGAATCTTACATGATTTGTACAAAAGCATGGGAGACACCTTGATGGAAGGCATACTCTGAGATGAAATTTTGCTTTATTGACTGCAATTCTTTTTTGGTAGTCAACAACAATAAGTACAATGGTGTTTTATATTCTTTATGTCTTTTCCTCAATTTTAGGACTGTAAAGATGTGGTTTTCCATAGAATGTGTTATAGAAACCTCTGCTTATGATGCCTTCATCAAGGTTATTTCTGATGCATACATATATTATTTTTATAGAAATGTTATAGATACGGCAAAAAGATATGAGAATATAGCTATTAATCTATACAATAGACATATTTCATCCATGCAGTTTTTCCTTTATGGATTATTTAGCTCATTTCTTTTGCGTAATCATACATCTCATTCAGGAGCTCTGGGAATGTGATGCAATCAGCACAGCAAAATGTACAAATGGAAGTATAAGGAAGATCTTATTATGTATAAGGAATCCTTCTTCCATTTGAATATTTTGTAGGGCATCTACCATAGGAAACAACTTTTGTGGATTTTGCTGTTTGTTGATGACATGTGTACATATATATACATAGATGCCTATATTTCTATGTATTTCTAAAAATAATCATCAGTCATTAGGATCTTGTATTCTCTTTACCTTTCAATCATGTGACTATAAAGATATGATTTACTATAGAGAATCATTTGGGAAAACTTTCTGTCTCCTTTTCATATTTTCATCAGTTGGCATATAAATTATTCTCCCAAATATTTCTAAATATATTTTATTTTTCCTCCAATTACGTGTTAAGACAATTTTTCAACTTTTTAAAAAAAGTTTTGAGTTACAAATTCTATTCCTCCCTCTCTTCCTCCCCTACCCCCTCCCTGAGATAGTAAGCAATCAGATTTAAGTTATACATGTGCAATCATGTGCAACATTTCCATATTAGTCATTTTGTATAAGAAGACTTGAATAAAAGAAAAAGAATGAAAGAAAGTGAAAAATAGTATGCTTCAGTCTGTATTCAAACAATATCAGTTCTTTTTCTGGAGGTGGATAGTATGCTTCATCACCAAGTATTTTTTAAATGAGAAATCAAGCATATGTGTCAGTTATTGATGTTTCTTCAATAATCTTTTGGGAGATATTAATATTATCTGTGATTTCTTCCCATTATAAAGAATCTTTCCCTCTCTGAGATATCTTGTAAAGCAATATTTCAATACTTTTAGTACTGTCTTGTCTCCAGCATGGAGCAAGGGCAGCAGAGGAAAATATTAGAGACTATAAGAATGAGATTCTCCCTTGTCCTTTGCTTCTGTATTGTCATCTTCTCTCTTGGACTATCCACTATTATATTCCTTCTTTGTTTACCCATTTAATCTCTACTACTGCCCTTAACTTTCTTTGTTACATCCCAATGTTCCTCCACAGTCTTTAAAATTGTCCTACGAACTGGCCTTTGGTGTTTCCTTGCCTCCCTCTATATCCTTTCTCAAAGCTATCATTCTCTTCCATTTGGAATCAACAATGATTTCCTCTAATGACTCTGTCTCTATCTCTCTTCATCCTCTCTGATTTCCATACCATTTTAAAAAACCAATCAAATGTTTATTCTTTGCCCATTTCCTTAAAAGGTCAGAAAGTATTAGCCTTTAAAGATGCTCAGCTACGATTTTTAAATGGCTTTGATGTATTTTCTTCTAGATAGGTCACAACACATTTCATGAAGAGGGTATTTATGCAGTGAAAGGATAGAAGGTTCAGAAATCATAGAATCTTAGAGTAGTAAGAACTCACTACAGGCCTGCTAGGCCAACCCATCATTACCTGAATAAGTATACCCTCTACAATATAGTCTATAACTGGTCTTCCATCATGTGGTCTTCTGAAATAATAAGGCAATAATAACAATATAGATGATAATTGTAAAAATGCTTATATAGTTCTGTATTGCAAAGCATATGAGACTCTCCACATAGAGGGTAGAAGAAGTAAACCATTTATTCAGACACCAGAGAACCAGATCCCACAAGCCATCTACCCAGTCAATCCACTTCATCATAACAGCAAGCAAAACATTCAGTACAGAAAATCACAACATGTAGCCTCACCATCCAAAAACCTCTCTGACCCCCTGCTGGAGTCTCCCCAAAGACAAACTCACAGTACAGCTAAGTCAGCCTATTCAGTTCTAACAATCATGAGGGCAGCCACATGATCTTTTTCTCTCCCTCTCCATTTCCTGTGGCATAACTTCCTTTTCCTTTCAGCAAGCTCCTCACACCATGTAACTTAGGCTTCCTGTGATGTAAGCAGGTCATATGACCTATTAATGGGTGGGAAAGATCTTCAAATCAAAATTGCTAATACATCTTCTTATACTTGGCTCTCTCAACGTACTTCACGACTCAGCCATATTTGCATATTTACTGTCATAGAGACACTTCGTGTGTTTTGTTTCTCTGTCTTTTTACTAACTCTTCTCCATGTCTGGTAGGCATTTTGTCTTCACTTCTGCTTCTTGGAATACCTGGTTTCCTTCAAAAACTCTTCTCTGCTTGAAACCTTTCCTGATATCCCAGTCCAGCCTGCTAGAGCATTCCCTCCCTGAACTACCTCATATTTTCTCTCTCTTTTGACACACACACACACACACACACATATACACACAAACATTATTATATATTTGTAATTATACATAATATATTTAATGTCCATATAAGTATAATTATATATACAACTATTTATTTTTATATGTACCATATAATTATATATTATATCTAATAATATAATAATTTTAAATATGTATACATCATATATGTATGTATACATATATATGTAGTCTGGAGAGGATATGCTATGATATATACTGACATAGACATGTATGGGTATGTGTATATGTACATGTATATGTATATATACACATATAGAATATATGTGTATGAATATGTCTCCCCCAATAGAATCTATCCTTGACATCAGAGGCTGTCCCTTTTGTCTTTGTGTCACCAGCACTGGACACAGTGATATAGCATGTAGCAGACCCTTAATAAACTCTTGTTGTTTGTTTGCTTCTTTGCTTGGTTATTCCTCTGGTAACATAGCTTCAAAACATACCAGGTTTCCTGCTTGCTGCCTTATCATAAGATTGTAAAATAAAACTCCAGGGTTTTTTTTTACTTTAAAATTTGAGGACAGTTAGCTAGTCATACCCCTATCTGTACCTCATATTTTTGAAATTTATTTTTTAAACCGCAGTTCAATTTTATATTTATCCAACTTAAATTTCCTCACACTGATTTGGCACAGTTGTCTAGCCTGTTGGGATAATTTTGAACACGGCATTATGGCATTAGCTACTCCTCACATATTTGTTTCATCAGCATATTTGATAAGCATATGCTCCTAGTCCATAGCAGAACCTTTAGCCTCAAGGCCACATGTGGCCCTATAGGTCCTCAAGTGTGGCCCACTGACTGAATCCAAACTTCATATCAATGAATCAGTATATACATGTGTATATGTCATATCAGCAAAGTTGGGATTCAGTGAAAAAGCTGCACTTGAGGACCTAGAGGGCCACATGTGTCCTTGAGGCTGCAGGTTGCCCACTCCTGCTCTAGGCCATTACCAAAGGCATTATATAAGATGTGTTAAATAGAATAGAGCCAAGCAAAGATCCTTGGGGCACTTCAATCCAGATAAAGCTGTAGTACTTGCTCATATTTCACTAAATATTTAGGTCTCTACAACAAGAAATTGGGAATTTTGAAATCTTAGAAGATTGTCTTAGTAATTGTAGGAAAAGAAAACATAAAAAGGCAAGTGCAAAGGGTTCAACAACAGATGATGACCCTAATATGATGATTGAAGAGGAAAGCACTGATGTGGAAACCGAAGAACTATAAAGGGATAAAAGGTTGGAAAGAAGTATGTAGACGTTTTCTGAACTTTCTCCTGCCTGATCTCTGGCCTTCAGAGGGAAGGGGAGTAATGAAATGGTGCCTCCCATTTGACTATGCTCTGGAATAGAGTGAGAGTAAGTACCCACTAAACATTTATTGAATTGAATTGAAATAGATTCAATTTAAAATAATTGTTGTTTGTTTCAAATAATTGGACAGTGTTGTATAACAGGACTCACAGAAGCCTTTTGACCATGGGAGCTATGGAAACTAATCCTTGACTGTTTCAAGATCATCTTGAGGAAAACTCAACTGTTTCAGCTTGATTCTGCTATGTAAAATGTAGTTTCTCAGGCTCTTAACTCAATTTCCTTATAAAACCAGAAGTTGAGTATCTCTATGCTTACAGAGTACTCAGAAATCTTCAAAGCATATTTTTTAGCATGGCCAAGATTTTCATAGCATATCTGTTCTTCATATCTCAGGGGGATGTTTTTCAGTGACATCTCATCAATTGGAACTTCCCCATGAGTTCCATTATCCCATATGATCAATGGAGCTTCACCCTACTTTTATAACAACAAAGTGTCTCTACTGTTTTTGATATCTCTCATATGAAGGTCCTCTCACCCATAGTACATTATATCAAGATTAAATGGAACACTCCATTTTTTTCCTGATCCATATTTGGGCCTTTGTCTCTCATGTCTGATTTATGTCTACTTGGCACATTTGAATGGAGCTATTTCTAAAAGGACATTTAGCTTACCCCTTGCCAGGAAGAAAGAAAGAGAAAAAAAAAGACTTTAGGAAAAATTCCAAGGGTTTTTTTTTCCCCTACTCCTGGGGACACATAAGCAAAACTAAAAATCAATGTAACCTAGGTCTTCCTATCTCTAGACATATCTATCACCAATTCAATCCAACAACCACAACAGGAATACCTAGAATTTGTGTAGTGCTTTGAAGTTTGAAAAGCGCTTTACATTATATCTTTGTTCTTCAAAACAACCCTGTGAGAAAGGTGCTATGATATCATTCCCATTACACATATGAGGAAACTATGGCTAAGAGAGCTTAAGTGACTGAAGGATTCAAGCTTAGAGCATCATTTATTAAGCACCTATGATGTACAAAGCACAGTGCTAGGTTCTGGGAAGACAAAAATTCAAAAACAGTCCTTGCCCTCAAGGAGTTTATATTTTTCCCAAGAGTTATAACATGTAAATAGTTAAGCATATCAATTATCATTTGAGGAAACAGTCCTATCAATTAGGAGTAATGGGAAAGGGATTCTGGAGAAAATAGGAAATGAGGCAAGCTTTGAAGGAACTTTGGTATTCTAACTGGAAGAGATGAGGCGGGTAAATATTCCAGACGTGGGAAATATCAGTGGAAAGCCCCAGAGACAGAAGTTCAGGGAACTGCAAATAGTTTGCTTATAATATAGAATGGATGAAGGAGATTAATAAACAACCAATCAGAGTTAAAGTCAGATTATGAATGACTTTGAGTGGCAATCTGAATTTGTATTATACCTGAGTGACCTATTCTGTCATTGTAATTAGGGGGCAAGTCAATTAGGACTAGGAGAAACTTCTGCCACTGGCCTTTTCCCAGAGGTAGGGGCAGGAGGCATGAACTCTATGTTCTTAGAGTTAATTCAGTAGAGTCGAAAGGGGACTGGACAGGGAAATCAAAACGGGGTCATAGACCCAGCTCTGTCCCCAACTTCCGTGGAGCAATTAGACCAAACACTTGCTCACACAGCATCTTAGTTTTCTCTTTCGTAAAATGAAGGGATTGAAGATGGTCTGAAGTTTCTTCAAGTTTTGAAAATTTTTGTTATTCTTTTTGTTAAATGATTATTTTATTTCCCCCCAATTACATGGAAAAAACAATCTTTAACATGTTTTTTAAAATTTATTTAATATATTTAGTTTTCAGCATTGATTTTCACAAAAGTCTGCATTACAAATTTTTTCCCCATTTCTACCCTCCCCCCACTCCAAGATGGCATATATTCTGGTTGCCCCGTTCCCCAGTCAGCCCTCCCATCTGCCACCCCACTCCCCTGCTATTCCTCTTTCCCTTCTTCTCTTGTAGGGCAAGATAAATTTCTATGCCCCATTGCCTGTGTATCTTATTTCCTAGTTGCATGAAAAAACTTTTTTTTGGTTGTTGTTGTTTTTGAACATCTGTTTTTAAAACTTCGAGTTCCAAATTCTCTCCCTTCTTCCCTCCCCACCCACCCTCCCTAAGAAGGCAAGCAATTCAACATAGGCCCCATGTGTATCACTATATAAAACCCTTCCCCAATACTCATGCTGTGAAAGATTAACTATGTTTTCTCCTTCCTAACATATCCCCCTTCATTGAATTTTCTCCCTTGACCCTGTCCCTTTTCGAAAATGTTTGTTTTTTATTACCTCTTTCCCCCATCTGCCCTCCCTTCTATCATCCCCCCTTTTTTATCTTCTTCCTCCTTCTTTCCTGTAGGGTAAGATACCCAATCGAGTGTGTATGGTATTCCCTCCTCAGGTCAAATCCGATGAGAGCAAGATTTACTCATTCCCCCTCACCTGCCCTCTCTTCCCTTCCTACAGAACCACTTTTTCTTGCCACTTTTATGTGAGATAATTTACCCCATTCTATCTCTCCCTTTCTCCCTCTCTCAATATATTCCTCTCTTATCCCTTAAATTGATTTTTATTTTTAGATATCCCTTCATATTCAACTCACCCTGTGCCCTTTGTGTGTGTATATATATATATATGCATATATATATACCTACATATATACACACATAGACACACACATATGTGTATACACACACACACACATATATACATATATATATATATATATATATATATATATATATATATATATATGCATATTCCTTTCAGCTACTATGATATTGAGGTCTCATGAATCATACACATCATCTTTCTATGTAGGAATGTAAACAAAACAGTTCAACTTTAGCCAGTCCCTTATGATTCTCTTTCTTGTTTACCATTTCATGCTTCTCTTGATTCTTGTGTTTGAAAGTCAAATTTTCTATTCAGCTCTGGTCTTTTCACTGAGAAAGCTTGAAAGTCCTCTATTTTATTGAAAACCCATATTTTGCCTTGGAGCATGATACTCAGTTTTTCTGGGTAGGTGATTCTTGGTTTTAATCCTAGCTCCATTGACCTCCGGAATATCATATTCCAAGCCATTCAGTCCCTTGATGTGCAAGCTGCCAGATCCTGTGTTATCCTGACTGTTTTTCCACAATATTCAAATTGTTTCTTTCTGACTGCTTGCAATATTTTCTCCTTGACCTGGGAGCTCTGGAATTTGGTGACAATGTTCCTAGGAGTTTTCTTTTGGGGATCTATTTGAGGAGGCGATCTGTGGATTCTTTAAATTTCTATTTTACCCTCTGACTCTAGAGTATCAGGGCAATTCTCCTTGATAATTTCTTGAAAGATAATATCTAGGCTCTTTTTTTGATCATGGCTTTCAGGTAGTCCAATAATTTTTAAATTATCTCTCCTGGTTCTATTTTCCAGGTCAGTGGTTTTTCCAATGAGATATTTGACATTGTCTTCCATTTTTTCATTCCTTTGGTTCTGTTTTATAATATCTTGATTTCTCATTAAATCACTAGCTTCCACTTGCTCCACCCTAATTTTTAAGGTAGTATTTTCTTTGGTGGTCTTTTGGACCTCCTTTCCCTTTTGGGTAATTCTGCCTTTCAAGGCATTCTTCTCCTCATTGGCTTTTTGGAGCTCTTTTGCCATTTGAGTTAGTCTATTTTTTAAAGTGTTGTTTTCTTCAATATTGTTTTCAGTATTTTTTTGGGCCTCCTTTAGCAAGTCATTGACTTGTTTTTCATGGTTTTCTTGCATCCTTCTCATTTCTCATCCCAATTTTTCCTCTACTTCTCTAACTTGCTTTTCCAACTCCTTTTTGAGCTCTTCCATGGCCTGAGACCAGTTCATGTTTTTCTTGGAGGCTTTTGGTGTAGGCTCTTGCACTTTGTTGACTTCTTCAGGCCATATGTTTTGGTCTTCTTTGTCACCAAAGAAAGATTCCAAAGTCTGAGACTGAATCTGGGTATGTTTTCATTGCCTGGCCATGTTCCCAGCCAACTTACTTGACCCTTGAGTTTTTTTGGGGGGTATGACTGCTTGTAGAGCAAAGAGTACTTTGTTCCAAGCTTGAGGGGATGCGCAGTTGATTTCAGAGCTATTTCTCTACAGCCAGCTCTGCCACACCAGCACTCAAGAACCACCACGCAAATCTTCAGCAGGCTCTGCACTCCTGCTCTGATCTGCCACTTAATTCCTCCCACCACGTGGGCCTAGGGCCGGAAGTAACTGCAGCTATAATTCTGTAGCTGCACCTCCCCCGCCACCCCTGGGGCAGTGGCTGAACCTCGAACTCTGTCCCCTGCAGCTTTTCCCACTAACCTTCTCTGTTGTCTTTGGTGTTTGTGGGTCAAGAAGTCTGATAACTGCCACAGCTCACTGATTCAGGGTGCTAGGGCTTGTCCTGTCCGGCTCCTGTTCTGGTTGGTCCTACTGCCTCTCATGCTGAGCTCTGCTCCTCTCCACTCCATGTGTGATAGACCTCATCCAGCGACCATCCAGGCTGTCCTGGGCTGGACCCCTGCTTCCCTCTGCTATTTTGTGGGTTCTGCAGTTCTAGAATTTGTTCAGAGCCATTTTTTATGGGTTTTTGGAGGGACGTGGTGGGGAGCTCATGCAAGTCCCTGCTTTCCAGCTGCCATCTTGCCTCCACCCCTGGAACAACATGTTTTTCTTTAAGATGAGTTTCAAATTCTCTCTCTCCCTCTCCCCATTGAGAAGGCAAGCATTTTGATATGTTATACATGTACAGTCATGCAAAGCATATTTCACGTTTTGAAAGAAAACACAGACCAAAAACAAAACAAAACAGAAATCGAAGAAAGATGAAGCAAATAAGAATTATGTTTCGATCTGCATTCTGACTCCATCAATTCTTTCTCTGGAGATGGATAGCATTTTCATCACAAGTCCTTTGGAATTGCCTTGGATTATTGCATTACTGAGAATAGCTAAATCATTCACAGTTGATCACTGTACAGGGTGTTGCTAAAGTCTGGACACATAGGCAAAAATGCATATTTTCAAGAAATGAAATGATTGAAATTTTCAACAACATTTTATTTAATTGGAATATTAATAACATCTTCAACTTCAAATAACATTATATGATTTCATATTCATATTCCATCAATGAATGTGCTAAAATTGACAGCAATGTGGAGTTATTGAGTTATTCCATCGAGTTCACATGAATCTTGAAAAGTGCATCAACCTTGGCATCACAAATGATGGAAATCATATTGAAGATGTTATTTGTTAATAAATATTTCAATCAAGAAATGTAATTTTGATCATGTAATTTCTTGAAAATATGTATTTTTGCCTATGTGTTCAGACTTTAGCAACACCCAGTACAATATTGCTATTACTGTGTACAGTGTTCTCCTGCTTTTGCTCATTTCACTTTGCATCAGTTCATGTAAGTCTTTTCAAGCTTTTTCTGAGAGCATCCTGCTCATCATTTCTTATAGCACAATAGTATTCCATCACAATCATACAGAATAATTTCTTCGGCCATTCCCTAGCTGATAGTCATCTTCTCAAGTCCTAATTCTTTGCCAGAGCTGCTAAAAATATTTTGTACATATAGGTCCCTTTTGATGTTGTTATTCTTGAGGAAGACTGAACAATTCAGTATTTATTCTCTCCTATTAATAGAACAAAGAAAGCAGAATGTTCACTATGGAAAATTTACTGCTGAATTCACATAGGAAATCAAATCTGAATGCTTCATGGGGAAAAATTAAATTATAGATAAAATAGGAATAAAATTAAGAATATTTAGAGTTTTAAGGGACATTAGAAACTATGTAGTCCAACTTCATTTTATAGAGGAAGATACTGAGGCTTAAAGAGGTTAGATTGCAACCCAAGGTTGTAAGAGATAACAGTAGGACAGTAAGATTTCCTAACTCCTAGCACAGTAATACTTTTCTTCCAAAATGATGCTCCCTCTAAATGCTTTTTAATGCTACAGTGACACTAAATTATAATCTAGCATTATGTATGCATATGTATATATGTGTGTATATATGTGTGTATATGTATATATAATATATATTTGAAAGCATTGTGTTCAGAAGCATCTTTTATAAGTTCCATTTTTTCACTGTTGTTTTTTTCAAACTGAAATACAACCAAAACAAAAACTGGGCGAATATATTTATCAAGTATGCTATGAAATGGTGATATTCAAGTGCAAACTAAACAGGTAATTTGTCAACACACTTCATTGAACACTATTTCTCTCACTGAAATGACCTATTATGTCTTAAGCTCAGATTCAAGAAAGCCTAAGCATCTTTTGGGCAGGTATGTAGATCACATGTTAAGAGTATTTTCATTACAACAAAGGGTAAAGATAAAGGTCTATATGGCAGTGGCATTCAATTTATGAATTTACACAGACTCACTTACTCAAACTTTTAGTATTATAACAGAATACTGGAGAAATCTAGAGAGAGTGAGATGGTGGTAGAAACAAGATCACCCAAAGCAGAGATTTCTTGTAAGGTAAATCCAAGGTAGTGGAGCAGAACTAGAGACATTGGAAGGTGTCACCATACAGGAAATAACAGTGTTGCCAATAGCCAATTGCCTAGATTTGATCGTTTGAGGCACTTGCTTTGGGTTGTCCTTATGCCCAGACACTGATTCTCCCCATCGGTATTTCTGTTAATCCCCTGCAGCTGTGCTGGCAAAAGGTACAGATACCCTGGATCTGTAACCAGTATAAAATTCTTATGTTTGAAATGCTGTGAAAATGGCAGGAAGAAGCAATAAAAATGGAACAAATCTACCAATGCTTCTATAAAAATCAATTGTCATCCCCAGAGATGGAAAAGCTGCCATATTTGAACATCTCTGTCCCTGGTGTATACAAGGAAGTTAAAATAGCACCAAAATGGGGAGATTGGGAAGAATATCTGGTCCAGACCAAGTACAGAATGAGGAAATCTATGCTATGGTATCATAATATAGAGGAATTAGTTTACAAAATAACTCAAGGAGAAAACAATACTTAAAAAAAGAAAAATCAGGAAAGATATTAATATTCCAAAAGATAAGTTAATAATAACTACTGACTTACATGTCTACTTTTCCCACATTTATCAATTTTTAATGATATATCTCTGAATATACTCCTATAAATATATTCTTGAATAAAATAGAAAACAAAAGCAAGGAAGATTTCACAAGTGATGGCCCTTTCTTTGTAGCCCTCGCTATACTCCCATGATAGGAAGGCATTTTTTCATCTCTCAAGTAGAGAACCTCCTCATTGAAATTCCTGGATTTGATATTTTTTCTTTCCAATTTGTCCTTCATTCCATCATGAAATCAATCAACACCCATTTATTAAGTGTCCCAGTAACTGTGCTAGGCACTGAGAATACAAAACCAAAAATTCAACAGTTTTTGTCCTATATTGGGAGCTGCCCAATTGCTATTCCTATAGCACAGGTCTTTCCTGTCCCTTCCTTTCTCAGTGGCTGTTCTTCCTTTCTATGATGGCTCCCTATTGCCTCTAAAACATGGCTCCAGTCTAACTTTCTAGGCTTACTTCATATTTCAGCTAAATTGGTGTACTTTCTAGTCCTTATTTACTACGTTTCCCCCCATCTCTGTGTCTATCCTTCATGTCTGGACTCCACTTTCTCTAAGAATCCTTAGCTTCCTACTAGGCTTAGGCCAAATGCTACTTTCTATCTAGGTCCTATCCACTGACATGTTAATACATCCCCATGCTTCAACTCAATTACTTTGTATATGGTTTATAACTACTGATTTGTTCGTGCTTTCCTCCAATAAAACGTAAACTCCTTGAAGGCAGAGATTATTTCTTTCCTCCTTTGTTCTTTCCTCCCTTTATTCCTTCCCTCCTCCTCCTTTTTCTCCTTCCTTCCTCCTTCCCTCCCTCCTTCCCTCTCCCTCCCTCTCCCTCCTTCTCTCTCTCTCTCTCTCTCTCTCTCTCTCTCTCTCTCTCTCTCTCTTTCTTGTCTTTGCATGATAGACTCTGAGTAAATCTTTTGTTGTTGAAATCCTCTATAATAGGTCACATCTCTAAATTCTTGAAACATCAAAACTTATAAAGAATGAAAGTTACAGGTAACCAAAGGGGAAATGGAGACATGCATACTGGGTGCAAATAGGCTGCATTATAGCTTTTGTGATGTTCTATGTAAGAAGTTGTATAAGTGAAGCCATTGAGGAAATTTGTGATTGGCAAGGTGGTTGTTGTGTGGCAAAAGCTAGTGATAAAAAATGGACAACTGGGTGCTATACAAGTACTGTTAAAAATAAAAGAGCTAAAGGGAGATTTAATGCATGTTAGGTACATTTTCTATGATGAATATGGAAGATTTGGGACAAAAATTATACAGGAAGGCATAGATGTGTTGTAATCTATACCAATGGAGATAGAAAATATAGGTAAACATTTAAAAAGTCATATTTTCATGTGTTATAATAATATATGGAGAGGAAATGTAGCTTAGTAGACAGAGAACTTTCCTCAGGGACAGAGAAACCCAGGTTCAAGGTATACCTCTGATACCATGCTGACTATGTGACTCTATGTATAAAGTCACTTAATCTCACTCTCAACTCTAAAACAACAGTTACATGTGCCCTAGTGGAAAGAGTCCCTTCACTCTGAGCTCCTAATACTATGAAGAGACTGGTCAATATATTTTATATACAAATATATGTCTGTGTGGATGTATATATATATATATACACATATATATATACACACATACCATATTAAAGCACACACATATAAATAGAATATAATGGAGGACATTAATATAACAAAGATAACTGTATAGAAATCAATGACTACTGACCAATATACATAATTGCTCATCATTATAACATTTTAGGCAACTGATATATATATATGTATATATATATACATATATATATATATACATATATATATACACACACACGTTACCAATGAGGAAAATATGAAAAGGAAAGAGAGAAGCCTTCACAAATGATTTCCATCTTCCTTTCTCTTTATCTACGCTGATATCATCACAACCGTAGTCTAGTTCAGGCCTTTCTCATCTCTTGACTTCTCTGATCCTGCCACCATTCTATGACAGGCTCTTATCACTTCAGGCCTGGATTATTACAATAACCTGCTAGGTCTGCCTGCCTCAAGTCTCTCCCCACTCCAATCTTTCTTCCATTCATCTACTAAACTGATTTTCCTAAAACACAGGTCTGGTCTTGTGACCCCACTACTCAGTGAACTCTTGTGGCTTCCTATTGCCTCTAAGAGCAAAGTACAAAATATTCTACTTGGTATTCAAGGCTCTTCATAAACTGGTTGCCTCTGACCTTTCCAGTCTTCTTGCATCTTACTCCCCAAAATGTACTCTTCAATCCAGGGACACTAGCCTCCTGGCTTTTCCATGAAAAAGATACTCCATCTCTTGGGTCCAGGCCTTCTGTTTGGCTGACTCCCATGACTGGAATGCTCTCCCTTCTCTGTTCCACCTACACAGGAAACCTTTCCCAAGCCCTCTTAATTCCAGTGCTTTCCTTGTGTTAATTATTTCCTATTTATTATGTATGTTACTTGCTTTGTATTTATTGTGTGCATATTTTCTCCTCCATTAGATTGTAGGTTTGTTGAAAGCAGGAGCTTTATTTTGCCTCTTTCTGTAGCCCTTGGACTAAGAATAGTGCCTGGCACACAGTAGGCCCTTAATAAATGTTTATTGATTGATTCTTTCCAATTCTAATATAATTGCTTCTCAATGATACTTCCTGCATTTATCGATGATAGACAGATAAAGACAAACCCATAGGTAGGTAAGTATACAGAAAGATATGGAAATCACATGCATTCTCTGCCACCGATAGTCATAGAGAGTTTTCTGGGTCAATTAAAGCTCAAGTAAATTGCCAAGGGTCATACAGACAGTATATGAGGGAGAAATTAAACCTAGGCCTCCCTAATTGCTAGGTGATATCTTCTATCAGTTTTCAACACTGCCTTTCCCTTTTTGCCATTAACCTCTACTAGTTTTCAGTTTACAGAGCACCTCATATAAAGGTTACATCCAAACATGTGCTGTTAAATGTTTAACAACCAGCTTTCTGAAAATATATAACAGACTTTTAAATTTAATTTTTGTTAACATTCTGTTCTATCACTTTTTTCAGTCTAGACAATAAACAAAATAATAAATCAAACCCTGATTTGTAGCATCTGACAATTTCCTAGGTCTAAATGTTCATGCTGAAAATTTAACAACTAGCTTTTGTGAGGAGGTTCAATTTAGCTCTAATACATCCTTGGTACACCATCCGCTCCTTTTTCTTCCATGAAATATTACATTATTTATAGCTATACTTTATAGAAAGTACTATCATCTCTTTTTTCAGTCATATTTATATACTTATTACCATCTTTTGTCACCTACAATATGTACTTTCTTGCCAATTGCACAGTGAAATGAAACACCCAAGGAACATCTTTTGGGATTGCTTTGCAATTTTCCCTTCAAATTATGGTTAAGCACCACAAATAAATTGCTGCTAACAGCCTGACTTAAAGATGGCATGTATTAATGTGACAATTCTAATTAAAACTGTGTGCCTCCTCTCAGTTTCTGTAAATGTTGACTGACAGGTAAAACAGTGTTTTGGAGGCAAAGATAGAACATAACCTAAAAGCTCTATTAAGCTGAGGCTGTCAGTAATGGTAAAGTACTTCTCCTGTAACAGAAACATTAACAGAACAAGAACTCATCTGTACATTAGTTTGGGGGAAGAGGCAGTGACAGAACAAGGTTACATAAATCAAAGGAAAAAGCTTCTTCTCCTCCCCTTTCATCATCATTGTCCACTGAAAATGAATCGGCCATGCCCCGTTACCACATAACAGCTTGTGGCAAAATCTACATCCTATCCTCAGAGAGGCCTTGCTGTCGACGGAAATTTCAAATGTACTCATGCTAAGCTTCTTGCATTTATGTGAAGAGAAAGAGGAAATAACATGACTTTGAAAATAAATACTGCCAAGAAGAGCGTTAGCCTGATGTTGAAACAGAATAGCAAATGGGGCTCATTCTTTTCAGCTGAAAGTTCCCAAGTCTAAGCCAGATAAGTAGAAGAATCGTAGCAAATCTAGTGCTATGCCTAATTTTTTAAGTCATGGTGCATTTCTTAGAAAATCTAACTGATCACTCACTTTTTAGCACAAAATAAGTTGGAGAGGAAGAGGCATGGAGAATCAAGTGTGCTAAAGCAGCCTTGTGTTGCACGTAGATTAGTGCTAGAAATGAATGTAAACATGTTGTTCATTCCTCTAAGAGGGATGTCAATAAGGTATGCAGAAGACCTCTGAGAAAGTGAAGAGTGTTAACCCAGAGCAAGCTAGTGGGAGGGAAGCGCTTTGTAAAGGGTGGAGTATTGGAGAAACTGCAATTATTTTTATTGTTCTAACTCTGGGGTCAGAGACTCCCCCCTGATAAGAAGGGGCCACGTACGTTTCAGGTGATCCTTGGCTTCTCATTCTTGGTGACCCCAACCAGATTATCAGGAAATACCAGGCATTTCTAATTTGTTCTCTCCTCTACCTGCACATATACCCTCTGCACCACTAGTTGTTGCTCTCTATGCTGACAATCACCACCTTGGAGGTGTAGTGGGTGCCACGCCATCCTGAGTGGTGAGTGTATCATGCCCACTCTATCTGGGCTACTCTAGAGCTCTGCAGGCATGGGGAACAGCCAGAGAAAATGCTGGCAGGGGAGAAGACTGTTTTATCCACGGATCAATGGGGCAAGGAGGCCAGTGTCACTGAATTGAAGAGTATGCGGTGGGGAATAAGGTATAAGACTGGAAATGTAGGAGGGGCTAGGTTATGAAGGCCTTTGAATGCCAAACAGAGGATTTGGTATTTGATTCTGGAGGTGACCTTTTACCAGAGTGTTGACATTTAAAGAGTGCAAACAGCACTTTTGGTTCTTTTGGAGCTCAGAAATGACTGATCTTATTACCTCATAAATGAAAATAAGTTAAAATAGGAAGCTACCAGATACTCATCACCTACTGGGACCACGTATTCTAGCCAAGCTACTCCTCAGCTGGCTTCTTGGGAGGGCTTCTCCCTCCCCACTGTCTCTGTGGGGGTAGGATGGACAGCTCCCCAGAAGTGATCTTATGGTGTCCTGTAGTCACTTCTGCACCCTGCCTCCCCCACCAGATACACAGGGACATTTGTGAATGAAAACTTCTTCAATAAGCAATTTTATTTTGATTTTGAAATTTCTCCTTTTATGCAAAATAATTCAAATCAACAAACATTTAGCACCTACTGCATGCAGAACACTGTGTACTTGCTCCACAAGCATAAACATCTGTAGTATACCCCAATTATTCTTCAATAATCATGTATATCATAGCTTACGTTGTCACAGATATGAGGGAAGGCTATGTATCTCCAGAACCCTGTGTGGATTATGGTCTAATGGATGGAGATCTGGTCTCATAGCCAGGAAGATCTGGATTCAAGTTCTATCTCTTCCTATGTGCTCCTAGGAAGGTCACAACCTCTCAGTGCCCTAGGCAACTTTATTTATATGACTATATATTGCAAAGAAATTGCTGGGCTGTGTTGATAGATGTATTTTTCACATCTAAGAGTTCTCTACAAAATGAAATCTCTGGTACAGTCTCTATTTCCTTCTCTATCTATGAATTGTAGGATAAAAACTGTATATTCAGGAAGTGATAAAGAAAGAGCAGATTTGTCAAAGTAACAGTTGTACATCATGTAGGCAAAATGATTTATTGATTAGATTTTTCATCTTCTTGTGTGTGTACTGGATTTTGTTTCCTTAGCTCTTATAGAATTTGTAGAATCCTTGACTGATCACTCAGTATAGCCTCTTGCCTTCAGTAAAGAAACCCAAAGCACCCAAAATGATGAAGGTCTATCCAGTTTTCATGTCTTTTAGAAAATCTATCTACTTCCTTGGCAATTCTGTTCAGTATTTGACAAGTCTTATTTTTAGGAAATGCAGCTTTACAGCTACCCACAGTCAGCGTGATGCATTATAGATGGATGCTCTCCTCTTGTCTTCTCAGTAAAGGTAGAGGATGGCTAATCATCATTATTGTTTGCTATACTATGCTTAAAGTTCCTATTTGCTAACTCTTCAGTCATCTCTGTAGCTCTCTTCTGACCCCACTCAAGGCCTACATTAAGTTGTAGAGTACAGAATTTAATACTCTAGCAAAAAAAAGTTTGACACAAATGGTATTCTCTTGCTGTATATTTTCTTTTTTAGTACACATTTATTCATTTATTTTTTATTCATTAATTTTTCTATTTATATATTCATTTATTCATTTTAGAGTGTATAAATGTCACTTAGACTGGAAATACAGAAACCACTAACAGTCTCAATTCCAATTCTGATTGGCATAGAAGCTATTTTATTTTTTTCTGACCTAGGCAGGGTCACCCCTCCTTAGGCAGCTTGGTGGTCTTTTGCTCATAAGAACTCACTAGCTTAGGGACAAGCTTAGTGTAGATGCCAAATTGGCTTTATACTTACTAAAGCTAGAATTTTGGAATTTAAGTAATCCACCAGTCTCAACCTTCCTAGCAGGAGGGACTACAAATATGTCCTACCGTGCCTGGCAACAGCTCACTTTTATATGATACCGTGAGATTGACAAAGAACTTTCCTCAAAATAGTACTGCCAGGCCCATATCCAAGTATTTTCATTGCCCTTTTACAGGTGAGGAAATAACTGCTCAGAGAGAGGAAATGATTTACCCAAGGTCATACAAATAACAAGTACCTGAGCCATGGTTTGAACCAAGGTTTCCTGATTCTATGTTGAGCATTCTATCCCCTATACCATGCTATCTTTATTCACACACACACATACAAATACATATGCATATATGTGTATATATATATACACACACACATTAAATATAAATGTACATTAAATACCAAAAAAAGTTGTTTATTTTAAAATTATATAAACACAAAAACATTTAAATATATATTAAATGTATATAATATATTAAATACATACATATATGAGAGAGAATGTGCATTAAATCTCTTAAATTTAATCCCATTAAATCCCTTTTCAAAACAGAAATTCTTTTTGTCACTACATTTCACAAGAAGCTGCCAGAAGATTCACAAACTTTCTATTTTTGTTTGTAGAGCTCTCTTAAGCTTTGTATTTCTTATTTCTAACACTCATGGAATTGCAGAATTCTAGAGTGGTAAGGGGGCCTAGAGATTAACTAGTCCAATACTCTTATTTTACAGATGGCAAATCTCTCATAGAATATTGAATTTGGAGGAGACCTTAGGAACTGTATTCCAAACTTACCTCAATTAAAAAAAAATCCTCTTCTACATCCCTGCCAGTTAGTTGTCAAGCCTTTGCTTGAAGGTATCTAATAAGGGTGATCTCATGACCTTAGGGTAGCCCATCACCCTTTGGGGAAGCTATATTATTAGGTAGTTTTACCTTATTTCAATTCTAAACTCACCCACTGCTCCTGGTTTTGTCGTTTGAGGTCAAGCATAGGATGTGGAATCCTTCTACTTGACAATCGTTCTAATACATAAAGCCCATTACCCTAGCCTCCAGAAACTTTTTCCCAGGTGTATTACTATATATTTTCAATTTCCTAGTTAAGGATCATGAAGCCCCATTTGTCCCATGAGAGAAAATGTCCAACACAGTGTGTGGCATATTGGGACTTGGAGATTTTTTTCTATTATTCTCATCCATTTTCCTAGAAAGGCACAGCTGCAATCACTTAATGTTTGGGAAGCTGAATCTAGAGCAGAATCAGAGATGGTCTCTGCGGCACGGGGAAGTGGCATTGAATCTCCACTGCATGTAGAGCTGAGGCAGATCCCAGCCAGGGGGATTTGAATCAGCCTTAGTGCTTAGACATTGACCCTCAGTCAGTCAGTAGATAAACATTTATTAGATGCTTTGGATACAAATATGAAGAAGAAAGACAGTGCTTAACCTTAGGGAGCTTATAATGGGACAGACACAGGAGAAAGGTACCCATCATGGGAGCATGGTCAAGGAACAGAAGTTTAAAAAGACTGCAGTCAGAGGAGCCAAAGAAGTCCAAATCAAGGGGGACATTTTGTCAGGTTTGAAAAACTTATGGAGAGAGAAACCTAACACCTTCCTTCAGTAGCTAACAAAATGACTCAGTCTCAGAGTAGGCAACTAGGGGCATGCTGGTGACAGGTCATCTGAGCTTATAGAGCTGATTGTTAAATTTTCAATGTATTTATACCTTGTAAATGGGCAACTATTACAAATGATAGCCTGTTTTACTGTTTCATTAAATTGTCTAAACTTAAGAAAGTGATGGAGAAACTGCTAATGCAAATTACATTTAAAAAGTATATTATGCATTGGTGTCCCAATGTTTCCATATCCCCTCCAACAGTTATCACTTTCCCTTTGAACCATTTTAGACAATATGATAGAAGTAAAATGATATCTCAAGGTTGTTTTCATTTGCATTTCTCTAATTAATAATGATTTTTGTCATAAGACTATAAAATTGTTTTGATTTCTTCATCTAAAAACTGCCTGTTTATAGGCTTTGACTACTAACCAATTGGAGAATGACTCAGTCTTATAGATTTTGCAAAGTTCTTTATATTTGAGACATGAGACTTTTATCTGGGAAACTGTCCACAAAATTCTTCCCTCCTCCATTTTCTGCTTTCCTTCTGATCTTGGCTACATTTGTTTTATTTGTACAAACCCTTTTAAATTTAATGTAATTGAAATTACCCATTTTTTATCCTACTCTGCCCTCTATCTCTTGTTTATTCATAAATTATTTACCCATCCATAAATCTGGTAAATAATATGTGTCACATTCTTCCAATTTTCTTGTAATAGCTCTCTTTCTATTTAGGTCATATATCCATTTTGAACTTATCTTGGCAAATGGTGTAAGATATTGGACTATGCCCAATTTTCACCTTACTTTTTTAGTTTTCCCAACATTACTAAATTATGAATTCCTATCCCCAAATCTTTAAGTTGTTTACCATTGTCAAATAAAGTTACAATATTTATTTGCTGCAGTAAATTGTATGTCTACTCTGTTCCATTGATCTAACTTTCTATTTCTTAACCAATACCAGATACTTTTGGTAATTACTGCCTTATAATACAGTTTAAGATGTAGTAAGCCTCCTTCCTTTACATTTTTTGTTAGTACCTTTGACATTCTTGACTTCTTCTTCCAAATGAATTGTTTTTATTATTTTTTTCCAATTCAGTAAAATAATTTTTTGTTAACTTAATTGGGATGGCATTGAATATATAAATTAGTTTAGGTAAAATTGTCATTTTTGTTATATTGGCCTTGTCCACCTATGAACAATTAATATTTCTCCAATTATTTTAATCTGATTTTATTGGCATAAAAGTTTTTTTTAAGTAATTTTGTTTATGTAATTCCTGGGTTTGCTTTGGATGGTTTGCTCCCAGGTATTTTATGTTGTCTAGAGTTATTTGAAATGGGTTATCTTTTACTGTATCTTCATGCAGGGTTTTGTGATGTATACGAATGCTCATGATTTATGTGGATTTACCTTATATCCTGCCACTTTGCTAAAATTATTAATTCTTTCAACTAACTTTTTAGGTCTTTGGGATTTTCCAAGTATACCTACATATCATCTGCAAAAAGAGATAGCTTTATTACCTCATTCCCTATTCTGATTCTATTTCTTTTTCTTACTGCTATTGCTAGATTTTCTAACATAATACTGAATAATACTGATGACAGTGGGCATCCTTCTTTCACACTTGATCTTATTGGGAAGGCTTCTAGTTTATCCTGATTACAAATAATGCTTGCTGATGGTTTTAGAGAGATGCTTTTTTATCAATTTAAGGAAAAATTCATTTATACCTATACTTTTAAGGGTTTTTTGGAGATAAATGAGTATTGTACTTTAACAGAACCTTTTTCTGCATTTATTGATATCTTTTCTTATTGATATAATCAATTGTGTTAATAGCTGTCTTTATGTTAAACACTAATTTATTGTTGATGGAATTGTAAACTGATCCAACCATTTTAGAGAACAATTTGGAATTATACCCAAAGAGTTATTAAATTGCCTATCAGGGATAGGGAACCTGCAGCCTTGAGGACACATGTGGCCTTCTAGATCCTTAAGTGTGGCCTTTTCAATGGAAAGACCACATGTGGCCTCAAGGCCACAGGTTCCCCAACCCTGGTATACCCTTTGACCTAGCAATAGCACTACTAAGTATTTCCAAAGATGATTGGGGAAAAAGGAAAAGAACTAATGTGTTCTAAAACATTTATAGTGACATGGAACACAAGGTAATCTGGGAAGGTGCTGCCACTGCTGCTGCATGTTGCTCATTGGGATTGAGGCTGGGCTGAAATGGCTGTGGAGATGACCAGCCTGAATCAGGCTGTGGGAATTCTATGTCTTAGATGGAGAGGGGAGTGATGCAACTGATGGTGCAACAAAAGAGGAACCTTTTAAAATAGGCCTAAAGGCTTTGATGGCAACAGGAAAGGAGCCATTTCCTACCATTTATGAGAATTCACAAAAAGAAAGTGAGTGATGGGATATTATTTCCAAATCATAGCTGAAGAACATTAAAACTATATATATATATATATATATATATATACATACACATATATACATATATATACGTATATATGTGTGTGTGTGTGTGTGTGTGTGTGTGTGTGTGTGTGTGTATGGCACAGGGAAAGACTAAGGAATGAATCCTGAGAGCAAAGTGTGGCAGAAGACAATTTAAGATGAGAAAGAAACCTAGAGGAAGCAAAGAAAATTACCATTAAACAGGATCCAAGTCTTCCAGAGGCAAGATGTATAAAGAGTTGAGCTTTAGAAGCACATCAAGGCCAACAAGTGAAGGTGTTTGGCTGGGTCCACAGGTTATGTAGGCAAAGGAAGAATTTAATAATTTTTATATTAAGAGATGGTATAGGATATGTTCAATGTGTCTTGGCAGATGAACTGTGTCAATGCTACAATGGAGATACCTTGTTTGCAGAGTAATGTGGTGATGTATGGAATGTCTAGTCTTACAGCAGAAGGTAAACAGGCACCAGCAGCCCATGAGCAGAGCTGTGACTATTGGGAATTGATTGGCTTAGCCCCTGCTGGAGGAGTTGATAACCTGAAAAATGAAGAGTCTGATGTAGATGCCCAGCTTAATAATAGATACATGATGATCTGAAGAGAGAACATATTCAAAATCTTGAATGTATGGTCAGTGGTCACCACATGCTTTAGAGATCACTTTTTTGATAGGGGTTATTATGA
Source organism: Trichosurus vulpecula (assembly GCF_011100635.1). Lineage (NCBI taxonomy): Eukaryota > Metazoa > Chordata > Mammalia > Diprotodontia > Phalangeridae > Trichosurus > Trichosurus vulpecula. Next base: position 143,877,057 of record NC_050577.1, on the reverse strand, counting down.
AGTCACTCCTCCCACATTAGCACAAACGCAGTTGGAATGTGATGCTATACTTTTCATACTTGACTATTTTAGAAAAGAGGTATTTTTGACTCCATTGTCACATTTATATTCAGAGACTTGTATCTCAGCTTTAGGAGATGTCTTTTGTATTGTTCAGTCACACAGAGCAGAACAGTCCAGGACACAAAGGCACCTAGCACAGTATAGTCACATTGAAGCCGAGGGCCCTTTCCTGATTTTTCATGATCTCCTAAACCATTTGGAAGACTTGGTTTGTGATGTAGTAGACAGGATCTTGAAATAATCTGCAGTAAATATTATATGACTTCAGCCTGACTTTTGCACCCCGCAAAAGACTTTCAAATAGATGAACTATTCAGACGACATTGTGTGGCTAAGGGAGCATGATATAAAGAAGAAGGATGGCACCTACTATATATTTGGAGAGGATATCCCAGAAGCCTCTGAGAAACTGATGACAGACACCATGAATGAACCAATCTTACTGTGTTGATTTCCTGTAGAGATCAAGTCCCTCTATATGCAGTGATGTCCTGAGGATTCCTGACTTATTGAACCTATAGGTGTGTTGATGCAAATGTTGGTGAGGTTATGAGAGGTTCGATGTGTATCTGGGATAGTGAGGAACTGCTAAGGGAGTTTAAAAGAGAAGGCATTCATCCCACTCCCTACTAGTGGTACATTGATCAGAGAAAATATGATATATGCCCTCATGTGGGGCATGGCTTGAGCTTGGAATGATTCTTAACTTGGATTTTGAACAGATTCCATACCTGAGATGCATGCCTTTACCTATGCTTCATACAGAGCTGTAAACTTTAACTGTCCAGTGAATGACAGCAATAGGACAGGGCACATACAGCTTAATGGAAAGATACAGCTTCCCCAAATGAAATGATGCATCTTTTTTTTGTCCCATCAGAGTGTAGAGTGCCACTGCTTATGTTATCTGTTCTCACTGCCATAATATAATCACAACTGTTTGGGATGTCCCAGAAATAAAATTACCTTAAGTGAAAAAAAGTATTCATAGCTGCTCTCTTTGTAGTGGCAAAGAACTGGAAACTGTGAGAATGCCAGTCAATAGGGGAATGGCTGAAGAAGCTGTGGTATATAATTGTGATGGAATACTACTGTACCATAAGAAATGATGAGCTCGATGATCTTAGAAAAACATGGATAGACTTGCACAAAACAATGAAGAACGAAATGAGAACAACCAAGAGAATGCTGTACCAAGTAACAGTGATATTGTTTTATGAACAACTTTGAGTGAATAAGTCACTTTGACTATTATAAATAACCCAATTGAATATGAAGGGAGATGCTATCTGTATCCAGAGGGAAAAAATAGATGTATGGAATGATTTTACACACAAACACACACACACACACACACACACATTTTGTCTAATGGTAGCCACCTCTAGAGTGAGAGGTAGGAGTAGGGAAAGGAAAAAAATAAATTTACATGATAACTTTATTATATTTTTAAAAGAAATAGAAAATTGTACATAATAGATTTGTAGTTTCATATGCAATCATCTTTTTTATTATGCTATGTTATAGAAATACTTGTTTTATTTCAAAATTAAAAATTTTAAAGTATGAGTATGCATATACATTATATACATATATTACTACATATGTTTATAAATGTATACACACACACACACACACACATATATATATATATATATATTTGGAGAACTAATTGTTACAAATTTACAAGCATATCACTGAAATAGCTGATAAGGTGGGTAATCTGGGATGGTAGGATACTTGGTAACTTGGATGGGTGGACATTTAGAAGAGAGAGGGGCCCTTCCAAGCAACCTATAGGGACTATCCTGCCTAAACTTCAGGAGCAACCAAGGCTTGACTCAACATTTAGCTCTGTTGGCCCCTTTTACCCTGGGTATGGTTTTGTAGAGAGCTATATTCTCAGTAGTATTTTGTGTTTTGTATTTAAATAAAACAACCACCTAATTGTACAGTTCAGATGTTCTTAACATGTTGGGAGGTCTTGGATCCCTTTGACAGTCTGGTGAAGCCTATGGACCCCCTCTTACACTAATTTTTTTTAGTGAATAAAATAAAATATGCAGGGTTACAAAGGAAACCATTTATACTGAAATACATGTATCAAAATATTTTTCTAAAATGTCCATTAATCCCAGGTTAAGAATTCATTCAATCTATCTGTCTGTCTGTCTGTCTATCAATCCCCCATGTTTTATTACATCAGAGCTGAACAAATTTTAGTCTGGCCCTAGGACACTCCTCATAGAAGCAACTAGGAGGAGTCTCTTAGCCTTCTTGTTTTGACTTGTCTTAAGGTAAATGAATGATATTGTATTTTATTTTTTTCCCTGGGAAGGTCCCTACTTTGATTGCCTTAATGTTATTTTAATTAGCTTCTAATATTGTAAAGTATTACAAAAATGTGCTTTTGTGATTGACCTCATTTGAAACACATTAGAGAGGAGATGAATGGTGGAATCTCGGTGTATGGTGACACAGCTGGCCACATATCTTGACTAGAAGAAGATTCTGGGCTATGATTCATCATAGCCGGAAGCAAAAGAGTGAATCATAGCAGTTGTCATACAGACTGAGAAGGATTCCAGGAACTGTGGCTGATACCTAAATGCATCTTTTGGTATTGCATGATACCCACAACAGCTGGATAAGAAGATCTAACAATATAGTCTCTAGTCCCTATTACTGAATGGGATCAGGTGCATCCAACAAATGCATACCTATCCAAGTTTCACATTCGTGCAGTGGACAAGATGCTCTGAGGGGAACTTATTATTCTAATACTCACATACAAAGCAACAAATCTATTTTTTGTTTTAATTTTTTGCATTTATTACTTAATTTATTTTTAGTTTTCAACATTCACTCCCACAGGATTTTGAGTTCCAAATTTTCTCCCCATTTCTCTTTTCCCCCACCCCAAGAGAGCATACGTTCTGATTACTTCTTCCTCCAATCTGCCCTCCTTTCTATCACAACTCCTCTTCTCTTATCCCCTTCTCTTCTATTTTCTTATAGGGCAAGATAGATTTCTATACCCCATTGCCTGTTGTCTTATTTCCCAGTTGCATGTAAAAACAATTTTTAACATTCATTTTTAAAACTTTGGGTTCCACATCCTCTGCCTTCCTCCTTCCCCACCTACCCTCATTGAGAAGGCAAGCAATTCAATATAGGTTATACATGTGTAGTCATGCAAAACACTTCCCTAACAGTTGTAATGTGAAAGACTAACTATATTTCCCTTTCTTCTATCCTGTCCTCCCAATTTATTCTATGCTCTCCTTTGATCATGTCCCTCCTCAAAAGTTCTTGTTTCTTATTATCCCCTTCTCCTACTTTCCCTCCTTTCTATCATCCCCTCCTTTCTTATCTCCCCTCCACACACACACACTTTCCTGTAGCATACAGGAAAGCATAAGATAGCATAAGGTAGATTTTCATACCCAATTGATTGTGTATGTTATTCCCTCCTTAAGCTAAATCTGATGAGAGTAAGGTTCACTCATTACCCCCCACACACACTCTTGCCCTCCATTGTTGAAGCTTTTTCTTGACTCTTTCATGTAAGATAAAGTACCCCATTCTACCTCTCCCTTTCTTCTTCTCCCAGTACATTCCTCTCTCACCCCTTACTTTTATTTTTTAGATATGATCTCTTCATATTCAACTCACCCTGTGCCCTCTGTCTATGTGTGTACACACATGCACACATATACACACATACATATTCCCTCCAACTACCCTAACAGTGAGAAAGGTCTTATGAGTTACAAATATCATTTTTCAATGTAGGAATGTAAACAATTCAACTTTAATAAGTCCCTTATGATTTCTTTTTCCTGTTTACCTTTTCATGCTTCTCTTGATTCTTCTATTTGAAAATAAAATTTTCTATTCAGTTCTGGTTTTTTCATCAAGAAAGCTTGAAAGTCCTCTATTTTATTGAAAATCCATTTTTCCCCTGAAGGATTATGTTCAGTTTTACTGGGTAGGTGATTCTTGGTTTTAATCCTAGCTCCAGAATATCATCTTCCAAACCTCCCAGTCCTTTGGTGTAGAACCTGCTAAATCTTGTGTTATCCTGATTATGCTTCCATAATACATAAATTTTCTTCCTGGCTGCTTGCAATATTTTCTCCTTGACCTGGGAACTCTGGAATTTGATTACAATATTCCTAGTAGTTTTCTTTTGGGATCTCTTTCAGGAGGTAATTGGTGGATTCTTTCAATATCTATTTTCCCCTCTGGTTCTAGAATATCAGAGCAGTTTTGCTTGATAATTTCTTATAAGATGAAGTCTAGCTTATTTTTCTTATCAAGGCTTTCAGGTAATCCAATAATTTTTAAATTATCTCTCCTGGATCTATTTTCCAGGCCATTTGTTTTTCCAATGAGATATATCACATTGTCTCCTATTTTTCATTCTTTTGGTTGTGTTTTAAATTTTCTTGTTTTCTCATAAAGTTGTTAGCTTCCATTTGCTCTATTCTAATTTTTAAGGAATTATTTTCTACAGTGAGCTTTTGAATCTCCTTTTCCATTTGGTCAATTCTTCTTTTTAAGGCATTCTTCTCCTCATTGGGTTTTTGGACCTTTTTGCCATTTTAAGGGGTTATTTTCTTCTGTATTTTTGGGGTCTCCTTTAGCAAGCTGTTGACTTGTCTTTCATGATTTTCTTGCATCACTGTCATTTCTCTTCCCAATTTTTCCTTTACTTCTCTTACTTGATTTTCAAAATTCTTTTTGAGTTTTTCTGTGGCCTGAGACCAATTCTTATTTTTCTTGGAGGCTTTGAATGTAGAAGCTTTGACTTTGTTTTCTTCTGATTGTATATTTTGATCTTCCTTGTCATCAAGTAAGATTCTGTAATCTGATTTTTTTCTGCTGTTTGCTCATTTTCCCAGCCAACTTCCTGACTTTTTAAGCTCCTTTTTGAGGTAGATCTCTGCTTCCAGTGTGGAAGGTATGCTGTCCCAAGCTTCAGGGGTTTTGTGCAGCTGTTTTCAGAGATATTTCTAGAGACCTGTAAGTTTTCAATTCTTTCAAGGTTGTATGATGAAAGGAGAGGTGTTTACTCCTCTTCTAGCCTGTGCTCTAGTCTGTGAGTGACCACAAGCACTCTTTTTCTGCCTTGAACTGTGAGAAGGATTGCCTCTCACTGCCACCACAAGCTCTGCCATGCCAGCCCTCCTCCTCACCCCAAGACTAGCACCCAGGACTGTGACCCAGATCAAAGCAGGAAAAAGCAAGAGTATCCTGCCTAATGCAGCAACAAAGAGGTCCCTGTAATCCCCTTCTGATAAGTTGCTCAATTCCCCCACTGTCTGTGAACCAGGAGCTCTGGAAGCAGCCACTGTTGCTGCCACCACCTGCCACAACTGCTGCCCTGGGGCTGAGGCTGGACCTTGGTCCTACACACCTTTCCTACTGACCTTCTAAGTTGTCTTTGGCATTTGTGGGTTGAGAAGTCTGGAAACTGCCACACCTGCCACTGAATCATCCCCTGAAGCCTGCTCCAGGTTTGTCCTGGCTCCAGCCCCATCTGTGCTGATATGGCCCATGCTGGACTGTGCTCTTCTCTTGGACTGGTGCAACAGACTTTTCCTGTTGGCCTTCCAGGTTATCTTGGGCTGGAAATTTGTTTCACTCTTTCATTTTGTGAGTTCTGCTGCTCTAGAATTTGTTTAGAGTAATTTTTACAGGTATTTGGAAAGGTTTGGGGGAGAGCTCAAGCAACTTCCTTCTTTTACTCTGCCATCTTGCAACAAATATATTGAGGAGCAGCTGAGGGGCCTGAATTTTTATTTTCACAAGGAAAGGGGGAAACTTAAAGATCTAGTAAATATGTCAGAGATTTAGAGGAGGAAGCAACCTTAGTGATTGTTTAGTCCATTCTAACTTTATAAATGAGAAGAGAAAGCAGCAAAGATCTCTAAATAATTGTCTAGGGTACACCCTTAGACACCAAGCTAGATACCAAGACTCAAACTTCATTCTTCTGAATCCAAACCCAGTATTTTTTTACATTGCATCACAGTAGCTCTGAGGGCAGCTGGTGCTGCAGTGGTTAGAGTTCCAGGCCTGGACTCAAGAAGAACGATCTTTTTGTGTTCAAATCTGCCCTCAGACACTGGCTGTGTGACTCTGAGCACGTCACTTAGCCCTGTTTTCCTCCATCTCCTCATCTGTAAAATGAACTGGAGAAGGAAATGGCAAACTGCTCTAGTATCTTTGCCAAGAAAATCCCAAATGGGGTCAGAAGAGTGGGGCACAACTGATAATGACTGAACAACAATAACATGCTTGCTCTACATAATTTAAACAAACAAAACACTTGTGGAATTAGAAGGATGGAGTACTTACCTCCTTTTCAATTGCAATCTCTCTGACTATGTATATGAAAGCACAAATTGTTTGATTTAACTTGTGTACATGTGTGTGGATATATATGGGGGGGGTACACTGTCTTGATTTACTTTCAACTATAATCATTTCCTACTTCAGAAGGGAAAATGAAGTGCAATGAGGGAGGAACTTGGTAAAGAAAGAAAAGTAAAGGGACTTCTGAGCATGGCGGGGGGGGAAACACACACATATTGCTTGACTTTTAATGGAGTTTCAGTTGAAAGATTTTTTTTCTCCTTTCAGGTTTATAAGGGAAAAGCCATTTCAGCAAAAATGGAGTTCTGTGTAGCATGCATTTCCACAAAACCACCTCACTTTAAATAGGACTTCCAACTTGAAAATCTTTCCTTTCAGATGATTAAATATCCCAGTACCAATAAGGTTTCTCTCACTATCATGCAGTGGAAAGGAAAGAGCTCTCGGATTGTTTCAAGAGAACAGATTGCTAGTGAATAACAAATAAGATAGCTGGGGATTATGGTATGGTAGATGGAAAGCTGTTCATGGAGTCGGGAAGACTTGGATTTAAGGTCTAGGTTACATAACCTTGGGCAAATTACTTAACCTCTGAGTGCCAGAGGCAACTCTGCAATATTGTAAGTGTCAGAGAAGGTGTTGGTCTGCATTGGTAGCAGAGATGACACAGAAGGTCATGATACCGGTGAAAATCCAGGTCTGATGAAAAACAAAACTGATGCTTATACTCTGTATAGAATTTCTTTGTTTGTATAATGAGTATGATATTTGTTCTTATTTGCTAACCAGATATGTTTAACTTAATAGATACGGTGGCATTTTAAAATAAGGCCATCATATATTGTTGAAAGATCCAGCAGAAATCAATTATGACATATCCAGACCATTTCCAGGCTTTGAATATGGGCACAGTGATGGCCTATGGTCTTTTGTTTGGCTAAGGTAAACTCATCATTAGATTGATTACAGGATGAGGAACTCAGAAAGGCAATCTGCTAAAGCTTAGGCTGGCGATTTACATTAGTAGATGAAGGAAGTAGCCACACATATGAAATCACAAATCAATCATTCTATCAACAAGCATTTATCATGCACCAACTGTGTGCTAACCACCAGGATAGGTGCTAGGGATACAAAAACACAAAAGGGAAATGATCTTTGATCTCAAGAAAGTTATATCCTATTGGGATAGACAAAATGTTCATCTAGAATGTACATGTAGAATAAATATAAAATAATAAAGTAGTAAAGTACAAAGTAGTTAGAAAAGGAGGAAAAAGCACCTCAAGTTTGAAGGATATTAAAAAGTATGAATATGCTATGTTCTGACTCTCATATTAGACAAATAAATTTGCAGTTTTCATGGGAAAAATTAAATCATAATGTGTAAATAATTGAATCTAGTTATTTTAGTACTTCAGAGAGCCTACGGTTTTATCAGTCTCAGCAAGCCATCTTTATTAGCTTCAGTAACTGATGGTTGGGGGTGGGGGAGAGAGCTGTAACTGCCAGCCTTCTGATGTTAAGCCTCTTCAAATTCCTTCTGCCTACCTAGACTTTCCTCAGACAAGATACACGCAGGCTGTAATTAAACTTGTCCATGAAAATATTCTAGCTTGAAAGTATCTGACAGATTTTGGGGCCCCTGGGTCACTTCAATACCATGATGAGGAATGGAATCAAACTTTTAACAATTCATTTCAATTCAATTCAAATAAAAATAATTTATTAAAAGCCCACTAGATCCAAGGCACTATCCTAGGCAGTGAGGATCCAAAGACCACAATGAAACATATTCTGCCCTCAAAGAGTTTATATTTTATTAGAACAGGGTTTATGGGCAGATTTTCATAGGTCTGTTCACTTGTGTGGAAAAAATACATTTTGTTTCAATTTAATTGGTTTCCTTCATATCTTTATTATATATTTAATTGGTTTCCTTTATAGTAAATTTGCCTTAGGCATTTAAATATATTACTTCCAGAGGAGATTCATAGGTTTCAGCAGAATACCAAATGGGTCCATGACATTTAAAAAAATATTCAAAATCCATACTGCAGGAATACATCATGCATACAAATCTATATAGCATGTAATGGTACAATGTGTTTCAGGTTGATACCCTCTTCATGAAAGCTCTGTGTGTGGGCTACGCGTAAAGGTGAGAAGCTATACAAAGAGCTGAACAGAAGAAGCTCTGTGTAAAAATTATATAGATGTGGTAGCCATAGGAGGAGGTACCATAGACAAGGTCAAGAACTGAGAGGTATAGAAGAAGAAATTATTGTAGTCCAGATAAGACTGGAAGAGAGGCTGAGTGGGAGTGGTGTTTATAAATAAAGATAAAGCAAAGATGCAAAAGATGATATGGAGGAAACATTGACAAGGCAGACATGAGGTCTGATCAGGGAATGTCAGAGGTTACAAACCTGGATACCTAGAATGTTGGTAGGGTAATTAACATAAATAAGTATGTTTAGAGAAAGAGAAAGTTTTCAGGGAGTATATAATGAGTTTTGTTTTGTACATATTGATATTGAAATGCTTATGGCATGTCCAGGAGGTGTTATACAGCAGGAAGTTGATATTACATGAATAGAATTCAGGAGAGAACTTAGTCACAAATATATAGATTTGGAAGATAAGATAGGCAAGGGAGAGGGTTGAAAGAAATGAGAGAAGATAGCCTAAGATAGAGTCCTGAAGAATGCTGACACTAACAGAGCAGGGAATAGATGATGGTATCTTTTGAGCAAAGGTTGCTAAAAAAGCACCAGTCACATAAGTCTGAGAAGAACCGGGTGAGAGCAGTGTCACAGAAGTCAAAGGATGAAAGAATCTAAAAAGAGACCATGATAAAGAATGTCTAAAGCTGCAATGAAGTCAAGAAGAATGAGGACTGGAAAAAAGGCATCAGCTTACGGCAGCTAAAGAGATCATTGGTAACCTTGGAGAGGACAGTTCAGAAACCAGTTAAAAGGAACTGAAAAGTGACTGGATGGTAAAAGGAAGGAAAGGAGGAAGAAATAAAACCAGCATCTGTTAAGCACCTACTATGTTCTAGGCACTGTGCTAGTGTTTTACGCATTTAATCTTCACAACAACCCTGGAATGTAGATGATATTATTATCCCAATTTTACACTTGAAGAAACTAAGACTAAGAGAAATTAAATGACTTGCCCAGGGTCACACAATAGGTGTCTGAGGTTGGGTTTAAACTCAGGTATTCCTGACTGTAGGCCTAGCAATCTACCCACTCTACCACCTCGCTGCCCGGAAGTAAAGCAGTAAATGAAGGTAATTTTTGCTAGGAAGTTTATGAAAAAGAGATGACTCAATCAATCAATAAGAATTTAAAAAGCACCTACTATGCACTGTGCTAAGTTTTAGGGATAGAAATACAAAAAAAGTAATACAGTCTTGCCCTCAAGGTGCATATATTCTAATGAAAGGGAAGCTAAAAAGAGTGCTGGAGGGGTAGAAGGAGAAAAAGTCATACGAGTCCCAGGGTAGTGTGCCCAGAAGAGAAATAAGATGCTCTGAGCTGAGCTTCCACCTTAAGTGGAGGTTTTGGAGTTCATAGCTCCACTCTCTAATGAGAGGGACCAAGGATGGTGAGAAGGCAAAATTCTAAGGCTGTTAGGACTTAGAAGGATGATGTTTTACCAATAATGAGCTTAAGATGATATGATCTAATGATGATAGTAATGTGATACTATGATATCATTGAATTATAATATCAATGAATGATCATGAAATGAGCCACAGAATCATAACCTGAGAGAATGGCAGTATAAAATGTAAGTTTTTAAAATAGATGTTGCAACTGTTTGGTTTTGCATCATCTACATTTCCTAATGTATCTTCCCAACTTACTCTCCCAGAGATCTGTGCCTTATAATAATGAAAAAAAGGAGGAGAAAAAAATGTTTAGCAACACCGACAAACATACTGAAAAATTGTAGCATTGTATACAATTTTCCATATTCATGGTCTCCAATTTCTACAAAGAAGCAGGGGGCAGGATCTTAATGAAGTATTGTTTTTAAAGGTATCTGGGATATCCTCATAGCTAGTGGAGGGAGATAATGGTAGATAGGGAAGATTGAAGATGAGGGCAGGGATTAGTCAAAGAGACAAGTTCTGAGAATGACAAAATTTAGAGTACAGACTAAGGACATGAATTTGGGAAGGAGGGCTGACTTTCTCAGAGCTAAGAGTAAAGGAAGAATGGATGCAGAATTTAAAGGTCTGTTGAGGGATGGCATAGAGGAAAAGTCAACCTCCACATGGGAAATTCTTTTTTTCCCAGTAAAGTAGGAAATGAGGCTATCATCTAAGGGAAAGGAAGGTAGAGGAAGCCTTAAAAACCTGAGGACGTACAATTTTATTGTAATTGCTGCTAAGGAGAGTGGGGTAGAACACAAATCAAGGAAGTTGCTCTTCAACTGTGTGATGCGCATCAAACTGAGATGAGATGGTGTTGGCATAGGGATCTCATGTGGACAGTGTGCAGGCGTTGGAGTCAGAACAACCTGGGATTGAATTTTGCCACAGACGCTTATTAGCTGTGTGAACCAGGGAAAGCCACTTGCCCTCTCTGAGCCTTAGCTTCCTCATCTGTAAAATTAAGGGGAAGGACATACTAATTTCTAAGGTCCCTTCCAACTATAAATGTATAATCTGATGATCAAAGGACTTGCTCCAGTAGGTAGGTAGTTGGGGACAGTTGAGGGTGGATTATTTTCAAGGCATTTATTATAGTAAGACAAAGACACAAAGGGGTAAGGATGGAGGACAGCTTGTTTTTTTAAATATTATTTTATTTATTTCCCAATTGCATGTAAAAATAATTTTAACATTTTTTTTAAATTTTCAGTTCCAAATTATCTTCTCATGGTCCCTCCTGCCTCCGATGATAAGTAATGTGATATAGGTTATACATGCACACTCATGCAAAACATAATTCCAAATTAATCATGTTGTAAAAGAAAATAAAGAACTAAAACAACATCAAAAATAAAGGGGGAATATTATGTTTTGTTCTGCATTCAGACTCCATCAGTCATTTTCTCTGGAGAAAGATAGCATTTCCCACCATGAGGCCTTTGGAATTGTCTTGGATTGTATTGCTGAGAATAGCGAAGTCACTCGCAGTTGATCATCTTATGAAATTGATGTTACTGTGTACAAAGTTCTGGTTCTGCTCCCTTCATTTTGTATCAGTTCATGTAAGTTTTTCCAGATTTCATTGAAAGTATCCTGCTCATCATTTTTATAGCACAGTAGCATTCCATTATAATCGTATACCACAATTTGTTCAGCAATTCCTGAAATGATGAGTGTCCCCTCTGTTTCAAATTCTTTGCCACCACTAAAAGAGCTGCTATAAATATTTTTGTATAAATAGATCTCTTTCCCATTTTCTTTTAATCTCTTTGAGATACATGCCTAATAATGGCATGGCTAGGTCGAAGAGCATGCATAGTTTTTTCAGCCTTTGGGCATAGTTCTAAATTGCACTCCACAATGTTTGGGTCAGTTTACACCTCCACCAACAGTGCATTAGTGTTCCAATTTTCCCATATCCTCTCCAACATTTATCATTTTCATTTTCTATCATATTAGCCAATCTGAAAGGTATGAGGTGATATCTCAGAGTTATTTTAATAGCATTTCTCTAATCGATAGCGACTTATAGCATATTTTTCATATGAATATAGATAGCTTTGATTTCTTCATCTGAAAACTTTCTGTTCATATCCTTTAATCATGTACCAATTAGGGATTGGCTTGTATTCTTATAAATTTGATTTGGTTCCCATATATTTGAAAAGTGAGGTCCTTTAAGGATATCATTACTGTAAAATGTTTTCCCAAGCTGATTTCCTTCTAATATGGCTTCACCGGTTTTGCTTGTACAAAAACTTTTTAATTTAATATAATCAGAATTATCCATTTTACATATTGTAATGCTCCCTGTCTCATTTGGTCAGATGTTCTTCCCTTATCCATGGATCTGAGAGGAAAATTATTCCATGATCCCCTAAACTGCCCATGATATCAAACTTTAATTCAGGGGTGGGGAACCTCCTGGCTAAATCATGTACCCATTTTGACCATATCTTCATACACAATGTAAGATGTTGGTCTATACCTAGTTTCTGCCAAATTGTTTTCCAGTTTTCCCAGCAGCTTTTGTCAAATTGAGCTCTTGCCCTAAAAGCTTAGATCTGTGGATTGATCAAACACTAGATTACTATGGTCATTTACTATTATGTATCGTATACCTTAAACTATTCCACTGATCCACCAATCTATTTCTGAGACAGTACCAGATGGTTTCTGATGATTTCCGTTTTAAAACACAGTTTGAAGTCTGTTAGAGCTAGCTTACCTTCCTTCACATTTATTCCTCTGTTAATTCCCCTGATATTCTTGACTGTTTGTTCTTCCAGATGAACTCTGTTATTATTTTTTCTAGCTCTATAAAATAATTTTTGGTAGTTTCGTATAACACTAAATAAGAAAATTAACTTAGGTAGAACTGTCTTTCTGTTATCTTGGCTTGGCCTACGCATGAACAATTAATGCTTTTTTCCCGTTGTTTAGATCTGACTTTATTTGTGTGAGAAATGTTTCATAATTGCATTGATATAGTTCCTGAGTTTGTCTTGGCAGGTAGACTCCCAAATGTTTAATATTGTCTACAGTTATTTTAAATGGAATTTCTCTTTCTGTCTCTTGTCACTGGACTTTGTTAGTAATATAGAGAAATGCCGATGATTTATGTGAGTTTATTTTATGTCCTACAACTTTGCTAAAGTTGTTAATTATTTCAAGTAGATTTTTAGTTGATTCTTTCGGACTCCCTAATTATACCATCATATCATCTGCAATGAGAGATAGTTTTGTTTCTTCATTGTCTATTCTAATTCCTTCAATTCGTTTTTCTCCTCTAATTGCTATAGCTAGTATTTATAGCACAATATTGAATAATAGGGGTGATAATGGTTATTCTTATTTCATCCTTGATCTTACTGGGAAGACCTCTTGCTTATTCCATTACGAATAATGTTTGTTGATGATTTTAGATAGATACAACTTATTTTAATGAAAGCTTTATTTATTCTTATCGTTCCTTGTGTTTGTAGTAGAAATGGGTGTTATGTTTTGTTAAAAGCTTTTTCTGCATCTATTGAGATAATCATATGATTTCGTTTGGCTTCGTTATTGATATCTTCAATTATGCTGATAATTTTCCTAATGTTGAACTAGTCCTGCATTCCTTTATCCCACATAGTCATAGTATATGATCTTATCATATATTGCTGTAATCTCCTTGATAATATTTTATTTAAAATTTTTACATCAATATTCGTTAGGGAAATTGGTCGATGGGTTTTTCCCTCTGTCTTTGCTCTTTCTGGTTTAGTTATCAGCACCATATTTGTGTTGTAAAAGAAACTTGGTAGGAGTCCTTCTTTGCCTATTTTTCCAAATTGTTTATTTAACATTTTGATTAATTATTTTTTAAATGTTTGGTAGAATTCACTTGTGAATCCCTCTAGGCCTTGGAAATTTTTTCTTAGGGTACTTACTGATGGCTTAATTTCTTTTTCTAATATGGGGTTATTTCAGTATTCTATTTCCTCTTCTGTCAATCTGGAAAATTTATATTTTTGTAAATATTCATCTATTTAATTTAGATTCTCAGACTTGTTGGCATATAATTGGGCAAAATAATTCCTAATAATTGCTTTAATTGCCTTGTAATTGGTAGTGAATTTACCCTTTTATTCTGATACTGGTAATTTGGTGCTCTCTTTTTTTTTTTCATCTAACTACCCAATGATTTATCAATTTTATTATTTTTTTCATAAAACCAACTCCTAGTTTTATTAATTAGTGCAATGGTTTTCTTATTTTCAATTTTATTAATCTCTCTTTTGATTTTTAGGATTTCTTATTTGGTGTTTGATTAGAGATTTTTAATTTATCCTTCTTTTACTCTTTTTTTCTTCTGTATGCCCAGTTCATTGATGTGCTCTTTCTCTATTTTATTGATGTAAGCATTCAGAGTTATATGTTTACACTTAAGTATTGCTTTGATTGTATCCCATAAACTTTGGTTTGTTGTCATTTTCTTTAATGAAATTACTGATTTTTTTTTCTATGACATATTCTTTGACCCATTCATTTTTTAGAATTAATACTTAGTTTCCACTTAATTTTTAATCTTTATTTCCACAGCCCTTTATTTAATGTAATTTTATTGCGTTATGTTCTGAGAAGGATGCATTAAATATTTCTACTTTTCTGCATTTGGTTGTGAGGTTTTAATGCCCCAATACCTGGTCAGTCTTTGTATAGATGCCATGTACCACTGATAAAAAGGTATATTCCTTTCTATTCCCATTCAAATTTTTCCTGAGTTCTATCATTTTCCAGATTGTTATTCATTTCCTTAACTTCTTACTTTTTTATTTTGTGGTTAGATTTATCTAGCTCTTAGAGGGTAAAGTTGAGGTCCCCCATTAGTATAGTGCTTTACTCTTTATTTCCTCCTATAATTCATTTAACTTTAAAAATTTGGGTGCTATAACATTTAGTGAATATATATTTAGTATTGATACTACTCCACTGTGTATGGTACCTCTTAGTAGGATGCAGTTTCCTACCTTATCACTTTTAACTAAATATGTTTTTGCTTTGTCTGAGATCAGGATTGCTACCCATACTTTTTTGCTTCAAGCTGAAACACAATAGATTCTGCTTCAGCCTCTTACCTTTACTCTGTGTGTATCTCTCTGCTTCAAATGTGTTTCATGTAAATGATGTATTCCAGGATTCTTGTTTTTAATCCACTCTGATATCCACTTCTGCTTTATAAGTGAGCTCATCCCATTATCATTCACAGTTATGATTACTAAGTGTGTATTTCCTTTTATCCTATTATTCCTCTTTTTATACTTCTCTCTCTCTCTCTCTCTCAGTCAATGCTGCTGATTCAGTTGCCCCTAAGTCCTGCACAGGCTTGTTAGGGTGTGGCTTCCTGTTGGCTTGCCAGGGCTGCCTGCAATGGACTGTGTTCCACTCTCACTTCATTGAGACAGACCTTTCTTGTTGACATTATAAGTTTTCTTGGGCTGGTCAGTTGTTTCACCTTGTTCTTTTGTTGGTTCTGTCACTCCAGAATTCATTTTGAGACATTATTTTAAGTTATTTGGAGGGGTGTTTGGGAGAGTTCAGGCTAGTTCCTACCTTACTCTGCTATCTTGGCTCCACCCTCTATGACAGTTTATTGTTAACTATATGGCCAAGATTGTGAAAAGAAGAATTTGAAGTCAGAGCAGTGGTAGTGGACCAGGAAATGGAGGAAGGGAGGAAGAGACTGAAGATTGTGATGAGGACAAATAATAGGCTTAAAGGAATGAAATAGAGGATGGTATAGAAGGACTGGCAGGCTTGGGACTACTTCTGTGTGTCTAGAAAATTATTATCTAGAAAATCCAGAGTCTCTTGGAAGTTTTGATATGAAAAGAGATGGAATGGGAGAAGACCATGAGCCAAATTGGTCCCCTGTGTTTCTTCTGCCAAAGGAGAAGGGAAAGTGAGCATTGTGCACTAGGCCTGGGACAGAAATCAAGGAAGGTAAACAGAACTGAGACCTTGTGTTGTAGGGCAGTATATGTAGAACAGATGTGATTGGATGAGCCAAAAAGTAAGAGCAGATAGGAATAGACTCTCAGAGTGAGATTTACGATTCTAACTGAGCATTACACAGTACCTTTCTTTTCTCTGCTGTCCTAGAGTTCTTTACTGACATATATTTACATTTTTTTAAGCACAACACTTCACATCCCACCTCCATCACTTTGTATTTTCTGGGCCTGGGCTATGCCTGGAATGCTCTGCCTCCTCACCTCCACCTTTTAGCTTCTCTATCTTCCTTTAAGACAGAACTCAAAGTCTACCAACTATAAGAGACATTTCTCAGTTTCACTCCAGCTGCTAATGCTTCTCCTTTAACATTACTTTTCATCTACTGTATGTAAACCTAGTCATTTACATGTTATCTCTCATATTAAAATGGAAGCTCCTTGAAAGTAGGGACTGTTCATTCATTCATTATTTTTAAACTTTATTTGTATCCCCAGTGCTTAGCATAATGTCTAGTATGTGGTAAGTGGAAATTAATAAATTATTTTATGGACTATTTGAACAATCACTTTCATCCTTTTTATACCCTCTGATCAGTGGGGAAAAGATGTAGGGAAGGAGTTAAGAAATTCAACTCCCTAGCTGTAGCAATATATACATATATATATGTATATATAATATATATAAATATATAACATATATATGTGTGTGTGTGTGTATGTGTGTGTATGTATGTATATAGTTTCCACAAAAGAAATGGCCATTAACTATGATTTGTGACCAAATCTATAATTGTACAGTTTGAGATTCAGAGAGGGAAAGCTAACCCAAAATAAAGAGATTTCTTCAACTCAGGTTGAGTTAATTAAAAAGATTATCCAATTTTGGTAATATTCCAGAGTATAGTCATACGCATTTCACTACTTATGAACACAGAGAGACTTACTGAACAAACAAATCAATAGCAGTGAGAATTGGAAGCAAGTCTGTTTTGTCAGTAAGCACATCCTGCATACCCCAGGACACCTAGCCATCACTGCACCTGGCTACATTAGTGTCACTTAGTCTTTTCCCCAGTGATGATACTAGGATCTTTTCTTTCTTTACCTTATAATCTTTTAAATGGAACATCTTTTTTGTCTCTGTTTCAAGCATTTTCCCTAGCTTGCCTTGTCCTTGTAGTCAGTGATACAAGTGATATTTCACCAGAAATCTGAGGTAGTAGGAAGTTAATAGGCAATGGAAGGGAAGTAAATAAGCATGTATATGTGAGTGCCAGGTACCGTGCTCAACACTTAAAAATATTGTCTCATTGGATCCTCACAACAACTCTACAAATTAGATGCTGATATTATTCATGTTTTACAGTTGAGGAAACTGATGCAGACAAAGGTTAAGGGGACTTGCTCAGGATCACATAGCTAGTGTCTGAGGCTAAATTGGATCTCAAGTTGTCCTGACTCTAGGCCCAGAACTCTACCTGCTGTGCCACCAGCTGCCTCTAACAATTTAATTTTGTAGTGAATAATCAACACATTTTTCCTTTAGAAGTTCTCTTTTTATTCTTTCAGCTCATTCTTTTCTCTTCCTCTCACACAAAGTCTGCATTGCCTATAGCCTTCATTGTGATTTCTTCCAGATCTTTTCTCACTGTGATCTTTCTCACTCTGCAAAATGAATGGATAAATAGAAAGGAACCAAATTAGGAAAAAAAAGAGGGGGGGGAGAGCATTAGGGAGTCAAATGATCACACACAGTATTGCTTCCCTAAATAAACTACATCAGTTTTATTTTCTTGTCTTCATTTGGGTAGCTTTAAAAATAGATAATGTCTTAAAAGAAATACACCTCATAAAGGTGGACACCCACAGGGTCACTGCACATTTACAAATAATTCTCTTCCATTAATCAGATCAGTTAGTGTGCACAGTTACAAGGCACATCTGTATAATAAACAAACCCTTAGCACAGTTCAGTCTTTAAATAGCATTTTAAGAGTAGCTGTGATCACTAAAAAACAAAATTAAAAACAAAACAAAAAAACCCAAGGCTTTCTGGAAATAATTATGTATTATGTGACATTTTTCATTTGGATCTTGAAAGAAAAATCTTGAATTAGGTTCCTTTTAGAATCTTCTAACTAAAACATAAGAAAAAGTTATTCAACTCTTAATATGACGTGCACTTCATTACTGGAGGTGGGCTGCTTTAGAGATTGATGAATTTTTCATTTCAATGTTCACAGGATTGATCATCTCATTACTATGGGCACTGCCTCCTGTCATCAGTGCTGATCATGACTCTTACATGCCTTAACATGTGCAAAGCTTATCTTTTTACTTTTATCTCTGTAACAATAGGGATTGTTTCTTTTTTGTATCTGAATCTCCAGCACCTTGTACAGCTTCTGGCACTTAATAAATGCTTATTGATTGATTGATAACATGAGTACTCCCAATGTACCTACCCAATGGCTTTTTAATGCCTTCTAGGTCTCTTAACATTTTGTAGATAGGGCAAAACCTGGTCTATTTCTATGTTGCCCATCTTTCTTACTGCATGGCCAGGCTAGCTCTTTATTTGGTCATTCATATCTTAGAAAATGTCTTTTATACTACTTATACTCTCCATGTGGCTTTTTATTGCTCTTTCAGTCACCAATGATTATGATTCTACTAAAACCATGGCATTCATGATTCACAGCCATATAGCACCAAGGGAGAATATTGGTATTAAGATGATGGACTTCTGCATTTTCAGAAGTTATTGAAAGCCTGTGAGGCTTCCCAATTGCAATCGAGTTCATACTCCTTTTCAATTTAGCCCTCACTCTATTCCACTATGGGTGCAGATTATTGTCCCTGCCCAGGCTAAATATATTAATGAACTTACTCAAAGGACTGTTCTTCCAATTTCACGTACAGAACTCCGGTCCTCTCGGAGATCATTGTTGCCATTATGGTGTTTTCTTGGCAAACATATTGGAGTGGTTTGCCATTTCCTTCTCCAGAGGATTAAGGCAAACAAAGGTTAAGTAACTCGATCAGGGTCACGTAGCTACTAAGTGTCTGAGGTCAGATTTGAACTTAGTTCTTCCTGACTTCAGGCCCAGCACTCTATCCAGTAAGCCACCTAGCTGCCTCTAGGATGGGCCTGCACAACATAAGGCTTGCCAGAGGATTTCGGGCAGCCTGCAAAAACTGTAGAGGATATTAAAGAAAGTAAAGATGTAATGAATGCTTTGTCCATGCCACTCTTACCCCATCTTCCATTAGTCACTCTGATGTCCATCATGTCACTTGGCAGGTGGGTTGCCAGTGCATACTCTCTCCTGTTTGTAACATGACCTGCGGCAACCAACCATCGTCAGTCTGGCTCTAAAAACCGGGCTGTGGCCCAAAGAAGTTTAGTCTATTTTAATTTGGGCCCATACCTACCGCCAAGTTGTGCAGGTCTGCTCTAGGAGCTTACATTCTACTCATTTTACAGCCACCCAATTCCAGTTTGAGCAATATTCAGAGAGGAAAGCAGACCTTGAAAGTTAAAGTAATGGCATTTGGTGTTTACATGGTACTTTAAAGTTTGCAAAGCATTTAATAAACATTTATTAAGCACCTACTACCTACCAGGCACTGTGTTAAGGTCTGAGGATACAAAGATGAGCAAAACACATTTCCTGTTTTCAAAGAGTTTACAATCTAATGGGGGAGATGACATGCAAATAAATATATGCAAAGCATGTATCTTACATGTAGGATAAAGAAAAAGTAATTAACAGAGGCAAGGCATAAGAATAAAAGGGATTGGGAAAGGATTCCTGTAGAAGCTGGGATTTTAATTGAGACTTAAAGGACACTGAATAGGTCAATAGTGGGAACAGAGGAGGGAGAGCACACCAGGCATGGAAGACAGCTAATGAGAATAACTGGAGCCAAGAGGTGAGTGCCTTATTCATGAAACAGCAAGAAGGTAGCTCTGGATGTAAGAGAATGTGTAGGAGAATAAGGTGTAGGAAGACTAGGATTGACTCATGATGGAAAATGCTATCCACATCCAGAGAAAGAATTATGGAGTCTGAGGGTAGATTGAAACAAACTATTTGCTCACCCTTTTTTGTTTCTTTTTTCTCATGGTTCATTTCATTGGTTATAATTCTTCTTTGCAACTAATGTGAAATATGCAACTAGACTAATATGAAGACTAATGTGAAAATATGTTTAATGTGAATGTAGAGCTTATATTGGATTGCATACCATCTTGGGGAGGGGGGAGGAGAGGGAAGGGAAGAAAATTTGGAACTCAAAAGCTTGTGGAACTGAATGTTGTCAACTAAAAATAAATAAATTAATTTATATTTAAAAAAAGACTAGGATGTTAGGTGAGTGCTCGGTTATGAAAGACTTTGAATATCAAACACAGCATTTTGTATTTACTCCTGGATGCAATAGGGAGCCACTGGAATGGATGTGTAGAACATGATAGAATCTGTGCCTTAGGAAAGTCACTTTAGCGATTGAATGGAGGAAGAACTGGAGTGGAGTAAGACTTGAGGCAGGCTGTTGCATTAGTTCAGTCAGGAGGTGATGAAGGCTTGAGCTAGAGAGACGACAGAGGAGAGAAGAGAGCATATTGGAGAGATGTTGCAAAGGTTAAATTGATAGGTCTTGACAACATCTTGGATTGAAGAGTCAATCAAGAATAACTCCTAGGTTGTGAGGCTGAGGGACTTAGAAAATGGTGTTACCCTCAATAGTAATAGAGAAAGTAGTTGGGGGGGAGAGTTTAGGGGGAAAAATAATGAGTTCCATTTTGGATATATTGAGTTTAAGGTACCTAATGGACATCTAGTTCCAGCTGTCCTAAAGGTATTTGGAAATGTGAGACTGTAGGTCAGCAGAGAGTTTAGGTTAGGAAAGTTCGATTTGAGAACCATCAGCATAGAGATGGTGATTAAATCCATAGGAGCTGAAGAGATCACCCAGTAAAGTAGCATAGAGGGGGAAGAGGCCCCAGGACAGAACTGTTGGCAAATCATTTCACCCATCTTTCCCAGTTTCCTCAACCATAAAGTGGGAATAATACCTCACAGGGTTGTTTGTGGGGATCAAATGAGATCATATTTCTAAAAAGACAGAGCTTAGTGCAGTGCCTAACACATAATAGGTTAAAAGTAATGGCATTTTGGTGTATGCATTGTACTTTAAAATTTGTAAATTCATTTTGTTTCGTTTTGATATAACTGAGGTAAATTTTGTTATTCTCATTTTAACAGATTAGGAAACAGGTGCTTCTGACTCTCTCTTTCCCCCTCCCAGGACAATGTTATGTTTCTAAGAGTAGGGACTATTTAATTTTGGTCTCTGGCTTATTAAATGTTTACTGGTTTGAATTGGGCCTCAGAGAGATTAATTGACTTGTCTATGATCACATAGGTAGGGTCAAAGACAAAATTTAAACCCATGTCTCTCTTGTTTCCAAGTCCACTACTCAGCTCAATAGCACCTCCCCTCTCAATTTAAAGACTAAAATCTCTTTAAATGCAGGGGGACCACTACTTCACAGTCTACTGCAAAGTGGCAAAGATCTTTCAGCTCCAGGCTTCTGATAAAAGTCCTTCCATGGTATTGATTGCTTACCTGTCCAGAAGGTGTGGCAGGGAGAGGTGAATCTGTTAACAATTACAACGCCTTCCTCCCACTATTGACATGCTGTTTCTCAAGCCATTAATCTTTGTTTCCATTGCTCACAACTGTGGATTTGCAGCCTTAAATTACATTAATAAACTAATTTAGTTACAAATTACTGCCATAATCATATCTGAGCTTCAAGCACAATGATAATTATTATTAGATTTTCCACAGATCCAAATATTTTACTGAAATGAATGTTCTTGTGACATTCCCATCTTTAAAGATTTAGTAAAAGACCTTGAATGTCTTGTACTTTGCCTAGATTGGAAGGACATTTGATTCAGGGCACTGATGTAGCTCTTAGTATGTGCTAGGCACTCCGATAGGATTGGGATACAAAAATAAAAATGATAGAACACCTGCCCTCAAGAAGTTTACATTAAGTCCATTCTATACCCTTTGTTCTCCATTGTTCTCTTTTCCTCTCTGAAGTTTCATCTGAAGCATGAATGTTTAGGAGTAAAACAGAAAAAGTTGGCCTTTAAAATAGTATTTTAGCTTTATAACCTGTTTGTCTAAGACATGAGCAAATCATGGGTGTTTGGGAGAACTAAAGCATAGTATTATCCAATATATTGATATTAAATATCTGTAGACCTCAAGTTAAAAATACTGCAGATGAATTTTTTTCCATTAAACTAAGGAAACTACATGGAGGTTGCTAGCTAGTACAGAGGATGGAATGTTGGGCCTGAAGTCATTATTAAGAACTGATTTCAAATCCATCCTGAGACACTTACAAGCTATGTAAGCTGGGCAAGTCACTTAACCTCTGTCTCAGATTCCTCAACTGTAAAATCAGGATGATAATAGCAACTACTTTCTAAGGTTGTAGTAAAAATCAAATAAGACAAAATTTGTAAAGCACTTAGCATAGTGCCTGGCACATAGTAGGTACTTAATAAATTCTTCCTCTCCCTGTTCCACTGATGCACCCATTGCATTTCATAGCCAGTTCCATACTGTTTTGATGATTACTGCTTTGTAGTTTAGTTTGAAATCTGGTACTGCTAGATCACTTTCCTTCACATTTTCTTTTCATAGATTCCCTTAATATTCTTGACCTTTTGTTCTTACAGATAAATTTTGTTATTTTTTTCTAGCTCTATAAAATAATTATTTGGTAGTTTGATTTGTGTGGCACTAAATAAGTAAATTAATTTGGGTAGAATTGCTATTTTAATTTTATTTTTTTTAATTTTTTAAAATTTTTTGGAGAGGGGAAGGCAGGGCAATTGGGGTTAAGTGATTTGCCCAAGGTCACACAGCTAGTAAGTGTGTCAAGTATCTGAGGCCTGATTTGAACTCAGGTCCTCCTGACTCCAGGGCCGGTGCTGTACTCACTGTACCACCTAGCTGCCCCATAGAATTGCTATTTTTATTATATGGGCTCGGCCTATACATGAACAATTAGTATTTCTCCAATTGCTTAGATCTGTCTTTATATGTATGAAGTGCTTTGTAATTGTGCTCACATAGTTCCTGGGTGTATCTTTGCAGGAAGAGTCTCAAGTATTTTATACTATCTGCAGTGATTTTAATAGAATTTCTCTTTCTATCTCTTCCTGCTGAGTTTCGTTGGTAATATATTGAAGTGCTGATTATTTATGTGGGTTTTATATCCTACAACTTTGCTAAAGTTGTTAATTGTTTCAATTAGTTTTTCATCCTTTAGTTTTCATCTCATTACAAACTTCAAACATTACTCTTGAACAAATTACTCTTCAGCCAGTTACTTATTTTCCCCCTCGCCGTGCCCCCCCCCCATCATTTAGAGATGGGATAAAGAGGCAAATATTCTGAAACTTGCTATATTTCACTTGTGTTTTTTTCTTACTCCAGCAATGCCTCTAGTTTAAAAAGGTTGATTAAGGCTCATCTTATTTCTGCTCTGAATCTTGCCTTTTCTGTCTATTTTGCACCGAGATGCAATCAATCAACCAATAAGCATTTATACCTTCTCTGCTCCCAGCACTATGCTGAGAACTGAGAGGTACAAAGACAAAAGTGAAAACATTCCCTGCCTTTCACAGTTTTACATTCTAATGTCTGACACACACATATGTATGTGTGCGTGTATATATGTATGCATATGCAAGATAAATAGAAATCAAATGCAAGGTAACTTTGGAAGGGAAGAAATTCATGGCTTGGAGGGAAGAGGGAGGGATACAAGCATAGTAGGTAGTATCTGAGCTATCTTAAGGGAAACAAGCAATTCTATGAAGAATACATAAGGACAAATAGCATTCTAGGCGTGGACACTGGAGATGGAGAATTGTTTGTGAGAAATCACAATTAGGACAATACAACTGACTTATAGAATTATGATACTGGAAATGTATCAGGATTCTGGAAAGATTTAAAAGTGTCAGGGTTTGAAAAGCTTTCAATGTGAAACATAGGAGGTTACATGCTATAGGTAAAATGGAACCATTAGAGTTTATTTAGGAGAGACACAAGGTTAGACATGAACTTCAGGAAAATCATTTTGGTGACTGTAGAGAACAGAAAAGGGGGCCAGTACTAAGGAAACTTGTGTGCCACATATTGACTTAGAAAATCCCACGTGTTTATATGTTTCTTTTTTATTAATACATGAACACATTACGATCAGATAGGAACTATGTTTTAATCTGATTCAGGCTACTCTTGAGGGTGCTGTGGGCCACATGCAATCTGCAGGCCATATGTTTGAAATCTCTGATGTAGAGCACAGATTGAGTAGGGAGAAGCTTAAGGCAAACGGAGAACTAAGAAATATATGAAGAGTGCTTGAAACAGAGTGATGGTTTTATAAGTGGAAAGAAGGAACCACATAAAAGACAGATTGTTGGTGGGTCACCAAGCATTTATGAAGCATTCATTACATGCCAGGTCCAGTACTTAATTCCAGTGGATATAAATTTAAATAAAAACCCTATCACCGCTCCCAAAAAAGCTTATATTCAAATGGAGGATGCCAACGTTGTAAGTTGAGTACTTAGAAGGGAAGGATTGTGGTGCCTTCAACAGTAATAGGTAAGATCAGAATATGGGAGGAATCTAGAGGAAAGATCATGAGTTCTATTTAAGATATGTTAAATTTGAGATGCCAATGCAATATTCAGTTTGAAATATATGCAATTTGTGGTACTGTAGTAGAGATTAGGAGAGAGACTAGAGCCAGATATATAGATTTGGGAGTCACCTCTATAGACAGATTAATTCATACATGGTAGCTGATTAATTAGGTCACCAAATGAAAGGGCACAGAGAAAAGAGAAGTCCTAGGATGTAATTCTCACAATAAATGGATGTGCCCTGGATGATGACCCAACAAGACAATCTAAGAAGTAGGAGAAGTAGGAAAAAAATATCCAACAAGAAAATGTGATTTGGTCATTGGTGTCAAATGCTTTAGAGAAATCAAGAAAAGATACATATTGAGAAAAAGCCATAAAACATAAGATCATTACTTCATATTGGTGTCTTTACCTTTAGGATAAGATCAGGGCCAACTTCAGAATTATACAGAGTTGGTGGTTCAATGTCATGTGTTGCAAGAAGGTAAAACTGCTGTGAGTTCACTCACTCTCCAAATATTTATCAAAGACCTACTCCCTTTCACACATTATGTGTTGTAGTAATCATTGCAGCATTCTTACTGTACCTCACATATGGCACTCCATTTTTGATCAGGACTAACTGTTCTCTTTGTTTCTCACACACACAACAGTCCATCTCTCATCTCTGACCTTTTGCACTGGCTATCCCACAAGCCTGGAATACACTTTCTCTTTATCTTTGCCTCAGTCTCTTCTTTCTTTAAGATGCAACTCAAGTACCACTGTCTGCATAAAACCTTTCTGGATCCCCTCCCAAATGCTAGTGACCTGTCTCCCAAGTTATCTTATATTTAACTACTTTTATAGTTATACATATTAACTTTGTATTTATGCTGTACTTAGGCACCCACACCCCTACCCACTCACTCCCACACATGTACATGTGTTGTATTCCCCATTAGAATATAAAGTCCCTATGAGTAGGGATTATTTAATTTTTAATACTTATTTCTTCAGAGCCTGGAACAGTATGTGATATATATAGCACACAATAAATAAGTGTTGATAGCTCAGAGATGGGAAGTGACTTGTCCAAGGTCACACTGCTAGTCGTTGGCAGATTAAGAAAGTCATCTATGGTTGAAACCTATATGGAGCTGAACATTCTTTCCATTTCATCAATTAATCTCTTTAAAATCCCCAAGTATGTGAGCACCGTAATGGTATATAAATATAAAAATATAGCTACAGTAACCTTTCTAGGCTTTCATAAGTGCGTAATTTTCATATCTTATGCTGCTAAGCATTGACACTGTGGTTCATGACTGGAACCCCCGGGTTGGCTCACAGATGCTTAGTTAAACTACTTCTGAAGTAACATCTTTTGTGCAATGCTAATATTTCAGCTTTCAGTAATGAGAATTTGTTCCATTTCTATAACTGGTTTTCACTAAGTATTTTTAAGAGTTTGTAGGTAGTATCTGATTAATCCTCATGATCACCCTCCAAACTAAGCAGAGCATAGCTGTGATTATTCACATAGAAATGTGCAAACTAAGCAGTAAAGTTAAGAAAATACCACCTGACTCCAGGTTATTATTTCATGGACTTGCCAGTACATTTGGCTTTGTGTGTCAGCCCAGAAAGAAGGAGATGCAGCCAGACCAAATCAAAGCACGTTGAGATTCCTAATGTAGCAAGTAATAATAATTAATGTAGCTAAACTTGGGTGTAATAGAGCTTGAGGTTTAGTAAAAAGACAAGCAAAAGTAAAAAAAAATCTTCCCTGAAATAAGTATAGTTTAAAAGTTTCTGCTTGCCTAGCATATATATATATATGTATATGTATTTAAGCTGCCATGCTTTTAACGTAAGGAATACAGTTGATATATTTAGGTGCAGGTTTGTGAGGACAACTCATAATTCATGCATGGGATGCTCCAGCTTCCTCTGAAAATTACATCCTTTAGATGCTAAAATCTAAAGCTTTTCCTTAGGGAATTCATTTCTATTTCATCTCTTTCCCCACCCCTAACCCCCCCTTTTCTTTTAGCTCCTGGCATTAAATCTGCACCATTTCAATGGTGTTTTCTCAATGGGTATTCTATGAACTTCATTTTCAGTCTGGGAATGACTTGAAAAAGGACTTTTCTGCATGGTTTTTGCATGTCAAAGATGAAAGGCAAGGTCAGGGTCAGCTTCAAAATTATATGGAGTCAGTGGCTCAATGTCATGTGTTCCAGGAAGGTAAAATTGACATGAGTTGATTTATTCGTTTGTTCTACAAATATTTATTGAAGACTTACTCCCTTTCACAGATTCTATGGTATAATCAATTTGGCATTTTTATTGTTCCTCACATATGGTGCTAAATTCCCCATCCCTATATTTTTCCAAGGCCTGACTGCCATGTCTATACTGCATCCCTTCCTTACCTCTATCTCTAAAAATTGCTACTTTCCTTCAAAGAACAGTTCAAGTGTTACCTGAATTATTTTCTGATCTCCACCCCATTATCTCATAGTTACACATCTCATAGTGTATACATTATGTGTTGCTGTTGTCGTTCAGTCATTTTCAGTAGTATCCAACTCTTTGTGACCCATTTGCAGTTTTCTTGGCGAATGCCCTAGACTGGTTTGCCATTTCCTTTTCCAGCTCAGGAAACTGAGGCAAACAGGGCTAAAAGTTACTTGCCCTGGGTCACACAGTTAGTAAGTCTGAAGCCAGATTTGATAAGTGTTCCTGACTCTAGGCCTGGCACTCTAACCCCTGTGCCAACTCGCTACCATACTTATTCTTATAAATAAACATTTTCTCTCTCCTAACAAAATGTAAACCCCTTAAGGGCAGGGAATATTTATTGACTGTATTTGAATTTCCAACACCTAGCCGAGTTCCTAGGTTCTCTATAGATACTTATTGATTGATGGATTAATTTTTGTTCTCCGGGTCTTGTTCTTGGTTAGCACAATGCTTTAACCAAATAAACCAAACAGTAGTAGAAAACTTTGAAGGACATGAAAGGAAGGAAGCTTTACTCTTTTAACTTTGTCTTGTTGGCTCAATATTTCTGTAGAAGATCTGGTAATACATAGGCTAACTATTAGCAGAGAGTGACCCCAGGTTTTTTCTTTGTCTTTCCTACCCATTTTTTGAACTAGTGGCACATACCCTCAGCCTCTACCTCTACAGGTAATAGATTGGTCCAGCAAAAATCTGGCTGGTAAGACTATTCCTTGAGCTATAATAGACTCTTGCTTGAATTTTCTCTCAACAAAGGTAACCTTGCTGTCCCATGCATTTAGGTCTCTTCTGAAGAGAAGGATGAATCACAGCCTCTCTTTCTCAGAGGCTCATATTTGTTTTTTGGTTTTTTGTTTTGTTTTGTTGTACCAAGAGTGAGTGAGACATGCCACAGAGTGTAAGTTTTAAATGGAGAATTTATTAGCCGGTGACCGTTCAGGGTTCAACCCAAATCAGAATGACCCCGAGTAGAGCTGAAAAAGTTGTATTTATACAGAAAAACAGGGTGCAGTGGTTATTATCTCTTGAAATGTACATATGTTATTTTAGCAGACTCGGCAAGCCTGTATTATTTCACTTTTTATGACCATGATACAAGAAGAGGAACTTCCTTAATGGAATAGATTGTAAATACAACATATCAGATAGCTGACAAATTACCAACTGAAATTACAACCCAGGATCTCTGTGTCCAATTTGCCATTAATATCCCACAACATGTTCATAAAATATCAAGATAAGGCAAAGTCATGTAATTCAAGATAATGTCTGGGGCCGAGGCCATCATCCTCAATGGCCGTAGACAGACCAAGGGATGCTCCAGCTGGGTTTGCTGACACAAGATAAAAACATCTCTGAGCCCGCTCAGGAAACAAAGAGACTGTTGGCATCAGGGTTTTCCTCTGGTTAATTAGTCTACATTCCATAGAACAGTCGCGGGGCCCAGGGATATTTGCTGAACACCAAATGGCAGGAACTAAGTCCGTTTTTCTTATGCAAACTGGGGTTTTTAGTTAGGGACTGGGGGCAGGGGTCTCCTTAGCAAAAACTGATTTCTCCAGCACCACAGTTTTGTTTTTCTAGGAGTGCAGAATGTGTTCAATTTTTTTTGTTATTTTAAAATCACTATTTATTTAATACTTTTAGTTTTCAGCATTAATTTTCACAAGGGTTTGAATTACAAATTTTTTCCCCATTTCTACCCTCCTCCTACTCCAAGATGGCATATAGTCGGATTACCCCATTCCCCAGTCAACCCTCCCTTCTGTCACCCCACTCTCCACCATCCCCTTTTCCCTTACTTTCTTATAGGGCAAGATAGATTTTTATGCCCCATTGCCTGTATATCTTATTTCCTAGTTGCATGCAAAAATTTTTTTTGAACATCTGCTTTAAAAACTTTGAGTTTCAAATTCTCTCCCCTCTTCCCTCCCCACCCACCCTCCCTGAAAAGCAAGCAATTCAACATAGGCCACATGGGAATCATTATGCAAAACCCTTCCACAATACTCATGTTGTGAAAGACTAACTATATTTTGCTCCTTCCTATCGTATCCCCTTTTATTCAATTTTCTCCCTTGACCCTGTCCCTTTTCAAAAGTGTTTGCTTTTGATTACCTCCTCCCCCTATCTGCCCTCCCTTCTATCATCCACCCTTTTTTTATCTCCTTCCTCCTTCTTTCCTATGGGGTAAGATACCCAATTGAGCGTGTATGTTATTCCCTCCTCAGGTCAAATCTAATGAGAGCAAGATTCACTCATTGCCCCTCACCTGCCCCCTCTTCCCTCCCAACAAAACTATTTTTTTCTTGCCATTTTTATATGAGATAATTTACCCCATTCTATCCCTTTTTCCCCTCTCTCAATGTATTCCTCTCAAATACCTTAATTTGATTTGATTTTATTTTTTAGATATCATCCCTTCATATTCAACTCACCCTGTGCCCTCTGTCTGTATATATGTATATTCCCTTCAGCTACCCTAATACTGAGGTCTCATGAATTATACACATTATCTTTCCATGTAGGAATGTAAACAAAACAGTTCAACTTTAGCAAGTCCCTTATGATTTCTCTTTCTTGTTTACCCTTTCATGCTTCTCTTGATTCTTGTGTTTGAAAGTCAAATTTTCTATTCAGCTCTGGTCTTTTCACTGAGAAAGCTTGAAAGTCCTCTATTGTATTGAAAATCCGTATTTTGCCTTGGAGCGTGATACTCAGTTTTGCTGGGTAGGTGATTCTTGGTTTCAATCCTAGCCCCATTGACCTCTGGAATATTTTTTCTAAGCCCTTTGATCCCTTAATGTAGAAGCTGCTAGATCTTGGGTTATCCTGATTGTGTTTTCACAATACTCAAATTGTTTCTTTCTGGCTGCTTTCAGTATTTTCTCCTTGATCTGGGAGCTCTGGCATTTGGCAACAATATTCCTGGGAGTTTTCTTTTTGGGATCTTTTTCAGGAGGTGATCTGTGGATTCTTTCAATTTCTATTTTACTCTCTGGCTCTAGAATATCAGGGCAGTTCTCCTTGATAATTTCTTAAAAGATGATATCTAGGATCTTTTTTAGATCATGGCTTTCAGGTAGTCCAATAATTTTTAAATTATCTCTCCTGGATCTATTTTCCAGGTCAGTGGTTTTTCCCATGAGATATTTCACATTGTCTTCCATTTTTTTCATTCCTTTGGTTCTGTTTTATAATATCTTCATTTCTCATAAAGTCACTAGCTTCCACTTGCTCCAATCTCATTTTTAAGGTAGTATTTTCTTCCGTGGTCTTTTGGACCTCCTTTTCCATTTGGCTAATTCTGCCTTTCAAGGCATTCTTCCCCTCATTGGCTTTTTGGAGCTCTTTTGCCATTTGAATTAGTCTATTTTTAAAGGTGTTATTTTCTTCAGTATTCTTGGGGTCTCCTTTAGCAAGTCATTGACTTGTTTTTCATGGTTTTCCCACATCACTTTCATTTCTCTTCCCAATTTTTCCTCTACTTCTCCAACTTGCTTTTCCAAATCCTTTTTGAGCTCTTCTATGGCCCGAACCAATTCATATTTTTCTTGGAGAATTTTGATGTAGACTCTTTGACTTTGCTAACTTCTTCTGGCTGTATGTTTTTGTCTTCTTTGTCACCAAAGAAAGATTCCAAAGTCTGAGACTGAATCTGGATGCATTTTCACTGCCTGGCCATGTTCCCAGACAACTAACTTGACCCTTGAGTTTTTCATTGGGGTATTACTGCTTGTAGAGTAGAGAGTACTTTGTCCCAAGGTTTAGTGGTTGTGCTGTTGTTTTCAGAGCTATTTCTACACAATAAGCTCTGCCACAACTGTGCTCCTCCTCCCCCAAGAACTGCCAACTCAGACCGCGACTCAGATCTTAAGCAGGCTCTGCACTCCTGCCTTGATCCACAACTTAATTCCTCCCAGTATGTGGGCCTGGGGCCAGAAGCAACTGCATCTGTAGTTCTGTCCACAGAGCTGCACCACCTCCACTGCCCCTGGGGTGGTGGCCAAACCATGAACTCCTTTCATTCTGTGCCTGCAGCTTTTCCCACTAACCTTCTCTGTTGTCTTTAGTGTTTGTGGGTTGAGAAGTCTGGTAACTGCCAAAGCTCACTGATTCAGGGGGTAGGGCCTGTTCTGCCTGGCTCCTGGTCTGGTAGATCCGGACACAGCCAACGCTGGGCTCTGCTCTGCTCCCCTCCCAGTTCCCTGCAATAGACCTTACCCAGGGACCATCCAGGCTGTTCTGGGCTGGAACTCTTCTTCTCTCTGCTGTTTTGTGAGTTCTGCAGTTCTAGAATTTGTTCAGAGCCATTTTTATAGCTGTTTGGAGGGTCCTGGGGCAGAGCTTTAGGTGAGTCCCTGCTTTTCAGGTCCCATCTTGACTCTTCCCCCACAGAGGCTCATTTTTGAAGTAGGCATAGTTAAGCTTGTATGCCCCCAGTCTCTTTTTCCCACATCCTTGTTCCACTCACTGACGTTGTTCTTCTGTCTACTTTTGTCACATTTGGCTCCTCAAGTATGCCCATTGCCCTCCAGTTCTCTCACTCCTTAACTCTCTCAGTATAAGATTTTTTATTTTAAATTGAGGTCAAAGTGACTGATAAATCTTTATTTCTTCTATCAGGATTATTTGCATTTTAAAAGTCATTTAAATCAAGGGATTGAATCTCTAATGCCAAAATGTTCTAGCAACAGCTGGTTGGTGGGGTATTTTAAGAGGCAGATTGGCTTTCTCAGGACCCCAATGTAAAACCACCTACTCCTCCTGCTTGCAAGGTTGGCCTTGACCTCTACTTTCACCACTGCATTCATTTGCAAAGCTGGGAGAATTGGCTTTTCAAGATATTTCCAGTTTGAAAAGAAAGGTCAAAGAATGCCAATGGAAAAATGTAATAGAAATGATAGGATGATGCTGAAAATTTTGATGCATTTGCTCATTATTTATGTATTCATTCAACAAATATTTACTAAGCTTCTACTAGGAGAAAGGCCCTGTGCAAGGTCTGTGGGATGCAAAGATAAATAATACATGATGCCTGCCTTCAAGGAGTTTATGTTACAGTCTAGATAGGGAGGTAAGACATGTAGACAAATAACTATTGTAGGAAACTGATTGGGAAAAGTGAATTATTTCGAGAAACAATGTACAATGAGAGCTCCCAGGAAAGATTGCTTCTATATGGGAATATTAGAGAAGGCTTCAAGGAGAAGATAACAAATAAATTGGACCTTAAAGGATAGGCAGAACTTCCACAGTGAGGGAAAGGGTCTAGTGATTAGAGTGGGCAACCTAGAATGAAGCCATGATGAAGTGTTTACCCAAGTACTGAATCATTCTCTTTTTCCTTGATTATATAGTTCTTTTATATCTATGACTACAGTACAAATACCACAGAACTGTACCACCTCTGCTGCCTCCGGGGCGTTGGCCAAAACGCGAACTTAACAGCACTGATGATTTAATTTAGATATATTATAAATTGACTTTGTTTAAAGCAACACAGCTTGATCCTTGTGCTAAATCAACAATAAGATTATAGATTTAGAACTGCAGGGGAACCTAACAGTAATCAAGGACAACTTACTCATTTTGCAAAAGAGAAAAGTAAGGCACATAAGGTTAAATGACTTGGCCATGGTCACAGAGATAGTAATTGTCTAAGCAAAACTTGAACCCAGGTTTTTCATGCTTTCTGTGTTTATTGACTTGTAAACCTCAAATAGACTTTTAGAGATCATCTAGTTCCATCCATTATTTTATAGAGTGATTTATTCAACACAGTTAACATTCACTAGGCATAAGTCACTCTGCTAGTAGCTGAGGGAGATATAGAGATTAATTGTCTGGTATTTGCCCTTGAGAATGATGCAGTCTGTTAGGTGACATAGAAAATGATAAGTATATTAGTGAAATACAGTCAGAGCACTAAGATAGTTCAGAGAAGGGATTCCTTTGGCGAGCTTCCCTGGGGAAAAGGAAAGCTTTCATATAGAGGGTGGGATTCATTTTGACCTTTGAAATATAGGTAGGATCAGAAGTATAATGAAACCGGGCTGATGGCAGCTCTTCTGTAGGGCACCCACATTTACTGGAAGTGTTGGGATATGCTTTTAGACCTTCAGCAACATAGAATTTTGTTTTTACATTACTTACATTTTCCAATGCATCCCTCCCTGCTTCCCTTTCCAAAAAGTCTTAATACAAAAAAAAAGAAAAAAAACCAGAAAACAATAATTTAGCAGAACTAACATATGGACAACAATCTCATATTAATTATCCATAGTTTTCCAGAAGACCAAATGGTTCTCTTCTAATGATTTTAAAGTATAGCCTTCAATATCACATAATAAAACACATCCATTTTCAGTTCATTGTGGCATATGGTGCACAGTATTAGCTATACCAACCCAAATTGATAAGTTTTAAAACACATGGACTACAGTCTTTCCTAGTTCTACTTTTTCCTGATAGTACTTGGGGTACTTTTGCTGGTGTTAGTATGTTTATGCATAGAATTGGACACTAGAAAGTTCATAGTCAATTCCCAGCATTATGCTCTAAACTTTTTAGGTAGCCATCATCTAACAACAGGCAGCTAAGTGGAAGCCTGGCCCTTGTGCTATCTTTGTGATTATGCCACTGATTTATTTCCCAGAAGGCTCAGAAATATGGGCATGTTTTTTTACCCAAATAATGAACTGGCCCCTCTAGGGTAGGGGTTCTTACCCTATTTTGTGCATCATGGATTCCTTTGACAGTCTGTGGAAGCCTGTGGACCCTTTCTCGGAATGATTACTTTTAAATGTATAAAATAAAATGCATAGGTTACAAAGTAAACCAAATATGGTGAAATATAGTTATCAAATTAAAAAAAATCACAGGTCCTGGGTTAAGAACTTTTGTTTTAGGTGTTCCTAATAATCTCCAGTTGAGGTTCATCCAACCATCGACCTTTTATGGTGAGGCTCTAGTACTGAATGTAAAACAAACAAAAAAAAATGGAGACCTTAGGCTATGTCATAACTTTTGGGCCTGAAAACAATTACTGTCTAGGATAAATAATCTCTGCCCTTGATTTAGGATCTAGGGAATCAATTGTATGGATTACAGTGGTGGTGCTGGGAGAGAAAGGCAAAGACAAAGGTGGGGGGGGCGGTAACTTATAGGTAGTACAGCTTGATTAAAAATGGGAGATGGAAGAAAGCGATAGAACAAACATGATTCTAAGTTATCAACCCTAATTTGAATAAATAACTGGCTACACTGTTCACAAATAAAATACAGCCAAATATTTGTCAAAATTGAAAAGGCTCCTGATACAATCATTTTGTGCATTCCCTCAAATAACTACAGGATAGGCCCTAAAATAATCAGGGTGGAATGGTTCATAAAACCCTTCTGTATATAAAGAGACTGATATTCACATTTCTTTGATTTGATTTTTAGGTCAGGGCACTGACATCATGCTGAAAAGACTGAAGACAGAGAAAATTCACTCAAGGGAGAGTTAATGGAGGGGTTATTTCTTATTAAATGTGCATGGTATAATTTGAATTTTTTAAAGCAGTCTATTTTGGTTTTTCCAAAGGTATTTGGGGCCAAGCTGTGCTGAATGAATGCTTTCTTAATGTGGAATTATAGCTCTAAGACAAAGTGAAAATGCATAACAATTTTAATTGCATGGCTTTTTAAAAGTCACTGGTAATATTCATGAAGCAATGCTTGTGGAAATGCATTGTGCAGGGGAAAAATGTCTTTTTAGATGTATTTTTAGTCATGTAGGCACCAGTTCTTTCTTTGTACATGTGCTTTAATTAAGAAGTTATGATGCCTAAAATCACAAGAAGATGATCTGAGGCAGCTATATTTTTGAGCAGGACACTCAATGTATTCACAGTTACTGGTACTTTTTACCTAGGAAGTAAGTAAATGTGTTAGAATTAGCCACCAAGCAAAAAGGGAGATAAAGAGGGCTGCCAAGTCATAGGAGGGAGACCAGAAAGCATGAAAAAAGAAAAGTTAAATGGCAGGGAGAAGGAAGTAAAAACCAATGCAAAGCAAGTGATTTAGTCGGTCAATTTCACTGTTTTCCATCTCCTTCCCACTTCCTGCCCCTGATTCTTCTTGTTATGAGGGATGAATCTCAGAGAGAAGAGGAATAGAAGGGTACATTGGGAAAATGTAAGCAATGTAAAAAGAAAAGATATTAAAATTTAATTTTTAAAAAGAAAGGACGTGCAATAGCAGCACTTTTGTAGTACCAAAGAACTTATATTTATTATGTTTTATATACTTATAGATGTCCACAATATCTCCCCTGCAGAATGTAAACTCTTTAAAAGCAGAGATTGTTTTAAATTCGTCTTTGTAACTCTGGTGCCTATGGTAGTGCCTCACCTAACACTTTAGCAGGTGGTTAATAAAAGCTTGTAGATTGATTGATTAGACCAACAATGCACATTGACTCAAGAATGACTGAACAAATTCGGTATTTGAGTATAACGAAATATTATTGCACTGAAAGAAATGATATGATGAATTCTGGAAAAAAAGGGAAGATGTTTAAAAACCAATGAGGAGCTATATAAACAGAACCATGAAGACAATATAGAAATTGTAATAATATAACAAAAAAAAATAATAAATGAAGCAGAATGTCAAGGAAGTACAATGGTTTATCTGGGCTTGGGAAAAGAGATGAGGAAATACATTTCTTTTCTCTTGTTGGAAAGGGGGGAAGCCATGGGTGTGAAATGGTATACCTGCTGTCAAATGAAATAGATATCTCGTGGTTTTGCTTGACTGTTTTTGTTTTCTTTATTGAACGAGAAAGCTGACGGGGTAGGGGATGATGAGGAGACAAATAGGGTTAAAATGCTTTTTTAAAAGGAATGTGAATGTAAATGTATGACATTGGTGCCACAATTAGAGAATTTTTGTAGGAACTAATTATGTTCTATAATTCTCAAGCAAAGAGAGACACGGAGGATGAGAAAATTCCAAATGTGATGATATATCAAGATGGTTGGCATGTAATTTCTTTCCTGATATAACACATACAGATTTGCCATATGCCACCCAAATAGGAGGGGTATTCAATAACTTTGTTGGGGACACAAAAGAATAAGTTGAAGGTAGTATAAAATTGAAAAGTGGAGGGTAATATCGTGCTGGGAGAAGGAAATTAGAAGCTTGGTGAGGGTATCTGGGCCACAGTGACTGAGTTGTAATTAGAATGATTAGAATATTCTAGACATGAGAACTGCAAGTTGAACAAATGCTTTCCATTGAGGACAGCATTCTTTCTCATAGGCACACAATTTCACCATAGTTTCTTTATGCTATCAATACCTCGTCTACCCGTAGGCTTTTGTAACTTCATCAGTCTCTATAGAAGTAAAATAAAATTAGACAGGCTTGATTTAAGATCATAGTTCTATACTACTAATCCATAAACCAACGGATATTTATTTACTCTCTAGGATAATACTAATAAATGAAAAACAGCAATATGGCTAACCTCAGAATCATGGATACCTGCCTCCGATTATGTTTGTCCTTCATTTTCAAAGAGGAGGACCATGACATGAGGGAAAAGATGACATCACTTGCAGTTGACTTTGATTTGAGTGAGGGAGAGCTGTGCAAGGTCACCAGCCTCACTTTCTCCTCCAGTGCCATTTGAGCCCCATGTTCTGATATTCACCATGATGACTGGAGATGGCCCAAGATGCATTAGGAGACCCTGACCCTTTCAGGCTAAGATTTTTTCAGGTTTTCACTTTGAGTGAGGTAACACCCATTCAGTGATTAGGCCTCTTTAAGAAGTTAATGAAGGGATGGCCCCTTTAATCAAAACAAAAAAAAAAATCAAACTGAGAGGGGAAGACCCTCAGGATCCCTGGCCAAAAGAAAAACAGTTACTATTTAGTATTTACATTTACTTGCCTCTGACTGTACTCATTGTGTGATCATGGGTGTGTCATTTAATCACTAATTCTTTAACACTTTTACAGAGCAGTAGCTGATGGGCATCCATTGAAGAAGTTTCTAACAATGACATATCAGGTATGTACCCAATAAAAGTAAATAGAGTTCTTATTTTATGCAAGTGGATATTCCACAAGTGTTACAATTTGCCCCCACATATGGGGGAGGGAGAGGAGGGAGGCAGGAAGAGCCTCCAGTAGAGGGGCAGGAATAGAAAAAAGAAACCATAGTATTGTACAGTAAAGTTAACATAGTTTTTTTTTTTTTTGGAGTGCAGATTTCTTTCAGAATTCTTTAAGTCAAAATTGCATAGTGTGAATTTGCAGAAAGCAGGAACTATCTGTACAAATATAGAACTTTACAAAATACTTCCTTCATAACTTTGCGAGGTACTTTGTTCATTGATTACTATTGCCATTTTACAGATGGTAAAACTGATGTTAAATCCTTTGCCTAAGTTACACAGCTAGAAAATGCTTATAATCTCAGAGTTGGAAGTTCTACCTGTACTTTAATAAGAATTCCTGTGCAATATTACCGACAAGGGATCATTCTAACTCCACTCAAAGACTCTTAGGAATGGAAATATCCCTACCTAGTGAGACAGCACATTCTATTTAGAAAACTTTTCATTGTTAATAAGTCATTCCATATAGCAACTTAAACCTGTCCCTATAAAACATAAATCCTACTTCTAAGTTTAATAGTATTTTATTTTTCCCCCAGTTACATGTCAAGCAAATTTTTAGCATTCATTTTTACAGGATTTTGAGTTCCAAATTTTTCTTCCTCCCTACTTCCTTCCCCTCTTCTGAAAATGGTAGGTAGTGTGATATAGTTTATATATGTCTTGTCATGTAAAAATATTTCCATATTAGTCACCGTTGTGAAAGAAGAAATAGATCAAAAGAAAAATACGCAAAAAAGAATACAGCAAGTGAAAAAAATATGCTTCGGTCTACATTCAGAGTCCATCAGTTCTTTATTTGGATATGGATAGCATTGTGTTGTTGAGAAGAGCTGAGTCATTCATAGATGATCATCACACAATGTTGCTGATACTGTGTACAATGTTTCCTGGTTCTGCTCATTTCACTTTCTATCAGTTTGTACAAGTCTTTCCAGGTTTTTCTGAAATCTGCCTGTTCATCATTTCTTATTGCATAATAGTATTCCATTCCTTTCCTATACCACAGCTTATTCAGCCATTCCCCAATTGATGGGCATAAATCCAACTTCTAAATGAGAGGCTTTAAAATACTGAATGGCCTCTATGTTGTTCAGAATAAGCTTTATCTTCATCTTTGTGTGGATTCCAAGCACTCAATGATACCACCATGTAGCTTCCAATTTTTTCTTCAAATCAAGAAAATTATCTTTTGTACATCAAGCACTATACTAGGCTCTGTCCATTTGGGTTTCCTTCTTTTTCAAAAAGCTGTCAAGAATTTTTTTATTGTTGTTGTTGAATTCCAGGTATGTTACATCTATGGTTTTCCCTTGATCTATAAGCCTACCCTTTTGATGGTAACCTTGTCACAAAAAGGTGTAAATCTACTCTGGTGTGACCTGTTCTTGACAAACCCATGCTAGATCTTAGTAATCACCATTTCCCTTTCAAATGCTCACAGACCATCCCTTTGATAAAATATACTGACATTTTAGTAAATAATTAAAATCAAAATCAATCAACTTATAATTTGAAAAATATTTATTGCATCCTCAGTCAATCTTTGTTCCTTTAAATGGAATTAAGATGTGGTATAAGTAATAAGTAGTTCTGGCTTTTCTCCATCATCTATTAGGAACATACCATCCACCTGAAAAGCAGTTCTATAATTTTTTGGTCTCTTTCTCTTGCCCTGAAAAGATTTTTTAATAATCATCCTTAGCATTAGTTATCAACTTTAGCATTCCTCACATTATTCTTCTAGGATCATGCCACTATTTTGAATTCATCTTAAGTTAGTTCCTTGACCTTACTTTCATGTTCAGTACTTTATTTAAAATACACACATACATATGTACATAGATATATACACAGGCATATACGTATATTTCAAGTACATATATGAGTGTGTATATACACATACATATCTTATTAATGTTGGTCAATAATTTATTTGCTCACATATCCATATTTATATGTACATATACCTATATATATATATACATACATACATACACGCATATTTAGATAACTCTACTTTTTCTTATTCATTGAAATAGTTTATATTTTTGTTGTCAGTATTTGATTCTTGATAATATCCTCACACTCTTATGTATATTCCCCCTGTAAAACTTTGGGTTGTGGAATCCTTTCTCTGAGCTCTTTGAAATCTCCACAGCCCACATTGGAGGTGTACATCAGACTATGTGCAGTGTTTTTTTATTCATCATGAACTCTTTGATGACATTGCTACTTCCTCCCAAGGCTCCCATCTTTTCTATCTCAAAACCAGTTCACCCTTATTGGTCAGAATGACAGTGAGCCTAACTGCTTTCTTTTCCTTTTGAAGAATAATCCTTTTCCCCAGAGGAATAGAGCAATGGAAAAATACAGAGCTGCAGCACAACACATGGAAGGGAAAGCTAATTGATTAAAGCTGGAGCCTTTAGGGTTCAGGAGCCAAATCTCCCTAATCCCTGCTCACCAAAGGATTGGAGGAATAGGACAACCAAAAGTACAGTGAATTTAACCTTGCATAAATGAGGCTAAATTTTAAGAAAACCTGAAGGGTGGTTTTAATTTTGTCATTATTTTTGCTACACTTTTTCCTTTGTGTTCCAGAAGTAGCTAGATGGAGCAAATGACTCACTATCTTGTGTGCATGTATGAATTGAGTTTCTCACTGAAAATGCATGACCTTCATAAAGCAACACATTTTTATTAAGTGCTTAATATATCTCTACGAAATTTAAGGTAACCAGAGTTCCCCGAAGTCTCCTTGAAAACTGTGGCTCTGCAAACCCTTGCTGCTTTCACACATTCTGTGTGGGCTGTTTGGTTTAATTTGGTATACCAGTCATGGTTCAAGTGACCACAAGTGGCTTATTCTCTCTTCATAGACCATGCAAGAGTCTCTAATTAAATATTAAATTATTTAATTGAGATGGAATATCAAAGCAATATATACAAAGAAAACAAATGGACAATAGGTCTAACTATGACAACTTATGTGACAACTGGTCAAAGCTAGGTTTTCAGTAGTGATATGGATATTTCTTAAGTCCCTTGGACTTTGATTATTTTTTACTCTAGGCTTCTAGCTCCCTCTAAGTGGAGTTGTCATCCTGGGTTTTTGTCTTCTGCACAACTGTAGCCCAAATTCTTTGAGTATTGCTTCGAGGAGAGCATCTCCTGCTGCTTGGCCTGTATCTCTGACTTCTTCCCTCTGCCTCAACTATATTAAATAGGCTCTCAGGAGATAGTGACAGGCTATGTTTCTGGGTCTACTCTGGCAAATGATACTACGGCAAGAGCTTTCATGCCCTTCATGTAGCTTCTCATCAGATTAATTCTAATTCCCCTTCCCAAGTTTACACCTCCTGATGCAATTGCTACATTGAGGCACAAGTCTCATAAGATTCTGACTTACTGAGAATTGCTCCAAAGAACACATGCTCACTTGCCTTAAATTTTAGGCAGATGAATGTGTGTGGGAATCTTTCATATGAGGTGAGAAATCCATCTTTATATTATAGTGATAAAAGAAACAGAGAAATATGATTCACTGGGGACCAAAACAGAGTTGGGCTTGTCATTGGATATTTGCTCAAACATGTTATAATGGGAGAGTATGACTTGAGGATGAGGCTTGGCTTGTAAACTGATACTGACTAGGTGAATTTTGTGTTTGATATTCTGGGAAATAATAATGGAATGGAAAATATAAGACAGATGCAAGCTAGTTTTCTACCTTCCCATGAACAATAATATCAAACAGGTTTTCATTTTTATTTTATTTTTTGTTTTTTTTACTTTAGTTTTCATCTTTAATTACAATAAATTAAATATATCGATACAGCTTGAGAAAGGTAATATTTTCTCATGTAAGTCATTTGTTATCATTTGGTTGTTGTCCATTGACACATGTAAAATAAAGTAGCTACATGATCTCACCCCTACTAAATAAGTAGAGATATAATATCAATTCCAGAAAGCAAGGGTCCTGTTGGCAGCGTTTGTGCAGAGTTTATGGATTGATTGAGCTTGGAGATTGACGAGAGGTGAGCTTGAAGTACCTGGGTTGTGGCATGAGGCTGGAAACCATGCTGCTTTATAATGTTCCTTGCAATGCCAACCACTCTGTGAGGGTTTAATAAATGTGCTGTGGCTATTATTCTTTAATATTGATGGAAGATTTGGAAAGTTTTATTGTTGCTTTTACCTGTGCTTGTGTTTGCCTCATGAGATGAATTAAAGCTTCAGTGTTATAAATGGAAACCAGCTCCTGGGTACTAAATTTGCTAGAGAGACTTCCCCCCCCCCAAAAAAAAATTATAATAGCATGTTAATATTCTAATGAAAAATTGCTGAGGAGTCAAAGTCATAATTACAAATGACTTAATTTAATAAAAATGTTGACTCGAGTAATTATTTACTTAAAGCTTAAATTTGCTGAAAAGCCTCTAGCATTTTTTTAACCAGCAGCATATAATGAAGTAATTGTGGTCTTCCTAATTAAATTCTTAGTGAGGCCTCAATACTTCTAAAGCAAGATGTTTTTCTTTCTTTAAAAGGCCTTAGGAAAAGGGGCATCCATAGACTCTTACTATTCTGCACCTCTGAGAATAAAGCATTCTGAAGCCTTAGATCTTGCCACCTTAAAGTGAGATCTGAGATCAGAGTAGCTTGCTCCCTTATGAGGTAACCCATTCCATTTAAGCAGAGCTCTAATTATTGGGAAGATATTTATTCTGTGGCAAAATCTATGACCTTGTCATTTGAGAAGCAATGTGGTGTAATGGATGGGGCATGGAATGAAGAATCAAGAAAACCTAGTTAAATCCTTACCTCACATGCTAGCTGCTGGACTCTGGACAGGTCATTTAAACCTCTGTGCCTTGGTTTCCCCATAAGCAAATGATGGGATTAAGTTTGATAGCTTCTGAGATTCCTTCCAGATCTAAATCTAGGTTCTACGAACCATCACTCCTAATTCTGCTATCCAGATCCAAGTGAAATTAGTCTTCTCTATGGCAACACTTCAAACACTTAAAGAGAGAAATTGCATTTCCTCGGAACTAACAATTACATTTATTTTGTTATCATTAATGTTA
Source organism: Trichosurus vulpecula (assembly GCF_011100635.1). Lineage (NCBI taxonomy): Eukaryota > Metazoa > Chordata > Mammalia > Diprotodontia > Phalangeridae > Trichosurus > Trichosurus vulpecula. The sequence goes on along the minus strand of NC_050577.1, from coordinate 143,834,407 downwards.
CATGTTTAACTATAAGGATTAAATTGCATTTATTTCTAAATATCTTGTTTTACATTTGTAACATTCCACCACACCCAATCTTCCTAAGAGTGTGCATGAGTTAAATCACATTACCAGCTTTAAGCCATATTGCACATATACAAATAAGTATACACGCATACGTGTGTGTATATGTATGTATGTATATGTGTGTAATAATTTGACCAGCACTTACTATATGTAAGGTATTACTTGGTGGTATGGACACAAAAATGAAAACCAAGTAGTCTTTACATTCTAATTCTGCAAATATGCAAATACACACACACACATACAAAATATATATTAAGTATGATGTATTGTGAGGTATTTACTACTGGAGTTCATAGTGGTTTAGGAAAGGACACTTTTAACAGGTGGCATTTGAGCTAAGCCTTAAATGGAGCTTAGTATAACCAGAGATGGAAATAAATACATAGAGGACATAGGGTTTAAAGGCATGCAGGAGGAATGAGGAATGCACATACAGGGAATAGCAGGAAGGCTAATTTGCCTAGAATCTAGAGTGAATGAGGGAAAGTCATGTCAAATCAGCCTGGGAAAACAGATTCGAACCAGATTCACAAGTTGCTGAAATGCCAAGTGGAGGAGTTATTTTTATCCTGCAGACAATAGGGAGTCACTGAAGCTTCTTGAGTACGAGTCAAACATTGGCAGACCTATGTTTAGGAATATCACCTTGCTTTGTGAAGGAGGGGCTGGAGAGGGGAGAGACAGAAACTCATTAGGAGACTTTTGCAATAGTCTGCACAAAGTAATGAGGACTGGGATTATTGTGGTGGCTATTTGAATGGAGAGAAAGAAGGAGATGAGAGATATGTTGGAGGGGAAGGATATGAGTCTTAGTGAAGGGGCAAAAAAGTAGATGTTTCTCTCTGTTAGTAGAACATAATGTCAGTCAGAGTATACCATTTTATTTAATAATGCAGGCCTATTCAGACTGTTATATAAAAGAGGTACTTCTGAACCTGTCTGCAGGTTGGCTGACCACAAATGCAAGTGAAGACCATGAGGTACTGGAGAGCTTTGCAGTTGTTGGAGAATCTTACAAGAAAGGATTTGGGAGAACACTGTATTTCTGTCCCTGTTAGCAGTATTCATTAGCTATTTCCTCCTATACATAACTTAATATCTTTGTGATAGAAGTAATTCTGGGCCCAACGCTAAATTTTTTACAAGGCCACTTCTCAAACCTGATTCTTCTCACTCTACAAAAGCTTCTTTGTCACCTATAATAGCTCCCCCAAGCACTTCAAGGGCTACTTTGGGGAAATGCTCGTGTTCCATGCCTCCAGATTTATCATGGACAAAATATATAACCTGACTTACTTCGCTGGGAGGATGTGAGCAAAAATCAGAAATGCTTTGAGCCTGGGAACATGGAATTAGTGAAGCCCATGAGATGAGGAAATTAAGACCCAAAGATGTTCACAAAGCTGTCAGGTGGCAGATCAGGAATTAAACCCAGGTTCTCGAACACCAAACCCACTGCAATTTCTATTACATTAGTGTAGTTAGTTTGAGGCTACTCATTTGCACAGTGGATAGAAGACTCATCTTCCTGAGTTCAAATATGGCTTCAGCCACCTACCAACCGTGTGACCCTGAGCAAGTCACTTAACCCTGTTTGCCTCCATTTCCTCATTTGTAAAATGAGCTAGAGAAGGAAATAGAGAAGTATTCTAGTAATTTTGCTAAGAAAACCCCAAATGGAGATACAAAGAGTCAGATACGACTGGAATGACTAAACAACAATAACAAAACAACTACTTTAGAGTTGATCTACCAGATAGGTTCCCAGTTTATAGCACACTGTCCCTCTTCCTTGCACATAGTAAGTGCTTCATAAATGTTTGTTAAATTGAAATGGATTGAAATAGAAAACTGTGACCTGATGCCCCCTTTTAGAAAGTCTCCACTTGGGGATAACCCTGATTGATTCAGTGACTTTTGAATTATGTCCAGCCAGCCTACCCTTACAGGTAGGTCAGGTATCTTCATTGGATGTTTGCCCAATTTGAATTTGTCTTTACAATCCCATTTCATTTATGAAAGAGAGAATGCCCTCGAGATTAATCAGTATTAGCAGCAGTATGACAGGTTATTTACTTGCCTGAAACTTCTTCTAATTCTCAGGCCTGATAATAGCTTCCCTCCCTCATGACACAGAACAATTTTTAAATGATTGACACTAAATGTTATTATACTGCTAGTGGACTCAGAATTAATTTTAATCAAAGCTGTAGGAAAGGCTTTAATTATATTTTAAGACTGCTCCCTAAATATTGAAACATATTTTAGCAATACAATAAACTACTAATTTAAGCTTCCCTGTCTGATCATTGCTGCATTAAAATTACACATCCCTCACAGCAACAGCAAAATTACATTCCATTGCATTTTAAAATATAAGTCTTCAAAATGTCAAGTGCAAATGGTCATAGAAGTATGCAATCACCCCTAAACTTCATATGGATAGGAAAACCAAAGCTAAATTAAGCTATGTTCCTTTCCTGGTCTCCCATTCTCTTCTAATCATTGGATCAAAAATTTAGAATTCCAAGAAATCTTAGAAGTCATGTAGTCCCTCACTCCTATTTTACAGATTGGGAAACTGATTTCCATAGAGGTAAAGTAAAACAGGTTATAAGTGAAAATTGTTTTGAATTCAGAGGAGCTGGACTCAGAATTTTGGCTCTATTGTTCACTAATTATATGATCTTTTCCAAATCACTTAATCTGATATGGACTCAGTTCTTTCATCTGTAAAATAAGGATTTTAGAATAAGTGACTACAAAAGTCCCTTCTAGATTTCTATGATCTCAGAAGTTATAAGATTGGGGTTTCCCACCCAGTTACTGTCACTCCAAATCTAGCATTTTTTTTTACTGAACTATCCTGCCTATATTTTCTCTCCAATGTAATCTAGGTCTTCAGATTTTGGTATTTAGTCTCATCCATGACATATATCAAAATCTCTTACCTCTCCTGTTTCCTGTATCTGTCTTCTATACAGTTCTTCTTTCTCAGTTAACTAGACAATAGACATTTCCATTGCTTCACAATCATGCCAGTTTTCATTTGCTTTCACTGAAATATGTTATATAGTCTGCCATTGTCATTTCCCTCTTACCAAGGGGTTAGGAAAAGTTGACATATATAAAAATCATTAGATTAAAATAAGCCATAAAGCATCTATTGTGATATCACCCATTGTGGAGATACCTAGAGATCCTTAGAAAAAGTTTTATTTATATTAAACAGGTGAAAAAACATTCTTAAAAGAAAGTAACAAAGGCTATTTTTTTGTTTAGCACTTGAGCTTTTTTTCTGTTTTGAAAGTATTTTATTTAAAAACCTTTACTGGTAAAATATCATTAAAGAAAAATCCAAATAGGCCACTTGGGTTAAAAAAGAAAGATGTTTGACAAGTATCTGTTCATTTTTGCTTAAAGAACTGTATCTTGATGGAAAATGAATGTAACAGAGTTTAGTATTAAACAAAACGACTGCTAAGCTAAATCCCAAGGTACTTATGAAAACGAAACAAACCAGAAACCTAAATTCTATTCCAACGTAGAGAAAACTGGACTTAGTAAGTCAGTGTTAACTTTCAGGAAAGCAAAGTTTTCTTTTGTAGCCTATTATAGGTTATTCACTCTGCCTAAGGCTATTGGGGACCCAGATCATCCCAATGAAAAAGTCAGTGACTGGGTGACATACTTTATGGGAAAACAAAGCCATTAAAATAGCAACAAAAAGACCCTGAATTACCTTTTAACCATCTCAGTTAGGTTTTAGGTTCCATTTACCTGATACACAATTCAGTAGGAAATTGACCCACTCCTTCAAGTCCCATATCCTTTGTTGTTTTCATGTCAGCAAGTGAATTGGACTACATTGTAAAATTTGGTGCATCATCCTTGTCTCTAGAGCAGTATGTAAGGTGAATTAGATATATCCACTTGTCATGTGTGTAAACTCTGATTGCTATAGACCAGTCCTCTTCCCTCTTCCCCCTCTGCTCTGCCACTTTCCTTTCTCCAAAAGAAAAAAGATACAAGCACACAACTACTTTAAGTTATGCTGAAAGTAAGCTAAAGTTTTAAAGGGGTATTAAACCATAAAAGTGGAGGAAAATTTTGTTGTAGTCTTAATGCATAAGATGTAACTTTATCCTTCTCAAAAGGATACCAGATACAAAAATAAGGTGTATTGCCAAAGTGCTCTTTAATTTTCTTGGCTGTAAAAAAAATGGCATTTATGGTTACATGCTTTCCTTTCTAATCTTGCTATACTTGAGTGATACCATAAAGCTTATCACCATGTCAGCCAGACACTTGAGACATTTTTGATAAGACTATTTAAATTGTGTTAACTCCAATGATAAGGAAAGCCACCCTGAAGAGTAAATATAGCCTTATCGTAATTCTAAGAACTCAGAGATCCACATAAAATACTTGAAAAATAAAAAAAAGCTTAAAATAGCCAAATGGATGATCTGTTTGACTATAACAATGCTTTACCAAGAACTGAAAATTTATTATATGATGACTCTCCAACCTGTGGAGTAGTGGAAAGGGTAATGAACTTGGAGTTTGAGGGTTTGGGTTCAAATGCTATCTCTATCCAGCAATTTGACCTTCTGCTTGACTTTTGGTAAGTAACTTAATTTCTCTGGGTTCCCTTCCCAACTGTGTGTGGTTCTGACTCTAAGGACTGTTCCATTACCACTTGGTTGTCTTTTCATCTTGGGGCTTGTCAGTGCCTAGGGTGTTTTGACTCTGGAATATCTGTCTGCCATGTTGGCCAGCTTCTCTCCTCCTTGGGCCTCTGTTCTGAGGACACTTCATGCCCTTCATGGCTGTGCTTCTGACTCTAGGAACTTTCCTACCATCTCCCAATTTTGGCAATTCTCCATTTCTTTCTTTCAGCTGCTTTTAATGTATTATCTTCCCATGTTAGAAGGGAAGGTCTTTAATGGAAGTCACTGTATTTCTTTGTGCTTATATTTTCATCTTTAGACCCTTGAACAGTGCCTAGCAAATGAAAATTTAATAAATGCTTGTTGCCTTCCTGCCTGCAAATAGGCCTCCATTCCCCATCTATAAAACAAAATGGTTAGGTTATATGACTTCTAAGATTATTTCTAGCTCTCCATCTGTATTCCTTTGCTAATTGACTCCCACAAATAAAAAAAAAATAATTAAATTAATTTGAAAAACACAACTACATAACACATAATTACTGTTTTGGTTTGCAAAGCAGTTATTTGGTGTTATATTGTTTCCAAATTAACTATTTTGTCTTCCTCTTACAATTAAAGGAGGACCTATCGAATTACTCCTAGAACTTCCCAAGGTCTAAAAGAATACCAGGTTTCTCAGTATAGGGACAGTCACTAAAAATCTAGACAAGTCTTGAAAGCTCTGCTTCTCAGCAGAGATACTAGATAGGATGTTAGAACTCAGGAGGTGGTTGCAATTTTCCTATTCTCTCTCAACTAATCTTCATGATCCTTTAAACACCTCATCCTCCATGAGACTCCCTGCCTGGCCCTTAACACTAGATATTTCCATATGGTTAAGAGCTTTGAATTTCCCTTCCTCTCCACTCTCCAATAGATATATATACTCCCACAATCCTAAGAATATCAGATTAGTGTTTTCCTCTACTTTGTTCATGTTTGGATTGTCTTATCTCGCAAACACAGTAAGAGCAACACTCACAATTCTTGGCTTGAATGCCACTGACTACCTATAAACCAATGTGTCTTTATTGTTGATGTGGTATTTAGAAAATATTTTTCCTCTCAAGGTTATGTGTCAAATATTTCAACTGTGGATAACTAATTTGCCACTCCATTGATCTTATTGGTTATTTAAATTGAATTCCATATGCACATTCTTAGAGTATTAATAATAATTAGGAGCACCTTTCATGAGGTTCTCAAAGAAAGAACCAAGATTGAACTAGTAAACAAAGCAATGTAAGAAAGTGTAAATTCCCAAACACACATATACATGCATACATTTAAACATGCATGTATGTATATGTGTATATGTTTTTATATATTGTAGTATAGATAGAACGTGTGTATATCCACTCTTGGCATAATCAGAGCCCTCAAACCTGGGAATTGCTCATTTTTTGAGTCCTCATGTGCACTGCATATAAATTAAGTAATTTATATAGATTCTCTATAGAAAACTTATCATCATCACTATCATTGTGGGTTTTGTGATGAATATAATGATGATGATGATGATGATGATGACTGGATTTATTGTTTCACTTACATAGCAAACTACCAGTGAGGAAACTCTCTCTATCAAAACAGTGCATGCAACTTAGAGTCCTATAGAGTTTCCTGGGACCTTGAGAAGTTAAGTGACTTGTTTTGGGTCACATAGCCTGCATGGGTTAGTCTGGAGACTTCAAACCAGGTCTTACTGATTCTGAGGCTAGTTCACTGTCCACCACTAATTCCTGATTAAATCATATTGTCATAAAAGTGTCAGTGTCTATTGACAGAACAAAACAAGACTTCTATTTCAACACAACATTTTACATTTATTGGTTAGTACAGGGTAATTTTCAAAAGAGAACTAATAAAAATAAAATGACAATTTTAATGAAATCAGTATTTGCTCCTCACCCCAAAAATAAAGGCACAGACATAAATATACTATTACAAGATGTCAAAATCTAACAAAAACTTGGAAACAATTTAGTGGCTGATAAAAATTTTTAAGTGGGTATATCTTCTGTAATTTGTAACCACTATTAATGAATTGCAGTATGTGAACAGACGTTGTTGAGATATGGGAGGAAGACCAGGTGTATGGAAAGACTACTATTCTTCAAGTGCAAGGGCTGAGTTCTAGTCCCAGCTCTGCTACTTAATAAACCCATCCCTTAACATCTTTTTATCTGTAACAACAATGTTGCTACCAGCTATTGTGGGGGTGAAAGACCAACAACAAGAGCACACAGAAGGGTGCTTCTAGCACAGATTCTTTGATCTGCTTTTCTAAGGAAAGCAACTTTAAAGGGTTAACAATCTCACTTTAATTAAACATATATCATTCACCTAGTTCAGGAGGAAAGCCAGCACCCTGAACTTCAGAGAAAATACAAACAGAAATTACAAGCACACATTATATAAACAGAGCAAATAACACAGAGAGATCAACAGACAGGCCCCCTATTTGTCTGATCAAATCATAACTGTTACCAGAGAGAGGCACCAACATCTGGGTTTTCAAAGCTGGGGGCTCTGACGACTATTACCCAGAGTCTCTTCTGGCAAAATCACATGACACTCTTCCAGTGAGTGAGAGCCCCAAAGCAAAATGTCAACCTCAGAGCTTATATACCCTTTTCAGGGTCAGAGGATGTCACAACCACCCACCTCAAACCCATGTGACTTAAGCCCTCCCTCAGCTTGAGCAGGTCAAAGACTCTTGATCCAATCAAAGATTTTTGATTCAAACAAAGGCAAGGCTCCTTCAAAGGCACTTGATGGACTTAGAATTCCAAAAGAGAAGACAACAAAAAAGTCCCACCCTGCTTAACATTACAGTATCTTAGTTTACTTAGCTACAAAATAGGGATGATTTGACTTGCATCATCTATTTCATAGAATTGTGAGAAAAGCAAAGAACTATATTAACATGTGCTCTTATCAGTACCACACTGAAGTTTAGAGTTCATAGACTACTAATTAAGTGGATGAAAAATTAAAGGATGTTCCCTGGAGCTAAGAAAATAAAGTTATGCAATAGTAATATGTAATATTATCCCTGAGCAGTTTATATTAACTTTGTTAATTTAAATGAATGGAATGTGTGGAAATGAGTTCTTATGAAGAAAAGTATTAGAAGCCTAAGGTAGAAGTTTCCTGAAGGCCAACTGCTGGCCAATTTCTCCTAAATATGCAATGAAAACCTAAAAATCAGATAGTATTGGCTATACTTCAATACATCAAGAGTCTCTTTTTGACTCACTAGGTTCCAGTGATGCAGACTGCAGTCTATCCATGATTTCTGGGATCACAAGACCCAGTTTAAGAAGCATTGAAGCGGTCATGAGTGGAAAAGGTTTAAGAAGCCCTGATTTAGAATACAATTTAGTGACTTCCTGTGGACAAAATACCTCTCTCACCCCAACAAAATCCAGAATTCTGTAGCCAAAAAAATTAGGTTGATTCTCAGATGATAGAGATAGCATTGGCCTCTGTCTAAACTCCAGGGAATTGCTAGTGAGTATTGAGTCAGTCTTGGATCTAGTCACCTACTGTTGGCCTATGCTTTCAACCTAGGTTCTTCTCTAGACTCCCAGAGGCAATCCTCTGACTCATCTCTCAATACTACTTTCCTTAACCTGACCAAACTACCCCAGAATATAGATTTGCCAGCACTTGCCTACAGCCACTGCAATAAGGTTAAAATCTTGGATAGTCTAATTACCCATCTTCTTCAATGGACCTTTTCGCAACCACTAATACTCTACAAGAACTCATTCTTCAAGACTGAGTATATTAAAAACCCTGTCATTCTCCCCACTTGCCAGCTATTTTGAAACCACCTTGCCATTCTCTATCCCCACCTTGCTCCCATCCCACTCAATGCCACAATCCCAGTGTCCCACTGTGAATCTACTTATCTCTCCACTGTATTCCCTGGAATGACTACTCCATAATTAGAAACTTGCTTTTGTATTCAATCTTTTCTGGACACTCATTAGATCCCTCTGATATTATGGTATCCATGGCCACCTTTCTAGTACCAATTGAATTTCTAGTCTTCCCTTCCCAGTGTCTACAAAAAAGGGAAAAAACAAAACAAAACAAAACAAAAACCACTCTTTGTGGTAGGATAGAAGAAATGTTCCTTTGCACTCTATGCCAATTCCAGACTCTCTTTCCTACCATCATTCAGTAAACTCTATTCCTTTGAAGGTCATGCTATTCCAATTTATCTTCCCATATGTAAGCCTGGTGGCCATTATCTAGCAGGATGAAGAACATTCTCTTCCCTTTCTTCAGGATTTCAGTGATGAAAATGCCCATAGTCAGGAAATATCTTGTGTGAGGAATGGCAAGGAGGCCACTGTTACTGGACTCCAGAGTAGGTGGTATAAGATGTAAGAAGACTGGGAAAGATAAGAATAGGGCCAGGTTATGAAGAGCTTTCAGAGCCAACCAGAGGATCTTCTATTTGATCTTCGGAGTGGGGGTGGGGAGGGTGATAGAGAGCCACTGAAGTTTTTTTTTTTTATTATTATGAGAGTGAGATGGTCAAATTTATACCTTAGGAAGATCAGTTTGAGGGACGTGAGGAGGATAGACTAGAGAACTTATAGAACTAAGAGAACTTCTCTTCCTCTCCCAAACCCTCCCGCATCTTCCCAATATTAACATTACTGTTCAGACTTCCACCAGCCTCCTAACCACCCAGGTTTGTAACCTTAGCATCATCCTTGATTCCTCATTCACATTCATTCCCATAAACAATCCATCATTTAGTATTGTTTCTACCTTTGCAGCATCTCTTGTATATGTCCTATTCCATTCACCCAACTACCTACTTGCTTCAGGTACTCATCACCTCCCACCTGGACTAAAGCAATAGCTTCCTATAAGTCTTCCCAACTCAAGGCTCTCCCATCCCTAAACAATATTCAGCTCAGCTGCCAGATTCATTCTCCCAAAGCACATGTCTTAGCATCTCAATTCCCTGTTGAATAAACTCTAGTGACTCCCTTTTGTTTCTAAGATCAGTTGTAAAATGCTTAGTTTGACATTTAAAGTCTTTTAAAACCTCATCTCTTCCTACTTTTTTGATGTTGTTTGAGTCCCTTTTATTTTTAATAGTATTTTATCTTTTCCCCAATTACATGTCAAAACAACTTTTTGCCTTCATTTTTTTCTTTTTAAAATTTTCTTTATTTTTTTTCACTTAATACTATCTTATTTTTTTCCATTACATGTAAAGATAGTTTTCAACATTTATTTTTATAAGATTTTGAGTTTCAGATTCTTCTCCCTCCTTTCCTTCCCTCCCTCCTCCCCAAGAGAACAAGCAATCTGGTATTATAAGGTATATATGTACAAATTGTGTTAAATATATTTCCATATTAGTCATGTTGTGAAAGAAAAATCAGAAGAAAAGGAGAAAAACATGAGAGAAAAAAAGTGAAAATAGTATACTTCAATCGACATTCAGACTCCATAGTTCTTTCTGTGGATGTGGATAACATTTTCCTTCATGAGACTTTTGGGATTGTCTTAGATCATTGTGTTGCTGAGAAGAGCTAAGTCTATCAAAGTTGGTCATTACACAATGTTACTATTACTGTATACAGTGTTTTCCTGGTTCTGCTCACTTCAATCAGCATCAGTTCATGTAAGTCTTTCCAGGTTGGTTTTTCTGAAATCTGCCTGCTCATTATTTCTTATAGCACAATAGTATTCCATTAAATTCATATACCATAACTTGTTAAACTATTCCCCAATTGATAGGTATCCCCTCAATTTCTAATTCTTTGCCACCACAAAAAGAGCTGCTATAAGTATTTTTGTGAATGTGGATCCTTTTGCCCTTTTTTATGACCTCTTTGGGATATAGACCTAACAGTGTTCTGGATCCAAGTTTTTTTAGCCCTTTGAGCAGAGTTCCAAATTACTCTCCAGAATGGTTGGATCAGTTCCCAACTCTACCAACAATGCATCGGTGTTCCAATTTTTCTCACATCTCCAACATTTATTATTTTCCTTTCCTGTTATGTGAGCCAGTTTGATAGGTGTGAGATGGTACAGAGTTGTTTTAATTTGCTTTTATCTAATTAATAGTGATTTAGAGTATTTTTATGACTATAATAAGCTTTAATGTCTTAATCTGAAAACTGCTGTTCATATCCTTTGACCATTTATCTATTGAGAAATTATTTGTATTTTTATAAATTTGACTCAGTTCTCTACATATTTAATAAATGAGGACTTTAACAGAAACACTGTCTATAAAATTGTTTCCCAGCTTTCTGCTTTCCTTGTAATCCTGCTTGCATTTTTTTGGTTTGTATAAAACCTTTTTTAATTTAAAGTAATATAAATTATCCATTTTTCATTTCATTATGTTCTCTATCTCTTGCTTGGTCGTAAATTCTTCCCTTCGGCCTAGATCTGACAGGTAAACTATTCCTTGCTCTCCTAATTTGCTTAGAGTTTAACCCTTTACGTCTAAATTACGTGTCCATTTTGACCTTATCTTTGTATATAGTGTGAGACGTTGGTTTATGCCTAGTTTCTGCCATACTGTTTTTCAGCTTTCCCTGCAGCTTTTGTTAAATAGTGACTTCTTATCCCAGAAGATGGAGTCATTTGGTTTATAAATAGTAAATTATTATAGCAAATTACTACTATGTCTTCTGTACCTAAACTATTCTATTGATCTACCACTCTATTTCTTAGCCAGTACCATACAATTTTGATGACTGCTGCTTTATTTTTGCTGCTTTAGTTTTTATATATTACATATATGCACATATAATATGTGCGTATATACACATATATACATACATGCACGCACACACACATATATATACACATACATAAATACATATGCTTTAATTTTAGATCTTGTATTGTTAGGTCACGTTACTTTGGATTTTTTCCATTAATTCCCTTGATATTCTTGATCTTTTGTTCTTCCAGATGAATTTTGTTATTATTTTTTCTAGCTCTATAAAATAATTTTTTGGTAGCTTGATATGGCACTGAGTAAGTAAACTAATTTTGGTTGAATTGTCATTTTTATTATATTAGCTCAGCCTACCCATGAGCACTTGAAATTTTTCCAATTCTTGAGATCTGACTTTATTTGCATGAAAAGTGTTTTGTAATTGTGTTCATACAGTTCCTGGGTTTGTCTTGGCAGGTAGACTCCCAAATACTTTATATTGTCTACAATTACTTTAAATGGAATTTCTCTTTCTATCTCTTGCTGCTGGGCTTAGTTGGGAATATATAAAAATGCTGATGATTTATGTGGGCTTATTTTATATCACACAACTTTGCTAAAGTTGTTAATTGTTTCAAGTAGGTTTTTAGTTGATTCTCTATCATTCTCTAAGTATAGCATCATATCATCTGCAAAGAGTGATAGTTTTGTTTCCCTATTGCCTATTCTAATTCCTTCCATTTTTTCCCTCTTCTTGCTAAAGCTAGCATTTCTAGTACTATTTTGAATAATAGTGGTAAAAATGAGCATTGTTGTTTCACCTCTGATCTTATTGGAAAAGCTAGCTTATCCCTATTACATATAATGCTTGCCGATTGTTTTAGATAGATACTATTTATTTTAAGGAAAACATTTATTCCTATGCTTTCTAATGTTTTTAATAGGAATGGGTGCTATATTTTGTCAAAAGCTTTTTGACAAAGCTTTATGCATTGAGATAATCATGTGATTTGCATTAATTTTGTTATTGATATGGTCAATTATGCTGATAATTTTCCTAATATTGTGCCAACTCTTGTCATTGTCATTGGGTATAGTCCTTGTGATATATTGCTGTTATCACCCTACTAGCATTTTGTTCAAAATTTTTGTATCAATATTCATTTGCGGAATTTGTCTATAAGTTTTTTTCTCTGTTTTAGCTCTTCCTGATTTAGGTATCAGTGCCACATTTGTGTCATAAAAGGAGTTTGGTAGGACTCCTTTTTGCCTATTTTTCCAAATAGTTTATATAGCATTAGAATTAATTGTTCTTTAAATATTGGATAGAATTCATTTGTGAACCCATCTGGTCCTGGGGATTTTTTCTTAGGGAGTTAATTTATGTATTTTTCAATTTTTTTCTAAGATGCTATTATTTAGGCATTCTATTTCCTGCTCTGTTAATCTAGGTACTTTATGTTTTGTAAATATTCATTGAATTCACTCATTATCAGATTTATTGGCATATAATTGGGAAAAATATTTCCTAATGATTGCTTTAATTTCTTCTTCATTGGTGGTGATTTCACTCTTTTCATTTTTGATTGTGGAAATTGGGTTTTCTTCTTTTTTAAAAAAATCAGATTAACCAATGGCTAAGTGTATCAAAGTTGGTCATCATGCAATATTACTGTTACTGTGTACAATGTTCTCCTGCTTCCTGTCCTGGACTTCATTTCCTTTTTTACACTAGTGAGACAGACCTTTCTTACCTATCTTCCAAGTTTCTTAGGCTACATGATTGTTTCAACCTGTCTTTTTGCTGGTTCTGCTGTTCCAGGATTTGTTTTGGGGCACTATATTATGGTTGTTTAAAGGTGAATATGGGAGAGTTATGGTGACTTACTGCTTACTCCGCCATATTGGCTTCCATAAATCACCTCTCCCTACTTTTCCAGACTTCTTATACTTTCCTCCCTAGTCTACAATACAGCTACACAGACCTACCTACTGTTTCTTGAACATTACTTGAATATCATCTCTAGATACCATGCCTTTTCACAGGTTGTCTCCAATGCCTATGATGCTTTCTCTCCTCTGTTCTGCCTCCTGGCTTCCTTCAATATTCAGTTCATATCCTTCCTTCTGCAGTAATTTCCTGGTTCCTCCTACCATCCCCCAACATACATTGCTAGTTCATTCAATATGAGATTATCTTCTATTTAAAATTAATATATTCTCTATGTATAATTATTGCATGGTATCTCCCCAACTGATATGAGTATTTCTTTTTTTTTAAGTATTTTTTTTGCGAGGGGGAAAGTAGGGCAATTAGGGTTAAGTGACTTGCCCAAGGTCACACAGCTAGCATGTATGTCAAGTGTCCGAGGCTGGATTTGAACTCAGGTCCTCCTGACTCCAGGGACTGTGCTCTACTCAGTGTGCTACCTAGCTGCCCCTGATATGAGTATTTCTTAAGGACTGGAAGCTTTCATTTTCCTTTCATTGCATCCCTAGTGGTATATAGAAAGTGCTTAGTAAAGATCTGTTGACTAAATGATTGATAATAAATGGGTCCATATTTAAATCCTTTCTAGCTTGATATTACCTCATTGCTAAGGCTCACTTCCAAAGCACTATATGGTAATGGAGATGAAATTTGGCAGAGAGATATTAGCTATATATGAAGAAAAATAAATTGTTAAGAATCCATTTTATAGATATGAATAAACACATCTATAAGTACATGTGTGTCTATATGTACATATACCTACATGTATAGATTATGCTCCTAAGTACCGTGAGTCCTTATGTGCAGAGAATTCTCTATGTGCAAGAAGCTAGGAAGACTCCTGCTTCCAGGACAGTTATCATGACATGTAATATAAATCCCTTATATAGATCTAGAGAATGCACAGACATTCTGAGGCTTGTTCCAGTCTAATAACCATGCAGTGACTAAATACTTCTTTAATTTTCTATGACTTTGAAAAGGGAACTGAGAGCACATTAAAAAGATGGTAACCAACAGGTATGTTCACTCTTCTCTTCAAGGGAATTCCTCTTGTCTGATGGTGTCCAGCGATAAAAGAGATAAAAAGCTGTAAAGAGAGAGGCCTTAGGCTCCCCACTTTTGAAATCAACATGTGCCTATCAATATGAGATCCTGATATTTGCTTCAGTGTTTCTTCTTTTGTCTTTAGGTGATACAGATTAATCCCCAAACCACATGAGATCCAGGAGTCTATACACAATTTTGAAGGTAGCTCTCAGCATTGAGGCCCTGAGGATAAAGGAACAGCCATTGTGCCTCAGTCTACTTTATTTGCATAATTTCAAATAGCTTTCCAAAATGTTTGTAATAAGTCACAGTTCTATTAATAGTGCATGAGTGTAATCTTCGTACAACCCTTCCAACATTGATTATTTCCATCTTTTGTCATCTGTACCAATTTACCAAGCTACAAGGTAAAACTGCATGTTTTTTTTTTGATTTGCATTTCTGTCATTATTAATGAATAGGATCATTCTTTCATAATGTTATTAATACTATGAAATTTTTCTGATAACTGATAACCATTTACATATTGGGAAATAACTTTTTGTCTTATGAATTTGCATCAGTTATCTTGCTATCTTGGATACCAAACTCTTACCCAAGAAATGGGACAAAAGTACTTCTTATCTTAGTTGAATGTTTACATTCTTAGATGCATTAATTTTGTTCATGCATCAACTTTCCAATTTAACATAAAAAGAATTATCTATTATATCTATCATAAGGTTTCATCTCCTATCCATAGATTTGCTTCTCTTCTCTCACCTTAATATAATTGTTTTGTTCTTCTATTCTATTACTTTATCTACCACTGAAAAGTGCCCCTTTAGTAGTTGTATTGGCATGACATTAAAATTGTAAATTAACTTTAGTGGTAGTCTCATTAATATTATGTTGGCATGGTCCAGCCATGGGCAATTAATATTCCACCAGCTATTCAATTTCTTTTGTCTTTAAGAAGCACTTTGTAATTGAGGCTATACAAATTTGACTGTTTGGTAGATTGAGTCCCCCCAATTTATGGATTTAATTCCTTTCTATTATTGACTCTTAGACTTTATTTTTATTAGATAGAAATCCTGTTCTTTTTTGTGGAATATCCTTGCACACATAATAAATTCCAAGTTGGTCATAATTAATGAGTTCTTGCATAAATTGTTGTAGTCTGTTTTCCAGCCTTTCATTTAAATTTTTAAAGTTACTCATTAATGATATTGATTCATAGTTCTGCTTTGATTTATCCTTCTCTGCTTTAGTTATTAGCACTATTGGTCTCAAAGGGGAAAAAAAGAATTTTGATAGAAGTTTTCTTTCTCATTTTTAAAGAACAATTTCTATAGTATTGGTATTTATTACTCTTTAAAAAATTGATGGTGGAGTAAGAGCTAGCAGTTTTACTTAGCTCTCCCAACATACCCTTCCACAACAATACAGAAAATATGCCAAACAGTTTTCAGACAAAGAGACTGGCTAATATGACCAATAATAATTGTGAATGACAGCTATTTTTAGCAATACAATGATCCAAGATGATTTTGAAAGACTTACAATGAAAAATGCTGTCTATTTCCAGAGGGAAAAAACTGATGGAGTCTGAATGCTGACTGAAGCATACTTTAAAATTTTTATTTTTAATGGTTTTTTTTCTGTTTTTGTTGTAACATGTCTAACATGGAAATATATTTTATGTAATTAGATGAAAATGTGTTTTATGTGATTACATAAAATTGATATCATATTTCTTGCCATCACAATGGGTTGGGCAGGGGTTAATTCCAGTCTAATTTTACTCAATATTTAAAAAACAATTATAATAGAAGATGAAATCTTTATAAAAATAGGTTTTAAAGTGGTTCCTACTAAGTTTCTTCCATGATACAAATATAGTTTTGACATGTAAACCAGGGAGAACAAAATCAGAGAAAGAAAACTAAAAATCAATTTCCTTAATGAATATCAATACAAAACTTTTAAAATAAAATACTAGGAAGAGATTACAACAATGTATCACAAAGATCATATACTATGTCCAAGTCAGTTTATAGCAGGAAGGCAAGGCTAATTCAATAATAGGAAAACCTTAAGCACAGTTGACTATCAATAATAAGAACAATGAAAATCCTATGATTATTTCAATAGTGGCAGAAAAAATCTTTTTACAAAATACAACACCCATTCCTATTAAAACACTAGAAAGCATAGGAATAAATGAGACTTTGCTTAAAATGATAAGTGGGTATTTATCTAAAATCAAGATCAAGTATTATCTGTAATGTGGACTAAGTAGAAGCCTTTTCAATAAGAACAGAGGTGATACTAGAATGTCCACTATCACTATCCTTATTCAATGTTATTCTAGAAATGCTAATTATGGAAATAAGAAAAGAAAAAGAAATTGAAAGAATATTCATAGGCAATAAGAAAACAAACTATCACTTTTTAAAAATGATATGATGGTCTGTTTAAAGAACCAAACAACAAAGAGCCACCTAGTCAAAGCAATTTCAATAAAGTTGCAGGATCTAAAATAAACCCACACAATTCAACAAAACCCAAGAGGAAGAGATTTTTAAAAGGAAATTCCACTTGAAATAACTGAGGACAGTATAAAATATTTGGGAGTGTACTTGACAACATACATATGAATTATGTGAACAAAAGAAAAAAACAGACATTTCACACAAATAAAGGCATCTAAATAACTGGATAAATATTAATTGCTTATGGATAGGCTGAGTCAATATTATAAAAAATAACAAAACTAGTGAAATTAATTTACTTATTCCATACCTTACAAATCAAACTACCAAAGAACTACTTTATGGAGCTAGAAAAAAAATAATAACAAAAGTCATTTGGAGGAAAAAAGTTTAAGAATATCAAGGAATCAATGACAAAAAAGGGAAGGAAATGGCCCCCAACATTACTGGACTTCAAAATATACTTCAAGACTACAATCATTAAAATATTTTGGCATTGCATAAGGATAGGGTTGTTATTCAATGAACCAGATTAGGTATATTACATACAGGAGCAAATGGACACAATGACCTAGTGTTTGATAAATTCAAGAGATCCCAGCTACTGATAGAAACACTCACCATCTGTCAAAAACTGCCAGGAAAACTGAAAAGTAGTCTGGAGTATCTGGTCATGTATACAAAGATAATCTCAAAAATCAGACATAATTTAGATAATAAAGGTTGATATAAGAAAATTATGGCACAGAGAAGAAATTACTTGTCAGATGAAACAGCAACATTCATAAGAAATAAAATGGATAATTTTGATTGCATAAAGTTGAAAAAATAAAAATCAGTGCACTTAAAATAAAAAGACAAGCAGAAAACTTGAGAGAAAAATCTCTAAATCAAGTTCTTCTGATAAGGTCTTATTTCTCAAATATATAAGGAACTGAGCTAAGTTTATAACAATAAGAGTTATTCCCCCTTTGATAAATGGTCAAGGAATATGAATAGACAGTTTTCAGAACAGTTTTCGGTTTTTCATTGGCAATCAAAGCTAATATTAGTCATTTAAAGTGCTTTAAATTTTTAATAATTACATAAATACAAGTTAAAACAACTATGAGGAACCACCTCACAATGTCAGATTTTCTAAGATGACAAAAAAGGAAATGACACATTCTGAGAAGACATTGGAAAGTAGGTACACTAATGTACAATTACTAGAGCTGTGAACTAGTCCAACCACTCTGGGAAACAATTTGGAACCATGCCCCAAAAGCTATTACATTGTACATACTCTTTGACCCAGCAATACTGCTACTAGGATTGATATTTCAAATAGGTGAAAGAAAAAGGGAAAGGGGCCATCTACACACACAAATATTTATAACAGCTCTCTTTGTTGTAACAAAGAATTGCAAACTGAGAGGATGTCTATCCATTGGAGAATGTCTGAACAAGTTGTAGTATATGAATATGGTGGAATACTATGATGAAAGAGAAAATTTCAGGAAGAGCCAGGAAGATTTATTTGAACTGATGTGGAGTGAAGCAAACAGAATTAAGATAATTTGCATAGTAAGAGCAATGTTGTAAATATAATCAACTTTAAAAGATTTAGTAACATTGATCAACCCAATGGCATGACAATTCCAAAGAACCCTTGATAAAATACTACCCACGGCCAGATAAACTGATGGACTCAGAATGTAGATTATACCATAATTTTTCTCCTCTTATTTTTTATTGTCTCCCCCCACTACCCAGAACATCGACAATATGGAAATGTGTTCGCATATGACTTCATATTTGTAATGGGCTTTGTATTTCTTGGCTTCTCAATGGATGGGGAGGGGAGTAGAGAGAAAATACAAAATACAAAATACAAAAATGAAAATAAAGTAATATTGAAATTAAAAAAAAAAACCTTGATGGATTTGATTATAGTACATAAAACATTTTCCTCTATCCCCTGTTGTATCTTTCTGTTTTAATATACCCTCTCCTTGTGCAGTTTGTTTCATTAAAATACATAAACTAACCAATATAAATGAATGTAAGGTTTGGTCCCTGGTGTTTCAGGTGGTTCCTCTACCATTATTTCTCCTTTTCCCTTTGAGCTTAGCTTTGATTTTTATCCCTTCTCTTCTGCTTTCTTTCCTCTGACAGTGCCTCTATACTGGTGCAGTAGATTCACCTACTAGCACCTCATGCTGAGACTATAGAATATCATGCTAAATTTTTGTGGCTGCCACAAATATCTTCCCACAACAATCCATCCTTTGATCAGCTATCAAAGAGATCTTCTCAAAGCACAGACCTGAGGACGTCACTCCCCCTATTAAATAAAATCCAGTGGCTCCCCGTTACCTCCTGGATTACATATAAAATCCTCTGTTTGGTAGTCAAAGCTTTTCATGACTTGCCTCCCCTCCACCTTTACAATCTTCTTACAAATTACACATCCCACACCTAAACACATACTCTGTGATGAAGACACCCCATCTTCCAAATCATAGCATTTTCTTTGTCTGTGTTTCATACCTGGAATACTCTTCCTCCTCATCTCTGACTCACTTCTGTGGTTCCTTTAAGTCCAAGCTAAACTCTCACTTTCTACAGGAAGCTTTTTCTTATCTCACTTATCCTAGTGATATCCTGTTGTTACTTATTTCCTCTTTATCTCATACGTAGTTTGTTTGTGCATAGTTGATTGTCTGTTGTCTCGCCATTAGACTGTGAGCTCCTTGAGAGCAAAGACTGTATTTTACATTTCTTTCTGTCTGAAGTGCTTGGTATTGGCACATAGCAAGTGCTTAATAAGTGTTTATTGACTATAATTGATTCTCCCCTTATACTCTTTTAGAAAGAAATCTAATTGTCCTTTTGTTATTCCATTAGAAAAAGTATCTCATTTTTTTTCTCCTATTTCCTCCAGTCCTAAAAGACCTGGCAAATGTGGTTACTGTGGCACCCTCCCTGCTACTTGAAAGAACATAGAAAACAAGGGAAGTAACACATGATTGGAAAAGAGCAAATGTCCCAGTTAAAAAAAACACAAGAGAATTGAGTCTTCCAAGTAGAAGCCACCAAATTTGATTTTAATTTCAGGGAAAGTTATCAAAAACATCATTAAAGGCATTGTTGGTAAATATCTAGAAAGAAAAGAAATGATCACAATGAGCCAGAATGGCTCCATTCATAGCATATCCATACCAGTCCACGAAGAGGATGCATGAGATATAGTTTATTGAGATTTCAGCCAAGTTTTTATAAAGTACTTCATACTTTCTTGTGGAGAAGATGTAGAGACCTGGATTACATAATAATAAAATCAGATGAATCCTAATTGTTTGGATAGTTACAGTGAAAAAAAATGTTATTAATGGTTCAATTGAGAGCATGAGGTCTCAAATGGAGTACTCCAGTGTTTTCTCACTGACTTGGACAAATATATAGATAATACAGTGATACATATGCTCATTATATTTGCAGGTAACAGCTAGGAGGGATAGCTAACATGCTGGATGACAGTTATTATTAAAAAGACCTTTGGCAGGCTAGAACATTGGACTGAATTCATTAAAATGAAATTCAACAGGTTTAAATGTAAAGTCTTACACTAGGTTCAAAAAGCAAATTTGCATGTTCAAGATGGAGGACACGTAGATCAGTAGACATTCTAGAAAAGAATTGGGAGTTTTATCAGACTGTAAGATTTGATTAATTTTTTAATTAATATGTCAGTAGCATAATTCAGCAGCTATGAAATCTAATGTATTTTTGGGCTACATTAAAAGGGTCATACTTTTCAGGATAAAGGAGATGATAATCACATTGATTTCTGCAATTTCTTAGAACTCATCATCAGCATTATGTTCAGTTCTGGACAACAAGGTCTAAGAAGGACATTGATACGCTGAAGTGTGTTCACAGGAAGGCAGCAAGAGTAATGGACAATTTTGAGTTCCATGAAGGTAAGTTGAAAGAACTTGACACATTTAGCTTAGAGAAAAGAAGATTTAAATACATTTCTCCAAATAGTTGATGAATTGTCATATGAAGAAAGGATTAGCTTAGATTAGGCCCCAGAGGGCCGAGCCAGGATCAATGGATCAAAGTTACCAAGGAGCTAAATTGCCTTGATGTCTAGAAAACAAAACAGAAAACAAAACAATTTACTAACAATTAGAGTTACCACAAAGTAGGAAACATTGCCTCAGGAGATGGTGGATTCCTCTTAAGCAGAGATTAGATGACAATTATTTGGGTACCTTATAATAGGACTACTTTGGTGTATATGCATAGCTGCTGAAGTTCATTGGAACTCTCAAATTCTGTGATTATATTCCTTATATATGGATTGTTTCCCACATTCTGTACCCCACTCTTCTCTACTTTTGGAAATCCTACTCATCCATCAAGACCTATCTCAAATTCATCATCTTCCATGAAGCCTGTCTCCGTTAAATATTTAGAAATTCTTCCTCTCAGACATCAAATGGTCCTCTTCAAAAGCAAAGGACAAAGGACAAACAACAACAAACCATTTTGTATGTACATCTCTTACTTTTTCTGTATCTGTCTTAATTTTTTTATTATTTGATTATGTACTAATGAAGAACAATCAAGGTAAATCTAGATGCAGGCTAGAAGCCTTCTGTTTCTTTCCTAAAAAATGAATGATTCTGAAAACTTAAGAACTTTGATCAACTAAATAATGAACCATGATTCCAGGGCACTGATGAAGAACACTGCCTACCTCATGACAAAGAGATGATGTACTAATAATATAGAGAATAGAAACTCATTTTAGATGCAATTAACATGGGAATTTGTTTTGCTTGCCGAACCCATCCTTCCTTCTTTCCTTTGTTCCTTTCTTCCTTCTTCCAAAGGTAGGAGGGAGAAAAAAATACTTGATAATTTAAAAAAATAAAACATATGCTAAAAAAATTCTTGGGAATATATTTCAATACATTTACATAAACTTCTTAGCATAATAAAAAAATAAAATCAGAAAACCTCAATTTCAAAAATTGAAAATATTTATATATTCTTTCACAATTTCCATCTAGTCTTTTAGTTGATTTTTTTTCCAAGATGAAACAATAACTAAATTGTAACTACAGGATCATTTGGGGCATCTTGTGAGTGGAATTTCTAGGTGATAGCCTTGCCCAGTATTACAAAAGAACTAATTACCCTTTTACAGACTCTCAAACTGTTATGACAACTACATAACAATGATCTGGTTCCTCTTCAAAATATTCTGACAGTGAGGCTCAGTTCAAAAAATAACCAGTCAGAATACATCTTAGAAATGGGAGGGACTTGCCCATCATCTAGTTCATTTCCTTACCATTTTGTGGTCAATTAAGGGATTAAAAAGAGTAAATTTCCCAAATAGAGTCTTCGGTGTCATATAGACAAGAAATTCATAGTTCTGTTTTTGTTCTCATTTTTGGGTGGGTTCTTTGATGTTATGTAGATGCAACTGAAAAGATTTATTTCTTCATTGCAGTGGCAACATTATTTTGGTCATGTGTGTACGTATGATCACTTGTCATTGTTGTAGTTGTCTGCCCAAGTTGCAATGCCAAGCTCTGCTGTAATAGTCCAAAAATTCATTTCCACTCTCAGCAAAAACCAACTTACAAAGCCTGGCAAAGAATCCCTGAACACTCCAGTGGGTTGTAAATAGGCATCTTTTGCTTTCTTCCCCAGTTGGCTCAGTTGAGTCCTTAGAGCAAATAAAAAGCTGTCCCTCCCACTTCCTTTGTCACTTCCTTATGAACTCACCTCCTTTCTGAGTTTCAATTTTGCCCTAATGTCTCTTTGCTACTGATCAGGCTTTTTCCAATTTCTATCCTTTATTGTAAAAGGGCTTTATAAGTTCTGGCTCCTGGGAACTATCACAAAAGGCTGGAAATTGTAGTTATTCTTTAAATAAGGATAAAAATGCAATCATAATTTTAAAAGAATCTCATTGAATGTAACTATAGAAACTATACGAGCATACTGACAGTCATCTGTATCTTTAATAACTAAAAGGGAAAGGTTACCCTGATTCAGGTAATGCTGTCTTTTACCTAAAGGGATGAGAAGATTAATAAGGCAAGCCAAGAATTGGAATCCCTTGGCAATAAGCACCAGGTATATAGTGAAAAGTTGTTCACTTGGCCATTTTTATTATGTCTCAGGCTGGTTGGCTGAACCGATTAGAGGCAATAAATCCAAGGTCAAAAGTCCAATGGCGTATTCAATCCACAAATGCTTATTAAGCTCCTCTTGTATACAAAGCTCTACAGATGAGGGTGGATATTTTTAAAATAAATGAAATAGAAGCCTTGACCTTGAAAAGTTTACTGTGTGGGTATGTGGGTGTGTGTGGGTGTGTGTGTGTGTTGGGGGTAGGCAGAGGGGAAAAAGGAGAGACACATATACAACTAAGTATAATACAAAGCAAGTATATGAGATGTACAATCTTAGCCCAGGTCCTTACTGGCACAACTAAGTCAGAAGAAGATGTGGAAGATCTGTCTATGATATATATATATATATATATATATATATATATGATATAATAATAGTCAAAATGACTTATTCACTCAAAGTTCTTAAAACAATGTTACTGTTACTGTACATCTCAACAAAGAGCAGGGGGTGAGGGGACAAGGACACATATTACAAGTGTTTGCCACAGAAGAGTGAAATATTGGGGTGATAGATGCAGTAGTTTCTGTACCTTTACTCCCTAAAGAGTCCCTACAGTCTTGGTAAATGTGACCTCCATCATATCCCATCTAACAAAGCAGGATCCTGGCTAGATCACCCCTAGATTCACTGAAAAACAATCCCTATAGCAATGTGGGGGGTTCATTTAGGAAAACATCCTCCCATTATCCTCCTTCCAAAATCCAAATGCTAAATAGGAGATGCAGAATAGAAGCCAGAAGAGTGAGATTTTTGGAAGAATAAACAAGCTGCTTCCAGAACCTGAGCAAGCACTTGGCATGGAAAGCCACTACTTCGATATAGCAGGTAGCTTAGGAGGGCACTCGAGTGAAAAGAATAATTATCCATGACTGAAGACAGGACTGTTTTCCTATGTTGCTGGATATATACTGATAGCTGGTTAATCATAATCACAGACACATAAACTAAGACATTCCTAAAGCTACTACAGTTTGCCACAGAAGTTCAGCAGAGAAAACACAAAACAGTTGTATTGAAAGTACTCATTTTTCCAACTCTTAAGCCTTCTAATTATTGATCTGTCAGGGTTCTTTCACCTCTGACTGTACCTATATGTACCTCTTGGTGAATTTCAATGAAGTGTACTAAGCTCTGCCCTGACACCTTAGTGGTATTCCACAAGAACCTGTTCCAGACTTTATTATGGTCACCTGTTTTGTTTTGTTTTGGCCACCACTAATTGAAATAAAATCAACCTGAATGTCCAATTATGTGAGATATATGCTTAAGCCAAAGACACAATAGGGTAGCCATTGGGATTTTTCTACTCCTTGCCAACCCTGCTGTTTCACTAAATATTTGGCAACAATAGATTTCATCATATACTTGTCCCTATCCTAGAAGCATGATGGCCTCTTGATCATGATAATACTATGATAATCCCCAATTTCCCATATAATGGACTTTCTTCTGCAGCCAAATAAATCTCTAGCAACCTGCTGCTAAAAGATTGTCTTTTCTTTTTTAGCTCAACAGCTTTCCCTCCAACATCCTTGTTGATCAGGGTTTTTAATGTTTTTCATAGTTTTAATGGTACCATTCCTGGCCCTCCACAATAATTGATAACTTTTCCATGATTTTTTACAACTTTTCTATATCACTTCATCTAAATCAGAAGGTGAACAAAACTTTGGAATCGTTGGTGCCATATATACCTCCTATTATTACCATCACCACAATCAGCAGCAACATAAAGGACATCATATACAGCGGAAAAAAAAAAACTGAGTCTGTAGTAAGACCACCTTGCTTCAGATAATAGCTCTGCTACTTACAACCTACAGTACATTTAGCAAGTCCCATAGCCTCTCAGGGACCTCAGTTCCTCATCTTTAAAATGAGAAGACTAGATTAGAAAGTCTCTGTGCTCCCTTTTAGCTCAAGATCTGTATGACCCTCTTGTCAAACTCTGTTCCTATGTCACTTTAAGGTTTATAATATTCTTTCCTTAGAAGAGTGGTTCTTAACCTGGGGTTAAGACTTGTTTTTGAACGTGTATTTATAATTGCATTTAAATACAATGGGTTTCCTTTGTAATCTGATATGTTATTTTATACATGTAAAAACATGATTCTGAGAAGGGGTCCCTAGGCTTCCCTAGCCTGCTAAAGGGGTCCATGACATACAAGAAAGATTAAGAACCCCTACCTTAGAACATTGCAATAAGGTATATATTATCATCCTTGTTTTATAGATGAGGAAATGCAGATTGAGACCACCAGAACCCTTACATGGCCATATACATAGACCTTTATTTATTTTTATATTTAAAAAAATATTTTATTTTTAATTTATGGAATAAAACAAGCATTTCCATAACAGTAAAATAAAAAAGATGATTACAGATGAAATTATAAACCTGTAATGTACAACTAGCTATTCCTTTTAAATATCTATTAAAGGTATTGTGTAAATTTCTTTTTTTTCTTCCCGCCTCTCCTCCTGCCATGGAGGTGGCTATCATTAGACACATATGTGTGTGTGTGTGTGTGTGTGCGTGTGTGTGTGAGTGATGGAGAGAGAGAGAGATGTATATAACATGTATGTAACATAATTGTATACATACATCTATTCATCAGTTCTTTCTCTGGATGCAGATAGCATCTTCCTTCATATGAACTTTGTAGTTAATTTGAGTATTTATAATAGTCAAAATGACTTATTCACTCAAAGTTGTACTTAAAACAATGTTACTGTTACTGTACAATATTTTCTTAGTCTTGCAAATTTTGCTCCTCATTATTTCATGCAAGTTACCCATGTTTTTCTAAGATCATAGATTTCATCATTTCTTATAGCATAGCAGTATTCCGTCACAATTTTATACCACAACTTGTTCAGCCATTCCCCAATTGATGGACATCCCTATAATTTTCAGTTCTTTGCCACCACTGAGAGCTGCTATAAATATTTTAGAACATATAAGTTCTTTTTCTTTTCCCCAATCATCTTTGGAAATAGAACTAGTAGTGGTAATGTGGGGTCAAAGGATATAGGCAGTTTAATAACTCTTTGGGCATAATTCCAGATTGCTTCCCAAAATGTTTGGATCAGTGCACAATTCCACCAACAAAGAATTAGTGTGCAGATTTTTCCACATTCCCTCCAACATTTGTTACTTTCCCCTTCAATCATTTTAGCCAATCTGATAGGTATAAAATGATTTCTCAAGATTGTTTTAATTTGCATTTCTCTAATCAATAATGATTTATAGCATTTTTTCATATGAGTATAAATTGTTTTGATTTCTTCATAGGAACCCAGCTTCTTCATATCCTTGACCATTTATAAATTGGGGAATGACTCGCATTCTTATAGATTTAACAAAGTTATTTATATATTTGAGACATGAGACCTTTATCTATTTTATTTATTTATATATAAATATATATTTATTTATTTATTATGAGACAGTTTATCAGAAACTGTCTATAAATCCTCCTTCCCCCCAATTTTCTACTTTCTTATCTTGGCTACATTTGTTTTATTTGTATGAAAAAGTTTTAATTTAATATAATCAAAATTATCCATCTTACACCTTACTCTGCTTTCTATCTCTTGTTTATTCCTAATTTATTTATCCATAAGTCTGATAAATAATATGTTCCATGTTCTTCCATTTTTCTTGTAATAGCTCTCTTTATATCTAGGTCATGTATCCATTTTGACCTTATTTTGGTAAATGGTGTAAGATATCGGTCTATGACTAATTACTGTTATACTGCTTTTCAGTGTTCCAAACAATGTTTTTTTTTTTAACAAATAATGAATTCTTATCCCAAAATCTTGTTTTTACCCTTATCAAATACAAAGTTACAATAATTATTTGCTACTGTAAGTTGTAACTTCTACTCTGTTTCCATTGATTGACCTTAGCCAGTACCAGATACTTTTGATCATTACTGCCTTAAAAAGTAGTTTAAAATCTGATACTGTTAAACCTCTTTCCTTTACATTTTTATTAGTAGCTTTGATATTCTTGACTTTTTGTTCTTCTAAATGAAATTTGTTGTAACCTTTTCTAATATAGTAAAAAAAAATATTCAGTAATTTAATTGGGATGGTATTGAATATATAAATCAGTTTAGGTAAAGTTGTCATTTTTTAATTATATTGTCCCTGCTTACCCATGCACAGTTGATAGTTTTCCAATTATTTAAAATTGATTTTATTTACATAAAATGTATTTTTTATAATTGTGTTTGTATATTTCCTGGGTTTGTTTTATGAGGTATCCTCCCAGACATTTTATATTGTCTAGAATTATTTGAAATGGGGTGTCTCTTACTACCTCTTCTTGCAAGGTTTTGTTTGTGATATATAGGAATGGTGATGGATTTATATGGATTTACTTTATTTCCTGTTACTTTGCTAAAAAGTATTAATTGCTTCATCTAACTTTTTAATTGAGTCTTTGGGATCTTCTAAGTATATTATCATATTGTCTGCAAAAAGAGATATTTTTTATTACCTCATTCCCTATTCTGATTTTAATTCTTTATCTTCTTTTATTGCTATTGCTAGGCTTTCTAATACAATATTAAATAACATTGATGACAGTGGGCATCCTTGTTTTATACCTGATCTTATTGGGATGGCTTCTAGATTATCCCCATTGCAAATAATGCTTGCTGATTGTTTTAAATAAACATTTTTCATCAATTTAAGGAAAAATCTATTTATACCTATATATTCAAGTGTTTTTTTGAGGGTGAAGGTGGTCAACGGGGCAGTAGAGAGAGGTATATTAGGCCAGCATGAGTACTGAGCAAGATAGAGGCTATGCAATGGGGCATGAACAAGCTGAAGGGGAAGGTCTCCATCTGGGACTAGACAGTGTAAGGAAAAGTACCTAGAGCAGCAGAGGGAAATAGACTAAAAGACCATGGAACAAATAGGAAGAGAGCTTCAGGATGGCATTGCCTTTGCACTGAGTCCATGCATCCTGTGCTGAATTTTGAGTTGAGGGGGAAGAAAGAAAGAAAATAAAACAGATACCTGATGCTGAAGTCAGGGGGAAGGGAGAATAAAGCTCATTAGAAAAGGGAATTACTGCTTTTTTTGTTTGTTTGTTTTATTCCTGATGTTAACAAATCTGGTTTTATAAGCCTCACTACTTACATGGAACACAGGGGATAAGGAAGCAAAGACCTTCAAAATGAACCAATTTTTGTAGTTCTAGCAGGCTGAGCCCAGAAGGGGGAGACTTCTTAGTTAATGTTGTATTGTTATTGAGCAACTGCAAAAATTGAACTAGGGCCATATGAGTTTAGACTGAGATCTTAAGCCATAGGTTATAGATATTTGTTGCTTTCACCTTGTGGCCCCTATAGCCACAGTCTATAGAAGCAGCACTTACAGAGAAGTGACTGGAAATTGGTCCTGCAGATGCCACAGTAATCACCTGGTTATAAGCCAAAGTTCCCCAAGACACAGAAAAAGAAAAGTTTTTGCCATCAGTTTTCTTGGTACTGCCAAATGGCTCAGCATTAGAAACTGATATGGTTTTATTAATAGAAATGATGTTAAAGATGAGTCATTGCCATGTCTTTGCCATGCAACCTTTCCTTATTACTTATAGCTGAAACCTCCTGTATATATTGTCTCCTCCATTAGTATGTGAACTCCTTGAGAGCAGGGTCTCTCTTGCTTTTTCTATTTGTATCTGTAACCCTTAGGCCATTGCTGTATACATAATAAACATTTATTGAATCATTTTTCATGCAAGCATTCATTCATTCATTTGTAGGCTAGAAAATCTGTACCTATATACCTACAATGAAATTGCTTATTTGTGGGAATGTGAAGGGATTAAGTGCTCAGAACGCTAAACATCATCAGGGTAACATCCTACAGGCAGAAAAAAAATCAATTTGTTTCCAAATGTTCCCCCTAATTTTTTCTCTTTTTATTCAATATCAGCTAATACCAATGATTCTAATGCTAGTTTTTGGTTAGTCGTTTTTTTTTTTAAATGAGCGAGACTGTTTTTAACCTGCTTCATATAGTGAGATCACTAATTTACTTTAGACGACTCTACAAAGAAACCCCCAAAACACTTGTCAGTTAACAGTGCCTTTCATTTCTTAGAATAGAAATGATTTCAAGGACACTGTGGTTATCTTGGTGTAGAATCTGAATCAGATAAATAAGGACAAAGAAAAGTGAAAGGTTCAGTCCTGTCAACTTTCTCAATAAATTTCAGTCTTCAAAGTTGACTGAGACTTTTTGGATTTGGAAAAAAAAATGAAAAGGAATGACAAAGCCTTCAGTTATAAAATAATAGGAAACAAGGACATACTGAACCTCATTTCTTTTATTGTCTTACCTTCATGCAGAAATATGATTCACCATCAGCAGGTCATAAACTGTTGTTTTTTCCCCCCTCAGTCTAGTGATGGATTTATTTTGATCCATCCTCACTCTCTTGCCTAGTTTTCCTGGTGATCCAAGGTTGTGAATTTTCAGAGTTCCTGGAAAGTGTTACCCATGAAATGTGTGTGTACCAGGGTTGTTTAGGCATGCAGCCCATATAGACTATCCATACAGCAAACAATGTCCTCCACTCTTGTCATATACCCTGGCTAATGTCTCTTTTATGAATTCATAATGTAGTGAGGAAGGAGAACTTACTGTAAAGGACCATTCTGTTAATCATTAGATGCCCTCCTCTGATGCTGTTGTAACCACCCAAAGGGTGGTTTCTCCACCACTCTTAAAAGTTATCACTTTTCTCCATCTAGAACACCTTAGTTTAATCAAACCATCAGAACTGTGGTTAAAAGTGGACTGGGCACCTCCTTGAATCATTAAAGACATTTCAACTATGTTCCATAGTAACTTTATTGTGATTGGGTCACAGATTCAGCAATCTTGTGGGACCTGTATAAAACCAAGGAGTTAGTTTAGATCTTGATTAATTTAATTTCTATGGGCAGAGAGGAGAGTGAGCTCCCATCAAGAAGATATCACTTGGGAGAGGGGATATGAGTGTCTCAGTTTTGGCCTAGGTCTTTTCCTACTCTTCATTAGAATCATTGCTTTTAGAGGCTGGAGAATTTTGGAATTCCCATCCTTATCCCAGAAGTGTCCCTAGAATAGCTGATGGCAGAATTTTACAGAGTGTCAAAGATGAACTTGATAAAAATTCTAGGTTTTACAAAGAGCCCAATAGAAAAATACCACACCATATCTAAGGTGAATTTTGACAACTCAAGGAAAAGAACTTTAGATTTTTGAGTTACTCCTTTGCCATAGGTACCCTCCTTGTTTACTTTCTCCTAGAAACAAAAGCTTCTCCTAAACAAAAGCTTATTTACTTTTTCCTAGACTCTATGTGAACTGATGGAAGATTGTGTCATTGATTTTTGCGGAGATCTTTGTACCAACTATACTATCTTAGTATTACTTACTTACTTAACTTATACCGACTTAAGTCTGCAGATTCACTGATATCAACTAATACACAATGAGGAAAACATGCCAGTGGGGGAAGTAGGAGTTATGTAATACTAGAAAGACAAGCCACTATCCCCTCCCCCCTGCCGTGGTGTATGCCTCAAAGGTAGGATTTGAACTCAGTTCTTCTTGACTTTCAGGCCAATTCTCTCTCTATCATGCCGTGGTTCCTCTCTGGGCAATGTGATATTAATAACATGATTGCCATACTGCATTAAGGGCCATTTTGAGGTTAGAAAATGCAACTATAAACCATACACGTGTAGCACAATTTGAGTACTTTCTCCAGAAATGATCCAAAGTTAGGAAATAGGAAGGCCAACAGGGAGGTGTTGTGCTTTCCCAGCTGTGGATAGGATCTTAGAATTTCAGGAAGAGGGAACATTGGGAGATCTCTCTTCCCCTCCCCCAGGCTGCCCCTTATGTAGAAGACAAACCTGAGGAGCAGAAGGGCTAAGGGAATTGATTAACTTGCAAACCAGCAGGTTTCACTGCCTTTCACTATGGTGCCTAAATATCTGATAGGCTGCTCCATATGTGCTCCTGGCATAATGTTCTCAGCAGATAAGGAGGGCCACTTATGTTCCGATATGCTGCCTACCAGCCATATGGCACTGGATAAATCTTTACAGGATTATGCCAATATAGTATTGTTTCTTCTAAATTCATCTTGCTAAACCTTGTCTATGATGAGGCAGACAAACTTCTACAGAAGTTTCCAAAGACATGGGTCCTCCATCTGTTTCTTTCTCTACTTTTTGTAGATAACTTTCCATCGCCTATCATAGACCATTGAATGTCATAGAATCTTTGGGAACTTTTTTGTCTGAATGAATGCAATCACCTAGTATATGTGTACATATATATATATGTATGCAAGTATGTACATGCATGCACATATATATGTGCATACATTCATGTAAACATGCATATGGGTATAAGAGGCAGCTTATTTTAGTGGATAAAGGGACTGCCATGGAGTCAGAAAGTTTTGGTCTCAAGTCCCTCTGACACATATGAGTATGTTACCCCAGGCTGGCCACTTGACCTTTCAGTGACCCTTTCCATTTTTTAAGTATGTGCATGTCTTCACATATGCATGCATGACCACCCACGAGTTTATTTCTGTGTGTGAATGTGCATGTGTGTAGCAGTTGGAAGCAACGTCCAACTTGCACGGTGGCTCCCTCAAACAAGGCTACTCCAGATTCAAAGTATTCTGTGGGTCCATATATACTCAAAACCATACTATCACTCAGCAGGCATCACCATATGTTTACATTTCTAATCATAAAGGATGCAATTCAAAGTAAAGGCATGTTATGAAATAACAGAGCAAGAAAAGAAATAAAACAATTAACTTGTAAAACTATACTGATAGAGGTATACATACCATCAATAAGAAGAATGAACACACAATGGACATGTATGGGGGCACAAACAGAAGATGCATGTATGTCTAGGACACACGGATAGAGCAGCAGATGCTGGCAATACATGTGAATGAGGTACACACATAAGGTCATTATGTTTTTGACACTACAGGGCTGCTGTTGTCTTCCAGTGATGTTATGTTGCTTCTGAAAGGCCACTTTGCTCTACAATAGTATATAGTCCAACATGTAGGATCTGATAGATGTGTAGTCTCTGTTGGGCATGGTATGTAGTTCACTACAAGACTCAGTTGTGTTAGTCATGTGATTATTAAAGCTTCCTGCAGCCTTGACTTAAGACCTCTAGTTTAGTGTACATCTCACAGGTGAAGTACTCATTCCCTGTTTTATATTTTTGATATATTCCAATCTGTGTAATTTTTCTAATTTTTATTTGAAATTTTCTTAGGTAAATGGGTTTGTTCACTTTTTACTATGAGTGATAGTCTTTTGTGTAACCAATGTTTGCTGGGAAGGAATCAAGTTGAGAGTATAAGCTAAGTGATACACCCCTTTTTAAGAGTGACCAGGGAAGTGGCCTTACTTCTGAAACCAAACTTCATCCTCCTAGACTAGACTTAAATAGGAAGTGAGGCAGATAAGATCTAATTCTAGGTCATTATGCCTCCCTTGGAGACCAGAGGAAAGGACCCCTAACTTCAATGGCATTACTGTGGCCTGTCTATCCCTTGCTGTTTGGATGCTAGTGATACACACATTGCCTTTCTTTCTCTTTTTTATCAAGGGCGGAGGGGCAGATCTCAGATCATGTTTAACCATTCTACCCATGAGACACATCTATATATTTAGACAATCCATGAGAATATACCTATTTTATATATGTATTACACATATGCCAGACATATGTGTATATATTTATACATACACAATGCTATATATGTGCATGTATACATACATACATATATGTATATACATTTACATATATACACATACACACACACAGAGTGAGCATAAAATCCTCACATTCTTCCCCGTGCTTTCCAATCCTAACAGTCTCCTTTTTTATGATTTTTTTTCTAATAAATTTTTATTATATTTTAATACTGTCTATGGTATATCTGTCCCAAAACCTAAATTTTTGGAGAAGAAGTTTTAACTATGACCATATTTTAAAAATATTAGCAATAGTCAAATCTGGTGGAATCCTGGAAGCAGGAGCCTAAAAATATTAATCACTAAGCACTTATTGAATACCTACTGTGCTAGGGACTATGGTAAGGGCCGAGGATATAAAGGAAAAAATGAACAATCTTTGACCTCAAAGAGATTGGATTTTATCTATTTTAATGGAGTTTCCCTAATTTGCCAGGGGATATGGGGATGCAGAGATGTTTTCAGAAATATCCTTCAAGTATATGTGATTTCACTGATTGGGACACTCCCTTCATTGATACCAAGTGTAATACCTCCCTCCTTAGATAGTTTCATGAGTTGTAGTCCCCCCAAAACAAGCAAACAAACCAAAAGCCCTCACCTAATGTCTTAAATTTTCTTAATTTTCTTAATTTTCTTAAATTTAAATAGTGTGACCCCTTGACAATGGATAATAAACACATCATTAGCTCTGTACTCAAAAGTTTCTATCTGGGGAACATGTACTAAAGGCTTGACACTCCTTGGCATAGTCTTAATGATGCCCAAACCATCTTATTTCCATGATGAAGCATCCAAAGAAGACTTTAGTGTAGATTTCAGGAGGAATTGGACTTCTAATGGCAGGCCAGTGGAGTACAACACTCCATTAACTTTTTAACTTTAACTGAACAATGTCCTGGCTGTACCCTTCTTTCACTTCTACTTCCAAATCTTCTGCCCCATGCTTTATGTCTCATATGAATGCATCTTTTCACTACAACCAAAAATAAACAAAAACAATCAAATACATAAATAAAATAACCCCAGAAACCATGACATGCTTCCTTAAAACCTTTCCTTGTTTTTCTTTTGTATTGTATACTATTTCAAAATGACTTTGATTTCTTTTCTAACTATTGATTGATGTATCTCAGGTCACTTGGTGAACCTTGCTATACTTTGTTCTCTCCAGTACTTGCTGTGTCCATGACCTTTTCAGCTTCTTGCAACCATTTGTGTGATAGCCTTCACTTTTACTCTTCCTGTCATTTACAATAGACTTCTTCTACCCTTCTATTTTTCATTACCCATCAAGTTACCAAAAAAAGTGACTAGGAAAGATATAGAATTGAAAATCTCTGCATTAGGGAGTCATTGAAATGGACTGTAATGCTCTAATGCATTGTTACATTGTTCTATTTCCAGCATTTTCTTCCCAGAAAAAGTTGGAACGTTTTTTTTTTTTACTTTGAAAAACTCAAATGGCTTCCAGAAAGAGCCATCGTTACACAAATATTTTATATTCCCTGTTGCTTGATGGCATAAACACCTTATTGTTTTTACTTGAATAATGAATGAGGCTTCATGCCTGAATTTCCTTGAAAAGGAATGAAATCCTTGTATTCTTACCACCCTCCAGACTCAGGGAACTGGCAAGCATGCTAGTGGCTTCATAATGGTGTTTTTATTATGTGTATATGTAAATACAGGGGCTTTTGCTATTTGTTTGTTATTTGTTGCCAAGAAGGAGCAGTTACTTTAGAATCATAGTCAGCAACATACCAGAGAGCTGAAAGGAATCTAGTAATTTGCTCAACACAAAACCAGCTTATACCTTCTTTGAACATGAAACTCATATTTATGATCTCAGGGTAGTGGATTTCATTTTTTCATTTGTTGCTTTCTACCATGTACAGTTTTAATCAAATGCTAGGCCTGTACCTCTATGCAAAAGGTAGCAATGGTATGAGAATCATATTTCAAAAGTCAGTTATGAGGGCTACTAAGATTTCATTTCTAAGATAGATACTAGGCGACAGTGTTAATTTCAAACTTCTAAATAGTGACTCCATTGATCCACAAGTATTTTTAAAAATGGTCCCACTACTTGGCTATGTGAATTTCCTTTAACACTACTGAATAAAGAGGACAATTTACCATATTCTTATTCTAGATAAATGCTTCATGGAATTCAATAGACATATCTGAAAAACGCCAAAGGAAAGAGTCTGATACCTAGTAACCAAATATTAGGATAAATCTTAGAGACCAAAATAAATCAATATAAAACATATTTCTTGATCAATATTTTTTTTGCCTCAAGTCATACTTTATAAAAATACACATATTTTAAAGTAGACATAGGGCAGAATAATATCTACTTCCAGGTTTTCAAGAGGATTAGAGTCTAATAAAGTAAAAGGGGCCAAGCCAAGTGAGAATACTCTGTTCTCTTGATAGAGCAGATTAAATGTGCAGAGTTAATTGGAGGAAAAAGTAATACATAGTTCATGTGCAGAAATGTTGAAAATAGGCATAGATTTATTTAGAGAGCTGAGAAGGACCCTAAATGTCATTTATTCCTACCATGCCATTTTATAG
The DNA here is from genome assembly GCF_011100635.1 of Trichosurus vulpecula. Classification (NCBI taxonomy): domain Eukaryota; kingdom Metazoa; phylum Chordata; class Mammalia; order Diprotodontia; family Phalangeridae; genus Trichosurus; species Trichosurus vulpecula. The sequence continues at coordinate 143,798,771 of NC_050577.1, read as the reverse complement.
ATGAAGAAACTGAGGGGCAGATATTGAATTATTTCCCAAAGGGCACAAATCTTAGCATGATTGTGAGATGTCATTTGTATTTAATTGCATCTAAGCTTGACCTTTAAAATCTTTTACTACCCATAAAACATTTAATGTACTTCCTTAATTATATAATGAATATTGAGTGTTTTAATAAAGATAATGATAAACATATTTCTCTTCAATTTTTTCTTTTTTTCACTTAACTCATAAAAAGTAAATGCTTTTAAAAATTTGAATTTAACATTACTAATATTTTTCCCTAAACCGACACACTCTGATCCACGCATGGAAATCTTTCCATTATCAAATAGGGATATTCATTTGCAAAGGATCCAGTAAGCTATGCCCAAGTTAGTATATCTAGTTAGGCCCATTCAAAATCACTGAAAATATTATGATTTGTCCTGAGCATAATGGACCCATTGGCTATCGTCTATCTTTCAAATACACTTTCATTTTTTGTTTTAAAATTCTATTACTACCTTTCTGTAGCTGGGGTAAGGGAATTGAATTGGGGCACATTTTATTCACATTCACAATGTGAATGCACATTGGTGTGCATTCATGGTGAGAGACTTGTGCCCTGTTCATTTCCAGTGCTACACGTACTCTGACTCAGTTCCATGGGAAGTAACTGAGCAAGAAAACATGCATTACGGGAAAGTGTCCAGGGTGTAGGCCCAGTTACATTCATGGTCAGTTGTGATGGCTCCTGCAGTCCCATCTCCATGCACAGTCTTTGGGAATGTGCTCATGCTTTCACTACATTGTTTACGTATCACTTTAATTTCCATGTATGCCTTCTTGAATAAGTGCAACAGTATGGCATAGTGGGTAGAATTCTGAACATGGTCTCAGGAAGCCCTCGGTTTATATCCAATCTCTGTAATTTATGGCCTTTGTGACCTTGGGAAAGTCATTGAATCTTTTGGAGCCTAAGTTTCCTTACCTGCAGGTCAGACTAAATGGCCTTTATGGCCCTTTTCATTATTTAAAGCTATGATTCCTCTCCTATACTCTACCATGTGACCTAACATTTTTAACGAAGAATAAAAAAAGAGGAAAAAATAGTAGTTTAAAAAAAGACATTAGCCACTGCTGATCATATATTCTACAACCATTCTGCAAAGAATGGAGAGAGGTCCATTTTCTTATTGCTTCTTTAGGAAGAAACTTGGTAATTCTAATCACACAGTGTTGAGTTTACTTATTCTCTCCTCCCCCTCCTCCCTCCACATTTATATTATAGTCATATTGTATATCATTTTTCTGGTTCTCATTTCATGGTTCTATATTAGTTCAGCTAAGTTTTCCCATGCTTCTCTGAATTCTTCATATTGGATTATTGTAATACTTCATTACACTTGCTACTCCAAAATGTGCTATGAATATTTTGGTGAACATGTGGCCTTTCTTTCTGAAATTGTTGTCTTTTAGGTGTATGCCCAGTGGTAAGACTATATATGTACTTGCTTTGGCAGCACGCATAACTTGTGGTAGGACTTCTGTTTCAAAGGATAGGGAAATTTTAGTAACTTTTTTGTGTAATTCCAAATTGTTTTCCAAATGGTTGGACCAACTTACAATTCAGTCAATAACATGTGAGTGTGCATGTCTTTAGCTCCTCCAATGTTGACTATGTTCCTCTTTTCTCATCTTTACCAAATACTGGAACATTAGATCAACTATAGAGTGTTTTCATTTGCACTGCTCTTTGTAATTTGGAGTAATCTTTAATAGAGTTGTTAACAGTTTGTGGCTCTTCTTTAAATAATTCTTTGTTCATATCCTTTGACAATTTGTCCATTGAAGAATGGATCTTGTTCTAGTATTTTTTGCTAGTTCCCTGAATGCCTTATAAATCACTTATCAGAGATATTTGATAGACACTTTGCTCATCAATATCTTTCCTTATCATCATTGTACCAATTTTGTTCATGAAAAAAGTTTCAACATCTTGTAATCAAAATCAACTATTTCTGATGAACTTCCCAGTCTATACCACCTAATTATTTTTAAAGAAGGTTTGAGTAAAGGATCTCTGAAAACTTTTTCCACCGTAGACATCTTTAAGATACGACTTTCATTGTTACTGTCCTGTCAGGACAGGTATCAGGGAATCAAGTTAAAAAAAAAAAAGAACAGCAAGTGTAAGTCTCTTTTATTTTAGGAGTAACTGAAGTTTAGTTCTGGAAAGTACTAAGTAGTAATGGAGTACTACTTGGCTTTTCAATAGGTCAAGTTTAGATTATGTCCTTATTGCCTTTGGCCAAAAGTCATTATAAAACTTGCAGAACGAAGCATTGATACAATGCGTTCTTCATAAAAAACTTATAAACTTTCAGACATAGCAGAATTAGAGTGGGTTTCTGAGTTTATAGATATATATATAATATTCTGACAATGGCTGCATGAGGAAGTTCCACAGGGGGAAAAATACCTTCAGTATGGTTTAACTGGTGTTTCATAAACTAATAATAATTTTTCAAATGGAGTCTGTAGAAAAATAACTTTCTGGCTCTTAAACGTAAGAGCATAGATTCAAATTAGGAAGGACCTTAGAGATTATTTCATTCAATTGCCTTATTTTACATGGGAGGAAACTGAGGTCCAGAGAAGTCAAATAACTTGCCCCAGGTCTCACAGATAATAAGTAGCAGAGCCAGAATTCAGGTCCAGGTCACTGGAGGACAAATCCTATTGGAGTTCCATTATATCTCATTGCCTGGGACCATGCTAAGAGCAGGGCCTATGCTTGAATTTGAAATAATTATTTTGAACAGCAGTGATTGAAAGTCACAATTTTAGTCTTCATGATTTTAGCTCAATGATTTGCCTTTTCAGGGATCTCTAAAAGTGTTTCTCCTTTCCTCTAGGAAGGCTGGAAAATGTCTGTCAGGTTATGATAGTTAACCTACAGCCAAACTCTAGCCCTGGGACATTATACTAATGACAGTGGCTATGAAAAGAAGGTGCTGATGTGGTAACAGGAATGGGTAAATTTCAGAATTCTCTCCTTGGTTTTGAAGTGAACTAGGAAATGTTAGTTGGAGGTAGGTGCTACCCAGGGATGACTGTACTGACTCATAATAAGAAGACTCCAAATGTGTTTGGGCACACGTATCAGTAAGTCAGAAAGATCTATGAAGAAAAAGCCATCATTTTGAAATTTTTAACCTTACTTGTGCCACAGAACAAAAATGTTGCATATTATAGTATTTACAGTAACATGAGATTTTGGAGAGGCAAAAAGATTTATCCACACAGTAGACAGGATCAGCCTTGGATTCAGGAAAACTTATGCTGAAGTTCTCCTTCAGACACATACCAGATTTGTGACCATGCCAAGTCACTCAATCTCTCAAAGCCCTAGGCAACTTCCTAATATTATAAAGTTACAAAAGATTTATTGATCTCCTTGGGTAAAGGGAGATTCTACAGTGAGAATGGAAAGAGGAGGGAATAAGTACACAGAAGTTCAATACAAAGTAGTTTGGGAGGAAGGGTACTAGCTGGTAGGGGCCTCAGGGAAGGTTTCATGCAGAAGATGGCATCTAAGCACCAACTTTGGAGCCAAGAAGACCTGAGATTTAATCTTACCCATAAGATACCTCCTAGTTGTGTGCAAAGACATAAAAACAAGAGATGGATTGTGAGGATTAGAGAGAAGGTGGATTTGGTTGGACTGCCGAGTGTAGGTAAAGAAAGTAGTGTCCACCAATTCTGGAAAGACAGATTGGGGACAGATTGTACAGGCCTTTCAAAGACAGAGGAGTTTTGGTTTCTTCTTTGAGGCAATATGAAACCACTAGAGTTGATTCAATAGAGGAGTCACATGGTTAGATCTATGTTTCAGGTAAATCATTTAGGCAGCTATGTGTAGGATGGATGGGAGGGAGAAGGCATTCTCAGAGCTACCTGGAGCATAACAGTTATGACTTGCCCAGGGCCAAACAATCAGTATGTATTGGAGGCAGGACTTGAACCTAGACCTTTCTTTTCTAACTTTTGTTCCAGTTCCCTATTCACCACACTAGATTGCCAATGCTGCTGCTGCTGTTACTTCTCTTCTTCCTCTTCCTCTCCTCTTTTACCTCCTCCTGTTCCTCCTTTTCCTCCCCTTAGACCACCTAACTAACATTTTCAGATTACTTTAAGGCCAATCAGTAAGTGAAAGATCTTTGCCTCCCATAGAATAGGCCTTAGGTGGGGCCAAAAAAAGAGAGGCCTGATTAGAGGCAGGCCCACACCTTTGTTTGCCAATTAGGGATTAAAGTCCCTTCCCACCCACTCCAGAGACCTCAGATGGGGCCACTTAAGGGAAGCTTAATTAGAGGTTTGTTTGTAGACAGGTCTAATTCCTTTACTTACTAGGCACTAAGCCTCAGGCCCACACCATTTTGCCAATTGGGTACGAAGCCCTCAGGCTTCCCAGTAGAGTACATAGACCCAGAAGGTAGCCATTGAGAACTGGGAATTGAGAATTCAGAAGTCAGAAGAGAAGCCAGAATTCAGCCCAAGGAGAACAAGATGACAGAGCTGCAGAAAGAGTGAGGAGTAGAAACCAGGAAACTACAGAGACCAGAGAATTGAGGGAGGAAAGAACACAGGCAAGCACACAGTTAGGATTCATGAGTGATTGTTTATGGGAAGTCCCTAGTTGGGGTTGGGGGGAAGGTTACAAAAGACTTCGTTCCTTGCTATAATACTGTATTATAATTTCCTTGTTGCTACATTGAGATGGGCTTACTGGTTTTGGAAAATAATTACTGCTATGTCAAATTGGAAGTATTGGTCCTTGGATTTGATCCTCTGGAGTCTAAATAAATGCTATACTTCCTCTGCCTTCTACCTAGAGAGTTTCTTATACTTTGTGATTCTGAACCATATAGGCATGTTCATGGTCATCCTCAAGATCATGAATCTTGCCTTACTGATACAATTACAAAGAGGTTAGTCTCTAGTATCATATTTGAGCCTCACAATAATGCTTTGAGGTAAGGTTACTATTATTGTTTCCAGATGGGGAAACTGAAGTTGAGAGGGGTTAAGGGACTTGTCCAGAGTTACACAACTAAGAAGTATCTTATGTATAAGATTTAATATCTGGTCTTCTTAACCTCAAGGCCAACACTTTATCCATCAAATAATCTAGCTAAGATCACAGTTCATTCAAGAAGTTAAAGGCAGGTCATATGGCTTGAAACTGTAAACACCTAGAGAACACATTAATTTTAGCAAAAGAAGATATTACTTGGAACATGTTAACTTATTTGACTAACAAGAAAAAAACAAAATCCAGGTTTCCTGAATTTTTTCTCTTGAGCTTCCTTTTTCTTCTCTCCTAAGTGGTCATGGAGAGCAGGAATCTCTTGATACTGCTTCTACTATCTTTTCCATCTAATAGTCAGGGGGGTCTTTGAGGGAAGGGAGTACCACTACTCTCACTGTCTTTGCCCTCTTCCCTTCCTGTGGGCTAACTAGGTAGTATGAACTCTCTCTGTGTCTAATTCTTCACTTTTCATGGTGAGCCAAGAAGCATTCATTTACTCTTCTACTCATAATGGGGGGAAGTTTGGCAGATACCCCCAGGCCTTGGAAGTATTGATTAGTAATCCATTTCCATTTTTCAGGAATAATTGTTTGCCTCATGTTTTAGAATTATTATTAGGAAACTTATTTTCACTATACAGAAGCCATTTTTGATGGATCTGTATGTTTGTATTGAGCTAGGCGTTTCCCCTGATAGCCCGTGTGCTTGACAGGTCTCAATTTATACTGAGTTTGCATGTCCATTATTGACTTACAAATTTCCTCTACTGTATATATGCTATATAATTCTTGTTAACTCCCTCTCAACAAAAACTAAGACTTTAATTAGTGGGTTCCTTATTTTCATTATTCTAGAAGATATTGAGTGAATTCCTCCTCCTACCCCATAGATTTGGAGTAAACAAGCTCAGTAAGTGAGAGTAGAAAATTCAAGTATAGAATTTATATAATATATTCCTCTTCTAGACTCAATAACAAGTAAGACAGGAGCACATTTTCCAGGGAGCATTATTACCCTGACTCCCAAGGTGTTTGGCAATAACTCAATGACTCATGCATTCGTAATTAAAATAGTAAACCAAAATCAATTCTCTGTCAATGAATTGTAGCTCTCTTATATAACTGAAGTGGCTTAAGCGTGTCTTAATGAAACAAGCAAATAACTACAGGAAGCAAATTAAAATCAGATAAACTTACCGAAGAACAGTGAGAATGCGTAGTTAAAGTTTGTTAGTCTGCATGCATTTCTAGTTTATCAAGTTGCCAGGAAAGATGTAAAGAGCTATAGTACTCCAAAATTAAGAAAACAGCTTTCCATTTAGCTTTAAAACAATGTATTAGGGTTGACAATGAAACATTCTGACCAATCTGAGATGATGATTCATGATTGAAGAGGACTTTCCTCCACCTAGACTGAGATCAAAACATCACACTAAAGAAGATATAAATTTCCAATAGAATATAGAGAAATTGAGAGACTTGAATGACATATTGGCATGTATTGAGACCTTAGGAGCAAAAAGATGTAGTGAACTTTTTTTAGAATGTTTTCCCTATATATAAGGCAGAGGCTGCTATGTACTAAACGATTCTGCCATCTTTCTGAAATGAACAGTGTTTTCCTTAATCCCCTGTGATCTCACCACTGAAAACTATGAACTGTGTTTGCATGAATGTTTTTTTTATTAATAACAGGCATGTAATTTTACCTGTACAGGGAGTTCTCAGGTTAGAAATCATCCCCCACCCCAAATGGGGATTAGCATGTGCTCTACAATTTATAATTTTAGGGACTCTCCTGTCCTACTGAGAGGTTAGGTCATTTACTAAGCAGGGTTGCATAATCAATAAGTCAGAGACTTGAACTCCATTCTTTCTCAATCCACCCATTACACCATGCTGTCTCATGCTGTGATTTCATGAATAAGTATATGTGCATGCATATTTATGTATATGTATATCTGGACATGTCTGTGTATAGTTGGATGCTTTAGGACTGATGGAGCTTCTTTGAAAATGGATTCTTATTTTTGTTAATAAAGCCCCGGTGATCAAAATTCTGCATCTGTCGATGACTTGTCTTAAAAATTCCTGGCATGTCTAGTAATGTAGCCTAATTTTGGTCACTGTTGAATTGATGACTGTGTGTCAGTAATGGAAGAGTATCCTTCGGCCCCCAGAGGCAAGGTTAGTAAAGGCTAGTACTTTAGGCTCTTGGCCTACTACCTTTCTTGCTTACTTTTGGACACGTTTGTTTTACTTGGTTTGTTGCTATTACTGTTTTTGCTATGATGTTGCTATTTTGTCATTGATTTTAAAGGCATAAATCACATTCTCAACTTTAACCCATCTTTGTAAAATACATACTTTAAAAAAGAGATTCCCTTTTCTCAAAAATATTAACACATCAAATGGTGCATCATGGAAATATAATTGGCTTTAATGGTTTTGAGATGTTTCAAAGAATGAGTTGATCCTGGTATTAGAAATCTATCCATTCAAGGTTTATCTTCAATTTTTTTTCCAGATAAAATGAGTCAGATGCCAGGACAAGAAGGAAGAGTAGAGGTACTAATAAACGTGCTCACTTATTTTGCAGACTGGTCCTATTAAAGATTCATGTCTTACTTTCTATTTCCTATCATCCATATATCACTTTCAGAATTGCTTCATTCCTGGCTTTATCTATGGATCAGTGATTCTCTAATACTTTGTATGTATTTGTTTCAAATTGAATACCATTTCTCAATGTCTAGAAAGTATCCCATATGATTATATCCTGGTCTGGTTTCTAACCATCATCCCTTCTGGTACTAGTCTCACAATTTAACTTAATATCTGTTGGAAATTTCTGTCACAGATACTGCTTGTTATTTTTATTTATCAAAATTTAATAAGCTCAAATTTTTCATGTAAAATTGTAATTTATTCATTAACTAGTAAGCTAGTAGCATTTTGGCTCTATGTCCAGAGTACTGGGCTAGGTACGTGCTTTATTGTATACAAAGAAGTGTAACTCACAGTCCATGATATCAGGGAGCTAATAGCCTAGTTGTGAAATCATTGACTCATTTGGTTATACTGACCTCAACCTAGTTTACCTTTTGTTTGCAATTTCAGCCACAAGGTAGACCCTTATCAATCAGCAATGATAAATTAAGGGCCCATTATGTGCCAAGAGTGATGGCTTGTGCAGATTAGACAGAAAACCAACAAGAATTCCTAGAAAATATTTTTAAAAAGATACTAAAAAAGGTGGAAATTTTTTTTAATCAAATGAGAGCTGTAAAGGATAAACTGGAAAAATAAATGAGAGCTATGTAAGAGAAATATGAAAAAAAAATAGCAGCCTGGAAAAAGAGGTACAAAAATATTGAAGAAAATAACTCCTTAAAATCAGAATTGGCCAAGTGGTAAAAGAGGTACAAAATCTCCATGAATAAAATAATTTCTCAAAAAAATTAGAAATGCCCTTGAAACACCTCAGAACTTTCTCATTACTGGAGGGAGTCCACATAGACAGAGGACATGGATCTAATTCTACTAAGAGGAGATGATTTCAAAAGAGGAATGGAAGGGTATAAAAGAAAGATGTACTGGAAAAGCAGGGGCATAAGAGGAAGAATAGAGAAAACAATCTCACATAAATGGAACAGTCAAGAAAAAAATAATGAGATTGAAGGTGGTGGCAATTGAGCTTCACTCTAGCCTAAGCTAGTTTAAGGAGGAAAGAATATGCTTATACACAATTGGGTATAGAAATTTATCTTACCCAATAATGAAGGAGGAGAGATAGCGATTAAAAGAAATAGGGGTAGATAAAAAAGAGGGAAGCAATGGTCAGAAAAAAATCAAACTCCAGTATGGTTAAACAAGAAAAGGATAAGTGTAAGAGGATGTGGAAAATACATAGTTATCAATCAAAACTATAGTTTTTGGTTTGCATTTTTTTCTTTTTCTTTTTGGAAGGGGGAAGGCAGGGCAATTGGGGTTAAGTGACTTGCCCAAGGTCACACAGCTAGTAAGTGTGTCATGTGTCTGAGTTCACATTTGAACTCAGGTCCTTCTGACTCCAGGGCTGGTACTCTACTCACCGTACCACCTAACTGCCCCTATCAATCATAACTATAAATGTGAATGGGATAAACTTACCTATAAAAAAGGAAGAGAATAGCAAAGGCATGGGAAACCAAAATCTACAATATATTGATTATGAGAAAAAAAAACTTGAAATAGAAAGGTACACACAGAGTTAAACTAAGGTGCTAAAGTAGTATCTACTATGCTTCAGCTGAAGTAAAAAGGCAAGGGTCATAGTCATGGTCTTAGACAAAGCAAAATAAAAAATAAAGCTACGTTAGAGATAATTAAGGAAGCTACATCTTGCTAAAAGGTATCATAGACAACGAATTATTACCAATATTATACATAGATGCAACAAATGGCATAGCATCCAAATTGCTGAAGGAAAAATTAAATGGTATAAGAAGAAATATAAAATAAAACTATAAGAGTGAGGTATCTTAACAGATAGCAAAACAAATGAGAAGGAATTTAAGGACATAAATAAAATTTTATAAAAAGTTAGATATGATAAACCTCTGGAGAATACTGCATGGGAATAGAAACAGTATAGCTATTTCTTAAACATGCATTTTCACATAAATTGAACATGTAATAAGTCATAAACACTTTACAAAGAAATGGAGAAAAGTTGAAACATTAAATGCATATTTAAAGGGCTTTGAAGCATAGATTAAAAAGTCATTGAAAACTGAAGAACTTCATCCTGAGGAATGAGCAGGTCAAAGAAGAAATCAGATAAACTATCATTAACTTCATTAAAACCTAATGACAACCGTGAGATACCATGCCAACACTTGTGGGAAGCAGCCAAAAGCAGTACTTAGGCAAAATTAGATGAAAATTTCTATCTCTAAATGCTTACATCATTAGCAGATAGAAAGGACATATCAATGAATTAGTATGCAACTAAAAATAAACTAGGAAAACAATAACTTTGTCAACCTGGCATAGTTTGATATAAGAAAGACAAACTAAATTAGATTGTCCAAGTCCATATTTTTATTTCTCTCAAGCTGGAAGCATGCATGTGAAACTACAGTCAAAGACTGAGCCCCACCTAATGGAACCAGTCCAGAACTGGGCTCAATTTGGGGATTGGAGTACCCAGTTTATATACCTTTTCAACAGGGGCTGATATCACCCCATCCTTTTAACTTCAACAGAGGAAATACCTCTTCTATCAGACCACCCCCCAACCATACCAGACCACTCCTAGCCTTGGCCCATCTACATAGAAGAAACAGTCTCCACCTGAGCCTGAGCAGAATACAATGGAGCTTCAGTACCTTTAATTAAATCAATTCAGGCTTGGATTTGGTTTTGACCAAGATAAGGAGACTCAATGTAATCTCGTTATAAATAATGCCCTTGAAGAAGAAACTGAACTTTGAAAGAGGAGGGGCTGAGGGGAAGTTCTGAGTTTCCAAAGTACTGATTACTAAGACTATACTGATTACTAAGACACATTTCCCCATCTAATTCTAAGAGGCCTAGCCTTTTCAATTAAATCACTAACCGATATGGTCCACACTTCATTAAGGGTTTTGGGACTTATGTTGGATAACAATATGGACTGAGGGTTGAGAAATTGATTGACATATTGACAAAACCCAAGGGGGCAGCCCCCCCCTTTTTAAGTAAAGTAAACCATACAGATAAAAAGATAAGGGAAAAGGTAAACAATGAATAAAATTGTCAATTTAAAGCTCAGAAGTCTCATCTCACACAGCTGTCTGCTTTTCAGGACATCATCTGATGAAGTTTTCTGGTCAGAGTGTGGTTTAAGCAGTCTACAGCAGACTATCTTCTTTAAGACTCCTTATAGGGATCCTCTTTCTTTTTAATATCTACTACAAAATTGATCTTAACAGAATTTAAAATTATTTTGCCAATAACCAGGACAAATAAAAGTTAACTCAACCCTTATGTCTCTATTAGTATAAAATCAAAATTTGGAGCCTTGGCCAATTGTCATATTGATATATCTAAGAAGCTAAAAAAAAAACAACAGAAAAATTAGAACCCAGTTTTTATACTTTGCATTAATTTATTTCCCTATTAGGAGGATGCGATTCCACTAAGGAATTAATAACAGAACATTTTTGTAAGAAGATGGACTCCAATACATATAAAAATACATTGAGTAATCAATTTAAAAACAGTACATATCAATTCAATTATATATAATGAAACAATTCCAACTTCTAGTCATGTTCAAATAAATAAGCCCTAATAAAAGTGGATGCTTCTTTTAAGGAATTTACAAGATAGACCACAAGCCATTCTTCTTCTAAAATTAACTAAATGTAGCAGAACTGAGATAGATATGATATTAACTAAGTAACAAAAGTTTCACAAGTCCTTGACCTAATTATCCCCATACCATTATGGGGAATTTAAAGATCCTAACTTATACAAAAATATATGCTAGTAACATATGTCAAGACTTAGTTTTTTGGACTAAAATTATAGGCTAAATAGCTCAATCTTATACTTGCATCTCACTATGGTAACCTCAGATGTTCCTGTATAAATCTATTATTTAATAGATTTAGTATCATGCTCACAAAACTTCTTGATTATAGAAATTTGCTGTAAAAAAGAATAGGGACATAAGTATAGTAAGGGAACAATGTTTCCCTAACTTCACCTCAATTCCAGGCAAAAGTTATCTTGATGGCCAATTGCATTGAGCCAGGCTTAAAGTCAGCCAGATGTCATATTCATATTGGGGAAACAGAGTAAGAAGACTCCTACCTTAGCTCATATGGAATAGTCATTCTCCCAACTTTTCCCATGAGAATAACCTTTGCAGTTCATAGACCCCATAGGGTAGCTGGCACCTCAGATCATTGACTCAGTAGCACTCCCTGATAATCAAACCTGGAGTCAGACTCAGAATAATTTCAGTTAACAGTCCCATAAGGTCTTGAATAGCAATTTCCAATAATGTATGTGACTATAATCCCACATTGGTTATAGTAAGAGATTTAACACAGAAAAATACTACTGCTTTCAGAATCCCTTTAAACAAAGGGAATATCTTTAAGGTGAGTTTTAAGCAATTGCATATGATCCTTCATGTGTTCTAATTCCAAATTAAATAAACATAAGCAAAATCAAATTTCCCTTTAAGATAACACAAGATAAGTTTCTACTCATAATAGATTTTTATCTCTGTTTCTCAAGTTTATTTACCCTTTTTTAACTGTACTCAATCTGGAAGAATGAGACACTTCTGAATTGAATCTTATACATACAAGTTCAAACACTAATTTTAACTCTTGCTAGACCATGGAATGAATTCAGATAAAGCAGGAAGATCCTTCTCATTTACAGCTTTTGTATTACTCACTAGCCTGAGATCTCTGATGTCGCTTCTCTGATTCTGTTTCTCTGAAAACACCCATTTAAGCCTGGTCCAAAGGACACAACAAACCTAGGAGTGAAACTTGAAAATTCACAGTAGGTTTGGACATAATTGTTATCAATATCAAATTATTATCACAATAAATTAGCTTGCAAATGAAAATGTAGTAGGCCTTCTAAAAATCACATGAAAGATTTTGCAAAACATTTCATAAAAGGATTTCTCTTTCTTTTTTTATGTTCGTTTTTTTTCCTCTTAACAATTATTTTATTGTTAGATATTTTTGTTTTCAACATTGATTTCCACAAGATTTTGAGTTACAATTTTATCCCCATTTCTACCCTCCCCCCACTATAAGATGGCATATATTCTGATTGCCCTATTCTGCTTTCAGCCCTCCCTTCTGTCACCCCACTCCCCCCCATCCCCTTTCCTCTTACTTTTTTGTAGGACAGGATAGATTTCTATGCCCTATTCCCTATATATCTTACTTCTCAGATGCATACAAAAGAAAATTTTTTTTTGAGCAACTGCTTTTAAAACTTTGAGTTCCAAATTCTCTCCCCTCTTCCCTTCCCAGCCACCTTCCCTAAGAAGGCAAGCAATTGGGGCAGCTAGGTGGCACAGTGAGTAGAGCACTAGCCTTGGAGTCAGGAGCACCCAAGTTCAAATCTGAACTCAGACATGTGACACACTTACTAGCTGTGTGACCTTGGGCAAGTCAACCCCAATGGCCTTGCCTGCCCACTTCCAAAAATAAAAAAAAGTGGAATAAAAAACTTTTAAATAAAAGAAGGCAAGCAATTCAACATAGGCCACACACCTATCATTATGTAAAACACTTCCACAATACTCATGTTGTGAAAGACTAACTATATTTCCCTCCATCCTATCCTATCCCTCTTTATTCAGTTTTTTCCCTTATGACTATCTCCTCCCCCTATCTGCACTCCCTTCTATCATCCCCCTTTTTTTAATCCCCTTCCCCCTACTTTCCTGTGGGTTAAGATACCCAACTGAGTATGTATGTTATTCCCTCCTCATGTCAAATCTGATGAGAGCAAGATTCACTCATTCCCCCTCACCTGCCTCCCTTCCCTCTGAACAGAACTGCTTTTTCTTTCCACTTTTATGTGAGATAATTTATCCCATTCTATCTCTCCCTTTCTCCCTCTCTCAATATATTCCTCTCTCATCCCTTAATTTGATTTTTTTAGGTATTACCCCTTCATATTCAACTCACCCTGTGCCCTCTGCATATATATATATGTATATATATACATATATATATACACATACATATATATATATACATATATTCCCTTCAACTACCCTAATACTGAGAAAAGTCTCATGAATTACACACATCTTTCCATGTAGGAATGTAAACAAAACAGTTCAACTTTAGCAAGTCCCTTATGATTTCTCTTTCTTGTTTACCTTTTCATGCTTCTCTTCATTCTTGTGTTTGAAAGTCAAATTTTCTATTCAGGTCTGGTCTTTTCACTGAGAAAGCTTGAAAGTCCTCTATTTTATTGAAAATCCATATTTTGCCTTGTAGCATTAGGCTCAGTTTTGCTGGGTAGGTGATTCTTGGTTTTGATCCTAGCTCCATTGACCTCCAGAATATCATATCCCAAGCCCTTTGATCCCTTAATGTAGAAGCTACTAGATCTTGTGTTATCCTGATTGTGTTTCCACAATACTCAAATTGTTTCTTTCTGGCTGCTTGTAATATTTTCTCCTTGATCTGGGAGCTCTGGCATTTGGCAACAATATTCCTAGTTTTCTTTTTGGAATCTTTTCTAAGAGGTCATCAGAGGATTCTTTCATTTTCTATTTTACCCTCTGGTTCTAGCATATCAGGGCAGTTTTCCATGATAATTTCTTGAAAGAGGATGTCTAGGCTCTTTTGTTGATCATGGCTTTCAGGTAGTCCAATAATTTTTAAATTATTTCTCCTGGATCTATTTTCCAGGTCAGTGGTTTTTCTAATGAGATATTTTACATTATCTTCCATTTTTTCATTCCTTTGGATCTGTTTTACAATATCTTGATTTCTCATAAAGTCACTAGCTTCCACTTGCTCCAATCTAATTTTTAAGGTAGTATTTTCTTCAGTGGTCTTTTGGACCTCCTTTTCCATTTGGCTGATTCTGCCTTCCAAGACATTCTTCTCCTCATCGGCTTTTTGGAGCTCTTTTGCCATTTGAGTTAGTCTATTTTTTAAGGTGTTGTTTTCTTCAGTATTTTTTGGGTCTCCTTTAGCAAGTCGTTGACTTGTTTTTTGTGGTTTTTTCACATCACTCTCATTTCTCTTCCCAATTTTTCCTCTACTTCTCTTACTTGCTTTTCCAAATCCTTTTTGAGCTCTTCCATAGCCTCAGACCAATTCATATTTTTCTTGGAGGGTTTTGATGTAGGCTCTTTGACTTTGTTGACTTCTCCTGGCTGTATGTTTTGATCTTCTTTGTCACCAAAGAAAGATTCCAAAGTCTGAGTCTGAGTCTGTTTCCTTTTTCACTGCCTGGCCATGTTCCCAGGCAACTACTTGACCTTTGAGCTTTTTGTCAGGGTATGACTGCTTGTAGAATAGGAATGTGTTGTCCCAAGCTTTAGGGGCTGCGCTGCTGTTTTCAGAGCTACTTCTACTCCACTGTCATCAGAAGCTCTGCCACAGCAGCTCTCCTTCTTCCCCAAGAACTGCCAGCCAGGATTGTGACCCAGATCCAAGCAGGGCAAAGCAAGCCCTGTACTCCTGCTCTGGTCTGCAACTAGATTCCTCCCACTGTGTGAGCCAGGGACTCTGGAAGCAGCTGATGCTGGAGCTCTACCATTGCCCATCTCTGCCACCCCCAGGTCTGGTGGCTGGACCACTCTCAAACCCGATCTAACTGTTTATCCACTAACCTGTTCCATCATCTTTGGTGTTTGTGGGTTGAGAAGTCTGGTAACTGCCACAGCTCAATGATTCATGGCCCGAAGGCTTGCTCTGGTCTACTCCTGGTGTCTGGTCTGTCCTGGTGTAGCCCGTGCTTAGCTGTGCTCTGCTCCCAGCATTGTGCAATAGACCCTTCCCAGGGACCATCCAGGCTGTCCTGGGCTGGAGACCTGCTTCGCTCTGCTGTTCCATGAGTTCTGCAGCTCTAGAATTTGTTCAGAGCCATTTTTTACAGGTGTTTGGAGGGATTTGGGGGAGAGCTTAAGCAAATCCCTGCTTTCCAGCTGCCATCTTGGCTCCACCCCCTTCCCTTTCTTAAAAACAGTTTACAATTGATCCTGATGTTACAATAACAAACTAAATTCCTAATTACCACAAAATTCCTAGTTACCTAAATTCTCTAGTCAAAGGGTGTTTGTAATGAAGAGAGTCACTTTTATAAGCCAAGAACATACCCAATTACATTAGCCTTTACACATTTACCAGGCATTTAAAAATTTACACAGTATCTTTTCTTCCCTAAGTCTTTAAATGTGACACTAGAAATTCAGGAATCTCACACAGATAATAGTAATTCATAAACCTCCAAATTAACACACACACACACACACACACACACTTGAAAACCATACACTTATTTGGTGCAAGGATTCTGATTTACTCAGGAAGAATTCTACAACATAAATTCTTGCACAGGATTTAAAAGAATTTGTGATTAGATTGTTCTAAAAATTCTTGTAGGTTTGCAATGGAAACATTATGAAGTCTTTTCTTTGTGTAATAATCAATTGTCCTTTCACAAAAATGCCTTTGTAAAAACTTGATTAAAACAACAATTCCAAATAACTTCATTAACAATCTCAAAAAAGAAATTAAATAATGGACACAACCTAATTTCATTTGTCTTTTCTTAGAACAAACTCTTCGATGTTGACATTAATGGTGCCATGACTACTTAATACTGAGGAATGAGTAGGTCAAAGAAGAAATAAGATAAACTATCACTAATTTCATTAAAAACTAATGACAACAATGAGATACCATGCCAACACTTGTGGGATGCAGCCAAAAGCAGTCTTTAAGCAAAATTAGATGAAAAATTCTATCTCTAAATGCTTATGTCATTAAAAGATGGATGGGAGAGATCAATGAATTGGGCATGGAACTAAAAATAAGCTAGAAAAACGATAAATTAATACTCCCAAGTAAATAGGGTAATAGAAATTCTGAAAATAAAAGGGTATATTAATACAATTGAAAGTTAAACATTTGTGAATAAAATTATGAGCTTGTTTTATAGGGAAAAAATAAAGTAAACCTTTGACTAATTTGGTTTAAAATGAAAAAGAAATAAATTGTCAGTATCAAAAATGAAAAGGGTGAATTCAAAATAAATGAAGATGAAATAAGTGCAATTATTAGGAGCTATTTTGACCAAATATATGTCAACAATACTGACAATCTAAATGAAATGGAGGAATATCTACACAAATATAAATTGCCCAGATTAACGAACAGAGAATATGATACTTAACACGGACCTGTCTTAGAAAACAAAAATAAATAAGCCATAGAGTCCCTTAGAAAAAACTCCAGGACCCAATGGATTTACAAGGATATTCTACAAAATATTTTTAAAAAGTTATTCCAATACTATATAAAATGCTTGAAAAAATATGTAAAGAAGTCCTACTAAATGCATTCTATGAAACAAATGTATTCTTAATACCAAAACCAGAGAGACCAGAAACAGAAAGAAAACCACAAACCATTATCCCTAATGAAAAGTTTTTGCACAAACAAAACCAATGAAGCTAAATTTATAAGAAAAGTGGGAAAATAGGAAAAAAATTGCAGCAAGTTTCTCTGCTAAAAATTTCATTTCTCAAAATAGAGAAGCAAGCCAAATTTGTAAGAATAAGAGCCATTCCCCAACTGATAAATGATTAAGGGGTGTGAACAGAGGAAGAAATCAAAGCTATCAGTAGTCATATGGGAAAAAGTTCTAAATCATTAATAACTAAAGAAATGCAAATTAAAACAATCTGAAATACCTCCTCAAACCCTTGAAATTTATTAAGATTACAGAAAATGAAAATGACAAATGCTAGAGGAGATGTGGCAAATAGGTACACTAATACATTGTTGGTGGAACTCTGAACTAGTTCAGAAATTCTGGAAAGCAATTTGGAACTATGTCTCAAAAGCTATTAAATTGTGCATATCCTTTGAACCAGTAATATTGCTACTAAGCCTCTAATCTAAGGAGCTCAAAAAAAAAATAAAAAGAAGATAAATGTAAAAAAAAATAAAGCAGCTTTGTTTATGGTGGCAAAAAATTGGAAACTGGGGGACTTCCCATCAACTGAGGAATAGCCCAACAAGTTGTGGTATATGACTGCGATGGAATACTATTACATTTTAAGAAATTATGATGGTGATAATTCCTGAAAGACCTAGGAAGATTTGTATGAATTGATGCAGAATGAACTGAGCAGAACTTGAATAGCAATATATACAGTAAGAGAAATATTGTAAAGATAATCAATTGTGGAGGACTTAGTAACTGTGATCAACACAATGACCCACTGCAATTCCAAAAGACTAATGATGAAAAATACTATCCACCTCCAGAAAACTGATGTTCTCAGAATGCAAACTGAAGCATATTCTCTCTCTCTCTCTCTCTCTCTCTCTCTCTCTCTCTCTCTCTCTCTCTCTCTCTCTCTCTCTCTCTTTCTCTCTCTCTCTGTCTCTGTCTCATTTTGCATCACAGATAAAGTACAAATTTATTTTGTGTGACTTCAAATTATAATGCATTTTGTATTGTCTTCTAAATTGGTGGGGTAGGGAGGGAATATGGAACTTAAAATTCAACAAAAAAAAAGATAAAAAAGAAACTTCTGTTAAAAAAAAAAACAAAACAAACCCAGCAGAATCACTTAATCTTTATCTATAAAATTAAATGGAGATAATACTAACTCTAGTACATTTCTCATAGAGTTTAAGTGTGAATCAGTTTATAAATGCTTTATAAATGATTAAACGTATAAAATCAGATCTTACATTTATCACATAATAGCATAATACATATGTGGTATCACAAAATATATTTACAACTATGCATCAGAATAAAAATATCTTTTAAATATGATTTCTGTGTCTATATGCATACACATGCATGTATGCATGATACAACTAATATCTCCTACTGTTTTCTCCCAAAATGGGTTAGGTCCACTACTCCTCCTTATTTCCTGTAATAGGGATTATTTTTCACTGAAAGGAGACAAAGCAGTACTGGGGCCCATTTTGCCCCTCCGGGCTTCTTGTTTACCTAAAGGTATAAAATTTTCCACTAACTTTCAAGTTGGAGCTTTTCTGCCTAAGGAGCTTTTTGAAGACCACACTGGAGGAGCTTGCTGAATGGGTAGAAAAGGAAGGGGTGGAGCAGGAATGGTGGAGCAGAGCTGAGAGGAAGTTGGTCAGAGCAGTCAGAGCTGGGAAGGAGAGAGCAGGCAGAAGAACTAATGTGAGTGAGAGAGGGAAGCATTTTGTTAGAGGGTGTCCATTTACGATAAGGCTCTATCAGAGGGAAAGTTTGGGTATGGTGGTGCCCCCTGCGTGGTCAATGTATTGATGTGTATAGATTTCTTTGTTGCTATGATGGATTTGGCTTTCTGGTGTTTGAATAAATGTTTTGGTTCTGCCTTCAACGAAGAGAATGTGTTATATTTTGCGATTCAGAACTATGCTGGCATATTCATAGCTGCCATAGGCAACGTGAATATTGCTTTGGCGCTACAATGCCTTAAAGAAAAGCAAATCTATTTTTGTTGACTGTTTAGTAAATTGCAATGTTTTCTTTCATTACTACATGAAATATGAACTAAGAGAGTGCTGCCATTAGAGCCACCTTCAACAAAACACACACACACACACACACACACACACACACACACACATCTGATGTTCTATTCAGAAACTCCTGTGTTCGTCCTTTTTCTGATGTGTGTGTGTGTGTGTGTGTGTGTGTATAGCTAGAGAGATACAGATAGAGATAGAGATACAGAGATATACATATGTATGTATATATGTATATATGTGTGTATATGTATGTATATGCATATGTATATATTTTATGTATATGAATAGTTATCTATGTCATTCTTGTTTTATTCAACTTCTTACATTCATAACACACCCCTTTCTACCCACAAAAAAATGTTTTCCTTACAGCAATGCTGCAAAGTTGTAAAGTAAAAAGCACAAGGTTTTCCAGCATTATATATGAAGAAACTGAGGCCCACAAAGGTCAAGTGACTCAACTGTAGTAACATAATCAGTACAATGTAGATACTATCTTTATAGTATATTTTATGACTACCTGAATTTCTATCTATTCCCCCATTATGGACTAATTTTAGAATTAACTTAGGGTTATTTCTCTGGCAGAGTCTGAAGGCTTATTTTGAAAATGGCATCTGGGGAACTAATATATATCAAAAGAGCTGAAACAACCTTTTTTTGGCCATAGGCGAGGTTGGAAAATTGCACCCCTAGTGTGTTATTTTCCATCAGAGGCTTTCAGCCTTCACTGTTACATAGGCAACTTGATTTATAAAAAAAAAAAATATGTGTCAAGGAACATGGAATTTTTAGGCATTTAACACATTTACATTAGCAAAAAGTAATATTGAAAAATATTCCTCATTTCCCCTTTCCCTCTGCATATTGCTCCCTGGAAAGTTGTGTAGTCCTAGCTCCTTGTATAGATATTGCAGAGATGCATTGAATACAAAAATATTTAATTATCTGGGATTTTTTTTAATCAATTCTACTATACAGAGTTGACTAAATGTGAACAAAATGAATTTATCTGAGATTTGATTCCACTAATATTT
This sequence comes from Trichosurus vulpecula, assembly GCF_011100635.1. Classification (NCBI taxonomy): domain Eukaryota; kingdom Metazoa; phylum Chordata; class Mammalia; order Diprotodontia; family Phalangeridae; genus Trichosurus; species Trichosurus vulpecula. The sequence goes on along the minus strand of NC_050577.1, from coordinate 143,778,394 downwards.
GACAATTGTAAAGATAGTTTTCAGTTTTATTCAATTATTTTCTTCACTAATAAGATTTTGAAATTTTTCAGTTAAACTACTAATAAAACTATTCCTATTATGAGGCCTAATAAATTAAGTTCATTTCCCATGGTTATCTCAATAAACAAAACTCTTCTAGGTTCCTTGATGTTATGAGATTTATCTACATGAAGTGATAAATGAAAGATTTCACAGTAAACTTTTAGCAATATGGTTTCCCTGTTCTTGCTATTACTATGTGTGTGTATTCATATATTTCCACACACACATATATATATATATATATATATACATATATATGTAGGTATATACATATATATGTATGTATTCATATATTCAGTAAACTTTCAGAAAGTAGTAAACTCATCTTTCAGCACTCTTTCGAGGATTTCATTGGCTCCCATAGGTTCCATTATCATTAGAGAACTAGCATGATATAGTGGATGATAGTGGATAATGTAGATATTGTAGTCAGAAAACATTTTAATCCCACTTACTAGCTGTCTGACCCAGGACAACTCATTTAACTCTTTTGGGCCTCAGTTTTCTCAGCAGTGAAATGAGTGTTGGACCTGGTGTCTTCTAAGATCCCTTCCAGCCATACATCTTTGAATCTATTATCATCTTTATGAAAATTGTGTGTGTGTGTGTGTGTGTGTGTGTGTGTGTGTGTACCCACCTGGTGATGAACTTCTTGAAACTGATGTAGGCTGGTCACTATTCGGAAGACACAGAGCACACCAACAGGTGCCTATTCAAAGCCTTTTTACTTTTGATAAGAACTGACAGAACCAGCACTACATTGGCATAGGCTTTAAAAACCCAAGGTCATGTCTATGCTACACTGAGGTACTAATCAAGCTCATATTTGTGTCAATCCCTAGAATGAGACATTCTGCAGAAAGAAATCAAAATAGACAGTATTGTCATAGAAGGATAGATAGATGGATGGATGGATGACAGATTTTTTTTTTCATAGTCTGCAATTCAATCACTTAAAAATCTCCATCATTGGAGCAACTAGGTGGCACAGTAAATAGAACACTGGCCCTGGAGTCAGGAGGACCTGAGTTCAAATACATCTTCAGATGCTTGACCCTTACTAGCTGTGTGAAATTGGGCAAGTCACTCAACCCCAATTGCCTTGCCTTCTCCCCTCCAAATAAAATCTCCATCGTCTTACATCCATTAAATAGACTCCACTACTCTGGGTCTGTTTAAATGACAAGAAAAATTACCATACATCAAATCTGGTATCACACAAAACCAGCTTGGACCAGCCATAGGAGGATAGTGGAGAGAGATGGTGGATACATCAAGCATAGTCTTGGCTGGGACAGATAACTTCTTTTCAGCCTGGTGGCTGTTTAACTCCTACGAGATTGAAGAGAGAGAAAGGGCTCCCAGAGAGGAGATAGAAATAGATCTAGATGGAAAAATAAATAGTACATATGAATATGGACATAAATGTAGATGTAGATAAAACATTTATTAAGAGCTTACAATGGCTAGATGCTGTGCTACACACTGAAGTTTAAAATACAAGTAAATGAGATACCCCTTACTCTGAAAGAGGTTTATATTCTAATGGGAGAAGATATCACATAAAAGGGAGATGGAAAGGAGAAGGACAGGAAAAAGTGCCCGTGTGAGAGCAAGGCTGATGGGAAGTTGAAGAAATCCAGAAAATACATCCAGCAGAGTGTAGGGGAGCATGGCTACGGTCTTTCATGAAATGGCAAATTGTGTCAGGCACTCAGCAATCCTGATAATAATGATAATGATAATATCCAGCATGTATGTATCACCGCCACTAAGAGCTTTACAAATATTATCCCATTTTATCCTCACAACAATCCTGGGAGATAAGTGCTATTATCATCCCCATTTTACAGATAAGAGAAACTGAGACAAACACCAGTTAAGTGACTTGATCCAGAGTCATATAGCTAGTAAGTGTCTGAGGCTTGATTTAAACTCTGGTCTTCCTGACTCCAGGCCTTCACTGCCCAGCAGCCTAATAGCAATCTTGATAGCAGGCATAAGAGCAAGGGTAACTTACATTATGGGCTGTGTTTAATACAATGGTGTGTATTTAAAGGAGCAAAAAATAACTGATTTACAAAGGGATTGAATCCTTGATCTAATCTGAGTCAAGACCTACCATATTAAACCAATGAGCCACTTCTGCCTCACAATATTTAATATAACAGACATCAATTTATAGCTGACAGCAGAGAGAGTCCTGGGTTTGGAGCCAGTGTGCCTTGGTTTAGATCCCTGGACTAGCACTTAATACCTCAATGTCTTTGGGCTAATTACTCAGCCTCTCTTGTTTTCCCTAATCTGCAAAATAATGGAATTGGACTAGATGGGGGTGGGGAACCTGCAGTCTCAAAGCCACAGGGCCTCCAGGCCTCAGGTTCCCCATCTCAAACTAGATGGTCTCTCTAGTATGCCTTCCAGCTCTAAATTGATAATCCAATTTCTTCATTTTACAGTTAGGGAAACCATGGCACAAATAGGTTAAGTGGGTTTTACAAGGTCACATAGGGAGTGTCAGAGCAGTGATTTGATCCCAGGATCCCCTGATCTCTACATCTTCCATCATCCCATATCATCATCATATATTTCTTTTGTACCATGATAGATTTTGGGAAAGTAAATATTTACATTGAACTTGAAATCCAATTTAAATATTGAGATTCTGTTGAGTGCTAGATAGCATCAAATAGTCTCTAAACCAGTTGTTAGAACTTCTTTCTAAAATTGGCTTTCAGGTAATTGGGACTAGCTTCTCATTTCATTTCCCCTCTTGTATATCTTTCTAGCTAAACTAATGTCTCTGTCAGATGTATTTATGAATGAAAAATACCAAGTTCAGCCCTTGCCAGGGATAACTCTCCAAGTCATCTCTCAAAGGAGAAGCTGCCCAATGTTTTCCAGCTTTTTGAGTTTAGCCTTGAGCTCACTTTGTATTTGAACATGTCTTATTTCTTCTTAACTGCTTGTGAGATGATTGTTCCTCTGAGAACCAGAACTGTCTTCAGTCCAACCAAATGTGTGTGATATAATAGAAAGGATATTTCCCCAGACTAGGATTGAAAATTCCTTTGTGCTAAGGAACATGTTAAACCTTTTTGTCTGCTGTTTACTCCTGCGAGCAAAACTATACAAACTCGGGCAAAAACATTTTTTCCTAAGGTCTTCCTATCAAAAACAAAATGAAACAATTCTGGGGTTAAAACTATGTAAAGAAAACACAATATATTTTGAGAAAATACTACATTTGACATATTTTACTGTAGCGTATAGTGGGGTCAATATGAAAAGCTAAGCAGTATAATTTAATCTTGACTCCATAGTCACTCAGAAAATATATATACAGAAATGTGAGGTTGCATTCTTCAAAATATAAATATAGTTCCTGTTTTTTTTCTTCTCATAATATATACACACATATATACCCCAACTCACACACACATATATGTGTAAACACACACACACAAGGAAGATGAATCAAGTAAACATTTCTGCCATCTTCGTAGACAAAATATTTCTAGTAGGCATGGTTTAGTTTTCCAGTTTCTGATACTGCCTGATAATAGTCTCAGCTTAGATCCACTGTTTACTCCTTCAGCTTCTAAGGAGATGTTATTTACCAAAAAGGAGCTCTTGCACACCCAAATCAAAAGGGATTAAGGTAAACCTTTAGTGTTCTTTAAAAAAAATAGGCCTAGGAAAAACATGAAAATAGAAATGGTGATAGATCAGAAAACTTGAATTATATTTATATGTATATAATACATATAATATAATAAACAGTGTGTTTATATAGTATACATATAATATACCCATATCCATATGTAAATGCATGTAAATATGTCTATGTATTTGTGTATATGTACATATATTGTATATACACATATACATAGACACATTTGCACACCAAGGGAAAGAATACAACTCTTGACTACATCCTTCCGTAAGTTTGCCAAGGTACTCCATCTGAAATATTGAGAGCCCTTCATGAGTTCTCTCTTGGCATTGCCAGTTTCTGAATGGAGCAAATAGACTGTCCATTGCTTATCCCTTGCTTTCACCAAGTGATTAACTCATTTTCTTTTTTCTTAATATCATTTGTTTCTTTGCTAACTTATTTTACATCACTTCTCCAATCCCTACATTACTGTTCCATCTAATTTTAACATTATTATCTATCTTTATAGAATGGAGATAAAATCCATATGGATATTTATATATTTATTTATAGTTGGTGCCATATTCACATATATTCAAAAATATCTATTATATCCCAGTGACAAGCTAAGCTAATTAAATAGCTGTAGTGGGGGAGGGATTGTATTAGAGAAGTAGTATAAAAATGTTGACAAAATTATATGATTAGAAAAAGGAAATGGATTTGTCATTTGGTTAAAGCAAGTGAGAATGAACATCCCATTCCCTCTATTGGAAACCTTGGTCCCCTTCGAGAATGAAGGACAAACATTAGAAGCCTTGCAAAAGGCAGATATCTCTAGGAAGGCCTCTGGCATGTTGAATAGATTTTCCATGTCAAGGTCATAGAAAGGGATTAGTAAGTATCTCATAGGCTGAATAGGCATAGATGGGTTGTGATCTGTGGCAATTGCTGGAATAAGCATATCAAAAAGATTACATTTTCATTGGACTATTGTCATTGAGGGAGTTTGTTTATAAGAATGAAGCTCTAAACTTTTTGTAAAATCTCCCTGAGTCAATTAAAAGTTTGGGCTGCTTTTGTTTTGTTTTGTTTTTTGAGGGGAGAGTACAAGAAGGGGTGTGAACTCCGTACAGATGGTTTTTGGATAATAGTAAGGTTACCTGATAGATGGTTCAGGCCTTAGAAGTAATTATCATGAAGTTTCCATGTCATTTCATACTTACCCTGGTGGTCTTAAGTAGACTACCAAATGAGACTTATCACAACTATCCTCTTTTTCAAATCAAAGGCCATTATTTCTGTTTTATTTCCTCTGAAATACTAGAAAAGAGTACACTTTTAATCACACACTCAAGAGAAAAGAAGAGAAACAGACAGATCCCACGCACAGAAATTTAAGATATATTATCTCTATGAAGATTACCTACTGCCTTGATAATACTGAAGAAATATTTTGGCTCTGAGTGTTTTTTCTTTGAGTTCTCTGTTTGGCCAGAGTGATCTTGTGAACTTTATTAATCAATCAACATCTGGATAGAAAAACCTAAATTAAGATAAACCAGGAAAGCAGATTTTCTGGCTACCTTTTACAGATCTCAGGTCATTGTTCTTCTGTAGATCAGGGGTTCTTAATCTTGTTTGTGTGTAATAGACCTCTGATAATTCCTATGGGCCCCTTCTCAAAATAATATTTTTAGATGAATTAAATATAAGTAATTATAAAAGAAACCAATTATTTGAAATATGACTATCAAAATATATTTTTAAAAAAAGTTTTCTTACTCCAGGTTAAGAATCTTTGCTATAGATTCCTAGACTATCCATAACTGACTGTGTTATTCTTTTCCATATGTTTTATATAGCAAAATGTTTTTATATTTCCTAAAAATTCCAAGGATAAATCTGAATTGAATATAGTTCTCAAGATAAAACAAATCACATTAAGTCTTTAGGCTACTTTTATGCATTCTACAGTTATTTTTAATCTTCAAAAGGTCTAATCCAGTTCAAGAAAAAGATGTATGAGATCAGTTTGATTCCCTAAGGCTTAGCCCAGTGGCAATCTTATATTTAGCTCTTTTAAGTGAACTTATTGCTGCTGTTTAAGCCAAAATTAAAAGTATAAATAACAAAATGTGGCTGGCTTCACAGCTACATTTGGTTATTTTGGTCACCAAACTGCCTCCAGGGCTCTCCAAATTTAGGAATGCCATCCTTAGTCCTGGCACTGCCATCTTTTTATTACTTATGATCCAACTCAGTTTGAAAGATATTTATTAAACCATCAGCTCTGAGCAAGGTTCACTTATAAAAGCTGGCTGAGGAAATAAGACACAAGGCCACGTTCTTTGCTTCTGGTTCTGAACTCACATGCAATTTTCTGTAGCTTGAGAAACTTTGGCTTCCTCCCTCCCTTGCCCCCATCAATAGAATTGTTTTTCCTCTCAAGAAAGTAATGAAAATTAAATGTAATGGTTTTAAAATTTCTTTAAACTTACTGAGAGTGGAGAGGGGGAGCTAGATATTTTCTCTCTTTCTACCCTTCTAACCTCTCAATTTGCTACTGTCCAAGAGAACTCATTTCAAGGTCCAAGTTGACAATATCAGCAACCAATCAGCCAACCAACCTAACACACACACACACACACACACACACACATACACACACATGCAGAGAAAATAATCAACACCCTTCCTTCCATTTCCTAATATATTCTTGAACCAAAAGAGACAGATATGTTTCTGTATATATTCTTTATATGACATTTTCTGAACAATACTACTCCAGTAAGGAATTTTAAGGATAGAAGTGATTTTCCCTTCCTTTTCCAGTAGGTCTCAAGATCTTAGAGCAATGACTGATAGGGCATAGATTTGGCAATCTCTAGGAAATAAGATACAATGTTTCTCTAGAGGGAAGAATACTTGATAAAGATTTACAAGCATACGGATTTTGGAGGAAATTTCTAGTTCAGTAGAAATATGGAAATCATTTGAGGACTCAGAATATGATATTATGGAGGGCAAAGGAGCTAGAATTACAACCAAGAATCACCTACTCAGCAAAATTGACTATGATTCTTCAGGGGAAAATGGATATTCAATGAGATAGAGGACTTTCAAGCATTCTTGATGAAAAGACCAGAGCTGAATAGAAAATTTGACTTTCAAATACAAAACTCAAAAGAAGCATAAAAAAGTAAACAGGAAAGGGAAATCAGAAGGGACTTAATAAGTTAAAACTGTTTACATTCCTACATGGGAAGATACTTGTAATTTATAAGATCTTTTTCATTATTAGGGTAGTTAGAAGGAGCATATATAAACAGAGTGTGCAGGTATGACTTGAATATGAAGGGATGATATCTAAAAATAAAACTAAGGGGTGAAAGAGGAATGTACTATGAAAAAGAGAAAGGGAGAGGTAGAATGGGGTAAATTACCTCACATAAAAGAGCAAAGAAAACGCTTTTGCAGCGAAGGGAAAGAGGGTGGAGGCAAGGGGGAGTAAGTGAAGGTTACTCTCATCAGAATTGACTTAAAGAGAGAATAACATACAAACTCAACTGGGTATAGAAATCCATCTTACTTGACCTACAGGAAATTAGGAGGGGAAGCAGATAAGACAAGGGTGGACTGGGGGGGGCAGTGATAGAATGGAGGGCAGATTAGGATAGGGGGTAGTCACAAGCAAAACATTTTTGAGAAGGAACAGGGTGAACAGAGAGAGGGAATATAATAAATGGTGGGGGGGAAATACAGGTAGCAGTAGTAACTGTGAAAAAATCTTGATGTAAGTTTCTCTGATAAAGGCCTCATTTCTCAAACATGCAGAGAACTTAGTCAAAGAGCCTTTCCCCAATTGATAAAAGATCAAAAGATATGAATAGTTTTTAGATGAAGTAATCAAAGCTATAGCCATATGAAAAAATACTCTCACTATTGATTGGAAAAATGAAAATTAAGACAATTCTGAGGTACTACCTATTAGATTGGCTAATAGGACAGAAAAGGAAAATGCCAAATGTTGGAGGGAATGTGGGAAAAATGAGACTTTAATACACTATTAGTGAAGTTATGAATTGATTCAACCATTCTGTAGAGCAATTTGGAACTATGGGCTATAAAACCATGCTTACCCTTGGACATAGTAGGTCTGTGTCCCAAAAGAGATAACAAACAAAAAGGAAAAGGACCTGTATGTACAAAAATATTTATAGCAGCTCTTTTCTGAGCATAAAGAATTATAAATTGTGGAATGGCTAAATAAGTTGTGGTATGTGATTACGATGGAATACTATTGTACTATAAGAATTGGTGAGCAGGATGCTCTCAGAAAACCTGGAAAGACTTTCATTGGCTGATGAAAAATGAAATGTATTACGTACAAAGTAACAGAAATATTGTAGGATGATCAACTGTGAATGACTTAGCCTTTCTCAGCAACACAATGATCTAAGACAACACTAAAGGATTTGTGATGAAAAACGCTATCCATACCCAGAGAAAGAACTCTTTGTGTCTGAATACACATTCAAGCATACTGTTTTTGAACTTTATTTTTCTTGAATTTTTTTTCTTGTCTATTTTTCTTTCACGACATGACCATTATGAATGTTTTCCATGACTACACGTGCGTAACCCATATGGAATTGCTTCCCTTTTCAGTGAAGATGGTGGTGGAAGGGAGAGAATTTGGAACTCAAAATTTTAAAAATGAATGTTAAAAATTGTTTTTACATGTAACTGGGGGAAAATAAAATACTAAATAAAAGATTAAAAATGAAATATGCAAATCTATCAAAAATGACATACAAATTGAGGACATAATTCTGATCAATTTGACAATTGATAATGAAATTATAGATCCTTGAAGTATTGAAGTAATTCTAAATGATAAGCCTAAAGATACAAATTTACAATCATGTCTTTATGTAGAATGGCATTAGATTACCAAGTGATGATGTAGTCTAGGACCAGTTAAACCTCTAACTTAACAGAAGAGAAATAAAAGCTTAATGATAGAGAATAAAAGCAGGGCTTGCATGTGTTTCTTAGTCTCTCAGGAAGGGAAAAATATCCATAAACCTAAAACAGCAGGGACTTGGAATCCTTAGATGTGATTTGTTATTTTGCCCTATGTAGGTCCCACGTATTTCATGCTGAAGTCTCTTGATATTTGTCTCTCTGTTACCCTGTGGGAGCTGGAAGCAAACTAACACCCAGACAATGAGGGTCATTTTGGTGATAAAAGGGGTGATATCCCCATTCAAGGGACGGGTTTGGAACAACCTTTATAGCAACAGTGGCTACTTTAATCCAAGAAGGTGTTCCAAGAAAGCGTACATTCTAAAGCCCTCTTTTGTTATCATTATTATTATTATCATCACTATCATTAATAATAATAATAACTAACATTTTTATGGCACTTTTAAGATTTGCAAATTGCTTTACAGATATCAATTTATCTTCACAAAGTCCCTGAGATGTGCTATTATTATTCCTAATTTATAGATGAGGAAACTGAGGCAGATAAAGTTAAAACAAATTTCCCAGGGTCACACAGATATTAAACATCTGAGGCAGGATTCAAACTCATGTCCTTCCTGCTGTAGATCCAGCAAGGGAGAAGTACTATGCTTCTTATTCCAAATAGCTGGTGAGTAATGAGGCATTTTTGATAGTTGATAAAGGGCCTGCTATATTCCGGGCACGATATTAAACACTGGGGATACAAAGGAATGTAAAAGATAGTCCCAGCTCTCCAGACTCACAGTCTAATGGAAGATTACTGAATCATACAGAAGAGTGGAACAGCAGACAATGAAAATCAAAATGTTTCTCAAACTTATAATATCTGAAGGACCAATGACTTCTTTAGTGTGGGGATTTCTCCACTTAGATCATAACCTCTCTACAACTCTTACATTGCTTACAGTCTGTTTCACACATTATTTTGTGACTAATTATATACTTTCCTACATTTTATTGTTTTATTTTGCATGTGTTCCATGTCACTGCCCTGCTCAATAAGCACTAGTGATTCCCTATTGCCTCTAGGATCAAACACAGACCCTTCTATTTGTAATTTAAAGACCTTCAAAACCAGGCTTCATATTATATTTCTAGCTTTATTTTGTCCCCTTTACATAGACTTCGTACTGCCAAATGGGCATTTTTGCTATATCTTACACATGATGTTCATTTTCTCATCTCCCCATATTTTACATAGGCTGTCTATTCACCATGGCTCATCACACACTCTCTTGTCACTCCTTTTTTTTTCTTATTATTATTTTATTATTTATTTAATTTATTTAATATTTTTAGTTTTCAGCACTGATTTTCACAAGAGTTTGAATTACAAATTTTCTCCCCATTTCTACCCTCTCCCTCACTCCAAGACGGCATATATTCTGGTTGCCCTGTTCCCTAGTCAGCCCTCCCTTCTGTCACTCCACCACCCCCCACCCCATCCACTTTCCCCTTACTTTCTTATAGGGCAAGATAAATTTCTATGCCCCATTGCCTGTATATCTTATTTCCTAGTTGCAGGCAAAAGCTTTTTTTTGAACATCTGTTTTTAAAACTTTGAGTTCCAAATCCTCTCCCTTCTTCCCTCCGTACCCACCCTCCCTAAGAAGGCAAGCAATTCAACATAGGCCACAGGCATATCATTATGTAAAACCCTTCCACAATACTCATGTTGTGAAAGACTAACTATATTTTGATTCTTCCTATCCTATCCCCCTGTATTCAATTTTCTCCCTTGACCCTGTCCCTTTTCAAAAGTGTTTGTTTTTGATTACCTCTTCCCCCTATCTGCCCTCCCTTCTATCATCTCGCCCCTTTTTTACCCCCTTCCTCCTTCTTTCCTGTGGGGTAAGATACCCAATTGAGTGTGTATGTTATTCCCTCCTCAGGTCAAATCTGATGAGAGCAAGATTCACTCATTCCCCCTCACCTGCTCCCTCTTCCCTTCCTAGAGAGCTGCTTTTTCTTGCCACTTTTATGAGAGATAATTTATCCCATTCTATCTCTCCCTTTCTCCCTCTCTCAATATATTCCTCTCTTATCCCTTAATTTGATTTTATTTTTTTAGATATCATCCCTTCATATTCAACTCACCCTGTGCCCTCTGTCTGTATATATGTATATTCCCTTCAGCTACCCTAATAATAAGGTCTCATGAATTATACACATCATCTTTCCATCTAAGAACGTAAACCAAACAGTTCAACTTTAGTAAGTCCCTTACGATTTCTCATTCTTGTTAACCTTTTCATGCTTCTCTTGATTCTTGTGTTTGAAAGTCAAATTTTCTATTTAGCCCTGATCTTTTCACTGACAAAGTTTGAAAGTCATGTATTTTATTGAAAATCCATATTCCACCTTGGAGCATGATATTCAGTTTTGCTGGGTAGGTGATTCTTGGTTTTAATCCTAGCTCCATTGACCTCCAGAATATCATATTCCAAGCCCTTTGATCCCTTAATGTAGAAGCTGCTAGATCTTGGGTTATTCTGATTGTGTTTCCACAATACTCAAATTGTTTCTTTCTGGCTGCTTGCAGTATTTTCTCCTTGATCTGGGAGCTCTGGAATTTGGCGACAGTATTCCTAGGAGTTTTCTTTTTGGGATCTATTTGAGGTGGTGATCGATGGATTCTTTCAATTTCTATTTTGCCCTGTGGCTCTAGAATATCAGGGCAGTTCTCCTTGACAATTTCTTGAAAGATGATATCTAGACTCTTTTTTTGATCATGGCTTTCAGGTAGTCCAATAATTTTTAAATTATCTCTCCTGAATCTATTTTCTAGGTCCTTGATTTTTCCAATGAGATAATTCACATCATCTTCCATTTTTTCATTCCTTTGGTTCTGTTTTATAATATCTTGATTTCTCATAAAGTCACTAGCTTCCACTTGCTCCAATCTCATTTTTAAGGTAGTATTTTCTTCAGTGGTCTTTTGGACCTCCTTTTCCATTTGGCTAATTCTGCCTTTCAAGGCATTCTTCTCCTCATCTTTTTGGAGCTCTTTTGCCATTTGAGTTAGTCTATTTTTTAAGGTGTTGTTTTCTTCAGTATTTCTGGGGTCTCCTTTAGCCAGTCATTGACTTGTTTTTCGTGGTTTTCTTGCCTCACTCTCATTTCTCCTCCCAATGTTTCCTCTACTTCTCTCACTTGCTTTTCCAAATCCTTTTTGAGCTCTTCCATGGCCTGAGACCAATTCATATTTTTCTTGGAGGCTTTTGATGTAGGCTCTTTGACTTTGTTGACTTCTGGCTGTATGCTTTGGTCTTCTTTGTCACCAAAGAAAGATTCCAAAGTCTGAGTCTGAATCTGATTCAGTTTTCACTGCCTGGTCATTTTCCCAGCCAACTTACTTGACCCTTATGTTTTTTGTCACGGTATGACTGCTTGTAGGGTATAGAGTACTTCGTCCCAAGTTTGAGGGGCTGCGCTGTTGTTTTCAGAGTTATTTCTACACAGCGATCTCTGCCACACCAGTGCTACTCCCCCCGCCTAGAACCCCCAACCTGGACTGGACTCAGATCTAAGCTGGCTCTGTACTCCTGCTCAGAGCCGCCACTTAATTCCTCCCACCAGGTGGGCCTGGGGCCAGAAACAACTGCAGCTGTAGCTCTGTAAGAAGCCTCAGAGCTGTACAACCTTGGCTTCCCCCAGTGTGGTGGCTGAACTGCAAACTCCTTTCACTCTGTTCCCCCAGCTTTTCCCATTACCTTTCTCTGTTGTGTTTGGTGTTTGTGGGTTGAGGAGTCTGGTAACTGCCACAGCTCACTGATTCAGGACTCTAGTCCCTGTTCTGCTCCTGGTCTGGTTGGTCTGGGCGTGGCTCACGCTGGGCTCTGCTCTGCTCCACTCCCATTTCCATGTGATAGACCTTACCTGGCCACCATCCAGACTGTCCTGGACTGGAGCCCTGCTTCCCTCTGCTATTTTGTGGGTTCTGCAGTTCTAGAATTTGTTCAGGGCCTTTTTTATAGGTATTTGGAGGGACCTGGGGGGAGCTTACACAAGTCCCTGCTTTCCAGCCACCATCTTGGCTCCCTCTCTTCACTTCTACACACCCTAGGATCCTTACTGTCATTTAAAGCTCAGCTGAAGAGCCATTTTCTACAGGCCATGAGTCCTAAATTCCTGAATGCAACTGTGTTGTCCAACCACAGTCTACTTTCACTCAGCCTTGCATTTAGTTGGGACATATTTAGTATATTATCTTAATGAATATGTTTTCATTGTTTTCAGTAATTTTTTAGGCACATCTGACCCTTTGTGACCCCACTGAGAATTTTCTTGGTAAAGATGTTGGAGTGGTTTGCCATTTCCTGCTTCAACTCATTTTACAGATGAGAAAACTGAGACAAAAAAGGTTAAATTACTTGACTAGGGTCATAAAGCTAGCAAGTGTCTGAGACAAGTCTTCTAGATTCCAGGCCCAGCACTCTATCCACTATGCCACTTAGCCACCCAATGAACATGTTACTTCCTCAAACAGATTATGATCTCTTTGAGGGCAGGTACTTTCATTTTATTTTTTCTGTCTCTAGTGCCTGACAATATCTGGCACATAGATGTTTGCTGATTGATGTCTTAATGTCCAGTTTGGCAAGAAAGCCTAGATTATTGGAGGGCCTCAAATGCCAGGACCAGTATTTTATCATAAAAGTGGATTAGACCAAAAACACTTTATGATACTGTTCAGCATTGGTTGTCTTGACCGACTAATATGGCTTCTTCTCAAATATTATCTAATTCTGTGAGTTATTTCATTTTACACACTACATTTCTTTCCTTCATTGGGGAAATGTTCTTTAATTATTTCAATCATTATTTGATATCACAGTTAATTGGGATAAAACCCCTTAGAACCATGTCATGCTACATGGTATATAAACACCCCAACCTTCTTCTCATGATATTTCTCCAAGTACTATGAAAAGTCTTCATTTTCCACAGTCTGTCATTTTTTTTTTGTCAAGTATAAGTTGCTTCCAAGATAGTAAAGTATCCCCTGGTTTTGGAAACATGGAAAAGGCATGAACACTTTCAAAATATAGACAATATAATGCAATGCTAAAAATCAAGAACTGATTTACTCAACTATCATTATAATAAGCTAATCCATATACTCTTTTGTTGGAGAAAAAAAAAGGTTACCTTTTCTTCCTTGCTAATTAAAAGGTCACCATGGAAGAAGAGAGTAATAAAATAAAGGATTTAAGTTCATTTGTAGTATATTTTCAACTTTAAGCATGATTTATATCTTTGGAAAGTGTTATTTCCACTACCCACTCTTTCTCACCTTCCTTCTTACATTTGTCTTTAGCTTTAGCATCTCTCAATTCAAGTGGCTCAAACATTTCAAAAACTTATAAAAGAACAAGACTATGAAAAATGGAAAATCACAAAAGAAATCTTCAAAGTCTATTCTCAGAGTTCTTTTATGATATTTGGGGCAGGTAGGGAGCCAAACAAGATTACAAGATGTTACTAGAAATCCATACTACATCTCCCGCATCCATGCATTTGTACAAGTTGTCCCTCATGCCTTAAGTGAGCTCCCCCCTCAACTCCACCTCTTAGAATCTTTATCCTTCATCAGACTAAGCTGAGGTGTCACTTCCTCTATGAACCTTTTTTTTTAAAAAAAAAAAAAGGAAACCCTGTTAGTAGTGCTTTCTCCTCATATTATTTTTATTTTGAGCTCATTTGGCATTCTTACTTTTCCTCACACACAAAACACCCTTTACCATCTATGCTTGTCTGAACTAGCTTTCATCTATGCCTGAATCCAGGTCCACACAAAAGACTTTGAACATGAAACATTTCCTTTTGCTAGTGGCCTCCACAAATTTACCTTGTATCTATTTTGAATATAATTGTTTATGAACATGCCATTTTTTCAAATAGGTGAGGCCAGGAATGCTTTCCTTTTAGTCTTCATATGTCTTGCGCATAGCCTAGTGTCTTGAATGTAATAAATGCTTAAGTCAGGAGCTTGTATCTTGATTACCAAGACAAACAAGTGGCTGATAAAGAGGATTTTCAAGCATTCCAGCTGAATAGAAAATTTCATGTTCAAATATAAGACTCAAGAGAAGCATAAAACAATAAGCAAGAAAGAGTAAACATAAGGGATTCAATAAGGTAAAACTTTTGGCATTTCTACATGGAAGGATGATATGTATAACTCCTAACAACCTTATAATTACCATGGTGGTTAGAAGATGTATACATAAAGGGTACTGATGTGAGTTGACTATGATGAGATGATATGGAAATAATAAAATTAAGGGGTAAGAAAGAGTAATATACTACAAGAAGGAGAAAGAGAGAAGTAGATTGGGGTAAATTATCTCACAGAAATGTAAAAGAGCTTTTACTTTGGAGGGGAAGATGGGGGGACTGTCAGGCAACATTTGAAGCTTACTATCATTGAAACCGACTCAAAGAGAGAATAACATATACATTCAGTTGTGTATAAAAATCTATGTTACCCTAAGAGGAAGTAGATACGTGTGTGTGTGTGTGGAGGGGGTGCTATAGAAGGAAGGGTATACTTTTGAGGAGGGAAAGAATGAAAGGAGAGAGGGAGGGAGGGGGAAGAGGAGAGAGAGAGAGAAAGAGAGAGAGAGAGAGAGAGAGAGAGAGAGACAGAGAGACAGAGAGACAGAGAGACAGAGACAGAGAGAGAGACAGAGAGAGAGACAGAGAGAGATAGGAAAACAGGATAGAGGGAAATAACCAGTTAGTAAATTTATTTGTAAATGTGAATGGGATGATCTAATCTATAAAGTGGAAGGAGGTAGCAGAGTGGATTAAAAACCAGAACACAATATTCAATGACAATATGCTGTTTAGAAGAAACACACTTAAACCAGGGAGATACACACTGAGTAAAGGCTGGAACAGAATCATTTGTGCTTCAGATGAAGTAAAAAAAAAGTTAGTAATCATGATGTCAGAAAAAGTAAAAGCAAAAATATAACTAATTAAGAGAGATAACAAGAAAACTACATTTCACTAAAAGTTATTATAAGCAATAGTAATACTAAATATATATGTGCCAAATGGTATAGCAGCTGAATTCTTAAAGGAAAAGTTAAATGAGTTACAGGATGAAATAGACAGTAAAACTGTACTAGTGGGGGACCTCAACTTTCCCCTAGCAGAATTAGGTAAAATTAACCAAAAAAAAAACAGGAAAGAAGTTAAGGAAAGATTTTTTTTTAGAAAAAATTAGATATAATAGACCTGTAGAGAAAATTGAATGTGAATAGAAAGGAATATATTCTTTTCTCAGTGGCATTTGGTACCTCCACAAAAGTAACCATGTATTAGGGCATAAAAATCTTACAACCAAATTCAGAAAAGCAGAAATATTACATGCATCCTTTTACAGATCATAATGAAATAAAATACATTAAAGGGCAGTGGGAAGATCAAAAAATAATTGGAAACTAATATAATCCAAAGAGTGAGGGGGGTCAAAGAAAAAAAATAAATAAAACAATAAAGAATTTTAGTAGAGAAAATGACAACAATGAGACCATATACCAAAATAATGAAATGCAAGAAAAACAGTATTTAGGGGAAAGTTTACATCAATCAAATAGAGAAACAGCAGATCAATGAATTGGGCATGCAATTAAAAAAAAAAACTAGAAAAAAAACAAATTAGAAATCCCCAACTAAACACCAAATTGGAAATCCTGAAAATCAAAAAAGAGATTAATAAAAACTGAAACTAATAAAACTACTGAACTAATAAATATAATGAGGAGCTGGCTTTATGGGAAGAGACCAAAAATAAAATGGATCAACCATTGGTTAATCTGATTTAAAAAAGAAGAAAGCCAAATTCAAGTATCAAAATGAAAAAGGTGAATTCACCATCAATGGAAAGGAAATTTAAATAATCATTAGGAAATATTTTGCCCAACTGTAGGCCAGTAAATCTGATAATTTAAGTGAAATGGATGAATATTTATAAAAATATAAATTGCTTAGATTAACAGAATAGGAAATAAAATACTTAAGTAACCTATCTTTAAAAAAATGAAACTGAAGAAGCCATCAACAGGATCCCTAAAAATAATACCCAGGATCAAAAGGATTCACAAGTGAATTCTACCAAGTACTTTAAGAACAATTAATTCTAATAGTGTATAAAATATTTGGAAAAATAGGTAAAGAAAGAATTCTGTCAATTTCTTTTTACCACAGAAACATGGTGCTAATACGTAAACCAGAAAGTACAAAAGAGAAAGAAAACTATAGACCAATTTCCAAACTGAATATTGATACAAAAATTTTAAATATAATACTAGCAAGGTGAATACAGCAATATACTTCAAATATCTTACACTATGACCCAGTGGGATTTATGCCAGAAATGCAGTTTTAATTTAACTATCAGCATAATTGACCATATTCAATAGCAAAACCAATAAAATTCATATGATTTTCTCAATAGATACAGGAAAAGCTTTTGACAAAATACAACACTTATTCCCATTAAAAATGCCAGAAAGCATAGGAACTTTCCTTAAAATGCTAAGAAGTTTCTATCTAAATCTGTCAGCTAGCAATGTCTGTAATGGGGATAAGCTAGAAGCCTTCCTATTAAAATCAGAGGTGAAGCAGGGATGCCCATTATCATCACTATTATTCATTACTATACTAGAAATGCTACTATAGCAATAAGAGAAGAAAAAGAAATTGAAGGAATTAGAATAGGTAATAATGTACATATTTCTCTCACATATTTAATAACAAATTATTCTATGAGGACCAAGGTTTTTTCCTTTTTCCGCTTCCTCATTCAAAAATCACCCAGTGTGGGGAATGTCTCTTAAAGATTTATCCAGGCCAAGATCTAATCAAATAGTAAAAGAAATTCTAAGTTTGTGCATATTCCTAGTCATTGTATTTGCTCAGACAGGTCTGGGAAAATGTTGATTCTCCCTTTTGTCAAGACAGATGATTATGGACACTGATGTCACTTTGACCAAGATATGGGTGACAGAAGTCACATACCCCCAAGACACTCATTTTAATATAGCCCATCTCCCATTGTGTTAATCTATAAGAGTTTATTGGCACTCTTTAGGAGTGCCTACTCTTTGATGGGCATATAAACTGTGAGCCCACCATCATTAGGGGTCTTTCTTCTGAGAGAGATGGCCAAATGACCATCCTTTTATTGATAATGTGCTGGCCTTATTAATAAAATTATTAAATGGGCCCAAAACTATGTCTCTCACAACTTTCTAATCATTACAATGCATATATGCATGCAACATGACTTTCTGGGTGGGGAGGAATAGCCTTGTGCTGCATTCTGTCCATGAAATATCATTTAAATTGGTAGAAAGAATGATGATGTGAGTCCACATAACTCTGTAAAGGGGAGAGTTGATTCAAAAGCTTTATAGAAGAGAGATATTCTTCATTTCCCAAGAATTGATCCAGTTAGTTCTAGTCTCTGTTCAGGATTAAGTCCAGAGTGGGGAAAGAAAGAAGGCTTTAGAAGGATTAAACATGTAGGGGAATCCTGATCTCAATATATCCCTTAATTCTAGAATGACTCCTGAAATTTTTCAAGAAATTTCTCTTTGGATGAGACCAGAATAGAGAGGGAGACCACCTTCTTCATCACTGCCACCAACAACTACCTACTAACAGTTACTGACAGCCTTGGCATCCCCAGACCACTGGTCATGCTTTCAGAATAGCCCTCACAACTATCATTCAGGGGAGCAACTCCTGTAGAGAAGGGATGAATCATACCACCAACTGTCAACCAACATATGGCAGGTATGCCAGCTTAGCTGAAGCATGAAAGAGGAGAGAGAAGGAGAAGGAGAAAGAGAGAGGTAGGAGGGAGAGAATACAGGGGAAGAGGGGAAGAGGGGAAGAAGGGAAGAAAGGAAACGGGAGACGGGAGAGAGAGGGAAGGGATACGCCAGGCATGTCGAATCACCACCACCAGCTTGATCACCTTCTTCCTGATAGAGACAGTACAAAACCCTGAATCTGAAAGCCTTGGGAATAGCTTAGCTCTGAGCTATCATCTTGAGAAGTAATCCTGGTAGAAATGCAGCCTGGCAACTGTTCCTACAGGTGCTACAGCCACAGCAACTAAAGATCAAGAAATGAAAGTTTTATCACCGAAGTCCTTAGCACTGTCATTAGATATGGATATCATTTTACTAGTGGAAGTGACATTAGAGAAGAAATAGCAACAGTTGATTTGCCAAAGCATGCTAAGGACCATCAGACTCTGATTTGCAGCTAAGACCTTCCATATATATTGTGTTCCCCAATAGAATGTGAGCTCCTTGAGAGCAGTGACTATTTTTCTATTTCTATCATCAATGATTAACAAAGGGTTTTGTCCATTACAAGCACTTAATAAATGTCTTATTCAGTTCATTTAATCAACTCACCTTGATGATAGCTTTACTTACCCTTTCTTTTCCCATCATTAAATCTTTGAGGTGGCTAGGTGGGACAATGGATAGAGCACTGGGCCTGGAGTAGGGAAGACCTGCATTTGAGCTTGGTCTCAGACACTTCCTCGCTATATGATGCTGGACAAGTCACTTATTCTCTCTCTACCTTAATTTCCTCTACTGTAAAATGAGGCTGATACTACCTCAGGATTGAGATAATATTTATGAAGCCTTTGGTACTGTGCCTGTCACATGGTAAGTGCTTAACAAATGCTTATTTCCTTCTTTCCTTCCTTCCTTTCCTCCCTTCCTCCCTCTGTCCTTCCTTCTTTCCTTCAGAAGTAAGAGGTCAGAAATCCAGTGAATGGAGTTTGTCAGAGGAATAAGGAAATACTCAGTAGGAAGTGGGAGTGGATTATATCTGACCATATTCCACATTGGTACCAGTTGTGTAAATATGCCATTATGTGAATCATATAATAAACATTAAAAGGCATTCTGAAATGTCTAACAATAACAATTTTATATTAATATTTTGTACATAAATGGCATCATTTATCTGGCATCACAGTTCTTTACAATGCAAACTATGAAACGATAATCAGATTTTTATATCCCATAATGAAATGCTGAATTTGAGCTAGAATTTAAAAGTCATACATCTGAAGATTGCTTTTTTTTTTAGTATATACAGTGGATAAAGACATGCATTATTCATTTTAGCAGCTAGTTCATTTGAATTATCATTAAAGACACTATTACTACAAAATATGGCATATTAGAATTTTGCTTTATATATTCCAATACAATTTAACTTTAAAAAATCAAGTATAGTGAAGTTATAGTCCATAAATAACATTCACTGTATATTATGCATTTATGCATCTATAGCTGTCAGTGATTACTAAATATATTGAAATGACATCTCAGAACAGAATAGAATGGAACAGAACAGAACAATAGAGCTTAAGGAATGTTTGAAATGAGCTAATTCAGTAGTAGATGAGGAATCTGAAGCCCAGGGAGATGAAGTGATTTGTCCAGGCAAGTCAATGGTAAAGGTAGCAATCAAACCACGGTGTCCTGACTCCACGTACAAGAATAAATGAAGTCATGAAAAGGCTTTTATTAAATGCTGTGTGCAATGCACTGTGCTAAATGCTGGGGATACAAATAGAAAAGCTAACTAGACAGTTCCATCAGAGAAGAGGGAAGGAAAGGGAACAAGCATTGATTATATGCCTATTACAACAAGCACTATGCAAAGCACCTTACAACTATTATCTTATATGATCCTTAAAGTAACCCTTAAAGGTAAGTACTATTAGTAATCCCCACTTTACAGTTTAAGAAACCGAGGCAGATAGCACACAAGTGCTTTGCCTAGGGTCAATCAGCTGGTGTCTGAGGTGGGATTTGAAGTCTTTTTTTACTTCAGGCCCAAAGTTCTATCCACTGTATCATCTAGTTGCCTTAATAAATGAAAACATTTATTAAGTGCTTACTAGGACAAATCACTGTGCCAAGTGCTGGGGAGGAAAATAGAAAAGCTAGACAGTTCAGGAAGGAAGGAAGAGTTGTGCATGAATATATATTTTTATTGAACTGACTTGGCCTTTTAAGCACTGAAATCCTTTTTTGATGGAAATTTTTCCAAATGTTTACATTAAGTGGCTTCCAGGATGGAAAAGTAGCAAGCTCTTTCAGTGAGCTTCATGGCAGCTATGAAGGCTATCCTTACTGAATCAGAAGAAAGGTATTTGGTCACTCCAAGTCAGTACAAGTAGTTAACTGATGTTAAAGGGTCCTTGCTATGCAAGGTTTTATTCTATTAGGTTTGATACTTATGTTAAGGAGAAAGTGAAGAAATGTATACACCCAATTCATAAATATTTCTCCATTGAACTTGGTATAAAACATTTAGAGAGTAACTAAAACATTTCTTTTTCCAGAGATCATTTTATCCATTTTAGGAAAATAATGGCTCATTTTATATTTTCTATATTCAATGATACCTTCACTAACTTAAAAAAATACCACTCTGATTCAATAAACCAATTTGCATGTGTGCTTATAGATGTTGTAAGATTATATTTGTCTAAATATTAAATTCTAAAAATACTGTCACTTATTACAGTGGTTTCCAAATCTAATATTATGTACAACAGTATAATTCTACTGATATACCAACAATAAGACTTGAGATCTGAATTGTTTTTCCTTTGGCAATGCACTGAATAATCTACTTCCCCTTGCCCCCATTTCTGACAAACAATACATTTATTAAATAGCTGACTGGGGCTAGAAGTACAGCCTGTGGCCACAAAATTTTATTTATGTGGAACTAACTGGCTCATTGGGAACAAACTCTTGACCTCCTCCTCATTAGAAGCATGGTTTAACTGAGTAGGAGAAACATACTGGCCAATGCTAACGGGATTTACAGATGCACTTTATAACAAAATTCTAAACTAATTAATTTAACCACACTTTATGTAAGGAAATTGAAAAGTACATTAGGGGAGTCTTGTCTATTTGGGGTAAACAGTATTTCCAAATTCTGAAAGAGATGTCTGTTTTCAGTCAATTTTACAATGCTAATAAACAGGGAATCCATTATTCTCTGATTTATTGCCATACTGAGTGTTGTGCTATAGTTTATGGCAAATCTTTGTTCACTTAGCAAATAAAGCATGCATATTGTTTTCAATTTTTTTACTCTCCCAGTTGAGCAATAAAACTATTTTAGGTAGTAGATTAGTAACAATAATAGAGCCAAAGCTGGAAGGTGTTCTTGGCTTTCTTAAGAAATTGATTTTTACATGTATGGCAACTGTCACCTATGGCATAAATTTCAACGTGACATTCAGATTTCATAGATTATTTAAAATTAGAAACTATAAAGCCTTAATATTGGTCTAAAACAGAAAGTCACATGCTGAAACTCCCCTCCTATAGGCTTAGAGATCTACTAGTGTCACTGTCTCCCCCAACCCTTTGGAAGTGTATTTTTAACTTGAAATCCAAGGAAGGGGTGGGGGGGGAATCTATAATTTGTAGTATAAAAATGACCATTACGAGTTTACATTTTCAATTACATTTTAAAAGCTTTTAATTCAATAACATTCAATTTTAATTATGTTCTAAGAATAGTGATACCAGAGAGCTTTAATTCATTTTAAAGGCACTGTTTGCCAGACATTCTGTCAGCCTATCCCTCAGAGCTCTCCATAATATTATGTATTTTCAGGGAACTAGTTTAGCTCAGTAGATAAAGTCAAAAAGACTTTAGGTGGGGAGAAAAAGAGAGTTTTATACCGTATGAATGTCACGGATTAATGTTGGACCGTGGACAATTTCCCTAGGTTATTTGTACTATAGGTTCTCAAACCATGGAATGGGAACAACACAATTGACCTCTGAAAATATGATTAAAATCAGTGGCATGCTGGTAGATATTTAACAACTGGCTCTCCAAAAACATGAAACACTTAAGCTTAATCTGCAATATGAAAATTTTCTGCTTCACTTTTTTCAGGCTAGAAAAATCAACAAAAGCAACAATGAAAGCTTGATTGATAGTGTTCACTGGTTTTTAAGGTGTAAATGCTCAAAATGAAATTTTGCCATTTGGAAACTTTCAGATGCAAGGGTGGTAAACCAAGTTAGGCATGAAATACTGTAATAACTCACATTTATTCAAGTTTTTCAATGCATTTTCTGATTAGCATTGAATCTGTATGCCAGACATAGACTTCTGCTTCGTTGTGACCCAGGGTTAAGTGTAATGTAGAAAACATGGCCTTTAACAGAGCATCTTGAGAACTTTTATTGCCCATAGCGAGCCTATGCTTTGACTTGAAACAGAACAAAGTTTCACAGTAAGGCACCCTTAAGTCCAATACAACCTCCTCTTCCAGATAACACCAATCTAAGACTTTAATTATCCTTTTTAGCATGCAGATACTTCTCATAAGAATGAACATCACACCTTCATATAAACTATAATCCAAGTCAAAACAGTTCACATTTTGTTCTCTTGACTGACACTAGACATTGGCATAACAACAAATGGACACCCAGCCTAACACTTCATTGGAATTATTTTTTTTCAATGAGCATAGATAGTAATTTAACAAATGATTCAGTTCCCTTAAGCCTAACAACAAATTCTCTTGTCATTTAAAGAGTTCTTACTAAGTCCAATATTTTTCTCACAACAAATATGGGAGGTAATTCAAATATTATTATGTCAAGATTACATTTAATCACCATATGGCTATGATAGCTAATCACTAGGGAGGCATAAGCTGTTAGTAGTTTAAGTCTGCCTTAACCAGTGAACGTGCCAAGAAGAGGCTGTGTGGTCAGTTACCTATTCCTATGCCTCCCTCTATAAGATGCTTCTAAATTGTCAAGCGGGTAGTAGATTTATAGAACTATACAAATAAAATTCAATTCAGAACACTCTGAGTTGGTGAAACCCCTCCTCCTCTTCTGAATTTGTTATATTTCAGTGATTCTTAGGCTTATGACCTTGACATCATGCAGATGGTGCTCCAGAAAATCAGACATTCTCAAATATGATATATAATGTTAACAGAACATAGAATTGATAAGCTTGTTAAGCGGTACATGACAAGCAGAGCACAATGCACACTGAGTGACTACAAAGTCGCAGCTGTACTGGACCTTGGGAAATAGGGTGATCTCGTTCTAGGAGTTATGCACTTTGAGTTTGTTTAGTTCCTACTACTGCTCTCTCTGGAATGGGCAAGAGTGCATAGTCAATGGTCTACTCATTAGACACAGTGGCAGAAATTCTAGGAGTTCTTAGCCTAGAACTCATGGCTTAGGTATTGGAATGCAGGTCGACTCAGAAGATGACCAGAGCTCTGATAATTGATGTTTTGTCTTGGAAAGGACCTAATTCATTAGGAAGCAGAGTAAGTAGAGTGAGCAATCAGCCTCTAAAAGGAGTCTTGCTGTCCTCCTTAGCATTAATATCCTTCTACCTCAGGCATTCTGGAGTCAGTGGACCCTAAGGGATTAATTGATGGATTTCAGGGATCTAGAAAGTTAGCTTGGGAAAAATGTCTTTATATCTTTATTTTCACTAACCTCAAATGGATATTTATTCTTTCTTTTATGATTTCTAAGAATATTTTTTTTTCTGAGAAAGTGTCTATAGGCTTCCTAAGATTGCCAAAGTAGTGTCTCCATCTGTCTTTCTCACACACGTAAACACACATGTTAAGAAATGCTGCCCTAGATGTTGGCCTTGAGTGAAACATTCTCTAGCCAGAGATGCTTCTTGTTACCACTTCCTAGCAAAATCCCCAAATCCCTGTCACTTGTCACTTCAAATCTGGATAGTTCTCCCCTCTCCTCTGTTTCCCAGTGTGTGAGAGGCACTACACAAACAAGGATGCAAATTCAGAGGTTAAGTGTCTTCTTCAGGGTCAAATAGATGACTGTCAGCAATAAGAATTGGGGCTCAAACCCTTGAAGACAGAAACTTTCATTTCTGCCTTTTTATCTCCTGTGCCTAGGTAAAGCCTTATTCATCCAGGTAAAGATTTGAAAAATATATGTTGAATTTAAATGAATTGTTTGGCCTCTGAGATCTGATAGGATAAGGCAAGAACCTTTTCATTAACTCCCTCAGGCATTTTCTATAGAATTTCTGTTTCTATTGGTCCTTTTGGCTCAGGGATTATTTTGTCCAAAAGGTTCTGAATCTTTTTTCCCCATTCATTTTATGAGCTGGCAAGACCTAGATCTATGCTTTTTTGTTTGTTTTTGTTATAAAATAGGATTGCTTTGATTCCTTTTTTTTATTTATCCTGTAGATCTGAAGCAATTGCGACATTTTGTTAATTTACTTGACAAACATTTATTGAATGTCCCTGAGATTGATATGGGGTAGGGGGTGGTGGTGGTGGTGGTAATGGAGGGAAATATTGTTGTCCTTTATCAGAAAGGCTCTATTTGTTTATTCAGACAATGTTACTCTTGAAAATAGTTTTGCTGTTCATCTCAGAGTGTAAAGACATTGAAAACAATATGTCTGCTTTATCGGCTAAGCTACAGCACAACAGAGGAGTACCCTAGTAAATCACAAGATAATGGGTTTCCCTATTTATTAGTAGTATAAAATTGATTTAAAATGGTTGTGTATATTTTAGAATCTGAATTTAGAGATAATAATTGCCCTTCTTTTCCCTTCACATAAAACTAAAATAGGGAAAAATAAACTTCACCTTTTACATATAAAATTTGATTATTACATGAGATTTCCATGTACTAATATTGTTCTTCAAATTTATTACTCTCCTCAATCTCCTTTGGAACTGGAAGATTGGATAAGCTTGTTTGGGCAGTGGGTTATCTATTTCACTTGACTTTTATTTGTATATAATGCTTTTCAAAAAATCAGGGTTTAGGACTTTTTAGATACCGACCATTAATTTTCACTCTATGATTCATTCACATTTGCCATATTTTTTTGGTTCCCTAACCTAAGTTCTTATTACCTGCCCTCTGGATTGCTGCAATACCCTGTAATTTGTCTCTGCCTCCAGATACTTTCTAGATACCCCTGCTATCCCAATTTTTCTAAGATCCTCCATTTCAGCATATTATTTTCCTGTGAAACAGCATAGAATTACTTCCAATGGCCTGCTACATCAAGCCCACACTCTTTTTTGCTCTCAGATTCTCTTACCTCTTACCCCACCATGTCTATCCAATTTTATGTGTTAGTACTTCACAATAAAATTTTTTTGCTCCAGTCAAGCTGATCTCACTGAAATAGGCCACTCTTCTTTCATTACCTCCTCTCCACATACCACTTATCGAAATTGACCGGGTTAATTACCATCCACTTTAGTTTTATTGTCTATACTATTCAATTACCATCATATATCTTCCACCTTCACTTCCACCTGTTCAAATCTTCCCAGTCCTTCAAGTCCTAGCTTAAATCTTGTCAATTATATTGCATCTTCTTCATCTTCTCAAAGCTGTGTTGATAGTGTCTTTCTGTGAACCATAAACCTGATCAGTGTGAATAATGAATCTTATAAAGTGGTTGTATGATTCAAATTCACACTATTTAAAGTTATATGTATAGCGTTTATGACCAGCACTCCAATGTTCTCTAATTACTTCCTTGTACATTAATTTCCTTATTGATGCCTTCCAGACTAATTCATAAGCTTCTTGATGTCAGAACCATGTCTCATACTTCTTTTACTTCCCTCCCAGAAATTGACCCAGTAATGGACACATAGAGATATCTGATGAATATTACTCATTAAAACTCTCAAGGATTTTAGACTTAAGTAGAGTGGAGTGATAGATATAGAACTATATGGGATGCAAAATTCAAATAATAGGAGAGACATCTTCAGGAGAAGCAAAGCAAATTTACTTTACAAACCTTGCCAGATTTGGGTGTCGCCTCCACTAGGGGAGGCAAAGTAAAAAGGAAGTGCCACACTAGTTATACTCCTAATGAAAAGATTCCCACCCACCTCTATCCCTTCTCACCATTGGCTGGGAGGCGGGCTGACAGTCTAGGTGCAAAAATACAGAGCCAATCCATACATACTTACCTTACTTGGCTACTAATGTGGTGATGATATGACTAAAGAGAAGGAATGAGGAAGGAGAGGGGGACCTTCCTGGAGCAGAGAATGAACAGCTCACAGGTAGTCCATTATCTTCCTATTTGGAAAAATCCTTGCGCTAGCACCAAGAGAGGGGGAAGGGAAGGGCACCTACCCCTTCAGGCCCTGACTTTCTAGAAGTTAGCTAAGTCACTACAAGGTTAAATTCCAAGCCTCTCCTACTCCCTCAGACATTCCCCATTCCAGAAATATGAGAATAGAGTGACCCCTATATTCTTACCCTGTGAAGTCTTCACAAATTATCCTTCTCACTCAGTACTGGACTTGGAGCTGAGAAGAATGTGATTCAAATCCCAGATCAGAAAGTTACTAGTTACAGGACTATGGTCAAATAAATAGTGTGGGCATCCACACTAATTGGATGTCATAAGACCTACAGTTATTGACCTTATGTATATATTTCATCAAGCTCCAAAATAATATAGAGCTGTCTTAATGAAATCCAAAACAACTTAATAGGAGGCAGTAAACAATCAATGAAGGAAAAAAAAATTAATGATGCATTCTCATTGACCAGATTGTACTTGCATGGAAATTTAAATATTAAACATAAAACCCACTAAATTCATTCATTAGTGCATATATCTTGGATTAACACTGCAAACATGCAATGTCTTGGGTCCAGAATTGAACAGGAAGAAAAGAACAAAGCAAAATGCATTTGAGAAATTGCATAGAAATGTCAATGATACAAATATGTACTCTGAAACCAAATCCCATCCTTTACCATTATCTGGCAGTGAAACTGTATGACTACAAATTATGGATTGCTAGAAACTCTAAAGAATTCAAATTTCAAGTGGCCCAAAAGTCAATAAAAAGATACATGAAGGGTAAAAACAGACCCTATCACATTGCCCTTGATGATGTGCCAAGCCATTCATGTCTTGGAAAGTGGTATAAAATACATAATATAGAAGTGTAAGGAAAGAAAAGTCATTGCCACAGAACAAGAATGGAGGACTGCAAGTAGTCAGCCCTGGTATAGCACTGATACCCTTTTAATGTCAAAAGGCCTGGAGAAGGAGCTTCAGTGTGTTGGCTGGATCTAATATAGACAATTTGTAGGAAGACATGAAAAAGGGCTGCAGGGGATAAAAAGGTGTGGGAGGGTTGTTAGAGGGAACAATAACATCGGTGAGTTACAGAACCATTGGAGTTTAAGTATTATCATGTATACATTTTATCACCAACCTCATCTCACCTCAAAACTTCACCAAAAGACCAGAATTGTTTTGCAACACTTTTTGTCAATGCCTGTCTTCAGGAAAACCACTTCTATTTCTCAGCAACTTTGCTGAGCTTTCTATTTAAATGTCATTTTAAAATGGCTACTTCTGGAGGTGATTCTGGCCACTTTAAGGAAGGTTTTGTTATGATCTGTGATATTTGTAATTCTAAGCTCTGTTTTGGAGGCAAGTTTTAGTGTTTTCTGTTTGCTAAAGAAATGATTGTATGCATATTTCAGTTCATGCAAGACCCAAGGGAGAAGTCAGAAACTTAATGGGGGAAGTCATGGGGTTTAACATTTTTAATGCAAGGACACACTATGACTATAATCTTTTTTTATCTAATTTTGTTGCTATGAATGGAAAACAAAAGTTACAAGCTAATTCAGGAAGTTATTTAATTCCTCTATGTTTTCCTTCATCAAACTACCACCTCCTCCATGGTTACTACCCCCTACACTTCCAAGATTTCTTTATGCTGCCTAAAAAAAAAAACTAGGAAATAAGATAGCAAAGAATAACAATATCTGAATAAAAGAGACTCATAATAAGGGAATATGTGATCCTAGTATAATATTTGCCACAATACAGGAGAATTTTTAATGCCAAGATATTCTAAAGACTCAAACTCATTCCATATTACAAAATCTGACTCTAAGATAAGTATTCATGGTGATATAGAAACATATTTCTTTAATTCTGGCCCACAGAATAAAACTGAAATGATTTTTTAAAAAGCAATATAATAATGCAAGAAACTTTCCAAAACATACTTCAGATAAATCTTGCTCCAAATATATATTATACTTTAATGTTGCTATTTTAACAGTTTAATAAAGTTATATGTATATTTTTAAGATATCTTGAGAAAAATTCAAAGTTTTTTTCTAAATTTTAAAGAATAACCTACTTTATCTTTTGGACTTTGGACTATATATTCAAGAAATTTATACTAATGTAGTGGCAGCTTACCTGAAGTTTAGATCAAATTCTTCTCCCCATGAGGAAAGATGTGGTCTCTTCAGTGTTGGTCCTACAAAGATAGAGTACTGGAAATTTTTCTAAACCTGTAAGTCACATATCCAAAAAAAAGTTTGAATTATGAAGCTGAGAGAATTAATTGTTAATTGTCACAAGGTGCTATGTAAAGGAAAAATGTGTGGTGGGATGATAACAGCATATAACAAATCTATGTTTTCAGATTAAACTGGAAAGAGACTGATTGAATATATTTGACTTCATGATGGCCAGATTGTCTTCAACAATAGATTGAATACTGATTGGACTAGAGATTTTATTGGCAAAGGAAACTATAGGATCATGAAATTTCCTCTGCTAAGGCAGCAATGCACCCTCTCTGAAAATTATAGTCCCAAAGGTTGCTATATAAGTAAAATAAGTTTTTGGCCATTAATCATTTAGGAATATTTTGAACATTTAGAAATTTAAAGGAATTGTTTCCTAATTATACTCAAATAGGTGGCTCTAATGTAGTATACTATAATGGAAAGGCCACTTAGGAGTAAAAAATAAGACACAGGTTTGAATTTTCAATATTATAATTCAATATTAACCGTATAAAATATGCTAAGTGACTTAGACTCATTTTCAGTTTTTGTAGGAAAATTGGGATGAAGGCATATATTAAAAATACTGTTCTTAAGTTTTATGACTATTATATATAGGCAGTTGTCTTCAAGAGCTACTCTGTAATAATGGTCCAGTTTCAATACAGTTAGTTGGTTGAGTTCTCTAGGATATTTTGAGGTCTATATTTATATTACAGGAAATTCTGTCAGCTCATGGAACATAGCAAGTTTATTATGTATTTAGGCTTTGCGTTATTGTCATTATCATCATCATCGTCGTCTTATTTTTCTTATCACTTTTGATGGAATTGAGATATAAATAGTCCAAGGACAAGTTGTTTTCCTTATTTTATTACACAACTACACAATTGACTAAAATGGCTAATTTTTATCATTGAATGATTTTTGCGACATATGCTCATCTTCTATAAAATCATTGAAAGTGTTTCTAAGACAAATCCAGTAGCACATATAACTACTGAGATCACATGTCCTCTGCTCTATTCCCATGTGGTTTTAATGTCTTCAACTAACTCTTTATATTTTGAAAGTATTTCATTCCTTGTAGTTTAGGGATTATAAATATTTAAGTATGGTAATATTTGCTATAAATTATAAAAAATTAAATTTTAATGGATCAATGCTATGTGTATACAGGTATAGGAAACAATTCTGTCTACAATGCTGTTTTCTCCTTTCTCATGCTCCTTTTCAATAAAGTATAGATAGAAATGGTTCAGGGAGTCCTTACTCTCTTATTATTATTAATTCATATTTAATGTTCTCCAGACAATTAAACAGGTGGAAAATAATTTCTTTATTCAAGTAATGCCATCTTCTGGGGGCTTACTAGGAGACAGGACACTAGGAATATGGAATGCCTTATCCCTTTCCCATACAATTTTTATTTATTTTTTGCTAAGTATCTATATATTGAAAACCTTTCATCCCATGTCATCTAGAGATTATGAGTGTTAGTATGGAAATATTTATTTTAAAAATGATTCTATGGGCCAATATTAGAGCTGGATGATAACAAGAAATTGTTTTGTCTATTATAATACCTCAGTACCAGTATAGTGGTTTTTTTTTAATTCTGGAGGATATGGTGAGGTATATATTTGTAGCACAGTGATTTATCATTTGTTAGTTTATTAAAGAAAGTGATCTTCTTATATATAATTTGAGCTATCAGCCTACCTTCCTAAGAATTTAAGTGCTATGTGCTAGCAAGCAAACAGGGAAGTCTTGCACTGTTACTACCATTTCCTCTCACCATCCACATTGATCAATAAATTTGCTCTCCAGCCATTATTTGTTAGTAATATCCCAATTCTTAATTCCTATCATAAATCCCCAAATTTCTAGAATCTTCAATTTCTATGAGTCTTCATAACTCTGCCATTTTTGACACTTCTATGTCAAGGCATCAATCATGGATATCATCCTAGTGAACCTTTTTATCCCATTCACTTGGATCTTTGCTATTTCATACATTCCAACTGGAGGTAAACAAGTTTTGGTGCCCCGCCCCCCCCACCCCTCAACTCTATCTGAACCTTTTCAAGAATTAGGCACCCAAGTTGTCCATAGTCCCTCATCTACCTTCCCAAACAAGTGGTCATAGAACCTTTTCTTGAACATCTTCAAGTGAGAGGTAACCAGCTATACCTCCTAAGATATCCTATTTCAGTTCAGGGTAGCTGTAATTGTTAGGAATTTTTTAATATCAATTATAATTTTGCCTCTTTAACTTCCATGAAATATTGCTGTACCAGGTTTATGGGTTTTTCCCCCAAAAGAAAACAGACAGTAGAAGAAAAAAGTAAAAGAATAGAAAATGTGTGCTGATAATAATTAGTAATTTTCAAAATAAGCAATTTCACTAAATCCAACCATTTTTTCCATTTTTTAGTGTGTAGACACTGCATTAACCTCACTTCTATTTTATATATTACCTTTGGTGTCCTTTAATTTCATGGTAGGTGAGTTATGTCGTTTTGATTAAATGGCAGAGAAAAGATAATACTCTTTTCTTGTAAGATTTTTGCAGCTTTATTACTTTCTTAAAGTTCTATGAAAAATGAACACTATCTAATATCCTTTATTGGAGGTAGTCTTTATTGAGGAACATCTGGACTAGACCAAATACCCAAGGAAGAAATTTGTACTAGAGGTTAAGTAACCTCACAGAATATTGGAATTGTCATGGAATACATCTTGAATAGAGCCCAAAAAGAAAGATTCCCTAAAATTCAACCTCAGATGCTTACTGGTGGAGTCACTTTGGGCAAGTCAGTTAACATCTCGATGCTCCCATACAACTCTAAGATGCAGGATAGTTGTTGAACTGATTTGGAATATGATTTTCCTAATGGGTATCACCTTATCAAATGAAATTATAGACCTATTAAAAAGCCCTAAATTATTAGCATGTATCATCATTTATAATATACTGCAGCCTACTTACACTCATGTGTCTTTCCTTTATTATTTGGGTCATGTTTAGTCTTGATTTTTCATAAATTCCAATGTTACTATATGCCCTAAATTCATTTCTGGAGGTTAAGAACACTGCAGTGAGGTGCTCACCAGATTTTCAGGCAATTATTTACTTTCATCTAAGTTTATTATGGTATGTTATAGCTACTATTATATGCAGAGCCTTTTATGGTATGAAGAACATCAACTCACTATGCTTTTTTTGCTTTATGCTTTTGGTTATGTTTAGGTATCATTTTATTGTTGTTGTCTCTTTGCTTTTTATTTACCATTGAGGGTTCTTAATTTTACACCACTGCACTTCTGTTTAGTCCCCAAATGCCACATGCCCTTGAAGAACCATTTGCATACTGCTCAGAACAAGGCACTAATTGTTTTTTTTATTTAGTATTTTATTTTTCCCCAGTTACATGTAAAAAAATTAACATTTGTTTTTCAAATTTTGAGTTCCAAATTCTGTCCCTTCCTCCCTCCCCACCACCCTACCGCCATTGAGAAGGCAAGCAATTCTGTATAGGTTATACCTGTGTAATCATGCAAAACATATCCATAATAGTGTTTTAACAATCAGCTAGCAGCTTCTGTGGGGG
Organism: Trichosurus vulpecula; assembly: GCF_011100635.1. Taxonomy (NCBI): domain Eukaryota; kingdom Metazoa; phylum Chordata; class Mammalia; order Diprotodontia; family Phalangeridae; genus Trichosurus; species Trichosurus vulpecula. The sequence goes on along the minus strand of NC_050577.1, from coordinate 143,745,584 downwards.
CGTAAGATGCACCCAGGAGGCTGCCAGCATGGCAGAAAAGCACAGGTTGCTTTTATCTGCTTAAACAAGGAAAGCACGGTGAAGGGGTTGACCAGCTTACTTTAATCCAGCATTCAATTAGCATACAGACAACATTCATTTAGTTCAGGGGAACAAACGCCAGCATTCAGTTAGTTCAGGGGAGCATACAGGCAAGCATCAAGAGACAGACCAAATACAGATTACAGTCAGCTAGTTCAGGGGAACAAACAGCCAGCATCCTGAAGTTCGGAATATTCATTTGGTTCAAGGGAAAATAACATCAGCATCCTGAACTTCAGAACTAAATACAAACGAATTACAAATATCAACAGACAGACCCAATACAATTCATAGTTACCAACATCTGGGCTCAGCCCAAGAGCAAGGGCTGGCCCAGAGTCACACTGGCCACTGCCCTGATGCCAACCGGAAAAGGAAAGAGAGGTCTTCAAGCCATCCTCTCCCCTCTTATAGAGTTTTTGACATCATCAAGCGCCGCCTGAATGACCAGGGCTGATTGGTTCTTGAGTTGTCCCCTCCCCCTAGAGTAGACTAGGTTAATACCCAATAGGGCATGACTCTGGAGTCAACACCTCCCCTCAGCCAGTCCCATGACTCATCACACAGGAAGTTCTCTGTTCCCAGGCATGGTCGCTGGGATTCCTGCCCCAGAAGACAAGCCCTAGCACCAGCGAGGCTCAATGAGGTAAGCTGAGTCACTCAAAGAAAACAAAGGCCATTCTGGCCACACTTAGTCATGTTGTGAAAGAAAGCAGACAAAAAAAAATTCAAGAAAAATAAAGTAAAAAAAAGTATGCTTCATTCTGTATTCAGACACCATCAGTTCTTTCTCTGCAGATGGATAGCATTTTTCATCATAAATCAAGGCATTAATTGTTACAGAAAAAAGCTATTGTTTTTATTCATAAAACAATGATAATACTTTAGATAGCATTTTCAGACATCTTTATAAGTATTTAATGACATGGCTACAATAAACAACAATAGGAAGTGAGTGCTATTTTATATCCCCATTTTAAAGATGAAGAAACTGAGGCAGAGAGGGACAAATGAAATTATTTGCCCAGGATTGAGCAGTGAATAAAGGTTTGAGACTGGATTAGAACTCAAGCCTTTGAGGCTCCAGGCCTACCTCTCCATCATCTCTACCAACTTGATACTGAATTAATAAATAAACAAGCATATATAAAACTTTTATAGAGCCTATCATTTTCCAGATACTCTATTAGGTACTGAGGAGCCAATGACAAATTCAGAAAATCCCTAATGTCAAAGAGCTTAATTCTTTAGGAAGAGACAACTTGTAAACATATAGATGTATAGAAATTAGACACAAGTTAATTTTTGTGTGGAGGGTACTTGTAGCTGCTTTGGGGTGAGGAGGATGTTTGGAAAGGTCTTATGGAGAAGATGGTATTCAAACTGAGTTTTGAAGGACACTAGGGATTCAAGAGGTGTAAGTAAGGATTCTAGACACGAAGGTTAGCCGGTCCCTAAGTACCACTCTAGTCATGCCATTAATACTGGTGGATGGGATTCTCTTCTTGAGGCCAGCCTACATCCTCAACTTCTATAATTGGCTGTGTATTCCTTGCCTTGTCCTTTCGCTCACTTTCTTATGGCTGAACTTTTCTCTGAACTTGAAAGAGCAGTCTTTAATGCTGATGCCCAGAGCTTGCAGTCTGCTCAGATCCCAGATGATATTACACTGTCTTCACAGCATGTTTTGATGAGAACTCCCTGATTCACCTCCTTAGTCTGATTGATTGTGAAAGATCTTGCATTAATTTGTATCTGAAACTGATTGTGGAAAGTCAGGACAGAAAAGAATTTGTCTGAGGAATCCCACTCATATGCAAACCATTTTTCTGCTCATAAAGAGATGTCTTTTATAACGAAATCAAACTGTTGTAGAAATCATGAGGCCATCTTGACCACACTAGTATGTCAGAAGCAGGAACTATTTACATCAAAATATTAATTAGAAGCTATGTCCATGGAATTGATAATAGCATTAAAAAATCCCCCAGTACTATAAAATGTACAAGAGTTCTTATGTCGTTTTTGCTTTTGTTGTTGACTGAGCAACAAGAATAAGTTCTCTTCACAGGATGAACCATTAGAGACATTTCCTCTGTTGAAATGAGCATTGAATTTTTGGTGATAAATTCCAAGACCTCTCTAAAGAAAATGGAGCCATTTGTATTTACACACTTTCTACCATGTTACAGAGATAGTTTGGCAAATGAGTAGCATCTTGTTGGTGAAAGGATGACACTAGATAAGGAGGGAGAAGTATTATATATTCATTCTGTGAAGGAATATGAGGACATTATGACTTTTGAATCTCCTGTGTCTTTTGAATTTGAGTAGTTGAGTTCTACTAGAGTGTAAGTTCTTTGTGAACTGAGATCTTTTGTTGGTTTATTTGTTTTGTTTTTTGAAATTTCCATCCCTAGAATCTAGGGCAATGCCATAAGGATAAAAGATATTTAATAAATACTTGTTAGATTAGATTGAATGCTTCAACATGTACTTTAAAGTGCATATTGGTACTCAGTTGCATCTAGGAACGTAATAGTCATGATGATCCATGTTGATATAACAGAGGTATAGATATATGTGTGTGTGTGTGTGTGTGTGTGTGTGTGTCATATACATATGTATATATAATTCATTTTGATATAACAGAGGTATTAAAATAACACAAAATAGGCAAGACAAAGTAAGGCAGCAGCAGCAGTGATATATGGTCTTCTCTGCCTCAAAATCCCTCCCCTTCCCCTTCCACAACAGCAAATGCTGTTATTTTTAACCCATCGATGCTATCTCACTGAAAAAAAAAGAACTTTTCCTTACTCAACAGACATTCATTAAACACTTAATACGTATTACATATTATGCTCAACTGGGACTATAACTAAAAAAAGAATAAAAAAGCAATCACTGCCTCAGGAAGCTTTTATTCTAATGGAGGGACTAACATGTATAAATCAGAATATATAAGATGAAAAGAGTAGAGAGAAGGTAACTACAAAGCTCATTACTCTAGCACTTGGAGTCTAGGAAAGGATTCCTGGAGACAGTGGAGCTTAAGCTGAATCTAAATGGAGGCCTAGGAACCCAAGACTGGAAGGCTAAGAGGGAAAGCATTCCAGAAATGGGGATCAGTCAGTGCAAAAGCATGGTACCAGGAAATGGAATGTCCTGTGGCCAACTACTGCAAGCAGATAAGCATGATTGGAACATAGGGAGTGTAGATTTAGGGAGGTAAGTAGAATGTAAGAAGAAGGTATGAAGGAATCAGGGTGAAGACTTTATATGCCAAAAAGAGTGCTGTATATTTGATCCCAAAGGTAACATGGAGTCCCTGGAGTTTATTTAACAATGGAGTAGGTAGAGTCATCTTTTAAGCTTTTAGAAGATCACTTAGGTAGCTGAATGGACAATGACTTTGAATGGAAAGAAATTAATAGAGTCTATTTCCTGAGGGTGGCTTCAGAGACACTCTTCTTTCCTCCCTGGCATGCTACTGTATTTATTAATGAAAAAATTAAAGATTTTAGGGATTAAAATAAGAAAGAAAATCTGGCTTTTCTCCTTATATTCAAACTTTGTCCAAAACATCCATTTCCTCATATCACCTAAAAATATAACCCCTCTCTACTTCATCTCCTATCTAGCACAAAAAGAACTGACCAGATTCAATAGCTCAAATATGTGTGAGTGAGTGAGTGTATGGTGTGTGTTTTTAACTAGTAAAGCTTTTAAAACTGCACTAAGACTTTTGGGACAACCTGTATACATACACATACTTGTACACACATATACTTAAGTTTTTATGTTCATGTCTATGTATAATAGATATTTCTGTATGATTGAGGTATAAACTACAATGTTAAGAGATATATAAAGATTTCTTCTCATGCATTAAAGAGGTAAATAAATATAGGATCTGATTACCCCCAACTTAATTTATAGCAACTTATATGAGCGATCTCTGAAGATATTTTTGCTTAAAAAGGGGAAACAGATTAAACTGGCTGTTAAGCCTTTTACCCTGTCAGCTTATAATTTCAAAAAATGATTTAAAAAGGACAATTAAAAAAATTTGTGGTGAGCAAACCCTCTAAATCTCTTCTTCCTGATTAATGTAGGCAACTTACATATTCCTTTGCTCCATTTTCCTTTTTTTACTTTCCTATAACTTTTAAACTTTTCCTCTCACAGAGCACATTTTTAGCTACTTCATAAGCATGTTGTAAAGATTAATAACTTAATTAAAAGGCATATGGAGCACATATCTAAATTCTTGAAGAAAGGCACTTTAAGTGAGGGTAATAATAGCCCAATGATCATTTTCAAAGGATGATGACCTTTTTATGACATAGCTTATTAATTGTCCCTAAAATTAGTCAAATACTTCTCTTTTTAAAAATGAAATGTGGGGCTTGATAACATTTTTGGGTTCATATTTTTCTACATCCCATTTTACCAAATTTCTGAAGGCAAACAGAAAGAACCCCTTATTACCTTTGCCTTCTACTGTGGTCATTTGTTGTGAGACTCTCATAAGCATCTGTAAGGAAAATACAAACAAGTAATCCCGAATCCAGAACTGTCTGTACAAGGTGATATGAAAAAGATAGCAGATACCTGAATGTGAGATGAAAGTTATGGTCAAAAATTCGCTGTGTATATCTTGGCTCTAGGGTGAATTCGAGTATGTTACTGTGGAAATAAACACTGAATAAGAATCTTCCTATCATGACATATTTTATTATTTCTGTTAGTTTAGGGGGGTTTGTAGTTTTTATTAGAATTTCTTTAAAATAAAAAATGTCAACAGAATTGGTTTGAAATTAGAATCAGTCTATTAACAAGAAAAAAAATCAGGTTAAATTCCCCCATGATCATACCTGAAGTTTTCCTATTTTGTACTTGCTAAAACACCTTGTCCTTGTGTGAGCTGTCAAATTTCCTTTCAGAATAATTTGGCCTGTACTATATAGCTGTCAAGTCTAGAAGGGAAGGTACATGGAAGAATCCTATAAATGCTATAATTACAATGCTCTTACACCAATCAAGAAACTCTGCTTTTGTGAGAACTGCATTGTGATAAAGGAAAGCAACTCAAGCAAGAAAGGTAAAAAAAGACTGAGACTTGACAGTAATGTTATTCTAGCTGAGTATTGCCCTTTGTTTCTAGGTGTTTCCTCTATCCTTGGAACCTTCAAAACTTCACAAATCCTGTCTAGTAGCAGAGATATTTGAAAAGCAGTGTAATATAGTCAAGACATCAAGAATTTATCAAGCACCTACTATGTGTTAATTATTAAGTACTGGGGATACAAAGAGAGGCAAAAACAGTCCGTGACTGCAAAGAGCTCACAATCTAATGGGGTAAAAAATATCCAAACAGCAATGTATAAACAAGCTATATACATGATTAAGTGGCTATAATATAATACAGGGAAGGTGCCAGCCAGGATTAAGAGGGGTCAGGAAAGCCTTCTTGTAAAAGTTGAGGTTTTAGATAAGATTTAAAGGACAATAGAGGAGCCAGGAGATGTAGATGAAGAGGAAGAGAATTCCAGGCATGATGGAGAACCAGTGTCAGAGCCTGGTATTAGAAGATAGAGTGTCTTATGTGAGCAACAGTAAAGAGGCCAGTACTAGATCATAAAATATGGGGTGGGAGGCAATGTGTAAGAAGACTGGAAAGATAGGATACGGAAAGCTTTTAAACCAAACAAGCAATTTTTTTTTGATCCTGGAAGTAATGCACAGCCACTAGAGTCTATGGATTGCTGGTGAAGAAAGGGAAGGGGAGACATGGTTAGATCTGGTCTTTTAAAAAGATCAGTTTGACAGCTGAGTGAAGGATAGATCAGAGTGGGGAGTGCGGGAGACTTGCAGCCACTGGGAACCATGTGGCCCTCTACGTTCTCAAATGTAGCTCTTTGACTGAATCCAAACTTTTGGATTCAAAGGGCCACACTTGAGGACCTGGAGTGGCACATGTGGCCTCGAGGATGCAGGTTACCTACCCCTGGAAGTATGGAGTGACTTGACAAGGGGAGAACAACCACAATACGTTGTAATTGTTCAGGCCTAAGGTGATGAGGGCCTGAACGAGGGTGGTGGCAGTGTCAAAGGAGAGAAGAGAATATGTACAGGAGATGTTAGGAAGGCAGAGATGAGAAGACTTGGCAACTAACTAATATATGGGGAGTTGAGAGAGTGAGGAATTAAGTATGGCACCTAGATTAGGAGCCTGGGTGACTGGAAGGATAATGATGTCCTTGATAGTAACAGGAAAATTGCGCAGTGTAAAATACTGAGTTCAATTTTTGGAATTTTAAGTTTATACGTATAGCATCCAATTTGAGAGCAAAAAGTCAGTTGTAGAGGGGAGAGTAGAGGTCATGAGAGAGGTTAGGATTAGATATGTCGATCTAGAAATCATCAGCACAGAGATGATAAATGAATCTTTGGAAACTGATGAAATCATCATGTGAAATAATGTCTGTGGAAAAGAGAATAGAGACCAAGACCGAGCCTTGGAAGACACCCATAGTGGGCATGATCTGGGTAAAGATTCGTCAAAGGAAACTGAGGTGTGGTCAGAGAGTTAGATGAAAATCCAAGAGCAGGAGTTTCATAAAAACCTAGAGAGAAGACATTATCAAGGAGAAGAGAATGATCAATGTCAACAGTTATATAGAGGTCACCCAGCATGGAGGGATCCAGTAGATAAGAAATTGAAAGAGGGAGATAGAAGAGGGGAAAAAAGAGAAGGGAAAGAAAGATTGAGAGAGGGAAATTATTATGGTGGGAAAATTAGCTCAAATACATGGAAGGAGGTACTATCAAGGGCTTTTGTGGCTTTGATAAGGGAAATAGTTATTTCTTCACTAGAGAATGGAATATAGAAGAAGAAAATGAGTTACCATGATATCAGGGGGATCTGAGATGTAAAGAAGGGAAGAAAAGGTAGATAATAGCAAATGGCTTCTGTTTTCTCAATAAAATTAAAAAAAAAGTTGATAGAAATTGGTAAGGAGATAGTATGGGAGGTCTGAATAAAAAAAAAAAAGAAGGAGGTTTGAAACATCCAGTGTAGGGAGTGGGGTCTAGAAGCAATTAGGGAAGAATTAGAAAGAGTCTCTTGCTGTGATGATGGCTGGCTTAAGATCAGATAACATACCTTACAAATGAAAGGTTTCAAATCAACTTCCTTTCAAAGACATCTCATCCTAGAAGGGACAGCCTACATTTAGATTAATGTGGTCTATGGATCATTTCTCAGAATGAACTGTTCTGTGTTTGCCAGCTGAAAATTCTTTGGATTGTTGGACAATAGTATGGTCATGACCACCTAACAGATGCTAATTATTGCAATTCACTAGTGTAGAAGAAGGATCAGGCTCTAGTGTAGGTTCTGGGGTGACAACTGTTATTTACTCAACTTAGATGAGTAAATCCATCAAACCTGGGAGAGATCTAGGAAGAAAATGAGTGTATTAGTTCTGGAATAATTTAAAACTAGACCAAATTCCTCACTGAGACAAAAAATTGAAAAATGGACAAGGAAAAAAAAAGTGGTCAGTATAACAAACTTCAGCAAAAGCCAGCAAATGGGAATGGCAGAGTAAGGAGTAATGACATGGACTGTGCTATATGCAATAGAGAGAAGCTTACACTAATGGATGAATTAATAGATGGAAATTCTCTATAAAACAGAGTAATATGGTGAAATGGTGACTGATAGATTTCCTAGACAAAGCAGGATCCATAAGAGCTGGTGGAAAGAAGGAAGGCTACTAGAGACTGCTAGTCTAGAGTTTTCTCTAATTTATAAATGAATTCTGCTGTAACATCTTGGGTCCAATTTATAACTAGTGCCCAGCCCTCAGGACTAAAATAAGGAGGGATTTAGGGAATTTAAATGAAGGAGATTGAATACCATGGTGAACAATATCTTTGAGTAAAAAAGATTCTACAATTTAGGGTGGGATTCATTCCCTGTGCTTGGAGTTTGGAGAACTGAGATTAATTAATGGATCTGCTACCAGGTAGCTGTGTGATCTCAGGAAAGTCATTTCACTTCCATAAGCCTCAGTTTCTTCATTTGTAAAATGAGGAGGTTAGACTGTATGATATCTAAATCCTTTTCAGATGCCCTGTTTTCTGAACCTCTATGATTCAAGGTAAGAACATATTCAAAGAGGGAGAACTAAATAAAAGATCAAGGTTTAGTTCCTTGCGTTTGCCTAGAAGAGTACAATTAGTTGACAAGATATATAATTTTACCTTTTCCTTCTTTTGTTATTTCAAACCATTATGTGTTTCCTTGGAATTTTTTATTTTTGACCTTTTCTTTGTAGGAAGGTCCTGAGTAAGAAATTCTTCTATTAATACAGATCAGCACCTTTAAGTCTTAGAGAGATGTCTGGAGCCCTGAGATCAGGGTCACACAGTCAGTAAGTGTCAAAGGCAGGACATGAGCCCAGGTTCTCCTAATTGATGCTGATACATCATCTACCACACCAGGATGTCTCTTCTATAGTCATCAGTAGTAAATTGCATAGGAAACCAAGAGAAGGGGTGAGTAGTTGTTTCACTTGGAAGCAATGTAAAGTAAGCAAAGTACAAATTGAAGCCTCCATTCCCTTCTGCAGGAAGGAGTGAGGACAAGAGAAGGGGTGTACTTGTTCAGTCATTTTCAGTCATGTCCTACTCTTTGTGACCCCATTTTGGTGTTTTTATTATTTTTATTTATTCATTTACTCATTCATTCATTTAGGTCAGAGATACTGGAGTGGTTTGCCATTTCCTTTTCCAGCTCATTTTACAGATGAGGAAACTGAGGCAAAAAAGTTAAGTGACTTGCCCCAGAAGATGACTCTTCCTTATTTCAGGCCCAGTACTCTATCCATTGTGCCACATAGCAGCCCAGTGAAGAGATAGTTGTAGCAAAAATTGGAATGGAGAGTAATTGAATCCTGAGTCTTTAAAACAGAAAAAAGGGAGTCTGAAATAGAGAATAGCAGGCCTTCCACATAACAATACAGCCTATCATACAATAGGTCATAGAGACCTGAGGGCTTTTTGGTAATTCAGACCTGGAAAAGGGACCTTTAAGATCATCTTTCTAAGGCTCTCATTTTATGGATGAGAACCTTAAAGTCTAGAGAAATTAATTAATTTGTTCAAGGTCACACAAGTAGTGTACAGTATATCTCAGATTACAGCCCAGGTCCCTGAGTCAAAAATCCAATGCCCTTGCTGTTATACTGTGGTGGATCAAATCCTGTACTTGGAATCAGGAAGACACAAGTTCAAATTCAGTCTCAGACACTTCCCAGATGTGTAACCCAGGACAAATCATTTGATCATCGCTCCCTGCTCTGTCATTCCCACTTATTTGCTAATGCTGTGGTCACTCATTTGTTAAATTGGGATGATAACAACAATAGCACCTAACTGCCAGGGTTGTTATGAGGATCAAATGAGACATTTGTAAAGCACTTCATAAATCTTAAAGCACTACATAAATGCTGCCTATTATTATCGATTTGGTTGTTGCTGTTGTTAATATTTTATGATCATAGAATATAGAGCCAGAAGGAGACCTTCCATATCATCTACTCCAAACTTCTACTTTTACAGATGTGGGATCTGAGACCTAAAGAGGCTAATTAAGCTGTTAAAAGCCAAGATTCCAACCAGGGGTCTGTCTCAAAATCTGGAGCCTTTGCTACAACTTTCTGATGAGTTTCTTAGAAAGTGGGGCAACCTGTGAGTTCCAGGGATATTCTTTTTCTCTTTACTCTTACCCTTCCATCCCAATCCTTTGGATTTCTTTCTCTCTGATTTATCTTCCTTATAAAGGTCTTAAAGGGGCAAGAGAACTGAGGCCTTGACAATCTAGCCACCATTTGGGGAGGTGACAAAGATGAGCTCAGGTTATTTTGGGAGTGGGGAAGGACAGAGGATCCAAAAACAAATAATATTTCCAGGAAAATCTGTATTAGTTCAGTGAAATACCCAGGTTCATTTTGGCAAATTGCTACCTGTATGAAGTGGATCCAAATCCACATCTGTCCACTCTAACTGTAAATTGTCTCAAGATTTTCATGTATGAAGCCAAATAGTGTAGATTCATCACTCAGTTGCATTTGAATATTTCATCTACTAACTCACATGACACAGCAAATACAACATTAGGGAATTATCTTCTCCAGGCTATGAAGAATTAATGCTTCTATGCAAAGTTTGGATATCTTTGAACTCCCATATTGGCTGTATAACAATCCTCATTACCATGAAATATTTTTACTAATTGCCTAATTGTGCATGGCACTGAAAAAAAATACAAAAAACAAAAAGAGGACAGCAGACATTCGTCCCTGCATTCTAGAAGCTTTCAATCAACCCATAACATAATGAGTACTCACAATGAAAGGCATGTAAAATGGGCCTCTAGAATACATATAAAAGTGGAGAAACTATCTCTGCTCAATAAATATTTGATTAATTAATAAAGAATTTTATAATCCATAAGGGAGTCAAAATAGGCCAACATAAGATTGTCATAAATATGTATTCATAAATGTAGTAATTATCTGAATGCTTTGAGCTGTTGGGGAAAAATAGTACTCTTGCTGGAATTTGAAGCATAGGGAGGGTTAATGGATGAAAGGAATATTGATCTATTATTTCAAAGGATATGATTTTTTAATTACTAATGAATCATGAATGTTAATTGTTTCTGCAAAAGAAAGCCAAAACTTCCATTAATACCCCAGTTGCATGTTCAGCACTGGACTTTACGTGTACTTTGAAAATTGAGGAAAATATCAGTCAGAATTCAGTGAAAAACTATTTTTCTCATTTGACCTTCACCACAAGGATTTCAATGTTGTGAAGTTCTGGGGACTTGCACCCATGGGAGAAAACTTCAATTTAGAAGGATTATGTCTCAAAATACCAAAGCTGCTGGCATCTATCTGTGGGAAGCTGTTTGGGGACATTGTTCCTTAAATTATTACCAGTACCAGATGGCCTGTCCATGACTGATGATGCTTCAATGCTAGGGATAATGAAAAAGATGGGACTATGGGGGATCAGAGATGCTACTTGTAGCACCCAGATTGTTGAGAATGCTGGTACAGGTACCAAATCACAGCAGCAAAGACACCCACTGGGAAAATACTCACCTTTCCTTTGAAAATACTTTCCCCCAATTGGTACATTTTTGCAAATAATTGAAGATGTGTGTGAACCGTAATTGTAACAGGTTTGTCTTCCTCTCACTCCCCCTCCCCCAAGAGTTTAGGCTTCATGGTCTCATAAGGCTACAGGTTTATTAATTTCAGACCCTACTATATTCTATGACAATTGCTTTTGAGATACTGGCTTGCTCTCAGCTGAATGCTGGATGGCTTAATGAGACAGTATCACCCTAATTAAAATGCACCTAGGAAAGTATCACTGTGACCAGGACTTCCAAGATGGTTAAGACAAATTAATATTGTCAAACCCAAGAGAGATATTATAAATTCCTCTTTATGCTTCCTTTATGTCTTTCAAGGACAATTTACCCCCTACAGATACAACTGATGTTTCAAGTGTCTCACTGTCTCATTCTGCAAAATACTTTAATGCTCTACTTAGCAACCTCAGATGTGTTTTTCGTTGTTTAATAATTCTTTGCTTCCCAAGAACATGACAACCACAACTTCCAAAATTATGGGGTGGATTAGGAATTAAGAAGAGATTTAGAATGACATGTGCTGTTTTTTATTTATACTTTATGGAAATGCAGTGAACAATTTAATGAAGAGCATGACCTTAAAATCATCATGTTTACAAAAAAAATTGCGTTTAAACTGTATTGCTTAGAGAGAAAGTTTCATTAGTTAGAAAAGTACATTTGAAGAAAAAGCTAACTATTTAAAGTAAGCAGATCAAGGTTATGTTTGAGTATCTTCTCTCCCTTTCTCTTTCCTCTATATAATATCTTTATATTTATATCTATAAACACACTTGCATATATGCAAATATATGTATACACAAACACACATGTATATGTACATATGTATTTACTTAAATATTTCAGCTATTTTACTTAATATTCCCTCAAACATTTCATAAAAGTATTTCATAAAAAACAAGAAAATTGATGAAAAATTTGTAAATTCTTCATTTCTATGTCATATCTAACCTGAAGTCCTTCATTTTCATAGGGGTTATGATCTGAGGAAGGTAGTAGGGCAAGGAAGCTAGAAGTTTGACCTTGGAATCAGAAAATCTGTTTCAAGTATTGCTTCTGAAACCAACTGGGTATTTGACCATGGACAAGTCACATGACCTCTTATAGTCCCAAGAAACTAAGACTATAAGTTAGGGATGAATTGCTCACTTGCAATGGTCAGATTTCCTTTTTCCTTTAATTTCCTGGTTTGCCCATTTTCTTCAACCCAACTGTGATGCCAATCAGTGATTAAAGATCTATCCAGCCCATTCAATAGGCCTCAGGTGGGACCAGTTAAGGGAAGCTTGATTAGAGGCTTGTTTGTAGGCAGGTCTATACCCTTTACTTACTAGGCACTAAGTCCTGGACCTACACTGCTATGTTGAATTGGGGCTGTTGGTTCTGGGATTTGACCCTCTGGTGTCTAAATAAATATTATACTTCCCCTGCCTTCTACATAGAGAATCTCTTATATTTTGTGATTCTGAAGTATACAGGTATGTTCATGGTCATTCTTACTGATACACCAGCCAAAAGAATAATGGTTAAAAAATGGGAGAAATGAAAAGAATAAAAAAGCTCCAGGATTTGAATATAAAACAGTTTAAAAGATATTAATCATCATTGAGTTTTTTCTATACCTTTGATCAGTAGGCATAGAGAATGAAGGATAAATATTTGCATTGTTATCTGTAATGAATTAACTTTGGAGATTATTTTAATTTAGCAGTTAGCAAAACTGAACTGCATAGTTGAAAATAAACTGAAGTCTCACTATATTATTGTCCTTCTTCTTTCTAAGATAGTTACTACAAGCTTTCTCTGGTATTTTTTTCCAGTTCTAGTAATAAAACACTGTTTACCCCTTTTATGTGGAGTAATGCAGCCCTAATTGACATAAAATTTTAGGCTATAATACATCATGATAATGTATGACATATTGCTGTATATACTGTTAAGACGTACAAGAAATGGGGGCATGAAATACACTAGTCTTGGCTCCCAAATATGAAGAAAATACAGGTCAAAGAGGAACATTTCTTCCAGATCCATTCCTCCTTCCCCTGCAAATTGTTGCTTGTGAAGGGAATTCCCCTCTTTAAGGCATTTCCTCATTAAATGGAACAAGACATGGTTGTGTATATGTATGGCACAGATTATATGCAATGTTAGAACTATAGGGACCTACACAATTATCATGATGTCTTGGGACACATATCGAAAGAATAATATAAGTTCATGGCATCTCCTTAAGAACACCTTAGGCACAAGAAGAGCTGGGGAGTGTCTCTGATTGAAGAAAATATCTCTCCATTTATTTGGAAAACATAGAAAACAATTTGTCCTTAAAAATATTAGGTTTTTCATTAAGTGTTATCTAGTCTTTCAAGTCTATGTGATTTGTAAAAGAAAAAAGTGAGGTTTTGGAACTTCTGGATTCTACCAACATAAACAGGAATAATACAATACTATTAACATGCTTATACATCCCACAAAATACGTATCCTCTTTTATTAATATCAAAAATTACTGAGTGCCCATTTTGTATATGCTAAGATATTCAAAATTGTAAGGGAAAGGCTTGTATTCTAGAGTTTAAATTCACCATTGTTTTTAAAAAATTCAATTACAAATATAGCAGGACATTGGTTTTGTGCACTTCCTGAAGAAAGAAATGTTGCTGTTGTTGTTCAGTTATTTCAGTTGTGTCTGACTTTCCATGAACCCATTTGGGATTTCCTTGAAAAAAGATATCAGAATTGTTTGACATTTCATATCTCCAGATCATTTTACAGATGAGTAAACTGATGCAAACAGGATTAAGTGACTTGCCCAGGGTCAAACACTCGTAAGTGTCTAAGGGCAGATTTATGCTCAGGAAGATGAGTCTTCCTGACTCCAGGCCCCGCCTCTATCCACTGAACCACCTACCTGCTCCTACTACAGAAATGGTCCTCTTCAATTGACATATTTACTCTGACCCAGGGCTAAAGGACATCAGTGATCAGAGGGTTCTTTTTGGTCCATTAGTGCCTAGGTTAAGAGGTAGAAGAGTTACTTTAATTCAATTTAACCCATAGGAATTAAGATGTCATCACTCATGCTGCCAATGTCCATTGATTGACTGAGGTTGTGTGTGTGTGCGTGTATGTGTGTGTGTGTGTGTGTTTGTGTGTGTGTGTGTGTGTGTGTCTATATATCTCCATCCCTCTGGAGAAGAAATCAGGTCACATAGAGGGAAGAGAGCACTAAATTTAAGTTACTGCCCTGAGAACCCAGAAGAAAAGAAGGTTGGCCATACAATTCAGAAGGGCAAGGGGAAAAAATGGAGATAAATTGCAATTCTTCTCTTTGGTCAAGCAAAGACTTCTTTTTTGTATTCAATTTATTTATTTTCAGTTTTCGGCATTCACTTCTATAAGTTTAAAATTTTTCCCCCTCCCTCCCCAAGACAGCATGCAATTCAATATGGGCTCTACACATACGTTCCTTTTAAATACATTTTTACATTAGTCATGTTGCACAGAAGAATTATAATGAATGGGAGAAACCGTGATAAAGAGAAACAAAACAAAAGAGAAAAGAGTCTGCTTCACTATGCATCCTGACTCCATAGTTCTTCCTCTGGATGTGGATGGCATTTTCCATCATGAGTCCTTTGGAAAAGTTTTAGGTCTTTGCATTGCTGAGAAGGGCTAAGTCTATCAAAATCAGTCCTCACACCATGGCTGTTACTGTGTACAATGTTTCCTGGTTCTGCTTTCTTCATTTAGCATAAGTTCATGTAAGTCTTTCCAAATTTTCCTGAAGTCCACCTGCTCATCAATTCTCATAGCACAATAGTATTCCTTTACATTCATATACCACAACTTGTTCAGCCATTCCTCAATTGTTGGGCACCCCTTTGATTTCCAGTTCTTGGCCACCACAACAAAAGCTGTTATAAATATTTTTGTACATGTGGGTCCTTTTCCCATTTTTATGATCTCTTTGGGATATGGCCCTAGAAGTGGTATTGCTAGATCAAAGGGTATGCACATTTTTATAGCTCTTTTGGCATAGTTCCAAATTACTCTCCAGAATGGTTGGATCAGTTCACAACTCCACCAGTAATGAATTAGTGTTCCAACTTTCCCACATCTTCTCTAGCATTTATCATTTTCCTGCTTTGTCATGTTAGTCAATCAGATAGGTGTGATAGGATACCTCAGAATTGTTTTGATTTGCATCTCTCTCATCAGTAGTGATTTAGAGCAGTTTTTCATATGAATATAGATAGCTTTAATTTTTTCCTTTCACAACTGCCTGTTCATATCCTTTGACCATTTATCAATTTGGGAATGACTTGTATTCTTGCAAGTTTGACTTAGCTCTCTATATATTTTAGAAATGAGGCATTTATCAGAGCCACTAGTTGTAAAAATTCTTTTCCAGTTTTCTGCTTCCCTCGTAATCTTGGTTACATTGGCTTTTTTGTGTAAAAACTTTTTAATTTGATGTAATCAAAATTATCCATTTTGCATTTCATAATGTTCTCTATTTTTTGTTTGGTCATACATTCCTCCATTCTCCATAAATGTGACAGGCAAACTATTCCTTGGTTTCCTAATTTGTTTATAGTATCAGCCTTCATATCTAGATAGTGTACCCATTTGGAATTTATTCTGGTATACAGTGTCAGACATTGGTCTATGCCCAGTTTCTGCCATACTATTTTCCAGTTTTCCCAGCAGTCTTGGTCAAACAGTGAGTTCTTATCCCATAAGCTGGGATCTTTGGGTTTATCAAACATAGATTGCTATAGTAATTGACTACTACGTATAGTGTACCTAACCTATTTCACTGATCTACCCTCTATTTCTTAGCCAGTACCGAGTGGTTTTGATGATAGCTGCTTTATAATACAATTTAAGATCTGGTATGGCTAGGCCACCTTCCCTAGCATTTCTTTTCACTCATTCCCTTGATATTCTGGAAAAACAAAGATTTCTTTGCCTTCACATATTATGTCTGGGACAGAAGGACAGAGGACCTGGAGGCTTAGACTGAAATTTAAGCTATTTGCTCTTCACTCTTAAAAGGTGATGCAGTGAAAAAAAATCAGACATATTCACATGTAGAGACAAACAGGAGTCCTTTTTATCACTAACACATAGTAACAAATTGCTGATAAACTGGATTTAACTTTTCTCCCTTTGATGAAGTTCATGCTTCTCTCCACTTCTAACATCCAGCCCATATTACAGTAATATTATATATCATTTTTACCTCCTTGCTTCCAATAGAAGTGTTTGTGGCCCTATTTATGAATTGAGAGAGAGAAAGAGAGAGAGAGAGAGAGAGAGAGAGAGAGAGAGAGGGAGGGAGGGAGGAAAGGGGGAGAGAGATACAGAGATAGAATGAGAGATAGGGATAGATTGATTTCTGCTGTTATGTACAATAACTTTTAAGGGGAAATTTGAGCATGCCTCATCTGTTGGAAAGAAGGCTAGATTTAGAGTCAGAAGACCTGGTTTGTATTTCAGATTCTGCCACTTACTACCTGTGCTTGGTTGCTACCTCTCTGTGACTTGGCTAACTTATCTTTAAAAGGTGCTGGTTGGCCAGGATGGAGCACTTCCCACATCAATGGTTCCCTTCCAGTGACACATTGCATCCCAGGTTCTGCTCTGACATTCCCAGTGGCCCTCAGATATGGCATGTATCTTGGAAGGAAGAAGATGAAGTTTTGTTTCTAATTCTAAAGAATCTGAAGAACAGACTATAGTGGCTTCAGCAAGAGTGAAGCAAATTATACATTACTGGATTGGATTGTAAGTAGGATAAAGTTGTGGAAATTCAGGCCCTTTGGCTCCCTCTTCTTTCTCTGCTTGTCAGCAGAGCAGGATACATTGCTTTTTAGCTCTTTTTCCCCCTGTTTTTTGATTCTTTTGTTTTCAGCTTCAAAGTCTATGTGGTCTCTTGACAATTTTGACCCAACTGGGTCAAGGAGCTGTAATCATACTTAATTTCATTTGCAGTGATTTTGTGTATCGCTATCAAGAATTATATTTTTAGGGTGGAGCCAAGATAGGAAATTGCCTGAGTTCTCCCCAGTTTCCTCAGAAACAACATTAAATCAAGCTTCTAAATGGATACTGGTGCAACATAACTCACAAAAATATGGCATGAAACAATTCTCCAGCTTAAGATAATTTAGAAGGACTTCAGAAAAGGTCTGTCTCACTTGGGTAAAAGAGTGCAGCAAGGCACAGCCCAGCACAGTGTCCAGGAAAGCAAGCCAGATGCTTTTAGTTACAGCACAGATCAGCAACTGAGGCCCCTGGATCCTGGCTCAGAAGGCTAGTGGCACATCAGGCCAGCTGTGAGGCCTCCAGCCCCAGCACAGAAGGCAAGTTGCTAGCCCTGGAATCCCAGAACAACAGACACAACTAGGCCAGGCTGCACAGCACAGTGGGCAAGCCATGAGCACCTGAGGCCCCAGCATGGAAAGTCAGGGACCAGATTCCTGCCCCCCCCCCCAGCACAAGAAGTTTGGGACAGTGCCCTGGGCACCCTAGGAACAGAGCTCACCTTTTAAAAATGAGCAAAAAACAAAAAGAGTCCTGATAATTGAAAGCCATTATGGCAACAATATCAAAATGCCTACATGTGAAGCCTCACAGGAGAATATAAATTGGTCTCAAGCCCAAAAAGTCTTCTTGGAAGAACTCAAAGATGATTTTAAAAATTAGGTAAAAGAGGTAGAAGAAACATTGTGAAAAGAAATGACTTATGCAGGAGAATTGCAAAAAAAAGCCAACAGCTTGGAAAAGGAAGCACAAAAATTGAAGAAAAAAATCTCCTTAAAAAATAGAATTTGGCAAATTGGGAAAAAAATCCACTGAAGTAAATGCTCCTTAAAATTAGAACTGGCCAAATGGAAAAAGAGATACAAAAGCTAAATGAAGAACGTTGGTCCTAAAAAATTAGAATTGGTCAAGTAGAAGAAACTAATGACTATGAGACAGTCAAAGAATATCAAAAGAATAAAAAAAATAGAAGAAAATGTAAAATACCTCAGTGGAAAATCAGGTGACCTAGAAAATAGATTCAGGAGAGTTTTAAGAATTATTGAACTACCTCAAAGCCATTATCAAAGAAAGAGAGCCTGGACAGTATGTTTGAAGAAAATACCAAGGAAAACTGTCCTGATATCCTAGAATCAGAGGGCAAAATAGTCATTGAAAGAATCCACTGATCAACTCCTGAAAGAGATCCCAAAATGACAACTCCAAGGAATTTTGGAGCCAAATTCCAGAATTATCAGGTCAAGGAGATAATACTGCAAGCAACCAAAAAAAAAAAAACAATTCAAATATCAAGGAGCCGCAGTCAGAATTATGCATACCTTAGCACCTGCTACATTAAAGGATTAAAAAGCTTGGAATATGGGGTGGAGCCAAGATGGCAGCTGGAAAGCAGGGACCAGTGTGAGCTCCCTGCCGAGTCCCTCCAAAAACCTACAAAAAATGGCTCTGAACCAATTCTAGAACTGCAGAACCCACAAAACAGCAGACGGAGGGACTTTCAAGCTTTCTCAGTGAAAAGACCAGAACTGAATAGAAAATTTGACTTTCAAACACAAGAATGAAGAGAAGCATGAAAAAGTAATCAAGAAACAGAAATTGCAAGAGACTTACTAAAGTTGAACTTTTTTGTTTACATTCCTACGTGGAAAGATGACATGTATGATTCCTGAGACCTCAGTATTAGGGTAGCTGAAGGGAATACGCATGTATGTATATATATATATATACATATATATATATACATATACATATATGTTTATGTATATATATATAAGTGAATGTGTATGTATGTATATATCTATGTGTATATATATATAAAAGAGAGAGAGAGAGCAGACACAGGGTGAGTTGAAGATGAAGGGAAGATATCTAAAAGAAATAAAATCAAATTAAGGGATGAGAGAGGAACATACTGAGAGAGGGAGATAGGAAGAGATAGAATGGGGTGGATTATCTCGCATAAAGGTGGCAAGAGGAAGCAGTTCTGTGGGAGGAGGGGAGAGGGCAGGTGAGGGGGGAATGAGTGAACCTTGCTCTCATCAGATTTGGCCTGAGGAGGGAATACCATACATACCCAATTGGGTATCTTACCCCACAGGAAAGAAGAGGGAGGAAGATAAAAAAAAAAGGCGGGGGGGGGGGATGATGGAGGGGAGGGCAGATGGGGGTGGAGGTAATCCAAAACAAACACTTTGGAAAGGGGACAGGGTCAAGGGAGAAAATTCAATAAAGGGGGATGGGTTTGGAAGGAGCAAAATATAGTTAATCTTTCACAACATGAGTATTGTGGAAGGGTTATACATAATGATACACATGTGTCCTATGTTGAATTGCTTGACTTCTTAGGGAGGGTGGGTGGGAAGGGAAGAGGGAAGAGAATTTGGAACTCAAAGTTTTAAAAACAGATGTTCAAAAACAAAAAAAAAAGTTTTTGCATGCAACTAGAAAATAAGATATACAGGCAATGGGGTGTAGAAATTTATCTTGCCCTACAAGAAAGGAAGGGAAAAGGGGATGGGAGGGAAGTGGGATAATAGAGGGGAGGGCTGACTGGGGAACAGGGTAACCAGAATATATGCCATCTTGGAGTGCAGGGGAGGGTAGAAATGGGGAGAAAATTTGTAATTCAAACTCTTGTGAAAATCAATGCTGAAAACTTGATATGTTAAATAAATAAATTTATATTAAAAAAAAAAGCTTGGAATATGATCTTCTGGAATGCAAAAGAACATGGATTCCAACCTGGAATCAAGTACCCAGCAAAATTAAGCATAATATTTCAAGAGAAAAGATGGATATTCAATAAAATAGGGGACTTTCAAACTTTCCTGATGAAAATGCCAGAACTGAACAGAAAATTTGATCTTCAAATCCCAGACTCAAGGAAAGAAAAAAAAAAACAACAACACATGGTGTCCATTAAGATTCATCTGTTTAATATCTACAAGGGAAGATGTTACTTGTAACTCTTGAGAACTGTGTCTCTATTAGGGCCACTGGGTATAAGTTGATTTTGATATGATGATAGAAAAAAAATAAGGGGTAAAAGGATTTTACTGGGAGAATAGGAAAGGGGCAGGCAGAATAAGGCAAATTACATCACATGAAGAGGCACAAAGACCTAGCATAGTAGGGGAAAGCTTACTCTAATTGGATTTGGCTCAGAAAAGGAATGACATACACACTCAGTTGGGTATAGAAATTATCTTACCCTATAGGAAGTGAAAGTGGAAAGAAAAGGAAAGGAGTAGACTGATAGAAGAGAGAGTAGAAGTAGGAGTAGAAAGGGGAAAGAAAAATGAGGACTCATAGAAGGGAGGTCAGATGGAAGAATGTGGTGGTCAGAAGCAAAATACTTGTGAGGAGGGACAGGGTGAAAGGACAGACAAAAGTATAAACAGGGAGCAAATAGGATGGGAGGAAATACACAGTAATTATAACTGTGAATGTAAATGGGATGAACTCTCCCATGAAATGGAAGTAGATAGCAGAATGGATTAAAAACAAGAATCCTACAATATGTTGTTTACAAGAAGCACATTTGAAGCAGAGAGATACTTAGGAAGTAAAGGTAAAAGACTGGAGCAGAATATATTATGCTTCAGCTGAAGTAAAAAAAAAATAAGCTATAAACAAGACAACAATGGCTGTTTTTTATGAGCATTGGCATCACTGTAATCACTGAATAGGATAATCTCTGAGCATGGTTGATAGCCTTAGCATTTATCCCAAGTCATTTCTTCCTCTTTAGTTTTTGTTACTAGGATAAATATTTCTTCTTTTATGTAGTCGCAAAAATGTTTTTGTTATGACTCCTAAGAATGGAACAAAAAGACATTTAAAACATTCTCTTCACAGGAATTCTGATTGATATGTTTCAAACAAAACTTTTGGTAGTCATTCATTGATATATAAACAAAGAAAAACTTTTTTTGCTGGAAAGAGGGCATTTCAAATTGCGCCTTTTGGACTAGTACTTTAGTTAAATTCTTGCAGTGTAATTTTTGGAGAATCTCTCAAAGTATTGATCAATAAACATGTGTTAAGTGTTTGCTATATACTGGGAAGTGAGCTAAGCATTGAGGATACAAAGAAGGCAAAAAAGAATCCTCTCAGTCGTTTATACTAAGCTAATATATCAAAGACATATAATTTTGTTGGTGTGGAAATTCCTTCTATTACTACAGACCTCAAATGGTCTATAACTTATAATCAGGTTTTCTTTTGGAAAATATTTTCACCATCTCAATAATTAGCCACTAGACTCTTCCCCCGCCCCTTTGCCATATTGAAAATATTTTTAGTTTGTCCTATAGACATTGTTATAGTGATAGCTGCTGTCATCTGAACACTTACGATCTAACACTACCAACTACAATATGGACAAGTCAATCTCAGAGGCACGGTATATTCAAGGAAGAAAAAAAACATATAAAAAAATTAGTACAATCTGACATTAGGGGAAAAATCCTGTTCTCTCACACCGCAAAATGCCCTGCTTTTATTTTTCTGGTATTGGGTATCAATTCATAGAGGTGCATGTTGTATATTAAACTTGATAGCTTTTGTCAGTTTCAAATACTCAAAGATAAAGTAATCAGAGAACAGTCAATAAGATCACTCAGAATCTCTTTACTTGCTTTCCCACAAATAAGGCATGTGGTAAGATTTGTCATAAACCCCAGCACATCAAAATTGTCTAAAACCAGGCCAAAGAGGAAAGGACAAAAACCTATTATATTCTGTTTGCTAGGAGTGCTGGAGACATGGCTGTTAACTAACAAGTGACAGGAAGGTTAGAATGATTAATGAGGATGGAGGAGGGGAATTAAAATCAGCAAGTCCCAACTTGCAATATGTAACATTTTCATAAATTGTATGTCCCCAAAGGAGCCCCTTATTATGGTTCCTTCAGTAGCAATCACATCAATTCACTGGGCACCCGCCACACTCTAAATTAGTGTTCCATTCCCTAGGCAACTCTGCTGAATTCTAAGCTTTACTGTACCATGGATAGTTTAGATAAACCATGTCATCAAATGACAGTTGCCCTCTATTTCTACCCTGATCTCATCACAGTCTGGCTCAAACATTCTGGATTGTGGAGTTTACCTTGGGGAGAGGGAGGTGGAATTTTAAGACACCTCCAATGGCACTAACTGGGTAGTGTCTACTTTGAACCCTGTCTCCTCATCACAATATTTCTATCTTATTTTGTGAATTATCTAAATTTATAGTCCTTGGATCAGAAGATTAAAATTGGGAGAGATCTTATGGATCCCTCTTTCCCCTTCTTTCACAGAGGAACTGAAGTCCACTGAGGTTAAGTGAATTATCCAAGATCAAAGAAGAAGTTTAAGTCTAAAAGTCAGGTCAGTGCTAGTCAGTGTGTTAAGTGCTGGGGGTAAAAAGAAAGGCAATGAACAAACAAAACAAATCTAAAACCAAAAAATAAAAACCAATCCATCGTCTCAAAAAGTAAGTAGCAAAGTTGAATTTGGAACTTAATCTTCTGATTCTAAATCCAGTATTCTTCTCAATCTTTTATCTTAAACACTACATAAATTAACTTCATGTATAATTATAGAGCTTCTTTGGTTTCTTGTCAAGGTTTGACCTAGGTGTAGAACGATATAATAAGGAAAATGTGGGATCAACCTGGGTCTATGGGGCAGATGAGAAGAGATTAATCTAGACCAAAACTCCTTATAAGTGATACCTAATATTGGCATTGTGTTTTTTAATGTTTATTTATTTTCAACATTTGTATTTTTTATTTTGAATTCTTAATTATCTCCCTCCTTCCAGGCCCTCCCCTACTCATTGAGATGGTAAGCAATATAACCACCATATATGTGAAGTCATTGAAAACATATTTATATATTAGCACTGTTATAAAAAAAAAAGGTTCAATGTGCATTCAGAATTCCTCGGACTTAGATCATTGTCTTGATCAGAATAGCTATGACTTCCATAGCTAGTAATCATTACAATAGTGCTATTATGTGTACAGTGTTCTCCAGGTTCTGCTCACTTGACTTTGCATAAGTTTATATCAATTCACAACTTGTTCAGCCATTCCCCAATTGATGGGCATTCCCTCTATTTCCAATTTTATTTAATTTTTTTTTTGCCAAGAGATACTATAAATATCTTTTTGTACACATAGGTCTTTTCACTTTATTAAAATCTCTCTGGGATACAGACCTAGTAGTGGTATTGTGGGGTCAAAGGGTATATGCAGTTTTATAGTTATTTGGGCATAGTCCCAAGCTATTCTCTAGAACAGTTGGACTAGTTTGCAACTCCACTAGCAGTGCATTAGCATCCCTATCTTTCCACATCCCTTCCATCATTTTGTTATTTTCCTTTTCTGTCAGTTAGCCAATCTGATAGATATGAGATGGAACCTCAGAGTTGACTTAATTTGCATTACATTAGTTATTAGTAATTTAGAACTTTTTTATGTGACTATTGATAGCTTTGACTTCATCTTCTGAAAACTTTCTGGGATCACAGTATTAGGAAGACAGAGTCAATATGTAAAGGCAGAAACTTGCCTGAACTCCCTCAAATTACCCTCCAAACAATTTTAAAATAACACCTCAAAACAAATTCCTGAGCAGCAGAACCAACAAAAGAACTAGGTGAAACAATTTTACAACTCAAGACAACTTAGAAGGTTGGCAGGAAAAGTTTGTCTCACTGGAGTGAAAATGGAGTGCATTCTAGCCTAGGAATGCCCCCACAAGCCTCAGGCAGGCCTAAAACAGGGGCAGCTGCTCCTGGAAGTATCAGCCCACAGATGTTAAGGGGGTCAGACAACTGTTAATAAGGTTATTGCAGAGGACACTCTGACTTTGTTGCATAACTCATAGGTAGGTCTGGGTCATGCTCCCAGGGCAATGAGGAACACTAGCACATTAGAACATTTGGCCACAGGGGAGCAAGGACCCCTGGTCATAGTTTTGAGGTAGAAAAGAATGCTTGTGGTTGATCACAGTCCATAGCAAAGGCGAGGAGATCAGTGACTATATTTCTCCTTAGAACATATAACTTTGTAAGAACTGAAAATTTACAGACCCCAAAACTGGTTCTGAAAATAACAGAACAAAAAATCCTGAAGCTTTGGACAGACAGGATAACACAAGATATAGCCATTTCTACATTAAGGGATCAGAGGGATTGGAATATGATATTCTGCAGGGCAAAAGAAGTAGGATTACAAGAAAGAATCATCTACCCAGCAAAACTGAATATAATCCTTCAGGGGAAAAATGGATATTTAATGAAATTGAAGATTTTCAAGCATTCCTGATGAAAAGACCAGAGCTGAGTAAAAAATTTAATTTTCATATATAAGACTCAAGAGAAGAAGAAAAATGTAAACATCAAAGAGAAATCATAAGGGATTCAATAAGGTTAAACTATCTTATAAGTGCTAACAACTTTATCATTATTAGTGCAGTTAGAAGGAGTGTATAGAGACAGAAGGGATGGATATGAATTGACTATGATGGGATATCTAAAAAAACAAAGGGTAAGAAAGAGGGAATCACTAGGAGCAGAAGGAAGGGAGAGATTGAATGAGGTAAATTATCTCACGTAAAGGAGGCCCAAAAGAGCTATAGTGGAGGGGAAGATGGGATTGGCAGACAAAACTTGAACTTTACTCTCATCTTTGAATTAGCTCAAAGAGGGATATATATATATATATACCCAGCTGGGGATAGAAATCTATCTTACCCTACAAGGAAGGAGGAAGAGAAGGGAATAAGAGAAGGGCAGCTAAAATAAGGGACAGCAGATAGGGGGAGGTGGTAGTCAGAAGCAAAACACTTTTGAGGAGGGACGGGGTGAATGGAGAAAGAGAAAGATAAAGGGGAAAATAGAATGGAGGGAAATACACAGTAATCATAATTGTTAAAACACTTTACAGCAAGTTTCTATAATAAAGTCCTCATTAATCAAATATACAGAAAACAGAGTCAAATTTATAAGAATACAAGTCATTTCAATTGATAGTCAAAGGATATAAACAGGCAGTTTTTAGTCATATGGAAAATAATGCTCTAAATCATTATTAAATAAAGAAATGCACAAAAAAACAACCATGTGGTATCTACTGTCACCTATCAGATTGGCCAATGTGACAGAAAAGGAAAATGATGAATGTTAGAGAGGATCCAGGAAAATTAGAACACTAATTATTGGTAGAATTGTGAACTGAACCAAATGTTCTGGAGCGCAATTTGAAACTGTGCCACAGGATTATAAAAACATATATATGAGGGCTAAGTAGGACAGAAAATCCCAAGCTCTTAAGATTTTCCCCCACAAAAGAGTTAAGATAGCACCTTAGGGTGAACAAAGTATGGGTAGAGACAAAGAATAGGGGCACAACAATTTGAGAATATCTGAAGAAAAATCCCAGGACAAGGTTTGGTCCCTTGAAGATTAAACACCTCCAGGCTAGGTTCCACTTTAACAACAAGCAGCAAGTCCTGGGGTTAGTTGTTTGAGGGGCTGCCTTGGCCCCAGCACTGGAACTTATCACCCCAGGATGGTGAGGGGAGTTTGGTGTTTGAGCCCAGGAAGATTGAAGGACCCTATGCTGAGAGGGAACACCAGACCCAGCTATGCTGTGAAGAGCTGTGGGAATGAGAAGGAACCACCACACTCCTGGTGAGTGCAGAAGCAGTGGGGCAGAAAGCCCCTGACTGTGCGCACTTACAGGAGGTTGGAGGTTTGGCTTTGGTTCCAGGCTAGAGGGGAAAACTGAAGATCTGGGGCAAGAAGGATCATTTCCCATACCCCAGAGCTAGAGGTTATTACAAAAACCAAGCTATTAACACAAAAAATGTACAGGCAAAGGAGAAATAATCCAACCATAGAAACCCATTATGGGAATAGAGATGAGTGGGGTTCATCTTCAGAGGATCATATTGAATTAAAGAAACCCCCAAAGAGTCACCTGCCCAAAAAGAATTTATACTAGATTTTAAAAAAGACTTTAAAAATCAAATGACAGAGATGGAGGAAAAACTAAAAAAGAAAGCATGATCCAAGAATAACAAGAAGGTTATGAAAGGAAAGTTCACCAATTAGAAAAGGAGATCCAGGATCTTAAGGAGGAAAATGACACCTTGAAAACTAGAATTGGACAAAGTGAAGCCAGTGAAATTATAAGAGATCAAGAAATAATTAAGCAAAACACGAATAATGAAAAAATGGAAGAGAAAGTGAAACATCTTATAAGAAAAACAACAGATTTGCAAACTAGATCAAGAAGAGAAAACATAAAAATAGTTGGACTAACTGAACCTATGATCAAAAAAAGAATCTTGATACAATAATACCAGAAATAACTAAAGAAAATTGTCCTGAAGCATTAGAACAAGGCAGGGAAATAGAAATAGAAAAAATCCATCAAATACCACTTAAAAGAGATCCTATGAGGAAAACTCATAGGAATATCATAGTCAAATTCAGAAACCCCCAGCTCAATGATAACATATTAAAAGCATCAAGATTAAAACAATTTAAATATGAGGGTTCCATAATCAGAATTACACAAGACCTAGCAGCAGAGACCTTAAAGGATCACAGGTCTTGGAGCATAATATATTGAAGAGCAAAAGACCTGGGGCTCCAGGCAAAGATATCATACCCTGCAAAGCTCAGTGTTATTTTAAATGGAAAAAATGGATATTTAATAAACTTTCAGACTTTCAAGATTTTGTAAAAAAAATCTTCAACTTAATCGAAGATTAGACATACAAGAACCAAGACAAACATAAGGTATATACCAAAGACTAAATATAAGGCATTCATGAGGACAGACTGTTTGCCTTTTATATAATGTAAAATGTATGTCTAAGATTTTTATTAATAACTGGCCAGCTCATAAGAAAGATTGGGGTAAACCTGATTATGATATGAATGTTTTAAAAAATAAAACCATTCAGGAACAGCTAAAAAGAGTAACTATTTCATACAAATTAGGTGCAAGAAGAAGAAAGGATACAGAGGAATTAGATGCGGGAGGAGGGCTGGTAGTTCTGGTAAGCTACTTTCATCGGGAATGGTTATAAGAGGGAACAATCCATATTTATTTAGAAGAGTACAAAAGTCTTCTAAATTTAGAAGAAATAAAATGGCAGGGGAATAGAGAGGGGGGAGAGGACAAGGGAGGGACCTTTAGAGGGGAGAATGAGGGAATAGGTAAAAGGCAGATTTAGAAGGGTGTTTAGATTAATGTGAAAGGGAGGATGGGGAGGGATCCTTGGAGGGGGGAAGGCAAGTAATAGGAGGGCAAGGTAGTTGGTAGAAGAGGAGGATAGGCAAGTAGTAGGAGAGCAAGGTAGCAGGTAGAAGTAAAGTAGAGGAGGCAGGAGGGATAGGAAAAAACAGATATGTACAAAGATCAGGAGTAGAGTATGGTTGGGAAAGTATATGTCTATATATATATGTATATATGTATAGGTAGAAGTCTATATCTGTATGTGCATGTATATATCAAGAAACATATCTAAACTTTATTGTAGCTTTGGGGGGGTGGTGGAGGGAAAAAAAGAAGAAAGTTAAAAAGTGCACAGCAGAGAACAAAAGAAAACATAAGGAAGCAAAGAAAAGATGGACAATTCTCAACACAAGGTGTATGATTTATCATACGGGCTTTCTTGAAATGAAAATTTATTGTGACATATTTTGAATCCTCTCTTATGTTCTGCTATGTACATGATATGCTTGTTTTTTCTTTCTTACTTTATATTTAAGTTTTGATATTTTAGTTTATATATTTTTGTTTCTTTTCTCTATTCTGTATTTGCATTCTGGTAAAATAATTTTTTTTAAAAATGCCAAAAACAACCCCAAGTATACTCTTTGACCTAACAATATTATTGTTAGATCTGTACCCCAAAGAGTAAAAGAAAAAAAGAAAAAGACTTTTATATACAAAAAAATTATAGCACCTCTTTTTGTGGTGGCAAGGAATTGGAAATTGAGGGGATGCTCATTAATTGCTGAATGGCTGAACAAGTTTTGTTATATAATTGTGATGAAATATTATTGTGCCATAAGAAGGGATGAGCAGAATGGTTTCAGAAAAGCCTGGAAAGTCTTACCTGAACTGATACAAAGTGAAATGAGCAGAACCAGGAGAACAGTGTAAAAGCAGTATTACTTTTACAATAAAAGCAATATTGTATGATGATCAATTGCAAATGACTTAGCTATTCTCAGTAATACAATGATCTAAGACAATTCCAAAGGACTCATGATGAAAAATGCTATCCACTTCCAGAGAAAGGACGGATGGAGTCTGAATGCAGAACAAAGCACACTTTTTTTTTACTTTCTTTCATTTTCTTTTTGGTCTGTGTTTTCTTTTACAACATTGCAGACAGGGAAATATGCTTTGCATGATGGTACATGTATAACCTAAATCAAATCCCTTTATTTCTCAGTAAGGGAGGAGGGCAAAGAAGGAAAGAGATTTAAAAAATGAGTGTAAAAAACTTTTTTGTGTCATTGAAAAAAATATATAATATTCAAATGGGGGGGGAACTGCTTGTTCTCATACTTTGACTATTAATTGGGGAATGATAGATATCATGTTTTAAGTGGTACTATTCATAGTAAATTGTAATCTCCTAGAAAATTAAGACATTTTGTTTAACTATTTAACCTTCTGTGAATTTATCCTTTGATAATTAACAAATATATCAAAATTGTAAGAGCTGGAGGGATCCTAATAATCATTAAAGCCAACCCCATATTTTAACAATGAGTAAAAAAGGGAAAGTTAAGACAATTGCAAAAGTTTATACAAGATAGTAACTGAGAAGATACTAGAACCTGTGTTGCTTGTGGTTCTGTCTAGCTACCTCCAAGTTATATTGTCATTGATATCTGTTTTCTTTTAGCAATACCTCTTTACTAGGCATTGTAATTTGTCTTAGATATATATAAATTTCAGAAATCTGTTCAAAATGTATGGTCAATTCTAGAAGTATGTCTGTTTTGAGTTTTTCTTGTGAAGTGAAAATTATCAGAGGTAACTAGTTGGCAATTAGTATAAAACATATGCAGAAAATTGTCTTTAAATCACACCTAGAGAATGCCTTATTGTGAAATATATAGCAATCAGAGTTATTTCTCTTGTTTCATTACTATTACTGTTATTGACGTTCTGTGTCATAAATATAATCAATGTCTGAATTTCATTTTTATTCTGCTAATTAACATTCGCCTATTTTCAAAATGAAAACTTGTTATCTCAGACTTTGAGTGATTTTCTATCAGTCTTTGCCTCCTTTGCTAGTTAAGCTGTGTTATAGTGAATCTCATAAATATGTGGTGTTACTATTAGAATTATTTCAAAACATTTTTGATTAGTGTTTACCTTTGCTTCAAAGGCGATATGCAACCAATTTTAGTGTCAGTCTAATCTTCCAGTAGTGTAGTTCCAGTGTACTTTGAATTAAATCCAAAATTAAAATAACACTGCCCTGCTGAGCCAGTAGAAAGAGAAGAAATTTTGAGCCTCTGAAAGTTATTTCTTTAAATATGCTGAAAATTTGGCACCAATGACATGTCTTATGATGATATCTTATTTGACAAATCCTCCAGGAACTTAACTTCTTTGTAATGAAATCACTTGTATTTTTAAAGCAAAAAAAAAAAAAACCCAATAATTTTTGGAAGCCATATGGCTTGGGTTTGAAAGAACTGTGGAAAGAAAATGACATTTGTTTTGGGTTAAATATGACCAATGTGAGAATTTGGTGGTTGAGAGCTGGGGACTTAAAAAAGCTCTTTAGATTTCTTTCATTTCAGAGTGGTAAACAAGATTCCCACTGCATTGTTTTCTCTGCCTCTTCTTCCTAACACTAAAACAAAATAATCCAGACCCTGGGTACTAGACCCAGTCTCAGCCTCATTTAGAACTATACACTCAAAGAATTTTATTAAATAAATTCTCAATTAGAAATACCTTTTTAGGCCATCTAGTTTGGCCCATAACTAAGTCTGAACTCTCTGCAATATTCTTGACAAGAACTCTACTTGACAAGTTTCCACTTGAAGCCTTCTACTGATGGAAAAGGTAGCCCATTCCACTTCTGGGATCTCTAAAAGAATGTAAGTTTTTCTTTATACCAATATGAAATAAATTCCTCTGCAACATCTATCTATTACTTCTATTTTTGTCCCCTGGAGCCTTAAGGAAAAAAATTATCTTTCTTCTATATGACATTCCTTCAGTTTTGTGAAGAAAGCTGTAGTAATTTTCCCTCCAAAGATTGGTGGCTTCAGAAGACATTGGATAGATTGCAATAACCAGAATCATCCTCTTCTCCAAATTAATAGCATCATCACTGTGTTGAGGGGTGCTTGAGACCCCAAAATACAGACATGCCAGGTCCTGCTCGAATGAATTCGACTCAAACCTTCTCAGCCAAAGAAAAACAAAGTTTATTAAAGATTCACCATGTTGTGTAGACTTTTAGGGAGCCTGAGCATTTGTGATGCTAATATGAGCTAGATTAATCTGAGCTGAGCTAGATTGAATTTGAGTACCTTCATGGAGGCAAGATGAAGCACATATACAGAAAGACTGTGGAGTCTGGGGTGAAGGGAGGAGAGGTTTATGGGGGACTGGGGTGACTAGAGTGAGGTCAGACTCCAGGGTGGGAAATAACTGAAGGTTACCTGGAGATTACAGACAATGGAGGGCTAGGATAACAGACTTGAGTATAGATATTTTGATACAATCCAGTGTGGGAAACAGCCAAAAGGCAATCCAGAGGTAACCAGACAATGGAAGGCTAGGCTAGGCTATTTGGGCATGAAAAGCCAGATCAAGTGGGAAGATTCAGGGTGGAGTCCAAGGGGGTTCCTACAGTCTAAACCCCATCAACTACAGATAAAGGGTAGGCACATATTGGCCTGGCCTGAAATCCCTTTCTCCTTAACTCAGTTCTATATTCATAAAATACAGTCTTTCCATTTTCAGAATGTTTAGAACTATTGGTCAACACAGGAGAAAAAAGGCCTTCTGGTTCATTTGGTCCTCTGAATAGTGGTTATTGAGCTTCTGTATTTATAGCTTGGCACTTCCATGAATTCAAATCCATTTTTTTCTATTGTTGGGCATGTGTCTTGCCACAAAAAAGAGAAGTTGTTCAGACATTCATAGCATCCTTCCATCTGGCAGGAGATGCAGCTCCTGCTTCACATTAGTACTGATATAGTGCCAGCTCATCAACATCATCTCATAAAGTTAGTCCCATTTCTATTTTTTTTTTTTTTGCTAATTTCTCTCTTCACGTAAGCTTGAAGAAGAACCCTACCTTTCTCCATCAGCAGTGCTGGAGACTACAAATGTTGATTTTTTTTTCTTCCTCAGACACTTGGGAGGGCTGCCTATAGCAAAATGAATTCTCTTTGACTGTACAGAAGCTGCCAAAGCCCTCAGATTCCTTCCTAATTGCCTCTCATAAATGTTCAAGAATCTCTTTATGGCAACTGGGTAGAATTACCCTAATCAGTTTATACAGTTACCTGGCCACTTCTAAGGCAGATAGAATAGCTAGGGGTAGTGTATATGGTTTCCTTAAGGACTCATCACAGCTTGGGAGTGAGAAGAAAGGAATGACAGAGAAGGAACAGTTCCTTATAGGAGAAACACATATTTATTATCTATTGTGTGCATAGAGCACTCTCCTTTCTTTTTATTCACATGCAATTTGTCTCAACCTATCTTCCATCCCTACTACTCTAGTGAAGCTTCAAAGGTTTCCAAAGCTCTCTTATAACCAAACACAATGAATATCCTTTAGTCCTCATCCTCTTTGATGTCTCTATTGTATTTTACTTTATAAATCTGTGGGTCTCTCTCCACACACACACACACACACACACACACACACACACACACACATTGTACATAAGTGGAAATTGTCACTATATCATTAAGCATGTCCTATATTTTGTTGCCTTCAATACCTTTCGTCACCTGTTCTTTATACATATATGTATATGTATATAATACCCCCTTGCCCTGTCCTTAGATATTAGATTCTTTATTGTGCTTTATCGCATAACTCAATTAGTACCTTCTCCAGAAAGTATTAGTTGATCCTCCTAGTCTTTAGACATCTTACGCCTCTTAGAACTCACTTAATACCTTTTTCATCTCTTACACAATTTTCACTTATTATTTCATATAATTATTATGTAGGCATCATAACCATCGACTAAGGACAAAGGTTTTGCCTAAACTGTATCTTCTTCAGAGGCTAACGTGATACATTTTATATAGAACGGCTAACACTTTTGACTTTTGTGTTGTTAGCAAATTTTTTTATACTGAATGATGAAAATATCCTTATTTTTAAAAGATCAAGGTATAATTACCATGTGATATAACAAAATTATTGTAAATGTAAATGCAAACCCATATTCTTTATGGGTTAACTAAATATTCATGAAAGTGTCCTTACTCATTTTTACCACTAGATAATGCTCATGTTCATTTATTGATAGTTTAACTGAGCTTTAGTGTTGCTTTTAGCAAGTGGCAGTGGGATATATATTCTAGAGAAAATTCTGAAGAGAAGTAAACTTTGTTTTATTGCTTTCAAATCAAACTTTCTACTCACAATCTATAGTTTTATGATTAGTTCTTCTTTGGGAAAATTTGTTCCAAGCCTTTGTATAATTTGATACACATGAAGAGGTTTGGGGTTGAGGGGTGCTCGACACCCCAAAGTACCAACACGCCGGGTCCTGCTGAAAGATTTCGACTCAAGCTTTCTCAGCTGAGGGAAAAGACAAAGTTTATTAGGGATTAGCTATATCGGTGAGATCCTCCAGAAGCCACGCCATAAGCAGCTAGACTCTTAAGGAATCTGCATGCCTTTTGGAAGCTGGATGACATTTAAATACAGAAAAGATTGTGGGAGAGATTGAGGGGTGGTCTGGGGTGACTAGAGGAGGGCTTTAGGGAGGGTCCTGAGGAGGAGTCTAAGGAGGACAAGATGAGGTCAGAGTCCAGGAACCAAGAGAATGGGATTAATGGTGGGAAGTAGCTGAAGGAATGGATATTGATAATATCAGGGTTGGGAAGTAACTGAAGGCATGCATATCCATAGTAACAATAGAGGGCAAGGCTCAGGTAGAGATTTGGACTTAATGATAATGTAAGGTTATAGCCTCAGGTCAAGACCAGATCAAGGTGGGAAGATTCAAGGAGAATTCAAGGTAGGGGTTTCTTCCAGGACCTATAGACAAATGGGCCTTTTTGGGTTAGGAAAAAAGGTCTCTGTTTGGGGCCTGTACCCCATCAAAGACACTTCTAAAAGAGTTTCGTAATCACCCAAAAAGGCTCAGAAAAAATGACCACACAGAAAAAAAAACCCAAGTAAATATGCCTATTGTCCAGCCTGTTTATGTAGTTGGACAGATGACCTGTAGAACTAATTCATCAGGACATTGATAGACACTGAAGAAGAACGTTTTATGGGACCAGAAATAGACAAGAAGAAGAGAATAGTTGTTCAGCCATTTTGGTCATGTCAAACTTCATGTGACCCCACCAAGTCATAGATTACCATAGTCTTCAAAAAATTAAAGTTTCCAAGAATAATAGAACATGATATCATGTCTGGGAGTAGGCATCAACATTTTACAAGTGATGAACTGTGAAGTTAGCATTGAATTGGCACAAAGAATATTATCAGAACACTTATGACCAGGGAAGAAGTGGGGTTGGTCATGTAGCAAGACAGTCCATGGACCCTGTTGCTCTCCATATAATGTCAAGAGATCTAGAGGTAGACCCCCAACACATTCAGTGGATTTCCTGTAGAGGATTTATGGAAGATTATGGATAAAGGTTTCACAGGATAAAGACATATGAATGGATTCCAATTTGCATTGTTGAAGTAAGGAGTACCCATATAGATGGTGGAAAAAAAACCCTTTCACATTATTCTTTTTTCTATCCCTCATAAATGTCATTCCATTTGGGGTTTCCATGACTTTGCAAAGTCTGACCTCCATGTCTGCATGCATTCCTTCCTCACCACTGGCCCTTAGGATCTCTGTTCTTCTTGTAAGCTAATTCAAGTGTTACCTCCTTTAAGAGAGCCTTTTTTGATTTCCACTCACCTGCTAGTGCTTCTCCCTCCCTCCCCTCCAGAAAATCACCTTCTATTGACTTTGTATATGTAAAAGTCCTCACAATGTCCCTGGGAGTGATATTTCTTTCCAGCTGGGAAGAGAGGAAGTTAAAAGATCTAGATTGGAAGACAGGGTATCTTCTAGTGCAATGGGAAATAGGAGACTCTGGCAAAGGGAGGAGAGGAGAAGAGGGAGGTAGTGGGGATCCCTAACACGTGGAGCAGCAGCAAAAGCATGGTAACAGTGAAATCTATAGCTCCTTTCCTCGAACCCAAGACTATGTGAGAAACCATGAGATGCAACATTTATGTGAACAAGTAGAGAGGATATCGCCTTTATCCCCCTTGTCTTGGGTGCTAGCTGTAGTGCTGGAGTACTGAAAAAACAAACAAATTACATAGGAGTACTTGGCAGACCTATGCCCTTTCCCCCACCCTGAACCATGTGTGATTAGCAACAGTTTCAAATTACCAGAATTTTCAAATATCATAAAGACAATGTTTGATAGATGTGACCTTATTTCTCATAAAAACTTATGTTTGACCTTGTCTAAATTTCCTTGGATCTTTATTCTAGGGAATTTGGAGTGCTACATGAAAGAGGTCCCTTTGCTTATGTAAGACTGGAATCTTAAACCCTAGCATTGTTAGAAAGATTTTGCCCCCTTACTGGTGGCACAATCTAAAGTCCTTTCCTTACTATACTTTCAAAGTCAGCATTACTATGAACTTGGACAATTAAAAAAATATTTTCCTTGTAGTCACATACTTTTTTTTTTTTTTGTTCTCAAAGAAATTTATTCACAGTTGTGAAGGGAGGGGCAGGCCCTGGCAATATCTGGAATATCTGTGGGTCTCTTGATTCTGTCCTTCTGTTCTGGGGAGTCCACTGGAGTGGCTGGGTAGTTCATGGGTGTGGCTGTGTTGTAGAAGCTGCCAATTTCGTCATCATCACCATCACTGCTTCTTTGATTCTGCAGGATAGGCTTTTCCTACTGGGTCCACCAGTATGACTAACCCCCAATACGCGATACTGATGCCAACGACCATCTGGAAGATGATACCCGGGGTGGCGGCATAGCCCAGCTTCAGGGGCCGCCGCGCCATCCAGTACACGTAGCCGCCGGCCCCCAGCAGCCCCGTTCCCGATAAGAGGCGGCAGCTCAGGCAGTCCATTAACGGGTTCTTGCCCGGAGCTGCGACCTGGGCCGGAGCTGGGGGCAAGGCTGGGGCTGGCGAAGCAATGGTCGATGAAGAGGTGCTGGCAGGCATTATGAGGTGGGGGGGAGCAGACAGGACGACCCTATGAGCGGCGGCTTCCACGCGGAACCCACGACGCTAGGACTCCGGAAGCCCTGTAGTCACATACTTAAAGGTGACTGAGGATTAGAAGTGGGACTCTACTCTTGGGGTTAATTTTTTCTTGGTTTTGTTAGATTTTTTTCCTTTCTAATATTGTCTAAGAAATTTGATGCCAACATTATTAGGGTTTAATTTTTATTTTTTAATGAATTTGTTATATTCTTACAACTATTTTTTACAACTTAAGTTGTAAGCATCATCAAAAACCCAGTAACCATTAAATTGGAAGGAAAAAAAAATATGTGTTAGACATCATGAATCTTATGGTGCTATTGTACTCTGTTTGGATTATTTGACTCATCTTGCTTTTGAATTGGTTCTCAAATCTTCCCTGGGTTGACCCTTATGCATTTATGAATATTATCATTTGTTATTCAGTACCATCAATTAGAAACAAATTGATTAGCACAGCTATTAGTATATCATTTCCTACTAACTATATTTGATGCCTATCATTGTCACTACCAAGATATATAAGATTTGCATAACTATTGTCATGGTTTTTTTTTTGGTGATTGCTTAAATATTGATATCATGGAAAGACATTGTGATCCTGTAATATTGTTACTGGTGAAATACTGTGACTTTTAAATATTTATGTACATAAGAGCTTATTGATACATTGAGTAGGCTCTGGGCATGGGAATGAGGGTATAGTAAAAGTTTTGAAGGACATGATGGGTCATTAGGATAAGATACCGAGGAAGGGGGTTAGGATAAACCATTATAGATATGCTATTTGAGTTATCAGAGTTGTGTAAATGTCACAAGTCAGTGATAAAAATATATAGAAGAGTTACAGGACACTAGTTGTGACTCTCTGTGAGTTGGAGGTCTTTAATAACACCATAACTCTGATGGGCAAAGGGAGGCAAAACAGCACAGCAACTGAGGATCAAGCCTTAAAATACATCTGGATTCTCACCTGTTCGAAGGTTTAAATATGGACCATGGCAACAAATATGAGAGTGATGACAAGGCTATATTTGTTTAGGTGAAGAGATTGCTTCTGGTTATGCCCAAATGTCCAAGATAAGATGTTTCCTTTAGACTTATGGTTGAAAGCCATTAGAGGGACAACCCAATGGAAAATTGGTGGAAGCTCATATAGGGTATCATAAGACCTTAGCCAATTCCTCTGTCATGCAGTGAAACCTCTCCTGAACATGGAGACTACTCTTCCCAAAACTTCCACTTAAAAAGGGTTTCCAAGCCAACCATCTCTTCATTTCCTTCTTGGCTGCATTCTTTTGGACTAGACTCCATCATACCCCAACACCTGTTACCTCCGCCCCTTCCATTTCAACTTCCTTTTATGTAGTGTCTTCCCCCATTACATTATAAGCTCCTTGAAGGCAGAGACTGTCTTCTTTTGTATTTGTATCTCTATAACTTAGTATGGTGCCTGGCACTTAGTAGTCACTTAGTAAATGATTATTGGCTGACTGATGAAAAGGGAGGAGAGGCCCACTAGATTGAAAAAAAAATTCCACCTGAAGGGAGATATAGGACTAGATATATCATAGCAGAAAAACTCTTCTGGGGCTTAGGAACTTTCTCAGAAGAAAACCCATTAGTCCACCCCTCAGAAAATAAAAATGGTGTCAGTAGTACTCCCTAATTTGAGGCCCTCTAAGATAGTGAAGAGACTGGTGGAGAATCTCAGTAGAAATTTTTTTCTACTTTTGGGAGGTCCAATATTCAGGAATCCTGACATGACATTGTAAAATTACTTACCAAAATATGAAAAAAAATTTGGGGGGAATGGTAAAACACCAATCAAAGAATATTCTGCATTTGTTTGGTGAGAAGCCATATGAATTTGAGTTCCATGTATAGTAGATGCTACACTACAGAGATTAATAGAACTAGGGGTAGTAATAACAGATAAAAGATGAAATAAGATTGGAAAAGTACCTGGGAGCCCCCAAGCACAATGATTTTGTTAGAGTACTGTGGTTGGAATAGGAAAAACTTCCTTTGTTCCCCAGGAATAAAAATTAGTTTGTTTTTTTTTTTTTGTAAAAGACAAAATATGGTATTTCTAGGACATTATTTGACCCTGACTCTTTTGATGAAGCTCCCCGGTCACGTAAGGGAATAACAATTTACACCTGTGTGGAATTGAGGCCCCTCTAACTCAGATTTCTGAAGATTACAAAAATCACAATTCCCTCCACTGCTCACCAGGTACATTCCAGGGAAACTAAGTGCCACTGTATCTTTACTTTGTTAGGTGTGTTAACTTTTAATAATTTTCAAGTGCCTCATTTCTGAAGCATTCAATTCTGAAACTAAAAATAACAAAATTCTGGCATCAGACCCACCTCTAATATTTGGGAACTCATCTAGTTTTGAAGAGTTGTCAGACCCTGTAAACAAAAGGAAAAATAGGGACAAGGATGTCTAGAAATATATCCACCGGGAAGCCCATATGTAAATGCCTGAGGAACTCAACCCAAAATGTAGACTGAAGATATGAGTAAGAAGTTACTCTGGGGATGCAGAAATGGAAACAGAATCTCACCAGAAGACTTCTGAAGAAGAGCAAGGGCAACATTGGTCCCCTTGGGAAATTGTTACAAAGAGAATGGAAATCACAGCAGAATGGCATGCAAACAACATTATCTGGGGACTACCAGGAAAACATACTCATTGTCTATGACAG
Source organism: Trichosurus vulpecula (assembly GCF_011100635.1). Lineage (NCBI taxonomy): Eukaryota > Metazoa > Chordata > Mammalia > Diprotodontia > Phalangeridae > Trichosurus > Trichosurus vulpecula. The sequence continues at coordinate 143,706,989 of NC_050577.1, read as the reverse complement.
TGGTAGAGAGAAAGAGAATGACTGCCCACACACAGCTAAATACATTCACAAAGAAAATGGGACTTTGTTACTTCTGAGGGTCAGACTGTCTCCTTTCTCTCCCTCTCTCTCTATATGTAACAGATATAGATATTATATACACATATACACACAGAAACACATAAGGGTGTGTGTATGTTTTTTTTATATTTAATTTTTTTTTTATTTTTAGTTTATAACCCTTAGTTCCACAGGTTTTTGAGTTCCAAATTTTCTTCCCCTCCCTCTCCCCCCACCCAAAATGGCACAGAATCTGATATATGTTGTACGTATACTTTTGCATTAAACATTAACACAGCAGTCAAATCATAAAGAAGAACCATGATCAATGGAGTGAGTCATGAGAAAGAAGAAACAAAACAAAAAAAAAGATATAGAAAAAAAAGAGAGAGCAGATAGTTTCCTTCAATCTGTATTCATACTCCATAGTTCTTTATCTGGATGCAGATAGCTCTTTCCATCATGAGACCTTCAGGGCTGTCTTTGAACCTTGTATTGCTGAGAAGAGCCAAGTCTATCAAAGTTAGTCATCACAGAATCAATATGTCTGTGGTTGTGTACAACGGTCTCCTGGTTGTGCTCCTCTCACTCAGCATCATATCATGTAGTCCTTTTCGGGTTATTATGGTATGTATAATATTTGTGTAAATATTTATACATATGCATGGTGTTTCCTGTTCATGTATTTGAAGCTACTCCAGGGGAGGGACTTTCATTTTTTAAAAATATTTCCTTTGCCTTGCTCAGTACTTAACACATAGTAGGTCCTTAATAAATTCCTGTTGATAAATTGATGACATTATAGATGCATAGAAGCATAGTTGTTAAGGGAATTAGAGAATGCTTTTCAATGCAATATCTAAATGACCAATAACTTATGGCTCAGTTAGGACCTCTTTCAGTCTTAATTCATAATCTTACTCTCTTATTTTTAGGCAGATACAGTTATTTATCATCTCAGCTTTCATAAGTAGAGGCCCTCTTAGTTTATGGGTGCTAAGTTTTATGGTCTTGTTCTCCAGCTAAATTCATTAGGATTATTAGCTAGCTGTTTCATTAGAGGATGATTACCTACTTTTCCCACTTGGTCTGTACTCATTCTCTTAGGAAAGCCACAGCAGATTAATATCTCTTGGCATTCCTGTTGTATGTAAAATCACCAGAGGAGAAGAGTTAATGGGCACATGTCCTGGACTGGGAAAAAGTTCCTATGAGAACATGAACTAGTCAGCAACTGGAATATAAGTGAGGAAAGTGTGTTGAAATCCAAAAGAGCAGATGGAACATAGATGAAAATAAGCCAGGCCAACTGGCATGAGATGTCAAGACAATTGAACAAAAACAGGTGGGACAGCCTGTGAGAGAACTAGAACTGGAGTACTTGAGAGCACTTGAGTATAAAGCTGTAAGAAACCAGAAGGGTATAACTCTATACTTCTTACAGTGGAGACATGCCATTACTTCTTCAGGAGGGTCTGACCTAAGATAAAATATCATGCTGTTGCATTTTAATGGAGATAGCACCCCCCCAAATTGGGAGCTAGTCCATATCTTCTCCAAGGTTAAAATGTTAAATTAACAAAGTTAAAATGACTGAATAGGAAACTGTTCCCCTCCCCCCATTTTCTTGTTTCATTCTAACATCACAATTTAGTCCCATCAGGAATACAGTAAAATGAGTAGATATTGCTAAGTCTCTATTGACTCTGCTGTCTCCCAAATAAATCTTACTTGAGCTTACCCAAAATGGGTTTTCCACTACAAATTGTTTGTTTCCAGCTTTGCTTTGAACAGAATAGAACCCCTTACTTTTTTTGGAGGGGGGCAGGGCAATTAGGGTTAAGTGACTTGCCCAAGGTCACACAGCTAGTACATGTGTCAAATATCTGAAGCCAGATTTGAACTCAGTTCCTCCTGATTCCAGGGCCGGTGCTCTACTCACCGTGCCACCTAGCTGCCCTGAAACCCTTACATTTAAGGGCATCAAAACTGGGATATGATAAAGGAACTAACAAACTCCACTTGTTTTCATAGGACTGAATGTAAATAACTATGATCAACACATATGAAGCTCTCACATAAACTAAACAGAGATTGATAAGGAATCCCCCACAATATTAAACATTCATTAATTGGCTTAATGTATACTACTCTGGAGATTAAGCAATCTATGTTAGACAAGGCAATGGAGGAGGCCACATCACATGTTAAAAAGACATCAATATAGACAGACATGAAAAATGGATATACCGTAGATATAACACAGAAATAGAAATTGTATACACTAGTTTCAACTCATGAAACAAAGAGCAATTGTGTTTGCACATTTAAGATTCCTATGATCATAGACTAGAGTTATAAAAACCCTAGACATTGTCTAGTCCAAGTCGCTTATTTTTTAGATGAAGAAAATGAAACCAAGAATTGTTGGAATTTGTCTTTGTTCATAAAGGTTGTAAATTGCAGAGACTGGATATGAACCTAGGTGTGGTGATTCCAAGTTTGACTTTTTTTTTCCATTGTCCCTTCTTGCCTCCTCCATTGGTAATCCTTATGTGATTGACCTCTGGAGCATGTGCAAAGTTTCCTGGATCTTGGGGATTCTGCATCTGGGAATGATGTAAGGAAAGTACTTTGAAGAGACCACAGAGCATGTGCAGACATTTTGTAACTGGTTCTGGCTAACTAACTATGTGGCAAATGGAAGAATCTTTGGGCTAGGGGACATTCAAAAGGCCTTACTTGGTTTCTACCATGTCTTTTGCTTCACTTCTTTTGGCTACTCCTTTTATGGCTAGACACTTTCCCTCAGAGCATCTAGAGAGAGATAATGCTGGAAGGGGAGAGTCCTTGAGGTCTTCTTAACATAGTGAACATGTAGTCCCAAGAAGGTCTTGGCCTTTGACCTCTACATTTGTTCTTTTCTGTTTTAGGCAAAGGAGATTAGTCTAGAGGTTAGGAGAGTAAGGCACAGGAATTGGAGAGTAGGAATCTAAGCCAGATTTTTCAGTCAGCACAGTTTTGGTACTCTGAAGAACAAGGAATGAATGACCTTCAGGAGTGATCTTAAGCCAGAGGAAGCTGAGATGAAGACTCATGCCAGCGGTCAGGCAGCATCTGGACATAAATTTAATGAAACCAATATTATGTATTTTTATACATGACTGAGGGAATGAAGAATTTGTTAAGCATTTACTATGCACAAAGCACTTTGCTAAAAACTAGAGATACAAATAAAAAAGACAGTTCCTGCTCTCACAAAGCTTACATTCTATGGGGGGGAGGTAATACATGTAGTTGTCTAATGGGAAGTGCTCATGGTCCTTAGGATGCAGTGGGAAACCAGCTAGTTAAGACTCTTCCTTATTTCATTTCCACTTATAAAAATCCTATCAGTTTTCTGATGCTGCACCATTTGACAGTGCTAAAGAATTTGGTGACAAGCTTTCTTTTTTAGGTCTTTGATGCAAATACCAAAATAAGTGACAAATATTTATAATATGTATAACAGAAGGATGTCTGATGGGAAGAATGACTACATAACCCAGCCTGTGTAGATTCAAAGTGTGTTTGAATTTTCATTTAATATTTCATACAATTTTTCATTCAATATTTTAGTGAAATATCCTAGAATTGCATGGCTAGGCATAGTAGTAATTGTTTCATGAGGGCAACAAGGAAAGGTAGAGAAATCAAAGGACAATTCTGGGCTTCTATGAATGAGTAGTACTTTCTTTGTTTAATAAATTCAGCATGGAGCCAAGAAATGAAATATTGGGAAAGCTGACCAACTGCAATTATGACAGGACTCAGAGAGATGGTTGCTATGGAGTGAAGATTTCTGAGCCTTCAGGCTTTCAGTGGCAGGGATTTGGCTTATTCTCTCTATTTTGGAGGCAGTAGTATTTGAGTATTCATCTGCCTCGTCTATTCTGGTCAGAAATAAGAATGAGGTTACACTCATTTGGGAAAGGGTACTGAAATTTATCTTTCTATTGCTGAACTTTGCAATTCTACTTTGATGATTAAAACACACACACACACCTATTTCAATATGATTCTTGTCTGTTCTATAAATGTGGTAAAAATGAATGGAAATGATCTTACAAATTCAGAAGAATGTCCGTAGGGCATAGGGCAAACATAGAGCAAATCAGAAGATTTACCAAATAAGATACAGCTTAATCATGTAAATTGCACCCACACTGAACCTTAATCCATGCTAATCCAGAGATGAATGGCACCACAGGAGTTACTTATATGCAAGTGTTTTATATACATTGAATTAGGCTGGGACATGCAAATGCACTCCTATTTCGGCTTTGTAGATGAGGTCAGATTTTAAAAAGGTTAGGGGGCTCAATTATATTAAGCAAAAGCATGAACATAAACTCTTTATTACTTTTTCATATGACCCCAAGAGTTCAATGACCCAATGTCTCTACAATCAGTTATGGTATTCCTTACCAGCCCTTTTTTGATGATTGGTTGACAGCAAGTCAATATTTCATACCCAGGAGTGCTCTCATTTGTCTAGAATCTTTGAGCTCCACATTCCACCAAAGTTAATTTCAGAGACATAATGCAGTCTGCTTCAGTAAATGGTTAAGATAGACCTCTGAGTGGTTATGATCAGATTAGGCCTTCCATTGAAGCAATGATCATATTTCTATGGAGCTTACGAGGAGAAAAAATTGCATCTAATTCAATAAATGAGAAGGCTACATGCAAAGCTTCATTGATTTATTCACCTTTTATCCTCAAGCCAGTACTCAGAAAGTATAATTATTACTATTATATCTCCATTAAAAAAGGAAACATTGAATTTTTACTGCTGGACTAATGCCACTAATTTGGATAGTTTTGCTTTTATAGTAAACATTTCTTACCAAATTCAATATTTAAAGTTACGTCAACTTGAACTGTCTGTTGTGCAAAGTTGATGTTAAAAATGATTCTGATTTTGCTTTTAGGATGCAAAGGTGGAACATTGACTCCCCCTTTACCAAAATTTTGTTCCTTTAAACATATCATAAATTTGCAAAGAATTGAATAAAATCTAAATGATACAAAATTCAGAGGGCAACTATTGTAAACTTAAAATTTAAACTTAATATTTGGTAGCAAATTTTATTTTCCTAAAGCTCAGCTTGCAAAATGGGTATGATAAAAGATTGTAGCTACAAGCTAAAAAGTCAATTTGATGAGAAAATTATTCAAACTGGTTGGTTGCAATTTACAGAAAACAATGTTTTTGATGGAAACTCTATCATCAGCTTCAGGGCTGATCATCATCATTATGTATATGGAATACACTACATTAGGCATTGGGAAATACAAAGAAGTATAAGACGTGGTCTCTACCCACAAGGGACTTACTATCTAGTTGCAGAAGCAGGGCATAGAATCATGAAATCAAAACACCATAGAATGTTAGAGGCAAGAAATAAATAACAATTCAATCTGGAATTCTAACATTGTCACTTGGGTAATAAAAGCAAACAGAAAGTGAGAAAAGGAAAAAGAAATCGCTGTGAGCTGGCAGCATTCATCAAAAGATTCATTTAAGAGGCAGAGTCTGAATTGAAACTTTGAGATGGCCAAGGAGTTGCTGCAGGCCTGGTTCCTGGCAAGATATAGTGAAAGCTCACAAGTCAGAGGTGGGGAACCTAGGAGTGGAACCCAAAAAGTATTCAAATTCATGAACTCATTGTAGATAGAGATAGGTATGTTTTTAAACCCACTAATAGAAGTCTAGCAGCCCTACCCTCTAAATTTATTTCTGCTGGATATCTTCTGCCTTTTGAGCCCTTGGTATTCTCCATGGTAATGCCCATTCCAAAGTTGAAAAAGACAAGGCTTATATAAATACCTAAAGTGAAATAAGTTTCTTCACAAACAAGCCAATTTTAGGTGGTATGGAAAACAACTTGGGCCCAAATTTTTCCATAATTCCAGATTTTGTCTATATGCAGAGTTTTTCAGATCAATCTTAGTTACTTAAAAGTCAAATGTTTCAGGTATTTGAGAATACTGGCATGTTATGTTAAAATTATATGCAATAAGGATGATATATAATAGCTTTTACTTTTTTGTATCAAACATTATTTTGTCACTTCTTATGGATTCAACATGGAGACACCTAGAAGGTTTTGTGTGCCATCAAATTTTCAAGATTGATGATGGTGTGAGTGTGTGTGTGTGTGTGTGTGTGTGTGTGTGTGTGTGTATGTGTGTGTAGGTTACTGATCAGTTGATTTCCTTGCTTATTTATTTAATCATGCACCATATACATACTATACACACAAAGGATCATAGGTTCATAGATTGAGAATGGGAGAAGGACCTCTGAGGGCCCTTATTTTACATTTGAAGATTCACAATACCCATATAACTCGAATGACATTTTCCAAATTAACGTTGCTCCATGTTAATATTCTTTTTTATAAAGATTTTATTTAGTTAGTTATTTTTGGAGGGGGGGAAGGCAGGGCAACTGGGGTTAAGTGACTTGCCCAAGGTCACACAGTTAGTAAGTGTGTCAAGTGTCTGAGGTCAGATTTGAACTCAGGTCCTCCTGACTCTAGGGCTGGTGCTCTGCTCACTGCACCACCTAGCTGCCCCTGTGTTAATATTCTTAAGCCACTAGGCCTACACTCCACCATAAAGCCCTGGCCACCCTATATCACTGTTAGAATCTCTGTGAGGCTGACTCTGGATCCTGCTTCTTTTCCTTCATATTTTTCTTTAGCCCTACTTCCTGATCATTTCTTTTCCTTGTAGTTTCAAATACGTTTAGTTCAGCTTTCATTTTCTGTAGAACTACACCCAATAACGTTGTTTTCCCACATAGCTTTTTTAATAAATTACTTGCTGGAACCAGCCAATCATGTTTTCTGCCGCGTCTGCCTATAGTTATTCTTTATATCTGAAGATGCAAGGAAAAATTTTCAAATGCCAAATGTGTGTCATCAGCAAGATTTTGTCTCCTGTGGGTGAATGGCTTGCCTTGAACCATTTACCCACAGGTCCTCACATACATCTAAATTGCATAAATGAAAATTCCTTTCAATGGAAGGAAGTTGCTCTAAACATCTCTATCCTGTATACTGTTAATTGGTAATAACATGAAGAAGTCAGGTGAGGAGGGCTAAGTAGATGAAGAAATCTACAAATTGGAGAGGATAATGCGTGGAAGACATGGATTCACATTCTGCCTCTCACACATACTAGCTATATAACTGTGGCCAACTCACTTTGCTTCTCTGTCCCAGGTCACTTACTAAAACTCTAATTTATAGATGAGTGGTTAATCTTCTGGATGGAGTTTCCATGATGATTAAATAAAAATCCACACCCTCTCCTGCCCAATTCTGATTTTTTTTAAAGATAATGAAATCTTGTAATGTTGGTTTTCAAGATTTAGTGATATTTCTTTTCTCAGCATACTTTTTACTCATAACAATATTTTGCCATATCATTTGAGACCAATAGACAAAGAAAGGAGTTTAGAGCATCATCTTTGGGAGAAGATCCACATTAATGGAACTCATATACAAAGAGTAATATATGTGCCAAATATAAAATGTGACAAATGTTTATGTGCCAGATATGTACATTTGCCAAAAAATGTAATGTGCCAAATGTTACATCAAAACAGCAACCACAGAGATAGAAACATTGGACAGAACAATAGACTTTGCATGTAAACAAATCCAAGTGCAAATTGCATAAAAATAAAATTGATATACCCTAAAATCTCAGAATTTTTAGGAACTTTAGATCTCATCCAGGCCAGACTCTACTTGAGTGGGAATCCTCTATACAATATCTCTGACCATTGATCATACAGTCTTAGCTTGAATCCCTCCAGTGATGCAAGTCAGTTGATTCCCTTGTGAACTGCTCCAACTGAACACTTTTCTTAATATCAAGCCAAAATTTATTACAAACTTTTATTATTGCTTAAATTCATATGTATAAGATAAGGCAGGTATGATTAGAAAGAAGTTTTTGTAAAAAAAATTGGTAGTTTTAGTGAACTAAATGAGTCCAAAATATGATGTAGAATTGAGACAGTCAATGAGCTCTAAGATTTTACTATGAAGGTAGTCATTATGCTAAGCAAGGAGGATGCAAAAAAGTAAAAAATAGTCGCGGCTTACAGTTTAATGGGGGGAGACAGCATTTAAATAGGTAGTCACATACAAAATAAATCCAGAGTAGATGGAAGATAACCATGAAAAGGAAGGCAATATCAGATAGGTGTACTGGCAAAGGCCTCCTATAGAAATTGAGATTTGAGATGAATCACAGAGGAAGACAAAAATTCCAAGAGGCAGAGTCGAAGAGCAAATGCCATCTGTGGACCAAGGCTTAGTGTCTAGAATAGGGAGGTAAAAGTGTCACTGCATTTTGTTCTCCTGCTATCTAACATGGATGACTGTGTCCAGTTCTGGTTGCCACATAACTTTTAATATAATTGGTTTTCTTTTAACTTTATGTATTGAATTTTATATATTTATTAAATCCTTTGAAGTCTTCAAGAAGGGGTTGAATGACTGGCCTGGAATGTTATAATGAGGATTGCTTTCATGTATTCATTTATAAGTTGGACTCTGCTGTGGGTCCTCCCAACTCTCAAATTCTGATTCTGATTCCTAGTTTGTTCATTTGTTTCCCTTTCTAGGACCATGCAAACAAAATCTAAATTGTCTTCTTCATGACAAGTCTTTAAATGATTGAAGAGACCTATGCTTTCTCCCTTGAGTCTTTTCTTCCATTGCCTAATCACCTCCTATTCTTTCAAAATAGTCATTATTCAGTATGGATTTTAAACCTTTTGATATCTGGGTAGCACTCCTCTGCATATGCTCTGGTCTGTCAGTGTCATTCCTAAATGATGGTGTCAAGAATTGGAAAGACCTATGGCACTGATGCCAAAAAAGACCCATACAAAAAAAATCACAGCATCCTGAATTCAGTTCATTATAATAAAAAAGTCTTCATACTATATGCCTTTTCTTCTTCATTTATGCTTCCAGGGGTTCTCTATCAGAAATGCTAGAAACTATGATTCTTGAAATTGTAAATCCTTTAAAGAAAGGGAGTGAGCTTGACCTTCTGACTTCTGGTTTAAAGCACACATCTCCTCATACCCCTTCTCTGTGAGAGTGACTCCAGATCCTCTTTCTTCTTCCCCATATTTTAATTTCGCCCTACTCCCTGACCATTTCTTTCCCTAGTAGCTTTAAATATGTTTAGTTGAGCTTTTGTTTTCTACAGAACTAACTACACCCAATAGTGCTGTTTTCCCTCATAGCTTTTTTATTTCTTTTCTGGAACCAACTAATAACGTTTTCTGCCATGTCTGCCTATAGTTGTCTGATATCTGAAGACACAAGGAAAATTTTTCAAATGCTAAATGTATATCATCAGCTTTTTGCTTCTCAAATGCCATCAGTTCTACTCCTGGTCCCAAAACCTCACTACTGCATTTATGCCGTGAACCTTCAGATATAAGCCTGTAAGATCAGTACCCAATCATATTAAATTAGATTTACTTAGTTTTCTTTTTAATTAACAGAAATCTATTTTCTCTCCTCACCACCCTCCACCCCATCAAAAAAAAATCCTAGTTATAAACTTGCATAGTCAGGCAAAACCAATTTCCTCATTAGTCATGTTCGAAAATTTTATGACTCATACTACACCCCAAATCTATCCTAGGTCCTCTAAAATTATGAATGATCATTGTGTTCACTGTGGGTCTTGTAGGCTTCATTGTTATTTGTCCTCACACTGTTGTTACAGTATAAATTGTTATCTTGGTTCTGATCATTTCATACTTCATTAGTCTATAAAAGTTTTCAAAGTTGCCTTTATAATATTTGTTTTAGTATGAATTGTTCTTCTGGTTCAGCTTACTTCACTCTATATCCTTAGTTCATATAAATCTAGTCCCTCATTTTTTTTTTACAGAACAATAGTATTCTATCACATTATTATACCACAATTTGTTCCGCCTTTCACTAATTGATGAGCATTCCTTTAGTTTACTGTTATTTTCAACCACCACAAAAAAACTACTATGAAAATTTTTGTACACATTTACATTTCCTAATTCTTCAATGTCTTTTAGGTATAGACCTAGCAGTGGTATAGCTGAATCAAAGCAAATGCACTGTTTAGTATCTTTTTTGTGGATAATTCCAAATTGCTTTTCAGAATAGTTATAACCATTCAAAGGTCTACCAACAGTGCATCAATGAGCCTATTTTCCCTCAGCCCCTCCAAGAGTTGCCATTTGTTTTTTGTTATTTTTATTAGTCTTATGGATATAAGATAGTACTGCAGAATTGCTTTAATTTATGTATTTTAATTATTTATTTTTCTAGCTAGTTGACTCTAAGCTCATCTTCCTTTTTTGTTGCCTGAAAACTCCACATTATTTACAACTATCATATGGAATCTGTAATACCTGGGTTAAACTATGTCTCAGATTATGTACACACACACACACACACACACACAGACACACACACACACTTATTGACTTAATCCCTCTCAGTTTTCCCCTATAAACAGATGATAGTAATGGCTCTAGCCATATAGGATTGTTGTAATAATCAAATGAAATAATACATGCAAAAAGATGTGCAAACATTAAGATACTCTACTAAGATCATTTACCAAGATCACTATTACTTTTTTCAGCCTCCATGTTTTTTATTCACATTGATTGTTTCTCTCTTGGTGCCTTTTATTCCTCTGACAATTCTTCCCATCCTTTAAGGCTCTGGTCCAATCTTACTTTGTTCACTTCTCTAACATAATAGATTTAGATCTTTAAAGGACCTTCAAGTTCAATTAGTTCTACATCCCTTTTCTTACATGTGAGGAAATTGAGGCCCAGAGTAGAGATGGGATTTCCCCCAAGGTCATATATTCAGTGGAAGAGGTAGGGCTTGAATTATGGGACTGACTGCAAACTCAAAGTTTTTCTAATGAATTGTGCTGTCTCTGGTGTTCTAGTTCTTACTGATTTCCTCTTTCTCTGAATTATACCACTTATCATCTGTATCACACAATTTAGCACTTAATGATAAACTCTCTCATATTGTTCTCTAATTACGTAATGCTTGAAAGTCTTGTCTGACTACTTTGTAAACTCCTTAAGGGCTATCTCTTCCCTGCTGTTCACAGCATTAAGTACAGAGAAGCACTCAGTAAATATGTTTTGCTATCTGAAGGAAAGTCTAACCTTCCTGGATCCAAATCTATAATATCCAAGAAGATCAGAATTTCCTAATGATCATAGTTTTCTAGAAATCTGTAACTTTCTGACTTTAAAAGTGTAGGTCCTTTTTAGAAAGACTGCTTACAAATAGACTGCATCATGGGCACAATTGACAGCAGCTAATAAATGGAGCATATAGCCCTATCCTTGCATGCAACAGTGACTGATTACCTGTAATTAAGGTATGACTATTGCTGAACTTCCTGGGGAATGCAGAGGAAGAGGCTTTATCAAATAGAGCTTCTTGTGTGTGTGTGTGTGTGTGTGTGTGTGTGTGTGTGTGTGTGTGTGTGTATGGGGGTGGGGGTGCATCCAATGTACCCAATATTCATTGACCAAATGATGTATTATTAATATTCTAATAATGGGAGAAGAAATGTGTCCTGTCAAAGGCTAAATGTCTTCAAAGGGTAATAAGGGAGTTAAATAAGAAAGGCAGAGATCTTTGAGCATGGATTGGTTTTGTTCTAAGAGTTGGGTGGGAAGGGGAGAAAACAAGTGGGGATGAAAGGGGAACTTTGGTGGATATATAACTAAACTTGATGTCAGAAAAACCAGAGTTCAAATCCAGTCTCAAATACTTAATATCTATGTGACCCTGTGAAAGTCACTTAACATTTTTGTCTCAATTTCCTTATCTGTAAAATGGGGATAATAATCCTCTCAGGATTATTGTGGGGATGAAATGAGATAATATTTATAAAGAGCTCTTTTGCAAACCTTAAAGTGCTATATTATTCCTAGCTATTTTTATTATAGCCAATATAGAAAGGATGGAGAAGGTTGTAGAGCTTGGTTTTTTCTCATATTTAGGATGCAGAAGAATGCATTGAGAAAGGGATGGGCAGTGGGGGTCCAATGAACCTCACCCTTATCTGAAGCAAAAAGTTTGTTATAACAGTTTGTTATAAAAACACATCAAACTCAACAGGGAAACAAGCAGGCATGGGCCGTGGGATGTTGAAAGAGAGAATAATAAAATCAAGCTTCTTGCTCCTGAAAGCAGAATTTAATGGAATGGCCAAAAAAAGAGAGAGAAGAACAAAATCTAAGAAAATGTCTTAGATTGTCTCTTAGACAATTGGGGAATGGTTGAAAATGTTATAGTATAAGAATGTAATGAAATATTATTCTATAAATAATGATGAAATTGATTAAGAAAATACTGGGTAGCATGAATTAAATAGTGAAAGGAGCAAAAACAGGAGCATATTTATTCACAGGGACAACAATGTTGTAAAGAAAAAAAGCAACTTTGAAAGACTCAATGATGTGGTGCTTGGGTTCCTGTGCCTGGACCCAAAAATCACATCTTTGCCTAGCCTCAAAATACTGTCTCAGGCAGTTCCTCTCCAGTTCAAGGGCAGCATGCTCTAGCCTTATACTTCTCTCTCTTCTTGACAGGGTAGCCAGCTGCACCTATAGAATTTATTAGTTTGGACTCCCTGTGTACGTGCTTAATTGATTGTGTACTGGGTCAAAACAATATTTACTATTCATTGACATATCATATACATTCTAGACTTAGACATATGTATATTCCCTTATATTTATCTTGTCTAACAAGACATTGGTGGAGGCAGCCTGGATATTTCCTGTTGACCCTGACCATTAGTTGACTTAGTGACATTTCAGGCCTAAAACCACACCTCCATGTAGCTCCCCCTTGGGCTATTTCCCAGCGAACTCTGGGTAAGATACCTGTGCAGTAGATACAAAAAATGCATGTTCCTTAAGAACTGACCACCCCTTAACCACTTCCTAACCCCACCCCCAAACAACTAATTAGCATATTTGGCAAATGTTTTACCACAAAATGTCCTATATGAACTATACCTACATCCCTGTAAGATTGCAGCTTCCCTAAGAACTCTTGCCCACTGAAAAGCATAATAAATCTTTGCCACCTTGACTTAAAGAATGCTTGAGTCCGCAAATTCATTCCAGATGGCCAAACCCTCTCCAGTATTCAGGTCCTTGAGGGGTACTCCCCGTAACTACCCTGTCTGGGAACTGCAGTCTTGGGAATTCAGGACTTTGTCACCTATCCCTCAATATTAAGAACTCTGACCTATAGAATAATGTGTTGGTAAGAAAAATGGGCTCCTTAGCACTTAGTTCAACAAGTGCCCTTGAAGAGTTTGGCTTTTCTTTGCTTTGAGTAATTCAGTGTATTTCATTGAGCATTACTAGGTGCTAAGCCCCAGGCCCAAACCCCTATTAGCTGTAAGACCTTAGTGGGTGTGGATTGGCAACTAAGGTGGGGCCCAAGGTGGGGCTAACCCCAGGGAGGGCCTAGTTTACATGTCAGAGGCTTTTAGACCACGTGGGTTTAAGTGGCCTCTTTGTGATGATTCTAGGTCACATGGGTGAGTTCTATGTGTGACTCACCCCTGACGCTGAAAAAGATATAAAACCAGGGGTTGGCCTCCTCTTCCTGGGAGCTCCTACCTACAGCAGTGGTGGTGCGTGACTCTGGGCCAGCCCTTGTTCTGAGCTCCTGGGCTGAACCTTGATGTTGGTAACTATGAATCTGTATTTGGTCTGTCTGTTGATGTTTGCAATTTGTTTGTAATTTGCTCTGAAGTTCAGTCTGCTCATCTCTTCCCCTGAACTAAGTGAATGATATTTGTATGAATTTGTATTTGCTGAATTAAAGTAAGCATGTCAACCCCTTCACCTTGCTTTCCTTAGTTAAGCAGATCAAAAGAACCTGTGCTGTTGGCAGCTTTCTGGGTGCTGGCTGTGGTAGATCTTACACCCCCACAGAAGCTGCTAGCTGGATTGTGGGAACAAATAACCAACCATTTCTCCAGGTAAACTGATAAAACATCCTACTTAGCTCCCAAAAAAGAGATGATGAACACATGGTGCAGAGACACATTTGTGCATGGGCACTATGAGTGTGGATTCATGTTACTTGACTATGCTCATATGTTACAAGGCTTGACTGTTTCCTTCTCTTGGTTAAATATTTGGAGAGTTCATCTGGGGAGAGTGCTTAGCAATTGTGATATGTAAAAGGGGACCAAAATAAAATTTTTTTGAAAGTTCAAAGAGACAGGAAGGAAATTCAGATGGTAAACATAGACAAGCAAGACAAATTTGAAAGTGATGTCAGATTTATTGTATACTTTTAAAAAAAGCAAGTGGTGTGAAATGGGAATTTCATGGTTTCATATAGTACTTTTACTTTATATTCTGATACTTATATGAAAACCTTCTTTTGTTGAATTTGTTAGAATAAAAAAAGAGAAAAAATTAAAAATACACAAAGGAAGACCAAAATGTTTAAACTTAGGGAATAAGAGAAGGAAAATGAGATAGTGAAGGCAAAAGTAAAAGATAGGAGAATAACCAAGACAGAGCTAAGGAAACAGAGAAAACAATTTCTGGAAATAGGATAGTTGACAGTATAATGTGTTGCAGAGAGGTCAAGGAGAACAAAGTTCAAGAAAGCATATTAGACAAAACAGTCCAGTGGAGCAAAGGTAGGATTGTGGTTCCGAACTGTGTGTGGATCAAGAGGAAGTAGATAAAATAATTGAAAAACAATATCTTTAAAAACATGGCATTGTGGGGCAGCTAGGCGGCACAGTAAGTAGAGCGCTGGCCCTGGAGTCAGGAGGACCTGAGTTCAAATCCGGCCTCAGACACTTGGCACACTTACTACCTGTGTGACCTTGGGCAAATCACTTAACCTGCCGTCCCACCTCAAAAAAAAAAAAAGAAAAAAAATACTGCATAGAAGTAGAGATAGTATAGTAGCTCGATGGTAGGGGAGGATTGAACAAAATCTCTTTTCTTTCCTTCTCTCCCCCTCTCTTCCCACCGTCCCCTGTCCATTTAGGAGATACTTGACCATGTCAAGTCAAAAAACATTTAAGTTCTACTATCTGTCAGGCACCACACTAAGTGCTAAGAATACAAAGAAGAGCAAAAACCAGTCTCTACCCTCAAGGACCTCAAAGTCTAATGTGGAAAACAATGAGGCAAGCAACTCAGTACAAACAAGACATAAACAAGATACATTGGAAGCAATTTCGGATGGAGTCATTAGCATTGGGTGGGACCAGTAAAGGCTTATTGCAGCAGATGGGATTTTTACTGATACTTGAAGGAAGCCATTGAAGCCAGAAGGTAGAGACAAGGGGGAGAGCATTATAGGTATGGGGGACGGCTAGTGAAAATGCCTGGCATATGAAAAGGGAGTGTCTTGTGTAGGAAACAGAAAGAGGCCAGTGTTACAGTATCACAGAGTATGTAGAGGGGTAAAGGTGTAAGAGGATTGAAAGTATGAGAAGGGGTCAAGTCATGTAGGGCTTTCAAAGATTAAAAAAAAAACACAATTTTATATCTGATTCTGGAGGTAACAGGGAACCCCTAGAGCTTTGTGAATAGGGGTTGACTTGGTCTGACCTACTCTTTAGGAAAATCATTTTGACATCTGAGTGGAGGATAGACTAGAATAGGGAGAGACTCAAGGAAGGGAGATTAATCAGAAGGCTATTGCAATAGTCCAGGAATGAGGTGGTAAGGTCCTTCGACCGAGGTGGTAGCAGTATCAGAGAAGGGAACACATACAAGAAATGTTGGGAAGGTAGAATCTATGGGTGTTGGCAACAGATTGGATATGATGGGATGAGAGAGAGTACAAAGTTGAGGTCAACATTTAGGTTGTGAGCCTGGCCATATGGGAGGATGGTGTACCTCTCAAGGGTACTAGGGAATTTAGCAAGAAGTGTTTGGAGGGAAAGATAATGAATTCAGTTTTGAACATATTGACTTTAAGATTTTGGAGATATTCTATAGGAAGTTGGAGATTAGAGACAGGAAGTTAGTAGAGATGTTATTATTGGAAGAATAGATCTGGGAATCATCATCATAGATAGGTTAACTGAATCTATAGGTGATGATGAGATCACCAAAGAAAAGAACATAGAGAAGAAATGTGGACCCAGGACAGAGTAATAGGGGGCACTCATCAGGTGTGAGCCTAGCCTGGATGAAGATTTGGCAAAGGAGGCTGAAATGAAGTAATCTGGGAAGGAGGAAGAGAACCAAAGGAGAGCAAGGTCATCAAATCCTAGAGAGAAGAGGGTGGTCTGCAACACCAAAGGCTGAATAAAGGTCACAGAAATAAGGATTGAGAGAAGGCCTTTACATCTGGCAATTAAGAGATAATTGGTAACTTAGGAAATAGCACTTTCAGGTAACTACTGAGGTTGGAATCTACACTGCGGAATTAAGAAGGAAGTGAAGAAAGGAAGTGAGGGCAACAATTAAAAATTATCTTCTCAAGGAATTTAACCACAAAAGATGATATTTTGGTGGAAGTGGGGAGAAGTCAGCAAAAGGCACCATATAGAAGATTTAATAAAATAAATTATTGATATAGGAGGGTAGATTTATAAGTTTAGAAACATGAAGCTAGAGGAGTTTTTGAATGGCTGCAGTATCTTTGGTGGAAAATCAGTGCTTCCATACTGAAAATAGAGTAAATGGTAGGGTTAAGAGTTAGAGAAGGGTGTTAAAGTTTGGTGCAGCAGCTTTGTGGAATTTGATAAGGAATTCACTAGGGGTGATTAAAAGGACTGCTGAACTACGGAGAGACCTCAGCTGAGATTAGATAATATCAGTAGCTTGTGGATTCCGTTAATATAATTTTGTAACTTTTCATAGCAACACTCAGCAATATAGAGATAGTAATGGAGAAAATGGATAGTGAAGGTTAACTAGGGTTGGGATTTAGCATGATGGGAATAAAGAAGGGTCAGTAAAGAGGCAGAAGGGAGAAATTTTAAAATGGAGTTAAAATTATTTAAATTCCTGACCATATAGGCTTGACTGATTAGAAAGGCAATGATAGACTTGGATTATCGGGGAAAGGTCAAGGAATCATCATTTACAAAGAGAGCACTGAGGAGATTCAGTGGAAATGAGGAAATGGTTTATATGGAATCAAAGAATTACAAATTAGAGGGGAATTAGAGGCAATCTAGTTCATTTTTTTTTGTTGTTTAATATACTTGTGATTTCATTGGTATAGGCAATTCCCAGTAAAGAAATCCTTCTACCAATGAAAATCAGCAGGGTGTCTATAGTTTAGAATTCCAGAGTATTGCCTGGACACTGAGAAGTCAAATGACTTTCCCAGAGGGACATAGCCAGCATTTGTCAGAGCCTGCCATTGAAACCAGGTTGTCTTGACTCTAAGACTGCCTTTCATCATGCCATCCTGTCTCCCCATCTATGAAGAGAAAAATAAATTATTCTACACCACTCTAGACCAGGAAATACAAGTTGATGACAGATTTAGGCTTTAAAGCTAGGTCCTTTAATTCTAGGATCAGGGATCTTTCCATTATGCTACATAGACTCTAAAGATAAGAACTTGTGGTTCAAAAGGGGACTTTTCATTCTTGCGATCACATTTCCCAAGTGATACAGAGCTTTAATCAATGTGTTTGGGCAGCTACAGCTAAATAGACTGGAGGAGGTCAAGGAATTGCAAAACCAGGATTCTAGAAACATGTTGAATAGGGATATTGACATATCTAGGGATAATGGCAAGGGATAGAGTAGAGAGGAAGCTAATGAGCCACCTGGAGAAGTGATCAAGGAAGGTGAATAAATGCATTGGCTGTTGTAGATGAGTGTGATGAATTTGAAGTCAGGGCAGCATAACCGAATTTCATGAATTTAAAAATGTGGAGAATGGCTGCAGGTGGCAGCTTAGTTATCTCCTTGGCTGCCAAATATAAGCTCGGCAGGAGTAGAGACTAGAGAGAGAAGTATAAAGAAGCCCTACCTCCTTCTGATCCCTGGAGGATGTTTTGGTAGGAATGAATTGGGCTCACCAGTTTCATATAATTATAATTCAAACCCCTTTAGCAAGAATCGTTTACATTTTAATGATGATGAGCTTTAAAGTCATCATTATTATTTATAAAAGGCATCATAACTATAATCAACTCCTGCTTAAACTGCCTCATCGTTAACAACTTAGCCATACTTAGAAGTATTTGGCATCTCTTAATGAGCAACAAATGATAAAATGAAAGCGTTTTAAAGATTATTGCTATGCATAATTTAATAAAGATTGCAACTTAAATCATTAAAAATGGTGATGAGGTGACAGCTTTTATTTTACGTAGTTATATTTCTGCAAGATATGGACAAGTATTATAGAATATGAGGTGTTGGTGAGCTGCAACCTATACCAGTGGAGGGAGTACTCATGGATCCATTAAAGATTTTTTTTATTTAGAATAATGCAATATACTTTTTAGACAAAGAATATAAAATGTCTCTGCCACACACAGTGGGGGCTGTGGAAAGGAGGAATACAAAGATGGAAAGAGAGAAAGACTAACCAATTTCCTAGTGACTTACTATGTTCTCCATATTTGTAGGATAGTTTTCACTGTTACTGAAAAATAAAGATATTTCTCAATTTTATCACTTTTTTTTGCTGTAGCTATTCTCACATGCACAAGTGATTGACTCATTTTTGGTAAGAATTTGGTTAACCTAAATTTTATTTTGTGCATCCATAAAACTACTTCAGAGATGTATTGGAAGACGAGTCAAAGATGTAATGGACTTAGGGAGAAGTGGCATAATACAGCGGGTAGAATCCTAGCCTCAAGGTCAGAAAGATATGTGTTTGAATCCTGCTTCTGGCATTTACTAGCTGTGTGACTCAGGCCAAATGATTCAATCCATAAAATAGAGATAATAACACCACTAAAAATTAGCACTCAGGGTTGTTCTAAAGATTTGAATAAGATAATGCATGTAAAGCATTTTGTGAATTTCAAAATGAAACAGAAATATTAAGATAATGACCTTGATGGGGTGCTTGTGCTTGGGCCCTAATTCTAACATCACATTTCCCCTTAGCTTCTGCTTGGGTGCCTGTGCCTGTGACAGTATTCTAATTTCAGAACACATCTAGTTCTCAAACATATTCTTTCCCAGGCAGCCTCTCTAGCTAAAGGACAGTGTGCCCCCAAATTATCTCTGCTTCTTCCTTAGTAAGCAGCTATGCCCAATTATAGTTTGATTCCCAGGTGTTGATAACTGACCATCTCCTGAGTCTAACATGTATCCTAGATATAGTTCAAATGTATACTCCCTTACATTAATCTTAAGTAACAAGGCACTTGATGAAACCTAGCCAGTATCTCCAGCTAGCCCTGAACTCCTGGTGACTTAGTGACGTTTCACAGGCAAAACCACACCTCCTCCTGGCCTCCCGCCCCCCCCCCCCCCCCCCGCCGTGGGCTATGTCCCAGTGAACTCTGGGTAAGATACCTGTGCAGTAGATGCAAAAAGTGCATGTTCCTTTAAGAACTGACCAACCCTTAATCACGCCCTGACCACTCCCTAATCCCACCCCAACACACCTGATTGATTGACAGGTTTCATCCCTAAATCTTGTACTTAACCTTTCCCTGTAGCCCTGTATGGTTGCAGGTTCCCTAAGAACTCTTGCCCGCTTTATTAAAGTGTAATAAATCTTTGCCTCCTTGACTTAAAGAATGCTTGGGTCCATGAATTCATTCCAGGCGGCCTTGCCTTGGGAATTTTGGTTTGGGATTTCTGCATCCCTGGGTTCATTTCTCCCTGTACAACCTCAGAGGAACTTCACGATTACAGATGAATGAGGGAGGGGGTACTTGTACTCCTTGTACTTGAGACTCAGAGGAGTCCACGTGGCTCAAAGGCAGTACTAATTGAGCTGTGGAGATTTTATTTATTTTTTTAAATTAGATTTTTTATTTTTAGTTCACAACACTTAGTTCTACATGTTCGTGAGTTTGAAATTTTCTTCCCTTCCCTCCCCTGCCCCCTCCCCCCAAGAAGGCATGCAGTCCAATATAGATTCTACATAAACCTTCGCATTAAACTTATTTACACAATAGTCAGGTTGCAAAGAAGAATTATGATCAATGGAATGAATCATGAGAGAGAAGAAACAAAATCAAAAAAAAAAAGAGAAAAAAAAGAGAGAGTAAATAGTTTGCCTCAATCCACATTCAGACTCCACAATTATTTCTCTGAATGTAGCTAGCTTTTTCCATCATGAGTCCTTCAGAGCTGTCTTTGAGCCTTCTATTGCTGAGGAGAGCCAAGTCTATCAAAGTTAGTCATCATAGAATCAATATGTCTGTGGTTGTGTACAATGTTGTCCAGGGGTGGAGGTTTTTAGAGACTTGCCAAAAGATTTCCACCTGGAGGGAGACAATGGCCTTCAGCTGGGAAGAGAGGAATCTTATCTAGTCCAATAAGAAAGAATTCTATTGAAACCTCTAAACCATCAGACTTATGAGGGTATGTTTTTAGAATGTATTGTTTGTAGGACTTGATTAATAAAGTTTGATTGCATGCTTTGAGAAATGTAAGTGTAATTAGTGTTTTCATTATATTAATTAGCATATGTAATAATAAATCAGAAATGGGTCTACTGTACATTAATGGGGGTTGGGGAATGAAGGTATTAGCATCTCAGGATTTAGAGTCAAGAAGCTGAGGGTTCAAATCCTATCTTTACTAGCTGTGTGACCACAAGCAAGTCACTTAACAGTGGCCAATAAACCACTGCTGAGGAAACACCCTATTCCTATCTACTAAGTTATAGATGAATATCGATTTGCCCATTAGAGGATGTCCAGTCCGTAATGAAATCACATGACAAGTCAGAGAACAAGACATATTTGAATGGTGGGTCGATGGACATAATGGAAACAGGGAGTCTATTACCAAAGCCTGGTGATTATGGCAGGTATAAATAGCATCAGACTAGGATTCAGAATTAGAGAATGCTAGAGTTAGAGAGAGAAGAGAATTTGGAGATCTACAAGTTTAACTCTCACCCTCATTTTGCATATCAGGAAACTAAGACCCAAAGTGAGAAGGGGAAAGTGATTTGCCTAAGGCTACCTAGCTAATTTAATGGCAAAGCTAGGACTAGACTCTATATATTCTAATTCTCTGTCTATAGCTTATTCTATCACAAGTCAGCTAACTTCTCTGAGGCTCAGTGTCCTTAGTGTAAAGTGGTGGTGATAACAGCACCTAAACTCACAGGGTTATTTGGAGAATTAAATCAGATAGGATAGGATATGTAAAGCACTTTGCAATCCTTAAAACGCCATATAAATGTGAGGTCTTATTACTGTTATTATCATTTTTGCTATCATTTAAGTCGCACATCCATCTTGTGAAGAGTACTAGAAATATTAGTATCCCCATTTTAAAGATTGAGAAACAAACTAACAGAGGATGCATTGCTCGTCTACGATTATACAGCTAGAAAGTATCAGTGGTAAGATTTGGATCCATTTTTTTCTGAATCCAGTTTCACTATGTTGTCTATGACACCGCATTACTTCTGAATAGCAGGAGTAAAGGAGTTAGAAGACTTGGAGGATGCTCTTGTCTCTGCTGCTTATTTGCTTTGCAGTCTCAAACAAGAGATTTCTATAAATTAGTGAAAACACTCCCTTTGCCTACTGGATAGGGCTTTAATGGGGATCAGATGGGACAAATCACGTGGTAGTACTTTGTAGTCTGTAAAGTGCCTTACACAAGTCCAGTGGATTCATACAACAGGCTATACTAAGTGCTTACTGTATACAAAACATTGTGGTAGGAACTGGGATAAAAAAGGTTATGTGAAACATTATTCCTCATCCTTTTTAAGTTATTTATTATAAGGGCATGTAAAATTAGGATGATGAGTAAAGTAGCTTCTGACATAGATACATAGACTCATATTCATCACAACCCTCTTCTTCCCTCTGTAGCATGTCAGCACTAAAACAGATCCTGCTAAGCCATACGTGACTAATTACTAAGTCTTAGGTTGTTACTATAGTATAGAGTATATATGCTGTTCAGATTTTGGATAGTTTTCTTGCATTGCCAAAGTAGATGGCTTATTAAGTCCTTTGATTCATGCCCTATATTGACCCAGAAAACTAAGGACAATGAAGATATAATTGATTTTAAGAGTATAGCAAGTTGTAAAAAGAGATCTCTACAAAAAAAATGAACTCACCATCAGAGAAACTATATATCTTGGTTACTAGAAAGTATTCCAGGTCACTTTGAGAATAACAGAAGATAGAAACATAAAAGAAAAGCAAAAAGGGACAGTGAGAAATTTAGTATCACAATAATGATGTGTCAGGCACTTAAAAAATTATGCTAGCTATTCCAAGTCAGACCAAGTTTTGCTGTAACTACATAAATTAATCTCTCACAACTTGTAACTTAGGTGTGCTTTTTACCACACTGCTCTCTCATTCTATCTTCCAAACAAGGGCCTATCTTGTTGGTATGTGGCTTTTAAATTACACAGGTCCATCATTATAATACCAAGCAGGAGAGAAGATGGTCAACAAAAAGCAGGCAGGTAGGAAGAAAAGAAGAGAGGAGGGAAAAGAAGGAGAAAAATAGAATGGAACAAGGAAAGAAGGATTCAGTAGAAGTACTCATTAAATCCTTACCAGGTGTGAGTTGTTGTTTGGTTGTGTCTAACTCTACATGACCCCATGGACTTTTGTCCATGAGATTTTCTTGGTAAAGATACAGGAGTAGTTTGCTATTTCCTTCTCTAGTGCATTCCCATTTTATAGATGAGGAACTGAGACAACTAGGGGTTAAGTGACCTGCCCAGGGTTACACAGCTAAATGTTCAGAGGCTGAATTTAAACTAAGATCTTCCTGAATCCAAGTTCAGTGTTCTAGCCTCTACTGCCAGGTGTAAGGCATTATGCTAAACACTGGGGATTCAAATACAAAAGTAAGACATTGCCTTCTGGGAGTTTACATTATAATTGGGAGACAGAATAAGAATAAAAGAGTAGTGGCCAAATTAGAGAGTTTTATGGCAAGTCGCAGAAACAATGAGTGGCTGTGGTTTATTCAGCAAAAGGGGATAGGTGAAACAAGTTCTGGCCTGGAGCAGACTTAATGGAGTGAGTTCACTCACTCAACCATCACAACAGCTTAGCTCCAAGGTAGGAGCTCTAAAATGGATTGAGTTACCTTTCCCAGGGCCTGGGGGCCTGATTTCCAAAAATCCCATTCAGAGGTTAGAGACAGAGGAGAAACTCGGTCAACAGTAAGATTGATTGCAAGATGTCTGAGAAAACATTCAAAGTTCAACACGTTCTGTCAATTTTATTATACTCCAACATGCTATTTCTTTGGACTATGATAGCCTTTCATTCCTCCACTTTTTGTTTGTTTGTTTTGTCTTGCTTTATTTTGCTTTTAGGTTATATTTTTAGGCCTGCTGCAGTTTGTAGGAGGACTCAGTGACAAGTACAAGTTATTCTGAATTAAGAGTCCTGATTTCTTTTTTAAAAAAATTAACTTATTTTTAGTTTTTAACATTCACTTCCATAAGATTTTGAATTCCAAATTTTCTCCCCCTCCCTCCCCTCCCCTACCTCAAGACAGTATGCAATCTGATAAAGACTCTACCTTTTCATTCATATTAAACATATTTTCACATTAGTCATATTGTAAAGCAACTGATTTCTTTTTTAGCTTCTATAACAATGATAAATATGCTACTCTATTTCTTATAGAATCATAGATGTTGACCTGGAAGGGACCTTGGAGGTCATTTAGTCCACCCTCATCATTTGACAAATGAAATTAGTATGGACTTTCCCATTTGACTCTCATTTCCAGCAACCACAGCAATGTTGGTAATTTACCTTCTAGGTCAAGGATCCATGGAACTCTCAGTGAAATTAGATGAGAAAGACGAAAATGAAACAAGACAAAACATCTTTATTTCAACATATTTGGCTCCCCTTGCAATCCTGTGCATTTTGTTTTATTCATATAAGAACATGATTCTAAGAAGGGGTCCATAGGCTTCACCAGATTATCAGAAGGGTCTATGACACAAACAATTTAAGAACCGTTGTTCTAGATGACAGGCAGTGTTGAAACGGCAGATTCTCTGACCCCCATGCAAATTGATGAAGAATTTCTCTTTTAAGATTTACAGCAGCCTACAGTTGGAAAATTTGGCAGAATAAATTTAGTGTTTTACATCTGGAAAGGAACACTGGATTATTTCTCTTAGCTATACCTAAAACAACCCTGCAGGTTATCATTATTATTTGTGTCAGTTAACTTTATTATGTAAAAATAGTGACAAGACATCTCAGATTTTCCCATAAAAGGATAAATGAAATAAGAGTTTAGATTATGATCAGAAGTAGTAGGTACCTATATTTTCATATTTCTTTCTTCTTTCATTTTCTTTTTAGGCCAGGATAACTTTATCCTGAAGTTAACTTGCAAATCAAAGTAACTGTTCTTGGCCAATCTATAATTACAGAAGCTTGTCATT
Source organism: Trichosurus vulpecula (assembly GCF_011100635.1). Lineage (NCBI taxonomy): Eukaryota > Metazoa > Chordata > Mammalia > Diprotodontia > Phalangeridae > Trichosurus > Trichosurus vulpecula. The sequence goes on along the minus strand of NC_050577.1, from coordinate 143,682,264 downwards.
CATTTTTTTAGGGCACCCAAGAATATGCATTCTGTTAATAGGAATGGAAGTAACTGCTACAAAATATCAGAATCCTTAAAGAAATACACATTAGGCTATAATTAATGGTTATTTCTGATCTCAGAAGTAAGGTAGTGAGGCAGGTAGATGTAAACTGGCAATGTACATAATTTGCAGGTGCAAGTGTACCCCACTTATCTAAAGAGATGTATTTCTAGAAAGTTGAAAAATGAATTTTTAAGGTGAATTTATATTAGTGAAACTATGGCCTTGATCCAGATTTTTCATCAAATGATGACTTTCATTTGGAGAAGATAATCGAGATATAATTTTAAAAAAAGTCACTGAATTTGGAGTTAAAGGATATGGGTTGGAATTCCAGCTCTGCTACCTCTGTAACCTTGTGTAAGCCACAACCCGTTTGAGCCTCAGTTTCCTCATCAGTAAAATGAGGAGTGGGGGAGGGTTGGGGATAGATGATTTTTAAGTTCCCTTTCAACTATAAATTCTATGATTTTATAATTTCTTAATGTGAAGTTATCCCTGTCCATTTAAGAAGTGAAAAAGTAATGAGAAGTCATGGTAGTTGCTCGAGATCGCCTAGTCAAGCCAATTGTTCAGACAACTAGCATTTTGTCTCTGATAGCATGGAGTGATGTTTTGTGAAAGGGACCAGTTGCCCCTGTGTGGCAATTAAAATTGCTGGATAGATACCTTGTTTTTCTTATTGGTCCCATAATAAAGTTATTTATCAAAGTAAGAACTCATCAATTTTAAACACATTGTGGTGTCTAAATGTAATGTAACCCTGTTTTCCAACAAGAAACAAATAAGAGGGATACATGAAAATATAGAAGACACAAACTAATATGGAGTGCAGGAAAAAAGAACCAGGAAATCAGCATACAAAAAGACTATGGCCTAAACAGAAACCATAATAATAACCAGTAGGACTCTGATTAATTGCAATCACTAGTATCAGTCCTGGATAAGAGATGAAACACATCTTCCTACTAGAGTGACTAAAGGATGCATAGGCTGTAAGGAGGTCTTTTTTTCCCAGTTATTTTTATTTACCTGCTTTTATTCCTTAAAAGGGATGGGTCCAATATATATATATATTGGGAGATGATGGTGATGTAAAAACAAAAGACAGTGATAATACTTTAAAATAATCCACCCCAATAAACATTTATTAAGTGTCTACTATGTGCCAGGCATTGTGCTGAGTTTTAGGAATACAATCAACAAAAAAGATAGTCCCTCCCCTCAGGGAGCTTACAGTATAAGGGGGGGGGGAAACAAAACACAAAAGAAAGCAGGCAAGCTGTGGGAAATGGGGCAGTTGAGGAGGGAATAAGACAACAGGTAATACCCAATTAAGGAGCATTTCTTCAGTGACTAGGTAGGTCTATGGATGCAAAATGAAGTAAAAGGCTGAGGGTCTAGTTTCTGCCTGATATAAAGGAAGGAATTGGGAGGAATTTTATATTCCACCCTCTAGCCCTCCAATTAGAGTGGAGAGGAGACTGAGGGAGGTGATGACAATCAGGGCTTGAGTTAGCAGCATGGTGGTGAGTTTAGAAGTGATAAACTTATTCTGGGAGGTATATCCTGTTCAGTAGAGTTAAAATCAGGCAGGGTAGCAGATATAAAGTGGAGTAAGTATATACATAATGTATATCTATGTATGTAAGTATTTGTGTTTTAGTAACTTAATGGAAACAATCTTCTGTATCTTTTGTGTATACAATTGTATTTTTTGCCTGAAACTTCTTTTGGGGTAGCTAACTTGAAAGGACATGGTGTGTATACACAGACAGCCCAGGTAAAGTTTTGTATAAGGAATACACAGACACAAACTCATATGTAACTAGTCATACTTTTAAAAACTAATATGTACTTATTAAATATCAATATTAGTTGATTGATAGAAATATTAATTGCTAATGAGCAGTCAGGGCCAATATAATAAAATGACAATTTTACCTAAGCTAATTTATATAGTCGATGCCATCCCAATTAAATCACCAAAAGTTGTTTTACTGAATTAGAAAAAATAAAAAAAATTCATTTGGAAGGACAAAAAGACAAGAATATCAAAGGAAATAATAATAAAAAAAGTTTTAGCCATACCAAATCTTAGACCATATAAGGCAATAATGATCAGAACTATCTGGTACTGGTTAAAAAATAGAGAAGTATATCAATGCAACAGAATAGACATATAATTTACTACAGCAAATAAATATAGTAACCTTGTATTTGGCAAATGTAAAGACTTAAGATTTTGGGATAAGGATTCATTATTCAGTAAAAATTGTTGGGAAAACTGGAAAGCAATATGGCAGAAATTGTGCACAGACCAATATCTTACACCATTTACCAAGACAAGGTCAAAATGGATACATGACCTAGATATAAAGTGAGCTATTACAAGAAAACTAGAAGAATATGGAACATATTACTTATCGGACTTATGGATAGTAAACAATTTATGAATAAACAAAAGACAGAGAACAGAGTGAGGTATAAAATGGATAATTTTGTTTACATTAAATGAAAAAGGTTTTGTACAAATAAAATGAATGTAGCCAAGATCAGAAGGAAAGCAGAAAATTATTGACGGATTCTCAGATAAAGGTCTCATGTATTAAATATGTAAAGAACTTTGTAAAATTTGTAAGAATATGAATCTTTCTCCAATTGATAAATGATGAAAGGATTTGAACAGGCAATTTTCCAATTAAGAAATCAAAATAATTTATAGTCATATAAAATGCACTACATCATTATTAATTAGGGAAATGCAAATTAACAACCTTGAGATATCATTTTACACCTATCAGATAGTCTAAAATTATTGAAGGGGGAAATGACAAATGTTGGGGGGGGGAAATACGGAAAAATTGGCATACCTATGCATTGTTGGTGGAATTGTGAACTGATCCAACCATTTTGGAGAGCAATCTGGAATTATGACCAAAGAGTTATTAATCTGCCTATACCCTTTGACAGCAATATCACTTCTACATCTATTTCCAAAGGTGTTTAGCGAGGAAAGGAAAAGAACATATATGTTCTAAAATATTTATAACAGCTCTCTTTGTGGTGGCAAAGAACTGGAAATTGTGGGGATGCCCATCAGTTGGGGAATGACTGAAAAGTTTTGGTATATGATTGCGATGGAATACTACTATGCTATAAGGAATGATTAGATGAACTTAGAAAAATATAGACAGACATGCAGGAAATAATGCAGAGTGAAATGAGCAGAACTAAAAGAACATTGCACACAGTAACAACAACATTGTTTTAAGATGAACTTTGACTCAATAAGTCATTTTGACTATTATAAATACTCACATTTACTTCAGAGGGTATATGAAGGAAGACAATGTTTGCTTCTAAAGAAATATAAGTATATATAAAAGGATTTTACATATATGTATATATACACATAATATAAGCACATATTTGTACATAATGGTAGCCATCTTTAGGGCAGGGGGAAGAAAAAAAAGAAATTTATATAATTTATATAATAACTTTATTATATATTTAAAAGAAAATTTATATAATTTATATAATAACTTTATTATATATTTAAAAGAAAAGCCAGTTGTACAGAGCAGATTTTCAGCTTCACATGCAATCATCTTTTTTATGATACTATGATATGGAAATGTTTTTTCTTTCTATAAATTAAAAATAAAATAAAATATATGGAAAAGATAAAATGTTATACACTTTAATGAACTGAAATGCCATCAGACAAAAGGAATTTCAAGGAAAATGTAGAAATGTTTGAAATTGAAGTGTCAAAATGCTATTAGTCAAGTGATTCCTTCTGATAATGATTGAATAATCACTATTATTCACATATCTTTGGGATTTGATTTTTTAAAGTAATTGTTATAATCAAACTTTGCCCCCTGTACTTTTCTCATTGAACTGAAATTAATCTTTATGTGCAGCTAGTGCTCTTTAAGAGTGATGCTTTGAATAATATAGGTTATGACATTGACACATGATTTTCATAACCAATTTTTGCTCATAAAATTGATTTGGATATTTCTATTTCTTGAAGACAGGCAGACTTTAAAAAATTCATTGTACTTGGAAAATACTTTTTCTATGAGATCAAAAAGTTCTCACTGAATAATATTATCTTGACACAGAAACTACTTTTGGTCTAATTTGTCTTTCCTTATTTTTAATAGGAGCTATCTACATTGAGGGTAAAGGAAGCCAAGTGGATTGCCTTACGAAAATTCTTACACTTAGAGTAGTGAAAGAGAAAATTAAAATTTCTCCTAGTTTAGTGCAAAATTAGAAAACTCATAGTTGTTTTACTATTTTAATCACCAGACATTTTGATCCAATGAGATTATTATTGTCTTTTATTTCCTTCCTATCCAAGTATTTATTGAATAGCAATTTATGGAGTAGCAATTGAATGGTGCAGTGGATAGAGCACTAGGCTTGGGGTCAGGAAAACCTGATTTCAAATCTTGCCTCTGACACTTACTAGCAGTGTGACCTCTCCTTCACCCCCCAAAATCTCTCACTTCCCTCAAGGTGTAGCTTAAGTAACACTTTTTACGTGAAGCCTTTTCTAATCCCCCTGACTATTGTTGCTTTCCCCCCCTAATTACCTTGTATTAAACTACCTTGTATTTGTTTGTATTTTTTATACATCACATTTCTGAGTCATATTGATCTTGCAATCCTTTAAACTCATCAGATCATTTTCAGAATAATTTCCGTTGAAATTTGTCTCCCCTACCTTGTACTTGGGGAATTGAGTTTTTGTATCCAAGTGAGAGACTTTTCATTTATCCCTATTGAATTTCATCTTGTTAGATTTATCTTAAAGCAATAGCCCATGAAGATATTTTTATGTTCATTCTTGATAGCTATTCCTCAATTTATTGGCAGTTCTTCAGATTTCCATTCTTTGACACCTCATAAAGAGCTATGAATATGTTTTGCTTGTCTCCTGTTAGTTTATTTTGCTTATGACAAATTCCTCCATTATCTATCCTCCCCCTAATTCTCCCTTCTCTTCTTTTCTCCTTATTTCCCCACTGAGTAAAAAACAAAATGTTTACCCAACCTGTGTGTTTGGGTGTTTATGTATATTCTTTCTTCTCATGATCAGTTCAGATATGAGTGAGATTCAAATGTCAGTCATTCCCCTCTATCCCTCCTTGTTTGTATCAATGTGTAATTGAACATATTGATTATGTAATAATACACACTTAATCTTCCTTTCCCTTCTCTGTAGTGTATTTCTCTTCTCCTTTATTTCCATTCTTCTCTTAAGATCACCAAGACATAACAGAACATTGCCAGTCCTTTTTTAAACTGTTAAACCCTACTGATGACAGGATTCAGAGGGGACAAATCTCTCCTTATTTGAATGTAAGCAGTTTATTCTTGTTTAGCCCTTTATCATTGCTGATTCATTTTTACCTTTTTATGTTTTCCTTAATGCCTGTATTTGAACTTGAAAGTGTCTACCTGGGTCTGGTCTTTTCATCAGATATGCTTGGAAGTCTTTTATTTCATCAAAATTTTATTTTTCCCCTGTGGGATTACAGCTAGTTTTTCCGAGTAAGCTAATCTTGGCCTTGAGAACATATCCTTTGCCTTCTGAAATATTGTATTCTGAAGTCTCTGCTCCTTTACAGTGGTAAATGCTAAATTATGTGTGATCATAATTATAGCTCCTTAGTACTTGAATTCTTTCTTTCTGATTGTTGGAAGAATTTTTTCTTTTACCTGGCAGCTCTGATTTTTGACTGTGATGTTCCTGGGAGTTTTGATTTGAGAGTATATTTCAGAAAATTATTGATGGATTATCCATCTCTATTTCCCCTATGCCTTATGGTTCTAAAAGATCTGGGCAATTAATTTTTAAAAATAGTGACTGTATTCTGTTATTGGTCATGTTATTCAGGTTATCAAATAATTCCCAAATTTTCTTCTCTTTGATTTTTTCCAGGTAAGGTTTTGTTTTGCAGTGGCATTCCTTAAATTTTCTTCTAATTTTTCAGCCTTTTGACTGTTTTTTATATTTATTGTTGTCTCATGGGGTAATTTGTTTCTTTTTGATCCATTTTAATTATGAGGGAGTTTGTGGTTTGGACAAAGCTTTGTGCTTCTTATATAAAGTTATTAATTTCCTTTCCTATTCTTTATCCCATAGTTCTAAATACTTTTCCATTTTTTTAACTCTTGAATTCTCATTTTATTGATAAAAAAACATTGTAAACTATTTTTTTAAAACTCTGACTTCATTTCCTCCAGGAATTCTAGTCAATTTTGTACTTAAGCTATGTTTTTTTCTTTGAGATTTTGGTTGTAGATGCTTTGTATGTATTATTTTGCTTTTGTGTCCTGATTTCCTTTGTCACCAGAATGCTTTTTATCATCGGATCTTTTAGATTTTGTTTGTTATTTCTTCTAGACTACTTTCTGACTTCAGGAGAGGCTCTCCACTTGTCTGGATGGAAAGTCTGGGCTTGTTCTGGTGCTACTTTCTTGGGGTATTGAGTGTTGTATTATCCCTACATCCCTAAACCTGCAAAGTTTAATCATTGTCCCCCTGATCTGAGCTCTACAAGTCCCTGGTCTGTGTTTAGCAGTGGTCAACAACAGGATGTTGCTGGACTCAGCTACTGTCTGCCATCTAGGAAGCTCTGCTGGTTTAGAATGACACACCTGCAAATTCTTTGTTTTGGAATTCCTGACCTGTTTATTCTTTGTTAAGCTGCTGACTGACCTCAAAGATGGAGTTGAGACCTTGCTCTGTTCTTGGAGTCTGATTCATACTGTTGCTTCTAGCTTCTGAAGTTGTTTTATCATACACTACCCAGGAGCTAGGACCATCCCTTATTCTTTCTTAATCTACCCTGAATCTGTGACCCCAAAGTGATACCAAAGCTGCCAATGTACATGTATATTGGTACCCTTCTCCAGGTCATAGCACTTTACCATGGCCCTGGGGGTTGCCTGATATGTGCCTAAGAATTCCTCTTAATCTGGTGCGCAGCCTATTCCTAGCTGCTGGAGTACTCTCCTTACCATAGGCTCCTGGTCCAACCCCCATTAATAGTCATGCACAAAACTTTCAGTTTGTCTCCCTATACTGACTTAGCCAGAAAAATAACTCACTATGACTATGACTTTTTCTCAGATTTCTTCACCAGGATTCAAGGTGGTGCATTTTCTAGGTCCGTTTGGACAGGTTTGGGAGTAGGTGGAGGTCACTGTACTATTTGGCTATATTGGCTCTACCTTGCTTGTCTCCATCATATAAAACATTAGCTATCCTTCCCTGAGTTGTTCCATTTACATATTTGATTTACATGTCATTTTTTTTTTCATTTAGCTAAATCATTAGAAAAATGTTGATCAGGCTAGGGCCAAGCTCCTCTAAACGTAGCCCAAGTTTTCATTAATGTATTTGGCTGCCACATTATAATGCTGACTCACATGGAGTTTATTTTGTAGTCCTGGCTGCAACATTTATCCATCCTCTTGTAATTGGGAAATTGAATTTTGGTACCCAGGTATAAGACAACATTTATTTCTATTGAATTCTATCTAATGAGATTCATCCAAATACTCTAGTCTTATGAGACCTTTTATTGGATCCCAATTCTATAGTCCATTCTGTTACATATTCCTTTGAGCTTTTTGGCATCTGTAAATTTGATGAGTTTATGTTCTCTTCCTTTTCCAAGCCGTTGATAAAAATATAAAATAATTCAGAAATAAATACACATAACTGTTGTACTTTATTTTAGATTTCTTGCCAGGTTGACATTGAATCATTAATGCATATTCTTTGAATTTGGCCATCCCATTAGTTTTTTTTTAATTAAAATATTTATTTTTAACATTCTTTTGCTTTTAAACTTTGAATTCCAAATTCTCTCCTTCCCTTCTAATCTTTCCCCACCCACTTAAAAAATTCAAGCAATGGGATAGTGATTATATATGTGCAGTCATGCAAAACATATTTCCATATTAGCCACATCCCCCTAAAACAAACAAAAATTTAAAAGCCCTGTGAAATTGCCTTAGGTTGTTGTATTGATCAGAGTAGTCAAGTCTTTCACAATTGATCAGCATTAAAATATTGCTGTTATTATGCACAATGATCTTCTGGTCCTTCTCATTTCACTTTGCATCAGTTAATATATGTCTTGCTATGTTTTTTTTCCCTTGAAACCACCCCTCCTTTGTCATTTTTTATAGCACAATAATACTTCATCACAATCATATGTCACAATTTGTTCAGTCTTCCCCCAAGTGATAAGCATGCCCTCAATCTCACATTCTTTACCAACACAAAGAAGTGCTATAAATATTTTTGTACATATAGGTACTTTTACTTTTTCTTTGATCTCTTTGGGGTACTGACCTAGTACTAGTATTGCAGGGTTAAAGGTTAGGCACAGTTTTATCATGCTTTGGGCACAGTTCAAAATTGTTCTCCAGTATGATTGGATCAGTTGACAACTCCATCAGAAGTTTATTAATGTACCTACATTCCCTCGTCCCCTATAGCATATGCCATTTCTAATACGAATGAGGTGGTGCTTCAGAGTTGCTTTAATTTGCACTTCTCTAATCAATAATGATTAGAAATATTTTTTCATATGACTATAGATAGCTTTGATTTCTTCTCAAAACTGCCTGTTAATATGCTTTAAAGAATGATCAATTGGGGCAGGATCTTATTTTTATAAATTTAAATGAGTTCCCTACATATTTGAGAAATGAGGCCTTTATCAGAGAAACGTGGTTTAATTTTGTTTTTTTAAAATACTTCATTATCTTCTAGCAAAATTTAGTTTCCCTGATTATCTCTTTTAATTAGGTATACTTTTGTTTTTACTTTCTCTGAGATCATTACTACCCCTACCTTTTTTTTTAACTTTGGCTGCAGCATAATAGATTCTCCTCCAGTCCCTTATCTTAATTCTGTGTGTGTCTCTTGGTTTCAAGTATGTTTCTTTTAAACAATATATTGTTGGATTTCAAATTCTTATCCATTTTGCTATACACGTACGTTTTGTGGGTGAGTGCATCCTATTCACAATTATGCATTCCCTCCATCCTATTCTTCTTCTGATTATCTTTCTCTATCCTTTAATCCTGTCCTTCCCCTAAAGTCTATTTAGCTTCTGACCACTGCTTTTTTTTTAATCTCCCCTCCCTTTTATCACCTTCCATTTCACTTAACTTCTTCCCCTCATTCTTCCTTGTTGGGTAAGATAGATATTTTATAACCAAATGTGTGAGTATTTGTATTTTCCCTCTTCAAATCAATTTAGATGTGAGATTCAACCATTGCCTACCCTCTACCATTTTCCCCTCCACTGTGAAAGGTTTTTTTTTCCCCAATGCCTCTTTTATATGAGATATTTTCCCCCATTCTTCCTATCCCTTCCCCTTTCTCCCAGTGAATCCTTTTCTCTTTCTCACTTCTTAACTTTTTTTTAAATCATCCCATCAAAGTCAACTTATACCCATGCCTTCTACGTATACTCCTTCTAACTTCCCCAACAATAATAAAGTTCTTAAGAGTTAAAAGAATCTTCTTTTCATATAGATAGGTAAAAAGTTTAATGTTATTGAGGCCCTTATGATTTCTATTTCATGTTTACCTTTTTATGTTTCTCTTGAGTCTTGTATTTGAAAGTCAAATATTCTAATCAGCTCTGGTCTTTTCACCAGGTATGCTGGAATGTTCTCTAATTAAAAATCAATTACTCCCAAGATAGTTTACACTCACTTATCCTGGGTAGGTTATTCCTGGTTGTAATCTCAGCTCTTTTGCCTTCTGGAATAACATATTCCAAACAGTTTATTTATTTATCTATTCATTCATTCATTCATTTTTTTATCTATTTTGTATTTTTTACCTATTCATTCATTCATCTATTTGCTTGTTTGCTTATTCATTTTTCTTCCTTCTTTCCTCCCTCCCTCCGTTTCTCCCTCCTTTCCTTCCTGTCTTTCTTTCTTTCCTGTCTTTCTTTCTTTTCTCCTGTCTTTCTTTCCTCCTGTCTTTCTTTCTTTATTCCTTTCTTTCTTTCTTTCCCTTCCTTCCTTCCTTTCTTTCTTTCTTTCAATCTTTCTTTCTTCCTTCCTTCCTTTCTTCCTTCCTTCCTTCCTTCCTTTCTTTCTTTTTCTTTCTTTTCTTTCTTCCTGCCTTCCTTTCTCTCTCTCTCTCTCTCTCTCTCTCTCTCTCTCTCTCTCTCTCTCTCCCTTTCTTTCTCTCCCTCTCTCTTTTGATCTTCTCTCTCTATCTTTTCTCAAAGACCAAACCTTAAACCCGTTTCACTTTGGAGCTCGTAGATTGGACCATAAAAGTTTCCTGCCTAAGTACCACTTAATGGCTATATTTTGGGCCCTCCTGGCTTAGAGAGAATGTCAATAGTAACTGTTGCTCTTTGGACCAGCAATCCTGAGGCCCTTCCCCTCCCCTCTTGCTTTATTTTTTTTTAATTAAAGGGGCCATCCTTTGACTCACTTCTTTCAGAGGCCTATTTACTGAATGGGCTTTATCTCATTCAAAGTGAGAACCTGAAAAAGTCTTAGCCTAAAAGGGCCAGGATTTCCCATTGCATCCTGGGCCATCTCCAGTCATCCTGATGAATATCTCATAACTGGACCCAGATGGCTCTGGAGGAGAAAGCAAGGCTGGTGACCTTGCACCTACCTCCCTCATTCAAATAAAAGTGAACTGCAAGTCATGTCATCATTTCCTTGATGTCATGGTCTTCTTTGAAAATGAAGGGCAAACACAGCTATCTGGTCCCACCACTGGTGCTTCATACATCTGGGCTTTGGGCCAGCCTCCTTCCCATTGTAACATGCCTCTCTTAAGTTACTTTGGGCTGGAAGAATGTCTCACTTTGACCCTTTGTTGGCACCACCACTCCAAAATTCAATTTGAAGCATTTTTAAAAGCTGCTTGGAGGGGATGTTGGGATAGCTCAACTGAGTACTTTTTTTACTTTGCCATCTTGACTTTAAGGCTGGAAGTCTTATCCAATCAGTTCTTAATCCATATAATTATAATTCAATCTATATTTTTCACCACATATAAAAGAATACTATGAAATACTTTATCAAAAACTGTTCTAAAATCTACATAAACTATGTATACAGCATTTCCTTTATTTTTGCATTGGTAATCTTATCAAAAATAGGAGAAGACATTAGACCATCATGACTTATTCTTAGGGAGTCCACGTTGGTTCTTTATCATCACTGTTTGTCGCTCTAGAAGTATGTCCACCATCTGTTCTAGAATTATCCCCAGAATTCAAGTTTTACTGGTCTATAAGTTTGTAGATACGGTTATTTTCCCTTTTATGAAAATTTGATTTCCCATTATATTTCAAACATCACTGAAAATGGGTCAGTAGTCATATCCACTTGTTCTTTTAATTTCCAAGAATGTGGATCATCTGGGTGAGGTGACTTTAATTATCATGGACAACTAGGTACTCTCTTATTATCATCTTACTTATCTTTGGTATTAGCTCATTATTTATTTTTACTCCTCTATTTACCATGCAAATGTCATTTTTTACAAGTAATCAGAAATTCACAACTACTTATAGAAATATAATTATAAATTTGGAGCTGGAATAAAACTCAGAGGTCATATAGTTCCACCAATCATTGTATAAATGAGAAAATTAAAATGGTAATTCCAAAGTCACATAAGTAATAAACAGCAGAATTAAGATTTATGTACAGGTCTTATGACTCCAGAGGTAGTGTTCATTTTACTGCACTACATATTTTTATTATTTAGGCCTGTGAGGAACTCCCAGTGTGAAAATTCCTTTGACCAATGCATACAGATCTTCATGGCACATCTTAGAGGAAGTTACTTATGGTCTTAGAATATTGCCCGAGGCACTGAGAATTTGACTGATTTGCACATGGTCATTCAGAAAATATGCAACTGAGGCAGGGCTCAAGCCAGGACTTTCTTGCTATCCACTCTGCCATATTGCCTCTCAATTGAATTATTATACCTCTGAAGAGTAAACACACATAACACTTAATGGAATGATTCACAAGCAAAATTTGAGAGAAGGAAAAGAAGATATTAAAAAAATAAGCAGATGTTAGAGTTTAAAAATAAGAATGATAGGAAAAAATGTATAGGATTCATGAGTGGAAAGAATCACCTAACTGCACAATGATAGGGATAACAAGATCTTAACTTATCATCTTTTCTATGTTTCTGAATTAGATGTGAACTAAACTACTTTAGACCTCCAAAAATCCATTCCACTTTGAAAGAATTCATGAGGGAGGGGGAACCTTGCATTTTTAATGCAAGTGTTTAATAGTCCTTAAAACCTAGAAATCATTATTTGTATCCAACTTAAATCTTCCTTACTACTGCAACTTAAGCTCATTTATTCTTCTTGTCATCAGGGGAGATGGAGAACAGTTGATCACTAGTCTGTGTAATAGCCCTTAACATACTAAATAACCTGCTATCAACTTTGCCTTTGGCCTCTTTTTCTCATCTTAGCTCCTTTTCCTCTTTTTCTTGGGTCTCATATTTAACCTTGTATTTAATTACCTTGGAAATCCCTCTTTAAGTATGTTGAGGTAGTCAAAATATCTGTGAATTCTTGAGTTCACTCATAAACTCAATCTTGGAGTATTCATATTACAATATGTATGCGCATAATAGAGAGGCAGTATGACAGTCAATATTGAGTTAATTTTGACACCAAGAACACTTGGGTAAAGTCCTTCCTCTGTCATATACTCTGATACATTGGCTATTTATTTGCATCTGGCCAAGACATTTGCTCTCTTGGTATTCTAGACAACTTTATAAGATTATAAATTGCAGAGGAGGCATTAACATCTATTGTTAAAAATAAAAACAGAAACAATAAAAATAAAAATTTTAAATGTATGTTGACAACATTGATAGAATGAGTTTCCTCATGGCATGGGTCCCTTGACTCTAGAAAAAAAATAATATTGAAATGTCAGCTGCAGCATGACATAGTTGGTATGGATCCAGCCTTAGAGTCAGGAAGATACAGATATAACTGGCTGACACACATACTCTCTGGATAGACCTGGGCATATCACTTAATCTCTCTATTCTCTAGGAAATGTTCTAAGGCTCTCAACTATAGAACAGTTATTGATCAGGTCTATCAGAGAGTTTCTACATATGAATGTAATATGAATATAAAAGAGTTTCTATATGTGAATATAACATTATTTTGCTCTATAAAACTATTTATGTGATGAATATGGCCAAGTATGGGAATACATGAAGTGATACAAAGTGATACAAGCAGAACATGTAAAAATATACACAATGATTAAAATGATGGAAAACAACAACAACATATAATCAAACTTTAATTCTGTGAAATTATAAAGACCATGCTTGTCCCACCAAAAGAGATATGAAAATATTTTATCCTTTACTGTTTTGCAAAGTGGGAGACTATATGTGTCATATGAGTTGTATATGATGCCAAATGTCTGTTGATGTGTTGTTTAATTATATTGAACTGCTGTTTCTTTTCTCTCTCTTCTTTTTACAAAGAATTATTTTATAAAAATTCATGTATGTGTATGAATGTTTATGTATGTATATGTATGTATGTAAATATGCATAGAAATACTATTTAAAGTCATTGCAGGTAATGTGGTGGGCCAATGAGAGAGTATAGGGAAAGATCAACAATGTAGTGATATGTCTATCTTCCAACTCTGAATATTTTGATGTATTATCATCTGTGGCAATTTGACAGGTGTCAAATGGTTACTCAATCTCGTTTTAGGATGCATTTCTTTTTTTAGTGTTGCTATAGAACTTTTCATATGTTTGATGATAGATTATCTTCTCCTTTTGACATTTATTTGTTAATATTCCATATTATGACTAACAGTATGGTGGCCAAGTAGCATGTTAGCTGTCTCTTTTCCCCAGTAAATACCTAAACATACACATATTCAATGGAAGATGAGTTAGCTGAGGGCTGTATGTATGTATGTATGTATATATATATGTATATACACACACATATACACATGTATACATTTTTGTATATATACATAAAGGGTATGTATCGTAAGGTATGCATTATCCCAAAAGAGCACCCCATTTTAGTTCTTTCCTACAAAGTGCTAAGAGGTAAAAACTGACATTTGCTTATGATTTAAAGTTGACAAGGTACTTTTGGCACAACAAACCTACAAAATAGGTAGTGTAATTACCGTTTTCCATATTTTTCATATGAGGAAACACTCTCAGAGAAATTAAATGACTTGTGTATGATCGCAAAGCTAATAGGTATCAGTCATGATTGGACCTAGGTCTTCTGAGTACAAGTTTGTTCCTTGTCTCACAACAGAACACTCTCCCTCTATAATTTGGAAACATCTTTATAATATAATCTGGCATAACTCGTGTTAGAAAAAAGGATTTGTGGTCAGATAGAAAAAGGAAATTGGCTGGATTAGCTATATTTGACCACCTTATTTTATATATTAGCTGAGGGCAGGCAATAGGATTGACGAAAATATAAAGAGAAAAAGAAAAAAAACTTTAAGGGTATAGGCCTTGGAGGACAAGAGAAATGTTTAAGGGGACACCTGAAGCAGGATAAGAACTTTAACTTCATAGCATCCTGAAAAGTCAAGGAAATGAACCAGCTGAGAAAAATATTAAATACATTTGTGAAATTAAAATATATTTACTCAAATCCCCCCCCCCCCCGGCCCCGTTCCTCTTCATCACAGTCGAGTTGTAAAGTCCAGGAGGGATAGCTATAGTTTTATACTGCTCCCTAGGTGGCCCTCTAATATTACAGGAAGAAGGGTTCTGCTTTCAGAAAGAAATTTCCGCCAATGAGAGGGCACATAATCATTGACATCTTTTCAGATTTGCAAAGAACATGATTTCTGTTCAATGGGAAATACTTTATTCTCCCTGGGCAAAAATAATTTCCCTGCATCAATAAACTTTTGAAATTGCTTTATATTTGAATAAAGTGTAATTAACAGTCATTTACCTTAGCTTCGGAAACAGAACTCTAACTTGTTCTTTGAAGTAGTGAAAAGGGGGAAGGAAGAGAGACAGAAGCACTTGGGACCATGCAGGATCCCATTACCATGCAAATGAGAGTATGAACAGGTTTCCTGACCAGTGCCCTGCTGTCAGGGTTCTTGGAGTTAATAATTTTCATTTTAATAATTCCTTTTTATGGCTCATATAACCTTATTCATTAGGTGGTTTTGAAAATTTGATATCAGCATTAGGAAGCTTATCACATTAACTCATAATTTAACAAAAAATAACCCTCTAAACCTGAAGGAAAGTAAAAATGGATGTATCATGTAATAGTACACTTATATGGATCCATCTGAGTGTATTATATGGTAAAGAATTTCAAATGACCTGCCAGGAAATATAGGTGCTAGTACTTGTGGTACTATTACCTGAGATAAAACCTCAATCAACTCAATTAACTTCTCTAGGCCTCAATTTTTTTCCCAGTTATTGAATGGCAAAATGTGCCTCCCCATTTCAAAAAGTTCTTTTGAGAGTCAAGTCAAAAGTTAATGATTGAGAAACTGCCTCAAATATTGGCTCATAATATCTCTGGGCCTCAGTTTCCAGATTTTGTAAGAGGTGATGACAGTAGACGAACTCTAAGACCTCCTTTCTACTCCACAATTCTATGATTGTATTATTCTATAACATTCCATTGTAGGGAGGCACATTAACCATTTTAGGTGATTAGGGTTTTGTAATTTCACCAGTAACACTTGGAATTATTCCCTAGAGACCACACTTTCACTAAGTGCATTAGGTACTTCAGGGATAATCTGAAACAAAGTGTTACAAAGACATATATTATTTTTTTCATTTCATTTGATCAAACAAAACATTGCTAAAAATCAGTAGATTTATTTGTCAACTTAAAAAAGCTAAGTGAAAATGGTGGAAAGTACAGCCTGCAGTTTTCTCAGGAACCCCCAATGTCACTGATGAGGATATTCTATAGAGGCAAATTAATTTTACTCTAAATGACATTTGGAAACTTGCTAAGGGCAAAGAACTGGAGAATGTGACTGTCCAATGAGTCACTTCAGGATGAAGCTGAGTACCTTGCATGGCAAGTATTTGAGAAGCACACTTGACAAGGTGAGCTTTCTCCAACCATGAGTAAGGTACCTACTATTAATTTGGAAAGGGGAGGGATAACAGTCTTGAAAATTATAGGCCCATTTAAATAACTAAATGTGCTATAAAGATATATGCCAAGATTTTAGGGACAAGACTTGAAAGAGTTATGGATAAATTAATACACAGGGACCAAGTTGGATTTATGAGGCATGAAATAATTATAGACAGTATGAGGAAAAGTTTTATTTTAATGCATATTGATAGCAATACTGAGACTCTGGTGTTTGCAAAATATGTTGGTACCCAGAAAGTACATAACAGAATTCAGCGCAAACAGCTAAGCAAATATTAAATCATTTTGGTTTACAAAAGAACACTTTTCATGAGGGGCTATTAACAATATTATAATAAAAAAGACATCTAAATGATATCAAACATCTGAATGAAAAGTGACTGCAGACAATTAATAGTATGCCTCCAACCATACAAGTATTTTATGTCAAAATTTTAAAAAATGATTACTTCGATCAATCTTAAATGATGTTTCTTTTGGGTGAGTTATAGTAATGCTAATTAATACTAGTTAAAACTACTTACCTTTATAAAGCTCTTTAAGGTTTGCAAAGATTTGTATCCATCATGTTATTTGATCCTCACAACAGCCCTGTGATGAAGTGCTATCATTATGTCCATTATAAAGAGGAAAACCGAGGCCTAGAGCAGTGAAGTGACTTATCCATTATCCCTGTAATTTGTGGGACGGAGTGATATAAGAGATGAACCCAGATCTTCCTGACTCCAAATCTAGCACTCTATATAGTGTGCCACAAAGCTTTTAGACATAGAAACAAAAGACAGCGTCATCTGGAAAGCAGGCACTAATGTACCATTACTTTGTTCCATGATTTTTATTATCCAATGAGTGAATATCCAAATCACTATAAGTGTTATTAATTTCCCCAATCACAGTCAGCAGGATTTTGTAAGTAATTAGATTAACTATCATAGATATTGAAAATTAAGAGGGGTTAAACTTTTGAAGGTGAGATTAATACTGCCATTTTTTTTCAGGATCAAAGGCACAGTGGAATAGGTTAGACTAAACCTACTGCAATTATATGTAGAATTTCCTCATCTTTACATTTTCTTCTAATATCAGGGTGATTTTGAAATTTACTTTAAATAGTTTATGGTCTACACATAACGAAGGCTTTCTGAAATTACTTCCACATGAGCAATTAGTTCTTTTTTCTCTGGGTAAGGTGTCAATTACACTTCTTTGTTATGCTGTTCAGTGCTGGCCCTGTGTAGTAGTTTCAGACTCTTTTCCACAGCCATTAAGGGGAGCTTGGGCAGGGCCCTATTGTGGTCCAATCTCTAACCTCCACTTAATGGCTGTATTTTGGGCCCTCCTGCTTTAGAGCATAGAGATTGGACAATAGGTCTCTGACCTTCTAGCACAGAGTGAATGTAAATACCAAATAGCAACTGTTTCTTTATGGCCAGGAACCCTGAGGGTCTTCCCCTCCCAATTTGATTTTATTTTGTTTTTAGTTTTGATTAAAGGGGCCATCCCTTGATTAACTTCTGAGACTGATGACCTCGCACAGGCTTCCATGGTCTTCTTTAAGAAAGAAGGACAAACACAGCAACAACAAAATGTCAATGGTAACTGTTTCTTTTTTGACTAGGAATCCTGAGGGCCTTCCCCTCTCACTTTATTTTTTTTAATTAAAGGGTCCATCCCTTGACTCCCTTATTAAAGAGGCCTATTTACTGAATGGGTGTTACCTTTAAGTAAGTACATGAGAAGGCCGTAGCCTAAAAGGGCCAGGTCTCCCATTGCATCCTGGCTCATCTCCAGTCATCCTGATGACAATCTGGTCACTGGATCCAGATGGCTCTGGAAGAGAAAGTGAGGCTGGTGACCTTGCACAGCCCTCCCTCACTCAAATCAAAGTCAGCTGCAAGTCATGTCATCTCATTTCCCTGATGTCAAGGTCCTCTTCGAAAATGAGCAACAAGCGCAAACAACGATTCTTTTCTGGATGAAAATATTCTCAGTATTTAGGGATTTTTTTGAGTTATCTGTGAGTCTTAAGCCTCTCTCATTTAGAAATCCTCTGTCTTTTAAAAATGATGTTAATTGTTTGTAAGTCATATTTATTTTCAGATATATCTTTCCTTGTAGAACAGATTAAAAAAGAGAGTGGGAAGAAATCACAAAAGCCAACCAACACACCGCATCATCTGTAACAATATATGTAGGATGCTAAATCGATACTCCTGTACCTCTGAAATGAAGAGAGGGAGATACATTTTCTCAACCCTTCCTCAGGTCCAAACTTGGTTATTTATAACTCAAGGAGTTGGTTGTTATTCTGTCTATTGGTATTGTTGTAGTTCCTGTGTATATTGTTTTCTTGATTCTGTTTCTTTTAATCTCCATCTGTCGATTCATGGCTTCCCATGTTTCTCTTAATTTTACATATTTGTGCATCCTTATGGTTCCATCATATTTTAGTTCTATTTATGTGGCATTATTTGTTTACATTTCCCCAATCTACTATATTTTCAGTTCTTTGCAATCACAAAAAATTTTATAATGGACATTTTGGGATATATTTATAATGGATATATAGGGATGTATTTTATAATCTATAATGGACATATAATTTATAATGGACATATAGGGATTTATTTTATAATTTATAATGGACATATAGGGATGTATTTTTCAGTCGTTGACTTCCTTCAGAAATTTATATGACAATGGGATTTCTTGGTTAAAGGGAGTAAGTGAAACTAGGTGCTATATTAGTACAAATAATGAACCCACTTAAGTTGGAACCTGTATTCAAACACTATTTGAAGTTACGATTATGAAAATGTGGTAATTTCTTCCAGTCCAATGGAAATATGCAGAATGAATTCCAATAATGTGACTACTTCAGGGGGTTTATTATTCTCAGTCATTACAACCTAAGTATATTTTAGTTGTATTTCTTTATATAGTTCTAAATTTCGTTGCAGAAAGGTTGAGAAATCCTAAGCCTTACCAATTGTAAATTAATGTGTCAGTCTTACCGTATCCCTTCCATCCATCATTAACCATTTTAATCTATTTGTTTTAGCTTTCCCAATTATCTAGATTTAAGGTAAAATATCAAATGGTTTAATTTGCATTTTATTACTAGTGGTTTGGAATAAACTTTCTTATAACAATTAATGTTTCACATTTTTTCTTTTGAAAAGCTGATTCATATCCTTTGGCAAATTATTCTTTTGGGATACATATTCTGTTATGTTTGTGTTAGTTTCTCATCTAAGTTAGATATCTGACCCTTACCAGAGATATCTAATACAAGAATGGTTTCTTAATTGATCACATCCCTTCTTATCCTAGCTGCATTGATATGATTCTTGCAAAAGCTCTTTTCTGTTTTTATGTAATAGAAATTATTTGATTTATCTCATCTTTTTTTCTTTTCTGATTGAGTATTCTTTCTCTACCTCCCATTATAAAAGTAATTTATCCTGATCTCTATTTTTTCTGTCATATGATAGTTCATATCCATAAAGTAGATCTATATATTAACTTATTGTATGGTTAATGGTATGAGATATAAGTCTAAATCTAATCTCTCAAAATGTGCTTTCAGATTTTCCTCATTTCTTTTCAGATATGGAGTTCTTCCCCAAGTAATTAATGTATTCAGGTTCTTTGATCACTGGAAGAATGAATGTGATTTTTTTTTTTTTTTAGAATCTCGTTTATCTAATCTGTTGCAAAAACTTAATTTTCTGTTTTTTAACTGGTGACAAATAGTTTTGGTGAGTACTGCTTTCTAATTATATCAAAGAGGTGGAGGTGCTATTTTCCATTATTTGCTACCTTTTTATTCATCATTTTCCTTGTGATTCTCGATCTCATATATTGCTCCAAAAGAACTTTGTAAATTTTTTTCAAATCTACCAAGTACTGCTTTGTTATATTCATTGGCAAAGACAACTGGAAAATCAGTTTTGATAGTCTCATTGTTTTTATTGTATTGGCATGATCCAACCGTAAACAATGAATAACTCTCCATTTGTATCATTATTTTTTAAAGACTATATTTGTACTTATACAAATTTTGAGAATATCTTGGTAGATTAACTTTCATATAATTTATATATTTTGTAGTTATTTTAAATGAGAATTAGCTCTTTATTATTTCTTTTGATATCTTATTATTGATATACGTACATGTATGTATATACTAACAAATTCTGATTCTTTACTGAATATGATGTTTTAGTTTTTTGTTGATTCCTTCATATTTTTAAACTATCGTGCCTGAAAATATAGATACTTCTGAGTTTTATCAATATTTAAGCCTTTTCTTCTTTTTCTTATTTTATTACTATCATTAAAATGTCTGGAATTATTTTAAATAATGGTGGGAAATAGGACATTCCTGATTCATTCCTTTATTTTTAGTCACAAAGATTCTATGGTTTTCCCAATGTTAATAATGCTATCTGGTTTTAGCTATACAGTTTTATTAAATTAAAATGACAACTCCTATTCAAGATTTTAAGGATTTTTTAGACTTTTTCCGGATTTTTAGAATAAAAGAATGTCAAAACCATTTTTATCCTGCATTTACTGATATGCTTAAATTTGTCAATTTAAAAAATGAATAATTATACATACATACACATATGTATGTATGTATGTATAATGTGATTCAGTGGAAAGAACATTTGCTCTGGAGCACTATGTCTTGGGCTCAAAAACCACCTTTGAAACTTATGAGTAAAATAAGTCACTTTATGTTTCTGGGAGTCAGCATCCTCTTCTGTACAATGTTGGCATGGACTAGGTGATTGCTTAGGTCCCTTTAGACTTATGATGCCATGATTTCAGGAGTCTATGAACCATCCTGGAATCCCTGGTCATAACTACCGACTAGGTTATAATGACTATACACGCACATGCACACATATGTTGCATTTTTGTTTAATTTTGTATCAATATTCATTAACTATATTACTGTGTAGTTTTCATTCTTTCATTTATCCCTTTCTAGTTTAGGACTATATTTGTTTTATAAAACTGAATCTTGTCTTCCTAATGTAGTTTTCACTACTGTCCCTCCTTCCATCTACTCTCTCTCTCTCTCTCCACACACACACACACACACACACACACACACGCACACGCACACGCACACTCACACACACACATTATGACTACTTAGTTATTAACATGCAGTCTTCCTCATTCTTCCATATGTTCTTTAAGGAAAAGTTTTTCATCTTTCACTGTGTCTTGAGTGCTAAACAAAGTCCCTGATACATAGTAAGCACTTGATAAATGTTTGTCAATTGCCATTTTTCATGCTAAAGGCACTAAAGAGAAATGAATGTGCTTATCTGGATGATTTAACCTAGTTTCTCGTAGTCTTTGTCTCTTCATCTTGTGCAGCAGATGTGGCATAAGCTGCAGTTATCTTACTGGTATTTTAACTTATGTTTATCATGAACACTACAAGCTAAAATTATTGTGGCCATAAAAGTATAGTATTGCTTCTGCTTACATAGTGAAATAAACTTCACCAATTTGGGCGAGGGGTTGGCCTTTCTTATGAGAATCAACTTAGCCATAAACTTTTGGAATTTTAGTTTGATAGGAAAGTCATTGTTGAAGTGGCTCAGTTTTTCAACAGGAATTAGACAGATCTCACATTCAGAGTACCATGTCTTGTGTTGATCTAAATACCATATGATTACTCCCTTTCTTAGTTACTCATTACTGTCATTGAGGAAGAAGGATACTTTATAGGAATGAGAGGCATACACATACCTCTCCCCCTCTCTCCCCCTCTCTCCTCCTCCTCTTTCTCTTTGTGTGTATGTATGTGTGTGTATGTGTGTGTGTCCTTTGAGTAATTTCATGAGTTGCCATGAGGAAAAAATCACCCAAACCATCTACAGACAAAGAATCATATTGTGTTTAGTTAAGTTCACATTCAGAAAAAAGACTCAGCTTGTAACTAGAATTCTAAATCTTTTCAACAACAGACAATCTCTCAGAGTTTATTCTCAGGTGGCAAAACCTTCTTTGGCTCAGCTTCATATCCTTGCTATAAGAAAGGATTGCTTGGAGTAGCACTTGGTCAAGTCTTATTCTATTCTGATACAACCCAAGAGGCATTTATTTAGCAACAGCTTTAGTTAAAAACACTGTATTGGGCTTCTAGGAACACACTGAATGGAAAACATTCTCTGCCCACAAAAGTTTACATTTTAATAGTGGGGGAAATAGGATACAAATATAAATGGATAACTATATTCATGATGAATTGAGAAGGGGAAAACAAAACTAATCACTGGGGGAATCAACAAAAGTTTACAACATGTGCTATATATGAAACATTAACTGAGCCTTGAAGGAAGCTAGAGGCACTAAGTGATGATGAAGAAATATGCCAGGTATGGGGAATAACTTTTGCCAAATCACTGAGTTGCAGGATGGAATGCTCCGTTTGGGTTATAGCAATTAGTATAGTTTGGCTGCAATGTAGTATACATGGAGCAAGAGAAATGTGAAATGTATGGAAGATAGGCTGGAAAACATATAAAAAGCTTTGTTTTCTAAGCTGAGGAGTTTGTATTCTATCTTGGGAGCTATTGAAGGTTATTGAGCAGAGGATTCAGACATGTTTTAGGAATATCGTTTTGGCAACTGAACAGAAGATGGAACGTAGAGGGAAGAGACCATAACTTGGAATTTTAATTAGAACTTTGTCATAATAACTCAGGTTAGAGATGTCAAGTGTTTGAACAAGGAGGTATCTATGCATCTAATGCAAAGGGAACAGACACAAGATATAGTGGTCTCTTTTTTTAAAGCCCAGTTTGCTATTGCCTCCTTTCCCAGGGGAGCTCTCTTCCTCCTCAAGTTTTCCTAGATTAATTATCTAAATTTCCACTTTGACCTGCCTACTTTGTATTATGTCATACTCTATTCCATTCCCCCTTCTCTCCCCTCTCTTTCTCGCACTGGGAGAAACTATATACTATAGTATTATGTACTATAATATATATATATATATATATACTATAGCATTATGTATGCAATATATACTATAGTATATAGTGTTATATATACTATGTATGTACACTCTAGTATTATATATATTATTAGACTGTGGTATTATACGTACTCTAGTATTATATATAATAATATATGGCATGTATCTTAATATAGTATCTATAATTATGTAAATATATACAATATTCAATAATATGTACTATATAAAGTAGCCATATACATAATACCAAGTACTAAATTGTCTATATTCTATATCTCTATGCAAACATATATACACATACATTTATATAGGTGTAGACATACCATATAAAATACTATATGTAATATCGTATGTCCTTCAGGGTAAGGCCTACTATATCATTCATACATTTATGTCATTTTCACCTTTGTAATAATGGACTTTGTACAGTGCTTTGTGCATAGTAATTTAATACACAATATTTAAAAATAAAATTAAATATCTCTAGAAAGTATCTCCCAAATAAAATATCTGCTCTATCAGTCTGGCATTGTCTGAAATTCCAACTTAAAAAAATAAAGAAATGTCTTTTGGGAGGACTGACACAACTCTCCCAAGATATTTAGAGATCTATCCTCTCTCCCTTCCAAAATAATTTATTAATTATTTTTTATTATAATAATCAGTTTATGATTTATTTCAGCAAGAGAATTTGCTGAGGACAGATTTCAATTGAGGGATTCTGAAAACAATTGTTTAAAAGTTAGAAGTCTAGACAATGAGCGCTAACCATTACTCCTTTGAATTCAGAAAGGAAGGTTTCTCCTGCTGGGGAATATACCATGATTTCCTATATTATTATTTTTTTTCTTTTTACAACACCCCTCCAGAGGAAAAAATACACCATAAGAGCAGAAGGGTAATTATTGCACTTTTCTGGATGTGAAGATGTGCTCAATTATACTTCTCTTGTTGGATGTTATAGCACAACAGGGTTTCTTATTATGGTAATGAATTGTCATAAAAATCTACCATTCACAGGAAAAAAAAAGTTTCTCCTGTGCAGGTTGCTGGGATCACTTTGTATCTGAAGCATTCTTGTACATTGACAGTCATTACAGTCCCCATTGAAGTTGTGCATTCCTATTTATGATATGGTAGATGGATGGTACAAACCATACTGTTTGTTCAGAAGCAAAATCCATTTTCTCCAGTCCCCATTGCTAGAGTTTGTATCAACTTCTCCTCCCTTTGCCATCTGGCCAAATTCATGGGTTCAAGATTACAAATGGAAATTGACCAAGTATGAGCTGAGGCACCAGAGCTGGGACCTCTATGCAAAGCTCTTAGTTGTACCAGTCCTTTAGACTCTCAGTAGTGTTTAAAGGGATCACTTTGGACCACTTGTTGAATTAGAAATCCACAAATTAACATTATCTATGTTATTTTACTCTTTTTTCTTTAATTTGTTAAACATTTCTCCATTCTAGTCTAGGCTTTACTAGGACCCCCTTGAGGCCCTGGGGTGTGTTTGATACCTCTGCTTTAGAGAATTTAAAGAGAAGTTTCCCTTGTGTTCTATGTCTTCCATGCATCCTTCCTTCCAAAAACTGAAGTCTGAAGTGACTCTACGAGGCAGTATGATGTTTTGGATAGTGTCATAAATATGTCATTAGGAAAAGGTAGTTTCAAATTGAGCATGATACTAACGAAACATGGACACTCCCTGTGTGATCTTGGGCAAGTGTCCCAAGCTGTCTTAGTTTTTAGTTTCCTCATGTCTCAAATGGAAATAATAACAGTGTCTATTTTATTGAGTTGCCATAAGGACCAAATGAGATCATGTATGCACAGCATTTTGTAAACACTTTTTATCACTGTGTAAACGACATGTATGATTATTGTTATTGGAATGGTCTTGTTTTCATGAAACATTTTATCTAGATGTCCTTTGAGTTCATTATATTATTGTTAATATTTTTAACAAGGAGAATGCCATTTATTTACGTGAGATTGGGGGAATGGGGTAGGGATGAGGCTCCTGTTCTCTATGATCATGGTCTCCAACCTTAAGCTCAAAAAATGACTTCATCACCACCTCTTCCTTCAAATAGTGTTCTCTGGCATAGAGGACAAAAGGAAGAACTTGGGGGCAAAGAACACAGAGACAAGAAAGACATAGGCTCAGGATTCAGAGATTAAGGGCCCCCATCCCTCTACTCTCCTATGATCTCAAAGCATTTGACCAATATATAGAGGTTGGGGTGAGCTTGCATATGTGGGAGGAGGGGATAGTTGGGTGATCTCTACCCTTTTGAAAGAGGCATGCTCATGCTTATTTGACACCAAGACTTCTATATACCAGCTACTCCAATCCTACTCCAAGACTTGCAAGTCCCCATTTCTCTTTGGGGGATATGATTCTGAAACTAGAACATACTGTGCTATTAGAAATGATGAGCTCAATGATTTTAGAAAAAAAAAAAAACATGGGGGCAGCTAGGTGGTGCAGTGAGTAGAGCACTGGCCCTGGAGTCAGGAGGACCTGAGTTCAAATCCGGCCTCAGACACTTGACACAGGTACTAGCTGTGTGACCTTGGGCAAGTCACTTAACCCCAATTGCCCTGTCTCCCCCTCTCCAAAAACAACAACAACAACAAAAATCACACAAAAAACCCAATTGCCCTGCCAAAAAGAAAAAAAAAACAAACAAAACAAACAAACAAACAAAAAAAAAAAAGAAAAAAAAACATGGATACAGTTGCATGAAATAACAGAGAGCAAAATAAGCTGAACCAAGAGAATGTTGTGTACAGTAATAACAATTTTGTTTTAAGAACAACTTTGAGTACATAAGTAATTTTGACTATGACAAATACCCAAATTAACTACAAAGGACATAGAAAAGAAGATGTTATTTGCATCTAGTGAAAGAATTGATAAATAGAAGTTTGTATAGAATGATGTTACATACATACACACACACACACACACACACACACTTACACACATATTTGTGCCTAATGGTAGCTATCTTTAAGGTGGTGGGGAGAAGGAAAAAAAAAGGGAACAGAAGAAATTTATATGACATTGAAAAGGAATAGAAGGTTGTTTATAAGAGATGCGTAGTTTAATGTGCAATCATCTTTTTATACTATATTATGAAAATGCTCATTTTGTTTTATAAATTAAAAAAGAACAACTTTGGGTGAATAAGTCATTTTGACCTTTATACAGACCCAAATTAACTACAAAGGACATATGAATATGCTATCTGCATCTAGAGAAATATCTGATAAGTAAATGCATATATAGAATGATTTTACATATTTGTGTCTAATGGTAGGGTGGGGGTGGGAGGAGGAAAGAAAAAAAGAGAAAAAAAATTACATGATAACTTTATTATATATTTAAAAAGGAACAGCAACTTGTACATAATAGATTTGAAGTTTCATATGCAATCATCTTTTTTATTATCCTATGTTATGGAAATGTTTGTTTTATTCCATAAATTAAAAATAAAATGAATTAAATATTGTTGAATAAAGTGGAATTCCTCTAAGGACAAGGATGCTAAAATGGAAGGCATAATTGCATGTTTTACCAAAATACTAGAATTCTAATGAATAGTGGGAATTTATTGAACTCTTAAAAAAAATAATGAGTTTCTTAATTAATTTTTTTTCCTTATATCATTCTCAAATTAAAAAAATAGAATCCATCATTAGGATTAATTGCTAAATCTCCCTAAAGCATCCTTTAGTTTGAGGGTTTTATCTGTTTTTGTTTATTTTTCTTCTGCTTGCTTTATATTTTTCTTTGGAACAAGTTCATGACATCTGACAAAATGAATTCACTTTTACACCTAGCAGCAAAACAGATGTTAAAGACTAAACTTAGCTTTTAATACGCTATTTAGTTTTCCTGCTTAATTGAGAATTTAATCTAAATTAAAAATGGCTATGTTTTTCTAATCTGCACAGATTCAGGACTACATTCCATCCAATCACGGAACTTTATGGCCTTTCTATATTGTTTAAAAAAAGTATAAATAGTATTTTTAAAAAATTCTCTATCTTCAATGACAGAACTTTGAGATGCTTCTGATAATATCCCCTTCAGCATGTGACACACTATACTCGCTAGGAAAATATTAAAATATTTTCTATAAGCCACTCATTCTAGTGAAAAGTTTAGGTTAGTTGCAGTTTTAAGACCCCCATGAGCCACAAAAGTCTCAGATTGACAGGAAATAGCAAATAAATCACCACAATAAAGGTCATGCACAGAATTTCTGACAGTTTGGAAAACCATAAGGTCAGAAATGGTGCATCGTCCTACCTTGGAAAGCATCACTATTCTTTTGGTGCTCACTGTAGATTTTTATAACTCAAAATAACTGCATGATCTTTTGAAGTCAAATGATCAGAAAAAAAGGTGATTTCATTTTAATAAAAAAATTAATACATAATTTACCTGTGTTCTCCACTAGTTTTAGGAAGAAAGAAATAACACCGTTCTTGCTTCAGAGCAGTCAACAATCAACAATCATGTATTAAGCATTTACTATGTGCCAGGCACTATGGTGAGCACTGAGGACATAAAATAGGCAAATGACAGTTCCTGTATTCAAGGCGCATCGTAATGATGGAAATAACATGTAAACAATACGTGTTTCATGTGTGTGCATGTGTGTATATATGTGTATATATGTGTATTTATATGCATATATACATATATTACATGTGTATACCTGCCTATGTGTATGTATGATGTGCAAAATGTATACTGTGTATATTATATATGTTCACAATGCATGTGTGTATATACATGTGTATATATACACATTTATATGTGTTGTGTATATATACATATATATCCCTCTGAGATTGTGTTTTATACACACAGATACTTGCCAAGCAAGGCATTTGCATTAAGGGACGATTGGGGAGTTTGTCTTTTTTTTTTTTTTGCAAAAGGTGATATTTTAGGTAAAACCTGAAGAAAGACAAAGAAGCCAGAAGATGAAGACAAAGAGGGATAATGCCATAGGCATAGGAAACAACTAGTGGAAATGCTTAATTGGAGTATTGGCCTGTGTCACTGTCTTGTCAAGGGAACTATAGGGTAAGAAGACTGGAAAGGTTGGGAAAGGCCAAGCTATGAAGGACTCTTAAAATGAAAGGAATTTCTATTTGATCATGGATTTAATGGGGACCTGCTGGTGTTTGTTGAAGAGGGGTGATTACATGGTCAAGCTATGTCTAGGACGGTCATTTTAGTAGCTTAGTGGATGAGACTGAAGAGAGAAATGAGACGGGAAGACTAACCAGTAGTCTATAACTATAATCTTGACATGAGGTCATGTGTTTTGTACCAAGGTGGTAGTAGTGTTAAAGGAGAGATGAGGACATATAAGAGAAAGGTTGCAAAGGTAGAATGTCCAAGATTTGATAACTGATTGTATATAGTGGATATAGTGAGAAGTCAAAGATGATACTAAGGTTATGAGGCTGAGTGATTGAAAGGATGGAGTTACTCTTTATGGTAATAAGGAAGTTAGGAAAAGGATAGGGTTTGCAGAGAAAGATAATGAGTTCCATTTTGGACAACTGGAGTTCAAGATGTTTACAGGACATTCAATTTGAGGTACCTAGAAGGAAGTTGGAGCTACAAAACTAGAGGCGTGGAGAGAGGTCAAATTTGGATAAATAAAATAAATCTGAGAGTCATCTGCATAGAGATAATAATTGAATCCATGGGAGTTGAAAAGATCACAAAGCAAAATTGTATATAGGGTGAAAAGCCATAGGTATGACTTAGGTTCTGATGTAGCAAAGAAGTCTAAAGAAATGTGTCAGATAGGTAGGAAGAGAACCAAGAGAAATCAGTGTCATGAAAACCTAAAGAAAAGAAAGTATATAAGAGAAAAGGATGATTAACTGTTAAAGTCTGCAGAAGGTTCAACCATTCGTTTCCCCAGTTTTGTACTTTAAATCACCCCGGTTGCCTGAAAACTTAAGTACAATGTAAACAACTTGGTCATTCATTTCAGTAACTAAATCTTATTTAGTTTTCTTTACTTTTATGGCATTCATTTCAAAGTGGCAAAAACCCCACTTATTCTTATTCCTGTTATTTTTATTCCCCAGAAAATCTTTCATAGAAAACAATGTTCTTCTATTTACTCTTTAATGTAATGGTGGAACAATTGATATTTCCCTTTAGAAGTAATGAATTTTCTGTTAAAAAGCATATGACTTTAGAAGCATATATAAGTGTAAATTCAAAGACAGCTTATTCTTGAAGTCAATGCTTTTGTTGCTTGGTTAAACAAAAATTTGAAAGGAGCTCAATGATAAATAATTAGGTCAAATGGACGATTTATTCCCTTAGTTGACATCTCATGGTACTGATTTTAAAGTTTATTTTTATTATTCATTAATGTCAGAAAAAAAGAAAATTTAAACTTATCTATAACTAAAGGCTAGACATATTTTGGGACTGTGTGCTGAGGGTACACATGAGAATCAATAAGCTTTATTGAGTTTCCCAAAATGTTTAATTTTCTCTGTGTTAGACTGCTTTTAAAAATGTAGTTTTTTTCTATAACAGCTCTATTTCAAGATATTTTAATTTAAACAATTGTATTGGCATTTTTCTACATCTTCATTTCCAAATATACATTTAACAAGAGTGTCATTGCCTTCTCTACCCTTAATGACCAACCATGGCAAACCAGTCGCAGGAGGAGAATGAATTTTCTCAATTTTTCTTCAGGCACAAGTTTACACGGTATTCATTTGCTTTTTTTTGTTTATTCCACTTATATTGTTGTAGTCATTAATAATATTGTTGTCCTGGTTCTTTTTTGCTTCACTTTATATCAGTTTCTGTATCTTCTAATGCTTCTCTGAATTCTTTGGATTAATTATATAAAACTTCTTATTCAAATTAATTTTATTCTACTTGGACATTTCTTGTCATTTTGGTTTTGCTTATGTAATACTAAAAATCTGAAAAGGAATTGGAAGATTGTAAAGTTCATAATGCTTTATAAGATTAAATGTGTCTATGAGAACATTTAAAAGGTTGATATATTGTAGGCTCACCATTTGTTTTAATAGTATAATTACCCCATCTTATAACCTTTAATCCTGATTCCTGCTAAACTCTTTTCAGATGTTTACTTATATTTTCTTTTTACATTTTCTAGATTCCCTCTATATCCCAATACCTCTCCTTCTCAGAGAAGCATCCCTTGCAACAAAGACTTTTTAAAAGAAAAACAAATCACCAAAGCCAATCAAAACAGCAGGAAAAAAAATCTGGCATGACATGTCATGTTATACACCTATGGATCCATCACTTATGAAGGGTTCCAAGTGTTTTTTTCTTATTTCTTCTTTGGAGCCAAGCTTTTACCTGCTTGTACCTGGGATAACTTATACGAACTGATGCAAAGTGAAATGAGCAGAATCAGAACCCTGTAAACAGTAGCAGCAATATTGTAAGGATGATCAGCTGTAAAAGACTGGGCTGTTGTGATTAATAAAATGATCCAAGACAGTTTTAAAGGACCCATGATGAAAAATGCTATTCATCTATAGAGAAAGAATTGAACTTTCAGTGCAAATTGAAACATACTTTTAAAAAAACCCTTTCTTTTTTGTGTGTGTGTACATTTTCTTTTGAAGCATAGCTAATATGGCTAAAAAAGGTATGATTTCATACATATAATCAATATATTACTTGACTTCTCAGTGGGTTGAAGAGGGGCAGGAGAAAGGGAGAAAATTTGGAGTTCAAATTTTAAAAAATGTTAAAATTGTTACATGTAATTAGGAAATAAATTATTTAACTAAAAGAAAATATGTGCTGTAGTTATTTTATATATTGTTTTCATAGCCTTACTCACTTCAGTTTGCATCAGATCATCTAAATCTTTCCCTGCTTCTCTGTATTCATCATGTTCTCCCGATTGGTTTCCCTGGCTCAAATCTCTCCGTCCTAGTTCATATTCCTGTCAGTTGACAAAATGGTTATCCTAAAACAGGCCTGTACAACCTGAGGTCCACAGGGAGCTTGCATCATGCCAAAGGATTTTGGGTGGCCTGCAAAAATGTAGAGATGCTGTGCATTTTTCATGGGCTCCCCAAATCCTCTGGTGTGCCACAGGTTGTGCAGGCCTGTCCTAAAATAGAGGTTTAATCATTTTCCCCATCACCTCCAGGATCAAATATAAAATTGGTGTTTAAAGTTCTTCACAGTCTGCCCCACTTTTCCTTTTCCAGCATTCTTAAAACTTACTCCTTTTCCATGTATTCCGAGATCTAGTGACACTGACCTCCTTGCTGTTTCTTGAATGTGATGCTTCTCCTCTTGACT
This sequence comes from Trichosurus vulpecula, assembly GCF_011100635.1. NCBI lineage: Eukaryota > Metazoa > Chordata > Mammalia > Diprotodontia > Phalangeridae > Trichosurus > Trichosurus vulpecula. The sequence continues at coordinate 143,650,592 of NC_050577.1, read as the reverse complement.
TCATGTTGTTTCATTGCCTGTCTATCATACCTGGATTCTCTTTCCTTATCTTCTTCTCCTCGCTTCCCTGGCTTCCTTCAAATCCCACATACAAGAAATCTTTCTTGGTACCCCTTATTTCTAGTGCCATCCCTCTGTTGCTTCTTTCTAATTTATTTTTATATATCTTCAATCAATCACTCAACATTTATTAAGCACTTATTATGCACCAGACATTGTGCTAACTGCTGGGGATCCAAAATGAGGCAAAACACATTCCTTGCCCTCAAATAGCTTACAATCTAATGGGGGAAGCAACATGCAAAGCAAGCTAAACAGGATAAATAGGAAATAATTAATAGAAAGAAGACAATGGAATAAATAGGAATAGGAAGGCTTCCAGTAAAAACAGGGATTTTAGTTGGGAGTTAATGGAACATAGGAGGTCAGTAGTCAGAGGGGAGAAGGGAGAGTGTTTCAGAAATAGGAGACAACCAGAGAAAATTCCTGAGGTCAAGAGATGCAGCGTCCTCTTTGGGGAAAAGCCAAGAGGCCAATGTCATTGGATTGAAGAGAGTAAGGTGTAAGAAGACTGGAAATATAAGAGAGGCCCATGTTATAAAGAGTTTTGCATGCCTAACAAGGCATTTTATGTTGGATCCTGGAGGTAATAGGGATCCACTGGAGTTTATTGAGCAGAGGAGTGACGTGGTCAGACCTGTTCTTTCAGAAAATCATTTTAGTGACTAAATAGAGGATGGATTTGAGCAGGGAGAGACTAGAAGCACGCAGACTCACCAACAGGTTAATACAATATTTCAGATGTGAGATGATGAGGGCCTATACTAGAGCGGTAGCAGTCAGAGGAGAAAAGAGAGCATATTGGAGAGATATTGCAAAGGTGAAATCAACAATCCTTGGCAACAGATTGGATGTAGGGAATGTGAGCTAGTGAGAAGTCCAGGATGCCTCCTAGGTTACAAGCATGAAGGACTAAGGAGGATAATGTTGCCCTCTACAATAATAGGGAAGGCAGGAAGGGAAGAAAGTTTAAGTGAAAATATGATGAGTTCAAGACAGTGAAGTGGCTCAGTAGATAAAGCGCTGGGCCTGGAGTCAGGAAATCCTGAGTTCAAATCTAGATTCAGACACTCACTACCTGTGTGACCCAAAGCTAGTTATGCTCTGTCTTAATCTAATGGAAAAGGAAATGGCAAAACCACTCTGGGATCTTTGCTAAGAAAAACTCATGCACATTATTTTTGTGCTATGGTTCATGGGGTCACAGAATCAGACACTACTGAACAACAATATAGTGGGTTCAGTTGAGTTTAAGATGTCTACCAGACAGCCGGTTCACAATGTCTGAAAGACAGCTAGAGATGTGAGATTGGATGTCAGCATAGAATTTGGAGAAGGGTAGGTGGATTGGAGAATTGTCACCATAGGGAAGGTAATGTTGAAGTCACCAAGTAAGGTAGTTTAAAGGGAGAAATGAAAAGGGCCCAAGACAGAATCCTGAGGGACACCTATGGTTGTTGGCATGTTGTTTCCTCCAGTTAATAAGACTGTGACCTCCTTGAGAGCAGGACTAGTTTTCTGCCTTTGTGCTTAGCACAGTGCCTAACATACAGTAGGTACTTAATGCATGCTTATTAACTGGCTGTTTATAATTTCTTACAGAACAGTAATATTTTATTATATCCTTGTATTATAATTGCTTATATATTCCCCAATCTATGAGTATCACTTTATTTTCAGTTCTTTTCTACAACAAAAAGTGTTGCTCTAAACATTTTGGTGTATTTGGATCCTTTCTTTTTAGCAATGACTTCATTGGAGTTAAGTCTATATAAGTGTCACTATAAATAAGTCTTATATAAGTCTATATAAGGCTAGTAGTAAAATCTTTTGGTCAGAGGGTATGGTTGTTAGTGAACTTGCTATCTGTGATCAAGTGGTGAAAACTTTTTAGTAGATTAAAGTTTCCATAAAGAAGAGATCTCTTTCTTAGGGTCAGAATTTGGCTTTAAGGATTTCAGACCTTTGGCTAATACACAAGTAGCATTTTGATGTAAACTGCGTACAATAAAGCAACTTAATCTCATTTTAATTTATATGATTATAGTTCAGAATGTGTGGAAAAATAATTTGATAAGATGTAAACACACGATATAAATAGGAGATCAATGGATTTTCTGTGGACAATAAATTCCAAATCGTTATTTTTGACCTTTTAATCAAATCATGCATGACACGTTGTTTATTTCTCATTAATATCATTTTCATTAGTAACCTTTGTGCATGATTTATATTTAAAACATTTTCAATCTTGTACCATTTTATAATTGTGGGACACAAATTGCTTAATCAGAGTGCCTAGATTTTTTTTTATTAATGCACAAATTGTTTTATAGCCTTTCAGAAAGGTAAACCCACAGGGGATAATTCTGAGGACATGATTTAGAGGCACACAATTATTTTTTGCTGTTTTTATTTCAACAAAACGATCCTTCTCCTTACCAGTCTATGTACTTCAAGGGAAGAATGTTAAAAACAACCATAAACAAACAAACCACTGTAAGTCTGCTCTGCGTTGTCTACTATAGGCAGCTAAGTCAAATAAGAGACAAAGAGCTTAACTTGGATTCAGGAAATCCTGTCTCAGACACTACTTTAGTGAGTCACTTGACCTCTTTTACCTCATCTGTAAAATGGGGATAATAGCAGCAACTATCTTGGAGTTTTGTTTTGAGCATCAAACGAGATAGCACATGTAAAGCATGTGTAAATCTTGTTCATAACAGCTAGTATGGTTGTTATTTTTGTTGTGTTATTGTTGCCACTCTAGAAGATAGGGTACTCATTGATCCTGCAATCAGGAAAACATGGGTTCAAATCTGGCTTCTTATACTTACTAGATATGTAAATCATTGAACTTTTCCTGACTCAACTGTAAAATGAAGATCGTAATAGCACCTACCCCAAAGGATTGTTATGAAGATAAGATAATATTTGCAAGGGGTTCTACAAACTTTAAAACCTTATATAATGCTAGTTATGGTTGTTATTAGCTATTATTACTCCAAATGGCATAAAGCACCCTGCAAATGTTAAAGTTCTCTAGAGATGTTTTATTATTATTATCATTGGTGTTGTTGTTACTATCCCAAATAGGTTTTTACGAATGATGATTTAGTAGCATCATTTAGTAGTGGATTTGTAAGAATCATTCAATTTAATATTAATAACTGATGATGTTACTCCACAAAAGACCTCATATCTCCTTGTATTATGGAGGTAATCTTCAATTTTTCTAGAAATTCCAGCCTAGAGACAGATTATGTCTCCTAGTAAAAACCATTGTGAGGCAGCTAGACAGCTGAGTGGATAGAGTACGGGGCCTGGAGTCAGGAAGACCTGAGTTCAAAATCCAGCCTTAGACATTTATTAACTGTGTAACCCTGGGCAAGTGACTTACTCTCTGTTTGCCTTAATCTAATGGACAAAGAGATGGCATACCACTCCAGTATCATTACCAAGAAAAACTCGTGGACAGTATTGGAAGGATATGGTCCACAGGATTACAAAGAGTCATACATCACTGCAACAAAGGACCATTCTAGTGAAATTCTCATGACCAGTGGAATGTCCACAAAGTAGATTCATTATTTGGCAATGGAAATCCATTTTTGAAGTCTATGAAAATACAAAATGACCATCGGTCCTTGTAGTCACCTTTCACTTCTGCCATGATGGTGGTAGAGTATCAGAAAGGGGAGTAAGGAAAGAGAAGATATTAAGAAATTGAAATTTAAAAAATAATCTATAAATATTAATTTAACTTTTGGCATGTCAGATCCTTTTCTATTTTGATCAATGAAATGATTTTTTTTACTGTGGGAAATTAATTATATCAATCTTCACATTTCTTATTACCAGAAAACACAAGGAAGTTGAAGCTAAATGGACGAATTGCTTAAAGATTATCTTCATGGGGCCAAAAAAGGATTTAATTGCTTTAGCTTAATCTTACTGCCAAAGAGAACAAGAAATATCATTTAATAGACCATTTATTCATCCCACCTTGTAGCGGTCATTAGTGTTTGCAAAAAAGATTAACATGGAGGTCATTTCACTTTATGCACCATCACCTATTTCAGCAGAAGAAGCAGATGTGGTTTGTAAAGGACTTGAAAAGATCTTTCAAACTAAGTCAATTTACTCTTTGATATTCAGTTGTTTCTGTGGTTGGCAAACTTAGGCTAAGATTGAAAACAATTGTTGGAAAAAATATGAGTCAGGATGCAGAAAGGAAGGAGATCAAAGGCTTATAAAAGCACTCTGTATATCATGAAAGCTTTCATTCAGAGAAAGTCAGAATATGCTGTAAACTGGAAATTCCCAAACAATATCATGCAATATGAACTCAAATTTATGTAAACAAGCAAGAAATTCCTGGTTATCAATCAAGAGTAATAGCAGACCAAAAGGATGACCTTTAGAATGTTGGGCAGATCCTCTACAGAGGTTGTATAGGAGGGCATGGACAAAAATTGTACACTATGTAAAGGTGTGAATAGATTGTGATCTATGCATTTATTAGGACCACCCACAAGGCATTCTTATGGATCAAAGATCCACTGAATTCCTGAACAAGAGGTATCTGGGTTATTATTCAATCTGCCTCTTAAATATCTCCAACTGGATGTCCTGTAGGAATTGCAAACTATATATTTATAAAATAGAACCTATTATCATTTTCCATTTTTTTGGCCTTTGTTTATATGCCCAGAACTTTGCAAATGTCTAGCACATACTATATCCTTAAAGTTGGACTCACTGACTTAACCTTTTAAAATTTCAGATAAAAAATCTGGTTCACAGGTCTCCAGGTTATTTCCTCATTACACATGGTAAACATTTATGAATGTTTCACCTCTCTTTCTTTTCTAAATTAACAAAGAATTAGAAATAGAAACTAGAAATTTGAGGTGTCTTTGAGACCATGGAATGTTAACAGGGATGAGTGAAGCACTGCCATGGAAATATGGGAATGATAGTAGACAATATGTAGAGGAAGAGAATATCGTCAAGTCATGAGAACCATCGAGTGGCATCCAGAAATAAAAATTATAGACCCAATTCATCTTGAATAAGGAGCCCCACGGTAAGCCATTCAACAATTTCAGGGAAAAACAAACAAAAAGCTGCTGAATAACCAATGTTGTATCAGTATAATGAGAAAATAATAATAGCAACAATTCAAACCAGTTGATTTGCACAGTATCAGGTAAATATCTTAATTGATTCTACTAATTTTACTAATTGCCTAAACTGAGTATTTCTTTTGGCATTATCCAACAAATTGGGAAATCTGAACTACATTTTTATTTTTTAAACCCTGTATTAAATTTTCACAACAATCTATTTTCTGCTCTGAAGTTGCTGCTCTTTAAAATTTTGTAATCATCGTGTATACACTGTGATATTCACTAAATTATTAGGATGGTATTCTGAAAGTTTATGTAATTTTCAGTCTTAGCTACTGAAAATATACCTAAGGAGGTTATTCTACAAAGAGAACATAGCCTAAAGTTTGGTTCAGAGTTCTCAGGTACTCATTTAAGTAAATCTGTACCAACAAAGTCTAGATTTGATTTAGAATTCATGAAATCTTAAGGTTGGTTTGTCTTCCAGAAGAAGTAATAACGTCAAAAGTGGTGAAATGACTTTTCTAAAGCCATCTAGCTAGGTAGTTAACATGGAGCAGAGAGTTTAATCTGAGTCTATTTCCAATTCAGGGTCTTTTCTGTAAGTGAGCAGATACATACTCCAACCGTAGTTATTTTGGTAACTCTATAAATGTGTTGATTACTACTTCATCTCCCCTGAGTACCTCAATGTATTTCACATGTTTTCTTATATAAAGTGGTATTCGTATCAGAGCATGGTAAACCTGTCAATGATTATTTTGAGAAATGGGTGTCTGTGCCAACCCAGGTACCCCTATCTCGAGATAGTTAGAGAGCATCATTAAATGGAACAAGGCAGTCCAAAGTTTTTCAACGCCATGTAGGAGGAGTGGTTTGGTGCATGTTGGAAGAAAGGGAAGGGTTAATGAGTGGGTATGCAGGATGGCCTCTGGTCCCTTTGGCACATCAACCGGCTTTCAGCACTATTGTCTCTAGCAAAGCTATGATGGCATGTAAATTCCTGTGTTAGCTTGGTAGATCAGCTCTATGCATGTAGGCATATTATATTCTGCCAGTCCAAATGCTTTCGTCCTGATGGAATAGAACCTGAAATCTATAGCTAGATGCTGTTTTTCTCAAGGTATTTTCCAAGAGGAATAATAAGGGGAAAATTTACCTCTTAGTCTTATCAGACTCATAGATAGAAAATTCATTCAAATGGCCAGTTTGAAAATGCAGTTCAGGCATTTGATTTAATCTTAAACAGAAAAGCTCTCCTTTTCAGCTTGGGTTCTCAAAAGGATGCATAGGAGAATTTACAAAGTTTTACAATACTACCTCATCTTCCATTTTGGAGCCTGAATATCTGGCTGATACCTGTCTAGAAGGCTGTTAGTGATTCAGTTTGCCCTTCCATTTTCCCTGGAGGAAGGTACAGCCTTAACCTCTGAATGCCAAATTGTTCTTTCTGTATGACCTAAGATAAGAAAAACAAATGTAGACAGACCTTCTTCAAGGGCATTCTATAGATTTTTTGGGGGGGGTAGCGGAGGGGATCAAAGAAATAGTAAAAGGGTAAGGGAACTCCACACATTAGATAATCTCAATGAAATAAAGTAATACATTTCTATCTCTGTCATCTGCCATGTTGCTATTCTTTGGATTATGTGATAGCAACAGAAATAAGATATAGCCTATGTCCTCAAAAAACTTATAGTTATGTAGGGGAAAAATTATAATTTTTAAAAGATATGGAAATTCAAATTAGAATATGATAATTACATAAAACTCACAAATAAGTCATCTTTAGCATTTTAAAAATTATAAAACACTTTCCTTATGATGACACTGCAAGACAAGGTAGTAAAAACAGTATTATTTTCACTTTATAGATGAGAAGACTGAATTTCACATAAAGTAACTTGTCCATCTATGGTTACACAACTAGAAAATGCTGGAGTGGATATTGAAATTAAGAAGTCCCAATAACAAGTTCAGTAGGCTTTTTATTACATAATATTTTTTCCCATTACAATGTGAGGTCCTTGCAGGCATTGACCTTGTTTTTCCTTTCTTTTTTCTCTCCAGTGCTCAGCATAGTGTCTGGCACATAGAAGAGATTAATAATACCTCTGGCTGACTTTTTGTACAAATTATTAAAGCAGTTTTTAAGAGGGAGTGGTAACACTGGTAACCAGGGGAAATCTCCATCCAGGAAGTGTCAGTGAACATGAGTTCTATGTGGTTAATATTATTTCAATGATTGGAGATGATGGGGAATACATTCAAGGTATTGGGCACCAACTAGGCAAAACACAGAGTTGAGAGAGCATGAGATGTGTTCTATGATCAATAAATAATTCAGTTTAGTTAAAGCATAGTGTATATGAAGATGAGTAAAGAGTGATTTGATAGTTTTAAATAAGGTTGTGGAAGTCATTCCAATTATGTTCAAAGCTAAGATGTTTGGGCTTTGCATGCCAAACAACATAAACTCTTTGAAAAGAGGAAAGATGCAGTAAGAATTGTCCATAAAGAAAGTTAATAAAGTATCTAATTAGTGAAATGAGAGTTCTCAGAATGTTTCTAATGTGATGTTCAATACTTGAAACAACATGCCTCTTTCAAAAGCTTGAAAGCTTTGTGTAGACTGATAATCTCATGCTAAATGCTAAAATTTCATCCAATTTTCTCACTCTAAATTTCCCAGTATGGAGAATTAAATATTTCCTTTCTACTACAAAAATTGTTTCTTCTCAAAGGACTATTTATTAACTTTGGTTTTTAGCTTAAAAAAGAAAATGGTTTATCTGTAGATTTCATTTGTACAAGTACTTCCTATTCACTATGATCATGTTCATTTAATTGAAAGGAATCTTGAATATTTGGCAGTTACTGTATATGTAGTGGTATTTATAGTCTTAAACCAAATGTGTATATGACTTTGGACACATCAGATATATCTCTAGTATTAATTTTTTCTTACTTGTAAAAAAGATGCTTTAAGTTTCTGATGACTAAAATCCCTTTGGACTCTAAAGATCTATTAATCTATGAACCTATAAATTTAACTTTATATTAAAAATTCATAAGCTCATCAAAAAGAAATTAAAAACAATAACACAGAAGCAGCCTCAGGATCAACAGGCAAACTTATGCTTCCATATGTTGATCTCATTTGCTTGGGTATTTCCTTTACCAGTGTAGTTAGCAACCTCTCCGTGTCTTCATATTCCTTGCGGATTGCTCCTGTCCTTCCGTAAATTCTAGGTGAAAGATTTAGCTAATAGATGGGGGTCTTTATCTATGTCTTGTGGTGTCTCCTGACTTATAATGTAACAATCTGTCAGTATGTCATCTTTCAATCTTGCTACATGACTGGCATCTTCTTTAATTATCATACATGTATTTGAGGTCTTTTATACTACTTTTTTATTAATGAACAAGACATTCTTGATAAAATTCTTCAGCTCTCTTACAGCTGCTATGAAATTTTGTTTTCAATCAGATATGTTTGATTCTTCAGAGATTGTGATGTGCTATGAACCACATCAATATAGGAGCAGCTAGGGAATGCTGGTATTAAAAAATATGCTTTGGTGGATGGCAGCAACTTGGGATTACTGAAAACACTGCAGTTTCCCAAGTGCAATAGTATGCTCTTTTCTTCGTACTTAAGTCAGAGCTCAACCCATTACCCATATGGGGCTCTCTTACAAGATGTATATGCTTCCACAGTAACTCAATGGACTACCCATTCAACTATATGTCACAATCTAGTAGCATGCTTTATTTTTCCATTTCCCCTCACCCCCATGAGTGACATCATTTTTTTAGTGGCTTTGGATCTCATTAAAGAAGCCCTGTAATTATGATTTCATTATTCATTAACACAACTCCACCAGTATTTAGCTCTTCTGTGGTTCAGATAGTGCTAGCCCTTGGAATAAGGAACACATGAATTCAAATCAGGTCTTGGACATTTACTACTTTTGTAACACTGGACAAACCACTTGTTCTCTATTTGCCTCAATTTCTCAACTGTAAAATGGGGATAATATCTATCTTTCAGGGTTGTTGGGAAGATCAAATTAGAATGAGATAATATTTGTAAAATCACAGTTCCTGTCATATAGTAGGCACTACATAAGAGCCTACTCCTTCCTCTTCCCCCATATGAAGAATCTCACAATCTAGATAAGTATCTATCTTTCATTTTGACTTGGAACAATACATTCTACTTGCTAGTGGTAAGCACATTTGGTGAGAAAAATTCTTCCTGTTTAATACTTCATTCGATAATGATAATTGGGACTATAGTTAATTGAGGTTCTTATTGTGGTTAGACATATAAGGAAATTTTATAATTTTGTTTCACTCAACAAGCATTTTGAATTAATTAATTAATTTTTAGTTTTCAACATTCATTTCCACCACATTTTTCCTCCCCATTCCCCAAGATGGTGTGTGATCTGATATAGGATGTACATGTACCTTCATATTAAACATATTGTCACATTAGTCATGTTGTAAAGAATTAGAACCAATGGAAGGAACCATGAAAAAGAAGAAACAAAAAAAGAGACTGCAGATAGGATACTTCAATGTGATTTCAGACTCTATAGTTCCTTCTTTGGATATGAATAGCATTTTCCATCATGAGACTTTTGGAATTGTTTTAGACACTTGCATTGCTGAGAAGAGCCACGTCTATCAAAATTAGCCATCACACAATTGCTGTGTACAATGTCCCCCTAATTCCGCACACTTCACTCAGCATCAGTTCACATAAGTCTTTCTAGGTTTCTCCAAAGTCCACCTGCTCATCATCTTCCATAGCAAACAGTATTTTCACTACATCCATACACCACAACTTGTTCAGCCACTCACCAACTCATGGGCAAAACTGTAACCTCCAAGCCTTTGCTACCAATAAAAAGAGCTGCTATAAACATTCTTATACATATGGGGCCCCCTCCCACTCCTATGATTTCTTTGGGATACATACCCAGAAGTGGCACTGCTTATCCAGAGGGCATGCACAGTTTTATAGCTCCTTGGGAATAGCTCCAAATTGCTCTCCAGAATGGCTGGACCCAATCAAAACTCTACCAACAATGTATCAGGGTTCAAATTTTCCCACATCTCCAAGATTTATCATCTTTTTGTTTTGTCATGTCAGCCAATCTGATACGTATGATGTGGTCCCTCAGAGTTGTTTTGATTTACACCTCTCCAATTAATAGTGATTTACAGCATCTCTTCATATGGCTATATATAGTTTTAATTTCATCTAAAAACTGCCTGCTCACATCCCGACTATCCATCAATTGGGGAATGGTTTATATTCTTATGAATTCTTATGAATCAATTCTCTCTCTCTCTCTCTTCTCTCTCTCTCTCTCTCTCTCTTAATATATATATATATATATATACACACACACATTTTAAAAATTATTTAATTCATTATTTTTAGTTTTCAACATTCACTTCCATAAGTTTTTCTTTCCCTCCCCGTGATGGCCTGCAATCTGATATAGGCTCTACATATCATTCCCGTTAAACATATTTTCACATTAGTCATGCTGTGTAGAAGAACTATAACTAATGGGAAGAACTATGAGAAAACAAACAAGACAAAAAAATAGTCTACTTTGCTTTGCATTCAGACTCATCATTCCTTTGTTCTTTCTCTGGAAGTGGATGGCATTTTTGATTATGAGTCCTTTGGAATTGTTTTAGGTCCTTTCATTGCTGAGAAGGGCAAAGTCTATCAAAAGCACTCATCACTGATTACTGTGGCTGTTACTGTGTACAACATTCTCCTGATTCTGCTCACTTCACTCAGCATCAGTTCATATAAGTCTTTCTAGGTTTTTCTGAAGTCCATCTGCTCATCATTTCCCATAGCACAATAGTATTACATTACATCCATATACCACAACTTGTTCAGCCATTACCCAGTTGATGGGCATCCCCTCAATTTCCAGTTCTTGGCATTAAAAAGAGATCTATTATAAATACTTTTGTACATGTGGGTCCTTTTCTTACTGTTATCTCTTTGGGATACAGACCTAGGAATGGTATTGCTGGGTCAAAGGGTATGCACATTTTTATAGCTCTTTTGGCACAGTTCCAAATTGTTCTCCGGAATGGTTGGATCAACTCATAGCTCCGCCAACAATGAATTAGTGTTCCAACTCTCCCACAACTTCTCTGACATTTATCATTTTCCTGTTTTTGTCATGTTAGCCAATCTGATAGGTGTTATGTGGTACCTAAGAGTTATTTTGACTTGCATTCTCTAATCAATAGTGATTTAGAGCATTTTTTCATATGACTATAGAAAGCTTTAATTTCTTCCTTTGAAATTGCCTTTCATATCCTTTGACTATTTATCAATTGGGGAGTGACTTGTATTCTTGTAAATTTGACTCAGTTCTCTATGTATTTTAAAAATGAGGGCTTTTATCAGAGACACTAGTTGTAAAAATTTTTTCCCAGTTTTCTACTTCCTCCTAATCTTGGTTACATTGTCTCTGTGCAAAACTCTTCAGTTCAATGTAATCAAAATTATCCATTTTGTACTTCATAATGTTCTCTATTTCTTGTTTAGTCATAAGTTTCTCCATTCTCCGTAAATCTGATAAACTATTTCCTTGCTCTCCTATTTGTTTATAGTATCAGCTTTTATATCTAAACTTATATCTAAATTTGGACTTTATTTTGATATACAGTAGTCAGACATTTTGTCTATGCCCAGTTTCTGCCATACTGTTTTTCCACTTTTCCCAGAAGTTTTTGTCAAATAGTGAGTTCTTATCCCAGAAGCTGGGGTCTTTGGGGTTATCAAACAGCAGATTGTTATAATCATCGACTACTGTGTCTTGTGTACCTAAACTACTCCACTGATTTACCACTCTATTTCTTAGCCAGTACCAAGTGGTTTTTTAATGGCCTACTATATTTTTTTCATAATCAAATCCATAATTTAAAAGCATTCAGATTAAAAGAGGAGTTACTTTTCTAGCAGCAATTTAGATGTAATAGTTCCCCAAATTTCACAATATACAAAAATTTAAAAAACATAATAGGTATACATTAATATCATGCATTTAAAAGATAAACAAACTTATTACCAATTAGGTTATATAAATTTAGTTGAATGCATTTCAGAATAACTTAAATAGAAAATGAAACTGAATTTCATCTACCTTCTTACTGAGTCAAGAATCCTGCCTCTCTCTAAGCTTTGCTTGTACTTTACTTTTTTTCTTTATTTTAGACTTAAGGGACAAAAATACAGAATATGGAAAGAAACAAAACATATCATAAAACTTAAATATTGAGACAAATACAAGTAAGAAAGAAAAAAAAGCATGTTGGGTACATAGCAGAATTTAAGAGAGGATTCAAAACAGATAACAATAAATTTTCTTTTCAGAAAGCCTGCATGATAAATAATACACATTGTGTGAGAATTGTCTATATTTTCCTTGCTTACTTGTGAGTTTTCTTTAGTTTCTCTGCTGTGAAATACCAAGTAGTTTGATTATTGCTGCTTTATGATACAATTTAACATCTGGTATGGCTAGGCCACCTCCCTAGCATTTCTTTCATTAATTCCCTTGATATTCTGGGCCTTTTGTATCTTTCAGATGAATTTTGTTTTTATTTTTCTAGCTCTATGAAATAATTTTTGGTAGTTTGATTGGTATGGCACTGAATAAGTAAATTAATTTAGGTAGAATTGTCATTTCTTCAATATTAGCTTAGCCTACCCATGAGCAACTGATGTTTTTCCAATTATTTAGATCTGACTTTATTTGTGTGAAAAGTGCTTTGTAATTGTGTTTGTATAGTTCCTAGGTTTGTTTTGGCAAGTAGACTCCCAAATATTTTATAATATCTGTAGTAACTTTAAATGGAATTTCTCTTTCTGTCTCTTGCTGTTGGGCTCTGTTAGTAATATATAGAAAGGGAGATGATTGATGTGGGTTTATTTTATATTCTGCAACTTTGGTAAACTTTGTTTATTATTTCATGTAATTTTTAACTCGATTCTCTAGGATTCTCTTAGGATATCATCATATCATCTGCAAAGAGTGATAACTTAGTTTCTTCTTTGCCTATTCTAATTAATTCTCTCTTTTCTTCTATTATTGCTAAAGCTAACTTTTCTAATACCAAATTGAATAACAGGTGTGATAATCTTGTTTCACCCCTGATCTTATTGGAAGTGTATCTAGCTTATCCCAATTACATATAATGCTTGCTAATGGTTTTAGGTAGATGCTACTTATCATTTTAAGGAAGGCTCCATTTATTCCTATGCTCTCTACTGTTTTTTTTTCTTTTGAGAGGAGAAGGCAAGGCAATTTGGGTTAAGTGACTTGCCCAAGGTCACATAGCTAGTAAGTGTGTCAAGTGTCTGAGGCTAGATTTGAATTCAGGTCCTCCTGACCCCAGGGCTGGTGATTCTCTAGTATTTTTAATGGGAATGGGTGTCATATTTCATCAAAAGCTTTTTCTGCATCTACTGAGATAATCATATGGTTTCTGTTAGTTTTGTTGTTGATATGATCAATTATGCTGATAGCTTTCCTAATATTGAACTAGCTATGCATTCCTGCTATGAACCCCACCTGATCAAAGTATGTTGTTCTCATGATAAGTTGCTGTAACTTTTTGCTAATATTTTAATTAAAATTTTTGCATCTATATTCATTAGGGAAATTCATTTATAATTTTCTTTCCTTGTTTTGGCTCTTCTCAGTTTAGATATTGGTACCATATTTGTATCATAAAAAGAATTTGGTAGGACTCCTTCTTTGCCAATTTTCCCAAAATAGTCTATATAGTATTGTAATTAATTATTCTTTAAATGTTTGATAGAATTCACTTGTAAATCCATCTGGAGATTTTTTCCTAGGGAGTTCATTGATGGCTTGTTCAATTGCTTTTCTGAGATGGCATTATTTAAGTATTTCATTTCCTCTTCTGTTAATCTGGGCAATTGTATCAACAGTCTGGCTAGCAGCTGCTGTGTGGGTGTAAGACCAACAACAACCAACTCACAGAATTCTGCAAGCCCAGGTCCTTTTCATCTGCTTTACTAAGGAAAGCAACATTAGGAGTTAACAATCTTACTTAATCCAGCATACAAATATCATTTACTAGTTCAGGGGAAAAAAAAAACCAGCACCCTGAATTACAGACCAACTATAATTCATAGTTATCAATATCTGAGTATTCAGCTGGAGAACTCATTATAACAGCTGGCCTGGAGTCATGTGCCACTCCTGCTGTGGCTCAGAGCTCTGAGAGAGAACACTAACCTGTGCACTTATATATCCTGTTCAGGGACTCAAGGGCCCAGACCTCACCCAGGCTGGGCATGGAGAAGTTCCCCACCCCCAATATCACATAAGATACGAATCAAGGGCTCCCAATTGTCTCAGTACCGAGAAATACAAAAGCATCCCACTTTATCTGCCCCATTCAAACAAAGGCCAGAATCATTAAAGGTCAACAGCAAAAAGTCCCACCTTAATTACTATTACGAGAATTATGTTTTTTGAAAAAATTCATCCATTTCACTAAGATTGCCAAATTTGTGGGCATAAAATTGGGCAAAACAATTTCTAATTATTGTTTTAATTTCTTTTTCATTGGTGGCATATTCACCCTTTTAATTTTTGATGCTGGAAACTTGGTTTTCTTTCTTTTTTTAATCAAATTAACCAAAGGTTTGTCAATTTTATTGTTTTTTTTCATAAAACTAGCTCTTAGTTTCATTTATTAGTTCAACAGTTTTCCTTAATTTCAATTTCGTTAATCTCCCCTTGGTTTTCAGTAATTCTAATTTGGTATTTAATTGGGGATTTTTAATTTGTTCTTTTTCTAGCTTTTTAAGCTGCATGCTCAATTCATTGATCTCCTCTTTTCTACTTTACTCATGTTAACATTCATATAAAACTTCCTCTAAGAACTGCTTTCACTGCATCCCATAAGTTTGGAATGTTGTCTCATTATTGTCATCCTCTTGAATGAAGTTATTGATTGTTTCTATGATTTCTTGTTTGACCCACTCATTCTTTAGGATTAGATTATTTAGTTTCAATTAATTTTTAGTCTCTCTTTCCATGGCTCTTTATAACATATAATTTTTATTGCATCATGATCTGAAAAGGATGCATTTAATATTTCTGCCTTCCTGCACTGGATTGTGAGGTTTTTTTGCCCTAGTACATAGTCAATTTTTATATATGTGCCACGTACCACTGAGAAAAATGTATATTCCTTACTATCCCCATTACATTTTAACCAGAGGTCTATCATATCTACTTTTTCTAAAATTCTATTTACCTCCTTAACTTCTTTCTTGTTTGTTCTGAGGTTTGACTTATCAAGTTCAGAGGGGGGAAGGCTGAGGTCCCTCACTAGTATAGTTTTGCTGTCTAATTCTTCCTGTAATTCCCTTAACTTCTCCTCTAAGAATTTGGGTGCTATACCACTTGGTGCACATATGTTAAGTAATGATATTACTTCATTGTCTATGGTGCCTCTTAGCAGGATATAGTTTCCTTCCTGATCTCTTTTAATTAGATCTCTCTTTGCTTTTGCTTTGTCTGAGATTAGGATTGCTACTGCTGCTTTTTTTTGTTACTTCAGCTGAAGCATAATATATTCTACTCCAGCCTTTTACCTTTACCCTATGTGTATCCCCCTGTTTCAAATGTGTTGTAAACAACATATTGTATGATGGTGGTTGTTAATCCATTCTGCTATCTGCTTCCATTTTGTAGGAGAGTTCATCCTATTCACATTCACAGTTATGATTACTATCTGTGTCTTTCTCTCCATCCTATTCCCCCCTCCCCATTTGTGCTTTTATTTCTCTCTTCTCCCTTACCCTTCTCAAAAGAGTTTCGCTTTTGACCACCACCACCACTTCCCTTAATCTTCCCTCCCTCCTATCAGCACCCCTCCCTTTTCTTTCCATTTTCCTTTACTACTTCTTCCCTCTCTTCTAACCACCCCCTCCCTTTATTTCCCCTTTCCCCTCCAACTGTCTGTAGGGCAAGTTAGATTTCTATACTTAACTGACTATCTTATTTCCTCCTTGAGCCAAATCAGATGAGAATAAAGTTCAAACAATGCTCACCTCCTTCTCTTCTTTCCCTCTACTATGTTTTGTTGCCTCTTCATGTGATGTAGTTTATCCTTTCTGCCTCCTCCTTTCCTCTTCTCCCATTACAATCACTTTGCACCTCTTATTCAGGTTTTTTTTGGTCATCACATGAGCTAATTTATACTCACACTCTCTGTCTATGTATATCCCTTTTAAATATTGTAATAAAGATAAAATTCCCAAGATTTACAGGATCATCCCATGTAGGGATGTAAATAGTTTGCCCTTATTGAATAACACGTTTTTTTCCTGTTTACCATTTTAAGCCTCTCTTGAGTCTTGTATTTAAAGATCAAAATTTTGACTGGACTCTGGCTTTTCATCAGGAAGTTTTTAGAATACCCTTATTTCATGGAATGTACATCTCCTTGCCTGAATGATTATGCTCAATTTTGCTGGGTAGTTGATCCTTGCTTGTAGTCCAAGCTCCTTTGCCTTACAGAATATCATACTCGAAACCCTCTGATATTTTTTTTTCTGTTTTTGTAATTTCTTTTTCTATTTATCTAATATATTTGTTTTCAGAATTGATTTTCACAAGAGTTTGAATTATGAATTTTCTCCCCATTTCTACCCTCCTGTCCACTCCCAGATGGCATATATTCTGGTTGCCCCATTCCCCAGTCAGCCCTCTCTTCTGTCACCCCACTCCCCTCCCATCCCCTTTTCCCTTACTTTCTTGTAGGGCAAGATAAATTTCTATGCTCCATTGCCTGTGTATCTTATCTCCTAGTTGCATGCAAAAACTTTTTTTTTGTTTTTGAACATCTGTTTTTAAAACTTTGAGCTCCAAATTCTCTCCCCTTTTCCCTCCCTGCTCACCCTCCCTAAGAAGGCAAACAATTCAACATAGGCCACATGCATATCATTATGTAAAACTCTTCCACAATACTCATGTTGTGAAAGACTAACTATATTTTGCTCCTTCCTAACCTATCCAACTTTATTGAATTTTCTCCCTTGACTCTGTCCCTTTTCAAAAGGGTTTGGTTTTGACTACCTCCACCCCCATCTGCCCTCCCTTCTATCATCCACCCCTTTTTTATCTTCTTCCTCCTTCTTTCCTGTGGGGTAAGATACCCATTTAAGTATGTGTTATTCCCTCCTCAGGTCAAATCTGATGACAGCAAGATTCACTCATTCCCCCTCACCTGCCCCCTCTTCCCTTCCTACAGAACTGCTTTTTCTTGCCCCTTTTATGTGAGATAATTCATCCCATTCTATCTCTCTGTTTCACCCTCTCTCAATATATTCCTCTCTCATCCTTTAATTTAATTTAATTTTTTAGATATTGTCCCTTCATATTCAACTCACCCTGTGCCCTCTGTCTATATATATGTATATTCCCTTCAGCTACCCTAATACTGAGGTCTCATGAATCATACACATAATCTTTCCATGTAGGAATATAAACAAAACAGTTCCACTTTAGTAAGTCCCTTGTAATTTCTCTTTCTTGTTTACCTTTTCATGCTTCTCTTGATCCTTGTGTTTGCAAGTCAAATTTTCTATTCAGCTCTGGTCTTTTCACTGAGAAAGCTTGAAAGACCTCTGTTTTATTGAAAATCCATATTTTGCCTTGGAGCATGATACTCAGCTTTGCTGGGTAGGTGATTCTTGGTTTTAATCCTAGTTCCATTGGCCTCTGGAATATCATATTCCAAGCCCTTCGATCTCTTGATGTGAAAGCTGCTAGATCTTGTATTATCCTGATTGTATTTCCACAATACTCAAATTGTTTCTTTCTGGCTGCTTGCAGTATTTTCTCCTTGATCTGTGAACTCTGGAATTTGGTGACAATATTCCTAGGAATTTTCTTTTTGGGATCGTTTACAAGAGGTGATAGGTGGATTCTGTCAATTTCTATTGTACCCTCTGGCTCTAGAATATGAGGGCAGTTTTCCTTGATAATTTCTTGAAAGATGACATCTAGGCTCTTTTTTTGATCATGGATTTCAGGTAGTCCAATAATTTTTAAATTATCTCTCCTGGATTTATTCTCCAGGTCAGTGGTTTTTCCAATGAGATATTTCACATTGTCTTCCATTTTTTCATTCCTTTGGTTCTGTTTTATAACATCCTGATTTCTCATAAAGTCACTACCTTCCACTTTCTCCAATCTAATTTCTAAGGTAGAATTTTCTTCAGTGGTCATTTGGACTTCTTTTCCATTTGGCTAATTCTGCCTTTCAAGGCATTCTTCTCCTCATTGGCTTTTTGGAGTTCTTTTGCCGTTTGAGTTAGTCTATTTTTAAGGTGTTGTTTTCTTAAGTATTTTTTTGGGTCTCCTTTAGCAAGTCATTGATTTGTTTTTCATGGTTTTCTTGCATCACTCTCATTTCTCTTCCCAATTTTTCCTCTACTTCTCTTACTTCCTTTTCCAAATCCTTTTTGAGCTCTTCCATGGCCTGAGAACAATTCATATTTTTCTTGAAGGCTTTTGATGTAGGCTCTTTGACTTTGTTGACTTCTTCTGGCTGTATGTTTTGGTCTTCTTTGTCACCAAAGAAAGACTCCAAAGTCTGAGACTGAATCTGAGTCCATTTTCTCTGCCTGGCCATGTTCCCAGGCAACTACTTGACCCTTGAGTTTTTTGTCAGGGTATGACTGCTTGGAGAGTAGAGAGTACTTTGTTCCAAGCTAGAGGGGATGCACTGTTCTTTTCAGAGCTAATTCTATACAGCCAGCTCTGACACACCAGTGCTCCTCCTCTCCCAAGAACCACTAACTTGGACCGGACTCAGATCTTTTTTTTTCCTTTTCTTTTTATTGGTTATGTTTTTTTTTTTTATTTTTAGTTTACAACACACGGTTCTACATAATTTTGAGATCCAGATTTTCTCCCTTCCCTCCCCAAGATGGCATGGAATCTCATATAACTACCATGTATAACTTCACATTGAATTAATTTATACACTAGTCAAGTTGTGGAGAAGAATTATGACCAGTGGAATGAATCATGAGAAAGAAGAGACAGAACCAAAAAAAAAACCCAAAACAAAAGAGAAGAAAAAAGGTGAGCATGAAGTGCGCCTCAATCTGCATTCAAACTTCACAGTTCTTTCTCTGGATGAAGATAGCATTCTGCATCGTGAGTCCCCTGGAGTTGTCCTTGCACCTTACATTGCTGAGAAGAGCGAAGTCTGTCAGGGTTGGTCCTCACGGAATCCATATATCTGTGATTGTGCACAATGTTCTCCTGGCTCTGCTCCGCTCACTCAGCATTATGTCATGTAGGTTTTTCCAGGTTGTTACAAAGCCGGACTCAGATCTTAAGCAGGCTCTGCACTTCTGCTCTGATCCACCACTTAATTACTCCTGCCAGGTTGGCCTGGGGCTGGAAGCAACTGCAGCTGTAGTTCTGTAGCTGCACCACCTCCGTTGTCTCCAGGGCAGTGTCCGAACTGCAAACTCCTTTCACTCTATCCCCCGCAGCTTTTCCCACTAACCTTCTTTGTTGTCTTTGGTGTTTGTGGGTTGAGAAATCTGGTAACTGCCACAGCTCACTGATTCAGGGTGCTGGGGCCTGTTCTAACTGGCTCAAGGTCTCATTGGTCCTGCTGCCACCCATGCTGGTCTCTGCTCCACTCTGCTCCCAGCTCTGTGCGCGATAGATCTTACCCAATGACCATGCAAGCTGTCCTGGGCTGGAGCCCTGCTTCCCTCTGCTATTTCATGGGTTCTGCAGTTCTTCTCTGTTGTCTTTGGTGCTTGTGGGTCAAGAAGTCTGGTAACTGCCACAGCTCACTGATTCAGGATGCTAGGGCCTGTTCCACTGCACTCCTAGCCTGGTTGGTCCAGGCGAGGCTCATGCTGGGTTCTGCTCCACTCTGCTCCCAGTTCCTTGCAATAGACCTTACCCAGTGACCATCCAAGCTCTCTTGGGCTCGAGGCCTGCTTCCATCTGCTATTTTGTGGGTTCTGCACTTCTAGAATTTCTTCAGAGCCATTTTTATAGGTTTTTGGAGGGACCTGAAGGGGAGCTCATGAAAGTCCCTGCTTTGCAGCCGCCATCTTGGCTCCCATGGCACTCCTTTTCACAAGCAGGCCAGATTCCATCTGTGGTAGATGAAATCTGATCCAGCTCTCTGATATTTTAATGTAGAAGATGCAAGGTCCTGTGCAATCCCAACTATACTTCCATGATATTTGAATTGTTTCTTTCTGTCTGCTTGAAGTATTTTTTCCTTGACCTGATAATTCTAGAATTTGACTACAGTGTTCCTTGGCATTTTAGAATCTCTTTAGGTGACTGGTGGATTCTTTCAATGACTATTTTACCCTCTGGTTCTAGAACCTCAGGGAAGTTTTTACTGATGATTTCTTAGAAGATATTGGGATCTCTTTAGGGGATTGGTGAATTCTTTCCATGACTATTTTATTCTCTGGTTCTAGAACCCCAGGGCAGTTTTCACTGATGGTTTCTTGGAAGATACTGTCCTGGCTCTTTTTTTCATCATGGCTTTGTGGTAGAACAACAATTCTTAAATTGTCTCTCCTGGATATATTTTCCAGCATTGTTGTTTTTCCAATTAGGTCTCCTCCCCTAGGGCTGTGCTGGAGCATGGATAGGCTCAGCCATCTATCTGCACTGGGTATCTGCTGATTCCTCTGCCTGTTGAAAGGCATGCCTGGAGTCCTGGTGTTGGTGCTTGTGGGATCTACCACCCTGGGGCTTAGGATCTCCTTCTGGTCTACTGAGGTGAGGCTTGCTGGGATGCCTTCTGTCCTGTACTGCTCCTCTTTAGCCACAGCAAGAGTGAATTTACCTGTTAATCCCCCTAGCCTCCTCAGCTAAAAGACTGCCATCTTTCTACTGCCTCCACCATTCCAGGATTTTTCCTGTGGCAATATTCTCTCAGTTTTTCAAGGTCAACAAGGGAGAGTGAGAGTGACTTACAATTTACTCTGCCATCTTGGCTCCTGGAAGTTTAAAATCTCTATAAATTTTAGAAATGAGGCTTTTATCAGAGACACTGGCTATAAAAATTGTTTCCTAGTTTTCTGCTTCCCCTTTAATCTTGGTTGCATTTGCTTTGTTTGTGCAAGAACTTTTCAACTTAATATAATCAAAATCATTCATTTTACATTTCATAATGTTCTCTATCACTGGTCATAAATTCTTCCCTACTCCATATATCTGACAGGTAAATTATTCCTTGCTCTCCCAGTTTGCTTATAGTATCAGCCTTTATATCTAAATCATATACCCATTTTGACTTTATCTTGGTATACTGTGTGTTATGTTAGTCTATGCTTAGTTTTTTGCTGTACTGTTTTCTAGTTTTCCCAGCAGTTTTTGTCAAATAGTGAGTTCTTGTTCCAGATGCTAAAGTCTTTGTGTTTATCAAACATTAAATTAATGTAGTCATTGACTATTGTGTCTTGTATACTTAACCTATTCTCCTGATCTACTACAGTTTTTCTTAGCCAGTACCAATTAGTTTTGATGATTGATGCTTTATAATACAATTTTAGATCTGGCACAGTTTGACTTGCATTTCTTTTCATTGATACCCTCGATATTCTGGAACTTTTCTTCTTCTAGAGGAATTTTGTTATTAGAATTTTGTAAGATTTAAACAGACTCATTGAAGCCATATTATTTAAGGAGAGGTTTTTAAAACTTCACATAACTGAGTTATTTTTTTCCTTACACTTTATAAACAATTACATCTAGATTTCTCTATACATTGAAATTAATTTTATAAATGCGACCATGTGATCTTCTGTGCTTATTCTGAAAAACTACCTGGTTTCTTCTATCATGTTCATAAAAATTCCAAATGTGAATGTGTAGACCATCATGATAAAAGCTGTTACTAATTTGAAAAAAAAAATGAGTCAGAAATTACTGATGGCTTCTTGTTTACCTTCTTTCATGTAATAATTATGGCTGGTATATATAGTGCTTTAAGGTTAGAAACATGTTTTACATATATTATCTTATTTGATCCCCAACACAATCTGGTAAAGTAGGTGTTATTATTATACCCAATTTAAAGATAAAGAAACTATGGTGAAAGAAGTTAAGTGACTTGCCCCTGATCACATAGCCAGTAAGATTTTGAGACAGTATTTGAACTCAGATATTCCTGTCCCTGAGTCCAGAATCCTATCCACTATGTCATAGGCCTATAGTAATAATGAAAATAATGTTTCCACTTCCACTTCCCACTATTTTGTAATATTTCCCCTTTTGAGATATCTTGAGAATTGAACCTTAAGTGTCTTTAATGTCATATTATCTCTAGTAGAAATTTCCTCTGTTCTTCCTGACTTCATCTTTTTAAAATCCACTTTCTTTTCCCCTTATATTACACCAGATAGTTGGGTGTTGGACTCCAAATGTTGTAGTTCCCCTGCCAATAATGACAAGTATAGATCAGTATAGAAAAATGCTGGCAGAATTGTTCCATTTCATATATGTTTGTTGTCCTTCCATTGTCACACAAAAATATTCTCATTGAGATGAAGCTTAGTTGAGTACATCAAATTTTCTGCAGGTTTTAATTTTTATATAATTAAGGTAAACCTTCCTAAGAAGCACTTCTATTAAATTTTTCTTAAAAGTTAATTTATGTTCCATGGAGTACTATATTTATTTCCAAGCTGGATATGAGTAAATTTATTAAACTTTCCATTATTTTCTTCTTATTGTGATGATAATACTGTTCATAATGTCTTCTCACTGTGCTCCATTATGTTGTTTTTTCAAATGAGTTTGTATTCTAAAGTACTGTTACTTTTGACTATACCATTAGAGTAATTGTAAAGTAGATTATTTGTGGACTGAAGCATTTCTTTTGGCTTTGTCATTTTGACAATTTGATTAAAGGTGAAATTTCTGCAGAAATGGTGATTATTTTTTATCCATTTCTTATTTTTTCAGCCCAAACCACTACTTTGTACAAGTCAAACACTAGCTTTTAAATATACAATGTAGAGGGCTGGGCCAAAATGGTAGAGTACAGACACAAACCCAGGTGAACTCTCCCAACATTCACTTCCAAACAACTTAGAAATAACACTTCAAATCAAACTTTGGAATGGCAGAGCCAACAAAAAGTAGATTTTTCTAATATAAAAGAGGCATACAAGGAAGAACTTTAACAGTGGAGGGGAAAATGGAGGCTTGTAACAACAATGTTACTTGCAGCTGCTGTGGCTGTGTAAGACAAATAACACTAGCACACAGGAGGGCTGCTAGCACAGTTTATTTGATCTGCTTTTCTAAGGAAAGCAAATTTAAGGGGTTTACAACCTCACTTTAATTAAATATACATATATCATTCACTTAGTTCAGGGGAAGAAGTCAGCTCCCTGAACTTCAGAGAAAATACAAGTGGAAATTACAAGCAGAAATTATATAAACAGAGCAAATAACACAAATCAGCAGACAGAGCTTCTAACTATCTGTCCATAGCAATATATACATATATAGTTACCAGAGAGAGAAGCACCAACATCTGAGTTTTCAAAGCTGGGGAGCTCCTCAAGGGCTACCCAGAGTCTCACCTGGTGAAATCACAGGAATACTCTTCCAATGAGTGAGCCCCCAAAGCAAAATGCTAACCTCAGAATATATATACACTTCTTCAGGGTCAGCCCAAAGAGGGCATCACAACCCTGTGACTCAAACTCATGTTACTTAGGCTTTCTTGTGACTTAAGGAGGTCATCAAAGACTTGATTTACTCAAAGACTCAATTCAAACAAAGGCAAGTCTCAAACAAAGGCACTTGATTAGTGCTTAGAAGAACTAGAACTCCAAAAGAAAAAAGAGCAATACAGAAAGTCCCACTTTGTTTACCATTACAAGGGTAGAGGCAGTAAATGCTTGAACCTCAGTCTCATCAGAATTGGTTCAATAGAGGGAAGAACACATACACATACAGAGACAGAGAGAGGGGGGTGCTGGGGAGAGAGAATTATGTGCAGAAATCTAACTTACCCAATAGGGAAATAGGAAAGGGATAAGAGATATAGGGGACAGCTGCTAAAAGGGAGGGTGGATTAAGAGAGGCAGTGGTCAGAAACCAAACAGTCTTGAGGAGGGACAGAATAAAGAGAGAGAGAAAGATAAACAGAAGAAAATAGGATGGTGGGAAATATACAGTTAGTAGTCATAACTTTAAGTGTGAATGGGATGAGTTAACCATAAAATGGAAGCAGATAGCAGACTGAGTTAGAAACCAGAATCCAACAGTATGATGTTTACAAAAAACATACTCGAAACATAAAGACAAATATAGAGTTAAAATAAAGACTTCTAACAGAATCTATTATGCTTCAGCCAAAGTATAAAAGGTCAAGGTGGCAATCATGATCTCATACAAAGTAAAGATAGACCAAATTAAAAGAGATAATAAGGGAAACTATATTTTGCTAAAAGATACCATAGACAATGAAGTAATATAAAAAAATAAAGGACACATTCCTCTGATAAAGGCTTCATTTCTCAAATATGTAGGAAATCAAGTCAATTTTTTAAAAAATATGAAACATCCTCCAATTGATAAATGGTCAAAGCTTATGAACAGGCAACTTTCCAAAGCAGAAATAAAAGCTATGTATAGCCATATGAAAACACAGTCTAAATCACTATTGATTGGAAAAATTCAAATTAAAACACCTCTGAGGTATCAGCTCCCGCCAATCAGAAATGACAAATGTTGGAGGGGATGAGGGAAAGTAGATACACTAATAAAGTGTTGATGGAGCTGTGAACTGGTCCAACCATTCTGGAGAATAATCTGGAACTAAGCTCAAAGGGGTATAAAACTGCTTACCTTGACCCAGGAATACAACTACTAGATCTGTACCCCAAAAATATCAAAGAAAAAAGGAAAGGACTTATATGTACAAAAATATTTATAGCAACTCTTATTGTGGGGATAAAGAGTTGGAAACTGAGTGTATGCTTATCAATCAGAGAATGGTTGAACACATTGCAGTATACAATTGTGAGAGAGTACTGTTTCACTATAAGAAATGATAAGGGGAAGGATGTTTCAGGAAAAAAATGGCATGACAAAAACTACATGAACTGACACAAAGCGAAGAGAGAAAAACTGGGAGATCACTGTGCACAGTAACAGCAATCTTGTAATGATGATCAACTATGAAAGACCTGGCTACTCTGATCAATACAATGATCCAAGACTATTTAAAAGGACTCATGATGAAAAATTTCTATCCAGGCTTAGAGAGAGAAAACTGATGAACTTTGAGTGCAAATTGAAGTATGTTTTTCTTTTTTCTTCTTTCTCTATGGCTAATATGGCAAGGTTTTGCATGATTTCACAGGTATAATTGCTATCATGTTGCTTGCCTTCTCAGTGGGTAAAGTGCGGGGTGAGAGAGAATTTGGAACTCAAATTGTAGAAAGAAAGGAATGTTAAAAATTAATAAAAAAATTAAATTGCAATGTAATAACTCTTTTCCCTGTTATCATTACCATTGTGTCTAATGGGTGTTTACTTTTTACCTTCATTCTAGTTATTTGATCATTGGATTGCACATATGTGAGTGATTCTGAAATGATTTCCATATTGGTAACCAATCATTGTCCTATTTCATTTTTTTGTCATGCTATTGGCAGTTCCCTATCTTCAGTAATTTTTTCCCTTGAAGTATATATTCATGTTGTATAGATTTAAGGTTTCAAAACAACCTATAAGTTTTTGGCCCTTTTAATATCCAAATTCTCACTGATATTTTCTGTCTTATTTTCACTACCTACCCCTTTGTCTTCTTTCACATTGATATTATCAATTTTAATGTACATATTAACCTGCAATTTCTTATCAAAGTTTTCAGAGAATTTAAATATTTCATTCTCTATAATGGATGATGGATATTAAGTTACAACTACATTCATCATGATCATGTGACAAAGTTCTTCAGGAAAATTGCAAGGTGACAGGGCCAAGTCTCCCAAGAAATGATGTTTCCTTTTGCCTTTGGGGACATGACAAAACTAAATCCATTAGGTATTCTCTTCAGTCCTCTTAGGAGAACTTATGAGACATTTTTCATTTTGGTTGAAACTTCCTTATGATTCTGATTTGTTTTAAGGGAAATTTCATTTTTTGTGTCAGACGAGTTCTCTAACGGAGTATTAACTCAGTGGTCATTGGACAGGAAGCTCACATCTATGGTACAAACAATAAAATGGTTGCTTATACATGGATGGGAAATTGTAAGATTTCCTCTTTTGTCATTACAACTCTGCAACCAAATGAGTGCTGCAGAAGACTGAGACATTTATTCACTTCTTAAATGGCACCATGGTCTCATTTGTGTTTTTTCTCTACATTAGTCCAAATCTCAGCTTAGGTACATATTCTGTTGTATGCAGTCCTTATGCAGGTCCTTCTATAAATCTTCCACAGTGTAGTGGAGGTCTTATTTCAGTCTGCGAATATATTTTGAGTAATGGTATATCACAATACTGTCCAACTGTTATCTCTCACTCAAACTACATGAGTATTTCATCTTTTCTGGTATTTTTTCTCGTACTCAAATCATTGTTGCTAGTATGATGCAGTATACTTATATTATACAACTAGGATTTAATTCTTCATTACACTTTGTATCCTTTTTAATTTTGATTCTTCAAAAACTGTGATGTTTCCTGGCTTTTAACCAAATGGCACCTCTGCAGACTATATAATTGTTTTTCCAGATTGCAACTTTTTGTCTCAAAAGTACCTTGGGATCATTAAAAGCAGCGTAAAAGTTGCCTAACAGAATCCATCCTGGTATTTCTCCTCTTTAGCTCTGGACTGAACTCAATGTACATTTATAGTACATTGATGTATTTATAAACTACTTCAATGGGAATCCCATCCAACTGCATTTCTGAACAATATGCATTATTTATCTTTTCAGTTGTCCCTATCTGGATTCTTAGGAAGACTGAGGAATGTTTTGTATTTTTGCAAAAGACAAGCGTAAAAACAATGTATTACTTTAGCAGGCTAAACAACACATAAATACCTTTTGGTGTGCTAACCACACCTAACAATTACATCAAATTTCCATTACTAATAAGAGTTGCCTCCACAGGGCCATCTACTATTTTGCCATTAAGTAGGTGATGGACTTTCACACATTTGATTTTGATTTAGGATGAGGGATGATGTGCTGGTTGTCTATTTTTCTACCCTCTTGCACACTTTAGAATGGGTCACTTCATTTTTTCATAGTCTCATTTAATATCATTTATGCGCATTGTTATAGCTATAAAGAATTCTGATTATTTTTCACATTATTTTTAAAAGATAGTTTGAACATTATGATTTTAACTTAACTAGTCAATTTCAACTTTATACAAGGAGTTGATTAAGAAAAGGGAAGTCAAATAATTGCTGGCCTATTTCTTCATTTTTCCCATTTAATTACTGCCAGATTAGATAAATATCTCCTTGTATAAAATGTACTATTTACTAAAACTTCTGGAGAAGTATGATTTTCTTTATTTATTTGGAGTTATAAGAAAAAACTTAAAAAAAAACACTTCTCACAACTGGAATCAACAATTATCCTTCTTTCAAGGCAAAGAACATCCAGTTTTTGAGTGGGCTTATCATTTTTTTAAGGCAGCAAAATTACCCAATTTGTTCCCTCTACAACCTATAAATGTCTTATATTCCTAGTGAAAATGACAAACATGTAATTTAACTGTCCCATACATGCTCATAAAATGAGGAAAGATGTTGGTGAAACTTGGAAATACAGACTGAACTTAGATTATGTTATTGTAAAGCCGGGTGCATTTATAAGGATTACATTAAGACAAACTTACTGATTGAACCTAAAAACAGAGTTCATTTGTTATTGTCCTGTTATTGAGAATTTATTTCAGAAGACTTCACATATATTTAGTATCCCCAAGGAACATGACATCTTTATTACTATGAAGTATATTACTATGAAGTATATTACATATATTACATATGAGTTTATATATTGAGGCGTGCAACATGAATCTATTTTATTTCACATAAGTTGCTTAGGATAACATTGAATGGTATGCTAAGATTGAGGGTAATTCTTGATGAGGATTGAGGTTGAATGGGAAGAAGCTTGTAGTGTATCAGTACTTCGAAACACTCACAGTGTTCCTTCTAGGCATGGATTCCCTTTTCTGGGAAACTCTGAAATGTTATCTATTTATGTAATCTGGCTTGTCCATATGATGATAATTCTTAGTCCTAGTTTCCTAACATTTTCACAGACATGTCAGTGAAATGCAAGACTCTCAGGAAGTATCACTGGGATACAATGTCAGGGACAATGGTTGCTTCTCTGCAATAGGACCTTCAAAACAGAGATGATCTATTAGCTATTGCACCAATAACCTACCTAGTTAGCCAAGTTGCCAAAGTTTTTGGTAGGAAAAGTAAGAAATCACGAAACTTGGTCCCTACCAACATAACAAGGAGTTTATTCTAGATAAGATCAAGGCCAGCTAACTTATTCCTATAATCACCACAGATAGTCTGAGTCTCATGCATTCCCTTCCCCTATCTTGCAATCCTCTGCTAATCGTCACTTACTCCAACCACTGCTACATCCCTCACTGTTGTTCCCAACAATGATAAAGCAAACAGAAATCAAACAAGACTCAGCTGGGAGTCGTTAGAAAATTTGTTCTTTTAGAGGTAATACAAATAAGAATCTGTGCATGGTAAGAATAGTTTAGGAGAGTTGATCCCATGGTCATATTCCAAGAACTAAATTTTCTTTGTAGTCCCCTACTTTATCAGGCCAAGATAAAATGAGTAAATAGTTATATTTCTTTGAATTCTTCAATTTAAATTCTTCAATTTAAAAAAAAAAAACAATCATCCTCTGGGAGATGTTCCCAAGGGTCTATGTGCCTTGAGACTACATGCATGTGTCACAGGGTAATTATTTCATAGGAAAGTGATGAAAGAGAATTGTAAAAAAGAGAAACTGAAATGTGAAATCTGAAGAAATGGCATGTAACTATGCAAACCTGGTATCCAGAATCTCTGCAATGTTCATGAAATCCCACAGAACAAAAAGTGATGAGATGGCTCTCAAAAAGAGAGAGATTAGCTAGAGCAGCATCATAACTGTCTTATTGAAGCAATGTCACAGGTGCATGCACTGAGGGCTTCTACCTGCCTAATTATGTGAGTGAGTTGAGAGACCTTTTATATATTTCAGGATGTGTCTTAGGAAAATATTTTTTTCCAGATTTCTGAGAATAGAGCCAAAAGAAGCACTCTACCTAGTTGTCCTAACATTCCCCTCCAAAAAATTTTAAAATAACATTTCAAATCAAATTCTGGAGTGGCAGAGCCAACAAAAGGTCAGAGTGAGGTCTTCTTCAAGTCCAAGAAAACATAGTAGGTTGGAAAGAGAAGATCTGTGACACAGGGGAAAGAGTATAGCCCAGAGTCCACATTAATGAAACACCATTGGTGGGACTAGATGGTAGAGACAGAAGAAGCAGCAGCTTTGGAAACTCCCAAGGAAGTGACAGTAAGGGACCTAGCATCTGATCAGAAAGAAATTACAAGATATGCCTGTACTAGCCCTAGACACGGGACCAGACACTGTGTAACTCCACTGCCTTCTTATTCTTAGCTCAAAGGCAGAGACAAACACTTTCTGTCAAGAGGTGGAAAAAGCCTTGAAGGGCTGTGTTACTTCCAACCCCAAGGGATTGGGGATCCTAAAAAACAGCACTGTTCTGGTCACAAGAGAGGAGGGGCTTTTCCTGGGTAAGGATGACAATGAAAACAGTGACCACAACTTTCCACAGATCATACCACCTTGGAAGCTCTGAAAACTTTCAAACTCTCAGAACTAGCTATGAAAACAGCAGTGCCGAAATCCCTGACAGAGCTGTTTGTTACCACCTTCCCACTTGTATAGAACAGAGCCTAACATTATAACTTTCCAAAACAAGTAATATGGTAGAAAAATGAGCAAGCAAGCAAGCAGCAGCAACAACAACAACAACAACAACTAGAACAAAACCCTAACCATGAAATTGTATTACATTGAGAGGGAAGATCAAGGTACAAATTCAGAAGAAGACAATGAAGTCAAAACAACTACAAGCGAAACCTCAAAGGAGAAAAAATGTGAATTGGACACAAGCCAAACAAGAATTACTGGAAGGGCTAAAAATGATTGTCAAAATCAAATAAGAGTGATGGAGAAGAAATTAGGCAAAGTAATGGATGTAAAGGAAAAAAAAAAACATTATGAAAAGACAATTAACAGCTTGGTAAAAGAGGCACAAAAAATGAAGACAATAATGCCATAAAAACAGAATTGGGCAAAGGGAAAAAAGAAGTACAAAAGTTCACTGATTAAAATAATTGCTTAAAAAGAAGACTTGATTAAGTGGAAAAAAAGGAGGTACAAAAATTGACTTAAGAAAGCATTTCCTTAAAATTTAGAATTGAGCAAGTGGAAGCTAATGACTCAATCAAGAAACAATTAAAAAAGAAACAGTAAAACAACATCAAAAGAACAAAAAATAGAAACAAATGTGAAATATCTTATTAGAAAAACAACTGACCTGGAAACAGGTCAAGGAGAGGTAGTTTAAGAATTATTGTTTTAAAAACTCCAGCTTCTGGGATAAGAACTTGCTATTTGACAAAAAATGTGTGGAAAACTTGAAAATAGTATGACATAAACTGGACATAGGGCAACATCTTATATTGTATACCAAAATAAAGTCAATATGGGTTCACTTATCAATAAGGCAAGATTCATGACCTTGAGGATGACCATGAACATGTCTGCATGGTTCAGAATTGCAAAGTATGAAAAACTCTCTAGGTAGAAGGCAGAGGAAATAAAACATGTATTTAGACATCAGAAGATCCAATCCCAAGACCAATAACTCCAATTCAATACAGCAGTTATTATATTACAAAACTGGTAAGCCCACCTCAAAGTAGCAAAAAGGAAATTATAACACAGTATTATAGCAAGGAACCAAGTCATCCTGTAACCTTCCACCCTGTTGGGGCCTCCCTGTATACACTCACAAAACATAACTGTGTGCCTGCCCACATTCTCTACCCCTCAGGTTTCTGGTCTCCAAAGCTCCTTGGTTTCCACTCCACTCTCTGCTCCATACTCTTTCTGCAGCTCTGTTGTCTCAGCATTCTTACTTTTCTTCCTTGCACTGGATTCTGATCTCACTTCTGACTTTTGACTTCCTACTTTTCAGTTCCAAATGGCTACCTTCTGGGTGTATATACTCTTTTTTAGGGCTTGAGGGCTTCATGCCCAATCATCAAAAAGGTATGGACCTGAGGTTTATTGCCTAGTAAGTAAGGGGAGTATGTCTGTCTACAAACAAACCTCTAATCAAGCCTTCCTTTGTTGGCCCCACCTGAGGCCTATTGAATGGGCAGGAAAGATATTTAATCACTGATTGGCATCACAGTTCATGATTTAGATATGAAGGCTGATACTGTAAGAAATTTGGGAGAGCAAGGAATAGTTTGCCTGTCAGATTTATGGAAAATGGAAGAATTTATGGCCAAACAAGAGATAGAGAACATTACTAAATGCAAAATGGATAATTTTGATACAATAAATTGAAAAGTTTTTGTACAAACAAAGCCAATGCAACCAAGATTAGGAAGGAAGCAGAAAACTGGGAAAGAATTTTTACAACCAGTGTGAAAAAGGTTGTGATGAAATAAGGGGAAAAAGAGAGAAAAAAGGGGAAAATTTATCTCACATAAAGGAGGCATGCAAGGAAGAATTTAACAGTGGAGAGGAAAATAGTAGTGATGGTGTGCAATGTTTGAACCTCGCTCATATCTAAATTGGCTCAAAAAGGGAATAAACACATATGTATGTGTTTTAATGTATACATACCAAATTGATAATAAATATTTTGTGGTGGTTGTGGTTTCTCCTTTGTTCTCAAAGAAGAATATGACATCAGGGAGATGATGACATGACTTGCATTGAATTGGATTTGAGTGAGGGAAGGCTGTGCAAAGTCACCAGCCTCACTTCTCCTCCAGAGCCTTCCGGGTCCAATGGCCAGATACGGATCAAGACAACTGGAGATGGCTCAGGATGGAGCAGGAGACCTTGGCCTTTTTAAACTTTTCTGAGTTCTCACTTTGAGTGAGGCAATCCCATTCAGTGAATAGGACTATTGAAAAACTGAGTCAAGGGATGGTCCCTTTAATGAAAAAAAGGCTGGGAGGGGAAGACCCTCAGGCTACTGGCCAAAAGAGAAATAATTATTATTTACATTCACTTTGAGCCAGGAGGGCCCAAAAAGTAACTATTAAGTGATTGTCCAATCAGTGAGATTGCAGTGAATGGGGTTTAAGGTATAGTCTTGGAGAATGAAATCCAGCCAGTAAACCCCAAGATACCTAGGTAGGTTTCAGCCATCAAAATTTACATTCCTTTGCACAGAAAACCTTCAGGTAAGGGTTATGATACCCCATTTCAGGAGAGGAGAAGATGAGCTGAGTTGCCCAACTGGAACTGTCCAGCTGGGTCCCCATTTGGGCAGCTTAGACTACTAACAGGTTGTGGTTTGTCCTTTGTTCTTGAAGAGGACAGTGACATCAAGGAGATGATGACATGACTTGCATTGAATTGGATTGGAGTGAGCGAGAACTGTGAAAAGTCACCAGCATCATTTTGTCCTCCATAGTCATCTGGGTCCAGTGATCAGATATGGATTAAGACAACTGGTGATGGCCCAGGATGCAGTAGGAGACCTTGGCCTTTTTAAGCTAAGGTCTTTCTGAGTTCTCACTTTGAGTGAGGCAATATCCATTCAGTGAATAAGCCTGTTGAAGAAGTTTCATCTGTCTGTCTGTCTATCTATCTATCTATCTATCTACCCATTTATCTACTCATTCATTCATTTATTTGGATTAAGAAATATCTTACAGAACGGGGAAGAAGGAAGGGAAGAGAAAAAAGAGAAATACCAGGGGGGAAAGGAAGCAGATAAAAAAGGCAGTGGTCGGAAAGTAAACAGACTTTAGAAGAAGAACATGTGTGTGTGTGTGTGTGTGTGTGTGTGTGTGTGTGTGTGTGTGTGTGTGTGAGAGAGAGAGAGAGAGAGAGAGAGAGAGAAAGAGAGAGAGAGAGAGAGACAGAGAGAGACAGAGAGAGACAGAGAGAGAGACAGAGACAGAGAGAGACTGAGAGAGAGACAGAGACAGAATACATAAAAAATAGGATGTAAAGACATACATAGTAGTCATAACTGAATGTGAATGAGATGAAATCACTTATAAAACAGATATAAATATCAGAATGGATTAGAAACCAATTGTTTAAAAGAAACACACTTGAAATAGAGAGACAAACAGAGTAAAAATTGGCGAGAACAGAATTTATTATGCATCAGCTGAAATAAAAAAGGCACAGGTAGAAATCATGATCTCAGAATAAGCCAAAGTTTAAAAAGAACTAATTTATGGGGTTAAAGAGGGAGAACATTCTGGGAAGGTGGCAAAGTAGGTCAGAAAATTTCAAGTTCTCAAGATTTTCCTCCACAAAAGAGATAAAATAGTGCCTCTGGGTAAACATAGAGCCATGAAAACAAATAAGAATAGGGAGAGAACATGGGTCCTCTTGGGATCATCTGAGAAGACAAACAAAAATCCCAGGACTGGATTTCCACCCAGTGAAGAGTAAACACCTCTAGGCTAGGGTCCACTTTAACAAGCTGCTTATACAACAAGTGGCAAGCCATGGGGTTAGCTGGGTTGGGAGGCTGCCTCATCCAGGCCGCCTCATCCAGGCCACAGGAACTTTTATCCCCAGGACAGTGAAGAGAGTTGAGCCTCTGAACCGGGGAAGATTGAGGGACCCTGTGCTAACAAGGACTGCTAGACCCAGCTGTGCTGCAGAAAGCCACAGGGGCAAGAAGGAAAAAGCACAAGCCCTGGCAAATGCAGAAGCTGTGGGCACTTACAGGAAGGCTGGAGGTCTTTATTTGAGTTCAGGGTCAGAGGGGAGAACAGAAGAGGCTCAGAGGCCAGAGGCACCATCCTACATGTCCCAGGTCTAGAGGTGATTATAAAAACTAAATTATTACCAAAAAATTCACAGGCAAAGGAGAAAGAATCCAACAATAGAGAGCTACTATGGGAATAGAGAAAAACAGGGTTCATCTTAAGAGGAGGATGCTGAAACAAAGAAACCCTCTTACACCCCAAAGAGTAATGTCAAATGGTCACTTGCCCAAAAAGAATTCATTGAAAAATTTAAAAAAAGACTTTAAAAATCAAATGAGATAGATTGAGGAAAAATTAAAAAGGAAAATAGGAATAACAAGAGAAAAACAGAAGGTTATGACAAGAAAATCAACCATTTACAAAAGCAGATTCAGAATCTTAGGGAAGAAAAGGACTCCTTGAAAATCAGAATTGGGCAAGGTGAAGCCAGTGAAGTTATAAGAGATGAAATATATATCTATATCTATATATATAATATACATATATATATATATATATATATATGTGTGTGTGTGTGTGTGTTTACACACACACACACACACACACACATATATATGATGAAAAAAATAGAACAGAATGTGAAACATCTCATAAGAAAAACAACTGATCTGGAGAAGAGATCAAGAAGAGAAAACATAAGAATAATTGGACTACCTGAAAGTTCTGATAAAAAAAGAATCTTGATACAATAATATAAGAAATAATTAAAGACAATTGTCCTGGGGCATTAGAACATGAGGGGAAAGTAGAAATCTAGGAGATCTCTTTCACTACCTGAAAAGATCCTACCAGGAAAACTCACAGGAATATTATAGTTACATTCCAAACCTCCAAATCATGGACAAAATATTAAGAGCAACAAGAAAAAGCCAACTTACATATGATGGTACCACAATTAGAATCACACAAGACCTAGCATTGGCAATATTAAAAGATGTCAGGTTTTGGAACACCATATATCAAAGAGCAAAAGAAGTGGGTCTTCAGCCAAAAATATCATACCCTGTAAAGCTAAGCATAATTTTGAAGGAAAAAAAATAGACATTAGATCAATTGTCAGAATTTCAGGACTCTGCTAAAAAAACATACAAACCCCAAATTCAATAGAAGATTTGACATACAAGAGCCAAGAGAAATATAAGGTACATACCAACAACAAATTATAAGAGACTCAGTAAGGATAGAATGTTTACCTTTCATGTATGAGGAATGTAAAACCTATGTCTAAGACTGTTACTGGTAATTAGGTAGCTTATAAGAAAGTGTGGGGTAGGGGGACAGAGCCAAGATGGTACCTAGAAAGCAGGGACTTGCTTAAGTGCTCCCCAGGTCCCTCCAAACACATGTAAAAATGGCTCTGTACTACTTCTAGAGCTGAAGAACCCAAGGAATAATAGAAGGAAGCAGGGCTCCAGCCCAGGAAAGCCAAGATGGTGTCTGGAAAGGGTCTATAGCACAGAGCTGGGAGTGGAGCAGAGCACAGCCCAGTGTGGGCTGTGCCAGGACCACTAGACCAGGAGTCAGGCAGAACAGGTGGTACAGCCTTGAATCATTGAGCTGTGGCAGTTACCAGACTTCTCAACCCAAAATGCCAAAGACAACAGACCACGTTAGTGTGAAAAACTGCTGGATTGGAGTGAAAGGAGTGCACAATCAGCCCCAGTCCTGGGGGCATGGAAGTGGGGCAGCCCTGGGGTTGCTTTCAGCCCCAGCCCCACCCAGTGAGAGGAATTAAGTGGCAGATCAGAGCAGGAGTGCAGAGCCTGCTGGACTGGGGTCACAGTTCGGGTTGGTAGTTCTTGGGGGAGGAGGAGCACTGGTATGGCAGAGCTTGCAGTGTAGAAGTAGCTCTGAAAACAGCAGTGCAGCCCCTCAAGCTTGGGACAAAGTACTCTCTACTCTACAAGCAGTCATACCTCGACAAAAAGCTCAAGGTTCAAGTAGTTGGCTGGGAACATGAACAGGCAGTGAAAATGGACTCAGATTCAGACTCAGACTTTGGAATCTTTCTTTGGTGACAAAGAAGACCAGAACACACAGCCAGAAGAAGGCAACAAAGTCAAAGAGCCTACATCAAAAGCCTCCAAGAAAAATATGAATTTGTCTTAGGACATGGAAGAGCTCAAAAAGGATTTGGAAAAGCAAGTTAGAGAAATAGAGGAAAAATTGGGAAGAAAAATAAGACTCATGCAAGAAAATCAGGAAAAACAAGTCAATGATTTGATAAAGGAGACCTAAAAATGCTGAAGGAAATAATACCTTGAAAATAGACTAACTCAAATGGCCAAAGAGCTCCAAAGACCCAATGAGGAGAAGAATGCCTTGAAAGGCAGAATTAGCCAGATGGAAAA
Source organism: Trichosurus vulpecula (assembly GCF_011100635.1). Taxonomy (NCBI): domain Eukaryota; kingdom Metazoa; phylum Chordata; class Mammalia; order Diprotodontia; family Phalangeridae; genus Trichosurus; species Trichosurus vulpecula. Next base: position 143,613,857 of record NC_050577.1, on the reverse strand, counting down.
GGAGGTCCAAAAGACTACTGAAGAAAATAGTGCCTTAAAAATTAGATTGGAGCAAGTGGAAGCTAGTGACTTTATGAGAAATCAAGATATTATAAAACAGAACCAAAGGAATGAAAAAAATGGAAGACAATGTGAAATATCTGATTGGAAAAACCACTGACCTGGAAAATAGATCCAGGAGAGATAATTAAAAAATTATTGGACTACCTGAAAGCCATGATCAAAAAAAGAGCCTAGACATCATCTTTCAAGAAATTATCAAGGAAAATTGCCCTTACATTCGAGAGCTAGAGGCTAAAATAGAAATTGAAAGAATCTACCATTCGCCTCCTGAAAAAGAGCCCCAAAAGAAAACTCCTAGGAATATTGTCACCAAATTCCAGAGCTCCCAGATCAAAGAGAAAATACTGCAAGCAGCCAGAAAGAAACAATTTGAGTATTGTGGAAACACAATCAGGATAACACAAGATCTAGCAGCTTCCACATTAAGGGATCAAATGGCTTGGAATATGATATTTTGGAGGTCAAGGAGTTAGGATTAAAACCAAAAATCACCTACTCAGCAAAAGTGAGTATAATGCTCCAAGGTAAAATATGGATTTTCAATAAAATAGAAGACTTTCAAGCTTTCTTAGTGGAAAGACCAGAGCTGAATAGAAAATTTGACTTTCAAACACAAGATTCAAGAGAAGCATGAGAAGATAAACAAGAAAGAGAAATCATAAAGGACATACAAAAGTTGAACTGTTTTGCTTAAATTCCTACATGGAAAGATGATGTGTGTAATTCATGAAACTTTTCTCAGTATTAGGGTAGTTGAAAGGAATATACATATACATAGACAGAGGGTACAAGGTGAGTTGCATATGAAGGGATGATATCTAAAAAAAATAAAATCAAGGGATGACAGCGGAATATATTGAGAGAGGGAAAAAAGGACAGATCAAATGGGGTAAATTATCTCACATCAAAGTGGCAAGTAAAAGCAGTTCTGTTGGAAGGGAAAAGGGAGCAGGTGAGGGGGGAATGAGTGAATCGTGTTCTCATCATATTTGACTTGAGGAGGAAATAACATACACACTCAATTGGGTATCTTACCTCACAGGAAAGTAGGGGGAAGGGGACAAAAAAGGGGGGATGATAGAAGGGAGGGCAGATATGGGGAAGAAGTAATCAAAAGCAAACACTTTTGAAAAGGGACACAGTCAAGGGAGAAAATTTAATAAAACAGGACAGGATAGGATGGAGGGAAATATAGTTAGTCTTTCACAACATGATTATCTATGGGAGTGTTTTGCATAATGATACATGTGTGGCCTATGTTGAATTGCTTGCCTTCTTATGGAGAGTGGGTGGGCAGGGAAGAGGGGAGACAATTTGGAACTCAAAGTTTTAAAAGCAGGTGCTGCAAAATGTTGTTTTTGCATGCAACTGGGAAATAATATATGTAGGCAATGGGGCCTAGAAATCTATCTTGCCCTACAAGAAAGTAAGGGGAAAATGGATGGGGGGGAGGGGCCTTGGGGTGATAGAAGGGAGGGTGACTGGGGAACAGGGCAATCAGAATATATGCCATCTTGGAGTGGAGTGTGGGTAGAAATGGGGAGAGAATTTGTAACTAAAATCTTGTGGAAATCAATGGTGAAAACTAACAAAAATCAAACAATAAAGTATGGAATTAAAAAAAAAAGAAAGCGTGGGGTAGACCTGAGTATGATATGACTTCAAAAAGTAAAACCAATCAAGAACAGCTGAAAGAGTAATTATTCTATACAAATGAGGTGCAAGAGGAAGAACTGATACAAATGAATTAGATGGGGGCAGGAGGCTGTTAATTGTGGCAACCTATTTTCATCAGGAATGGGTTTAAGAGGGGAAAATACATATGCACCTCTAAGAGTATAAAAGTCTTCTGAATTAAAAAAAATAAAACTCTAAGGGAATAGAGAGGGGTGAGAGGATAAAGGAGAGTTCTTCAGAGGGGAAGGTAAGGAAATAGGTTAAAAGGGGTGTATAGAAAGATGTTTAGATTTATGGAAATGTGAGGATAAGACAGGGAACTTTAGAGGGGAATGGGACAGAATAGGTGAAAGGGGGTGTACAAAAGTGTGTTTAGATTTAGGGGAATGGGAGGGTAAGGGAGATTGCTGGAGTTGGGGTAGATTAAGTAATAGGAAGGCAAGGTAGCAGGTAGAAGTAAAGTAGAAGAGTTAGAAGAAATAGGAAAAAAGAGATATGCACAAACATCACAACAAGATTAGGAATAGAATCTCTCAGGGATTAGTTCCCTTTCTCTCAGGGAAAGTATATGTTTATATATGTATGTACATATATATATATATGTATATGTATACATATATATATATATATATATATATATATATATAATTTTATATAGATACATATGTGTATTTATCAATACCTATATATAAATATGTCCATCCTCAGTTGTAGACTTGGGGTAGTGGATAGAGGGGAGGAAGCGGGAAAACAAACAAACTAAAGAGGGTATAGCAAAGAACAAGATAAAACCAACAAGGAAGCAAAGAAAAGGGGGACAGTTTTCAACTTAACTCACTATATTTAATATATAGGCTTTTTTGAAATGACAAGTTATTGCTATATATTTTGAATCCTCTCCCATGTTCCGCTGTGCACTGACATGTTTTTCTTTTTATTTTGCATTTAAGTTTAAAATGTTTGTTTTTCTTATTACATATTAAAATTTAGTATTTGTATAAGATAAAAAAGAATTACAAAGAAGGAAACTAGGTCTTGCTAAAAGATACACACAATGAAGTAATATCAATACTAACCACATATGCACAAAATGATATTCAAATTTCTAAAGGAAAAGTTAAATTAATAACAGTTGGAAATAGACAATAAAACTATACTAGTGGTGGACCCCAACTTTCCCTGACTGGAGATAGAGAAGTCTATTCTTTGTCAAGATATTAGGAGATACCCCATTTTCCAAAGCTAGGGCCCATCAAGGAAGCTGTGTCCTGAAGTTGTCATAACAACAATCCTTGGCACTCACCTTCTGGGTGATCTCATCCTATGCCAAAATCACAGAATTATTGTATTACTTTGATGAGCACCAGGTGTTTCCTGAGCTCAGACAACCACTGGAAAAGATCAGACAAGTACCCACATTCTGGTCATGAAGTCCTGCTATCAATCAAACTTTTCTCATTTTTGCTGTTACCCCTTACTGTCAGAGCTATAGCTTACTGTGTAGCCATAGGTACAAGTATTGAGATCTGCCTACATTAAATTGGGTACTCCCCACTAGGAGTGGGACTCTGACACACGTGCCTTTGCTTGAAAGCTATTTCTTTCACTTTGAAATTAAAACTTCTGTTTAATTCCTGACTCTCCTGTCTCTAGCCTGCTCTGTTCAGACCCAGCCATTCACAGGTTAGAGGCTGGTTCCATCCAGTTAACATCCTCAAATATATGAGAGATCAATGAGATGAATAGAATCTTAGAAATGTGAATATTATAGTCTTCTTGAGAAAACTCAATGGGAATTGAAAAAGAGTAAACCTTTATCTTGCTGGTACATAGCACCTTCACAAAAAATGACCACGGATTAGGGAATAAAGACCTCACAACCAAATGAAGAAAAAAGCAGAAGTATTAAATGCACCCTTTTCATACGATAATGCAATAAAAATTACATTTAATGAAGGGCCAAGGACGTATAGATTAAAAGCTAATAGGAAACTAAATAATCTAATGCTAAGGAATGAATGGGCCAAAAAAGGAATTCATAGAAACAATAATGTAACTAAAGGGAATGATGATAATAAGACAACATTCCAAAATTTGTGAGGAGCAGCCAAAGCAGTGATTAGGGGAAAATTTATATCTCTAAATGTGTATATCAATTAAAGAGAAAAAGAGCAGATCGATGGATTTGGCATGCAACTGATAAAAACAGAAGGAGAACAAATTAAAAATCTCTAATTGAAAGACAAAATGGAAACCCTGAAAATCAAAGGAGAGATTAATACTGAACTAATAAACAAAACTAGGAGATGGTTTTATAAAAAACAAAACAATATACTAGATATATCAAAAACAAAACAATACACTAGATATATCATTGGTAAATTTGATTTTAAGAAAAGAAAGAGGAAAACCAACATATTAATAATAAAATTGAAAAGTATGAATGCACCACAAATGAAGTTGAAATTTGAACAATTATTTAGAGTTTTTTCCCAATCATATGCCAGTAAAACTGACCATATAGGAGAAATGGATAAACATTTACAAAAATAAAAACTGCCCAGAGGGAAAAAAGAAAAAAAAAGAATACTTAAATAATCCTGTATTAGAAAATGAAATCAAACAACATATCATTGATCTTCCTAACAAATAATCCCCAGGAACAAATTGATTCACAAATGAATTTTACCAAACATTTAAGGAACACTTAATCCCAGTACTATATAAACTATTTGAAATGAGCAGGTAAAGTAAGAGTCCTGACAAATTCTTTTCTATGGCACAGATAGTTAAATCTAATACCTAAACCAGGGAGAGCAAAAATAGAGAAAGAAAACTATAGACTCATTTCTTTAATGAATGTTGGTGCAAAATACCAACCAAGTAGGATTTATAACAGGCATGAAGTGTTGGTTTAATATTAGGAAAACTATCAATGTAACTGACCATATCAATAATAATAACAACAAAAATAATGATTTTATTAATATGTGCAGAAAAAGGTTGTTTTTTTGACAAAATACAATGGCCATTCCTATTAAAAACACTAGAAAGTGTAGAAATTCACAGACAGTTTCCTAAAATAAGTAGTATCTATCTAAATCCAAGAACAAACAATTCTAATGGGGATAAACTCAAAGCCTTTCAGTAAGATCAAGATTGAAGCAAAGATGTCTATTATCACTATTCTTCAATATTGTACTAGAAATGCTAGCTATAGCAATAAGACAAGAAAAATAAATGGAAGGAATGAAAATAGGCAAAGAAGAAACAAAATTATCATTATTTGCAGATGATAGAATGGTACACTTAGAGAACTGCAGAGAATTAACTAAAAAAACTACTTGAAACAATTAACAACTTCAGCCAAGTTGCAGGATATAAAATAAACCCACACAAATCACCAGCATTTCTATATGCTACCAACAAAATCCAGCAGGAAGAGATAAGAGAAATTTTATTCCAAATAACTGCAGAGAATATAAAATATTTAGGAGTCTACCTGCCCAAACAAACCCAGGAATTATATGAATGTGGTTAAAAAATCTTCTTATACAAATAAAGACCGATCTAAACAATTGCAGAAATATTCATTGCTCATAGGTAAGACTAAGTAAATATAATAAAAAATTAATTTACTTATTCAGTACCATGCCAATCATGCTAACAAAGAATTATTTTGTAAAGATAGAAAAAAAATAATAATGAGATTTATCTGGAGGAATAAAAGGACAAGAATAGCAAGGGATTAATGGGAAAAATGTCAATGAAGTTGGCCTCGTAGCTTCAAGTTTCAAAATATATTATGAAGTGGTAATCATCAAATTATCTGGTACTGGCTAAAGAATAGAGTGGTAGATTAGTGCAATATATTAGGTACATAATACACAGTAATAAATGACCATTGTAATCTGGTTGCAGAAAATCTGGTACACTAATGCACTGTTCATGGAGTCATGAACTAGTTCACCCATTTTGGGGAATAATTTGGTACTATGCTCACAATGCTATAAAATTGTTTATACCCATTGACCCAGTGACACTACTACTATGTCTGTATCCCAAAGTGATATGAGTAAAGGGAAAATAATCTATTTGTACAAAAATATTTATAAGAGCTCTATTTGTGATGGCAAAGAATTAGGAATGGAGGGGATGCCTATCAATTGTGGAATGGACGAACATATAGTGTCATATTACGTTGATGAAGTACTATTGTTCTATAAGAAATGATGAGTGGAATAACTTCAGGAAACCCTTGAAAATATGTATGATCTCATGCAAAGTGAAGTGAACAAAACCAGAAGATCATTCTACACAATAACAGAAATATTGTAAAGATGGCCAATGTGAAAAACTTAGCTATTCTGATCAATAAAATGATCCAAGGCAATTTCAAAGGATACATGATGAAAAATGCTATCCAACTCCAGAGGGAAAGCTGATCAACACTGAGTGCAGATCAAAGCATGTTTTTTTTTTAATTTTTATTATTTTGTTTGTGTTTTCCTTTGAAATATGGCTAATATAGGCATATGTTGTGCATTACCTCACATGTATAATCAAAATCAAAGCACTTTTCTTTTCAATAAGGGGCAAAGGATGAGAGGGAGAGAAAGAATTTGGAACTCAAAAGTTTAAAGAATGATTGTTAAATTTTTTTTACATGTAATGGAAGAATATTTACTGAAATTAATAAAAATAATTTAAAATAAATTAATAATCTTTCAAATTTCTGCAATCATATATATTTTTAATCTTTCCTGAAAACTGAAAGGATTTCCATTAAATTCAAAAGAACTTGGGCAGTTCCTGCTCTTACATAGTGATGAGCCATCTTGTTTTGCCCAAAGGTTAGATAAACTTGGCTTTTTTGACAACTTACTATTCCTCTTATTTTTTTACAATTAATAATATTTTATTTTTCCAATTACATATAAAGATAAATTTTAACATTCACTTTTATAGGATTTTGAGTTCCAAAGTTTTTCTTCCTTTCACCCTCTTTCCATTGCCCTTTATTACACATAATTTTTATTGCATCGGGATCTAAAAAGGATGCATTTAATATTTCTGCCTTGGTTTGTGAGGTTTTTAATGCCATAATACATGGTCAGTTGTTGCATAGGTGCCATGTGCCACCGAGAAAAACTACATTCCTTTCTAACCTCATTCAGTTTTCTCCAGAAGCCTACAGTATCTAACTTTTCTAAAATTCTATTCACCTCCTTAAATTCTTTCTTGCTTATTTTGTGATTAGATTTATCTAGTTCTGACAGGGGGAGGTCGAGGTCCCTCACTTGTATAATTTTGCTGTCTATTCCTGTAATTCACTTAAGTTCTCCTCTAAGAATTTGGATGCTATAGCACTTGGTACACATATGTTTAGTATTGATATTATTTCATTGTCTATGGTACCTTTTAGCAAGATGTAGTTTCCTTCCTTATTTCTTTTAGTTAAATATATTTTTGCTTTTGCTTTGTCTTAGATAAGCATTGCTACCCTGCTTTTTTTTTTACTTCAGCTGAAGAATAATATATTCTGCTCCAGCCTTTTTCTTCAACTCTGTGTGTATCTCTCTGCTTCAAATGTGTTTCTTGTAAACAACATATTGCGGGATTCTGCTTTTTAATCCATTCTGTTATCTGCTTCTATTTTATGGGAGAATTCATTCCATTCACATTCACAGTGATGATTACTGTATATTTCCCTCTGTCCTATTCTCCCCCATTTATGCTTTTCTCTCCCCTTTAACCCTGTCCTTCCCCTCCAGTGTGTTGCTTCTAACCAGTGCCTCCTTTAATCTGCCCTCCCTTCCCTTTTGTTTTCTCTTTCCCCTACTACTTCCATATAGGGTAAGATAAATTTCTATACTCAAATGAGTATGCATGTTATTCCCTCTTTGAGCCAAATCCAATGAGAGTAGGTTTCAAACAAAGCTCATTCTCCCATTTTTTTTTCCCTGTACTGTAAGGTCTTTTGTACCTCTCCATGTGGTGTAATTTACCCACATCTGCCTCCCCATTTCCTCTTTTCACTACACAATCTTTTTATTTACTCCTTAATTTTTTTTATACGAGCACATCAAAGTCAATTTATATCCACACCCTCTGTCTATGTATACTCCTCTTAATTTCCCTAATAAAGATACAATTCTTAAGAGTTACAAGTATCATTTTCCATTGTAGGGATGTAAACAGTTTAACCTTATTAAATAACATATTTCTTTGTTTTCCTTTCCTGTTTACCTTTTTATGCTTCTCTTCAGTCTTATATTTGAAGATCAGATTTTCTTTACGGCTCTGGTCTTTTCACCAGGAAAATTTGAAAGTCCCCTATTTCAGTGAATGCCTATCTTTCCCCCAATAGATTATGCTCAGTTTTGCTGGGCAGTTTATTCTCGGTTTTCATCCAAGATCCTTAGAAGCTTCTAACTCCTGTGTTATCCTGACCATGGCTCCTTCATATTTGAAGTATTTCTTTCTGACTGCTTGCAGTATTTTTTCCCTGACCTGATAATTCTGAAATTTGGCTACAATATTCCTTGGAGTTTTTCATTGGGATCTCTTTCAGGAGGTGATCAGTGTATTCTTTTGATGACTATTTTTGCCCTCTGTTTCTAGGATGTCAGTATTTTCCTTGATAATTTCTAGAGAGATACTGTCCAGGACCTTTTATTGATCATGGCTTTCATGTTGTCTACTAATTCTTAAATTATCTCTCCTAGATCCATTTTTCCAGGTGAGTTGTTTTTCCAATGAAAATGTTTTTCCATTTTTCTTCTATTTTTTTATTCTTCCAATTTTCTTTGATTCATTCTTATCTCTTAGAGTTATTAGCTTTCACTTGCCCAATTCTAATTTTTAAGAAATTATTTTCTTCAATAAGCTTTTGTACCTCCTTTTCTATTTGGCCAATCCTACTTTTTAAGGAATTGTCATTTTTGAGTCTTTTTTGTCATTCACTTCCCAAGCTGGAAACTGGGGACAGCTCAGGCAACTTCCTGTCTTCTATCTGCCATCCTGGCTCTTCCCAAACCTGGCTTTTCTAATTGCTTTTCTTTTTGACCCATGATAGTCTACTCAAAGTGTTTTTTGCCTTATGTTCATTTCAACAATACCATATATCTACACGAGAGTCTTTTCCCCTATTCTATTACACAGTTATGTAAGAATTGTCTTTTAATCTTCAAAACTCTATAGCATTAACCTTAGCTAATATTGAAAACACATTAATGTACTTTCTCTTTCACCTCCTACTTCCATACAGGGTAAGATAAATTTCTATACTATATTTCTGTACTATACTGTGTAAAGTGCACTGAAATTTATGTCAGAAGAATTGAGTTCAAATCACAACTCTTTTGCAAGTGTGTTCTTGGGCAAGTCAAATAACCTGGCTCAGTTTTCTCATTTATAAAATAAAGGAGTTAGATTACATAACTTCTAAGATCCCTTTAAGCTTTAAATACATGATCCTTTATTTGTTTTGTATATACTTTTATGCTTAAATGTTGTCTCTCCCTAGAGAATATAAGTTCCTTGAGGCCAGGTACTATTTAACTTATAGCTTTGATTCCCCCAGAGCTTATTTCAGTGTCTAGACCATAGCAGACAACAAATTTTTGATGATGATTACGTGTTCTTCCATTTCATTTTCTTGTATTTTATATAAGATAACACACACACACACACACACACACACACACACACACACACAGAGAAAGAGAGAGAGAGAGAGAGAGGGACAATGCTGTTTTTTTTTTTTTTTTTTTTTTGCTGGAGGTGGATGGGTAGGAGGGAAACAATTTTATTTCTATTCAGAAAGTGTTATAGATCACAGGTTCTTAACATAGGGCCCATGAACATAGCGTTTTATTTTTCTAATACTGTGATAATGGTATTTCCATCTAATTGTTTTCCTCTGTAATCCTATGTATTTGATTTTCTATACTTAAAAAAAAACATTTTGTTTTCTGAGAATGGGTCCATGGACTTCACCAGTCTAACAAAAGGTTCTATGATATGAAAAAGGTTAAGAATGTATTTATAACTAGTAGTTAGGTATCTAAGAATATTCACAAAAAATTGAATTGACTGTAAATAGTTACTGCCTTTCAAAAGTATTTACATTCAATAAATTTAGTTCATAAGAGATTGCTTGTTAAATTAAATGAGTCTGCAATCATTTGTTGGGACTCCAGACAATTAAATGATATAAATTAAAACAAACAAAAATCAGATAGTATAAGAACATATTCATAGACAAGGGTGCAACCCAATTTCTACTCAACTCTAGATTCATATAGATTAGAACCCAATGTGCAGGTATTTGGAATGATTATATATTTACTTACTCTGGCTTCACATTTCTTCCCATTTCCTATGAGTCTCTAAAGGCCATCTAAATTTAGCTTGCACCTTACTTAAAGGAAGCTATACAGACAGTTCTTGCTTTACATAAATATACAGTTGTTCAGACCTCTAAGTTAAGAGATTTTTATGTAATGCAAATTTGCCAAAAGACATGAAGAAGGGACAGATGGAAGGATGTAGAAAGGGGGCCACCTGCCTATGGAGGGAGAGGGCCAGCCAAAGTTTCAAGGATATATGGGAGCTGGGGACAGAGAAATGAGACCAGGAGGAAGAACTTAAGGGCCTGGGCAAGACCCTGGGAGCCTGGTCAGAATCAAGAAGAAGGGGGAATTGGGGACAGATATTTGGTGGCCAGACAGAGATATGGACAAGAGAGGTTGGGCATCAATGGAGTTCTAGGATAGGCACAGGTACCTGAGTATGGATGGACTGAAACAGAGCCAGACAAGTGGGTGGGTGGGGCAGGGAAAAGTGGGGCACCACTCCATTGCTGGGTGACTTCTTGTGGCTGTACTTCATATGTTGTCAAAGATCTTAGCTATTTTGTTAGCTCCATCTAATAATAAACAGATACCAATTGCATGTGACAAGTCCATTGACATGTACCTATTCTCAAGCTTTACTATTGTTTTATGAAATAATTTTTTTAATTGTTTGTTGAATATTTTATTTATAGAAAGCATGGAATTGATGTTAGCAAGATAAGATTAGATCACTGTTATCAAATATAACAGAAAGATCATACATTAAGCAATAGTTTAAAACTATTGATTTAAGCATATTTCATGAGCAAATAGTAGAAACTCTGAAATTAAGATTGAAAAAAATAGTGTGTGCCCTGAATTATAAGCCAAAATTTTACTATCCATAACCTATCAGATGAAAAATTCCTATGCTACCAAAGTGAGTCTGAAAAATATCTATGTGAATTTAAAAATAAGTTATTTTGGAACCACAACATCATCAAACACCTGTTGCCCACAATCCCCCCATGGTGAGTCACTTAATCTTCTTTGTTTCAGTTCCTCATCTGTAAAATGATCTGGAGAAGGAAATGTCAAAATATTCCAGTATCTTTGCCAAGAAAACCCCAAATGGAGTCACAGGAAGTTAAACATGACTGAAACAACAACAACAGTTACAATAAGACCCCCCTATCTGCTGGAGTTTCACAAAGACAAGCTTACAAGATAACACTTTTAAAGAATTATAAAAATCAATCATTTTCTCTTCCTTCTTAGGAGTTTGCTAAGCAACAAAAATAAAAGAGCAACTGTAGGACAGGAAGTTGTCACCTCAAAAATTATCTGTTTTAATTAATTACATAAAATTATTGATCAGTTGTGTTTATTCTTTTGAAAGCTCTTTGTTTGTTACCCATAATTGTCTATTTGGAATTAACTTTTAGTCTTCTGCATTTAATGCTAGTTCCCAAAATATTTGGGACATCAGACTTTTCTCACAGATATTTAATACAAAGTCATTTAAACCTGTCCATATTTTCATCTTATGGCTACATTTATTTCATTTGCCTAAGTACTTTTTGATTGATATAGTCAAAATGGCCTATTGTATTTTTTATTATTTCTTCTACTGCATGTCTAATTATGAATTTTTCCCATCTATGAAGTAAAATATATCATTTTTTCTCCACTAAATTTTAATGGTGTAATTTTAAATCTGTTTTTATCTATTTGGAAGTATTATGGTATAAAGTATAAGATTTTGTTTTAAACCAGTTTTTAGCACCATTTTTCCCAGAAGTTTTTATTTTTAGTTTATTGAACTGCTATACTGTTTGGCTCTATGAATTGCCCTTTTGATCTATTAAAGTGATCTATTGTGTTATCATTGTGGTATTTTTTGATAATTTGATGGATATGATAATGCTAGATCTCCTTCCTCCACTTTCTTTTTATTATCCTCACCCCAACTTGACACTGCATTAATGAATTTTTGCTTCCTCCATAGGGATCTTGATTAATTCTTTAATCTAATTCCAGAAAGTATTTCACTGACAATTTGGTGTAATACTAAATATCTTGCTTAATTTAGATAGTACTTTTCATGTTATTGGAATGTCCAAGACATTAACATTGAATCATGGTGCCTCCTATTTCTGAAAACAGCTTTTCACAATTGTATTTTAGATAAATCCTCTACTATATATGTAACAATAGGTTAACTCCAAAAAATTTAACTCATTTTGTAGTTATTTTAGATGGAATCCTTTACAATTGTCTCCATTTTCATAGATAGAAATATTTATAACTTTTGTAAATCAATTTTATATCTTACTTTTCTTAACACATTTATTTAAAATTAATTTTAAAAGTTTTAAAAAATAATCTAGTAGTCATCTGCTAATAGTAATAATTTTGTCTCTTTGTACCAACAATTTGGCTAGTAGCTACTGTGATCATTAACACAGGTTCTTTGATCTGCTTTACTAAGGAAAGCAACATTAAGGGGTTAACAATCTTACTTTAATCCAACATACAAATATCATTAATTCAGGAGGAAAAGTCTGCAACCTGAACTACAGAGCAAGTACAAACAAATTACAAACATACACAATATAAATAGACCAAATCACATTTCATAGTTACCAGCAAAGCATCACTATCTGGGTTCACAAGCCAGGGGCTCTTAAAATGGCTGCCCAGAGTCCCACACCACTCTTCCAGTGACTGAGAGCCCCCAAAGTCAAAGGCCAACCTTGGATCTTATATACCCATGTCAAGTCCCTGAAGGATTCACACCTAAACAGCAAAAGGGTGTGGGTCTGGGGCTTTGCACCTAGTAAGGCTTAATCAAAGGCATTTGATTACTTTAGCATTTCCAAAAGAGAAAATAGTAAAAAAAAAAGTCCCACCTCAATTACCAATACACTCTTCTTTGCCATTATTAATTCCTTTATTTTTTTTATCTCATTGCTATTATATATGATATGTATTGTATACATATATGTGTGTGTGTTTGTGTGTGTGTGTATATATATATATAATATATGAAACATTTCTGCACGTATATCTGTAGAAATATATATATGTATGTGTATGCATACCATTTATATATATATATTTATCTAAGCATCATATATAAATGTATACATATATTTACATACACACATTATATATGTGTGGGTGTGGGTGTGGGTGTATAGAGAGAGACAGAGACATAGAGACAGAGAGTGATTTCAGGAGATGTGATGAAGGCAGATAGGATTTTGGGTGGACATCCTTTGGTCAACTTTTGGAAGTTCATTGAATGGAGGCAACAGAATAGGTACACATGAAAAGAGAAATCTCTCCTCTCCCCTGTCTCTCTCTGTCTCTCTCTCTGTCTCTCTCTCTGTCTCTCTGTCTCTCTATGTGTCTCTCTCTGTCTCTCTGTCTCTAGCTCTGTCTCTCTCTCTCTGTCTCTCTGTCTCCCTCTCTCTCTCTCTGTCTCTCTGTCTCTCTCTCTCTCTCTCTCTCTCTCTCTCTCTCTCTCTCTCTACTCCCCCCCCCCCCCACCCCAGTGTCTCCAATATGACCCTTCTTTCCTCTGGCACTGCTACTACTCTAGTTCATGCCTTCATCACTTCACACCTGGACTATTGTAATAGCCTGCTGGTAGGTTTTATCTGTCTCAAGCCTCTCCCTATACCAATCCATTCTTTATTTAGCCATTAAAGCTATTTTCTTAAAATGCAGGTGCAATCATGCCACCCCTCCCCCTACACAAACTCTCAATAAACTCCACTGCTTCCCTATTGCTCACAGGATCAAATACAATTTTTTTTTAAACATCCATAGCTCTTCATAATCTAGCCTTCTGCAACCTTTCCAATCTTTTTACAATTTATTTCCTGGCTCTTTGATCCAGTGACACTGTTCTCCTGCCTTTTCCACAAACAAGGTATTTAATCTCTCCAATCTAGTATGTCACCCATACCTAGAACACTCTCTCTCCTCCATTCTGACTATTGACTCCCCCCCAACAGCTTCCATTGAATCTCAACTGAAATCCTATCTTTTATTGGAAGCCCCTTTTTATTCTAGTGCTTTCCCTCCATTAACTATCCCTATTTTTCCAGTATATAGATTGCTTTGCATGTATTTATTTGAAAGTCATCTCCCTCATTAGATTGTAAGCTCCTTGAGGGCAGGGACTATCTTTTGCCTCCTTTTCTATTCTCAGCACTTGGCACAGTATCTGGCACATAGTAGATAATGAATTTTTGTTATTGTCTTTCATTCTTCAAGTGGACCAAAATGATGTCACTATGCTAGAGTCAAGTTTCAGTATGTCCAACTGTGGCTGATCAGACCAATATGAGCTCAGAATGATCTACAATAGATTGGGCACAAATAGTCCATGTGAATATTTGGTGTAGATACTCCAAACTTGCCCATCCTGCATGTCCTTTGAGCTGTTTCAATTCTGATTTGTTCATGGAGCACATCACCTTCTCTGATGTGGGCATGCAATACTGAGTGGTCCTATGCCAGTGTTTCCCATGTCACACAATCAATTCCAAAGTTCTTAAGAGGGATCTTGAGAATGCCTTTGTATCACTTCTTCTGACCATCATGTGAATGCTTGCCCCATGTGAGTTCTCCATAAAACAGTCTTTTTTGGCAAGCACATGTTTCGCATTTGAACAACATGGCCAGCCCATCAGAGTTGCACTCTCTGAAGCAGAGTTTGAATGATTGGCAGTTTAGTTCAAGAAAGGACCTCAGTGTCTGGTACCTTATCCTACCAGGTGATCTTCAGAATCTTCCTAAGACAATTCAAATTTAAGTGATTCAGTTTCTTGGCATGTCACTGGTAGACTGTCCAGGTTTCACTGGCATACAACAATGAGGTCAGTACCACAGCTCTATAGACATTCAGTTTGGTGGTCACTCGAATACCTCTTCTCTCCCATACTTTCCTTTGGAGTCTCCCAAACACTGAGCTAGCTCTGGCAATGTATGCATCAACCTCATTATCAATGTGTACATCCCTGGAAAGTACACTACCAAGGTAATAAATGTTTATTTTTCTATTGACAGTAAATGAGACAGAAATTTGCACAATTAAGTTATCATTCTTTTCTACATTCTCTATCAATTTTCAAAGTAAATGGAAATCTTTCCAGTATTGAAGATATTAGTAGGTATTGTTTTATGGAATTTAGAGAATGAGAAAGATGGGTGATTTCTTAATTCATTTACTCTTCTGACTGGATATCAGGTATGAAATGGATATAAGAATTAATTTTCAGGGTTCTCACACTTTTCCCCTTTCTTGGGTAATAAAAATTGCTGATAGAACACCTTTTTATACAGCTGGAGAAAAAAATGTTTAATTGGTTTAATTATAAATGCTTTAGTAAAAATAAGTACCATATCAATACCCAGACATTTTAGTCATAATCACTTTCAAGGGAAATAAAATTTTCAAATGGCCACTTAGGTGAATTAATTACTTCATGTTTGTAAATTTTATTCAAGATGAAAAGCTTTATTTAAATGTTAAATATCATCATTATAGTGTCCTCTGAAGTGTCTCAAAGTGTTTAATTTATGTGCAAAATGACAATTACCACATTGTAATTAAATAGTAAGAGAGCATAATGGTCTGATGGTTAGATCGTAGTTAACACACTTGATTACTAAATTATTAATTTCTGAGTTCTGACTGTCTTAGACTTGGACAATACTCAGTACTTCTCCTTCCATTTTGGCAGTAGGAAAATATTTGCCTCTTAGTGGAAGAAAACATTTAGAAATATGGACATTAGAATTCTATGTGACAGGAAGAATGCCAAGTGTTACTGTTAGCTGCTTTAATTAGAGCCAGGATCTCAATCTTGTGCAGTTCTTAAGACTTAAGTTTACTGCATATATATGTATATTAATGTTTCCTCAGTATTATATTCTCCTAAGCCACTTATTACTATAATTTGATTAACCTGAGGTAGCAAAAGATAGTTCCATTCATTTAAAATAGGATTCCAAAAGTTGTGTTTATTGAAATATACTGTTTGTTAGTGGTTAAATTAAAATGCAGTAGAGTTGATTTAGTGTTCTTATTCAAATTCCACTTTTAAAATATATGTGTAAATGAATCACTAGGCTATTAACAAAATTAGGTGGGTTTTTTTCAAAGTAACAGAGCATGAGAAATTACTAGAAGGAAACAAAAGTTTCAATTTCTGGTAACTTTTTTTCCCAAGTTACTGATCAACCTATCTACCAGAGCCCTTGTCAAACTTTGAGAAATGAAAATAAATATCAGAAAATTGAGGGGAAAATGGTTACATGAGATGATACAGCTTCTGGGGCACTAGGTTTGCTGTCAGTATCCCCAGGCAGTCAAGAAGAAATTATTTAGCCTTTAGAATATGCCAGACAAGGGAGATAATAATATCTAGCATACATACAGCACTTTAAATATATCATCTTGTCTGATCTTCGTAACAGCCCTTGCAGGCAGTTGCTATTACTGCCTCCTTTTTTTACAGATGAGGAAACAGAGTTAAAGTGACTTGCCTGGGGTGACACTGCTAGGAAATCTCTGAGGCCATGTTTGAACTCAAGTCTTCCCAAGTCTAAATGCTGCACTTTATCTCCTTTGCCACTTAGATGGCTTAAACATGTAACCCCTTGCAAAAATACTGGAAGTTGTATTTCTTCCCTGCTTGGGTAGGGAAGAAGCTGATTTGAAATTAATACCACCAATGGGATTTCTCCCTGTACACAGCAAGCCTTTTGAGAATCTCTAGGGGGGGGAAAGAGAGAGAGGAGGTAAAGCAAAATAAAAGAGGGAGTTGCTGGGAATTTGTGGAGCATGCATGAGCAGAGACATCTTCTGTCTTTTTTTTCAAACAAAAATCTCCATGGAAGACCAGGAGAAGGAACCATTTAAATGGATAAGCAGAGAGGTACAGGAATGTGTTTTTGCTTTTCATTTTTGAGTATCAGTTACTCCCTCCAGTTGCTGAAGCATTGAGAAAAAATATACCCTATGAAGTGGTTATCCTTATCTTAAACCTTGCTTTATATCAGCTGAGAGTACAATTAGTACTTGTTCTGAATGTGGCCCTTTGTAAAGTAAAAAATTCTCATGGACTTCGTTAAATTAACATGTTTTTATTTCTCATAAACAGCATGGTTAAACTTGTCATTATATTCTTTGCGTGAGGGCTCTGGATAGCTTTGGAAGTCAGGAAGGATACAATGACCTTTCCTAGTTCAGGGTTGGTATCTCAATTCCCTAGCACAAGGTTAGAAGGATTTTGTTGTCTCTTGGGGTGAGGTTTTAGAATGAGTCATTTCATAGCTATACTTTCAGGGACAGGATTATTATGATCTTGGGCCATTAAAATCTATGTCTTTATGTATAAGGAAAGAAAGTCCTCTTGCAGAATGGTAGATTTGAGCTGAGATTTGAAGGAAGTCAAAGAAGCAAGGAGATGAAGTTGATGAGGGAGATCATTCCAGAAAACTGGGGACAACCATGGAATAGTCATGGAATTACAAAATGCCAGAACAATAAGTAGGTTATTGTAACTTTTAAACATCCAGGAAAGTAAAAGGTAAAAGTTAAAAAAAGAGAAAGACTAGAAATTGAAGGAGAGGCTGGGTAGAGGACTCCCTTCAGGTTTTCCAATGGATTTTATGTTTGTTATTTCATTTTATTTTCACAACCAGGATCTAGGTGCTATTATTATCCTCATTTTATTTATCCTCATATGAAGGATTTAACCCTTGGAGGGAACCCCTGGGGTTTATTGAGTAAAGGAGTGACATAGTCAGACTTGGCTTTAGGAAGATAATTTTGGCAGCTGCTTGGAAGACAGATTAGAATGGGGAGAGGCTTGTGGCAGAGGGAGCAACTAGCACATTCTTCCAATAATCCAGGATGAGATATTAAGGGCCTTAACCAGGATGGTGACTATATGAGTGGAGAAAAGTAATATATACTAGAGATGTTTTGAAATGAAAGGATTTGACAACCCAATGGGTATTTGTATTGATTATGAGTGAGGATTAGGGAATAACATTGAGTTTGTAAGCCTAGGTGATTTGGAAGAGTGCCCTCAATAGCAATGGAAAATAACGGGAAAAAAATCTAAGCATTAGGCCACAGGAAGCAATCTGGTGGGCTCAAAGATAACCATTTGAAGGTACAATCATTATTTTTCCTCCTATAAAATTATTTATTATTTTACCCACAGGTAAAAGTGTTGGAGGGCTAAGGCAGAAGAAAATGTCATTGACTTATTTTAGGTTCTTAAGATCTTAAAATTGGTTCTTAAGAAGAGAGTTAACGTTACTGTGTTCTAGCAACACACTAAAATTAGCAGTTGCAGAATAAAAAAAAAAATCAAGTTTATGAACAAAGATAGTAAGCCCTTTGTATGAATTAATTTGCAAGGATAAAATTGGCTTTTAAAGAAACATAAGAAAAAATACTCTAAAAATCTCTAAAATGAAAATTAAAAAACCCCGAATTAAGTCACCCATCCTAAGAGCAAAAATAATTAAAGACAAATGTGAATCTATCCAGGATGGAAAGGCACTTATTTGTGGAGTTTCTTGGCAAGATAGTGGAGGGTAGATTCTTCTGTTATCTATCTCCCCTTAAAAGCTAAAAGGTACCAACTATCAACTACAATATTACTAAGAATTTGGAAGCTAAGGAGATTTTCTTGTAAACTCCCTCTGAATGACCATTAAGAAACATGATCAAATAATTCTAAATTGCATTAGAGTTACAGGAAGAAGTGGGTAGAGGAGATTAAATTAAGAAATTTATCTTTTTTTTTTAAAGAAATTTGTAAGCAATATTGTCTTATGGTTGGGAGTGCTGAGTGGGGCGACATGCTTACAGAGGAAGATATTTCTGAAAAGAGCTTGATGTGAGACTTAGATAAGCCAAATAATCCTGAGAACATTTATGGATAAACCTCAAGGGAGAACAAACAGACATGAAATGGAACAGAGCAGCCAATATTTCTCTAAAAATCAATTCTTGACATGAATTGAAACCACCATTGGACTTTTACTACCTCAGCGCCTATTTGCTTTTTGAGGAAGTGACAGAGACATTAAATAAGATGAACTCAAGGATATCAATTTGAGTTTAACAAATAAATAGAGAAGATAATTTTATTGCTAGACATGGGCCAACTTTAAAGGTAAATAAGGATTAATTTTTCAAGTTATCTCAAAGAGGAAAAAAATTCCAAAATGGAAAAGTCACAAGCAGTATTTATTATTAACAAAAACACATGACCCCAAAGATTCACATGTGACCCAGCATGTATCACTATTTGCTTTCTTTTTCATTTCTATTAAGAAAGTGTAATCTACAATAGCCATACTCACAACATATACATACTCACATGAACACCAACACAAAATGAAACAAAGAAAAACCTTGTCTCTCTGAGATAACAATGTAATCTTAAAGGAGCTCATCTTACAATATGTTTGCCATATGTATGCTAAGGACATATGACATTCTACCATGATTTTCTAGGTATCAAAACAAGGGATGCCCAAAGAAATGTGGAAAATTTTTGTCTAAGGAGTTTACCACCATAGAGAAGGGAATTCCTGTGAAATGGAAGGCCAAATTGAAGAGACATTCCACATCAAGGAAAATGCTTTCCATATACATCTCTTAAAACCCCAGGGTACTATGAGTACTATCCTCAGTAAGATCAGTGGTCATTTAAAGGTATTTGACCTTTCAATCCACAAAAGAAATATCAAATGGATAAAGAATGCACATTAACCAAATGATAGTAGGCAATTGGATGATTAATCCATGGAGCTAATCCATTGCTAAATATGTCTTTGTGAAAAGAAGAAGAATTGAGGTCCAGATTGATAAGGAGAATGTTCCATGTCACATTTTAGAAATTTCATGGTGTTTTCAGTGTCCCTAACACATTCTGCCATCAAAAGAATCATCTTTTTGACACTTTTTTTCACTCTTGCTATGTAGCTCTAAATCATGGAACACTATATCATGAGAAGAATGAAAACTGCAAAGGACAATGGAAATATAGGAAGTAGACTAAGTTACAGTATGCTACCAATAATTACTAGAGTGAAAGAAGTAAAAATAAAAGACAGAATTAAAGGATATATATATAACTAAAAATGTGGGTATTATAGATCCATGAAATGAGCTTGAATGCTAACATAAAAACAGTCACTGAGCTACGTAAATATTCAGAAATCAAAACAAGATTTTCAGCACATAAGGTAGCTTCTCTGTGAAGGATAGAAAGTAATAAGAGTTTTTTATACCATGGAATTTTCACACCTTAAGAGGATTGATATCACCATGCTCATGGATATGCTGAATATAAGCACTGATACTAGATTCTCAATACATACATGGGTGGAAGAAAAAAAAACTCACTTCAAATACATAGGATCAGAAATAAATAGATGAATGGAAATTTTCTTATGGTAATTGTGTTAACAGGAATGTGGTGAGTCAAATTCAAACCAACTCATGGGAGCAGATTATTGAATTTTCATTGTGAGATTACACTTGGAAGTCAGTAAATGCTACAAATCAGGGTTGGACTTGTTCTGTTAATTGTGTAAAATTAACAAAGAGATAGAAAAAATGTTAATAAGAGATTAAACTATAAAAGTATGCCACATATAAAGACCTTATTTCTCAAATATATAATTTAGTCAAATTTATGAGAATACAAGTCATTCCCCAACTGATAAGTGGTCACAGTTTTCAGATAAAGAAATCAAAGCTATCTATAGTAATATGAAAAATAATGTTCTAAATCACTACTAAGTAGACAAATGCAAATTAAAATAATTGCATGGTACCACCTCACATCTATAAGATTGGCTAATATGACAAAAATGAAAAATGATAAATGTTGGAGGGGATTCAGGAAAACTGTGACACTAATGCATTGCTGGAGGAGTTGTGAACTGATCCAACTATTCTGAAGAACAATTTGGAACTATACCCAAAGGGCTATAAACTGTGCATACCCATGCAATACCACTGCTAGGTCTATATCCCAAAAAGGTAAAAAGGGGAAAAGGACGCACATATTCAAAAATATTTGTAGCAGCTCTTTTTGTAGTGGCTAAGAATTGGAAATTTAGGGGATGCCCATCAATTGGGGAATGGCTGAACAAGTTGTGGCATATAATTGTGAGGGAATATTATTGTCCTATAAGAAATAACAAGGAGAATGACTTCAGAAAAACCTAGAAAGACTTACATGAACAGATGCAAAAGGAATTAAGAAGAACTAGGAGAACATTGTCCATAGTAACAACAATATTATATGATGAAGAAACTGTGAATGACTTAGCCATTCTCAATAATACAATGATCCAAGACAATTCCAAATAAGTCATGATGAAACATGCTTGTCCACATCTAGAGAAAGAGCAATTATTGTCTGAAAACCGGCTGAAGCATACTATTTTTCACTTTCTTTCATTATTTTTCTTTAAGAACAAAACGTCTAATATGGAAATGTTTTACAGGATTTCACACATATAACCTATATCAGATTGCTTACTCTCTCAGCGAGGAGGGAAGGGACAGAGAATTGAGATAGAATTTTAAACAAAAAAATAAGCAAAGCTAACAGTTGTTTTAATATGTAATTAAGGAAGAAATAAAACATTATTTAAAAAACAAAACAAAATTAGTATTTCCCAAAAGTATGCCATATATCCTGTGTACATTTATCATATATATTTTTCATAGCAATATTACCGATAGTAATATCAACAATTTAAATAATAAATAATAATATTAAATATATTCATATATTCTCAAAGAGGTGGTTGTTAAATGTTTACAATCATAATAATGGTTGTACAATTCTGGTTAATTAAATATTTATTCATAATTTTAGCTATTTTTATTTGAAATTTATACTCTATATCCAGGATACTGAATGCAATCATGTTAAATCAGTAAACCTTGCTTTTGTTCAATCATTTCAGCCATGTCTGATGTTTTGTGACTCCATTTGGAGCTTTCTTAGCAAAGATACTGGATTTGTTTGCCATTCCCTTCTCCAGCTGATTTTACAGTTGAGGAAACCATGGCAAAGAAGATTAGGTGATTTGCCCAGGGCTCCATGTATATAGCTGGAGTTAAACTCATGGAGATGAGTCTTCCTGATTCCAAGTCCAGTGCTTTATGAACTGTACAATCTAGCTGCCCAGTAAATCTTGAGGACCTCCTAAATGACTGCTCAGCTTACTGTTGCCACAATATGCCTTTACCCTCTTCCATTGACTGTTACCATTCCTCTTTCCCCCTCTTCCAACTCATTTGATTTTGCAATCTAGGACTCTAAACAGGGAGGAAATTTCTGCTAGTAGTGGCACTACCTTTCATTCAGTAATTTAACTTCATTTAACTTTGACTTCATTGACAGAAGACATTTCTTGGCGGTTATAAGCTTTCAGGAACTTTTGGTGTAAGTTTTGAAATATCCAACTCTGAGTCTCCATGCATTGGTATATGGAATGAAACAATTAATTATTCTCACAAACAACAAAAATAGAGACCAGTGGAGACTAAACAAAATTATCTGTTCATTTATGGTTTTGTCATATATATGTATGTGTGCGTGTTACTTAAAGCAAGAGGAAGGAAAAATGGGGAATCTTTCCTCCTGACTCTTATTCAGGACTAAAGAAACAGTAGCTGACATTGAGGTCTTAGTTTTTAAGAAAACATTCTGTGTGAGAAGCAACTTTTAGGGGTTATTAATACCCTCATTATCCAAAGGTTCTATATATTGAGCTCAATTGATGGAATTTCCCAGAAGAACTAAGAAGAGAATTGTAGGGACATTTTGTGCCACACTCTGAGCTTCCTTCATTTTTAATTAGTTGAGTCACTGCATTCTGCACCAGCTGAAGTTCTAATTAGTCTTTAGGGTGTAAGTGATATGCATTTCAGATACACATTATAGGATGAACTTGCCTTTTGCATGGTTTGTAGAGTAATGCTGTTGGGAGGAGCTAGGGAGCTGAATTTAATCTCTAATATCTTGACGTGAATAACTTCAGTTTCCATGATTATAAATGATTATAATTATGGAATTTTATGTTATTGTCATGAGACATAACTAGTAAATTATTAATTTCTTGAAGAAACTTTAAGAACTATAACTTCCCAAGTGCTCAACGTGGCAGTGGTACTGTAACCAATATGCTCCCTCCTCCATGAAATCATTCCAGATCTCCTCAATCAGAAGTGTTTGTCCTCTTCTAAATTCTCATAACACCATTTGTACTTTTATTATATACTTTTAATATTTTGTAGTATAATTAAATGTGTGCTGATTATTTCCTATACTTGATTTTATGTTTTTTGAAAGGAATCATGCTTTTTATTGTTGTCTCTCCTCCAGTGTCTAACCCAGTCCTGTCATCTTATAGTAATTTAGGAAATATCTGTCAAATGAATTAATGAGTGAACAATCAATCAATAAGTATTTATTAAGCACATACTATGTGTTAGACACTGTGACAAGCACCAGAGATACAAAAAGAGGCAAGATGCAGTCCCTGACCTCAAGGAGCCTACTAAGGGGGGGAGATGGTTTGAAACCCAAGATATCCAAAACAAGCTATAAACAGGATAAATTAGAAGTACCCAACAGAGGAAGCCAAGGGAATTAAGAGGAGTGAGGAAAGGCTTCTTGTAGAAGGTGGGGGCCCAGTGTCACTGAATCAAAGATTATGTGTCAGGGAGTAAGGTATGACATATAGCCTATATATAGACTTATAGACAAGGGGCTCTTAAAGAAAAGAAGAATTAACAATTTGTATCTGATCTAATCTCATCAATAATCTCCTTTTATATAGCACCATTCAGATACCAGTTTGAACTCCCCATAGTCTCACAACAGTAGGACTAAGCTAAAGAAGCTCAGGTGCAAGAAATTTTTGACAATGGGTAGAGCACTGGAACTGGGAGCAAAAGATCTGAGCTTGAAGTTGAGAATTATTATTTTCTATTTCTGTGCCTACTGGCAAGATACTTAGTCTTTCTAGACCCTCAGTTTCTTTTTTGCTATGATAAAAAAGGGTTGGGTTAGATTTCTAAGTCCATTCCACATAGAATTCCTTAATTCTGTATTCCTATGGGTCTTTGGGTCAAATTTGTAGAATTTCAATTTAATGTAATCATTTTTCTCTATCATAATATAGATACAAATTCATAAATCTTGCCTCATGGAAATCTAAAGTCAAGTATCAGAGTCACCTTTATTTAATTAGACTATAAATTAAGTCATGTGAATGAAATGATGTTAAGCATGGAATACTAAAGGGTTTATTCTGATCACTACATTAATCAATCAGCTTTTTAGCTGAATTAAGTTAAGGTAACCCTGATCTTTAGGCATATTTAACATTCAATGGTCAGTATGCAAAATGTGAGCCTTCAATGAAAAAATAAAATATAGAAATTACAAAACTTGATGAATAGCTTTGATTCTAAGGTCAAGCATAAGCTATTCCAAGCTAATGGAAAACATCATTCTAAGCCATAGCAAATGAGCCTTATGAGCATTACAAACTGCTGATATCAGCCTGGATACCATCTTGAATGTCAGGGGATATGCTCTTCATTTTCTGTGTTTGATTGTTCATATAAATATTTAATGAAAATATTATTAGACTATTCAGCTGAGTGAAATAAACTGATGGCACTAGTCGCTAAAGAAGCTTACTTAATATTCACCAAATGAAGAGGCATAATAATTTATTTTGCATATGATATAAGCCTTTAGAGAGGTTTTGTACTTTTAAACTTTTTAGCCCTATTTAAACAGCATCATTACTGCCATACTTATGAGTTTTTAATGTATCTTTATGGCTAATGGGGTTACAACATACATTGTAAAGGAAGAAAGAAGACTATCATTGAAAGAATACATGATAAAAAGAAGTTACCTTTGGCTCCAAAGGATAACTTACCTTTAATTTAGCTTCACTGACTCTTCCCATAAATGTTAACTTTACGCTACATAAAATAACATAGTGGGCTCCTCAAGAGTAGAACTGAAATGATTAAATAGATGAGATAGAAAGCTTTCTAAAGGCAGTGAACATTTTGAAGTTTTTGGAAAAGCCCAAATTTTCAAACTCCTTAGATGTGCTTTTCAGAATTATTTCTAAGGAGAGATCTGAAAGAAAATTTAGACTCATAGATTTCAGAAATGATTTTGAAAGTATCCTAAGGATTTAAGGACAGAATCCCTTCAATCATCTTATCAATTCTGCCTGTTTCCAAAGTTCATAAGGTCATAAGGTGTGGAAAGTGTAGAGGTATCATTGAATACAACAACTCATTTTACAGGTGAGGAAAATGAGTCTCAAGGAAATTTTGTTATTTGTCCAAGATCACAGAGTGAAATCCCTGAGAGTAGATTCCAAGGCAGTGCTTCCTAGTTCCGTATTCAACATTCTATCCACTATGTGTGCATTGCTCTGGGAAACAATTGTCATTTGGGAATCATATGTGTCATCATCATCATCATCATCATCATCATCATCATCATCATCATATCATCACTTTAGGCTGACCCAGTTCTAGCAAAAAGTTTAGAATCTTTGGAGAATTAAGGCACAAATTGTGGTGTAAGTTATGCAAGAGGAATTAGTGGATCAAATAAGAAATAATATTAGATAAGGTTTGTTTTCCTAGTATATTAGACCATCCAAAAATAGAATTGGCTTCTCTTCATTGAAAAGTTTTGAAGTAAGGATTCATTATCTATATTGTAGGGAGTAAGGGATGGACTAAATAGAAGAATCCCTGAAAGTAACTTCAAAGTTTTGTGATTCTGAGAATCTATAATCACTAAATTTCACTTTTTAAGTCCATAAAATAGGATACAATGCCATCATCAATGATTCCAGAAGATTAATGATGAAGCATGATACCCACCACTTGCCAGAGATATGATTGACTCAAGGTGAAGAATATGATATATTTTTAGATATAGTCAATGTAGAAATTTGTTTTACTTGACCATGTATATTTGTTACAAGAGCTTTTCTCTTTTTTGTTTGTTTCTTTTTATTTTCCAATGGGGAGTTGGGGGCAAAGGTTAAAAGATGGTAGGACAGCAAAGGGGTAATTGGGATAGGGGTAACTGGGATAGGGTTCTTTTTTGAAAGTAAAGGAAAAGAATGTCATCGAGACTTTTGTTTAATGGAGTGAAAGAACAGAAGAACAGAAAGATGGCCAGGAAATGAGGACAACTTTTGAATTCTGTTGGTTTATCTCACTAAATTTTAAAAAGAAAAGCAAATTATGCATCAGATCTGAAGTTTCACATATGACCTTCTTTATCTGTTATATGATGTAAATGGGAATACCCATTTTGCTTGTTTGTCAAACTCAGAATGAAAAAAAAATTAAAACATTAAAATAAAAATAAATCAATTTCCTTTTTTCTATGAAGTATATATTATAGGAACTTCATGGAATTTATGTAATGTAAGTTAATAAATAATACAATATAATTTCATCCTCACTCAAATGAACTAAGCAGCAATTGAAGAAACAGCAGGAACAATATCCTAGATTTACAACTAAACTATGTGACCCTAGACTAATCACTTTGCTTTTCCATGTCTGAGTTTCCTTTTATGTAACTGGAGAGATTTAAACTAAATTTATCTTTTTATCTTGGGGCATCTGGGTAGTCTGCTGGTTGGAGTGCTTTGCCTGAAGTCAGGAAGATGCATCTTCTTGAGTTCAAATCTTGCCTCAGATTCTTCCTAGCTCTGTGACTCTAGGCAAGTCACTTAATCCTGTTTTCCTTAGTTCCTCATCTATAAAAATGAACTGGAGAAGGAAATGGCAAACCACTCCAATATCTTTGCCAAGAAAACCCCAAATGGGTCATGAAGAGTTGTATACATCTGTAGTAGCCAAACAAAAACTAATATTTTAACTTTCTTTCTGATTCTAATAGTCTATGAGTCTATACATCCCTAAAATAGCGATTCCAGTAAGGCAGTGTGGCTAGTATTTAGAATGACATTTTGTGGTCTGCTAGAAATTGATATTTGAATGTTTTGCATAAGTTACAAGAATAAAGTTTAAATTCTTACCCATCTACTTATTCCATTTATGATCCTGGGAATGTCATTTAGCCTTACAATTTATTTATCTTATAAAATGAAAGGATTTGATTACATGGCCTCTAAGGCCCTTTCAAGACTGAAAGATCTATTCTCACATACATGTTTATATATTCAGATGACTGTGAGTGTTCACAATGAGAAAACAGGTTGGGCATGCTTAGGTGTCATTGGGCTTCAACAATACTTGCCCATCCAGTCAGCTCCAACATTTGACTCTGAGAGAAGCTTGTCACTAAATGAATGGTTATTAATTATCATCTAGTTTACAATGGGCAGATCTATGATTGGATTTTGTAACTCCAGTGACAGGTTTATGGAAACTAGGACATTTGTCCTAGCTGACAAGGAGGAGATAGTAGCATTTTCTAAGTTAAGAGAAGACAAAAATAGGAAGGGGAGAATTTTAAATTCACTTAAGTAAGCAATGCTGGGGAAAATTGTCAGGTTGCACAATGAGGCAATAAATATGTCTTGTTCACTACATTTCATTACGGATTTGTGGAGGTACTTATTACTTTATTAATATTTTGTTTGTTGTTCATTGGAATGCAATAGACTAGTAAGAAAGGATTCATGACCCTGAGGAAAGCATAAATCTATTTCAGAAGAAAAATGAGAAAATTTAAAACAATGCAAAATGGTATATAATTAAGTATTATTGTGTGATTCAGACTGAATTCCATGCTATCTATGTGAACTTGGTCATGAAATAGCCTTCTTGAGCCTGAGTTCATACTGTAAAATGGATATAATAATGATGGTCCAGAAGAATGGGTGGGGGAAGAAGAAGAAGAGAATTAGGGGACTGAAAGATGCATCTACTACAGAGTGGAGGGTCTAGTTAAGTTTCCAGTAAAGGTCAACCCAGAGGCTCAGAGTCCATTGCAGGATAAAAAGCCAGACATTTCACGAAGAAGATAGGGCCTAGTCTTATCAACGAAACTCAGCAGAGTCTGGGAACAGTTTTCCATCTCAGTGCTATCCTTTAAATTGAGACCTATGAGTAAAGAAGAACAATTACAATAATGTGAAACCAACAGCTAATTGGGCTAAGAAAAGCCCAGTGGGCACAAATCCAGGAAAAAGGAGTAATGCCACAATAAATATAACTGGATTCTCAGAGAAAAGCATGTTCTGGATAGAAAGACTCCAAGATCACCTGGAAAATATGAAATGAGATACAAGATGGAATAGTTAAGGAAGAAAACATGTCAAGAAGAAATAATAATTTAGAATAGACAATAACATACTTTACCCAGAAATTAAACAATCAGAAAATGTTTTGCCCAATTGTGTGCCATCAAAACTGATAATTTGTATGAAATGTAGAAATAGAAAAATATAAAATGTATTAACAGAGGAATAAATACATTATTTAAAGAACTCAATATTAGAAAAATGAATTGATTAATTCACAAATAAAGTTCTTCATTGTGAAGGGAGGAAACTCCAAACAATTAATTACAAATTAGTAGCATTACACATCAAAAATATCAAAAATGATTAATTCCACTAGTACATAAAATATTTGCAAAAGACAAAAATATGGGACCCTTCTAAACACTTTCCAATGATATAAGTATGTTTGTCATACCTAAACCAGGGACAGGCCAATATGTCTCATAAATATTGATACAAAAATATTCAAAAATAGTGTCATGAAAAAGATTATACTATGGAAGCACTTTGGATTTGTGCAAGGAATACAGGATGAGGAAAGTAAAGGAAAAAACTATGAATATATAGGACATTATTAATAACAAAATAATAAAATACGATAAATGGTGAAGGAGCATTTGTGAAAATTGAATTATCATTTAAATTAACATATGAGAAAGCATAGGAATAATTGACTTATTCTTCATGTGGTAAGAAATAATTACAACCAAATGGAAACATAATGTGTAATAGAGAAAAATTAAAGGTTTTTCTAATAAGATTGGAGATAAGGTACAAATGTTCACTATCACCAAATACTATTTATATGGTGCTACAAACGCTATCTAAAGCAATATGATAAGAAAAAACCCAAGGGAATAAACATGCACAAGGAGGAAAAAAAAAACAACTGATCTTAAGAAAGATATAATGATTAAAATTAAAACCCCTAAAGTATAAATTAAAACTTTATTGAAATAATTAATAAATATAACATATTTGCAGGATACAAATAAATCCACATAAATTACCAGCATTTCTGTATATAAGAAATAAAACCAGAAGGAAGAGATAGAAATTCCATTCAAAATAATTACATGATGTATGAAATCCCTGGGAGTGTTCCAAGACATACCTAGGAATTATATGAATTCTCCTAAAAAAAACTCTTTACGAACACAAAGACTTAAGTAACTGTCAAAATACTGTTTCCTCATAAGTTGACCATGCCAACTTATATGCAACTTATATGCATGCCATTATAATATAAAATGTAAATATATAGATTAAATCACTTATTCAGTGCCTTACCAATCAAATTACCAATAGATTACTTTGTATATCTTGAAAAATAACAATAAAAAGTCATCTAGAAAAATAAAAAGTCAAAAATATCAGGAAAATATTTTTAAGTATTATGGTTTGCCTAGCAGTACTCTATCTCTTGTTTTACTATATCTCTTGTTGTACTGTAAAGCAGTAATCATCAAAATGATTTGGTATTAGATTTAAAATGTAGAGGTCAATCAGAGGACCAGATGATGTACACAGCAAAGAGATAAAAAAGCAAAATAACAGTATTTGATAAACCCAAGACACCCAAGTGCATGGGTAAGGAGCCACTATTCAACAGAAAGTACTAGAAAAATTGGAAAGCTGTCTGATATAAACTAGGTATTAATCAACCTGTCCCAACATATTCTAAGAACAGTTCCAAATGAAGGTAATGTAGACATAAAGGATGGCATTATAAACAAATTAGAGGAAAAAGAAAAAAGTTGCTTTTAAGATATTTTGATATGATTAGAGATTTCGACAAAAAATATATAGGATTTGAGAATATAAAACAGACCTATTTTTTTCAAAAAAATAGCTGTTTTTATTTTCAACATTCATTTTTCAAATTTTTGAGTTCTGAATTTTCTACATCTCTCCTGTCCCTCTGCCACCCACTGAGAAGTCAAGCAATATGATATCAATTATATGTAAGAAATAATAGAAAACATATTTCTATATTAGCCATGTTGCAAAGGAAAAGCAAGAAAAATAAAGTGAAAAATTGTGCTTTGATCTGCATTCAAACTTCATCAGTTCTCTCTCTGGAGGTGGATAATGCTTAGTTTTTTGGAATTTTCTTGGATCATTGTATTGATCAGAGTAGCTACATCTTTCAGTTAATCATCATTACGGTATGGTTGTCACTGTGTACAATGTTCTTCTGGTTCTATTCCACTTTGCATCAGTTCAAAAATATCTTCCCAGGTTTTACATTTCCCTCACCTTCTCATAGAGCACAATAATATTCAATCACAATTATACACCGCAGCTCAATCAGCCATTCCATAATTGATATGCATTTCTTCAATTTCCAATTCTTTGCCACCACAATAAAAGCTGCTATAAATATTTTTGTATATATAGATTCTTTTTTTAATCTCTTTGGGATATAGCCCTAGTATAGGTTGTTTGGTTGTTTGTTTTTTATACTACACTCTTGAAGAGGACCAAAGTGACATCACTATGTTGAAATCAAGGTACACTGTGTTCAACTGTAGCTGACCTGACCAATATAAGCTCAAATGGCTTTACCCCAGATCAGGCACAAATAGGCCACGTGGACACTTGGAGTGGAGTACTAGTACTGTAATTAACAAATAACTACTAGTGTATTACCTCTCAATGACTAAGCAGTTGAGTACATTAGCAATTATAAAAAGTATTTGATAAAATGGAATAGCAAAAAAAAAAAAAACAGTAACAAAAAAGCCCCCAAATATGGGCACACCCTTCCACAATTACAAACAGGGTCCCTGTAGAGAGTAGACCTAAACTTAAAGCACAAAGAAAGTTATATAAAGAAAACATGTGGCAAAAAGATAATTCACAATACCTATTTACTCTCTTTGTTGAAACTTCATAAAATTTTCCTTTGGTATAGCTTTCTGCTGTACTCCTGAGTTGATGCTTTTATAGAGTCCATGGACGGTATTTCTCTCTCCTATGAAGGTTCTTAACAGCTCCCTGATAATGAATTTCCTTTTATGAAGATTGATACTAACTGCCTATGTTTTCTTTTACTGATTTGATCTTCCTAATCCCAACTTGATGTACTCTTAGATGTTGTTCCAGTCTCCACATGTGGCCTTCTGGTCCTCAACTGTGGCCTTTGAGTGAATTCAAGTTTTAATTCAAAGGGCTGCACGTGAGGGCCCAGAGGGCTATATGTGACCTCGGGGCCATGGTTTCTCCACCCCTGGGCTAGACTGTTATGTCAAATCTAATAGGGTCAAATTCAGTAAGGGTAATTATAAGGTCTTACAAAAGTCACAAATGTGAGATAGTAGAGGCATGGCCAGGTAGCAATTTATCTGGAAAAAGATCTGGGAGTGTTAATAGACTCCAAACTCATTATAAATCAACTCTATAGTATGACGGCCAAAAGACCTATCATAATCTTGGGTTGAATGAAGACAGACATGACTTGCAGGAATAAGGAAGTGACCATCTATTTAGCTCTGCCCTATATAAATCACATCTGGAGTGTGATGTTTAGGTCTGGGGGCCATACCTTAGGAATAATACCGATATACTGAGGAGCATCCATGGGAAATCAACCAGGATGATAAAGACCAAAAGAGCATGCCATGTGACTATTAGTTGAAGATGTCTAACTTGGAAAAAAGAATTCAAGTCAAGTCAGTGAGCATTTATTGTGTCTACTCTGTGCCATATATTCTTTTAAGTTCTGGGGATTTTTTAAAAAAGCAAAAAGAGAGGGCACATAACAACTCTTTACAAGTATCTGAAAGACGGCCATGTGAAAAAAAAGGATGTTGTCTTCCCATTAGATGTTGTTCCAGTCTGAGATGACATGGCCAATGATGGCTGCAGTAGTAAGAGTAGTGGAGGGTAGGGAGGAAGGGGAAAAGGAATAAAAAACTCTCTCCTTCTCCCCTTCCCAAGGATGAATTTCTCTCAAGGTTTTAATTCACCACTTGACTAATCAGGCCTGGTTGTTGTTTTCATATGAAGCCTCAAAGTTGTGATTTAAATTTCTCTACAAATCACAAGATGTTTCTGATGTCAAGACATCCAGCTTTCATCTAATGACTAAAACCCCACAATCTTTTCAAATTCATTAAGGATTTTTTCCATACCTAGTTTATACTTTTGGCTAATTTATTCAATCAAGATATCTCTAACTTTTGTATTTATAACTGAGTCAGGATGGACCTTTACCCTTACATTAATAAAATACCTACTATGAGGCAGTCATTATGTTAGCTACCTGAAATACAAACAATAAAAAGAAAACAAGTCCATCTTCACAAGGCACTTACATTCTCCTTCAACCTCAGTAGTTCTTCACAAGGAAGCTCCAAAATTTCCCCACAATGACGAATGAGAATGCTTCTGAAATACCACTTGGAAGAATTAGGCTTCTGCTTCATTGGTAGGACTACTTCAATAAATGCTTATCACTTAAACTCAAGTTCTAAATGCTAGATTGATGCATTTTTTCCAATCCTTTTAAAAGAATCTGGGAATGAAATTAACCAGGAATGAAGGTTTTTTTCTTGAATGTGTCTATATGAAAATGCTCCCAAAGCCCCTGACATAATCTTCTCCCTGAGGCTTAACATAATCTTTTTGCTAAAAGCTTTTGGGGGAAAAAGTTTCCTAACATCCAGGGCTTCAATTTCTCTTCTTATCTAGTCATTCAGCAAAATAATTTTGATACAAGCAAGACAGGGTTTCCAACTCTGATCTCAGTAAATAGGGGATCAGCTTCTGAGCTGTACATATAATAAAAATGATCTTCAAATAATAACCAAAAATAAATAATACAGCAACAAATAATGGTATTATTTCTTTGTCAATAAAGCATGATGAAAGATATGTCCTAAAGTCCAGCAGAAAGAAGCCCTGTCAGGATCAAAATATCAAGACTCTTAATAAAGAGCCAAAGGAGCATAATGCCTTATATGGAGTAGGTACTTAACAGATATTCTTTCAATTTTCAAAACTACCCCATTCCTATCTAGAGTACTATAAGTGACTATTTTAATTTTTGAATTACATATCTTCTAAGGATTTAACAGCATTTGATGTTATAGAGAGGATGAATGTTATGATATATTGTAAAGAATGCTGGACTTGAATCATAAAAGTTAAGTTGTTTACATTCCTATGTGGGAAGATAATACTTGTGACTCAGAGAATCTTTCTCAATATTAGAGCAGATAGGAGCATATAAAGACAGAGGGCATAGCTGTGAGTAAAATATGAAGGGATGATACCTGAAAGATTTTTTAAAAATAAAAATAAGGGGGAGGGGAGAGCCAAGATGGCAGAGTAAAGACAGGGAATCGCTTGAGCTCTCTCTCAAACCACTCCAAACACCTGTAAAAAATGACTCTAAACAAATTCAAGAGCAGCAGAACCCACAAAATGACAGAGTGAAACAGATTTCCAGCATAAGACAACCTGGAAGGATGACAGAAAAGGTCTGTGGCAGCAGTCTGGGAGAGGAACTCAGTCTAGCACAAACTACACCAGCAAAGAACTAGGCCCTAGTGAACCTGGAGCAGGCCTCCAGGGACTGAATTGCAGGCAGCTGTGGTGGTTTCCAGACTTCTCAGCACACAAACACCAAAGACAACTTAGAAAGTCAGTAGGAAAGTTCTGTCAGACCTGGGTGAGAGAAGAGTGCAGTCCAGCCCTGGCCCCAGCATTGCCCAGCCCCAGGAAACAAGGAACAGGTGTTGGGAGTGACTGAATCAACAGCAGCAGTGGTGGTAGTGGTGGTGGTGGTGGTGGTGGTAGTGGTGGTGGCAGCAGTGGTTGCTTCCAGAGCTGTCAGCTTACAGACAAGGAAAAGGAGATTACAGGGGTTTCTTTGCTGGCACTGGGGAAGGATTCTGTTGCTCTGTTCATACTTAGAGCTGGGTCACAGTCCTAGGTGGTAGTCCTGGGGTGAAGAGTAGCACTGGCAAAGCAAAGGTTGTGGCATCAGTGAGGAGGAAATCCTCCTAACAGTTCCAAGGAAGAAAAGAGTACTTGTGGTTACTCACAGACCAAATCTCAGGCCAGGAGAAGAGTAAACACCTCTCCCTAGATCATATCGCTTTGGAAGAACTGAAAAATTACCGGTGCCTAGAAGTATCTCTGAAAATAGCTTCACAAAACCCCTGAAGCCTGGGGCAGTATGCCCTCTGCACTGGAAGCAGAAACCTACCTTAACAAAGAATTAAAAAATCAAGTAATTGGCTGGGAAAACAGACAAACAGTGGAAAAATGCAGACTAAGGAAACTTACTTTGGTAACAAGAAAGACGAAAACATACATTAGAAGAGGACAACAAGTCAAATATCCTACATCAAAAGCCTCCAAGTAAAATATGAATTGTTATCAGGCCATGGAAGAGTTGAAAAAGGATTTTGGAAATCAATGAAGAAAAGTAGAGGAAAAATTGGGAAGAGAAATGAGAGTGATGCAAGAAAATCATGAAAAAATGAGTCAGCAGCCTAGTGGAAGAGACCCCCAAAATACTGAAGAAAACAACATTTTAAAAATACAGACAAAATGGCAAAAGGGGTCCAAAAACCCAATGAGGACAAGAATGCCTTAAAAAGAAGTATAAAATGGAAAAGGAGGTCCAAAAGTTCACTGAAGAAAATAATTCCTTAAAAATTAGAATGGAGCAAATGGAAGCTAATGATTCTATGAGAAATCAAGAAATGATAAAACAAAACAAAAGGACTGAAAAAAAAAACAGAAGACAATGTGAAATATCTCATTGGAAAAACAATGGACCTGGAAAATAGATCTAGGACAGAAAATTTAAAAATTATTGAACTACCTGAAAACCATGATCAAAAAAAGAACCTAAGCATCATCTTTCAAGAAATTGTCAAGGAAAACTGCCCTGATATTCTAGACCCAGAGGATAAAATAGAAATTGAAAGAATCCACTGATCACCTCTTCAAAGAGAGCACAAAATGAAAGCTAGGAATATTATAGCCAAATTTCAGAGTTCCCAGGTCAACGAGAAAATATTGTAAGCAGTCAGAAACAAGTCAAGTATTGTGGAGTCACAATCAGGATAACACAAGATTAGCAGCTTCTACGTTAAGGGATCAGAGGGCTTGGAATATGATATTCTAGAGGTCAAAGAAGCTAGGATTAAAACCAAGAATCACCTACCCAGCAAAAGTGAATTTAGTCAATGGGGAGAAAATTGACATTCAATGATGTAGAGGCATTAAATACATTCTTGAGAAAAAAAATGAGATCTAAAGAAAAAAAATTGACTTTCAAATACAAGGCTCAGGAGGTGCATGAAAAGGTAAATAGGAAGAGAAATCATAAGCAACTTATTAAAGTTGAACTGTTTATATTCCTACATGGAAAGATAATTCATGAAACCATTCTCATTATTAGGGTAGTTGGAGGGAACAGACAGATAGCTATAGATAGATACATAGATACATAGATAGAGGTATATATATGTATATATATATATATATATATATATATATATATATATATATATATATATATATATATATATACACATACACACACACAGAGTACAGGATGAGTTGAATATGAAAGGATGATATCTAAAAATAATAACTGAGGGGTGAAAGAGGAATGTATTGGGACAAGGAGAAAGGATGAGGTAGAATGGGGTCAATTATCTCACATAAAAGAGGCAAGAAAAAGCTTTTACAGTGGAGGGAGGAGGGGGAGGTGAGTGGGAATAAGTGAATCTTACTCTCATCAGAAGTGACTCAAAGGGGAAATAACACACACACACTCTGTTGGATATGTCAATATATTTTACTGTATAGGAAAGTAGGGGGAAGGGGATAAAAGAGGGGTGATAGAAGGAATGGCAAAATGGGGGAGGAGGTAATCAGAAGCAAACACCTTTGAGGAGGGACAGGGTCAAAGGAGAGAACAGAATAAACAGGGTGTGAGATCAGTTGGAGGAAAATATAGTTAGTATTTTACAACATGACTATCATGGAAGTATTTTGCATGGTTATACGTATCTAACCTATATTGATTTGCTTGCCTTCTCAATGAGGGTGGGTGGGGAGGGAAAAAGGGAGAGAATTTGGAACTCAAAGTTTTAAAAATGAATGTTAAAAATTGTTTTTCATGCAACTGGGAAATAAGATACACAGGCAATGGGGTATATAAATCTATCTTACTCTACAGGAAAACAGAAGGAAAAGGGAATAAGATGGATGGAGGATTGAAGGGAGGGCAGATTAGTGGAAAGGGTATTCAGAATACACACAATCTTGGTGTGGGGGAGGGGAGAGATGGGGAGAAAATATGGAACTCAAAATCTTGTGGAAGTGAATATTGAAAACTAAAAATAAATAAATAATTTTTTAAAATAAAATAAAAAAATAAGGGGTGAGAGATATGTACTTGGAGAAAGGGAAAGGTAGAATGGTTTAAATTATCTCACATAAAAGAAGCAAGAAAAAAGCTTTTACAGTGGAGGGGAAGGGGAGAGTTAAAGGAAGGGGTAAATAAACTTTACTCTCATCAGAACTGGCTCAAAGAGGGAGTAACATATACACTCAATTAGGTATAGAAATCTATCTTACCCTACAGGAAAGTAGGAGGGGAAAGGGATAAGAGAAGTGGGGAGGTGATAGAAGGGAGGGGAGATAATGGAGGTGGTAGTCAGAAGCAAAACACTTCTGTGGAGAGACAGGGTGACAGGAGAGAGAGAATAGAATTAACAGGGTGGGAGGAAATAGAATGAGGGGGGAGAGTACAGTTAGCAATAGTAACTGTGGAAAAAAAGAATTAAAGTAAATTTCTCTCATAAAGACCTCATTTCTCCAACATATAGAGAACTGAGTTAAATTTATAAAAATAGAAGCCATTTCCCAATCGATGAAGGATCAAATATATGAACAGTTCTCAGATGAAGTCATCAAAGTGGTCTATAGCCATATCAAAAAATACTCCAACTCCTTACTGATTGGAGAAATGCAAATTAAAACAATTTTGAAGTATTACCTCATCCTTATTAGATTGGATAATAAGACAGAAAAGGAAATGGAGGTGATGATGGAGGGGATAAGGGAAAAATGAGACATTAATGCGTTGTTGGTGAAGTTGTAAACTGATTCAACCATTCTGTAGACCAATTTGCAACTATGCCAAAAAGGCTATAAAACCACGTGTACCCTTTGACCTAGCAATTACCAAAAGAGGTAAAAACCAAAAAGGGAAAGGACCTATATGTACAAAAATATTTATAGCAGCTCTTTTAGTGGTGGCAAAGAATTGGAAATTGAGGGATGCCCATCAATTGGGAAATGGCTGAACAAATTGTGGTATGCAATTGTGATAGAATACTATTGTGCTGTAAGTGTAATGGTAATCAAGGGAGGAATTTTTTGTTGTCTTCTCTTTTGAAATGTTGAGATAATCCAGAACCTTTGATGAGTCTTGCCTTTCAAATGTAATGGCAAGCAAAATGGGACTTTTCACTGTTCTTTCTTTGAGTGCTTCTCAGCACTGAGGTAATCAAGTGCCTCAGGGCCCTGAGATGGATATATGAGATCTGAGGTTGGCATTTTGTTTTGGGGGTACACTCATTGAAAGGGTGACAAGATTCCTGGCAAGCCATTGAAATAGTCCCCCTCACCCCAACCCCTTCACCACTCCCACGGCTTTGATAACCCAGACAGATAGATGTTCTTGCTTCTCTGGTAACTATGAATTGTGAATTGATCAGACAAGGTCTGTCTGTATGTGATTTGTAATTTCTGTTTGTATCTGCCCTGAAGTTCAGAGGGCTGATCTTTTCCCCCTGAACTAAATGAATGATATATATGTGTTTAATTAAACTGAGATTGTTAACCCCTTACAGTTGCTTTCCTTAGAAAAGCAGATCAAAGAACCTGTGTTAGCAATCCTTCCTGTGTGCTGTTATTGTTGGTCATACAAAGCCACAGTAGCTGCTAGCAACATTGTTGTTAAAGTAAGAAATGATGAATAGGATACTCTCAGGAAAACCTGGAAAGTCTCACATGAACTGATGCAAAGTGAAATTTACCATGTATGAAGTAACCCCAATACTGTAAGATGATCAGCTTTGAATGATTTAGCTATTCTCATCAATACAGTGATCCAAGACAACTCTGAAGAACATATGATGAAAAATTCTATCTATCCACATGATGGTGTCTGAATAGATTGTTTTTACTTTCTTTATTTTTCTTGAGTTTTTTTTGTCTATGTTTTCTTTCCTAATATGACTATTATGGGAATCTATTGCATCATTACACATATCTAACCTGTATAAAATCACTTGCTTTATCAATGAGGGAGTGAGGAGAGATGAAGGGAGAAAATTTGGAATTTGAGGTTTTAAAAATGAATGTTAAAAATTGTTTTACATGTAAATTTGGAAAAATAAAATCCTAAATAATAAAAAAAGAAAAGAGTACTAGATTTGGAGTCCACAGACCAGCATTCCAATAGCATGTCAAACACTTACATGGACATAGGCAAATAATATAGCATCTTTAAGCCTCAGTTTCTGTATCTGTAAAACATGTATAAAAATATTGGTACCACTGACTTAAAAAAGATATAACAAGTAAACAAAAAAAATTTGTATACCTTAAAGCAGTCTGTAAATGTGAGGTATCATTATTAAAGCAAATGCAGTAGAAAATATTTTATTATGAAGGACATTTTTTTCAGGATATAATCCTATGGATTTCTCCATTTCTGTTACTGAACATACTACTGCCCTGTTCAGTTTTCTTAATTAAAAATAATATTTTTGTAAAAAAAAACAATGTATTTTCATGTTTTAGCATATTTTCCCCCAAAATTCATGCTGTCCTCTTAACATGTCGCATATTTTATCTATAACCTAACTAGGACAACTTGTATAGCACTTATTTATTTTATATAATGATGATGATAACAGCTAAAATTTCTATAATTCTTTACAGTTTACAAAATAATTACCTGACAGCAACCATTTATAGTAGATTTTATGTC
The DNA here is from genome assembly GCF_011100635.1 of Trichosurus vulpecula. Taxonomy (NCBI): domain Eukaryota; kingdom Metazoa; phylum Chordata; class Mammalia; order Diprotodontia; family Phalangeridae; genus Trichosurus; species Trichosurus vulpecula. The sequence goes on along the minus strand of NC_050577.1, from coordinate 143,574,353 downwards.
ATAAGAACATTGTGTATATTTTGTATAAATACATTTTACTATTATTTGTAAATATTTTGGCTCTACAATTTTCATATTGTCCCATTACCTTGTGGTGGGGACTATATTTTATCTTTTTTATATTCTTAGTAATTACTACAGTGCCTACCAGTGTGTAAGCACAAAGTAAATACTTAATAACAGCTTGTTGACTTATAGACTGATCTTGTTTCTATGTTTGTATGCATTTTGAGAGGTAGAAAAGAGGCAAAAGAGAGACATATGTGTTTCCCTTGTTAAACGTAGAGAAAAGTAGACTAGTTTTTTATCCTTTTTTTCAAATGTGTCTATCCTCTCCTTACCAACAGAGACAAACCAAAATACAACTCTCGGTCTGGGCATGTTATATATGTATCTGAATTCACTCACAACCGTAGTTGAGAAACCCCAAGCAACATATATATTTTTGTTAAGTCAGCTTGAAATGGAGCACTAGTTTAAATCAAGAGGTACTTAAGTAAAGGATATAACCAGATAAATGAAAAGAAATACTTCTCCATGCACAGATGAGGTAACATAGGCCACCAGTGGGGAGAAAATAACCACAGAGAACACAAAAGATCAGGTCTCACATATTGGTGGCATATATGTAAAGATACATGTGACCAAGGCAAATCAATTCTCCAACATGGCAAGTTGCTGATGCCTCCTACTGGTAATAATATATCTGCTGGGAATGTTATCTCACTGCTCCAATATATTTCATCTTGTGGGTCCTGAGCTGCTTTCCACGTTGGTAGTGAGGCTCTTAAAAGCCATCTGCTGCTCTCTGTTACAGTTTGCTGGGTTATAATCCTGCCATTCTCTGGCAAAGTAGAGCTATCATTTGCATGTGTCTATGTAGTAGAGGGCTTTGAACAAAAGAAATTTGGGCAAAAATATCTCTGCTTTAGACAAGTAATAACCATCACTAAAAATGACATTATTGAGTTTATCTGGAGCTAATCTGAGAATAACTAAAAAATTATCTAGATATTTTATAAGATAAAAATATCTTAATGTGGGCAATTAATTTTAAATCACTTTTACTAAAATCCACTTTAAAAAGTCTGATGGTAGGCAAAATAAGAGTAATCATTGTTCCACATACATCTTTCTTTTTCTCCCATTGTTTTTTTAATATTTAATTTATTTTCAATTTTCAACATTTATTTCCATAGGTTTTAAATTTTCTCCCCTTCCTGCTCCCTCCTCAGGATGGCATGCAATCCGATATGTGCTCTACACACAAATTCCTATTAAACACAGTTTCACATTAGTCATGTTGCACAGAAGAATTATAACAAATCGGAAAAACCATGAGAAAGAAAACAAAACAAAATAAAAGAGAAAAGAGTCTGCTTCACTTTGCAATCTGACTCCATATTTCTTTCTCTGGATGTAGATGGCATTTTCCCACATACATCTTTCAAGAAAACAGGTTATCATGCATTCCCTAAATATTTTTTCTACAGTTAAACACTCCCACTTTCCTCAAGCAATTGTCCTATTACATGCTCTCCAGTCTTTACACCATCCAAGTCACCTTCGTGTGATATCCAATTTGTTAATATTCTTCCTAAATTTTGCCATGGAGAACTGAAAACAATACTTATCTTTCTTGACATTTTTGGTAATCTCATCAACTTCCATGACTTATCTTTTCCATTGAGTCCAAATCTGTGGTTGCCTACTAGAAATCTCTATTTAGCTGTATTCAATACAAAAACTCACTATGTCTAATAAGTGTACTTACCATCTACATTCTATAGCATAGTCTTTTCTCCAGTTTCCCACGTTGATTACTCTGTCACCTTTCTAGCTGTCCAGGTTCAAAACTGAGAAGTAACTTTTAATTTTTTTTTCTCTCTTATCAATTCCAAAATCTCATCAGATGTAAAGATTTTCACTATGATGCTTCTGTGGCATTGATTCCCTCCATGCTTGCAAGTGGCAGTTCATCATCAACTTTTCTCCTGTGTAATTCTTGCCAATGGCTTCTCATAAATCTTTCATAGACACAATCTATAAAATGCACTGGATGACTTTCCCTAGGTCTTTTAAAATTTTGTTAATAGAACTGCACTACTCAGGCTAGATGTTTTCTGTTGCATTCATTATTGCAGTCCTACCTTATTTAATCAAAAATTTCTTAGATGATATCTCTTATGTAATATTTCATGCATAAGTCCTTATAGCATATGTCAGCTTATTTGAGTATACCATACATCCTTTACCATTTGGGTCACCTAACATTTTGATTCTTTAGTAGTACACCAGATGTTCAGTCATATGGTGTTGTTGAGAGAATACTGATATTAAAAAGATTTGTTTTGTGTGTGAGATTGTGTGAGTGAGTGAGTGAGTGTGTGTGTGTGTGTGTGTGTGTGTGTGTGTGTGTGTTAGGGAACAGTTTGGCATCTTCCAAAACATTAAACCATTTTCCAAATTAAGCAGACTATTTAATTCATTCTAGGTGTAGTTCTTTTTTTTCTTCACTACCTGCCCAAGTTATGTGTAATGATAGGTTAAATCAATGTACTGCCTATCCATTCACATTACAATAGATGTATTTCACATTTGCTTATGGTTTTCCTCCATGAATTTTAAGGCCTATCTGCTTCTTTTGGGGATGATGAATTTCATAGAGGAGCTTCTATAGTAATCTGAAATTTGATGCAATCAGTGAAATGTTATCCACAAACAGGAGAAACCCATCATCTTTGGAGGACAACATCCCTCCCCCACCCAGATTCTATGCATTGAAGCATCTACAACAATGCTGAATAGCTCACATGACTCTAGTTTCCACTTCCTTATGGAGAGCTAAATTGTTAGAGTTCAAATGTGGTGGTTGCATCATAAATGATAGTGAAATAGTCCATAATATAAAAAGACTAACAGATCAGTTCTTTTTTCTCTGCTCTGTGCTGTTTCTTGTTTAATCTATAAATGTCCTGGGGACTATTTGGCTTGATTATCTCTCATACCTATACCTTCTGCATGCATTCCCTTGACCATTGTTCTTTACCATTTTAAGGGGTTGACTTGTAATTTTCAACTACCTTTTCTGGTAATCTTTTGCAAATGAGTTTACATTTTTCAATTCATATTGCCCTTCCCTGCTAAGTCTTTGACATGGAAATAGAGAACAAGTGACTGGTGGTTGAAAAAGTTTCTATTCTCTTTTTTTTTTCAAATGCAATTTATTTATTTAACATATTTGGTTTTCAGCATTGATTTTCACAACATTTTGAATTACAAATTTTCTCCCCATTTCTACCCTCCCCACCACTCCAAGATGGCTTATATTCTGGTTGCCCTGTTCCCCAGTCAGCCCTCCCCTCTATCACCCCCCTCCCCTCTCATCCCCTTTTCCCTTCCTTTCTTGTAGGGCAAGATAAATTTCTACACCCCATTGCCTGTGCATCTTATTTTTTAGTTGCATATAAAAACTTTTTTTGTTTTTGAATATCTGATTTTAAAACTTTGAGTTCCAAATTCTCTTTCCTCTTCCCTTCCCACCCACCCTCCCTAAGAAGTTGAGCAATTCAACCTAGGCCACACATGTATTATTATGTATAACCCTTCCACAATACTCATGTTGTGAAAGGCTAACTACATTTTGCTCCTTCCCAACCCATCCCGCTTTATTGAATTTTCTCCCTTGACCCTGTCCCCTTTCCAAAGTGTTTGTTTTGATTACCTCCACCCCCATCTGCCCTCCCCTCCATCATCCCCCTGCCTTTTATTTTTTTTTTTTATCTTCCTCCCTCTTATTTCCTGTGGGGTAAGATACCCAACTGAGTATGTATGGTATTCCCCCTCAGGCCAAATCTGATGACAGCAAGGTTCACTCATTCCCCCCACACCTGCCCTCTCCCCTCCTCCCATAGAACTGCTTCCTCTTGCCACCTTTATGCGAGATAATCCACCCCATTCTATCTCTCCCTATCTCCCTCTCTCAGTATGTTACTCTCTCATCCCTTAACTTCATTTTATTTCTTTTAGATATCTATTCTCTTTTTACTTCTTTACTTTGGTGACCACTTTAAATTGTTTAAAAAGTTTCAGAAAATACTCCATTTTTCCCTTCATCTGGCCCCTTCATCCCTTTTTTGTATCACTAGCTTTTTTTCAAGGGGTTACATTGGAGCTATTCTGCTTGTATAAAGTGTTTCCCTTTCATCATTTCATTTTAAATTTTGAATCTCTGAGAGTCAAACTTACAAATTATCATAAAAATATAATTCTTAATATTCTGTGCTCCATCACTTTAAAATGGAGTTAAACATAAACAAAGGTAATTTTCATTTATCTTGGTTTCTTGAGTTGCTATGTTCATGAGAAGGTTGTCCAACTGTCAATGAGTCTTCTCATATTTTCCAAGGCAGGTCCTTCATCACCAGATACATTCTTCAAAATGACTCTCAAATCAGCTCCATCTTTTCTACTTATAATACCAGGACACTCATTTAAGTGTTTATCAAGTATTTCAAGAGCCTCCAAATTGATATACTTGCTTATATTTAATCTTTACACATTTAATACATTACACTGCTGTATCATACATAATACATTACACTGCTGCCATCTTCCTAGTGAATAGGTCAAATCATGTGATTTCCTTTTTGATAGGCAGGGGAGAATGATCCAGATGAAGTATGGTAGATTGCAATCAAAAGACTGAAGTTAAAAGGGTGATTCTGCTGCCTACCACTTTTGTGACTTTGGGCAAATCATTTAATTTGGCTTCATCTCCTCATCTATAAAATAAGGAGATGGGTGGAGGGGCAAAGCCAAGATGGCTGAGTGGAAGCAGGGACTTGCTTGACCTCTACCCCAAACACCTCCAAATGCCTGTAAAAATGACTCTAAACAAATTCTAGAGCTACAGAACCCATAAATGACAGAGTGAAGCAGAACTCCAGCCCAAGAAAACCTGGAAGACTGAAGGAAGGATCTATCGAACCAGGGTGGGAGTAAAGTACAGTCCAACATGATGCAAGAAAATCATGATAAACAAGTCAACAATTTGTAAAGGAGACCCCCCAAAATACTGAAGAAAATAACACCTGAAATAGACTAACCCAAATGGAAAAAGAGCTCCAAAAAGCTAATAAGGAGAAGAATGTCCTAAAAAGCAGAATTGGCTAAATGGAAAAGGAGGTCCAAAAGCTCACTGAAGAAAATCATCCCTTAAAAATTAGAATAAAGGAAATGGAAGCTAATGACTTTATGAGAAATCAAGAAATTATAAAACGGAACCAAAAAATGAAAAAAATAGAAGACTGAGAAATATCTCATTGGAAAAATCACTGACCTAGAAAATAGATCCAAGAGAGATAATTTCAAAATTATTGGACTACCTGAAAGCAATGATCAAAAAAAGAGCCTCAACATCATCTTTCAAGAAATTATCAAGGAAAACTGCCCTGATATTCTAGAACCAGAAGGTAAAGTAGAAAATGAAAGAACCCATTATCTCCTCTTGAAAAGGATCCCAAAAAGAAATCTGTAGGAATATTGTAGCCAAATTCCAGAGCTGCAAGGTCAAGGACAAAATATTGAAAGCAGCTAGAAAGAAACAATTCGAGTATTGTGGAAACACCATCAGGATAACAGTAGATCTAGCAATTACATTAAGGGATCAAAAGACTTGGAATATGATATTCCAGAGGTCAAAGAAGTTAGGATTAAAACTAAGAATTACCTACCTAACAAAACTGAGTATAAAACTTCAGGGAAAACAATGGGTATTCAAGGACTTTCAAACATTCTTGATGAAAAGATCAGAGCTGAATGTAAAATTTGACTGTCAAATACAAGAATCAAGAGAAGCATGAAAAAGTAAACAGAAAGAGAAATCATTAGGGACTTATTAATGTTGAACTGTTTATATTCCTACTTGTAAAGATGATATTTGTAATTCATGAGACCTTTCTCAATATTAGGGGAGTTGAAGGGAATGCACACACACACACACACACACACACACACACACACACACATATATATATATATATATGTATATATATATATATATATATATATAGAGAGAGAGAGAGAGAGAGAGAGAGAGAGAGAGACAGAGAGAGACAGAGAGACAGAGAGAGACAGAGACAGAGAAACAGAGACAGAGACAGAGAAAGAGAGAGGGCACAGGGTGAGTTGAATATGAAGGGATCATATCTAAAAATAAAATTAAGGGGTGAGAAAGGAATATATTGGGAGAAGGAGAAGGAGAGATAGAATAGGGTGAATTATCTCACATAAAAGAGGCAAGAAAAAGCTGTTAAAATGGAGGAGAAGAGTGGGGAGGTGAAAGGGAATGAGTGAACCTTATTCTCTTTGGATTTGACTTAAGGAGGGAATAATATACACACTCAATTGGGTATCTTACCCTACAGGAAATTAGGGGGGAATGGGATAAGGAGGTAGGGATAATAGAAGGGAGAGTAGATTGGGGAAGGGGGTAGTTAGAAGAGAACACTTTTGAAAAGGGACAGGGTCAAAGTAGAAAATAGAATAAATGGGGGGGGGGCAAGATAGGATGAAGGGAAATATAATTAGTCTTTCACAATGTGACTATTATGGAAATATTTTGCATAACTACACATGTATAACCTATATTGAATTGCTTGCCTTCTCAATGATGTTAGGTGGGTGTGGTGTTAATGGAATTAAAGATCTTCCTCTCCCATTTAATTGGCCTCAGCTGGGGCTAGTTAAGGGAAGTTTGATTAGGGGAGGCTTGTTTGTAGATGAGGCCCCAGGCCCACACCCTTTTTCTGATTAGGTGTGAAGCCCTCAGGCCCTAAGAAGGGTGTGTGTGTGTGTGTGTGTGTGTGCGTGTGTGTGCGCGCGCGCGTGCGCGCGCGCATGTGTGTATGTGCATTTATATATGTGTGTGTGTATATATGTATATATATATGTGTGTATATATATGTGTAATATATATCCATATCCTGAAGGTAGCCATTAAGCTCAGAGACAGGAAGAGAGAGAACTTGAAGGGTTGAGAGAGAGAGATGCAGAGACATAGAGATGGAGAGATGCAGAGGCAGAGAGATGGAGAGAGAGAGAGAACTGCAAGGGATTTAAGAACTGCAAGCTTTCAGAACTGTGGGAGGAGAGGACACAGGCAAGCAGACAGTTAGTGAGTGATTGTTTAAGGGAAGGCCCAGCAGAGGGGAAGGTTTTAGGATGGCTAGGCTCCTTGTCATGATATTTTGTTTTTATTTCTTTGCTGTTACATTGAAGTGGACTTAATGGTTTTGGGATAAAATTGTTGCTATGTCAAATTGGAATTATTGGGGCAGCTAGGTGGCACAGTGAGTAAAGCACTGGCCCTGGAGTCAGGAGGACCTGAGTTCAAATCTGGCCTCAGACACTTGACACTTGTACTAGCTGTGTGACCTTGGGCAAGTCACTTAACCCCAATTGCCCTGCCAAAAAGAAAAAAAAAATTGGAATTATTGATTTTGGGATTTGATCCTCTGGTGTCTGAATACATGTTTTACTTCTTCTGCCTTCTATATAGAGAGTCTCTTAGATTTTGCGATTTCACACTATACGGGCATATTCATGGTCACCATCGATATCATGAATCTTGCCTTACTAATACAGTGGGGAGGGAACAAGGGAGAGAACTTGGAACTAAAAGTTTTAAAAACAAATGTTAAAAACTGTTTTTACATATACCTGGGAAATAAGATTTAAAGATAATGGGGCATAGAAATCTATCTTGACCTAAAAGAAAGTAAGGGGCAAGGGAATAAGGGGGGGCAGAATGGGGGAAGGGGTAATGAGAATGCCTACCATCTTTGGGTGGGTGATAGAAGAGATATGGGAGAAAATTCAGAACTCAAAATCTTGTGGTAATGAACGTTGAAAACTAAAAATAAATTAATTTTAAAAATAAAAATGAAATGAGACTGGATTAAATGACTTCTAAGTTTATTTCTACTTTTACATCTATGATTCCTTCATCCTATCAACCTTCAGTAGCTCTCTATTGTCTGCTAAATCAAACACTAACACCCTAGCCTCCCATTTAAGATTCTCGACAATCTGATAATTCCAAACTTATTTCTTCACATTTCCCTTTTGCAGTCTATGCTCCAACTAAATGATGCTACTCTAAGTTCACCAATGATCATCTTGCCCTCAATTGCCTTTTGCTTTTTCTATATAGCTCATTAAAAAAGCTGGAAATAAATTAATAATGTTTCCATTTACACCAGCGATTTTCCTTACCTCCAGTTTAGATGGCACTTCATCCATGAAAGCTTTATTGTATATTCTTGATAACTCCAACTAAAAATAATTTACCCTGTTCAAACCCTTAAACTCCCTCTACTTGATTTCTTCTACATAGTATATAAATCCAACTCCCCTACCAGAATATCATATTTTTCACATCCCTTTTTAAGAGATGAACTGTCATTTTTCATCTTTGTGTCCCCCATGCCAACGACAATGCTTTACACACAATCAGTGTTTAATATAAGTGTATTTAGCTGAATGATCATAAACACAGTTTACTACACTTCAGAATACATAAGCCCTTTACCTTAAGTGTCATTTTCAATGACATTGCATTTTCAAGCTCTATGGAAGCAAAAAAAATAAAAAGCTGGAATTTGAAAAATAAGTATTGCACATAGGAAATCAATTTGTGAAATGATGGCAACTTGAGAACTATATTTCATCATGGATTTGAATTCCCATCTATATACTTGTTAATAAGAGCTGAAAGTATCCCATCCTCAAAATGTATGCTGAAGCTAGAGCACTGAGCACTATGAATGTTACACTATTGATTGAATTTAAATCAAGTATACTAAATCCACAAAGAAACCCCATGCATTTAGTAAGACATAAACATTAACTATATACTTTCAACAGATATAGAGAAACTGACTAAATCTTTCTTATTTTCCCCACTTATGGCTGGAGTATTATTATCTTTGAATCATTTTATATAGACTAATAAGAGTTCTACTGTGAGAACTCATTATAGCATAAAGCTAATGAAACATTTACCAACAGCTTTCTATTTGTGAAGCCTCTGCTAGTTTCCATCAACCTGGAAAAAGGTTTCAAGTATGATTGAAATTAATAAACATTGTTAAGTACCTACTCTGTGCCAGTAATTGTGGTGGGTGCCAAGAAGACAATGTCAACATTCCGATGTTCTTTGCCCTTAAGGATTTTCAATTCTGCAATAATATATGAACTGATGTGCATATAGAAGATAATTTGAGGAGGAAGGAGTGAACACTAATCACTAAAAGATTTCTCCTTGGAAATAGCATAACAACTGAGCACAGGACAGCAATAAACCAATTGAGAGACAGTTCTTGACCAGTGTATGACAGCCTAGTTCAGTTCAGAGCGGTTCACCAACAGCAGAGTGGCAAGTAGGTGATGAATTAATTATTCATGTAACCATGAATGAAATAAAAATACAAAAAAAGACCTTAGTCTCATCCCCACTTCAGATTTTTAGGTGATAGTGAAGGAATATAGTAGAAAAGGGAGTAGTAAGAATCAAACAGCTATAAGACTTATATAAGAAAGTTCAATTGGGGTTCTGAGCCCACAAAAGAGAATATCAGGAAATAAGGCTGGAAAGTTAGACTGGCAATGGATTGTGGTTTGCTAAATATGATATATTCATTCAAGGACTGTAAAAATGTTATATTATTAGAGAAAACAAAGTACAACAATGTTTACAAGCTTGCTTCAGATTAAGTTGGAAAGCATAAAGAATGTATCATTGAATGGAATGGTAGCTTATGCCTTCTTAGAGGATGAAATAAAGAAGTTGGAGGGGTTTCTTTCCTTGAACATTGTAATGGCGAGTAAAGTGGGACTTTTTGCTGTCTTTTGTTTTGGAGTGCTTCCCAGCACTAAGGCAATCAAGTGCTTTTGATTGAGTCTTGGCTTTGTTCGCACCAAAGGCCCACACCCTTTTACTAATCAGGTCATGAAAGGTGTGGAGCCCTTGAGAGATGGGAAGCCCTCTGATGCTAAAGAAGTGTATTTATACTCTGAGGTTAACATTTTCCTTGGGGCTCATGCACTGGAAGAGTGGCATGTTATTTGTCCAGACAAGACTATAGGTAGCCATTGGAGCCTCCCTACCCCAGGCCCCAGTTTTGATAAACCCAGATGTTGGTGCTTCTCTCTGGTAACTATGTATGTAATGTCTTGGACAGAGAACTAGAAGCCTTCTGCTGATTTTTGTCATTTTGCTCTGTTTATATAATTTCTGCTTGTAATTTCTGTTTGTATTCTCTCTGAAGTTCAGGGTGCTGACTTTTTCCCCTGAACTAATTGAATGACATATGTATATTTAATTAAAGTGTGATTGTAAACCCCTTAAAATATCTTTCCTTAGAAAAGCAGATCAAAGAACCTGTGCTAGCAGCCCTACTGTGTGCTAGTGTTATTGATCTTACACAGCCACAGTAGCAGCAAGTAACATTGGTGTTACAAATATCCAGTATCCAAAGGAAATATCACATCAGGGGTCTTTGGGTAGCTTACCTTGTGATGCCAATGATGAGCATAGGTAAAAATAAAGGACTGAGATTTTGGGGTTATCTGGACCTAGGATTACAATGAGACTCCTACAATGAAAACTCCATTCATCAATGCAGATCAGCTTCATCTGTAACTTATAGTCTTAGAGAGATATCATAGGACTGAGAGGTTACGTGACTTGCCCATTGTCATACAGCATGTGTCGGTCACAATTTAAAACCATATTTTAAGCAAAAATATAACCATGGAGCTTATCACAAATTCTATGCCAAAATATGTATAGAAGGTAGAGAAATTCAACAAAAAAACTTGACTTGATTCTTCAACTCAGATCATCACATATTAATATTCAGTGATTTAAGTGCAGATGTGAACTTAGGGAAGCACAGTGAAAATTTATTAGCACATATGGTTCTGGATTAAGTATTATTGAATAATGAGAAATGAAAATGGTTACATACTACTCAGAAGCCTCATGACTGTATATCATGGAGATTTTTTGAAGTACAGAATTAGATAGCATGAACATGGTGGATCATAGCATAGCAAAAAATAAGAAGTTGATTAATCCTAATAGAAGGAAAAAACACTAGTTATATTCAATGGAGTCATTTTGTATATGGATGCCTGTGTGCAGTTAGATTTAATAAATATTTAAGAATTTTAAAAGGCAAATTCAAAATAATCCCCCCCTGAAATTCTCTAAATCATTGTGGGGGAAAAGGTCATATTCAATGCAAAATTAAAATATATATATTTAGGTTAATTAAGAGAAACTACAAAACAAAAGATAATGCCAATTGTCCTGATCTCACAAAGCCATCACCATAACAAATAGAAAAGAAAATACTTCACTAGTAAACTCTTGATCCCTTTAGTAAACAAATGCAACAGTGCTTTCCAGAAACATTATAATATTATGAGCTTGGTTCCCTTAAAAAAGATTGAAAAGCACTGGATAGAACAATGAACCTTCAGGAATCTTGTCATGAAATACGGATCAATTGGGGAGCATTTATACAAAAATTTGAAGGATCACCAAAAAATGTTGTATAAGGAAACAAGTCAGTGTTTCTATAGCATTGATAATAAGAATTGCCAAATTTGCATTTTCACATCTCAATGATAAATGTGCTATAATCTGGATATAAGCTTATGGAGCACAGAGACTTCCAAATTTATCTTTGAAACCACAGCATTTAGCACAGTGCACAGAATTTAATGGGTAGTTAATAAATATTTATTGATTGAGTGATATGATGAAGGGACATAGTGTTTAAAAAGACACAACATAATAAAGTGCAGAGTGCTATGTTTGAAAGTCAGATACTTTAGATTTAAATAAGGGCTGGCTTCTCTTTGATCATGGGGAAGCCATTTATCCTTCTGGGACCTCAATTTCATAGGGCATTGGACTACATGGCTTTCAGTTCCCTTTTAGCTACAAATGTATGATCTTATGAGCTATGAACTTACGATATGGTCATAAGTAGAGTTTGGGAAATGCAACTAGACTGGGCCAAACACATGCAGACAAGATTCTATTGGAGACAATGCATTTTAGAAGGAACTCAGGGATAAATATTCACAATATCTCAAAGAAGGATTCCAAAGAATTATTTTAAAAAGTTACAGATCATTATTAAAATTCTTTATGGAAATGGGACATGCATGGGCCCAGGAAAGCTTTCACAGATGATTCTCTGAAATCAACATCATCTTCTGTCACACAACTGACCAGCTATTATGGAGAATATAGGATCTTTGTTTACTGAAAAAAAAATAGTATTTAACTCAGCAGAACAAAACATAACTTTCCTCCAAAATTGATTCCCTGTGCCCATGTTAAGAAAATTCAAGATAATTTAATAGATAAAATCACAAAAGTAATTTTCCTTTGAATAAACTTTTATTTTTCTGGAGATCATGCTGCCCACCCCTTCTCCTATTGGTGAGTTCCTTTCTTTTTATTTGTGTTTGTATCCTCAGGCTCAGCACAGTGCCTGGCATATAGTAAGAATTTAATAAATGATGGTTGCCTGCCTGCCTTTCATCATCAATAACAAACAGACATGGAATAGGGACATGTGCTCTCTAAATGAATACTTCTGCCATAATTTTCAACCCATACAAATTTCAAATGAAAGAGGGATTCCTAATAGATGATGTAATTCTCAAGATCCTAAGTTTCCAAGCCCTTCCCAAACCTCTTAAATTCTACTGTGTTACCTTTGTTGATTATTTCTAATTTATCATGTACATAGATTATTTATACATATTTTTTATATTGTTTCCCCTTTCAGACTGTGAGCTCCTGGAGAGCAGGGACTCTCTTTTGCCTTTGTTTCCCCAACACTTACCAGAATGCCTGGCATATAATAGGTATCTAATAAGTTTAGTAATTGACTTTAGAAATTATATTAGGATAATTGCATGAGAATCTGAAACACCATGGGATCTCCTGAATGAGATCTTTGATGATTCAAGAAATGGGCCTAGTGTAGAGGATTCTGGGAGGATAGTAGAGTAGGTCACAAAATTCTAATCTTTCCAGATTTCTCCCACAGACTAGAAAATATAATGCCTCAGGGCCGACACAGAGATCTAAAAATAGACAAGAGTTGGGGCAGAATAGTGGCCCTCCTGGGATGATGTTAGAAGATCCAAAGAAAAATCCCAGGACTGAGGTTGGTCCTTATAAAGAGTAAACATGAGATTGAGAAGACTGCTTATAAGGAACTTCAGACCAAGAACAAGTACAGGCCTGTTGAATGCAGAAGCACTGGTGGTGGAGGGAATGGGGTGGGGGATTCTTCTGGCTGTGGGCAATTATAGGAGGGCAGAGTTCTTGGTTTTGGTTCCAGGTTAAAAGGGAGAACTGAAGGAGGATCTGAGGCCAAGCACCATCCCCCATACCCCAGGACTAGAGGTGATTAGAAAGAAAAAAAAAAGCTGCTACAAATGAAAAAAAAAAAAACAAAAACGAGCAGCCAAAGGAGAAAGAACCCAACCATAGATAGTTACTATGAGAATAGAGAAGACCAGGGATTTTCTTCAGAGGAAGATATTGAATCAAAAAAGAGTAACGTTAAATGTTCACCTGCCAAAAAATAGTTCAAAGAAGAACTTAAAATATACTTTAAAAATCAAATGAGAGAGATTGAAGAAAAATTTTAAAAAGAACAATCCAAGAAAAAAAAATAATTATGAAAATAAAGTCAACCAATTAGAAAAGCAGATCCAGAATCTTAAGGAAGAAAATTATTTCTTAAACATTAGAATTGGGTCAGGGGAAGCCAGTGAAGTGATAAGAAACCAAGAAATCATAAAACAAAATATAAGGAATGAAAAATAGAAGAGGATCTCATAAGAAAAACAACTGATCTGGAGAACAGATCAAGAAGAGAAAACATAAGAATAATTGGACTACCTTAAACCTACAATCAGAAAAAAGAATCTTGACCCAATAATACAAGAAATAATTAAAAATTGTCCTGGAGAATTGGAACAAGAGGGGAAAGTATAAATAGAAAAAAAATCAACTGATTAATACCTGAAAGAGATTCCACAAGGAAAATCTACAGGAATATCATAGTAAAATTCTGAAACCCCCAGACCAAGAATAAAATATTATGAGCAACAAGGAAAGAAAACAATTTAAATATGATGGTGCCACAGTTAGAATCACACAAGACCTAGCAGTGGCTACACTAAGAGACCGCAGGTATTGGAAGACTATATATCAAAGAGTAAAAGAACTGGAGTTGCAGCTGAAAGTATCATATTCAGCAAAGTTAAGCATTATCCTGAATGAAAAAAAGGATATTTGATGGCTAGATGGAGCAGTGGATAGAGGAATGGCCCTGGACTCAGGAAGACCTGAGTTAAAATATGACCTCAGACAGTTGACACTTATTAGCTGTGTGACCCCAGGCAAGTCACTTAAACTTAACCCCAATTGTCTCACAACAAAATTTTAAAAAATAGGCCTAGTAATCCACAAAAGAAAAATAAAAGGTACATAAATAATGCATATTGTCCTGACTGTAACATTGAGTGGGAAGAACAGCTCATGGAATTAGTTTATCAACACATACATTTTGGATAGACATTGTAGATAGATAACAGCTTGGCCCCAGACTTGTCTTAAGAAGAAGATATTGCACTGGATTACATTTAGGAAATTGTGCCATGCTTTCAATGGAACCAAGCTGCTCCCTGATATACAAACATATCCTTTCAACATCATTATTCTGTCAGTGATATTCTGTGAATATATGAAGGATCTACGATTTATTTTTACCAATATGGGGTATACTCACTATGGTATCTCCTCCACTGATTTCATGCCACGACCTGTCTTATTGGATAAGTCCTAGAGAGTTACTTGAGGAATAGAGATGTAAGTGACTTGCCTGACATAACACACCTAGAAAATGTCTGCTGTATGATTTCAACCAAATAAAGTTTTGTGCTTGAAAATAATGAAAGAGCTTTGTTTCCAGCAAAACAAAATTGCAGATGAAATAAAGGACAATGCAGAGTTGGTAGTGGGGATTAATGGGTTTGAGCTAATTGACAGAAAAGAATCAGCTGAAACAATACCAAAAATAAATTAAATAATGATTAAAAATTTAAATAGAAACAAAACTCCTAATCTCACTTCCCATTATACCAGCAAAATTCTGAAAATAAAGAATCATTGTTTTTGGGTTTGAATTGCCCATAATTTGAGTTTCTGTGGCATATGTATGTATTGTTGCTTTTTTAAAAAGGAAGTTTAGTGAACTATGTAGTGAAATCGGCATTGGATTTGGAGTCAAAGGTCATGGGATCCATCACTTACAATCAAGATCTGGTGTAAATTGCTATATATCTCAATATGCATACGTGTATATGTATGTGTGGTCTCTCTATGTGGCTCTGTATCTATTTCTATTTCACTCTCTTTCTGTCTCTCTTTTATAACATAAGATTTTTGAGAACACAGACTGTTTGATTTTTATATTTTTATCCCCAGCACTTAGCACTGTGCTTGGCCTATAGTAAATATATAATGAATGCGTTTTCATTTTTTTATTCATTAATTCATCAGTAAGATATAGGTATATAATAATACCTGGACTGATTGTATCACAAGATTATAATTACTTGATTGTCAAAGTAGATCAATTAATTAATAATCTTAAAGTAATTTATAAGTCTAAGCTATCATCTTGAAACTATCCATGTGACTTTGAGTCCTGGGTTTTAATTGCTTAAAAGGAAAATCTTCCTATCTAGAAGTAAACTTTAGTCATGGGCTTTTTTTTTTCTTTTTGGCAGGGCAGTTGGGGTTAAGTGATTGCCCAAGGTCGCACAGCTAGTAAGTGTGTCAAGTGTCTAAGGCTGGATTTGAACTCAGATCCTCTTGACTCCAGGGCCGGTGCTCTACTCACTGTACCACCTAGCTGCCCCACATGGGCTATTGTATACATAGTGCATCAAATATGAAACAGACCTTGAGATTTTAGTAGTATTCCCTATAGGAAAGTAAATGCAATGTATCTCAGTGGAAAGCTCGCTAGACTTGTAGTCAGGAAGACTTTGGTTTGGACCTATCCTCTGGAAATAGCTGTTTAAAGTTGGGAAAAATCACTTAATTTTCCTGAGTTTCAAGCAACTTGCCAAAACTGTAAATTACGGATATATTCCCATGACTTGACTATAGGAAAAATGTGTACAGCATAGACAGTTGAGAATATTTTCAAGTTTTTTTTGATCCTTGTTTTTAAAACAAACATTCAATTCCTACATTTAACTAAAAGAATGATCCTTATATTATTGTTTTAAAAATATGAAAAAAATATGTTAAAGTTTAGGTTCTTTTCTAAATAAAACTTAGAAACAAGGGGAAATGTGGCCAGGCTAACCTAACTTCATTTAATCTCTTTGTACTTTGAAACATTTCAATTTCAAGTGCTCTTCACACTGTCTTTTAGCACTAAACTTTATGTGAAATCTTGAACAATGCTGGATGAATAGCAGGGGAAAAATGAGAATGACAATTGACCAGCTCTTGATTTTTCTTCTTCCTGAATCTGTCAAAAACCACTCATGGAGAAGTGGATTGATACTCACAAAAGACTTTGGTGTAAGCCCCAGGGACTGAAAGGCTAAACTTAGTGAGTGCCCATTATGTGAAACCTTTTAGAAGCTTGGGGCATCCTGCCCTGTACAAGTCTTTGACCACGAAAGCTCCAAAAGGCACACACATATTCGAACTATAGAGTTTGAAGATTTACCCACTTTGCAATTTTTCTTTTCATCCTTTCTCTTCATTGCAAAGATTGGTGACCTCCTTACTCATATGAACATCTACTTGCATTCTGGATTTGAAATAGTGATTTATTTTCCTTCTTTCTTTCTCTTGTTTAATTTGCTCTTGAATTTTTTTAACCTTTCTCAGGCTTTAAGGATTTGACTTTCTATTTCAACTGGTCTTCCCCCCTCCTCAAACACTCCAAAGGATGCATTGCCTTCTTCCTCTTCACTCCCAATGCTCCAATTTGTCCCCATTCAGACTCAGCCCTCTTGAGTCAGGGCTCTTTCAAACTATTCTCTTTTAAACTCCCCAAAATATATCATTCAGCATGTATAACAGTGGGTGCCCAGTATTGTTCACTGATTGATATCTGACTCAATTACCCCTTCAATATGAAGTGAAGGAGCAAAATCACAAAATATTATTTCCTTCTTATTGCTCTCACAGTCAAACATGCTAGTCTTCTAGGTCCTTTAACAGGGCAGATTATTCTCAGATCTGATAAGATGGCAAGTCAGTGGTGCAACTTTGGCAAGAACATTTCCTTAGGGTATGAAGGTAGAGAATGTATAGCAAAGTGTTAGTATTTCTTGCAAAAGCATTTTTCCCCAATCTGGTCACTACGTAGTCTATTGTTTGGTGCTACATTAAAAAAAAATAAGGGGAGGAGCCAAGATGGCAGAGTAAAAGTGGGAATTTGCCTGAGCTTTTACCCAAACCCCTCCACATACTGACTCTAAACGAATTCTAGAATTGTAGAACCACACAAAGATTGAATGAAACAATTTTCCAGCCCAAAACAACTATAAACTTGGCAGAAAGATCTATTGTACCAAGATGAGAGAGCACCACAGTCCTGCACAGACTGGCCCCTGAAAATCAGGAGTAGGCTTCCAAGCAACTGAATTAGTGGCAGGAGTGGTGGTTTCCAGAGCTCTCAGCCCACAGATGCTAAGGGGATCAGACAATCAGTCAGAAAGAGATTTACAGGGGTTTTTGTTGGTACTAGGGGCAGGACTCTGTTGCATTATCTATCCTTGGAACTTGGGTCTTATTCCAAGTGTGAGGAGAAGCACTAGCACAGCAGAGCTTGTGACCACACATGAGCCGGAAAACTGGTCACAGTTCCAGGGTTGGAAAAAGTGCTTATGCTCACTCACAAACTAGTGCATAGTACAGGAGAATAGTAAATGTACCTTTCCCTAATCATACCACTTTGGAAGAGGCAAAAACTGATAGGTCCCCAGACTCACCTCTGAAAATACACGCACAAAAAAACCCTGAAGCTTCAGGTAGTACCTTTTGCACTCCAGAAGCAGAGCCTCACTTCAGCACAAAGTTAAAAGTCAATAAATAGGCTGAAAAATGAGCAAACAACAGAAAAAAATTCTGACCATAGAAAGTTACTATGGTGACAAGGAAGATCAAAACATACATTCAGAAGAAAAGTCAAAATTCCTGAATCCAAATCCTCAAAGAAAAAGAAGAATTGGTCTCAGGCCATGGAAGAGCTCAAAAAGGATTTAAAAAACCATATAATAGAGCTAGAGGAAAAACTGGGAAGAGAAACAAGAATGATGCAAGAAAATAATGAAAAATGATTCTACAACTTGGTTAAAGAGGCACCAAAGTACTGAGGAAAATAACCAAAATATGCCAAATGGTAAAAAAGTCACAAAAATCCAATGAAAAGAAGAATGCCTTGAAAAGCAGAATCAGCCAAATTGAAAAAGATATACAAAAATTCACTGAATCAAAGAAATCCTTAAAAAGTATAATTGGTCAAATAGAAAATAAGGTACAAAAGCTCACTGAAAAAGATTCTTTAAAAATTAGAACTGGGCAAGTGGAAGCTAATGACTCTATGAAACACAAGAAAAAAATCAAACAAAATGAAAAGAAAGAAAAAAAAGAAGAAAATGTGAAATATCTCTTTGGAAAAATAACTGACCTAGAAAAGAGATCCAGGAGCAATAATTTGAAAATTATTGGACTACCTGAAAGTAATGATCAAAAAAAGGGCCCAGATATCATCTTTCAAGAAATTATCAGGGAAAACTGCCCTGATATTCTAGAACCAGAGAGTAAAATAGAAATTGAAAGTATCCACTAATCACCTCTTGAAAGAGATTCCCAAAAAGAAAACTCCTAGGAAAATTATAGGAAAATTCCAGACCTCCCAGGTCAAGGAGAAAATATTGCAAGAAACCTAAAAGAAACAGTTCAAGTATGGTGGAAACACAGTCAGGTTAATACAAGATTTAGCAGCTTCTACATTAAAAGATCAGAGGGCTTGGAATATGATATTCAAGAGCCAGGATTACAATTGAGAATCACTTACCCAGCAAAACTGGGCATATGGCTTCTGGAGAAAAAATGGAAATTCAGTGAAATAGAGAACTTTCAAGTATTACTGATGAAAAGACCAGACCTGAATAGAAAATTTGACTTTCAAATACAAGACTCAATGTAATGTTAATACAATTTGAAGATCTTCCCCACCCCTTGATAGGCCTATGAGACCTGCTTTGAACTTGGGTCACATGGAAACCTGAGTCACATTAGCCTGGGTTACAAGGGTCATGATGCCCTTTGGCCCTGAAGAAGGGTATATATACTCTGAGGCTAGCATTTTGCTTTGGGGTTCACTCATTGGAAGAGTGTTCATGTGATTTAGCCAGATGAAACTCTAGGTAGCCGTTACGGAGCTTCCTGGTTTTGAAAAACCCAGATGTTGGCGCTTCTCTTTCTGGTAACTATGTATGTATTGCTTTTTGCTAGACAGTTGGAAGCCCTGTCTGTTGGCCTTTGCTGTTTGTATTTTCTCTGAAGTTCAGGGTGCTGACTTTTCCCCTGAACTAAGTGAATGATGTATGTATGTATGTATGTATGCATATGTATGTGTTTATGCATATATATGTATATATGTATGTGTATATGTGTGTGTTTGAGTAAAGTAAGATTGTTGACCCCTTTAAAGTTGCTTTCCTTTAGAAAAGCAGAACTTGTGCTAGCAGCCCTCCTATGTGCTAGTGTTTTTGGTCTTACACCCCCACAGCAGCTGCAAGTAGTATTGTTGTTACACTCAAGAGAAACACAAAAATGTTAACAGGAAAGAGAAATCATAAGGGATTTGATAAGATTAAACTGTTTATATTCCTACATAGGAAAATGATGTTTATAACTCCTAAAAACTTTATCATTATGTCAGTAAGAAGTATATGTGCAGGAAGGAGAGGTATGAGTTCAATGTGATGGTATGATTATCTAAAAAATAAAAATAAGGGATGAGAAGGAAGAAAACACTGGGAGAAGGGGAAAAGGGAGAGGTAGAATGGAATAAATTATCTGGAAAAAAAGAGATCTGAGAGACATTTTACAGTGGAAGTGAAAACGGGACAATCAGGCAAGGGAGCACATGAACTTTACTCTCATTGGAACTGGCTAAAAGAGGGAATAATTTACACACTCACTTGGGTGTACATTTCTATATTACCATGTAGGAAAATAAGAAGGAAGGAGATAAAAGAAGGGGGGACTGAGAGAATGAAGGTCAGTTGGGGGGAGGTAAAAGTCAGAAGTAAAACACTTTTGAGAATAGACTAAAAGGAGAGATAGAGAGTAGGATAAACAGGGGAAATAGGATGGAGAGAAATACATAGTTGGTAATTATTATTGTGAATTTTTTTACAGTGATATCCTCTGATAAAAACTTCTTTTCTGAACCATATAGAAAACTGTGTCAAGTTTATAGAAAAAAGAGCCATTTCTCAATTGAGAAATGGTCAAAGGATATGAACAGGCAATTTTCAGTCAAAGTAATCAAAGCTATCTACAATCATATAAAAATGCTCTAAAGCACTATTTCTGGGAGAAGTGCAAATTAAAAGAACTTTGATTTACTACCTCACACCTGTTAGAGTAGCTAATGTGACAGAAAAGGAAAATGACAAATGTTGGAGGGAATGTGGGAAAATTAAAATACAAATGTACTATTGGTGAAGTTATATACTGATTCGACCATTCTGGAGAGCTATTTAGAACTATTCCGAAAGGAGTATAAAACCATGCATACCCTTTGGCCAAGCAATATCTCTATATCCCAAAGAGATAAAAGGAAAAGGACCTATGTATACAAAAATATTTATAGCAGCTCTTTTTGTGATGACAAAGATTTGGAAATTGAAGGGATGTTCATCAATTGGGGAATGGCTAAACAAGTTGTTTACAATTGTGATGTTATACTACTGTACTTTAAGAACTGATGAGCAGGATGATCTCAAAAAAAACATGGAAAGACATGAACTGATGCAAAGTGAAACAAGCAGTAGCAGGAGTGTATTGTACACAGTAATACCAATATTGTATGACAATCTACTATAAATAACTTCACAATTCTCAGCAATACAATGATTCAAGACAATTCTGTAGGACTTGTGATGACAGGTGCTGTCCATCTCCAAAGAAAGAACTGGTAAAGCCTGAATACAGATCAAAGACACTTTTTCTTTACTTTCCTTGTCTTTATTTTTTTGTCTGTTTTCCTTCACAGAATAACTTACATAGAAATATGTTTTGCATGACTACACATGGATAACTAATGTCAAATTGCTTGCCTTATCAATGAAGGAAGTGAGAGGAAGGAAGGAGAGAATTTGGAACTCAAAATTTAAAATAAAGAATGTTAAAATTGTTTTTACATGTAATTGGGAAAAATAAAATATTAAATAAGAAAAAAAAGGAATGTAAGCACGTAACCTTGAAAATTTTCTCAGCCTACTTCCATCATGAGACCACTTGAAGACAAAACAATGGAAAAGTAAAAATCATGGAAATTTGTACATTTTGGCGCAGTGTTTTTGATGGGCACGTTATATAAATAGTCTTCAAATTGAAATTCAGGAGACTATAGCCTGATCCAAAGATGTAAGTGATTAACCAATCAGAGAATGTGAAGATTGGTGGGTCAAATCACAACCACACTATAATAGCTAAACAAGGGTTTGTCTCCAATTCAATCACATCACCCCTCCACCCAGTAGAGCTCAAATCTCCCCCATTGCACCCCTTCTAAATCCAGGTCCACCCTGACCTTCTAAATATCTTTATACTGTGACATTCCATAGGTGCTAAGGGCTCTCCTAGGGACAGGGGTTGCTCTCTAGACCTCACTCCCACTTACTTTGTGTTGGGGAAGAATGAATAGAATAGCATGAACAGGCATGGTTGGGTTGCTCTCATCTCATTGTATCATTGCTACTCAAAACTACTGTATCTGAAATTGTACAAAGAAAATCTCTTAATTGTTGAATCTAAAGACTTTTTCTCTATCCTTTTTCTTCTTGCCTCTCTAAGAGCCTTTGCCACCATAGACCACTTTTCCTCTTGGATGCTCTTTCTCCTCTCTAGATTGTTAAAAGAAAATGTATCACCTAAAAAACTCATACTTGAGCTCAAAAAACTTGGAAACAGAATTTTCTAAAAACTTGTTTAGAAATCTTATGAATTAAGGATTTCAATGAGTTTTGAAGCTTCAATGAATTTTGAACCCATTTGCAAAAAAAAAGAATAAAGAAAAATGTATCATTTATCAATTAGATTACCATTAGAGGAGATAGGAATTAACTACTCAAATTCAAACAAAAACCTTTGCATAACTGATGAATCCAATGGAAAAATATGAGTATCACAATTTAGTGAGATTTAGTAAATAGCTAATCAAATATTTCTTCCATCTGGTACCTTTTTCAGCTAGGTAAACCATTAAAAACAAATACCAAAATAAGATAACCTAGTCTTCAAATCACTGTATATGAAGTGTTAAACCAAGATTTTCAGAACAAAATCAGCATATTAAATCACATTACTCTTACCAAATTATCGTTTTCCAGGCATTGGTCACTAATATACAAATTATGATATCTTAGTGGAAAAAAAAACTTTTCTAAAGTTAGGAATTAAAGTTTTACATCAAAAACTTCATTGGTTTTAACCTCAATCCTTTTAAAATTTTGAGAAGTACAGGAACATAATTTATAAATAAATATACATATAATGTATACATCAAATGTTTTTAACTTATGGTTGTATATGATCAAAAATTGGAGATAATTATATTAATACTGTTTTTTTATGTGACTGGCAGCTCAGAAAGATGGGAAAGAATTAGGTAACCTCTTTATTGCTTAGTGTAGCAAGTGATCTGGGTCTGGGGCTCTTTTCTGGCTTTCCCTATGTAACCATACTTCCTTATATATTGCAAATCCCAGTGCTAAATTTGTGTCCTGTACTCTTCTGTGCTATGAGATACTTGAAGTCTTCTACTGAGAAAATTGTGAAATGTTTGGACAATGAAGCTTCTCTTTCACAGTCATAATAGATTTTTCAAGGACAACAGTTGTCTGGGCTCTTTAAATATTTTTATGGCATGTCAATCAGAACTTCCAGGACCCTAAATATTTGGACAATCAAATAATAATTAAACCATACAGACTTACAAGTACCATTGTTGTATAATTATTTATTTCACAATTTTCTCTGACCTAGGAATAAGAATAAAGATGAAACATTTGTGTAGGCTTTTCTTAAGGTATATTTCAATATAATGAGCTAACTTTGGAATTCCTTGAAATCCTTTGAATTTTTTAAAAATTTCTTGTACATCAATTTTTCAAGGACTTGGGATGTTACTTATGAAGGTATTACCTCCAGTGACTGAGATCATAATAACTCTTTAAAAAGTAGGTGTTCTTTGAATGTTGCTGTGGAAGAAAACTATCACCCTGTGACTCCTCTGTTAGGGGCCTTTCCAAACTTAGCTTTATCTTCAGATCACCAATATGCAAGCATCAGTTATAGACACACGTGCACATCAAGGTCAAACTTACAATCACAGATAAAGAACTACAATATACTTCAGCGTCTTTCTAGTCTGTTGACTTCATTTTTTGGGTGGAGAAAATGAGTTCCAAAGAGTTTAAGTGACTTGAATACTGTCACAAAAGGAGTAAAAGCATAACCCAGGATTTGAACCCAAGGAATATGACTCTGGAGGCAGGGTCTTCCTAAGATGTGCCATAAACTTATAGTTCAGTGGCATAAGCTTTAAAAGTACAGGGTCATGGTTTATCACAATGAGCAATGAAGTAGGATTCTGTTGATGTATAAATCATAACCTTATAATAGTTACAAAAAGAGTTGGAGTATTTAAATAGAAGATAATCAATATACATATCTTCCAAAAGTTTAGTACATTTCTAAGCTATTAAGCATTAAATTAAGCACCAACTCCACTAAAACTTTTGGGATACCCTGCATATTCTTAACAATAATACTAATACTGCATTCATTCCTGTATGGATCATTCTTTCCCTATAAATTCACCTTGCATTAGACCTGAATGAGGCTTACGATTGCACTTTTCAGTCTCTGTATATTTGTTCACTTGTTTCATTCATGTCATTCTTTGTGACATCATTTGGGGTTTTCTCGGCAAAGATACTGGAGTGGTTTGCTACTTCACTTAACAGATGTGGCAATTGAGGCAAACGGGGTTAAGTGGCTTACCTAGGGTAAGTGTCTAAGCTAGTAAGTGTCTGAGGATGGATTTGAACTCAGGTCTTCCTGACTCCAGGCCTGGCATTCTATCCACTGTGCCACCTAGCTGCCCTTCTGTGTATTGGTATTCATAAATAAATTCTCAAATGGTTCTGTGATCTCATTGATTAAGACAATTCATGCAATGCTAGAGTTTTGTAAACCATCCAGCCCTCCATATCCCATCCAGCTCTTGTACCTAGTTTTCCATAATTTTCATAGACAGTCCACCCACTTGCAAAGGAACTCTCTTGACATGAGTATACCAGTGTAGTACTTGACATGAGTATACTGTCTACCTAATTTGTTACACAACTGTATACTGTATATATATCTAAGCTTATTTTTCCTTTTAAATAAAAATTAGTCTGTAATTCAGGCTTATATCCATGAGTAGCCTATATTCAGATCAATAGAGTAATAATAATACAAAAATAATAATAATAAACAGTACTTTTGAAAGATTCTCTGGAAATCTATAATTTGGCTGAGAGGGCATATGCTTATGAATCTAAAGAAAATCATTTCTCTATTATCTTAAGAAAATTAGAATTGCTAATTCCTCAAGTTATTAAAGTTATCTGTGTACTGAGTTGCTTGCTCCTTAGAAATGGAAATTCATTCAAATGGGAATGCTTTACTTATTTAAATCAACATTAAGAACTTCAACTAATATTTAGCAATTGCTTCCTACTTCTAATATTTGATATTTCTTTTACTTATTCAAAGACAAAATATTTGAATCTGACCTGAATAACCTTTGAAGTTTTCAGACTAACTAGAAGTGTGGTTTTTGAGGAGACAATTAAAAAATATGGGCAGTTAGGTTCTCATTAGTTTATTATTCACTTTCAGAAGGCCCTCAGTTGTGTGGTTCTATTGTATTGATCTAGACCTTTAAGAGCATGAGAGGAGGGACCCCCTAATTAGGAAACTTCTTTTACCAGTGCAAATAGGCAACTATTGAAATTTTTAGTTTTAGAGAATTGCCTATGGCACCAAGAGGCTAAGTACTGTTTTAATGCAGAAGGTAATATTAAGTTTCCAGAATTTTTCTACCTCTTCAGTCTCTGTAGCAAATGTGACATAAAATTATAACTATTTTCATGGTGCCATTTTTGCAAATGCTTAGATGAGCACTGAAGTATATGATGAATATATGACTTAGGAAGTGATGTTTTGTGTTGACTTTTGATGCATGATTAAACTAGTTCTTCCAGACATTTGATTGTCTTTCCAGGGAGTACCTATGAATGATCCTTCTGTTTGGTTGTGAATTATTTCTGACTTCTACTTTCATTTATATCATGAATATCAAGATTAGTATGATTGAACTCTTCTAGGAGAATTTCTACTTGTTGATCATTGCATAAGGATCTCACATGTTAATTGGTCTAAAAACTGTGTAACTCTTACCACTTTCTGTTGTTTTTTCAACCACTCTGCCACCATCACTGTAAAAATGGAAAGCAGCAAGTAGATTAAGGACCATTTTGTATTTTTCTTTTTTTGTTCATTGATTATATGAAAAAAAGAATTCATCATCAACTTGCTAGATTACTAGTGATGAATCACTCTGTGCTCTGGTAGGATACCACTAATTAAATCAATGATTCTGGAAAAGCAGATTGTTACCAGTACTACTCTGGAAGCCATTCTGCTGTCATAGAATTTCTCAGGGCTTGGGCTTTACTGCCATAACTTCCAAGAAGCCTGGGTCATCTCAACACCAGGAGGAAGCATTAGAAGAAGACTTCATAGAAAAGTTAATGGTATGCCTTTGTTGATTGGACAAGGAAGTGTACAATGTATGTTAGAAAAATCACACACATGTATACACATATGTACACATACATATATGTGAATATATGTATACATTTGTACATATGATTAAAATTTAATTTTAAAAAATTGTTGGTATCTAAGCAATTCATTTTTTCTGGTAAATTTACTTCTATAGTGCTTTTAATTCTGTGACACTACTTGCTTTTTTTTTTAATAAAAGTTTATCCATATGAAAGGAATTGCATTGACAGGGGTTGTTGATTGATGACCTTTAAATAGAAAACTCAGGGTATTGGGGCTAAGATGATATATCTTTGCCTCATAGCATTTCATGACAACAGAAGTTGAGCATCTGGCCATCTGATTTTTCTCAGACTCCAGCACTCATTGACTTGTCTACTTTGGTAGACATTAATTGATACCAGTCTCCCAAAGTAAGTAGAAAACAGAGACCAGATGCGTCTTATCAGTAGTCCTTAGTGGAAATTTTGTTTCAGGGCAAAATGTAATTTACAATTTAAATATACTGAATCCTCCCCCTACAATATAATGCCATTAACAAAAACAGATCAGGAATTTATTGAATGATATTATAAAATTAGAACAGCTGCTCGTAAAAAAGATATAGTCATTTTTTAATATGAATCAATGACCTTTAAAAATTATCTTATGTAAATTGCCTTTGGGATTTGTTATAAGGGCCTTTGGTGTCAAAATTAGTTTCATGAAACAACAAAAAACCTCACAAAACAACATTGGGGATTTTTCTCTCCTTATAGGAAGCTCCATGCAACCAAGGAGCCTAACCTCTAAAAAAGATATACCATGGAACATAAAATTCACCTCTGTTGCTTCCTTAACTGTATCTGCTCAGCTGATACCTCTATCACAGTATCATTATGAGGATGGGTTAATTTTCTTGTACATTAAGGAAGATTCCAAGGTTTTCCAAAGGGTTTTGGCTTACAATCTAGAACAGTTTAATACAAAACTAGATAAGTAGGCTAGACTACAAACAATACTGCTACCTGTCTTCTACTTTGGTTTGGATCTCTGTGGCTGAGTTTTGTCAGAATGAAGATTTGATAAAAGAAGTTCAGTTAAAGGAGAGTTATAAGAAAAGAACATGGGAATATTGTATGTGTGTGTGTGTGTGTGTGTGTGTGTGTGTGTGTGTGTGTGTGGAGGTAGGTGAAGGGAGTTGAGCTAAATAATTTCTTAAGTTAACTACCTTTTAAGATTTCTTGAAAAAAATGTTTCCTTTTCTTGGCAATTTCTGTAAATGGTATTCTTTGGATTGTGTTACATGATATCAATTCAAACTGTAACAAAAAAGTCTATTCTAACTTTCCTATGTTAGCTGAGTTTTTATTCCCCTTTCCTCTTTGATTTTGTTAAATGAAGAGACAGCAGAGTTGATGTTCCATAGACAGCGATCCAAAGAGTTTCTTGGGCGGAATGTAGAAGTAGAGTTCATTTACTACAATTTTTTTAAAGTCAAATATTTCAGAAATGGTGCTATAATAAAGACTCTGAGGCAGCAAAGTAGTTCAGTGGATAGAGTGCTGGGCCTAGAGTCTAGAACACAACTTCAAATCTGACCTCAGACACTTACTACCTGTGTGACTGGAAAAGTCATTTAAGCTATTTTCAGTAATCCACTGGAGAAGGAAATGACAAACCATTCTAGCATCTCTGCCAAGAAAACCCCATAAAAATGTAGTCTGTGGGGCTATGAAGAGTCAGACACTACTGAACAACAATTCACAATCAGTTCAATAAATACCCTGAATTCCTAAGAAGAAGGTTGTATGTTGAGGGAAGATTAGAGAGGTCCATCTGTATCTTGGAAAATAGGTGGGATCTATTTAAACATTAAACAACCAATATACTCTACAACTGTAGTTTGTAAATAACCAAAGAATAATGAGAATTTACCCCAAAATGTTCCTAGCCTGTAGTCATTTCTTTAAATAGACACAAGTGTTTATTTTTCTTTCCCCTCTCAATTATAGCTATCCTTTAGATGTCTCTTGCTTCATGTTCACCTTTTATTTTTATTATAATTACCTTTGAACATCTTATCCTCCTTATTAGGGTGGAAGACTTATGAGGGGCAGGAACTTTTTTATCACCCAAAGCACCCAACAAAATGTTTTACATATAATAATTGGTCAAAATACACACATTGAATCAATAAATAGTTGTCATATTTCTCCTATCTGGGGATTTGGCAATAAATAATACATAACATACCTGTTTTTATGGAAAAGCTGACATTTGGAAAATGTTTTATGTAGTCTAGTGTAACTATAGTCTCCATTTCCTTAACTGAAAAATCTACCCTATTGCAATATCCACATTTTTCTTTACTGAATGCAGAAAGTATTATGCCCTAGTTCCAGCAAATTGGCATTGTGTGCTACTGGTGAATACCTATTATAAGTCAATAGACTTAGATTCTAGTGCTAGCTCAGTCATTCTCTGAGGTTTCTGAAAACTGCTTCAAGTTGCTTAATGGAAAATATCAGTAAGATGGCTGCCTTATCTAACCACAGGATAGTTATGGGTTAAGGAAGGATTATGGGTATACAAGACACAAATATATTTAATAATAATAAAATAATAGCAACTTTCATTTATTATAATGAATTATGAGGATCCAACGAGAACTGTGAATATAATATGAAAGTGTATAAACAAATTTAAAAATGCAAGATGTTACTGCCCAGCAATTCAATTGACTTCCCTTCCATCCCCTATCTCTTCCATTTTTCTATTCTTTTTAATTGAGGAGAACTGCATTACATATCAGACTAACTTCTTTCTGCATTTTCCCAATTAACACTTTTTGTTTTTAAATATTCTTATTCAATATTTTAGATTTATAATCCAAAAGCATGACTTTCATATAGAATCCATATGTGAAGGACTAACTGGAATTGCCTTCTTTTATTGCTGAATTCCTTGTAACTGCAAACTGGTTTATAGTAAAGAATACATTAATTCTGATGCCATTCTGTGAGGCCAGGTGTGCTGAGAATATTGTTTTCCTATTATCCTATCACTTTAGAAAGCAAGACAAAGTATCTTATTTATTGTTTCCATTTCATTAGGAATTATTGTAGTTCAACAGATTCACTATTAAAGGGCAAAGAAAAGAAATAAAGTAGAAGGCAATTTAAGGAAAAAGGACTAGTGAAGACAATAGGACCTAAAGTTTAAAGGGACATTAGAGATCATTTAGACTTATCTTCTCATTTCTTAGAAGAAGGAATCTAAGGATCAGAGAGTCTACTTGATTTTCCCATAGTCACAGAGGAAGTAAGTGGAAAAGCCAGATATAGAACCTAGGTTTTCTTTTAATTTGAGTGTTTGTTCTTGTACAGTATAAAAAATGTAACAAGTCCATGGAAGGTTCAATGGAGGGAAAGAATAATCAAAAAAGAAAACTGCCTCATAGATCCAATTTGACCTGAAAAGCATTATAGGAGTCCTAATCATAATATCATCCAAGAGGATTTAACTCTTGTACAGGACTGTCCAAAATAGAAACACACACACACACACACACACACACACACACACACACACACACACTTAAAAATAATCAGCTTATGGGATTTTGAACTGCAAGATATCTTAAAGATAATTTAGCTACAACCAATCTAGAGATGAAGAAACTGAAGCCTAAAGATATTAAATGAAATGTCCAAGTTCACACAGACAAAAAAAAACATAACAGAGCTAGGATTCAAACTCATGTAATCTTTTTACAAATTCAGTCCCCATAGGTGAGCTGTTTCAGCACAGAGGAATGACTGGGATGGGTCATATTCTCTTGCCTTTCTTGTCCCTTTTTATGTTTGTCTTCCTTTTTTTCTAAGACAAATTCACTATTATTTAACAGGAAAATGACATGGTAGCACTTTCTTTGCTCCTCTCTATCACCTACCCAAGCCACAAATTTGCTTATATTATTATAGATAAACCAACAAATAATATGATAATAAGCAATTATGATAGTTGTATTTGAAAGACTAGTACTTAGCACCATTACTGCTTCAGGATTCATTGTCATTCAGTTTTTTGCATATGAAATGGAAAAATTATTTTGAAAGAATGAAAAAGCACTTATTTAATGCTTACTATAGGTCAAGCACTCTAAGCACTGGGGATACAAATACAAAAGCAAAGTCATTCTAATAGGGGAAACGATGCACACAGGATAATGGTGGCTAGACAGCTGCACTTTGTTGCAGAAAGGTACTGGGAGTGGTGCACAGAATACTAAATTCTGGGGCTTTGGCTTCCCACTGGGATCTGGCAGCTGATATTGGACTGTGGGGGGAGGCAAAGGTCTCTAATAGATTTTCTATGGCATATGCTTCTGATAGATCCTTAGAATGTCTCAATTCTTTTGCATTTATGTAAAGCACCTAGAGGAATGCAAGGGGCACTAGTCACAGGAGTACAGAATTGGTGAGGTAGAAGGCAATTCTAAGAACCAACCACCATGATTTTTCAACTCAAATTCAATTACTTTCTCCATCTCATGCCAAGAATACCCTGGCATAGTTGCACTTTAGATCTCTTCATTTTTTTATGGTGTCTTCATTTTTTTTAACTATCATGATCTCTAGGCTTTTAGCTCTGTCTTGTGATTCAATTTATCTTCTTTATTCTAGCTTTACTTGTCTTTATATATGCTTGACTAAGTTATCAGCCATTATAATATTTAATCCTAAAGTCCTTTGTCCCTTGATCCTTGCCCAATGCTGACCTGTGAATCCTTATCTTTTGGTATCACCAATCATATAACTTTTTCTACTCAGCCTCTAGTACTTTTGATTGAGAAAAGTCATACAATTAAGTTTGTTTAACCCATCAGAGATTTATGAAATGTAATATTAAGCCTCAATGACATTGAATAAGCCTTCTACACCTATTAACACAAATTTCCATTACAAAGCAAATGTTCCAAACTTTTTATTGCCTTCTCTGACTCCCAACCATATCTCCAAGCCACATATTTGTAGGTGATGACCCAGCCCCATACTTCACTGATAAAATTGAAGTGATCTGAGGTGAGTTTTTTCAGTGATCCCTTTTCTGGTCTTTAACACTTTACTAAATGAATCCCTTTACCTGAATTTTTGATCCCTATAATTCTCCTCTACTAATGGACTTTGCACCAGCAGGCATTTTCTCTGTCTCATACTATCTCAGTCTCTCTTTCCTCAATAACAGCTTCCCATATGCTTACAAGAAAAATCACATCTCCTCAATCATAGAAAGTCTGCCCTTGATATTGATATACATTAAAGTTATCATCTTGAGAGTGGAGCCAAGATGGCAGCTGGAAAGCTGGGACTTGCTTCAGCTCTCTCCCAGGTCCGTCCAAATACATGTAAAAAATGGCTCTGAACAAATTCTAGAGCTGCAGAACCCACAAAATATCAGAAGGAATCAGGGCTCCAGCCCAGGAAAACCTGGATGGTCACTGGGAAGGGTGTATCACATGGAGCCGGAAGTGGAGCAGAGCACAGCCCAGTGTGGGCTGTGCCAGGACCAACTAGACCAGGAGCCAGGTGGAACAGGTGGTAGGGCTCTGAATCATTGAGCTGTGGCAGTTACCAGACTTCTCAACCCACAAACACCAAAGACAAAAGAGAAGGTTAGTGGAAAAACTGCTAGATCAGGGTGAAAGGAGTGCATGGTCAGCCTTAGCCCCAAGATTGCAGGAGTGGTGCAGCTCTGGGGCTACTTCCAGAGTTCCAGCTATGGTTGCTTCCAGCTCCAGGCCCACTCTGTGGGAGGAATTAAGTGGCAGATCAGAGCAGGAGCAGAGAACCAGATTGGATCTGGGTCGCTTCTGGGTTGGTGGTTCTTGGAGGAGGAGGAGCACTGGTGTGGCAGAGTTTGCTGTGTAGAAGTAGCTCTGACAACAGCAGCACAGTCCCTAAAGCTTGGGACAAAGTACTCTCTACTCTACAAGTAGTCATACACTGACAAAAAGCTCAAAGGTCAAGTAGTTGACTGGGAACATGAACAGGCAATGAAAATGGACTCAGATTCAGACTCAGACTTTGGAATCCTATTTTGGTGACAAAGATGATCAAAACATACAGCCAGAAGAAATCAACAAAGCCAAAGAGCCTATATCAAAAGCCTCCAAGAAAAGTATGAATTGGTCTCAGGCCATGGAAGCGCTCAAAAAGGATTTGGAAAAGCAAGTAAGAGAAGTAGAGGAAAAATGGGGAAGAGAAATGAGAGTGATGCAAGAAAATCAAGAAAAACGAGCCGCTTGCTAAAGGAGACCCAAAAAATACTGAAGAAAATAACACCTTAAAAATAGACCAACTCAAATGGCAAAAGAGCTCCAAAAAGCCAATGAGGAGAAGAATGCCCTGAAAGGCAGAATTAGCCAAATGGAAAAGGAAGTCCAAAAGACCATTGAAGAAAATACTACCTTAAAAATTAGATTGGAGGGGCAGAGCCAAGATGGCCACATGAAGACAGCATCTTACCGGAGCTCTCTTACAAGGTCTGTCAGATTCCTATAAAAAAGTGAATTTGAGCAAATTTGAGAGAGTTAGAAACCAAGAGCAGTTTGAGTAGGGCAAATTTCCGAGCCGGGAGAGTCTGAAAGGCCGAAGGCATGAATCTGTAGGCTTGGAGAGGCCTCGGTGTGGGGAGCTGCTCCAGACCAAAGCGGAAGTGGCCGGCCAGGAAATCCACATGGGAGATAGGCTGGGAGAAAGCCGGGTGCCCAAAATGGGTGGAGATCCCCAGGCCTCCCAACACAGGACAGCAGTCTGTGGAAGCGATGAGAGGCAGCACAATGCCACCGGCCAGGGAAATATCCACTCCTGATGCTTGCAGCCCAGAAACTCGGTTTCTTGAGCTTCTGGGAGACATAATGACCAGGTAAATGGCAGAAAAAGAAAGCTGGAACAGAGGAGAAAGAAGTGGGGCTTCAGTGGTCAAATAGTAGAAGTTCCTTAGTCCCAGAGGGGCAGAGTCAGCAGGGGTCAATGCCAGGAGCTCAGACGTAATCTTGCTCCCCCAGGGGAAGTGCCAGAGATCAGCTCAAACAACAAACAGCTGAGACCATTGCTGAAAAGCAACAGTGCTGGAGAATACCCATAGGGAGTAAGAAGTCAGGGAGCCAGACCCCTCCCTCACACCTCAGGAAACTGAAGGCTATAATTTTAGACTCACAACCCCCAGAATAAGAACGCTGAGACAGAGAGCCCTGAGCCCCAAAGGCAAATTTGTTGTAAAGCCAGGAAAAGGCAAACCAACAAACATGAAGAAGAACACAAAAAAACCGAGGACAATAGATTCTTTTTATGGAGACTGGCAGGATCAAAATACCAATATGGAAGAGGACGGCAATGACATTGTAGATACATCAGATACCTCAAAAGGTAATGTGAACTGGTCTCCAGCCCAAAAAGCATTGCTGGAAGAGCTAAAGGAGGATTTTAAAAACCAAATTAGGGAGGTAAAAGAAAACATGGAAAAAATGGAAAAGTCCCTAAAGAATAAGATTGGTGAAATGGCCACGGAGATTCAGAATCTAAATAGAGAAAATGACACCCTGAGAGGTAAAATCAACCAATTGGAAAAGGAGACTCAAAAGCAAAATGAAAACACTAACTCATTAAAAATTAGAGTTGAGCAAGTGGAAGCTAATGAATCTATGAGGCACCAAGAAGTAGTAAAGCAAAATGTTAAGAATGAAAAAATAGAAAAAAATGTGAAATATCTGATTGGTAAAACAACTGACCTGGAAAATAGATACAGGAGAGACAATTTAAGAGTTATTGGTCTACCGGAAATCCATGATGAAAAAAGGAGCCTTGAAAGTATCTTTGAAGAAATTATCAAAGACAACTGCCCAGAGGTCCTAGAACCAGAGGGCAAAATAG
Organism: Trichosurus vulpecula; assembly: GCF_011100635.1. Classification (NCBI taxonomy): domain Eukaryota; kingdom Metazoa; phylum Chordata; class Mammalia; order Diprotodontia; family Phalangeridae; genus Trichosurus; species Trichosurus vulpecula. The sequence continues at coordinate 143,540,159 of NC_050577.1, read as the reverse complement.
TCATTGAAAGAATTCACCGATCACCCCCTGAAAGAGATCCCAAACTGAAAACACCAAGAAATATTATAGCCAAATTTCAGAACTATAAACTGAAGGAGAAAATACTGCAAGCAGCCAAAAAGAAGCAATTCAAATATCATGGAACTACAGTCAGGATCACGCAGGATCTCTCAACTTCCACATTAAAAGACAGGAGACAAACTGTGCTTTTCTCAGCAACCTAAGGGGCAAGGACAACTCCAGGGGACTCACGATGGAGAATGCTATCTTCATCGAGACAAAGAACTGCGAAGTTTGAATACAGACTGAGGCACACTACATGCTCGCCTTTTCTGCTTTTCTTTTGTTTTTGTTTTTGGGGTTTTTTTTTTGTTTTTTTTTTTTGGTTCTGTTTCTTCTTTCTCATGATTCATTCCATTGATCAAAATTCTTCTCCACGACTTGACTAGTGCATAAATTAATTCAATGTGAAGTTATACATGACAGTTATATGAGACTTCATGCCGTCTTGGGGAGGGAGGGGTAAGGGAGGGGAGAAAAACTGGAACTCAAAACTATGTAGAACCGTGTGTGGTAAACTAAAAATAAATAAAGAAATTTATTAAAAAAAAAAAGAAATAATGAGCGGGATGATTTCAGAAAACATCTGGAAAAACTTACATGAACTGATGGAAAATTAAGTGAACGTAACCAAGAGAATATTTTACACAGTAACAGCAATATTGTATGATGATCAACTGTGAATGACTTAGCCAGTCTCAGCAATACAATGATCCAAAAAAATTGTGAAGGACTTATGATGAAAAATGCTATCCATCTCCAGAGAAAGAGCTGGTGAAGTCTGAAAGCAGATCAAAGCATACTTTTTTACTTTCTTTGTTTTTCTTGGGGTTTTTTTTTTGTCTTTTTTGTTCTGTGTTCTCTTTTGCAACATAGCTAATAAGGAAATATGTTTTGTATGACTCCATATGCATAATCTATATCAAATTGCTTGACTTCTAAAGGAGGATAGGAGGGAAGGGGGGAACTTGGAAGTCAAAAATTGTTTTAAAAAACATGTTAAAATTGTTTTTACATGTAACTGAGGAAAAATAAAAACTTTTTTAATAAAAGAAAAAAAATTGAGGAGTTTGGACTTGGTTTCTGAGATCCCTTCCTCTGCTAGATCTATGATCCTATGATCTAGATTGCTTTTCTTTCTTCATTGTATTCGGGTGAGTTATAATAAATCTTATTCCAACCCCCCCCCAAAAAAAAAAGACAAGAGAAATTGGAATATGATATTCCGAAGGGCAAAGGAGCTGGGACTACAACCAAGGATCAACTACCCAGCAAAACTAAGCATAATTTTCCAGGCAAGGCGATGGACATTCAATGAAATAAGGGAATTCCGGACCTTCCTGATGAAAAGGCCTGATGAAAATTTGATCTCCAAATACAAAACTCAAGAGAGACATAAAAAGGTAACCACGGGGAAAAACCCCACAAAGCTTATTAACCAATAAGGGCAGGTTGTCTGCATCTTTATGTGGGATTATATCATATTATGTATGTTTTATATATATACATATATATGTCAGTCTTGAGAATGTTACAGCTATTATGACAATTGAAAGGGATATACATAGATTGTGAATACCTGTATAAATTAACTGATGTAAAGATAATATAAGTAAGAGATATAAAGGGAGGGCTATGAGAGAAGAGGTAAGGAGGTAATAGAAAGGGGTAAATTACGCCAAATGAAGTGCCACAAAAACATATTATAGTAGAGGGAAAGAAGGGAGGGAGAAGAGCAGTATTTGAGCTTTACTGTCATCTGATCTGGTTCAAGAAGGGAATAACATACCCCAATAAGTTTAGAAATCTAACTTGTCCTATGGGAAGTAGCAGGGGAAGGGGGGAAAAGGGAGGGGGTGGTCAGAAGGGAGGGGAGAAGTAGCAAGTGGAAAATGGTAAGATAAGAAGGGGAATAAAGAGGGAGGGTAAACTGAGGAAGGCAGCAGTCAAAAGCAAAACTTTGTTGACGAGGAGAAGGGGAAGGGGAGAAATAAAAGCATAAACAGGGGGAAATAGGATGGAGAAAAAGACACAGATAGAGATCATAACTCTGAACGTGAAGGGGATGAACACTCTCATAAAAGAGAAGCGTATAGCAGATTGGATTGAAAACCTTAATCCTACAATATGCTGTTTACAAGAAACACATTTGAAACAGGGGGATACGCACAGGGTAAAGCTAAAAGGCTGGAGTAAAATATATTGTGTCTCAGCTAACATAAAAAAAAGCAGGTGTAGCAATCCTAATCTCAGACAAAGCAGAGGTAAAGATAGATTTAATTAAAAGAGATAAGGAAGGACATTATATCCTGCTAAAAGGCACCATAAACAATGAAGCAATATCATTGCTTAACATATATGCACCAAGTGGTAAGGCATACAAATTCTTAGAGGAGAGGTTAAGGGAGTTACAGGAAGAAATAGACAGCAAAACTATAATATTGGGAGACCTCAACCTCCCCCTTTCTGAACTTGATCAATCTAACCTCAAAATAAATAAGAAAAAAGTTAAGGAGGTAAACAGAATTTTAGAAAAGGCAGATATGATAGACCTCTGGAGAAAACTGAATGGGGATTACAAAGGAATATACTTTCTTCTCAGCAGTACATGGCACATACTCAAAAATTGACCATGTACTAGGGCATAAAAATCTCACAATCCAGTGCAGAAAGGCAGAAGTAGTCACAGCACACTTTTCAGATCATGATGCAATAAGAATTATTTGTAACAAAGAACCATGGAAAAATAAGCTAAAATTAATTGGAAACTAAATAATCCAATTCTAAAGAATTAGTAGGCCAAAGAACAAATCAGAGAAACAATTAATAACTTCATTCAAGGGAATGACAATAATGAAACAACATACCAAAATTTATAGGATGCAGCAAAAGTATTTCTTAGGGGAAGTTTTATATCCCTAAATGCTTACATGAATAAAATAGGGAAAAAGGAGATCAATGATCTGGGCATACAGCTGAAAAAGCTAGAAAAAGAGCAAATTGAAAACCCCTAATTAAATACCAAATTAGAAATACTGAAAATCAAAGGAGAGATTAATCAAATTGAAACCAAGAAAACTATTGAATTAATAAGTAAAACAAAGAGCTGGTTTGATGAAAAAACCAATAAAATTGATAAACCTTTGGCCAATTTGATTAAAAAAAAATGAAAGAAGAAAAATTAGATTGGAGCAAGTGGAAGCTAGTGACTTTATGAGAAATCAACACATTATAAACAGAACTAAAGGAATGAAAAAATGGAAGACAATGTGAAATATCTCATTGGAAAAACCACTGACCTGGAAAATAGATCCAGGAGAGATAATTTAAAAATTATTGGACTACCTGAAAGCCATGATAAAAAAAGGGCCTAGATACCATCTTTCAGGAAATTATCAAGGAAAATTGCCCTGATATTCTAGAGCCAGAAGGTAAAATAGAAATTCAAAGAATCCACGATAACTTCTTGAAAAACGTCCCAAAAAGAAAACTCCTAGGAATATTGTTGCCAAATTTCAGAATTCCCAGATCAAGGAGAAAATACTGCAAGCAGCCAGAAAGAAACAATTTGAGTATTGTGGAAACACAATCAGAATAATAGAAGATCTCGCAGTTTCTACATTAAGGGATCCAAGGGCTTGGAATATGATATTCTGGAGATCAAAGGAGTTAGGATTATAACCAAGAATCACCTACCCAGCAAAACTGAGTACAACGCTCCAAGGCAAAATGTGGACTTTCAATGAAATGGAGGACTTTCAAGCTTTCTTAGTGAAAAGATCAGAACTGAATAGAAAATTTGACTTTCAAACACAAGAATCAAGAGAAGCATGAAAAGGTAAACAAGAAAGAGAAATCATAAGGGACTTACTAAAGTTGAACTGTTGCTTAAATTCCTATATGGAAAGATGATGTGTGTAATTCATGAGACCTTTCTCAGTATTAGGGTAGTTGAAGGGAATATACATATATATAGACAGAGAGAACAGGGTGAATTGAATATGAAGGGATAATATCTAAAAAAATAAAATTAAATTAAGGGATGAGAGTGGAATATATTGAGAGAGGGGGAAGGGAGAGATAGAATATGGTAATTTATCTCACATAAAAGTGGCAAGAGAAAGTCTTTCATTGGAAGGGAAGAGGGGGAAAATGAGGGGGAATGAGTGAATCTTGCTCTCATCAAATTTGACTTGAGCGGGGAATAACATATACACTCAATTTGTTATCTTGCCCCACATGAAAGTAGGGGGAAGGGGATGAGAAAGGGGGGATGATAGAAGGGAGGGCAGATAGGGGGAAGAAGTAATCAAAAGCAAACACTTTTGAAAAGGGACAGGGTCAAGGGAGAAAATTGAATAGAGGGGGACAGGATAGGATGGAGGGAAATATCATTAGTGTTTCGCAACATGACTATTTATGGGAGTGTTTTGCATAATGATACATGTGTGGCCTGTGTTGAATTACTTGCCTTCTTAGGGAGAGTGAGTAGGGGGGGGGAGAGGGGAGAGAATTTGGAACTCAAAATTTTAAAAGCAGATGCTCAAAAAATTGTTTTTGCATGCAACTGGAAATAAGGTTTACAGGCAATGGGGCGTAGAAATCTATCTTTTCCTAAAAGAAAGTAAGGGGAAAAGGGAAGGGGAGGAGGAGCGGGGTGACAGAATGCAGAGCAGACTGGGGAATGGGGCAATCAGAATATATGCCATCTTGGAGTGGGGGTGCAGAAAGGGGGAGAAATTCGTAACTCAATATCTTGTGGAAATACATGCTGAAAACTAAAAAAATATTAAATAATGAAGTATGGAATTTAAAAAAAAGAGTTTGTGTGAGGTTAGACAAATCAGATAATGCATCATAGAAGAGGCAATATTTGATCTCATCCTTGGAAGATATGTAGATTTTCACTGGATAGAGGTATAAGGGCTGAGTAATTCAAGCAGAAGGAACAGCATTACTTGAGGTTTGAGCAGAACGGCTAAGTTTATGATTGGAGAGCAGTGCATTATTTTGGATTTGCTTCACTCTTAGATTATGGAACAGAGGGTGAGTGGGGGGTAGCCATTGCGAAGACTCATAGAAAATAAATCTGAACAGATAAAGTAGAGCTGTTTTATGGAGGGCTGTACATGTGAATTTTGGTTTATTTTCCATTTAATTTGGTAGGTGTTAGGAAGGTTGATGACTGGATCTGTGTGATAGGAAAATTAATCTGTTAGGGAGGAAAAATCCAGAGTCAGGGAAACTACTAAAAAGGAAAAAGAAAGGCAGTCACCATATTCCAAAGGAGGATGAGGGCCTGAAGGAGAGGTCCAAATATATTTATTTGAGTAAGATGTCTACTCCAGTAATGTCAAACTCTAACAGAAATGGATTCCTGCTTGCAGCATATTGACTTAGAAAACCACAAATTAACAGTATCTATGCTGTGTTGTATTTTTATTTATTTTATTAAACCTTTCCCAGTTACATTTTAATCTGGTTTTGGCTGTATTTGGGAGGTTTGACAGGAAGAATGTGACCCCTGGATTCAAAAAAAAGTATTTATTGAGACTCAAAAACAAACAACCTCTTAGAGTTTGTGAGATAGTGAACAAATCTTGGAAATGAGAAATACTGTTCAACTTAATATTTAACTTTGTGAGTGGGAATAGATGTGGCATGGAAAGAAAATGGTTGCTTTCTTTTCTTTTCTATCTACTTCTATAGACTTCAACTGTTTTATGCTCAAAAATTGATGTATTCAAGTCTATCTCCATTAACAGTGGAGATAGTGGCACCAAAAAAAAGAAATCATAATATCTTTGATCCTTGCTATGACAAATGAATCTGAGTCATTTGTATAAGTGCTAGTTGATCAATCAATATATCAAATACATTAATTTAAAAAAATCTATCTTTCTCTTTCCCTTCAGTGGTAAACTGCTTATAGACATTACATACACACAACAGCTTCATTTAAAAAAATTCTCAATTTCTATTCAAGCCATCATCTTTGTACAGATTGAGTTGAAAAGATTTTACAACTTTTTGTGGGGAGGGGTAAGGGAAAAAGAAATGTCTAAGATTAGTCCATGCTTGTGATCATAACTTATAAGGACAGAAAAGTGGTATCCTGAACAGAAATGGGGTAACATGAAGGGATGAGAAATTTTAGGGGACAATTATTGTTTCATCTTATACATGCTGAGTTTGTGATGCTCATGAGTGGAAATATTTATAAGCATTCAGTTGGTAATATAGTCCTAGTCCTCAGGAAAGAGATTTTCTTGTTCAATCATGTTCAACTCTTCATAACTCTATTATGGCATTTTATTGGCAAAAATAATGGAATGGTTTGTCAATTCCTTCTCCAGTAAGTGGGCTAGTGTTTCTTGTGACAGGCTATTTATACTATAAACAGCCCCTTCCAGCCTCCATATTTGGACTTTTCCTTATTGGAAAAATCTCATTTCCTAGCAAATTGAGCTTGACCTACTTGTGATTTCAAAGGAAGGGCACCAGTCAGATGAATCTGTCTGAGAACTGAATCCCCTCTTCACATCCATGCGTATGCTGGTAAATATTTAATTATTGTCTCTCCTCCCAAAAAAGTATGCAAGATATGCTTTTAAATTAATCTGCATTATTTCTATTTTCTCCATCATTTTATTAGATCTAGACAAACAATAAATCAAGCAATAATTTGTAGCATTTTCCAAATTCTGAGGCATAAATGCTCATACTGAAAATTTAACAATTGGCTCTTATAAGTAGGTATGAGCTGACTCCAGCACACCCCTGCCCTTGTTGTTCTCTATTAAAAACAAAAACCTAGCATTTATCCACATCATGGAACAGCCCTTGTGGTGTAAGACAATCAATCAATTAATCATCAAGCATTTAAGTGCCATCCGACTCCAAACTGGAAGTAGAAAGAGCTTGGCATAGCTTATGTGCTGGTTCCCCAATCAAAGAGCTACTCTCACAATGCAATATATTCCCTTATTCTTCCTATCACATACTGAAGGTCATTTTACCCAAGGCCTATACCTTTCTCCCTTACTTCTTTCCTTCTATGACCCCACCTTCCCCAGGCCTACACAGCTAAATGGATTATACATCCTGCCTTTTTAGAGGTCTGGTTACTTCTTTGGGTCTCTTACTGACACCCAAATGTATCTATCCTTCCCTCTCCCTTCTCTTGCCCTCCCTCCTTATAAGTATACATATGTATGTGTACATGTTTGTTGCCCATGTATGCCACACGTGTACATGTACCATAGGTTTTTTTAGATGTGATTTACAGAGGCTTGAAGGGATATCTCTGAAATATTGACCACCTCTCTCCAACAAAGAGTTTGATTCCTGTCAAGAGTGCAATAGGAGATTGGGAGCATGGTCCTGGCTGCCCTGTTATGTATATGTGTATGATTGTATTCCAACAGCTGATTGATTAATGGAAGGAAGCAGAAGATGAGTTTCAAGAGTTTTGACAGAGGCTATGACTCAAAAAATGAAAAACAAACAATTTTCAGCTATTTTTAGAAAAATCTCTAGTTTTAAAAGAATTTAGAAAAATCTCTTTTTAAATCTCTATTTTTTTTATCAAAGTCATTATATCAAAGAAAATTCCCTGTTCCTAGCTATTAATTTTCACACTTATTCTCTTTTGCTAAATAGGAGACAGAGCTGATCTGACTAATTTCACATAAAAGTGAGAGATAGTATTGTAAGAAAACATGACGTAGTCAGACATTATGATTGCTTTCTTTAGCAATAAACATAGAATTACAGGGCCAGAGAGATGTTTGCAGTCTCATTAAGAGGCACTTAAGTTATTTCTCTATTCAGCCAAGTTTCAAAAATCATTGTTTAATGAATTACTTTTAATTTTTTATGAGTCTCTCTGCATATTTTAAACCATGGTGAATGACATATTTCAGCATAATCTTCTGATTCAGCTGGCTGTGAGCCAAATACAAGTCCTTAGGACAGTTATCTGAAAGCCACCTTAAGGGGATGCAAATTGGAACCACGCCTGCTTATCCACTAGTCAGTCTCATCTAGGTCATATTGCAGCTTTGAGTAGCGGAACTCAAAAGATTTTCACAGATATCGGTGTACTGGCCAGTTGTAACTTTGGACAATTTAGCAATGTAGTGATAGAAGACACCTGGTCCCACCAAGAGAAAAAAGAAAACAAAATAGTCATAAAACATAAGGAAAAAGGAGGAAACTTAGAGAACCACCTAGACAAACTCCATCTTTTTACAGATGAGAAAACTTAAAACCAGAGACAATCCTTACAATAGCCAACATTTTGCAAAACTCTCTGATGTTTTCATTATTTTCATCATTAGTGTGGTCTCAGGTAGCGACAGATGTATACATTGTGTGTATGTGTGTGCATGCATACATATATGCATGCATATATATATATATCCATATTCTCATATAGCTATTCTATTTTATAGTGTATGTATAAACACACACATTTACACATACATAAATACATACACATATACATATACCAACAATGTAAACATCTGGTGTTGCCCTGAGGTCAGATTGCTTTTATATTTGTATTTTACACATACACACAATAGATATAGATAATATGTGTTATCATAATAACATATGATACATCATGTAACACCTATGTCATATAATACATACCATACAACTTTGTGCATATCATATAGCCTAATACAATATATGTGTTGTATAATGCATATGCTACTGTGGGGTCCCAATAAGGAAAAAAACCATAAAATAAAATAGTAAGTGAAAAACCATAAAAACTTGAACTCTGTGAAAGGTGAAAGGCTGAACATGGTGACCTGCTAAAAATCATAGAAAGTGGATCATAATTTAGAGACTTAGATAACTTAGATACTATGACCTATGAAAGCTATAACAAGACTATTGTGATCCATGTGATTGTACATGATCAATACACACATTTATGTTTGGGCATAATATTGGCTTAACTCCTAAAATCATTACTAAGCAGAAAACCCAAAATATTCACCAATCAGTACTGATGCCCTCTCTAGCTCCTTCTCCCTTTGTTTTCTGTAATTATCACAGGGATTTTGAGGTTTTTTTGTGAGGATCCACTGAACTGTCTGGCAGCTACCCCATATTGCTTATGTCTTGTAAATATTCATAATGATTGATTAAACTACTAATTATAATCAATCTGGAGATCCTTGGGCTCTTCCTCTGTTATCAGAAAGAATATCTCATGGTTATGGGGAAGGCAGAGACTCCCCCAGACAGGAGAATTCTGGACCATACATCTATATTTTAAATAATACATAATATAACATATGTGTTAAATACGCATATGTGGTAGAACAGGCAAAAGAAGTTAATTGATTTGCCTAGTCATTCAACTAGTACCTGACTGTGACTACATTTCAACTCAGGTCTTTCCCAGTCCAGGATTAGCAATCTATTCACTGTGCCATTATATTGGAAAGATGACTGAATGAGGTGGAGTCTAGAAGCAACTCTTCCCTCTTCACCTAGAATGCTATCAACAGACACCCACAAAATGAAAAATCTGAGTGATGAGAGGGAAAAGAAAAATTAAAAGACCCTACCACATGGCAAAATATTGGAAATTGAGGGAATGCCCATCAATTGGGTAATATCTTAACAAGCTGTGGTATATGAATGTGATGGACTACTATCATTCAATAAGAAATGATGAACAGGCAGATTTCAGAAAATCTTGGAAAGACTTGTATGAACTGACGCAAACTGAAATGAGCAGAACCAGGAAAACGTAGTACACAGTTTCAGCAACATTGTGTGATGACCAGCTGTGAATGACTCAGCTCTTCTTAGCAACATGATGATCCAAGACAAGCATAAAGGACTCATGAAGGAAAATGCTATCCACACCCAGATAATGAACTGATGACTCTAAATGCACTTAATGATTTTTCAGGTTTTTTCTTTCTGTGACTAATACGGAAATGTTTTTCATGATAGCACATGTGTAACCTATTTCAAATTGCCTAACATTTTTGGAAGAGAGGAGAGGAGTGAAGGAGGGAGATAAATTTGGAATTCAACATCTTGTAAAAATGAATGCTAAAATTGTCTTGACATTTAAGTGGGTAAAAAATACTATTAAACAAACAAAAAAGAATCTACCACAAGGTCATTCTTACAGGAAAAAATATGATGGCTCACCAAGCTTTTGTTCTTATACTTCTACTCCCTACCTTCATGTTCCTCCATTGGTCTTTGGCCTGGAATTTCTGAAGTTAGTCTTTTACCCTCACCTCATAGCTCCAAAGAAGCTGACTTTCAAGGCATACACAAACACTTTGTGAATCTTAAGAGTTCCAGTCCTGGAAGAAGTGGGCCAAGATGAGTTTTTTGTTTTTGTTGTTGTGTTGCACAGAGAGCAATTGTTGTAAAGAGTTTTCACTTTTATTTTATTGAATACATTACAAAGAAAACTTCTGTATAATAAAGCTATTTCCATGTTCTACAAAAAAAGAATTCCAGTCTTTCCACTCCTCCCACCTCCCACATTCTCACCTCCTACCAATTTCCTCCACTGATCCAGCCCTGGGTCCTTCATGGTAGGTTTGCTGATAGTTATGTGGCAATCACTGGGGCCCAGACTCCTTTGGTCCAACGAACCCTGTGAAATTAGGTCAGTCCTGAGTCATAAGAGAAAATGATTATGGTGAGTGTGCAGGAGTGTGAAGCCTTGAGAAGAGTCTAATGGAAGGAGGAATGAAGAAGTGCAGTGTTCATATTACCATGAGAAGGAATAGCAGCTTATACTACATAAAATATATATGAGTACAAAGGAGGAAACAGGAAGCCAAGAAAAGAAATGAGCAAAAGGAATACAAGAAACCTATGGCCATAGACTCCAAGGAACAGCACATTTATTGTGTCTTAGACTTTCCCCCTAACCCTGAAGAAGCTTAGGTTCAGAAAAAAAAGACATTCTCTGAGAAAAGGTTAGAACGTAGAAGAGTAGGAAAGAGAAAGATGAAGAAGAGGCCCTAATGCAGGAATTTTTCATATTCTTTCTTCAGCACTGTTCCAAGAATAGGACTTCATAATTTGAGAGTGATAGACCTTTGTTCAGTCTTGGTGCTCCAAATGAATAGAGAATAGTCAAGTGCCTAAAAAGGACCATGGCAGCCCTGCCCCTGCTTCTTCAGAAAGGAAAGAACTAACTGGAAGAAACACAGTTTTAGAAAGGGTACCATAAACAAATTATCAGATCACTTGATAAAGACAAACAGAAGCTGACTGAGGAGAAATTAATTGAAGTTAGAAGAAAAAAGTTATCTCAGGGTAACTATACACTACCAAGGACAACTTCCCAAGGAATACACAGAAGAAGTTCTTTACACTCAGATGTCGTAGGTTATTTTTAAGTTAGAAAACTGACTAGCAATACTGAAAGCATAAATATTTGAGTCATTGCCATTCATTCTTTTTACCCATTTGGTGTTATAGAAGATTCTCAACTGTAATCAATGGTTGTTGCCTGATTTTTCACAGCTAATAATTGCCAGATTTTAATATCCTTGAGACCTGAACAAATGTACCCTTTTATGGTTTACTTTTATAAAACTGATCAATTTTAGAGATAGGAAATACCCCTGAAGAAGTAATGTTCATGTATGTGAAACAAAATTGATTTTAAATGTAGTTAGCCTCTCTTTTATAATATTTATTTATTCTTTTTTTTTTTTAATTCCGAGACAAGGTCTTCCTGTCTCTGTCAGGCTAGAAGTGCAGGAGCCACCCAGCTTGATCCCTCTTTGATTAGCAGAGAAGCTTTGACCTTTTATATTACTGACCTGGGTTCATTCACCCTTCCTTAGAGAGCTTGGAGGTTGCCAGACTTAATAGTAATACTTGATTGGCATTAGCCCTGCTGCAACTAAGAACTCCCAGATTTAAGCAATCCATTAATCTCTGACTCCTCAGCAGCAACAGGTATGTGTTGCCATGCCCAGTTTGTCTGCTTGGTATCTTAATTCATATTCATGCTTATATGCATATACATATGTTTACATATATGTATATATATGTATATATATATATCATTTAATTTAAATTCTTTGAGTTTGCTGGTATTGTCATTTTCTTCCTTTTGTTTGTTTTACCCATACCTTTCCCAAATTAGGTAAGAGCATGATGCCTAATCCTCTCTATCCTCAGCTTATTTTTCACCTTATTTGTTTTTCTATTCCAATGATATTATTTTTTCCCATGAATCCAAATTTTTGATTTCATGATTGCCAGAGTTAAAATCCCTCCAATAATTCAAAGTAGTAACTTATTTTTAATTAATAATCAGAGAATTAACTAGAAGCATTGAAATGCATTTAAAGTAACACAACTACTACGTATCAGAGTCAGGACTCATATGCAGGTCTTTTAGACTTTTGTCCTTTAGGCTACTGTTGTCTCTTAGAATCATAGTTAAATAATATCTATTAAAATAATCATCATAATAGTGATCATTTTTACACATTAAATAAAATCATAATCTGCAAATTAAAGTGTTATAAAAATTGCTCCACATATTACATTGATCATATCTTTGTGAAGTACTTAGCTCAAGTATAACTATATCCACTTTACAAAAGCGGAAACCAAGACTTAGAGAAACTAAGTGACTTGTCCAAGTTCCTACAACTATAAAATGGCAAAGATTAAACTGGAGGATGAGTGCTGAGTGTAACAGGGTTCTGGTATCCAAAAAGTACAAGAACTGCTGAGAAAAAAAGGTCAAGTAGCTCCAGGAAAAAATTAAAAAAAAATAGAAATGAAGGGTCCTAATTATCAAATCACAAACTACATAATAAAGCAGGAACTACTGAAACAATTTGGTGCTGGTTAAAAAAGATAAGAAAGAAAAATATAAGATCAGTGGAACAAAAAGGACAAAAAAATCTAGAAGCAATAGAACATAGGATCACAGTGTCTAATTTAAACCAATAAATCAAATACTAGGATTAGTACTCTCCCTTGTCCACACAAATTTTGGGAAAATTAGAAATATTTGGCAGAAATTAAATTTGACCAGCACGTTACAGTATATACCATAATAAGCTCCATACTTATACATAGCAAATAAAAAGTCGTATTTTTAAAAATAAAGTGTTCTGGCAAGCAGGGTGGGACTTTTTGCCTTTGTTTTTGTTTAGAGGTACTTCTCAGCACTGAGACAGTAAAGTACTTTTGATGAGTCTTGCCTTTCAAATGTAATGGCAAGCAAAGTGGGACTTTTTGTTGTTTTTTGTTTGAGTGCTTCTCAGCACTAAGGCAATAGATGGTGTGCCTTTGATGGAGTCTTGCCTTTCTTTCAGTCAATTGTCTTTGATTGAATTGGGAGTTTTTGAGGACCTTTTTAAGTCACAGGAAGTCCTAGGTAACATGGGTTTGAGTCCCATTGTTGTGACGCCCTTTGACCCTGAAGGAGTGTATATATGCTCTGAGGTTAGCATTTTGTTTGGCGAGGAAGTTTAAATAATTGGAAAAGTGGTTGCATGGTTTGACCAGATGTAGCCACTAAGAACCTCCCCCCACCAACCCGTCAACTTTGAAAACCCAGATGTTGGTGCTTCTCTCTCTGGTACCTGTGTATTGTGATTTGGCCTGTCTGTGGGTTTCTGTTATTCTCTCAGCTCGGAGTTCATGTTTGTAATTTCTGTTTGTATTTTCTCTGAAAGTTCAGGGTGCTGACTTTTCCCCCTGAACTAAGTGAATGATATATGTATGTTTAATTAAAGTGAGATTGTAAACCCCTTAAAGTCGCTTCCCTTAGAAAAGCAGATCAAAGAATCTGTGCTAGCAGCCCCCTTGTATGCTTGTGCTGTTGGTCTTATGCCCCCACAGCAGTAGCTAGTAACATTGTTGTTACAGGAAGAAAAGGGCATGTTTTTCACAATTATAGCTAGCAGCAGAATTATTAACTGAACAAAGAGTAGGAAATAAAATTAGCACTTTTAATGGAAAAATTACTTTATCAAAAATCAATGCAATAAAGATGATAAAAACAATCATTAACTTGATAAATCTTGAGCACATTTCTATGATGAATATGTGTTACCCAATATATGGGATATTATATAAATATATAAGAATAAAAGCCATTCCCAAATAGATAAATACTAAAAGGATATAAATAAGCAGTTTTCAAATGGAGAAATTTAAGCCACAATAGTTATGAAAAATTTCCTAAATCACTAATAATAAGGAAAATGCAAAAGAAAACAATTGTGAAGTTTCACTTCACCTCCATCAAATTGGGCAAAGGTCATGAATGATGAAAATGACAAGTCATTGGAGAGGTTGTAGAAAGACAGGCACATTAACGCACTTTTGGGGGAGCTAAGGATTGTTAAAAAATATCCAGAAAGGATGAAACTCTCAAAGACACAAATTGATCTAATTACACCTTAAAAATCCCAATATGGTACATACCCCTTAATCCAGTAATGTCACTATTAGGCATATTCTAGAAAGAGGTAGAAAAAAAATTAACAGTGATTCATATGTACAAAAATCTGTATCTCTGAAATTTTTGTTACAAAGAAGTAGAAACAAAGTGTGTGCCTGCCAGTTGGGGAATGGCTGAAGAAATTGTGCTATTTATATATAACAGAGTAAAATTTTGCCTTAGAAAATTGTGAACATGAATATTTTATTGAAACCTTAAAAATATTTGTAAGCAGTGGTATACAGTGAAATAGGCAAAACCAGGAGAACAATTTGCACAGTGACTGACAGTGAAAAAGAAACAACAATGAATGACTATAGAACACTAACCAATCTAGTATCCATTCATAAATTCAGAAGACTGATGTTGATGCATGTTACCTAGCCATTGACAAAAAAGGTAAGGAACTAGAGTTATAAATCTAGAATTTAAGACATGGCTAATACATGGAATTGTTTTGCTCAACTATACTTGTTACAAGGGAGTGATAGAGACACTAAAAGAAAAAGAGCAGAAAAAAGATAGCTTTGAGCCATTTTGTGAGGATTTTAAAGGACGAAGAGAGACATTATATTTTATCCTAGAAGAATACTAAAAGACATTAAAACTTGTTGCACAGTAGAGGGAATGGTGTATGCTTTAGGAAAGTTAATTTGGAAGTGATGTATTATTGGGTAGATTGAAGTTGGGAAAAAGTGGTTTCAGGGAGATTTTTGTAATAATCCGGGTGATAGATGATAAGGGTGAGAATTATGATAGATATGATGTAGGTAAAGATAAAAGGATATCATGACATGCTGAGAATGAAAATTCAACAAGACTTGAAAATGATTGGAATGTATGGATGAATTAGAATAAATAATTAAGGAAGATAATAAGTTGTAAACCTGCATGATTAGAAGAAGGGCGGCTACACTTGATAGAACTAAGGAAGTAATGAGGAATGTTTATATTTGGTGGTAAAGATGAACTTGGTTTTGGACATCTTGAAATTGAGATGTGTGTGGAACACTGCAGTAGAGAAATACTACAGTTTAAGATTAAAGACTTCAGCTCAGGAGAGAGAGATGTAAGATGGTGGTGGTGGGGTTGTGTGAAATGGGTGTTTTTAAAGAAAATTTATATGAAACGATGCATACTGAGGTGAGAAGAAACAGTAAAACAATTTATACAGTAACAACAACATTGCAAAAATGGACAATAAATGATTTAAGAACTTATTATCAACCCAAAGAATAACCAGCATTTTGGAGAATTAATGAGGAAGAATGGTACCCAATACCTGAAAGACAGGTAACGGACTGAAAATGAAGAATAAGATATATTTTTTGGACACAGCCAGTGTATGAATTTGTTTTGCTTGACTGTGCATATTTTTACAGGGGATAGTTTTTCTTCTTCCTCAATGAGGTAGTGATGGAAATGTTGAGAGGTATAAGAAATAAATGTTTGTTTACTTTGAAAGAAAGAGAGAAGAGAAATGTTAAAGAATAAAATTTTAGAATCTCACAGCACCCTCTGGTGCTGGATGATATAAGACATCCTTGGATACTCAGTCCTCTTTTTTCTAACCACATAACCACCTAAGGGATTGGAGTTGCTGAAGAAGACAGGGGAATAAAAGAAAGAATGCAGACAAGAATTTTGTTTTGACTACCAAAAGGCCAGTGGCATCAGTGTTGGGGATTTCTGTGGCTGCCTATTGTCAGAAATAGCCATCTGTCAAGAGCAGTTCACAACAAAATTGTGCCTTCTCAATTCATTTTTTATTTCTTTTGAGCACCTCCTCCCTCAATCTGCCATCCCTTCTATCAGCCCCCCCCTTGCTTTTCTTTCCCTTTTCCCTTACTACTTCTTCCCTCCCTTCTATGCCACACTCCCTTTTCTGTCACCTTTCCCCTCCAACTACCTATAGGGCAAGTTAGATTTCTATACTTGAGTATGTTGTTCCCTCCTTGAGCCAAATCAGATGAGAGTAAAGTTCAAACAATACCTAGCACACTGCCTTCTTTCCCTCTACTATAATATGTCTTTGTGCCTCTTCATGTGATCTAATTTACCTTTTTCTGCCTCCTTTTCTCTTCTCCTATTAAAATCTTTTTTCAGCACTTAGGTTTTTTATCAACACATCAAAATCAATTTAAATCCACCCCTCTGTGTATATATTTCCCTTCTCCATGATGTAATAAAGACACAGTTTTCAAGAGTGGTAAGTATCATCTTCCCATGTAGGGATGTAAACAGTTTGTCCTTATTGAATAACATGCCCCTCCCTTCCTGTTTACCTTTTTATGCCTCTCTTGCGTCTTGCATTTGAAGATCAAATTTTCCATTGAGCTCTGGTCTTTTCATCAGGAAAAGTCAGGAAGTCCCCTACTTCATTTAATGCCCATCTCCTCCTCTGAAAGATTACACTCAGTTTTGCTGGGTAGTTGACCCTTGGTTGTAGTCCATGTTCCTTTGCCTTACAGAATATCATACTGCAAGCCCTCTGATCTTTTAATGTAGAAGCTGCAAGGTCCTGTGTAATCCTGGCTGTGGTTCTATGATATTTGAATTGTTTCTTTCTGGCAGCTTGCAGTATTTTCTTCTTAATCTGACAACTCTTGAAGTTGGCTACAATATTCCTTGGAGGTTTCAGTTTGGGATCTCTTTCAGGAGGTAATTGGTGGATTCTTTTGATGAGTATTTTCCTCTCTGGTTCTAGGATCTCAGTGAAGTTTTCCTTGATGATTTCTTGAAAGATGCTGTCCAGGATCTTTTTTTTTTTCATCATAGTTCTCAGGTAGACCAATAATTCTTAAATTCTCTCTCCTGGATCTATTTTCCAGGTCAGTTGTTTTTCCAATGAGGTATTTTATATTTTCTTCTATTTTTTTCATTCTTTCAATTTTGTTTGACTGAAATTTTCTTCTGTTTTTATTTAATTTATTTAATATATTTAGTTTTCAGCATTGATTTTCATAAGAGTTTGAATTATGAATTTTCTCCCCTTTCTACCCTCTCACCCACTCCAAGATGGCATATATTCTGGTTGCCCCATTCCCCAGTCAGCCCTCCCATCTGTCACCCCACTCCCCTCCCATCCCCCTTTCCCTTCTTCTCTTGTGGGGCAAGATAAATTTCTATGCTCCATTTCCTGTGTATCTTATTTCCCAGTTGCATGCAAAACCTTTTTTTTGTTTGTTTTTGAATGTCTGTTTTTAAAAGTTTGAGTTCCAAATTCTCTCCCCTCTTCCCTCCCTGCCCACCCTCCCCAAGAAGGCAAGCAATTCAACATAGGCCACATGCATATCATTATGTAAAACCCTTCCACAATACTCATGTTGTGAAAGATTAATTATGTTTTGCTCCTTCCTAACCTATCCCCCTTTATTGAATTTTTTCCCTTGACCCTGTCCCTTTTTGAAAGTGTTTGTTTTTGATTACTTCCTACCCCTGTCTGCCCTCCATCTATCATCCCCCCTTTTTTATCTTCTTCCTCCTTCTTTCCTGTGGGGTAAGATGCCCAACTGAGTGTGTATGGTATTCCCTCCTAAGGTCAGATCCGATGAGAGCAAGATTTACCCATTCCTCTTCCCTTCCTACAGAACTGCTTTTTCTTGCCACTTTCATGCAAGATAATTTACCCCATTCTATCTCTCCCTTTCTCCCTCTCTCGATATATTCCTCTCTTATCCCTTAATTTGATTTTATTTTTTTAGATATCATCCCTTCATATTCAACTCACCCTGTGCCCTCTGTCTATACACACACACACACACACACACACACACACACATATATATATATATATATACACCTACATATATACATACAAGGACACACATATGTATATATATATACATACACTTATATATATATGCATATATATATGTGTGTGTGTATGTATATATATATATATATATATATATATATATATATATATATATATATGCATGTCCCTATCAGCTATCCTAATACTGAGGCCTCATGAATTACAAACATCATCTTTCCACGTAGGAATGTAAACAAAACAGTTCAACTTTAGTAAGTCCCTTATGATTTCTCTTTCTTGTTTACCTCTTCATGCTTCTCTTGATTGTTTGACTAATTTTTGATGTCTCATAGGGTCATTAGCTTCCAGTCACCCAATTCTAATTTTTAACCAGTTGTTTTCTTCAGTTAGCTTTTGAACCTCCTTTTCCATTTGACCAATTGTACTTTTTAAGGAGTTGTTTTCTTTAGTGTACATCCCCCGCCAACACATACACTGTGCTTCTACCTCTTTTATTTGACTTTTAAAATCCTTCTTGAGCTCTTCCAAGAAGGCTTTTTGTGCTTGAGACCAGTTCTTTTTCCCTTTTGAGGTTTCGGATGTGGGTATATTGACCATGTTGTCCTCTCCTGAATTTGTGTTTTGATCTTTCTTGTCACCAAGACATTACTCTATGGTCATTGATTATTTTTATTCTTCTTGGTTATGTTGTTTGCCTTTTTTCTGGCTTTTAAATGATCTCTGTTTCTGGGGCCCTGGGGGCACTGTTGCAGACTTCATGTGCCAGGGGCTACAGGCCTGGTTACTTGTTTTCTGTGCTAAGGCCTCAGATGCTGGCAGTTGGATGTTGTAGTGGTCTGGTATTTTACCTGATGCTGAGCTGGAAGTGGTGTGTGCCTGGTTTTGGTGCTTGCCTGCTCCTCCAACATGGGTCTCAGGATTTCTTGCTGGTCTGCTGAGATGGGCTTGCTGCTGGCTTGCTGGGATGCTTTCCATCCTGTATTTGTCTCCTTCAGCCACAGCAAGAGGGACCTTTCCCATTAATTCCCCCAGGCTCCTGAGCTAGAGCTAAAAGACTGGCATACCCCATTTTTCTGCTGGCTCCACTATTCCAGGATTATTCTTGGGGCAATATTCTCCAGGTTTTCCAAAGTCAACGAGGAAGGGTGAGAGTGACTTACTGTTTACTCCACCATCTGGGATCCCAGAAATTTAAATATGTGACTTTCAAACATTCAATCTGTGGGCTGTTAGCCCCAGGAGTAGCTGCTGTCATTGGCAAAGGCCCTGAGCAGGACTGCGCTTCTGTCTCACCCAGCTCCAACTGACCCCTCCACCCCTCGTAATGAGAGGTATGAGAATTGCCATGGCTACCTGTGGTTCAGTCCACTGGGATCTGCTCAGGCTTTGCTATGGTCCAGTCTATGCTGGTCTAGCCCATGCACTAGAATGCACTCCTCTCCCAGTCTGGTGCAACACATCCCTCTTGTCCACCCTCCAGGTTGTCTTAGACTGGAAATCTGCCACACTCTGTCTCTTTGTGGATTCTGCTACTCTAGAATTTGCTCAAATTCACTTTTTGGAGGTATTTGAAGGAGTTTGTGGGAGAGCTCAGGTGAGTCCCTGCTTTCACTCTGCCATCTTGGCTCCACCTGCCCCCCAAACCCAATTTTTATTTCAAGAATCTTAAAATCTTGAACTGGAGTTCTAGATCATGTCTTGTTTAATTCTTAAACTTTTTTCTTCACCTAGTTACTGACTCTTCTGCCTCTTGATACTTGGCTCAGCATCCCATATCCCTGGCAATGGCCCTTAGCTTTTTCATGAATAATTCAATTCTGCCCTCCCTCTGGGTGAGAATGGGCTGTTGGAGACTTTCTTATAGTTAAATAGCTTCAAGCCTGCATCATGGAAGATTATCAGATGGAATCCATGGAAAATTCTATTCATGGCTCACCCTGGGTCTGGAACAAGAAAAAATGTGAAGATTGATAGCATGTAAGTTATCACTAGAAAATTTCTAGCAGAGTTAAGTAGTATAGACTCTTGGAGAAAATTGAATTGAATATGTAGCTAAAGGAATAAAATGGAGCAAATAAATTAAGTAAGGGAAGATTGAGAATGGTAGTGAAGTAGAGAGAAGAATCAATCCAAAATATGTTACAGTTCTTAAAGGCAGCATGTGTAATGAAAGAATATTCAGGCAAAACAATCTGAGTACACATTTATTATAGAATTATTTTTAATTACGAGAATTTTATATAAATGGCTCATATTAATGGACTTTAATTGGAAATAGATCAATCATATAGCTTCAAGTAATTTAATTTAATCAATCATGTCTAACATCTCCCCTTTGATAAACATTTTTGATAGAGATATGATCTATTAAAATAGTCACATCTCCATTTCATTAATTTCAACCTTCATTAATTTCCAAATTTTAGGCTTCAAATGCTTTTATGAAAGTCCTATGACAGCTTGATATTTTACTTCTCACAATATCCACATGAACACAGCAGGAAATAAAAGTCCTTCATATTCTCTCTGCAGACATACAGTGAGTCATGAAGCAATTTTTGAATGTGTATGCATTCACAAAGTGTTTATTTCCTTTAAGAAGATTCACAGTATTGTTAAACCTGGTTTTATGATTAGTCATGAAGGTTCCCATTACTGAATCACCTCCTTACTTGAAGGGGGTTTAAGATCAATCATGAAGGATTTGACATGCAGAAATAAACTGAAAAAGCCAACTAGATGGTGCAGGGGATAGAGTTCTGTGATTGGTATCAAAACCTGCCTCAGACAGTTGTTAGCTGTGTGGCCCCAGGCAAGTGACTTTAGTTTCCTCAACTATAAAATGGGGATAATATTAGCACCAACCTCACAGGGTTGTAGTGAGGATCAAAAGAGAAATTTATAAATTGCTTAGCACAGTGACTGGTACATGGTAAATGCTTGCTCTCTTTCCCTCCCTACCCCCTTCATCAACATTCAAATCTCTTCCTAAATATGCTCTGTTATGTGGTTCAACTAGTATGGAACCTCACAAACCTATAAGACAAGCAGATGTCATAGAAGTACCTGCCTACTTTCCTTGGAAATACACCAGCCAGAGTCACACATTAGAATACAGACACAGAAGTACCTATCTTAGACCAGTATGCCTGAACAACTGCATGATTCTCAGGGTCTTACTTGCTTTCTATTTCCCCATTTTCTCACAAATTAAATTGGGATTCTTCCAAAGATTGGCTGGTTCTGTGAGGCTACACCAGTTTTGAAAATAGTGAGCTAAAATAACGACTTAAATGTGTTCTCTTATCTCCTTATATATGGGTGCAGCTTTTGTTTTCTCTATTTTTTTCCATAAAGGACTTTCCATGCTTCCTGATAATCTGAATTTTCTCCCCACTCTAGTGTTCTATAGTATTCTACCTTGTTGTTATACATCAATCTACTTACCTATTCCAGTTCCTCTCTTGTTGGATATTTAGACTTATTCTACTTTATTCTTACATATAACACGACTAACAAAATCTTCAAAGAGAGTTATTTCTAGCTTGAATATTCCTAACAGGAATTATAGGGTTAATGGTATGATTATTTTTTGCATGATTTACTTCATAGTGCCATATTCTTCTCCAGAGAGAATCTACAGATTTGCCATGCAACCAGCAATGAATGAATGAATCCATTTTGCCAGAGCTCCATGAATACTAAATGGTTTTCCTTGTGTTCATTTTTGCAAAATTGATGCATTAGTATCTCAAATTTGTATGGATTTGTGTCTCTTAGATTGTTAGGTGGAGTATGTTTAAAGTAGTAATTAACAATTCATGTTTCCTTTTTAAAAATTATCTCTTTATATGCTTTGACCATTCATTCATAGGGACAACTAGGTAGAACAATCGATAGAGTATACAAGTTGAGTCAGGAGTATATGAGTTCAAAAATGGCCTCAGACCCTTACTAGTTGTGTGACCTTTGACAAGTTATTTCACATTTGTTTGTCTCAGTTTTCCCATCTCTAAAATGAGCATAATAATAGCACTCTCTCCCAGGTTTTTTATGAAGATTAAATGTGATACTAATTGTAAAGCATTTAGCACAGTGTTTGGTACATAGTAAGTAGTCTATAAATGGTAGCTATGATGAGGATGAGGATGATGAAAGACTGAGTTAACACTATGAATTGTAATAATTCCTTATATATTTTCTATTTCTTAACATTTTACTACTTTGCCATTTTTAAAGTTTTATTAATGTTATTTTACTCCACCACTGTTGTCCCTAGTAATTCCATCTATTTGTTGAACTAAATGTGTCTTCCCTCTACAATTAATGTATATGATTTATTGCATTTTATCCTACTCTTCTAAAGTAACGTTTAATGTTTAAATCTCTCATTAAGATGGATCACAGAGGAAAGGTCTATAAAATGTAAGTCCAAATTACCTTCCTGTCAAATTGACAACAAATTGTCCCAAATATAACTGTTAAATGAATCTTTCCTTAATGTTTATTTTCTAAGGGTTTATTCAACACTAATGTTTTCTATGCATTTGATTTGGTGTCTAGTATAGCTATTCCTTTTTCTATATCTGTAAGGTATAATTTGATAGAATTGTCAGTCCTGCATTCCCATTATATATCCAATCTGAGAATAATAAATAATTTTTTTTAATAATGTGCTAAAGTCTTTTCTAATATATTTATTATTTTCACAACAACTTTCATTTGAGATGTTGGTTTATTGATTTCTCTACCTTCATTTCTTCCTGGTTTAGGTAGCATGACCATGTTTGATTCAAGATAGACTTCAGTAAGATATTGTCTTTATTTTTAAAATATTTCAAAAGTTTATGTAATATTAAAATGATTTAGTCTTTGAATGTTTGAAAGCATTTATTTTTAGTCTTTCTTAGAGAGGTTCTTCCTCTTCAGACTAGCTCCTTTTCTTTTGCATGTTTATGGCTTCTTCAATTTATATTTCCCCCTGCAATTGGATTATTTGAATACTCTATTTCTTATTCTTTAATCTGAATAATTTTTATTTTTGAAATTATGACTATTTTATTGCTGTATAACTGGGAAAATAGTTTCTAGCAATTTTCTTATTTTCTCAAAATTGTTTATGATTTCTTCTTTTGTTTCCTTTTTATATTAGTGATTTTTTCCATTCTTTTTGTCATATTAGCTAATGTTTTTGTATTTATTAGTCTTTATAACAAAGTTCCTAATTTTATGTAATTATTGATTTTTTCAATTGTCTTTTATTTTCAGAATTTATATTTTTGTGATTACCTGTTCTTTGTTTTATTTATTGTACACCCAATTAGTTGATTTCTTCGTTCTCTATTTTGTTAATAAACGTTTTTAAGAGATAATTGTTTCCCTAATGTTTGCCTTAGCTTCATTACACAAGTTTTATTAGGCTGTTTCACTGTTGTTTGCTTTGGCAAATTTGTCTATTGCTTCTCTGATTTGTCCTCTGATCTACACAAACTTTTGTATTATTTGGTGTCATTTAGTCTCTATTTAAGCCTGATTTATTTCTTCAAACTATCCTTGGTTATTATACTTTTGCTGATGATGCTCTAATACATGGTCAATTCTTTGTAAAGGAGACATGCATATCTAATAAATTTGTCTCCTAGTTATAATTCCCATACAAATATCATAATTTTGACTCCATTTTGTAATAGTGATAATAACAATTATTATCATTATTGTTGTTTTATTTATTAGTTATTTGTTTTTTTCTCACCATCATTCAGTTAATCTTTTAGGTATTTATATAATTCCTTGCATATATATTTAATATTGATGTCATTTCCTTATCTTTTGTGATTTAAGGAAAAAAAAATTCCCTGCTTCTCTCTTGTAACCATGTCTTATTTTACTGTTTTCATGTTTCAAATCATAATCAGTATCTCTACTTTTTTTTGGTCAACAGGATTATGATAAACTACCCTAGGCTCTCATCGAAACTTTGTGTGAATATTTACATTTCAACTGTCTTTTTTATAAATAAATTATTGTTACATTCAACTTTCTAATCCATTCTGCCAAAATTCTCTGTGCTTTTGGTGGATTCATCCTGTTCACATTAAAGGTTTTGATGGTTAGGTATCAAATGTGATTTTAATGTTTTCCTTTTCTTGTCTCTCAACCCCTCATTTTTCCAAAGAAGTGGTGAAAGAACGTAATTGGAATCAATGCCAATTATCTATATTTGGAGTAGTTTTGTCCTACTACTCTGCCCTTCCACTTTTTATTTATTCCAAAATTCAAGTACTGAACTTTACATCCTTTTTCTCCTTTAATATTTCCTTTATGTACATCCTCCACTGTTAGTTTTGTTTTACTTATATTTATTCCCTTCCCAATTTGATATGTATGTACATAAATGCTTACATAGTTTCACACAATTATGTGTATAGATATATTATATATATGTATTTATAAATATACACCATACACACATATATCATACTATATATGTTATAAATTGACAAGATTTAGCAATGGCCTATTTATGTGAGTTGAGTGACAATGAAGAGTTGAGAATAGCACCAAGGTTTCGAACCTGGTTGACTATGCATTGCATTAGATATAGACACACTAAGTTTGATATGTCCAAAAAGCAGTTAGTGATTCAGAATTAGACATAAAGAAAGAGACTAGGTTTGGATATATACATCTGGGAATCATTTGCATAAATGTTATAGTTAAAGAAATGGGAAGTAATGGGATGCTCAATTAAGATAGTTATATAGTGAAAAGAGAAGAGATCTCAGGAATGAACCTTAGGGGACATCTGTCATTAAAGGGAGTGACAAGGAACCAACAAACAAAACTTAGAAGGATCAGTCAGACAGATGGGAAAAGAACCAGGAGAGAGCACTGAACTGAAAATCTGGACAGAATATTCAGAAGATGATAAAAACTTTCCAATGTTGCAGAGAAGGCAAGCAGGATGAGGACATAGAAAAGGTCATCAGACATGGAAAATAAGAGATCACGTGGTAACTTTTAAGAGGGGAGATTCATTTGAATGAAGAAGTACTGAAGCTACTATTTTGGAGATCACTGATAGAAGAGGAGGAGGAGGATCTACAACAATAAATGCTATCATAAATTTTTCTTCAAGTTAAAGAACCGTAGTTTATAGATTTATAAATCAAGCAGGAGAGTCCTTTCTGCCATTTTCTTTTACTACGATAAAATATCACTCTCTCCAGAGGAAAAATATTTCTATTTCAAAATAAGTAAAGGAACTTTCGATTTGTTGTGGAGGAAGAGAGATCTGCCATGCTAAGTCTACCTTTGTGAAATGGACAAGAATCACTTTAAAATTTCTTTCCTTTTTTACATGTGAGAGGATAACAACTACAGGTCCTTTATTTTCTGCATGTCTCTGAATTCTCAAAAGAGAAAGCTCTATCTGTATTAATATATTTTGGTAGTGTTATTTGGTCATCCAGTGCCAACTTGTATTGTGTTTTAATCATTGGCATACTTTAATGTATATGGTGAACCTTTTCCTTAATGATATTTCTGCAGTTTTTAATATCGGCAATTTTCATAAATTCCAGTTCTATACACATGTACATATAAATATATGTTATAAACATCCTGTAAACACATTTAAATATTAAAATGAGGCAAGGAGAAAATTTGTGATAATGTGTACTGTGATAATGTGACTATTGTCAGCCCTAGAAATCATTAGGACTTATGCTGCTGATTTATGTGCTACTCTAAACATAATTCCTGCCTGCATTCTTTCTTTATTCTCTCCTTTCTTTTCCTCACCAGCACTAACCCAGAAGGTGATTACAAAATGGTTGGCAGGAAGAAGGATATCTCTTTAAGGGTGTCATATACTCCCCGCCCCCAGCATGACAGGTTCCTATTGATATCTGCCAAATTTCTTGTGCCTCTCTCAGGCCGTCAGAACATCTGCTTGTCAAATACTCCTTGGTTCCTCCCAGTTGTGAGTACTGTTCATGTTCTTCCATTACTTTAGGACAGTGATTCTCAAAGTTTTTTTTAATGGACAGCATTACTCTTTACCATGAAGAAGAGTCACCCAGTGTGTCCTTGCAAATGCACAGGTAAGTTCCATACAATTCATGGTGCAGAAACTCAACCAACAGTACATAGTTTGAGAACCAACACTCTAGGGATTATTCCTGCATCTGCATCCTTTAGTTAAATAGTATTGCTAGGGGTGCCTATTACAGAGCTCCTCCTATCTGTTCTTAAATGCTGTATTTCCTTTAAAATAATTTTAAAAGCTATGTGTACACAAAAGCTTTTTAAATTATAATTGTAGAAATATATTAAAGTATATTGATAGCAATCCATCCAAGATTCACCTTCCTATCCCATGATCACCAAAAGCCCAGAAGTTTAATTTTCTGTTTTATTGAATGGTAGTAGGTATTTCTATATCATTTCTATATCAAGGTGGCACAGTAGATAGAGTACTGGGTATGGTGAGAAAGACCTGAGTTCAAATCCTGATCCAGACATTTACTAGCTGTGTGAATTTGGAAAAGTTATGTATGATCTTGGGAAAGTTACTTTGCCTCTATTTGCCTAAGTTTAATCAACTGTAAAATGTGGATAATAATAGCACCTACCTTGCATGTTTGTTGTGAGAATTAAATGAAATAATATTTGTAAAGTTCTTAGCACAATACCTGGCACATAGTAGGCACTATATAAATGTTGGTTTTTATTATTTATAATGGTAGACCAGTTTCTGTTGGCCTCTCTCAAAGGAAACATGAGTTCAGTAAGGAGGAGAAGAATAGTTATGTGTAGCTGATAGTGAATTTAGTAGAAATGTTTGTATTGTAAAAACAAATTGAATAAAATGTCACTCTTGAATTCTTACATGTAATGATCTCTGCCTGAAACGAACTATAATTTCAAGTGCACACACACACAACATTAAGATTTACAAAGCACTTTATTAAGTATGTTATATTATCCTCACATGAACCCTGGGAGGCAGGTTCTATAATTAAGCTAATTTTATAGATGGGGAAACTGAGGCAAGCAGAGGTTAAGTTACTTGTCCAGGGTCACACAGCTAATAAATGACTGTGACTGGATTTGAGCTCATGTGTACTACATCCAAGGTCCAGCACTCTATCCATTATGCCACCTTACTACTAGAATTCCTATATATATTTTTACTTTTACATTGTATAACACTCCTTTAGGAAAGACCTGAGAAACAAAGTTATATAAGATCTAATTGCTGAGTGGTTCTTAGAAAAAGCAATCAATTTAATATAAAAAGTAGTGCTCTGATCAGAAACAGAGAGGCTTCTACCCAGATCCATCCCAAGATTCAGTCTATTTACTCCATAAAGAAATTTTCATTAGAGTGGTCTGGTTCTTATTCCATGTATTTGTTTATTCATTTTTTTCTAGGTTTTATTTAAAGGCTCACTACTTATAAGATAGGACAGTTAGGTAGCACAGTGGATAGCATGCAGGGCCTGAAGTCAGAAAGATTCATCTTCCTGAGTTCTAATCTGGCCTTAGACACTAGCTCTGTGACCTTGGGCAAGTCATTTAACTCTGCTTGCCTCAGTTTCCTCATTTGTAAAATGATCTAGAGAAGGAAATGACAAACCACTCTGGTATCCTTGCCAAGAAAACCCAAAACTGGGATCAGTAAGAATCAGACATGACTTAAACACCTGATCAATTACCCTTGCAATTTGTGTCTTATTTGTATCTCCCAATTAAAATAAGGTTCTTGTGGAGGTTTTGTGATTTTTTTTTATTTTTCTTTGCTTGCTTTGTTTTGCTTTCTTTTTGCTGTGGGCAACAGGAAGAATCCGAGGATGCTAGTCTAATTAGTTGAATTGTTTAGGGAGAAGCCAAAGATGAATTGTATCCTTAGACTAGTCTAATAATGGCTGTGACATAACTTAGGTTTTGTCTTTGAGGCTTTCTCTATCTCCATGTCCAAGCAATTAGAGCTAAGGAGAAATAAATGCCTTCATGATGACATGTTTTTAATCACTAACACTAGTTCCTTAAATGGAATTTACATTTTAGTGGTATAAGCCATTATAATTTTAAAAATAATTTCTGAGTAAAACTGTAGATGTTTATAGTGCATTTTTAAAAATGGTCTATTGTTGGTTTTTACAGGTATTCTCATCAACATTCAGTCATGAAAAACATGGTTAATATACAGTTTCTATGACTAGATGCAAAATGTTACTTCACTCAAAACCCTGTTAACTTTTGGTACTGTTACTCCTCAGAAGTATATTTCTATCGGTGTTTGGGAAATTGTCAGGATAAAAGTTTATGTAGGTAAATTAATTTGACCTTTTACATTTGTAAAATACTTTTAAAGTTGCCAGTTTTTCAACCAACACAATCTTTTGAAAATATAATACATGTTAAATAAAAAAAATAATTAAGAACATTAATAAAGGAAGACTTACTCTTGCATCACTTTCAGCACATTACTTAGACTGTCAGCACAGGCAAATTATACAGAGGTCAGTATTCCCTAAGTGTACTAATAGCAAACCAAAAAAAAATTTCATCTATGCCATTTTCAAGTCACTAGTATTTCTAATTTACTTCATATCTGTGGTGAAATGAAAATAGGAAATTTCAGTGACATAAATGGTATAAATGAAAATTTCTGGCTTATTTCTAGTTTCAACTGAAGGATTTAACTTAAAGTTCTTGCAGGGCTTTGTTCCAGGAAATTTCATGGGCATGCTGAATGTATCTAAATTCAACTTTGCATTCTAAATTGAGGGTTTTGGTTTCTATCCCTTGGATTTAGCAGCAGGCAAAAGTGTTCTGCAATGGCCCATTTGTCTTTAGTTCTATTAGCAATATGATACATCCAGGGATGGTAGGTTGACTGTTACTTAGCCTTGTGCCAGCATTTCTAACTTTTGGATTGAAGCATGAATACATACTTAACACAGGAGAGAAGCTACATTCTTCAGATTGGCTTTTTAGATAGTCCATCATCTGACTGCACTCTACCTGCTGACCCATATTACTCTCTGTTTCCCAAAGGGACAATTCCATTCAGGTCAGGATTGTTTTCTCACTGCTTCTTGAGTGCACCATCTTTGTTTCTACCTCTATACCTTTGCTTATTCTTTCACCTGAAATGTTTTTCTCCTCTCCTTATATTTTCTTGAAGCCTGATCATCCCTTAGCATCCAGGCCACGTGCCATTTTTCTCATGAAGCCTTTCTGCATAAATCTGGCCCACAGTGCATTCTCTCTCCATCTCTCAGCATATTCCTGTAGCACTAGTTCATACCATTCATGTCAACTTATGCGCATTCTTCCTTGTATTTTATTGCCCTATGTCTATGGTTTATCTCCCCAGCTAGGTCTTGATTTCTCTTGTGTCTTTCACATATGCTAGCATAATACTTTGTACATAGTGACTCCTCAGTAAATGTTCATTAAATGTAATTGAATGGTAAATTTAGCATGGGTAAGAGGGAAGGCATGCAAATATGGTATGGCTGATTGTTGTTAAACCCATGACATAGAATCATTGATTTAGAGCTAGAAGAGAACTCAAAAGTAATCTAGGCCATACTTTTCATTCTACAGATGAGAATAACTAGGTGTAGAGTGGAAGAGAGATTTTGCGAGGTACACAATTTAGGGTAGTAAATAGTATAGAATACTGTGAACTTAAGATCATCATCATTATCACAATAAGAAATACTATATACATTTCTATGACGTTAGATGCACACAGCAAAGTTTATGTATGTGTATGTGTGTCTGTGTGAGTGTGTGTGTGCGTGTGCTAAGATCACTTCCCATTAATATTTACATAAAGTAAAATTTGGCAATGTAATTGGCACATGAGATAATGCAATATGCCTCTCTTTTTGGCATAATAGTTCGAAAGATATTTCTGAATATTTTCTCATAGAGTTTGAAAAAAGTCCTAATATTTCTTGCCCAGAAAGCTCCTGTAGAGTCCCCCTCTGACATCGGAAAGGCTGTAGCCTTGGCTCTAAAGACTTTGGTACTGGGCCACTAGGCATTTGAGATGACTCTTCTTTCCAGATGATTCCCCTTCCCAGGAGAAGATCACAGACCAGACTTACTAGATGGAAAAAAGGGTCCACATCATTCTTTCATTAAACAAAAATTTCAAAAGTACTTACTAGGTTTAAACACTTGGGTAGCGGCTAGAACTGGCGCTACGATTTAATTGGTATAGAGAACTTCTTGCATGAAGAAATTCTCTCTGCCAATACTGGTCAATTGACCCCTTCTCTGCAGCTCAGAGTCCTATTGAGGTGTCCAGAGCACTGATAGGTTAATTGGCCTGCCCAGGATCAGACAGATGTTATGTCTCATAGATGGGGTTTTAACCCAGTTCTTCCTAAGTCTGAGGCCTGCTCTCTGTGGCAAACTCTCTAGGCACTGGAGAAATAGAGGCAAAAACTCTACCTTCATGGGCCTTATATTTTAATATGGGGAAATGGGAAATACCTATATTAATAGCTAAATATATATACATTATATTTATGTATGTACACACACATACATATGTATGTATGTACATATGCGTGTATGTATGTATGTGTTTTCCCCTGGGGATCAGAGGGAACAGAAATCAAGAGAATCTGTGAAAGTCTCTTGAACGAAGTGGATTTTGAGCTGGAAGCAGCTAAGAGGTAAGGGGGAATGGGGAAGGGGGAGAGAAGGAGAGGGAGAGAGGTGGGGAAAGTATTGCAAGTAGAAGATACATATGGAATTAGGCTTTTGTGTATCGTGTATAGGAATAAAAAGGCCTGTTCATAACTATGTTTTCTCCGTTTTCTGAATGCCTCCCCAGTTTTTCATTTTACCAACTCACCTTTTGTTTTAGTTAGAATGTGAGCCTAAGCTTGCCCCTTCTTTTTTTCTTTTTAGTAAGATTTTATGTGTAACTCTAACTATTAATGGCTTCCAAAATTTTCTCAATACCAGTAACCAGCCTACAAAAACACCAGTCTGGGAGGGAAAATAAGTCAACCAAAACAAAAAGATTATGCAGAAGGTCATGTAATGAGCTCTGAATATTGCAAATCTCTCTGCCATACAGTTTTGAGGTTATTAATAAGCCCATGGATCTTAATCCAAATCCTCCTTTTTCTTTCCCTCTTGACTTTTTATTTTACTTTATGCTGTATCTGCTGGTTAAGATTCAGGTTTTTAGGCTCTGAATGCAAGCCCATTGGAGGTCTATCAGAAACCCTATGGGGCAGGGAGCATCTGGCTGACAATAGCTATAAATGGCTGAGTTCCCTAATATACCTAGTTACTGTGGAGACTAAAAGCAAATGGGAAAGTGAACAAAAAACAAACTGACAGATGCTGAATGGAAATGTTGTTTAGATTCTGTATAAAAACCACTCAATGTAATTCTCAGACCTTGAGAATAAAAAAAAAATAAAGTTCTGAATGGGTCTTCTTGGATGTTTGTTGTTTTCATCAAGGCTGAGCCAACAAATGGCAATTTTTATTGTCACTGCGGATACATGTCATGGAATGTCGTGTTAGCATAGTCCAAAGCACAACTCAAGGTCCTCGAAGTTTGGCTTTTTCTTAGTCTTGGTGAGATACTATCTGTTGCTTCTCTCTCTGTCCCTTCCTCTATGGCCAAGCTTACCACCCAAGCTATCATCATTCATTTGGACATTACTAATTTCAAATGAGGGAATCTGAGATAGTGAAGCAGGTTGTTACAGTGGAAGGAATATTGGCTTTGTAGTCAAAGGATAGAAGTTCAAATTCTAATTCAACTACTTATATTATGTGAAGTCTTAGACAAATCTCTTAATATCATTTTTCTGAAATGTAGAAGGAAGAGAGGAGGTGGCATAATATAATTGTGTAGAGGACAGACTCTACTTAGACTCAGTAAAACCTGGGCTTCGAATCTTACTCCTGGCACATACTCACCATACCACCACAAGAAGTCTTTTTAACCTCTAAGTGTCTATAAGCAACTCTATAAAATCATACATTACAGATCAGTTGCAATCTGTAATAGTGGAGGGAATTTCTGTGCCATATAATGAAGAGATCATGGTTCTTGATCTTCAGACTCCAAAGCAAAATAGGAAACTGGGAATAAAGTATCTCCTATATTCCTTCAAATTGTATTTTTGATAACTTTATGAATAACCTTATGGAAGAACAAGGCTTTGGTGAATTCACAAGTTTTGTAAGCTTCAGCAAGCCAAAGATATAGTGAAGAAAACAGTTCAACATTCAGAAGGAAAAGTGAGCTTTAGTAGAAGCATAGATATTTATTAGCAGCTATGTGGCACAGTGGACAGAGTTCTGGGCCTGGAGCCAAGAAGGCCCGAGTTCAAAGGGCAATTCACTTAACCCCATTTGCCTCAATTTTCTCATTTGTAAAATGAGCTGGAGAAGGAAATGGCAAACCACTCTAGTATCTTTGCCAAGAAAACTTGAAATGGGGCCATGGAGAATTAGACATGACTGAACAACAAATAACACCAATGGATATTTACAAAAAACATTGAGAACGGAGAATGTGTCCAAAGAGTTGCCATCTTCCTTAAGTGCCCCCATAGAATGGTCAAAAAAAACCACCAGGAAAAAAACTTTTTCTTTGGCCTAAGGTGATCCTGTCATTGTCTGTAATATAAACAAATCTTATGCCTACTTCACTTCAACTATTTGGGTTGCAAGGCAGCCTTCTTGTCAACCTTGATATTGCTTGCATTCTTGATGACTCTCAGAGGAGCTATGGAGGAAAAAAGAGACCAGGAAACTACTAGTTCAACCTCACAAAAGCAGAAAGGTGGAAAAATTTACCTGTCAGATATTTTA
Source organism: Trichosurus vulpecula (assembly GCF_011100635.1). Lineage (NCBI taxonomy): Eukaryota > Metazoa > Chordata > Mammalia > Diprotodontia > Phalangeridae > Trichosurus > Trichosurus vulpecula. Next base: position 143,506,962 of record NC_050577.1, on the reverse strand, counting down.
GATAACAAAGAGATATGATTTTGGTTTTTTGACCTTTTTTTTGTTTGACTAGTGATAATTTGGAATTTAAATGGATTTTTATAAGATCACATATTTTTCTTATCATTTTGCTACCTTTTGTCACATGTGGGCATGGCATCATTTTGGTACATAACCTATCTTTGATAATTGCTTATACGATCCTCAAGGGAAGGTGCTATGTTACTCATCTTTATAACTACCGTACAACGTACTTAACATACACCTTTTATGTTATCATGAAGCACTGGAGTAGGATTTGTGAGTAATCAATTAGAGTCCTGGATCTGGTAATACTTAATCCAATGACTTTGGACAAGGCCATTAAATCTCTAGAACTTAGTTTATTTAAAATGACAACACTTCTTCAGTAACTTCAATATTTTCTCTAAGACAAAATACAAATTCCATACCCTACTATTTAAAGCCCTTTACACCCTCATTCCAGATTGCCTTTGTATATATCCTTCTAAGCTTATTTCAAAGCATTCCCTTCACATGTTGGATGTTCTGGCCTAGCTATTCCTCAGATCTATTCTCCAAATTAAATATTACATTTCCTGCCTCTTTGCTTTTAATAGGCTGCCCTCCTTTCCTCTGTATCTGTAATACATTCTTTCCTCATTTCCACTTCTTAGAATCTCTGGTTGACTAAAGGTTCATCTTTCATTCAAATCCTTTTCTGTTCCCTGTAGTTAATAGTGCTCTATTCCTTCTATTCAAATTCTCATGTGTATACTTTACTTTTTGTTTATTCTCCCCCCCCCCCCCCAGTGGAATGTAAGCTTCCTGAGGGATGCAACTGTTTCTTCTTTTTTTGACTTTGTATGTCCAGCCTCTAGCACATTACTGTGCATGTAGTAATTGCTTATTAAGTGGTTGTTGAATTAGGTTGGACTATTCTGGTTGATTTCTGAGGTTTCTTTCATTTAACAATCTAAAAGTCTGTTTCAGAAATATTAGCTTATTAAATTACATTAATTTATTTGTAAATATAAGGTGGTTATACGCTACTTGGAGGCAACCTTGATAAGAATAGAGAATTGATTGAATGCTTGATCATTTAAGTATGTACTATCAACTTAGTAAGGCAAGTGTTTTGGGGAAAAGGGAAAATAAGATCAGCTAAGAGGAATGTAAATGTTGCTCACCCAGTCATGTTAGGGTACTGAAGCACAGAACTCCTGAGTTCTGCCAGGGAGGGTGAGGTTAGAGGATGCCTTGAACTCAGGAGTTCTGTGCTTCAGTGCACTAACATGACTGGGTGTCCAAATCAAGTTAGATTTTAATATGGTGAGCTCCCAAGAGCAAGAACCTACTAGGTTGCCAAAGAAGGAGCAAAGCAGCCCAGGTTGGAAATGGAGCAAGTCAAACCTCTGATGCAGATCAGATTCAGATCAATCTAGCAAGTGGTCCCTGCATTTCTAGTCTGTTAGAGGTAGGGAGACACAGTCTTTAAATAAACAAATTAATTAATTAATGTATTAATATATACATGCAAACATACATGTAAAATGAAATGAAGTGGAAGATCATGGATCAAAATATTTTGAATAAAGTCAAAAAACTTTGAATAGGGTACAGTATAGGAATATAAGGAGATGGGGCAGAAAGAAATGGATCGAGCTTTATTTTCCAGGATAAGGAGAGAGAGCATTTGGATGTAGAGATTCCCAGCAAATATTGGGAGTAGATTGATCCACAATTCCATAATAGCTACATCCTTGGCCATGATAGAATGCTTCCATGCTTTAGGCAAAGATAAACCAAATATGGGAATAATGAGGTTACTTATAGTGCTAGAGAGGAGGAAGAAGAGGGCTGAAGTTTAGAAGGTCATGCCTTTTCTTCACAGTAGTTTCTCTGAAAGGCACCTTGTGTAGTATATAGTGACCTGAACTCAGAGGGAGAAAGATCTGAGTTCAAGTCCTACTACTAATATATACTGGGTGATCTGTAACTCAGAAATCCTTTAACCCTTCCATACTCCATAGAGCTCTCTAAAAATCTCACCTGAAGGAGAACTGATGATCTGTATGGATAAAGGTGATTTCTTCAATAGGAGGTATCTATTCCAATGAGATTATGAGATTACAGGCTTTGTTCATTTAGCTATCTTTCTAACTTACAAGTATTCATTCTCCTCTCTCTCTCTCTCTCTCTCTCTCTCTCTCTCTCTCTCTCTCTCTCTGTGTGTGTGTGTGTGTGTGTGTCTCCTTCCCTCCTTTTCCCTCTCCCTCTCTCCTGCCCTCCTAGGGCATCTCATAAGGTGATGGCTAGAGTAGCTTTGGAAATTTTCTAATGCACATTAATGTGGCTCCCCCTATTGTAGCTAACACCTAAATACTCAAGTTCTATGTGAATAGATTAATTGGAGTAGAGAAAAATGAGAACTTATATTTGCATTTTAAAATGCTATTGTCAGTTATAATTTTCCCCTGTGAAACTCCTCCCCTTTTACTTCCTCTATGTTGAATTATTAATATGAAGTGTTTAATCAAATTTCATTCAGAGCTGCTAAAAAAGTTTGACATTCAGACCAGGAAAAGCAGCTTAATGAGAGATAATTGAGGCCCCAAACAATGATAAGCCTGTCCTGATAAACAGCTTCATGTAATTTGAAGGATCTTACAAACACAAACTAATTAGACATTCTACATACAATGCTCAGGTTTAAATGATGGCTGTGTCTACAAGGTTAATTTCAGCCACGGAAGCCATTCTTATCTGCATTATGGTTGGATGATTTCTTTGTGAGGAAGGATGGGAATCTAGTGGAAATAGAAACCCATGTATACATTTTACAGTGGCTTACTGAAATTAACAGTTTGGTTACAGGTGGTAAGATCATAGGTCTAGCATTGGATGGGACCGCAAAGGTCAACTAATATAAACTCTTCATTTTACATATGAGAAAATTGAGGTCTGCGACTGTGAGTTGGCATTCAAGGTCATATAGATAAGTGTCAGCATTACTAGACCAATACAATTCAATTCTATTCAGCTAAAATAAATTAATTGACTACCACATGGAAAGTGATGGACTTAAATTTGCTACTGTTTTAACACAACCAGTGCAATAGATTGATACTGATATTTCAAGGGCAAATACTTTATATGGCAATGAATTTGAGCATATAGAAGCCCACTAGACAAACATAGGAGACAATTATATTATCCTATATTTTTGGTCAACTCTATTTAAACAAGGACAGAACTATGTTAACTATGAAAAAGGCATGATATATTGTTTCATTCTTATTGAGTGTTGGATAACTTTTATGGGCAGGAATTCTACTACTACTATATTTACTTTGAGATGTGCTTCTGGCTTCCCAATTGTGACAAGAAAATAGGAGATACTCCCCCCTCTGAATAATTTATCCCCATTAGGGTACACCTACCAGAAGCAATAATTTTGAATCTCAGAAGGCTTCACACAGCTTATAATATGAAGATGAGATTTTTAAATTTTGACCTCTCTCTCTCTCTCTTTCTCTTTCTATTTCTCCATTTTTTCTTCCATTTAGATGTATTAATTCTTAACTTTTTTCTCATCTATATCATCATAAAGACTGGTTATTTACTGTTTCTGGCATTTCAGAAGTAAAAATATGTAATATATGTGCCATACAGAGCTCTAGATAAATAAACAAAGAAAAATATGCTGCCAGAATAGGTATTATAAATTGGCATTTTTTCCATTGGCTTCCATGCTGGTGTGTTGGACAAATGCTGAAGTGGAAGGCAGAAAGAATTATGTTCAAATATTCAAATCCTACCTTTCTTACTTGTTAGTAATGTCACTCAAGTTCTCTGAAATCCAATTTCCATAATTTTAAGATGGGAATAATACCTGTACCATCTACTTTTTTTAGGCTTTTGTGAGGCTCAAATGAGAGAAGGCATTTGTGTTTTGCAAACTTTAAAGCAATATGTAAACATCATCTATTATCATTATAGCATATTGTGTGTGTGTGTGTGCATGTGTGTGTGTGTGTGTGCATGTGTGGTGTGTGTGTGTGTGTGTGTGTGTAAAATTAAGTCAGAGAAAAGGGAGGGAGGAAGATTTCTTTTACGCAGTAGCTGATACCAGGAAATTATCTGTTCTTTTTTTTCTTTTTCCGGAGGAGTACATATGAATCTTGCTAAGCTGCATAGAAGATAGAGTATTATCCTGGAGTCAGGAAGACCTGATACCTGAGTTCAAATCCAGCTTCAGACGTTCTAGCTGTGCAACCCTTGGTAAGTCACTTAACGTTTGTCTACTTCAGTCTCTTTAACTGTGAAATGGTAATAATGCCAACACTAACTTCACAGGATTGTCGCGAGGATCAAATGACATAACTTTTGTACAGTGTTTAGCATAGCACCTGACACGTAATAGACACTTAATAAACGTTTGTCCCCTTCCCTTCCTACCAATTCCTTATTCCCTTGAAAATACTAGCTCTATTTTTTTACAACTCTAGACTAATGACTAGGGAACTAAAATAATGCCAGTACTTCGTCCCCATCAATTAAAAACAATTGAATTTCTGCTCTTAGTGACAGAAAATACAGTTGCTTTACATTTATATATGTCAATATTTCCTTGTTTCAATGCTTCCATCATTACAATTGCAATCCATCAGTTATATAATTCATGATTTCATCCATGTGAATACTCACTACAGTGATACAGATAGCAACCTACCCTGTCTCCTCATCCTGTATGACATTTTTCCACGTCTTCCCATAAAACCTCCAAAGGAAGTCAGCTCAACTTGTGTGGGATCTTCCTGTGTCTCTTGTTACTTGCTATACATATGCCAATGGATACAAAAAGAATGAAAACAAATGAATATAAATGGATACAAATGGCTCTCTGTTGGTTATTCCTGGCTTTTGCCACATGGCCACATCACTTTTGCTTTCTAGCCATACATCTTTCTGATGGCATATTTTATTTTCCCTTCTTGTCTTGTCTCCTCTTAGAACGTAAACTCCTTGAGGGCAAAGACTGTCTTACTTTTTGTATTTGTATCTCCAACAGATCGTTGGAACACAATAAGTCCTTAATAATGTCTTTTTCATTTATTCTCTTTTCCCACAAAATTCTTTGTCAGTATATACATGTTTATGCCCATCGTGTCCCTCTGTTTTTACTTTTACATGACCTACTTTTGCTCTTTGGGTGCCTGGTCATGTGGGTAATAATGCTCCCGACCACAATGCCTTTCAGAGTTCACTTCTGTCAGAGCATTATAACTATCCAGCTTACCTACTCAATCATTCCCTTGTTTTACCTTTCACTCTAAAATATCAAGAAAAAAGATCTTTGCTATTCTTTTCACACTACTGTCAGATTAGTTTTTTAAAAGCGTATCTCTAATATCACGCCATTGCTCAAACTTCTTTAACAGCTTCCTCATTGCATATCAAATAAAATCTGAAATCATTAGTCTGCCATTCAAGACACTTCACCATCTGGTTCCAATCTACTTTTTCTAGCCTTACCTTACATTACTTTTCCTCAGTTTCTCTTTGCTCCAACCAATTTGGATTACTTATTTTTCTAGAATTCTATCCATTTTTCCTGCTCAATTTCCCTAATTACAATGTTGCCCAGGTCCATGATAATAATTTCTCCATTTCTAAATGCCAAAAATTCTAGACTGTAAGCTTTTTGAACATAGGAATTATCTTTTATCATTTTTCTGAATCAACTCCTTTCTCCTCTCAGCTAGTATCTAATGCATAGTAAGTACTCTGTGTTGGTTAAAAGACAATTTAGTGTTATTAATTTAATTCTTTCTGTGCTAGCTAAATGTCATACAGATAAAACTTCAAGGGTGCTGGCAACACTTGTATTCCTTCAGGGATTTGAAAAACAAAACTAAGCTTAGTACCTGGTTACTAAGAGTATTTAGTTAAAATTAGGAGCTATCAAATGGTGCGCTTTTTCTTCTCCAGCAATTGTGCCCTAGATGAACTCCTCCTTGGCCTGTGCTTACCTTGGCCCTTTCATTGTCAGTGACATCACAGTTTCCTGGGGCCTTCATTGGATGGGATATCAGAGCAGGGGTTGGGAGATGATGTATCCTCATTTCTGTCTTTCCACAACAGAGCAACAGCATGGGATTTGTCTCACACACACTTCCCCATGGGACCTTATATCTTTAAGTATCATCCATATATCAATCAACTGCAGTTGAATTTATTTATTTTGGGGGGGAGGCAATCAGAGTTAAGTGACTTGCTCAGGGCCACAGAGCTAGTAAGTGTCTCAGGTCCTCCTAACTTCAGGGCCTATGCTCAATCCACTATGTCATCCAGCTGCCACGGCAGTTGTCTTTAAATCATATTTAAAAAACAGACATAAGGCTGCATTTATTGCCAATTTCCCTAAGGTTAATTTTGTACTAGTTATCCAGGGTACATATATTGCCAATTGTGATTCTGGCTAAAGGTATGTCTATTTCAGTCCTTTCAGTCATATTAGCTGGCTATTAAATCAATTATCCAGTTAATTCAGTCAAGCTAGTTAGTTGAACTGATCATGGGTAAGATGAACTAATGGCTAACTGATCTGTAATTTATAGATTTTACAGTTTATAGGTCAGATAGGTTGTGCAGAGGATACAGCACCAGGCCTGGAGTCAAGAAGGCCTGAATTCAAATCTGGCTACAGATACTTATGAGATATGTAACACTAGGCTAGTCATTTAATCCTGTTCACCTCAGTTACCTCATCTGTAAAATGTTCTGGAGGAGAAGGTGGCAAATTGATCCAGTACCTTTGCCAAGAAAACCTCAAAAGTGGTAACAAAAAATTAGACATGGCTGAGCAAAAACAACGCATGATTTATTTATGCTACAGTGGCTTTCCCAGACCCCAAAGAGTCCTTGCCTCTGAATTAATAATTTAATATTAAGATCCAGTGGGGGAAATGAGTTTGGAATGCAGGAGAAGCAGTTGAACAACTGCTTGAGGTTGGGCAATCTCTCTTGACATCACCATATTTGAAATGATTGAAAACCATTTGAAAAATGATTTAACACTAATATCATCAGGGTATCCACAGTGTATACTTTCATTTCCTCCCAACTGAGTAGCATCTGATAAAATTCTTAGCTCTCTTAAATATTTCATAACTCTAAACTAACCCTTCATCGTTTGCAAGTAAGAAGCACTGTCAGGTATGAAGAAGTCAATGAATGCTGCTTGATCCTCAGACACTGGACTGTCAGGTAATAACTTGGAGCATCTTTTCCCATGTATCATTTATCACAGAGATTTTTTCTAATATCCAAGGTGTGACTGAGTATATAAATAATTGACATTAGGTAATTTTGTTTCTTCTGTGAGTAACCAATGTTCAAAGACTTCTTATGTTGGATACAGTTTATAAAAATCATATTGATAAAACTTGCTATTATGTTATGAACAAGCAGGAATTTTCTATTAAGCAGAGAGTCTTAAACAGAAGATACAACTTTTTATAGCTTTGGGACTTGTTGGTTTGTATGAGTTGTCCACATTACAATAAAATGTGATAGAATTTTTCATCCCCCTGCTTTCATTTAAGGCAACACTCCAATCAAAGGTGGCACAGCATGAAATTATGATCAGCTGTAAAAATGCCCCATGCTATTTCTGAAACCTCCTGTATCTGGAGAATTGCTTGATTGCCTGGACATACTACAGAAATTAACATTGCATTTGCTTAGTGTTAGAGTATGTTTTAATAAGAGCACAATTATATTCCTACTCTATTACAATATATAGTTTCCTTGTTAGAATTTTAAGACATACCCACAAAGGAAAACTACTGTCACCCAACATCTTCCACGGGAGAGTGAAATAAAGTCAATAGTTGATCCATTATGAAAACCATCAATTGTTTTAAAATATGTATCCATATGCCTGGAGCAAGCCCTGAGAATGTAAGAAAGTCAGCCTGATTTTAAGTTCCCTGGCAGAATCCACTATTTTATGCAATACCCTGTGTTTGCTATTTCTTCTTTCTCTGTCTAAAAAAAATCCTAGGACATCTGCAGTAACTGCTATAAAGTGAAAAACTAAGACATTTTGAAGACACTGGGACAAAATTACTAGTTTTATTTTTATGCAGTCAGAGAACAAAACATTTGAATGAGATTGGCCACATCAAAATGCCACCTTAGAGACTAATAGAAGGAGCTTAAAATCGTTAGAGAATAGCAATTTTCTTAAAGATTCCTTTGATTCAAAAAGGTCAAGTGTGTACAATTCTTCCATATTAAAAGAGATTTCTGATCAACCTGAATGATGCTTTTGAATCCAAGAAATACTTAATTCAGGTTGATAGGTTTGCCACTGAAAAGAATATGTTCAAGTAGTTCTTGTGTTGGCCTTATTCATTTCAAGCATATGTACCCCATCTTTTATTTTTTTACTTGTATAATAGAGAGTAATCCTTGTGCAATGCATACAGAAAACATAAAGAAATCAAAATGGCATGCAGAATGAAAACAAAAAAAAACAAAGAAAATAAGACAAAAAGAAATATAATTGTTTTCCAGTGGTGTCATTTAACAAATGAACTATGTAGAATTTCATTGAATCAAGTTGCATATTTTATAAAATCAAAATATAATTAAGTTATCCACATCCCCACCTCTTCCCCTTTCCTAATAAAATTATCACTGTTCTTTTAAGTTGCACTTTCTCCATAAAACTTTCCTTTCCTAAACTAGTTCATATAGATTACTTCCTTTTCTGGATTTCAATTGACATTGTCATTATCAAAATTTAGTAGTAGTGGTAGTAGTAGTAGTAGGACTACTACTACTACTACCACTACTACTACCACCAGTAGTTCTAGTGGCAGTAGCTATAGTAGTCATAGTTTTAGTCTTAGTAGTAGTTGTCATCATTGTCATCATCATAGTAGTAGTAGTGATGGAGGTAGTGGCAGTAGTGGTGCCAAGATGTAGGGTATTGGTATTTCTGATTTATTCCAATACATTTTGCCTTCTTCTGGTACTGAAACAAGAAGGAGCACCACTTACTCTTATGTCATCATTAAAAACATATGATCATAATAGTCTTCTGCATGGCCAACCTGCAAACCTAAGCTGTTCCATCATGATGAAGCATATAGCACACTGGGCCCAGCATCAGGAAGACCTAAGTTCAAATTCAGTCTGAGATGCTAGCAGTGCAACTCTTAGCAAATCACTTTGCCTCTATTTTCCTCTGTTTCCTTCATTGTAAAGTGGGGGGGGGGGCAATAATAATACCTATGTTCTTCTTGGGAGCCTCAAATGAGATATTTATAAAGCACTCAGCACAATGCCTAGGATGTGGTAGACATTATATAAATTATTCTTCCCTTTCCTTCTCTTCAATGATATCTCCAGATTCCTACTGATTAGTATTTTAGATTTCTGCAAGGATTCCACAGCTACCATAGGAGTCACAGGGCACATAGTATCCCACTTCCCATCACTCTCAGTGGCATTCCATTACTCATTTATATTCCTCATCTCCTTCTAGCATGGAAAATTAGTTGGGCATTGGGGTTCTTATTATTATTGTTATTATCATTTTTATTATTGTTATTCTTTAGTATCCTTCATAATTTCTAGCTTTGCTGAATTGTTGATAAACATTAAAGAAATATATGACAATAGATTCACATGAGTCAAGCATTTTCTTTTTCTCTTTTACCCATATATTTTACTAATAGAGACAGGGCTAAGGAAGTTATTCTATGAAATTGGTTCATCAACAGATAATAAATAGGTATTTTTGGGAAGGTGTTGTAATAGGGTGAGAAATCATTTCTCCCATTCCTTCCGGGCTTTTCCTTTACCTTGAAATTACCATGAATCAATCATTAAATCTACTAATTAGCAAGCATTTATTAAGCCCCTAGTGTATTGCAACTACTATGCTAGGTTCTGGGTATATAAATACAAAGAATGAAATAATCTCTACTTGCAAGAAGCTAACATTAGAATGGGGGAGATGACAAATACATATATAAACATACACAGAATAAATATACAATAACTATTCACTGACCCTGCCCATCACCACCTTTCCAGAAGCCAATGCACAGATTAATAGAGGAGAAAGAAGAGAATAAGATGGGTACAATAGCATTCATTCTTCAGTTGTTTGGTAGCAGAATGGTATTTCATTTTGTCTTCATTTCCCTACTTCAATTTACAACTCGTGGTCTGGGTCTCTAACTCACTGGTAGCCAATCACTTATTTATTTCAATTTAGCAAGTATGTGCGTGGCATGATTTAAAACAAATCAGAGATCTCTGAGTTTTGTGTGTTTACCTTCTTCATACCTCCATTCTTCTTCCTACATATGGAAACACAGCTGCCCCTATTCATTACTATAGGGAATGTCTGTAGGTGCTATTGGATGGATACCAATAAATAAATAAATATATCATAAACTCTTTATCCTCAAGGAGCTTAGCATTTCATTTCATTCATACATACACACACAGATGCACACCTTGAATGACAAAATAACAATTTAAACTATATATTATGAATTGTCAGAATAAGTGTGTAATTCTGTACCTGCCTAATGCTTTGAGACAAGTTCCGGCTGAATGCAATGGAATTACAAAGAGCCCTATTTTAATAGTTCACAGAATTCCAGAATGTCAGACTTAGAAGTAATATCAGTTCTTGTTTTCTATTAATATATTTTTATTTTACAACAGATGGTTCTACATAATTTTGAGTTCCAGATTTTCTCCCCTCCCTCCCCCCTCCCTCCCCAAGATGGCATGGAATCTCATATAACTACCACGGATAACTTTGCATTGAGTTAATTTATACACTAGTCAAGCTGTGGAGAAGAATTATGACCAATGGAATGAATCATGAGAAAGAAGAGACAGAACCAAAAAAAAAAAACCCAAAAACAAAAACAAAAGAGAAGAAAAAAGGCGAGCATGAAGTGCGCCTCAATCTGCATTCAAACTTCACAGTTCTTTCTCTGGATGAAGATAGCATTCTCCATCGTGAGTCCCCTGGAGTTGTCCTTGCACCTTACGTTGCTGAGAAGAGTGAAGTATGTCAGGGTTGGTCCTCACGGAATCCATATATCTGTGATTGTGTACAATGTTCTCCTGGCTCTGCTCTGCTCACTCAGCATTATGTTGTGTAAGTTTTTCCAGGTTGTTACGAAGTCCGTATCGTCCCCGTTTCTTATGGCACAATAGTATTCCATTACCTTCATATACCACAGCTTGTTCAGCCATTCCCCAATTGATGGGCATCCCTTTGATTTCCAATTCTTGGCTACCACAAAAAGAGCTGCTATAAATATCCTTGTACATATGGGTCCTTTTCCCGCTTGTGTGATTTCTTTGGGATACATTCCTACAAATGGTATTGCTGGGTCAAAGGGTATGAACATTTTTATAGCCCTTTGGGCTTAGTTCCAAATTGCTCTCCAAAATGGCTGGATCAGTTCACAACTCCACCAGCAATGTAACAATATTCCAATTTCCCCACATCCTTTCCAGCATTTATCATTTTCCTGTTTTGTTATTTTAGCCAATCTGACAGGAGAGATGTGGTGTCTAAAAGTTGTTTTGATTTGCATTTCCCTAATCAGTAGTGATTTAGAGCATTTTTTCATATGCCTATAGATAGCTTTAATTTCTTCCTCTGACAACTGGCTGTTCATATCCTTTGACCATTTCTCAATTGGGGAATGGCTTGTATTCCTCTATATTTGGCTCAGTTCCAGGTATATTTTAGAAATGAGGCCTTTATCAGAGATAATAGTTGTAAAGATTTTGTCCCAGTTTTCTGCTTCCCACCTAATTTTTGTTGCATTGGCTTTTTTTGTACAAAAAAACATTTCAATTTAACATAATCAGAATTATCCATTTTGCATTTTGTAATGCTTTCTATCTCTTGTTGGGTCATGAATTCTTTTCTTTTCCATAAATCTGATAAGTAAACTATTCCTTGCTCTCCCAAATTACTTAATCAGCCTTTACTCCTAAATCATGAACCCATTTTGACTTTATTTTGGAATATGGTGTAAGATATTGGTCTATGCCCAGTTTCTGTCCTACCATTTTCCAATTTTCCCAACAGTTTTTGTGAAATAGTGAATTATTAGTCCAGAAGCTGGACTCTTTGGGTTTATCAAAGAGTAGATTGCTATAGTTGTTGACTTCCCCATCTTGTATTTCTATCCTATTCCACTGATCCACAGCTCTGTTTCTTAGCCAGTACCAGGTAGTTTTGATGACTGCTGCTCTGTAGTACAGTTTAATATCTTTTATGGCCACCTTCTCTAGCATTTATTTTCATTAATACCCTAGATATTCTAGACCTCTTGTTTTTCCAGATGAATTTTGTTATAATTTTGTCCAGTGCTGTAAAATAATTTTTTGGTAGTTCGATTGGTATGGCACTGAATAGATAGATTAATTTAGGTAAAATTGACATTTTTATTATATTAGCTCAGCCTAACCATGAGCAACTGATATTTTTCCATTTATTCAGATCTGACTTTATTCGCGTGAAAAGTGTTTCATAGTTATGTTCATATAGGCCCTGGGTTTGTCTTGGCAAATAGACTCCCAAATATTTTATAGTGTCTTCAGTAGCTTTGAATGGAATTTCTCTTTCTATCTCTTGCTGTTGGGCTTTGTCAGTAATGTATAGGAATGCTGAGGATTTATGTGGGTTTATTTTATATCCTGCAACTTTGCTAAAGTTGTTTATTATTTCAAGTAGTTTTTTACTTGAAAAGGGGTAAAGACTCTCAAGAAGTTAATTTCATTACTGAAGGAAACTACCTTGTTTTCCTGTCATTTCCAGTGGGCTGAGGTTCAGAAATCACTCTGCTGTTGGAGGGCATTGCTGAGATCCATTTTCCAAAAATCACTATGAGTATTCCACTTGTTTTACAAATAGACGAATAACATGTCTATTGCCTTCTAGATGACATTAGTTTTGGTGCCCAGCTTATTTTTGTAAATCAGTACTTTGCTTTTTGTGCCTTTCATTAATAATTCTGTTTTTTCCCCAAATAATACTATTTTCTACTATAACTCAAGGTTTTGAGGTTTAAATTTTTATTATACCACTCACAGAGCCCCACATCAGGATTTTTTTATTGACATGGGATGTAATGAGTACCAAAAAATCCTTCTTCAGAGAACATAGGGGAGACAGCATCTGATATAAGTTCTATTTTTTTAAAATATCAGTAATACCATGAATTTGGTGAGAGAGAAGACAAGTACCAGTGGTGAGACAATGAACTGACACATGGCTTTCACTTAGTTAAAGAGTAAAGCAATGGTACAAGCTGGATTAAGGTCCTTTGAGCTTTCCAAAGAGCTTTTGCCTTTTATATGGTATTTATCTTAGAACTAGGATAAGGGTGGCTGGAAAGCAGGGATGTGCCTAAAGCTCTCCCCAAGGACCCTCCAAACACCTATAAAAATGGCTCTGAACAAATTTTGGAACTGCAGAAATCATGAAATAGCAGAGGGAAGCAGGGCTGCAGCCTAGGACAGCCTGGATTGTCACTGGGTAAGGTCTATCACACAGAGCTGTGAGTGGAGCATAGCAGAACCAGATCAGGAGCTGGGCAGAACAGGCCCTAGCACCCTGAATCAGTGAGCTGTGGCAGTTACCAGACTTCTCAACCCACAAACACCGAAGACAACAGAGAAGGTTAGTGGGAAAATCTGCTAGGACAGAGTGAAAGCAGTTTGTGGTTCAGCCACCACCCCAGAGGCAGTGGAGGTGGTGCAGCTCTGAGGACAGAACTACAGCTGCAGTTGTCTCAGACCCCAGGCCCACCTGGTGGGAGGAATTAAGTGGCAGATCAGAGCAGGAGTGCACAGCATGCTTAGATCTGAGTTGTGGTCTGGGTTGGTGGTTCTTGGGGGATGAGGAGCACTGCTGTGGCAGAGCTTGCGGTGTAGAAATAGCTATGAAAACAGCAGTGCAGCCCACCAAGCATGGGGCAAAGTACAATCTACTCTACAAGCAGTCATACCCCGACGAAAAACTCAAGGGTCAAGTAGTTGCCTGGGAACATGGCCAGGCAGTGAAAATGGACTCAGATTCAGACTCAGACTTTGGAATCTTTCTTTGGTGACAAAGGAGACCAAAACATACAGCCAGAAGAAGTCAACAAAGTCAAAGAGCCTACATCAAAAGCCTCCAAGAAAAACATGAACTGGGCTCAGGCCATGAGAAGCTCAAAAAGGATTTGGAAAAGCAAGTTAGAGAAGTAGAGGAAAATTTTTAAAGAGAAATGGGAGTGATGTGAGAAGACCATGAAAAACAAGTCAATGACTTGCTAAAGGAAACCCAAAAAATACTGGAGAAAATAACTCCTTAAAAAATAGACTAACTCAAATGGCAAAAAAGCTCCAAAGAGCCAATGAGGAGAAGAATTCCTTGAAGGGCAGAATTACACAAATGGAAAAGGAGGTCCAAAAGACCACTGAAGAAAATACTATCATAAAAATTAGACTGGAGCAAGTGGAAGTTAGTGACTGTATGAGAAATCAAGATAGTATAAAACAGAAGCAAAGGAATGAAAAAATGGAAGACAATGTGAAATATCTCATTGGAAAAACCACTGACCTGGAAAATAGATCCAGGAGAGATAATTTAAAAATTATTAGACCACTTGAAAGCCATGATCAAAAAAAGAGCCTAGATATCATCTTTCAAGAAAGTATCAAGGAAAATTGCCCTGATATTCTAGAGCCAGAGGGTAAAATGGAAATTGAAAGAATCCACCAATAACCTCCTGAAAAAGATCCCAAAAAGAAAACTCCTAGGAATATTGTCACCAAATTTCAGTATTCCCAGGTCAAGGAGAAAATATTGCAAGCAGCCAGAAAGAAACAATTTGAGTATTGTGGAAACACAATCAGGATAATACAAGATCTAGCAGCTTCTACATTAAGGGATTGAAGGGCTTGCAATATGATATTCCAGAGGTCAATGGAGCTAGGATTAAAACCAAGAATCATCTGCCCAGCAAAACAGAGTATCATACTCCAAGGCAAAATATGGATTTTAAATAAAATAGAGGACTTTCAAGCTTTCTCATTGAAAAGACCAGAGCTAAATAGAAAATTTGACTTTCAAACACAAGAATCAAGAGAAGCATGAAAAGCAAGAAAGAGAAATCATTAGGGACTTTCTGAAGTTGAACTGTTTTGTTTACATTCCTACATGGAAAGATGATATGTGTAATTCATGAAACCTTTCTCAGTATTAGGGTAGTTAAGGGGAATATACATATACATAGACAGAGGGCACAGGATGAGTTGAATATGAAGGCATGATACCTAAAACTAAAATAAAATTAAGGGATGAGAAAGGAATATATTGAGAGAGGGATAAAGGGAGAGAGAGAATGGGGTAAATTATCTTGCATAAAAATGGCAAGAAAAAGCAGTTCTGTTGGGAGGGAAGAGGGGGCAGGTGAGAGGGAATGAGTGAATCTTGCTCTCATCAGATTTGACCTGAGGAGGGAATACTATACACACTCAATTGGGCATCTTACCCCACAGGAAAGAAGGAGTAAGGAGATAAAAAGGGGTGGATGATAGAAGGGAGGGCAGATAGGGGAGGAGGTAATCAAAATCAAACGCTTTTGAAAAGGGACGGGGTAAAGGGAGAAAAATGGATAAAGGGGATTAGGATAGGAAGAGGCAAAATATGGTTAGTCTTTCACAACATGAGTATTGTGGAAGGGTTTAGCATAATGATACACATGTGGCCTATGTTGAATTGCTTGCCTTCTTAGGGAGGGTGGGTGGGGAGGGGAGAGGGGAAAGAATTTGGAACTCAAAGTTTTAAAAGAAGATGTTCAAAAAAAAGTTTTTGTATGCAACTAGAAAATAAGATATACAGGCAATGGGGCATAGAAATATATCTTGCCCTATAAGAAACTAAGGGAAAAGGAGATGGGGGGGGAGGAGTGGGGTGACAGAAGGAAGGGTTGACTGGGGAATGGGGCAATCAGAATATATGCCATCTTGGAGTGGGGGCAAGGGTAGAAATGGGGAGAAAATTTGTAATTCAAACTCTTGTGAAAATCAGTGATGAAAACTAAAAATATTAAATAAATAATGATTTTTAAAAAGAACTAGGATAATATTTGGTGATACATACATAATTCCTATGAGTCAGACTTTCAAAATGATGTTGGACTAGATGATACTCAAGTTTCTTTTTTGCAGGAAATTGGTGATCTTATGATAGCATTGAGTGAACATAGATCACAGGCCTCTGGATTCACAGCCTGAAAGTAACCCAGAGTTCACTGATTCCCACCTGATTGTGTTCTTGACAAGGAAACCAAGATAAAGAGATCTTAAGTGACTTGCCAAGGTTACATAGGTACTGTCTGAGACAAGATTTGAACACATGGCTTTATGATTCTAGGTCCTATGTGTTATTTACTAAGCTATGATACCTCTCATGAGAGAGACTAAAGAAAGAAAGAAGTTTTTGTTTTGAGTCTCTTCACCCTATTTTTATCATGGCATATGGTGATCTGTTGAAGAATATCTTGTCTTGGTCAGGTTTTTTGGCCCAATTGCTAATACACACACACACACACACACACACACACACACACACACAGAACCACATGCTGTATTTCAGTACTGAAGTGGTGATGATGAAAGCTTTAACATAACCTTCTGCTTAACTACCGCTAATCTAAACCATAACACATAGCTGGGAATCTTGGTTCCCATTCTGTTGAAGAGAGAGAAGCTGAGAAGTTGGGTGTTTTGGAGTTGAATAAGGGAACTCAGTAAAAAAAAAAGGATTTATTTGTTCATCCAGAGCCTAAAAGAGGCCTTTGGTTTCTTTACAGAATCACATCAGTGAGGGCACTACATATGCCAGTGCAAATTACAATCCATCTTTATTTTCTCATCCACTATGATTCTTGCAATAACTAGTATTTATATAGCACTTTAAGGTTTACAAAGGATTTTACATACATTGCCTCATTTAATCCATGTTATTCCAAAAATGGCTAATGGAAAATCTCTGGAAAATCTTGGAAGCATGCCTCTCAATATTATATTATTTTGTGGATATCTGTGGAACAATTTGACTGCCCACAAGTTGCTTTTTATATATGCCTACCACAGACTTTCTAGTCATAAATAAACACACACACACACACACACGGATATACAGGTGCATGTATATATGCACATATACATACATGCATACACACATGTATGTGTGTATAGGCATACATATACATACACACAGGCCTATATACATATATATGTATACATACTTATATACATACAGATAATATATACATTCATATATATGTATATGTGTATGTGTATATATGATGTGTCTGTACATGTGTGTATATACGCATATGTGTGCATATATATTTTATATACATACATATACATACATGTGTGTATATATACAAATAAATCTATATATACATCTATATGTATAGATGTATATGTGTATGTGTATACACACACATGTCCACACATGTGAGCTGGTGCTTGCAATATGGTAGAGGCTACATGTACCCACCATTCGCATCTCTGTTTCCCTCTGTGTAATGTAACATGCAATTTGTCTGAGATCAGATTATTCCTCAAATCACAGCCATAGCATATCACTGAGTGTTTAACAGTGGCAAAAAGATAAGCTTATAAAGGAAAGCAGCTGGAAAAGTGCTAAATGAAGGTCCTCCTATATAAAAGTAAGTGGGGCTTAGTGTCCATCTACAGAGCTTTTCCAGTATATATTCACTCATTAAAGAATTTGATGTGTTGCCCATCCAACAATGTGTCTGGATGATATGAAGTTTACATCCTCTTGATTTCTTTTGCTGAATTTTAGGGCAATTTCTTTTGAATGTCTTTGAGTCCCTTTGAATAGTTCCTGCAGTGTTTCAGTGCTTGGTACAATCATAATAATGTCACCCATAAAAGGATGTCAGGACAATCTCATCTTTGATAGGAGATTCTTGTTTGCATAGGATATTTTTTTCAATAAATTCAAAATAACAATGGAGAAATCTTTGACATACATGTGTTTCTTTATTTTAGAATTCCCTATCGGAAAGTCATAAAACAGAGTTGTATCTGTAGGTCCTGTTAGCAAGTTATTATGCATGGTCTTAAATACATAGAAATACTTTATTTGAAGCGAACATTCAATGTTGAATTGCATGACACTGTGTCAAATTTTTTTTGGTAGGTAATAAATAAGAAAACAGTGAAATAGTATTTTCCTTATAGATTTCAGTCAGTTTTGTGGCTATGAATGTGTGGTTTTGATAGCTCATTCTTACATGCATGTATTTTATCAAGAATGTGATTGCTATGTGCTTAGATCATTTTCATAAACTTTATATTTTATTCCACAGATTTTTAAAAATATTTTTCCTTTTGAGAATGTTAAAACCCACACCATAGAGCCATTTAAACTTTTGCCTCCAGCATTATTCTATGTTTGCATAGGTCTAGCCACTATTCCCAACCTTACTTTCTTAGGTCACACAGTTCAACATCTTCATATGGAAAATCTGAAACTGAGGTCTTAATTTCCAAATGCGTTGGTCAAGAGAAACATAATGTTATTTTTGTATTTATTAAATTTTAAAGTCTTTTTTTAAAAAATCAGCTTGATTTCTCAATTTTCCCCCAACCTTGCCTCATGGAGAGCCACACCTAATAATAAGGAATGAAAAAAGAAAGATGAAAATCAGGACCACCACAACTACCACCACCACCATTAAAACAACAACAACATAATTCAGTAAAACTAATGTGCAAGTGAATCAAATTTGACTTATTCAGTGCACCATAAATATAATCAATCAAACATTTTTGACCTCTGGATATGAAAGCAAGATGGTGCTATAAAGGAAGCACTCAGCCAAACGTTCCCAACATTTCTCTCCAAACAACTTTAAAATAATGTTTCAAATTGTATTCTGGAATAGCACATACAAAAAACATCAGGGCAAGAGGTTATTCCAACCCAAGACAACTTAGGATGTCATAAAGTCTTCCTTTATGTGGGGACTCGACTGGCCCATGACCACATGGATGAAACAGTAGTGGTGAACTAGGTAGTGGTAACTTAAGCAGCAGCACTTTCAGGAGCACTCAATATGGAGAAGATAAGGGGACTTGGCACCTGGTCAGAAAGAAATTACAGAACAACCTTTTGTGAGCAATGGATCCAGGACTGGATGCTGTTTGGCAACTCCATTGCCTATGCCTACTTCTGGGTCATAGTTCAAGAACAGAGAGGAGCATTTGAGAGGGAGTGGGACCCTTTCGGTCACAAGAAATCAGAGATACTGAAGAGCAGTATAATTTCTAGTGTCAAGGGACATAGGGCCTTGAGGAACAGTACTGATTGAATCCCAAGAGACCAGGAGACCTTTCAGGGTGAGGAACAGAGTACAGACCAGGAGAGCAATTATCACACCTCTTGCAAAATGACACCACCTTGGAAAAACCAAGTATATAAAGAAAAGAGGATAGGACTTGAGAAAACATTCATAGTTTCAGAAAATTTCATGTTTGAGTACCTCAGAAATGATACTGTGACAGAACAGTTAGGTAAGAGAAGAAGTAGAAAGAGGAGGGACGGAAGACAGAGGGAGATATAGAGAGTAGTGCCAGGAAAACCTAGAGAGTATTCCGAGGGAGAAGGTGGTCTGATGTATCAGAGGAGTCACGAAAGATGAGAACTGAGACTATATCATGAGATTTAGATATTAAAAGATAATTACTCTTTTTAGAAAGACCATAATCACTTTAGTGAAGTCAGTGTGTAAAGGCTTGTGAAGTGAATGTCAGGAAAGAAAATGGAAATAATACGAGTAGATACTTTTTTCCCTAGGAATTTGACAAAGAAAGAGAGGAAAGACGGAATAATTGTTTGATGAATGGTAGTATCCCGTGAAGCATTTTGGTTTTGTTTTGGATTTGTTTTTACCTGTAGCTGATGGAAACTTGTCTAAGTGGGTTGGCAGTGGGGAATGTTTCAGTAGATATGAAAAGATTAAAGATAAGAATAATTGAGGGGATCCTTTTGAGGAGCATCTTCTAGAGAAAATACGAAGAGTTTGTATCAAGGATACCAAAAGAGGGATTGACCTTAGTGGGGAAAACATCTTTAGGGGTTGTGAGAAAGGATGAGAGAATAGGGGAGACAACTACTTGGTGAAATTTAGAAAAGTTGGAGAAGGAATTTGTGGTGACTGAACTCTATTTTTTTCTGTGAAATATAAGTTAAGGTCCTCAGCTATGAAGGTGAGAGAACAGGTGGCATAGGATGTTGAGGAGAGAATGGAATATTTGGAATATACCTTGTGAGGTATGGTATTGAAAATAACCTAGGTAGTAGTAGAAAAAGAACTTATTTGCTATACTGAGGATCCAGTTGGTATTGCATAACATAAATTTGTATTGGAACAAATCAGATTGACTCTGTAACTTTCTCTGGCTTATTTAAGTACACATAAAAAAGAAGAGAGATGAATAGAAGCAACCCAGAATTAATAGTCCTACATTTCTGCAAAGAAGTCAGGGAGGTACATATTCACATATTTTCTTTTGGGTCAAGGTTGATCATATTTTCACAGAATTTAGTTTTATCTTTTGTTATTGATCTTTCTGTTTATATTGTTGTAGTCATTTTAAATATTGTATTCTTCATTATGCTGACTTGATTCTGCATCCTAAGTCTTCCAATGCTTCTTTGATTCTTCATATCTATACTTTTTATTGAACAGCAATAGTCTATTTTCTTGGAAGCAGTTTGGGTTAAGTGACTTACCCAGGGTCACACAGCTAGTAAGCATCTGAGGCAGATTTGAACTCAGGTCCTTCTGACTCTAGCACTGGTACTCTATCCACTGTGCCAACTAGCTGCCCCCCATGGTAATATTCTTTTACATTCCTATATCACAATTTGTTTAACAGTCCTTCAGTTGGTAAGCATATACCTTCTTTCATTTGTTTGCCACTACAAAGTGTTTCTTTTTTAATTCTTCAAAGTCACCATCTGACTGGGGAGGTACTACAACGTGATTGTAGATTAGGATGGCATGTTGGAAATGCAGAAAAGTGTACAATTTAAAGAATTAATTATAACCATATTTCCAAATAGAAATTAGGACATCATTGTGGATTGAATTCCATCATTTCTGAGATCCCTTCCAGCTCTGAGACTCTGTGATTCTGCTTTGCCAGTTGGCTTTCCAGGAAACTACTTCCTTTGGTGTCTTTTTCTCTTTGAGTAAAGGAGCTAAGCTTCTGTGATTGGAGCAAAAAGAGCACTGAAGAATGACATACCTGAGGATAGACTTCTGCAAAGTTGTTCTTTCAGGTGTCCTAACAAAGTAGTTAGTCACAAATTTGAGAAGGAAAGTAATCTTGTCAATGTATTTAACACAGTTATGATTGACTGATAGATCCTTAATTCTCCCTTGGGTATTTGCTTTTTAGTACAAGATACTTTGTTAATTTCAGTGAATAATGGCTCATCACTGTCACTGCCTATGTATATATCTTATCTCTTTTATCCTTATTATGTTGGAAGCTCCACAAGTTCAAGGACTTTGTCTTATTCATTTTTGTCCAATACTAATACAATGGTACCTTCATAGAGTTGATGTTCAATGAGAAATACTGGAAGTTGTGAGTCATTCTTTCATATAGGTTATTTTTTTATATTTACTTTTATTTTCCTTGGCCCTTTTTCCTCAGCTTATACAATATATTTAATACTCTGCACTCAGGAAGAACATTTCTGAGCCGTAAGTTAAATGCTTAATTGTTTCTGGTGAATTATTAGAACCTTGATACTCAGTACTTATTGGGGTAGAGGCCTGGTATTAAAGGTCCACCTCATATGTGTGCCCCAAGTAAATAATCACTCTGGTGTTAAGATGCCTCATGGGTTAGGATTCACTAAAAATACAGACTGAGCCTACATTGACATGTTTACTTTTGCCAGACATTTAGTCATAAAATACAAAAATGAAGTGCCAAGAGGTAATCCCACCATTAATAAATAGATTGTACTCCTCCAGTGCTTTCCAATTATTAGAGAAGAGAACATAAATGACCAGAGAACAAATATGAAAAGCCCATAAGTGTGTGGATAAGTGTGGCCAGGGAGGGTACTGTGAAGTGACACATGACAGGAACCCATTTGTCTGAGGCTCACATATCAAGGGCACACATGTCTGCAAGGCTGGTGGCATGCAGATAACTAAACCAAAGAGATTGTTTCTTGGATATTTTAAGCAGCATTCTCTTTTCTTCACATGGTTCATTTTAGTGAACAGTTTTTTGAGTTTAAAAATACTTTCACTCAAAACAGGGTCAATCATGCAAATCCTTTCTATTTTGAAAACAGGATCATTATGAATAAGTATTTCTAATATTATAACTTTTGCCTGATATCACTTCATCTTACATGCTGTTCATAGGAAAAAAATAATGATGTAGTCATGGGTGCAGCATGTTTAGTCCTGTTGGTTTCTGACTCAATCTTAATTTTAAAAAGACAAAGTTTCTCACATTTTCGAAAGATGATCAGTTGCTATTTCAAGAGCAGTTCTTTTCACATGCATGGGGTAACATAAGCAGCTCAAGTGACCAAAGGAATATTTAGGTTCAGTAGGTCTTGGATGGCACAGCTTATATCCAGAGGAGAATATTACTTATTGATTTACACGAACTTCCAAGTTAATATTTGTGAAATCACTAGTGTGTGAATTCTTTCTTTCAATATAAATTAAACAATGATGCAAAAAATCAAATAAAACCCACGTTGGCCTTCTTTTTGTTCCCACATTTCTTTTGGTGGAATTGTTTCTACTCTCTGTTTTTCTGACACTGCTGTACATTTTTAGCTATTGCTCATAATTGCATTCCATGAAATTTGGGACCATATTTTATTTAATCTTCACATTTTCTTAGGGCTTAGTATAGTGCCTCACATGGAATAGGCACATAAAATTGTTTATATTATCAACATTATTAGTTATTCATGATCACATTTCTGCAAAACTTAAAAGTTATGTGTCTTAGGATGCAGTCTATTCTTTTTCATCCTCCCTTCTCATGTTCCTTTGCTATAAGATAGGTGAGAAAACGAAGTTTCTCTGCCTATTTTAGATCCTCTCAATGAATTGTAGTTCTTGTTGCAACTTGGGGAGAGAATTGCTGACTAAGTGCTGAACTCCTTGAGCTGCTAATTCTGATCTCTCTTTTTATTGTTGACAAGCATATGTAGAAGTGACATAGAGACTCTGTTCTTCCTCAGAGGTTATTAGACAGTGGGAGGTAGATGCTTCTGTGAAAACTGACACTAAAATTTTCCTCCTTTAGAGGAGACGGGGCCATTATGTATGACCATGTGGAGAGGATTGGAGAGAGGCTAGGTGCCTTCCATTGTACAATACTTCATTCTCATTATATGTTATCTCATTACCTAAAATTTGTGCTCCATCTAAACTAGCATTCTATTTCTCATAATATCACTCCAACACTTATGTCCATGTTTTTACACTGGCACTCTATTATGCCTAGAATGCACTCCCTATTCACTTCTATTTCATCTCTATCTCCCTTCAGGATTCAGCTCAAACACAACCTTCTACATAAAGCCTTTCCTCTTATCCCAGCTTGCTATGCCCTTGTGTATATTCAACTACATTGGGCTTATTTTACGTTCATATTTTGTAAATTTATTCTTCATGAATGTTACCCAGGTAAGTTCCTTGAGGGTAGGGATTGTTTCATTCATTATATCTTTCTGCCAAGTGTTGACCCCCCACTACTTGGCATATAGTAGGCATTTGATAAATGCTTATTGATTTATTGACCTAGATATTGTGGAACAGCACCAAACCTAAAAGGGAAATTTCCAGGAGGAGAACAAGACATGGCAAAAGAGGTGCTCACCCTTGCCCACCACAGGATGGCACATGTTGTCAGTGACCTCTAAATTCATCATCATGTAAAAACTCACTATTTAACAAAAACTGCTGGGAAAACTGGAAAATAATATGGCAGAAACTAGGCATGGACCCACATCTTATACCCTATACCAAGATAAAGTCAAAATGGGTACATAATTTAGACATAAAGACCGATACTATAAGCAAAATAGAATACCAATTAATAGTTTACCTGTCAGGTTTATGGAGAAGGGAAGAATTTGTGACCAAAAAAGAGATAGACAACATTATGATATGCAAAATAGATGATATTGATTACATTAAATTGAAAAGTTTTTGTACAAAGCCAATGTAATCATAATTAGAAGGGAAGCGTACAACTTAGAAACAATTTTTACAGTTAGTGCATCTGATAAAGGCCTTGTTTCTAAAATAAATAGAGAACTAAATCAAATTTATAAGAATACAACTCATTCCCCAATTGATACATGGTCAAAGGATATGAAAGGGGAGTTTTCAGAGGAAGAAGTTAAAGCTATCTATACTCACATGAAAAAATGCTCCATATAACTATTGGTTAGAGAAACATAAGTCAATACAACTCTGAGGTACCATATGATACCTATCAGAGTGGCTAATATGACAAAAACAGGAAAATGATAAATGTTGGAGAAGATATGGGAAAATTGGAACACTAATGCATTGTTGGTGGAACTGTAAATTGATCCAACCATCCTGGAGAGCAATTTGGAACTATGCCCAAAGGGCTATAAAAATGTGCATTCCTTTTGGTCCACCAATAAAATTTCTATGTCTGTATCCTAAAGAGATCATAAAAACAGGAAAAAGGACCCACATGTACAACAATACTTATAGCAGCTCTTTTTGTGGTGGCAAAGAATTGAGAATTGAGGGGATGTCCATCAATCAGGGAATGGCTGAACAAGTTGTGATATATTTATGTAATGGAATACTATTGTGCCATAAGAAATGATGAACAGGTGGACTTCAGAAAAACCTGGAAAGACTTATATGAACTGATACTGAATGAAATGAGCGGAACCAGCTGTATATTATACACAGTAAAAGCTACATTGTGTGATGACTGACTTTGATAGACTTAGCTCTGCTTAGCAATGCAAAGATCCAAGACAACTCCAAAAGATTCACAATGGAAAATATCATTCACATCCAGAGAAAGAACTACAAACTCTGAATGCAGTTGGAAGCATACTAGTTGCTCTTCTTTTCTTTGGTTGTTTTGTTTGGTTTCTTTTTTCTCATGGCTCCTCCCATTAGTTCTAATTCTTCTTCTTTGTTGTTGTTGTTATGTTTATCCTTCATTCTCAAAGAGGACCATTACATCAGAGAAATGACATGACTTGCAGTTGACTTTGATTTGAGTGAGAGAGGGCTGTGAAAGGTCACCAGCCTCACTTTCTCCTCCAGAGCTATCTTGGTCCAGTGGCCTGATATTCACCAGGATGACTGGAGTTTGCCCAGGATGCCTTGTGAGACCCTGGCCCTTTCAGACTGAAAAATGAGGCCTTTAGGAAAGAAAGTTTCTGTAAAATTTTTTGGTATTACTTCTTTGTCTATACCTTTTTTTAAAGCAAAATATAATTTCCCTGATTATCCTTTTTAATTAGGTCTATTACAGTTTTTGCTTTGCCTGAGATCATAATTGCTATCCCTACCTATTTTTATTATATTTGAAGCATATTTGATTCTGCTTCAAGCATTTATTCTAACTTTGTATGTGTCTTTCTTTCAAGCATGTCTCTTATAAGCAATATATTGTTAGATTCTGTTAATTCATTCTGCTAAATGCTTTCATTCTATGAGTGAGCTCGTCTCATTCAAGTTCAGTTATGATTACTGTTTATTTTCCTCCCTCCCATTTTCTTGTGTTTCTTCATCTCTCATCTTATCCTGTCCCTTCTCAAAAGTCTTTTTTTTGCTTCTAACCACTGCCTCTCTTAATCTGTCATCTCTTTTATAATACCTCCTCATATTTCTTATCTCCTTCCCCTCCTATTTCCCTATTAGGTAAATTACATTTCTATACACAACTGAGTGTGTGTGTGTGTGTGTGTGTGTGTGTGTGTGTGTGTGTAAAGAGTGTATGTATGTATATGTGTATTTACATGTATGTATGTTTATATATACATATCTATATCTATCTGTATTTTTCCCACTGAACCAATTCTGATGAGAGTAAGTTTCAAGAATTGCTTAGTATCTCCCACTTTCCTCTCCATTATAAAAGCACTTTTTTATATTCCCCTTTGATATGGAAAAAATTCTTCATTTTACCTCTCCCTTCACCCCTCACCCAATGTATGGAGTATTTTGGAGGACTAAAATCTCTCATGTGAGGGCTTGCCAATCCCACTTCAGAGGTGCTCATCCACTTGATTTACCCAACTCTCACATGAGGCTCCAAGAAACTGTAGCATGTGCAATAGCCACACACAGGTAAACCATCTTGGCAGATGGGCTAATCCAGATTGGGCATAACTGCTAGGCTTCAAACTTGGTGAATGAGGAGTATGTCTATTCCAAGCACACGAAGAATTTCTATGGTGGAATGGGCAGATAAGAATGATTTGTTCCAAAAACAATGAAAGTAACTGAAGCAGACACTGTAGACCACTCAGAGCTTAGTTAGACATTGAAGATGCCAAAGTTATCCACTGCATCCTGGGCCATTGCCAGTCAAATTGACTTTTGTCCTGCCACTGTACTTCAATAACTCAGGAACAGAGAGTGAAGCTGAGGACTTTTTACAACTCTGCCTCACTTAAATCCAATTCACGCATAAGTCAACACATCACTTATGATGTCATTGGTCTTCTTAGAAAACAGACAAAAAAACCAATAAAATTCTTTTTGGAGATCATTCCAACACCATTTACTAATCCATGCCCTCTGTATATATAAACTACTTTTAACTGCACTAATAATGACATATGTATAATTTTCTCATGTAGGAATATCATTAAAGTTTCTTGAGATTCTTATGGTTACCCTTTTATATTTATCTTTTTATGCTTCTCTTGAGTCTTGTGTTAGGTGTCAGATTTTCAGCTCTGTTCTTATCATCAGGAATGCTTGAAAGTCTTCAATTTCACTAAATGTTTATTTCCCCCCCCTCATGGATTGTACTTAGTTTTGCTAGGTGAGTTGTTCTTGGTTGTAATCCTACCTCCTTTGCTTCTGGAATATCATATTCCAAGCCCTCCATTCCTTTAGTTAAAAGCTGCTAGATATTGTGTGATCCTGACTGTGGTTCCACAATATTTTAATGGTTTCTTTTGGGCTGTGTGAATTATTTTCTCTTTGATCTGCAAGTTCAGGGATTTGGTTATAATATTCTGTGTAGTTTTTTCCCTCCCATTTATCTTTCAGGAGGTGATTATTTTATTATTTCAATTTCTATTTTAACCTCTGTATCTAAGATATCAGGGCAGTTTTCCTTGATAATTTTTCAAAATAGGACAATTAGGCTCTTTCTTTGATCATGGATTTCAGGTAGTCAAATAAATCTTAACTCCCCTTGATCTACCTTCTGGGACAGTAGTTTTTCCAATGAGATAGTTCACATTTTCTTACATTTTTTATTCTTTTGACGTTGTCATAGTATTCCTTGATGTCTCATAGAATCATTAGTTTCCTCTTGTCCAATTTTAATTTTTAAGGAAGTACTTTCTTCAGTGAGTGTTTGTACCTCTTTTTCCATTTGGACAATTCTGTTTTTTAAGGAGTTCTTTTCTTCAGTGAATTTTTGTTACCTATTTTTCCCTTTGTCTTATTCTGCTTTTAAAGGAGTTCTTTTCTTCAGTGAATTTTGTGCCTCTTTTACCATCACACCAAGTCCATTTTTAAATTGTTATTTTTTTCAGTGTTTTTGTGCTTCTCTTACCAAACTCTTAATTCCCTCTTCATAATTTTCTTCCATCTCTCATTTCTTTCCCCAAATTTTCCTGTGCCACTCTTACGTCTTTCTTTAGTCTTTCAGTTCTTGTTGGGCTTGGGTCCAATTTGAATTTTTTGAGGATTTGTAGCTGCTTCCATATTTTGGTCCTTTTCTGAGTTTATTTCTTGGTATTCCCTGCTATCATAATACCTTTTATGGTGATCTCTTTATTTGTTGTTTGCTTATTTTTCTAGTCTATTTTTTTACTTTTACTTTTATGTTATAGTTGGGCTTTACCCACCTCGAGGTGGGAAGGCACTGTCCCAAGCTTTAGGATTTTATTTGTACTGCTTTTTTTCAGAATTAGTTCTTGGGTGGCTGCAAGTTTTTGGTGCTTCCAAGATGGTATGATCATAGCAGAGGTATGGTCACTGATCTCATTGTCTATGCTCTGATTTTTACCCAAGAAGGGTCACTGTTCCCCTTCAGAAACAAGTGCCAGTCTTCTCTTTTGCTTAAGACGGTGACCAGGACCTCTGTTTCCTTGTGACTGACCCACAGTGCTTTTCTGTCCTGTAACTATGACCCAGGATTGCATATGGGCAATAAAGTTTCTATTCAGTGCCAGCTGTAACCATTGCCAGGAAATGGTCCCCTGTAATCTCCTTCTG
Organism: Trichosurus vulpecula; assembly: GCF_011100635.1. Classification (NCBI taxonomy): domain Eukaryota; kingdom Metazoa; phylum Chordata; class Mammalia; order Diprotodontia; family Phalangeridae; genus Trichosurus; species Trichosurus vulpecula. The sequence continues at coordinate 143,478,361 of NC_050577.1, read as the reverse complement.
ACCAGTTGTCTGACCTTATTTTCTCTGGGCTAAGAACTTCAAAGATGTGGCTGCTAGTGCTGCTAATATTGCCGTGTATAGGCCCTCCAGATAAGCTTCCAACAGGGTGTTGAAACTCTCCGGGCAACATCTAAGTTTTCTTAGGCCAAAAAAATGTCTTACCCTCACCTTTTGTTGGCTCTGCTACTTCAAAATTTGATTTGAAGTGTTATTTTAAAGTTGTTTATGTGTGAATGTTTAGAGTCTAATTCAATTGCCTCTAATCTTTCATCTTTGTTGTCCACACTGAGAATTTTGATTGACTTTATTCATAGAATCAGAGCTTAAATAAAAAGTCATTGACAATCTAATTTTACAGGTGAGATCTGTTGAAGAAAAGTGACTTTCTTAAAGACACGCTCTAGGTTAGTGGCAGAATTAAATCTCTTTGTCTCTTCACTCCCAATCCAGGATTTGTGGTTAATCAGACCATGTTTAAAAATTATTAATGCTAATGTTAAAAGGTTTTTGTATATGTATTTTTAATTGAATAATAAGGCATGTAACAATATGAAGTACCTGCCATGGGAGAAATAGTATTGACATGATTAATGAACAATAAAGGAATGCTTCTTAGGAAATACTCATTAAGTGACTCCTAAGGATCTATCATTTCTATAGGCAGTGGGGCAGTGGATACAGGGCAGTACTGGAATTAGGAAGACTGGTTAAAATTCTCACTCAGATAATTACTTGATTTCCTCATATATAAAAATGAAGAAACTGGACACTTTGACCTTTAAGGTCTTTTTCAGCTCAAGCTCTATTATTCTATGTGCCTATGATCCACTGACAGCACCTTTATTGCATTCTCTATGTATTCCTATGCATCTGAACCCTTTCTTGTAGACCAAAGGCAATGGTGACCTTCATTAACTGATAGATCAATTTCCTTAACTTTATGCGGCACCCAAGTATGTTAGGGGTGAATTCCCATGCTTAGAAATGGTTTCTCTGTAGTAAGCTTTGGTCAAAGCAGTCAATTCAGCACTTCTCCTTGGTACTTCAGTTAGTAGAGACCAAAGTAATTAAGATAAACTACCATATTGGGGAGCTTAGTAGATTGATTTGATCAAAAGGTCTGGTCAGCATGTTCTGGAAAACATCCCATGGCTTTACTTATACATGTAGTTTCAGAGATCTTCCACATAGCTACCTAAATAAACTAAAGGGAAAGATATAAACCAGAAAAATATGTATGATCACTTATTTTCTTGTGTGAAATATATTCACATATGATAATATTCTTATGTCATAATGAGTATTTCATTAATTCTTTTGAATATTTGTCTCTACTTTCTTCCCCTACCCCCTAGCACTGTAGTTGATGGTACTAGGAGAAAATAAAGGAACTAAAATGATTCCTGATTTAAGGATGTTAAAATAATTTTGATTTATTATTTCCCCCATATGATAAAAAGCAGATTATCTATACCAGTCATATGGAATGGCTCTTGATCAAAGTGAAGGAGAAAGGATACATGGGATATAATTGTAATAAAAGTAACTGACAATCAAAATGATTTTTTTAAGGTCTCTGAGTATTTCAGAAAATACTAAGTTAAAACAAGTTATTATTTGAATAGAGGAAATGGACTTTTAGCAATGAATGTGAATGGGCACTTGCATTTTAACAATGTCTCTTAAAATGGAAAATAGGGTTAAATACTTATGAATGAACTAGAATTTTGCTTCTAATTATTATCTAGCAACACAACTTCCCATTGAACTTTGAGAAAGTAAGATTATAAAAGCTTTAAAGTGAAAAAAGTAGCAATAGTGAATGACACACATCTAGGGATAACACACACACACACACACACACACACACACATACACACAATCCAAAAAAATTGCTCTCAGAAGGGTCACACATCTTTTATAGAAGCAATGTGGTACAATGGAATGAGTACTTTATCTGTGCTCAAACACTAACTATGACACATACCAGTTGTGTGGATATAGTCAGTTTATTTGTTATATTTGAGCCTAATTTCCATCATATTTAAAAAAAGGGGGGTAGAGACCTGTCATGTATACTGATGATGTGATGAGATAAAATGTGTGAAGTACTATATTAGTGTCAGTGATCATTATCACTATTCCCTGATCAATGTACAAGTGTATGATAGTTAGTTTCTATTAAAATCAATGCATATGTTTTGGACATTTACTTTATACTCAGAATTGAGAGAAGAACAATGTGAGACTGAAAGAAGCATGTGCCACACTCTCTACCCTCAAAAAATCCTTATGATCTAATGGGACAGACAAGATTTACTTCTAACTATTATTGTTATTTTTAATGTAGAGTTATAATTCTAAAACCTTATTCATTCAGCATGTAAATATGTTCCTCTCAGTGCTCGAAGCCTAACTACTTGGCCAATGGAAATGAGTTTCTATTAGACTCATGTGCTTCAAATTTAACTCCTAAACTTACTTTAAGTAACACAATCTTTAACTCTGGTTGCCCTATTAATTTCAATGAAGAGCAGCAGGCCAGTGATGTTCTTGACTCCAGAAACTATGTCTACTCAACTAAAAACTATAAGGAAGAGTGTCCCTGGCATGTCTCCAAGGAGCCTACTCATTGTTCACACCATGCCAGTGTACTGTAGGAGCTTTCCATTGACACAGTCCTTGAGGAAGTTCCATAAAATCTTCTAGCTCCATGTAGGATGACAAATAGTGGCAAAACCATAATAATTCTCCTTTCAAAAATATGAGCATCAGCAATAGAAAATGCAAATTATGGTTTTGAAAGGGTAATATATTCTTGTCTGCAAAAGTTTCAAATAAGGATCATCATTTGTAATGTGGAGATGCAATCTCTTTTGAGATTAATTTTTTGTATTTTTTAAATGAAAGTAAGTCTAGGAAAACTAGGGTTTTATAATTACATGAGGATGTGAAACCTTGACCTGAGTCTCATCCAAAATGTACCTGTATTCCTCAATCCTTCCCAAGTAGAAGTTGCTAAGGTGCACTTTACTGAATTGAAACTATCTCATGACAGTTTAATCAACTCCTTCTGTTTTTGCCAAAAAGCCATCTGGCAGTATCTCTTTTTTCATTGAAAATGTGTGCCTGATCCAAATTTCACCGTCTATTCTGTCGGGAAAACATTTATTCCAAGGGGTGGCCAAATCCACACAATGTTCTTTTCTGTCAGCAATGATGATAAATTTCGTTTCATTTCCAATGAGTAAATTTTCTAAAGGTAGTGGAGTGATTGGCAATTCTTTTTATTTTTTGCTACTTTTTGTGCTTTCATATGATGGATCTTTTGTTACCTTTGTTTTGTTATGAACATTAAATTTTTTTTTTAATTTCTTGTAAACTGACATATTCATTGAGGTGCATGTCAGGTAAGTAGATTTTCTTGACAGTTATAATTCTTCAACAAAATAATATATATGTTCTAAAAGAAAATCTCAAAGGCAAAACTTGCACTTGAGGATGGAAATTGAAGGGAAGAATCATCACTGTTCCAGGTTAACAATCATTTCCACACAGTAAAGGAAAAATAACTTGACTTATTGAATTATCCAGAAATTGAAGACTAAATTATGTTTTTATGTTGGCATTCAAATAAATTTTACTATCTAATTAATCAAGAATATTTTTAATTCTAACTGATTTTCATGGCAATGTGAGTCATGAAATTAGTGAATTTTCCAAATCTTCTTCAAAGGAATCAATATTTCTTTGCTCCATGTCTCTATACAAAATGTTGCTATAGATCACCAGAAGCTCAGTAGGAACAACCATGGCAAAAAATATAAGAAGGATGTTTTAGCATGTACAAGTCAAATATTTGCTCTCTGTGCATTTCTGAATCAAATATTTCTGTGTACATGCTTGTCTGTTTTTATGTGGTTGTGAAGGATACTGGACTGATAATAATCTAGCACAAATTACAGGTCAACTTAAAAGCAGGGGTTCCAGGAATCCTCATGAGACCATTTGCCCATAAGGATTGTCATACCAGCTTCTAGATAAAACTTTCATGCAAAATCACATATTACAATAGTTCAATTTGAAATCTAGGGGAATTAGTACTTCTCCATTGATATAATGGGTATATACTATGCCCCTCATCCTGTTTGAGATAATAACCAATCTGTGTTCTGTAATTTCATTATGGTCTCTCAACTAGAGGAGAGTTTGAAAGAGTTTGGTAAATGGATGCTACAACATATTAGAGAAAGGTAAAAACAAAGCAAAAATTATTTTAAAGAAAAAGCCAAAAAACAAAAACACACATAGCAAGATGATAGAAATTAATGTCAATAGATTATGGATTATAAGAATACAAAAGTAAAGAGACAATTAAAATTCTGTCTGCTATAATGTTTTTGCATCTTTTATCTTGAAAGAACCTCTCATTAAACTGGATAACACCTTAAGTCATTGTCCTACCTTTTTCCTCCCATTCATTGTCAAACTTCTAGAAAGAATAACTTACACTCAAAGCCTACACTTTATTACCAACTTGTTCACTCCTGCACTCTTCCTGATTGCACTCTGAAACCACTGATCTCAAAATTGCTAATTACTTCCATTAGTTCAGCCTTAAATCTCCTTGACTTCTTTTTAGCTCTTGGCAATGTTGACCACTTTGACTACTTCCTCCACCTTGCCAAGATTAACTCTTCTATTTCCATCCTTAACTCCATGTCTTCCCATATCTTTAAGGAACTCTCCCCACCCATCCATCTCTCTCCTTCCCTCTCTTCTTCTGTCTCTCCTTCCCTCCTTCTCTCTCTCCTTCTCTCTCTCTCTCTCTCTCTCTCTCTCTCTCTCTCTCTCTCTCTCTCTCTCTCTCCCCCCCCCCCTCTCTCCCCCTTCCTCCCTCCCTCCCTCTCCTCCACTTCTTTCTTTTATCTAGTGGAAAAATTCTTGCAGACTATAAAAATGTCTATGTCTGTTTCATACTTAAAAATGTTCAGTTGACCCTTAAATTTTGTCCCATATGTCTCTTTTCTTTCTTAGCCAAACTCTCAATGAACAAAAATGAAAACACTTCTCTATGCTCCTTCCTTTCTAATCCTTTGCACTCTGGCTTTTAATCTCATTACACAACTGAAACAGTTCTTTCTAGAGTTACCAATTAAATTATTATTTGGAAAGCCCGATGATCTATTCTTAATCCTTAACATTTGGTGCATATAGATTTAGTATAATATTACTTCATTGACTATGATATCTTTTAGCAAGATGTAGTTTCCTTGCTTTTCCCTTTTAATTTGGTTTATTTTGCTTTTGTTTTGTTTGAGATCATAATGGCTACCACCAATTTTTGTTTTACAACAGTTGAAGCATAATAGATTCTGCTCCAGCCCCTTATTTTAATTCTGTGTGTGTCTCTCAGTTTCAAATGTGTTTCTTACAAACAACATATTGTTGGATTCTGGTTGCTAATTCATTCTGCTTTTTGTTTCCATTTTACGTGTGAGTTCATCCTACTCATATTCAGTTATGATTACTAACTGTGCATTTTCTTCTATCTTATTTTCTCCTATTTAACTTTCTCTCTCTTTTGATCCAATTTCTCCTCTAAAGTCTATCTTTATTGTCACCATTCCCTTTTGCCATCCCACCCTTTTTCCTTATCCCTTTTCCATTTCCCAGATAGGTAAGGTAGGATTTCATTGCCAATTGAGAACACACACACACACACACACACACACACACACACACATTTTTCCTCCTTGAACCAATTTAGACATGAAAGAGGTTCAAGTTTTGGCCATCTCTTCTACCTTTTCCACCCTTTACTGTTAAAGCTCTTTCTTGCATGCCTTGTTTATATTAGATTATTTTACCAGTTCTTCCTCTCTTCTCCATTCTCCCAGGGCATTCCTCTTTCTTACCTACCCATTTTTTTATATCATTCCAACATAATTGACTCACTCTTATACCCTTTTTCCATATAGAATCCTTCTCACTGCCCAACAACGATAAAGGTCTTAGAAAGTACATGTATTATCTTCCCATATAGAAAGTATATGGCTTAATCTTATAGGCTCCCTTATGGTTTTCCTTTCATGGTTTCCTTTTTTTGTGCTTCTCTTGAAGACTGTATTTAAAAGCTAAACTGATCAGCTTTGGTTTATTCAAAAAGAATGCTTGAAAGTCCCGTATTTCACTGAAAATCTATTTTTCCTCCTGAAGAATTTAACTCACTTTTGTTGGATACATCATTATTGGTTGTAATTATTATTCTTTTTCCTTCTGAAATATCATATCCCAAGCCATCCAACTCCTTAAACTGGTAACTGTAAATCTTGTGTGATTCTGACTGTGGATCTACAATGTCTGAAATTTTTTCTTCCTCTTGCTGCTTTTTTCATTTTGGCATCTCTTTTGGTTAGTGATCAGCAGATTCATTTAATTTCTATCTTGCCCCTGGTAATAGGATATGGAGCTTAGTCTCCTTGATATACAGTTTTCCTTGGTAAGTTCTTGTTTTTTTCAGGTAGTAACTGTTGGATTCTTTCTTTTTTTAATTCCATATCTTATTATTTAATATTTTTTTTAGTTTTCACCATTGATTTCCACAAGATTTTGAGTTACAAATTTTCTTCCCATTTCTACCCTGCCCCCCACTCCAAGATGGCATATATTCTGATTGTCCCATTCCCCAGTCAGCCCTGCCTTCTGTCACCCCACTCCCCTCCCATTCCTTTTCCCCTTAGTTTCTTCTAGGGAAAGATAGATTTCTATGCCCCATTGCCTCTGTATCTTATTTCACAGGTGCATGCAAAAACAACTTTTTTTGAGCATCTGCTTTTAAAACTTTGAGTTCCAAATTCTCTTCCCTCTTCCCTCCCCACTCACTCTCCCTAAGAAGGCAAGCAATTCAACATAGGCCATGCATGTATCATTATGTTAAACACTTCCATAAATAGTCATGTTGTGAAAGACTAACTATATTGCCCTCCATCCTATCTTGTTCCCCATTATTCAATTTTCTCCCTTGTCCCTGTCCCTTTTCAAAAGTGTTTCCTTTTGATTACCTCTTTCCCCTATCTGCCCTCCCTTCTATCATCCCCCTACTTTATCCCCTTCCCCCTACTTTCATGAGGGGTAAGATACCCAACTGAGTATGTATGTTATTCCCTCCTCAAGTCAAATCCGATGAGAGCAAGATTCATTCATTCCCCTTCACCTGCCCCCTCTTCCCCTCCTACAGAACTGCTTTTCTTGCCATTTTTTTATTATTTTTTTATTTTTAGTTTACCACACAAGGTTCTACATAATTTTGAGTTCCAAAATTTCTCCCCTCCCTCCCCCCTCCCTCCCCAAGATGGCATGGAATCTCATTTAACTACCATGTATAACTTCGCAATGAATTAATTTATACACTAGTCAAGCTGTGGAGAAGAATTATGACCAATGGAATGAATCATGAGAAAGAAGAAACAGAACCAAAAAATAACCGCATAAACAAAAACAAAAGAGAAGCAAAAAAAAAAAAAGGCAAGCATGCAGTGCGCCTCAATCTGTATTCAAACTTCACAGTTCTTTCTCTGGATGTAGATAGCATTCTCCATTGTGAGTCCCCTGGAGTCGTCCTTTGCTGAGAAGAGCAAAGTTATGTCAGGGTTGGTCCTCACGGAATCCATTTATCTGTGGTTGTGTACAATATTCTCCTGGCTCTGCTCCGCTCACTCAGCATTATGTCGTGTAGGTTTTTCCAGGTTGTCACGAAGTCTGTATCATCCCCATTTCTTATAGCACAATAGTATTCCATTGCCTTCATATACCACAGCTTGTTCAACCATTCCCCAATTGAAGGGCATCCCTTTGATTTCCAATTCCTGGCTACCACAAAAAGAGCCACTATAAATATCCTTGTACATGTGGGTCCTTTTCCCGCTTGTGTGATTTCTTTGGGATACAACCCTAGAAGTGGTATTGCTTACTTTAATCCTACATAGGCACTCCCTGGAGTTAGCCCTACCCAAAGGACAATGACAATAGGTACAACAAAAATTAAATGTCACTCTAGATAGACTAAATTTTAAAAAGCATATGAGTCAAAGAACATGAAATAGAAACAACAAATACTTATATAAAAAGAATCAATACAATGAAGCAACATAGCAAAATTTATGGGATGCACCTAAAGCAGTATTAAGAGATACATTAATATTTCACTGATACCTTGATATAACAATTACAATAATATAACAATATAACATTGATATATAGAGATATATTGAGATAATAAAACAATTATATTAACAAAAGAGAAAAAGAGTGATGGATCATTCATTGTTAGGGAGGCATTTTTAATGGACAAATATTCCTTTCACAAATAGTTTAAGTCTTTAAAATTTGAAATCTTTTAGCTTTATCAGAAGAGTATTTGCACAGATAGTACCTAACAACTCTTCAGTTTCACATATGATAGCTTATTCATCTATTCCTCAAATGATGAAGATCCTCCTTTTTGGGGGGAAGGTTGTTGCTTTGTTTTGTTTTGCCACCACCAAAAGTGCTGTTACAAATATTATTTTACATAAAGGACCTCTTTGATCTCTTTTGTCTTACTTATTTTTTCACTGGTCCTATATAACATGTCTTAAAATCTTTCTTCTTTTTAGGTAAGCCTTTTTTTCTTCTTTACATCCTTCTTTTTCATAAGGAAACCAGCTTTTCTCTTATTGCTTCTCTATGGGTCCCTCTCCTCTTGCTGTATGTGTGTGTATATAGTCACACAAACACACACATGTATACACACTCATATATATCTCCATATGTATGTGTATATGTGTATATATATGTATATATATATATATATATATACATATTTATCTACATGTGTAGATACAGGCACGCAGAGATAAATATGTGTATGTGCCTATATATGTATATATGTGTATATATTTATATATGTATGCATATGCATGCATGTGTGTGTGTGTATGTATTTGGGAAGGCTGTGCAATGTGAAGAAAGCCAGAAATTGAATTTGAAGAGAAGAAATTTGGGAGAATGTGAGGAGGATAAAAAGAGCTAGAGCTGAAGAAAAAAAATTCTTGTAGAATGACTTAAGGATATCATATAGATATCTTAAGGATATTATAAAGATTTCCTTAAGTCATTCTACTTGAAATTTTTTTTTCTTCAGCTCTAGCTCTTTTTATCCTCCTCACATTCTCCCAAATTTCTGTCTACTGATTTGTGTTTATTTGTTCTGTTTATATAATGTATGCTTGTAATTTCTGTTTATATTCTCTCTGAAGTTCAAGGTATTGACTTTTCCCTCTGAACTAAGTGACTGACATGTATATGTTTAATTAAAGTGAGATTGTAGACCCCTGGTGCTGGTGTTATTGGTCTTACACAACCACAGTAGCAGCAAGTAGCATTGTTGTTACAATATCTTACTTACCATAGAAAGGACATGGGATTTGAAGTAATGGGGTTCAAATTCTTGCTTTACTACTTTTCACTGGGCAAGTCACTTTACCTCCTGGAATTCAATTTCTTAATCTGTAAAAATAGGAAGTTGGACTGTCAGAATCCTTCTAGCTCTAAATTTATGAACATAGGAAAATTTTGGAATTTTTCTTTCTTTTTTCTATCACTCCTTGACTGTCACGGAGGAAAGTGAATCGGGCCTGACAGAACTGAAAACTATTATACATACACATGTATATATACAAATACACATGCACATACACACATTTATACCTATATATTATATATATATATATGTGCGTGTGTGTGTGTGTGTGTGTGTGTGTGTGTATAATTACCCCCACACACACACAAACATAGGTCACCATTTACAAAGTGATCAACCTAGTGGTCATGACACTATAAGAACTATATTAATCTGTCCTAATGTGCATTATCAAGTTGGTGATCAAATTATTTCCAGATTGGTAGAACGTGACAGAGTTTGAGATCATTTGCAGAAACTTTATGAATCCATGCTTAATCACATTTACACTCTCAATAGTGAGGAATTTAAGTGAAAGTTTTGTGAACTTATTTAATGTTAAATTGAATTGAGTTTGAATAGTGCAGTATATAGATAAATGTCAAAGTTAGAACTGCAAGAATCAAATACAGGGTTCTTATGGTTTGTTTTTGTATTTATTTTGTGATTATTGATTTGTTCTTCTAGATTTGTTTGGAATGGATTTCTTCATATAGGAATCTCAACTCTACTGTTATTGCATAAAGCTAAAGGGAGAGAGAGAGAGAGAGAGAGAGAGAGAGAGAGAGAGAGAGAGAAACATTACAGCACAAGTTGTTTGCTCTCCACAGACAATTTAAACCCCTGTTCCATTTTTAAAACCTAACTTCATAAACTACCAAAATTTACATGATCTCTCAGGACAGTAATATAAATGAATTTAGGGTAGAGGAAAGCAAATCACAATATTAAAGTAAAGAACAAAGGGATATAATAAATGGATTGCCTCTCAGGGATGATAAATCTATTGAAAAACCAGAGCAATAGGAGAACTAAAAATATCTATGATTTCAGAAACAGTAAGTCATCAACAGAAAGCTAATGAATATATTTGGGTCGTATGTAGAAAAAAATATTAAAACATACTGCGGAAGTGGGGAGACATGTTTTGGCAGGTTCTCATACGAGAAAGATTTGAGCAGTTTAATGGAGTGGGATCTCAAGATAAGCTAACAGTAAAGTGGCAGCCAAAAGTATGAATTTGTTTTATCCTGCCTTAACAGACACGCAATACAAGGGGAGTAGTGGGCTTGCTGTACTCTGCACTGGCCTGATGATATACTGTAAGGTTTAGTTGTAAAATTTGTGTTTTAGGAATAGCATCAATCAACTAGAGCATGTCCCAAGAAGCATGACAATGGATAGTGAAGGTTGACTGAGATCTTGGTATTATTTTTAAAAATTGGAGATATTTAACTTAAGAACTTTGGAATTTCAAAATTGAAAGGTGTCTCAGAGATAATCTATTCCAATCTCTGTTAAAGCAGGAATTTCATTTTAAAAATTCCAAATAAATGCTTATGACCAGCATTGCAGGACTTTAAATAATGACACTTCCCTTGCCTGAGTACCAGAGAGAGCTTATGCAATATGAGCGAGCACAAGTTTAACCATTATTTTTTATAATATTGAACTGAAATATGCCTTCCTATAGCTTCTGGTTAGATTTTTTTTCCCTTCCAAAAACAATCCTTCTTGCATAAGAAAATCTTTCAGCTATATTGAATATACCATTATTGTTTCCCAAAATTTCCTCTTTTCCAGGCTAGAATAAGTCCTAGTTTTCTCTGATAACCTCCATAAACATCATTTTAATCATCTCAGCACTCTGGACAGCCTCTTTTTTTTCCTATTCCAACTTGTCAATGGTGGTTCTCAAAGGCAGTCTCCAAAATTCAATATATTTATTTCAGATATGTTATGACCAGTGCAGAGAACAAAGCCTGACTATGATTTCCTAAATTCAAGATTGCATTCATTTTTATGTTTACCACATCACATTGTGGCTTTTATTATTCAATTTTTAGTCTTCTCAGGACCCCTAGGCCTTTTTTACATGAATCGATCTTTTGCCATGTCTTCCCTTCTAGTACTTCTGCAATTAACTTTTTAAACCCCAAGTGCAAGACTTTATGTTTTTCACCATCATATTTCAACTCACTAGTTTCATTCATTCATTATAAACCACAGAGAAAAATAAATACTGATTCTGATGAATGTAATTAGCTAACATGCCTAGCCATCGACACATCATTTGCAAAACTTGAAGGATAGAAAAGAAGGCTTGGGGATAGGGGAATCATGGTGAGGAAAAGACTAGTTCAGGGGTGGGGACCCTGTGGCCTCAAGGCCTTCTAGATCATTGGGTGCTACCTTTTGACCAAGTCCAAGTTTTACAGAACAAATTTTTTTATTGAGGTGATTTGTTGTGTGAAGTTTAGATTCAAAAGGCCGCACTTGAGAACCTAGAGGGCCACATGTGACCTTGATGCTGCAGGTTTCCCATCCTGAATTAGTTATTTTTAAATATTTGAAGAGCTGTCATATTTGTGGAGCAAAGCCAAATGTCTGAAGAAGTTTGGCATTAGTCACACATAACCAATAGAAGGCAAATTCAGTCCAAAGGATTGAGATCAAACTCTTCACTGGGCCTTATAAGAATACAAATTTCTTGACAAAGAACTGCTTATTTGGGAACAAATGCTGGAAAAGGTAAAGAAGTTTGGTAGAAATTAGAATTAGACAAACTCTTTACACCATATATCACAATAAATTAAAGCTGGATATATGACCTGTGTTTTAAGGGTCATATAATTTTAAAAATAAAATAGAAGAAAACCATATTTGATGCAGAATTTTTAACTCAACAAATGATAGGGATGATTTAAAAAGATAACAAAAATAATTGAATAGAAGTTGAATGATTTTACTTGAACAATAAAAATAAAATTAGGATAAAAATAGAACTGTTATTTAGGAGGAAAAATCTTCGCAAGTGTCTTTGATAGGGGTCTGACACACAGGATATATAATGAATTAATACAACTGTATAAGACCATTTGTCAGTAGAAATCAAGGACCCCCTACAAAAAATCTTAAGAGCATATGCTCTTAAGCTAAAATCCTAAGGGATGAGGAGTCATGGATAAATTGTAATTTTCATCCTTAGAGGGGATATCAAAATTAGACAAAGATAATGAGTCCATATGAACATTTGAACATGCTTAGCCTACCTTTAAAAATTAGACTATTTAAAAATATTAACAAATATCTGCCTTCTTTCTATCCCACTTCTCCACTAGAAACAAAACAAAACAACATACCATTAACAAATCCACTTATTAAAGCAAAAAAAAAAATCCCACATCATCAATGTCCTAGTCCACAACCAATTTTTAAAGAAGAGAGCAACACTCATGTCCTTTAGAACCATGGTTGATCACTGCACTGGTAAGAGTTATTACAGTTTTTTTTTTTTGTTTTGACAGTGCTATTTTTATTGTATAATTTTTGTGTCTGTGTTTCTCACTTCATTATGCCCCTGTTCATACATACATTTTTCAGGTTACTGTGAAACCATGATCTTCACAATTTCTTAAGGAAACAATAGTATTACACACACACACACACACACACACACACACACACACACACACATTTATGTACATATGTATCACATTTTCTTCATCCATTTTCTAATTGATAAGCTCCTGTTTAAGTTCCAGTCCTTTGCTATTAGAAAAAGAGCTGCTGTAAATATCTGTCCTTTTCTTCTTTCTTTGATTCCTTTATCACTTTGTGATATAAACTTATTAGTAGTATTGTTGTATAAGGCTATATAAATACTTTATTAAATACTGGGGTATTATTCCAAATTGGTTTCCAGAAAGTTTGGTTTAATTCATGGCTTTGACAACAATGCATTAAATTCCCTTTTTCATTTTCTTCTTAAAGATGCCATTGGTGTATGGAAATCTAAAAATAAGGAAACACTTAGAAATGGTACTATTTATATTCTGTTTTATCATTCAATAAATGTTTATTGAACCTCTGCAATATTTGACACAGTGCTAGAATTTTTGAGGATGTAGAACTATAAAAAGTGACGTATGACCTCAATGAACTAATTGTCAAGTTTAGGATCAAAAACAATAAACATAAAATATTTATAGTTTTATGGCAAAAGTGCACAGACATACATACATACATAGGCACATATACTAAATTTTGTAATGTATGTAATATAGCCTATTCTTTAAGAATTCTTAGGAGAAAAGGCCAATGAAGTGTGAAAGAGAAAATTTAAAGGATAATTTATGGAGAAGGAAGAAATTGATCTGGTGTTTGAAAGATTAGTAGGATTTCTAAAAATTAAGGGCCCAAAGAAAGCATATTTTAGATAAGGGAGATAAGTAAATAAAGATGCACCAGGTAAGTTGGTGCAACAAAAATTTGGGTTAAAGAGTGGTAAAACATAAGGAAACAGGAAGATCTAGTCTATAAACCCCTACCTTTAGCTCACTGTTCTCGAAAACTTCTTGTCAGCCAACACACCAAATACTGTAATATATTCAATTCTCAGCAAATAGTGTAATATCTGTCTCAATATCTTTGTGGACAAGATAGATAGATATGGACTAGATAATGTATCATTAGTTGGATTAAGAATTGGTTTCTGGAACCACTAGATGATTTCTAGATAACTCAATGACATTTCAAACTCCATGTGGCTTTTATGAGTTACACAAGACTGATTGACAAATTACCATTAAGAAGCCAAAAAAATACCATTTCATAATTTATTAATTAAATACAAGTGTTCAATATATCTGTGGATGTATTCTGATTAAGTATATTAATAGTTGGAGCAGTAGATCTGATTGACTTGCTAAGTAGTCACTCATTAATTCTTTCCACATATAGGTAATTTGTTGTATATACAAAAATTATTCAATATTCAAAAGGTGGACAAATAGCCTAAATCCAATCTCATAAGCATGTATTAAATAAATACCTTCTAGCATTTCTGTGGTAAGCAAAGAGACTATAAACACAAAGTGAAAAACCATCCATATCCTAAATCATCCTCAATAAACATACTTCTTATTTCTTTTTCAGGATCATTTATTTCTACATTTGAGGGACTCAGGCTAAATGCTTATCAAGTAAAGTCTTATCAATTCCTCTAGTATATTTTATAGTGTATTAGTCAGTCTTCCTGGGGTACAGAGCTCCCCGACTGTGACTTAACTCTGCCTATCACCTTTGTTCATCCTGGCTGGCTTAGAAAAAATCTTTACTGATCTTTATACTAAATGCATTTCTTTGCCTATTCATATTTAATCTATTTTTCTTGAAACTCCAGGCCCATGGGTTAGTTAATCTTCATCAGATAAAGCTAGAAATAGTAAAATTTGCGCAAAATGACTGTATGCTACTGAAGCAAACCTCTAGGTCTAAGTGGATAAGGAGCTTCAAAGGTTTAGTCAAATTTAGAATATTTAACTTTCAAAAATGTGGGGCTCATTTGAAATATTATTATATTTTATTTGTTTTGCTTAGAGATGACTTAAAAACAAACAAACAAAAACTCCTGGCAAGCAGGGCTTACAATAATATTTGACTCTTGAATAACTGCAATGATTCTTGACGCCATTAAGTAGGATATTGTACTGACTGTGAAACACAATTGCTAATTATTTCTGAAGCTGAAGACTCCCAATGCAAATATCGGAGAAGTACTTGATCTCAGCCAGCAGAACTAAAAATAATCCAACAACAAATAACATAACTCTCAGCAGCTGCTTCACTTGGCATCCTTGGACTTCCAGTGAAAATACATTTTTAAAGTTTTTCAGATCAAGCTTAGGGGAGAGATTCATCTCCGGGAGCAGCAGGACCCTTGCCCTCAGGGAAAAGGTAGCATTTTATTTGGCTTCTTTTCCAGGGTTTTGAATGAGAAGGTATTTCCTGCTGATGCTGTGCAAATGGGGTTTCTATGCTTTTAGAAATAGATGAGTCCTGGCTGGACAATCAGGTAGGCTTGTGTAGGAAGCATTCTGCCAAGAGTGTTAAGTATTTAAGTGAATCTATGGTTCTTTTTCATTATAGTAGAAATACACATCCTTCTCAGAAATCCTTCTGTTTAGGCATTTCAGAAAATATCACCCTCTTCTGAGCTGCTTTTTTTCTTCCTTTTTTCTTGTAATGTAAAGTGATATTGCATTAGAACAAGGACATTTGAAAAGAACATGCATTCTATAAATGTAGTGGAATGTCTGACCTTATACCTGTTCATCAAAATGATCATAACAGAAAGATCTATTTTCTTGGATTTTTCTGGGATAACATGGTGAGGGGTGGTGGGGGGCTACTGTAAATCAAGGTATCAAAATTGTATTGTGCAGAAATATATTTGTTTGGGGCAACAGGACACAGTTTCTAAACATGGGTCCTTCATCATGCACTTAAATGTTCCTCAGAGCTAATCTAAAATCTTTAAAAGGGAGAAGGCAGAGTTCTATCAGCTGTGCTTTGCCTTCATTACAAGGACTCTCCTTATACTTCTGGTATGTATCAGTGTTTAAGGGATTTAGGATTTCATAGTCTGCGAGATTCCAATGCTTCCTCTGGTTTTCATAACATATGCCCATAATTTACCTGAAACCTCACATTCTTTATTAGAAAATGTCTCTAAGCACTAGCATCAGAAACCAGATATTATAACTTTTCATCTTTGGTTGACAAGTGTCTTAACCCAATTTAGTTCAATTCAACAAATGCTTATAACTTTCTTTCATGTCCGTAAAATAGACAATAATCATTTATTATGTGTCAGAGAGACAAAGAGAGAAGGATAAACAGTGGGAAAATAGGATTGAGAGAAATACAGAGTAATCATAACTGTGAAAAAAAATTTTATAGCAAGTTTCTCTGATAAAAATCTCAAGTATATAAAGAAATGAGTCACATTCATAAAAATAAGTCATTCACTAAATGATAAATGGTCAGAGGATATAAACAGGCAGTTTTCAGAAGAAGTAATCAAAGCTATCTATAGGCATATGGAAAAATGACCAAAATTACCATTAATTTTAGAAATGGAAATTAAAACAACTGTGAGGTATGACTTTACATATGTCAGATTGGATAATATGATAGAAAAGGAAGACGGCAAATGTTGGAGGGGATGTGAGAAAATTGAGACAATAATGTACTGCTGGTGGAGTTGAGAAATGTTTCAACCATTCTGGAGAACAATTTGGAACTATGCCCAAAGAGCTATAAAAGTATGCATATCTTTGACCCAGATACACCACTACTAGGTCAGTATCCCAAAGAGTTAAAAAACAAAAAGGAAAAGTACTTATATATGCAAAAATATTTATACCATCTTTTTCTGAAATGGAAATTGAGAGGATCCCCATCAACTGAGGTATAGCTGAACAAATTGTAGTAGATGTAGTAGATGAGTTTGATGGAATGCTACTGTACTATAAGAAATAAAAAGCAGGATGCTCTTGGAAAACCCTGAAAAGACTTACATGAATTGATTCAATGTGAAATGAGCAAAACCAGGAAAACACTGTACACAGTAACAGCAATATTGTATGATGATCAACTTAATGACTTGTCCATTATCAGAAATTCAATGACCCAAGACAATTCTGCAAGACTTATAATGAAAAATGTTATCAATATCCAGAGAAAGAACTGATAGAGTCTGAATGTAGAGTAAAAAGCACATTTTTTAATCTTTATTTTTCTTGATTTTTCTGGCTGTGTTTTCTTTCACATTATGACTAATATGGGAACATGTTTTTCATGACTGCACATGTATAATCAATCTATACCAAATTTCTTGACTTCTCAATGGGGGGAAGAGGAGAAGGAGAACATTTGGAAGTCAAAAATTAAAAACAAATGTTAAATTATTTTTACCTGTTGGGGGAAAATAAAATATTAAATTAAGAATAAAAAAGTCCTTGTCTTCAAAGAGTTTTTATTCTATAGGGGGTATCACATGTATTTTTCCCCTCTAGACTGAACCTGTGAGTCTGAGAATAAGGATTCAAAGGGAACGTCTCACACTTAATACATTTGTGACCTTGAAATTCAGTTTTGTGATGTATAAAATGAAGGGGGTGGATTATATGAACTCTGAGGTCACTTTCAACTCTAAGTATATACTATGAATTTCTTTGGTATAGGGACCTCCTGGTGAGGAAAGTCTTTAAATCAATGCAGATCAGTATTCTGAAAATTTTAAGCTTAGAGACTTGCCTACAGCACTGAAAGTTCAAGGCTCTCCCTCTATCAGGGGACCAATATGTATTGAGGTTGGACCTTAAACTAGGTCTTTATGGTTTGAGGTAAGCCCACTATTCATTATACCATACCAACTCTTATATGAGTTGTATAAATGACTAAATGCAAGGTGATTTGAGGAGAAAGAGCATACTAACAAGCTGGGGATACATGTAAGGGTTTATAGAGAAGGCACCATGTAAAATGCTCTTGAAGAAAGCTAAGAAATCAGAGAGGTGGAAATGAAGGAATAACTGCTTTCAGGAGCCTCCCTATTATAGTTGTTATATAATTACCCTTTATTTACAATACAATAAAGGAGGGGCAAGGTCATGCATTAAGACTTAAACACTCACTGACTCAGGCTCAAACCAGACAACAGTGCCCAGGAAAGTGGACTCAATATTACACATACATACACACGCACACACACAAACACACACAAAACACACATCCACACACTCACACACATATGTATGTGTGTATATAAACATATATTATATATACATATATGATGTTTTCTATCATTAATAAGACAGGAATCTTGCTTCAAATCAGACTTGTTCCTTTAATGGAGGCAGCTCCACTTATATAAAAACTGAGCCTCAGAGCTTGATGGGTGAAGATACCAATACTGGCTCCATTTTCAAGAGGAAGGGGTTTGCAAGCCTAGATTGTAACAAGAAGGAACATGAATAAGGACATACAATCTGACTAGAACAGAAGTAGAAAGGGGGACTTAAAAATGAGTCTCTCTTTTTCTCTCTTCTTCCTATTTAGGAAGAGCTTCTCTCTCCTTCCCTCTTCTCTTTTCTTCCAGGGGGAGGAAGGAATACTCCTGACATTTTCATGTCCAATTTGTTGCTTTCTGTGAATTCCTGCTGAGCCTTGGATTAATATATATTGTTAATTAGTTTCCACCCAACTTTCAGGAATTCTTGTGTGTGTTCTAACCTTAATGGTGGAGTTATGGTAGTTGTCATTTTTGTTTTCAGTTTTGCTGTTTTTTGTATTTATTTTATTTTCAGTTCTAAATTTTCTCCCCCACCTAATGAGAAGGCAAGAAAAACAAAACCCATTACAAATATATGTAGTCATGCAAAACAAATCCTTGAATTAGCCATGTCCAGAAAGAAAGGAAGGAAGGAAGGCAGGAAGGCAGGTAGGAAGGAAGGAAGGAAGGAATGCGGGAGAGAAAGAGAGAGGCAGAGAGAGACAGAGACACATACAGAGAAAGAGAGAGAGGGGGGGGGGAGAGAGAGAGAGAGAGAGAGAGAGAGAGAGAGAGAGAGAGAGAGAGAGAGAGAGAGAAAATATGCTTCAATCTATAAGTCCATCACCTTTCTATTTGGAGATTTACTGTTAAGTATTCTATTATCAACTTATTGAAGTCATGGAACAGTAAATGCCACTTTCTGGACTTGGAGACAAAAAGACCTGAGCTCAAGCACCATCTCTAGCCATAATTGTAATAGCTAATACTTACACAGAACTTTAAGGTTTACAATATGCTTTATGTATGCACCTCATTTGATCCTCAAAACAACCCTGGGAAGTAGGTGTTATTTTTATCACAAAAATACTTTAACTGCCTTTTCCAGAATTACATTATTAGTGTCTGAAGCCAAATGAATACAGGTCTTGCTACCTTCAGTTCCAATGCTATCTATCTATGTATCTACGCATCTATTTATCCATCTATCCACCTATCTATTCATCTATCTATCCATCCATCTATCTATCTATCTATCTATCTATCTATCTATCTATCTATCTAACTAACTAACCTGAGTTACCTAGCTTTCTAGCACATATTGGCTATGTGACTGAGTCACTCAACCTTTCAATGCTGTAGGTCAGGGGTGGAGAACCTGCAGTCTTGAGGCCACATGTGGCCTTCTAGGTCCTTGGCTGCAGCCTTTTGACCAAGTCCAAGTTTTACAGAACAAAGCCTTGTCTTAAGGGGATTTGTTCTGTGCAATTTGCATTCAGTCAAAGGGTCACACACGAGGACCTAGAGGGCCACATGTGGCCTTGAGGCCACAGGTTCCCCACCACTGCTCTAGGTAACTAATGTTATAATTTTGTGATGATTTGCATTGGAGAAGTATATTTCCTCATTCTGAAATTCTTATAACAATGAAATCACAAATGGAGATAGTAATCCTTTGTATAGTATACTTTACTAGAAGTTTTTCAATAAAATATATGTGCTTTCTTGTCCCCATTGACCTCCTTTTCTGTATCCATTTCTCAGTCACAATTACCTTTTAATTTAATGCGATTCAGCCTATAAAATGATCTATTTTCCACTCCTGAAGAAGATCCCAAAATGTACAAAAATCTGTCCTAAAATAAAATTGGGGTACACTAGTTTTATTAACAGTATAGTCTAGGTCTTGGGAACAGCTTGCACATGTACATAGGAGATTGAATGTTGTATTCAAGGTATTTGTTCCAATTTGTTTAGATCATATAATAGAAGTAGAGGACTAATGTGAAGGAAAGCTGAAAATGCTGGAGGTAGATTGTGGAAGGCCTTGAATACCTGGCTGAAGACTTACTAGGTGCATGTTAATTTTTAAAATAATTGTGATATCTTTTGTGTGTATGATTTTGACACATGCAAGGAAAATATCTTGTTGGAGAAAAATCTTTAAGGCAACAATTTGTTCAATTGAATCAAATGATTAATTTAGTTGTTAATAAACACTAAAGCAATTTATCTGAAAAATCATTCACTATGACTAAGTTGGATTTATACCAGGGATGCAAGGATGGTTAAACATTAGAAAAACAATTAAAATAATTAATCACATTAAAAACAAAAACATTCATGACCATATGGTTATCTAAAAAGTTGTAGAAAAAGCCTTTGACAAAGTACAACATTCCTTTAGGCAACAAATACTGCAAGGTATTGGCATAAAGGTAGCTATTTTTTTTAAACACGATAAGAGCTTTCTATGTAAAGCCAAAAGCAGGCATTATAAGCAAATTAGATACACTAGAAGCTTTCATGATAAATACAAGAGCAAAACAAAGATGTCCATAATATTAAATGTGGTTCTAGAAAATCTAGCAATAGTCATAAAACAAGAGAACTCGATCAAAGGCACAAATGTAGACAAAAGGGAAAAAAAAAACTATTCCTATTTTCAACGTAATGATTTGTTTAAAAAATTTGGGGAAATATACAAGGAAAACATATGAAACTACCAAGGCCTTCAACAAAATTACAGGACAAAAATATTAGTAACATTTTTATATAAATTTTAAAAATCAGGATGTGACAAAATAAAAGAAAGTCACATCCATAATGACTGCAAAATATATAAAATATGTCACTCAATTGACTAAGAAAACTTAATACTTGCATAGATTCAATTAAAAAGTGTTCCTAAAAAATTAAGCAGCTGGAGGAAAACTAAGCACTCAAGACTGGGACATACCAACATACTAAAAATGAAAAGACAACCAAAATGAATTTATCATTTTGAAGCCATAGTCAATCAACATTTGTTAAGCATGTACTGTATGCCAGGTATTGCATTAAGCATTCAGGATACAAATGCAAGTAGAAAAATATAGTCCCAGCCCTAAAGGAGCTTACATTCTAAAGGTAAAAGATAAATACCATAAAAGAAAGCTAAAAAGAATATGGAAGAGGCAGAAGGATGAAAGTTCTCTGTGAAAGTTTGGAATGTAGCCTAGAGAGGAAGGAAGATATGTTTGGCGTGATTGCTCTTTACAAATAAAAATTCTTGGAGGAGATGACAGATCAAAAGGAGAGGCTTCAGGGTGAGGAGTACTACCAGTATGTTGATTTCTACAGTTGTAATGAACTTCCAGGATGAAGAAGTTTCTGGAACATATTAGAGAAAATTTGTAGTATAGCCTAGAGAAGAATGAGACCAAAAAACTACAAAAGAAATATTTCACAATGCTAGATAAAATAACAAAATTCATTTGGAAGAACACTATGTCTACAATATGAAGAGAAATAAATTAGACAGTGTGAGTTGAATTTCCTCAGGAAAATAGAAAAGCAGATCAATGAAATAAAAAAGACAAGGAAGAATAAGTAATCATTGAACTCTATATGCTACTATCAGATAAACCTGAAAAGACAAATGATCTATTAAAGAACTTATTGTTTAATAAGGACTGTTGGAAAAACTGGGAAGTCATGTGGCATTTGCATTAGAGGAGGATATTAGCATCATACATCTTTCTCAATAATAAATTTTAAATTAATACATGGCCTAAAAATTTAAAGTCATATCATAAAAAGAATAAGAGTATATTATATACCTTTCAGAGCTGTTACAAAGAGTAAATTCTTACAAAAAAGAGAATAGAAACAATTATAAAAATAATTGAGATAATTTCAATTCCATGAAATTATAAATGTTTTATAAAACTAAACTTATTGCATCTAGAATAAGAGAAGCAATAGACTGAGTGAAGTCTTTGCATCATATATATTTGTCAATGATTTTATAACCAAGATATATAAACAACCAACAGAAATATGCTGATAAATTCCATTCATTAATAAATAGTTTATGAAAGGATATGAACAAATAATTCTCAATAAACTGCATTTATAGATCATAGAACTATGTATAGATATAGATGTATAGATCATAAAACTCATTTATAGATTCATAAAAATGCTCTGAATCACTAATAATAAGATACATTCAAATCAAAACAATATTGAGATTTAAAATCACACCCATATAATTGGGAACACAGACAAAATATTGGAAGAGTCAATGCTGGATGGATTGGTGGAAGACAGGCATATCAGAACACAGTGTTTAGAGCTGTGAATCAATATAGCCATTTCAAGAGTAATTTAGTATTATGAAAATAAAATTACTAAAAGGTCTACAGTCTTTATACTAGAGATTCCAATGCTAGCATAAACAAAATGGGTCATTGTAGAAAAGAAAGGATGCATATACATTAAATATTTATAGCTCTTTTGTGGTAGCAAAGACATGGAAATGAAGATTCCCAGTGACTGGAGAATGGCTAATCAAACTGTGGTATGAAATATGGCGTAAATGACAATAACAGGGAAACGGGCACCTTTTCTGGACAAAATAACTATATATTAGCAGACATGCACATGGTAATAAAGTGTGTCACTTTGGGAACTTCAATAAAGTCAGGGAGCCATATGAGAAAGGAAAAAAAAAACATTTTTATTAAGACACATAAAGGGGTTTGGGGTAACATGAAAATTTTAAGATTAGCTGCAATGAGGGAAAGTGGGTTATCCTTCAGATGTGGTTTATTATCCTCTCTCAGACAATTATGGAATACTAACTGCTTTTTCACCACCCATCCCCAATTTCTAGTAATCTTGGTCAGGAAATCATAATCAGTCAAATCAGGATCACCCTGTTAGTCCCCTTTGAGAAGATCAAACCACTTCTAGTTTTGCAAGGACAGGCAAAGGCAGAAGTATAGTCCCTTGCTGAAAGGCTCAGCCTAAACAGTTTCAATTTACTAGTAAACAAAACCAATATCCCAAGTTAAGCTGGTTATCAAGCAAATGCCCTAGGAGCTAGGAGTGATCATTATTCAACCAAACCTTTAGTTCAAACTGAGAGATATCCCAATTTTGAGTTCAATTGAGAAATGGGGTTTGACAAAATGGTAAGTAGGTTCCATTACAGAGTAGAATCAATTATTAAATTAGACAGTATAAGTGGAATTTCCTCAGGAATATTACTGTGTTATTTGTTCTTATTATTCAGTCATTTTTCACTTGTGTCTGACTCTGCATGACCCCATTTGGAGTTTTTCTGGCAAAGATACCAAAGTCATTTGCCAATTCCTTCACCATCTAATTTTACAGAAGAGGAAACTGAGGCAAACAGGGTTCATTGATTTGCTCAGCATTACACAGATAGTAGTGTCTGAGGCCAGATTTGAGCTCAGGGAGATGAGTCTTCTTGGCTCCAGCACTCTCTCCACTGTGCCACCTAACTGCCCATTACTGTGTTATAACTTAAGACAATTATATTGGATATAGAGAAGCATAGGAAGACTTACATAAATGAATGCAAAGTAAAATAAGTGCATCCAGGAATAGAGTATACACAATCATCTCAACAATGTATATGAAAAACAAATGATATCAAGAAAATACATTATATAGAAAATGATACATGCGTTTGTATTAGCAATAAATTCAGCATCTATTCTCTACAGTTTTATCATTTTTGCAGTTGTGATTATATCATCTTCTGTAGAGTATAACATGGCAAGGTTTACCTGTTTCATCAAGGAAGAGAAAAATGTCTTGGGTAGTTGTATATATTAAGCAAGAAAAATGCATAAGTAGGAAACTAGGCATATAGGTTTGCCTATTAATATTTTCTCAATTATTTTTTCAGTAATAATAATGTCTATGGCATTTTTCTTCAAAGAATTTGAAAGTATTCTCCCTTTGTTTAGCTATCATGAAGACTGAACCTTCTATGTGTAAAAACAATTTTATCTCTAGCATAGTCCAAAAGCTGTTCACACTTTTGTTTCTTTAGTGATCTTCATCCAATACATTGGGGACCAATGTTAGAATCTATGCATGGGGGTTCCATTGATTTTGATGGAAGAAATATTTACAATAATTTAGTAGATATTAACATGCTTCTAATTTCATTATTACATTTTATACTTACATACTAAGCATCTCATTAAGCTTTCTTTAAGCCTTAAAAATTTTCCTGTTTTTTTTTTTTTACTGCTTTGTAAGGTTATACTGCTCAAAATGTTCCACAACCCTCCTTAAATGTTTTTTTACTAAAGACTTTATATTCTGAACCAGTGTTGCATTTGGCTACCACATTTATATAAGAAAGAAAATCAAGTGTTGGCAAGCCAAGATAGTTTCTAAAGGTATTTTCGTTTCTATAGTGTGATAATTTCTGTTATTTATATTTCCTTAATAAATGCTAATAGTCTATATCAATGTCAGTCATTTGGTTAACAAATCATGAATTAAGTGCTTACTATGTGCCAGGCAGGCAGCTAGGTAGCTCAGCGGATAGAAAATTGGGCTTGAATTCACATGGATTCATCTGTGTAAGTTCAAATCTGGCCTCAGACACTCACTAGCTGTGTGACATTGGGGAAGTCACTTAACTCAGTTTCCACATCTGTAAAAAGAACTGGAGACAGAAATAACAACCTACTCTAGTATCTTTGCCATGAAAACCCCAAATGGCGCCACTGAAAGTGATTGAACAACAACCAAAAATGTTAGACACTGTACTAAACAGAAACTACATATATATATATTTAAAAGGTAAAAGAACAACTCCTGCCCTGTAATGTTAATAAAATTTGAAGATCTTCACTGCCCTTTAATTGGCTTATGTGACCTGCTTTGAACTTGAGTCACATGGAAGCCTGAGTCACATAAGCCTGGGTCATGAGGGCTCAAGGGGAAATAAGGGAAGTGAAGGGGGGAGCACATGAATCTTGCTCTCCTTGGAAATGGCTTCAAGGGGGAGTAGTATGCACGCTCAGTTGGGTGTAGAAATCTATCTTACCATACAAGAAAGTAGGAAGGGAAGAAGAAGGGGAAAGGGGTGGAACTGATGGAAGGGAGGGCAATTTTGAGGAGGTGAAAGTCAGAAGCAAAACACTTTTGAGAATGGGCAGGATAAAAGGAGAAAGAATAGGATAAACGGGGGGGAAATAGGTTGGAGGGAAATACATAGCTGGTAATCATTACTGTGGGAGGAAAACATTTACAGTGGCTTTCTCTGATACAAACTTCATTTCCCAAACATATAGAAGAATGAGTAAAATTTATAAAAATGGGGGGGGGGGGTGGAGCCGAGATGGCAGCTGGAAAGCAGGCACCTGCCTAGGGCTCTCCCCGAGGACCCTCCAAACACCAACAAAAATGGCTCTGAACATAATTCTAGAAATGCAGAACCCACGAAATAGCAGAGGGAAGCAGGGTTCCAGCCCAAGACAGCCTGCATGGTCTCTAGGTAAGGTCTATCATGCATGGAGCTGGGAGCAGAGGGGAGCGGAGCCCAGCATGGGCTACACCCAGACCACCCAGACTGGGAGCCAGGTGGAACAGGCCCAAGTGCCCTGAATCAGGGAGCTGTGGCAAGTACCAGACGTCTCAACCCACAAACACCAAAGACAACAGAGAAGGTTAGTGGGAAAAGCTGCTAGGACAGAGTGCAAGCAGTTCGCGGTTCTACCCTGGGGACAGCAGAGGTGGTGCAGCTACAGAATTACAGCTGCAGTTGCTTCTGGCCCCAGGCCCACCTGGTGAGAGGAATTAAGTGGCAGATCAGATTGAGAGTGCAGAGCCTGCTTAAGATCTCAGTCAGGTCCGGGTTGGTGGTTCTTGGGGGAGGAGGAGCACTGCTGTGGCAAAGCTTTCTGTGAGAAATAACTCTGAAAAAAAACAGAGCATCCCCTAAAGTTTGGAACAAAGTACTCTCTATCGTACAAGCAGTCATACCCCACTGAGAAACTCAAGGGTCAAGTACTTGGCTGGGAACCTGGCCAGGCAGTGAAAATGGTCTCAGATTCAGACTCAAACTTTGGAATCTTTCTTTGGTGACAAAGAAGACCAAAACATACAGCCAGAAGAAGTCAACAAAGTCAAAAAGCGTACATCAAAAGACTACAAGAAAAACATGAACTGGTCTCAGGCCATGGAAGAGCTCAAAAAGGATTTGGAAAAGCAAGTTAGAGAAGTAGAGGAAAAATTTTAAAGAGAAATGGGAATGATGTGAGAAAACTGTGAAAAGCCAGTCAATGACTTGCTAAAGGAGACCCAAAAAACACTGAACAAAACAAGACCTTAAAAAAATAGACTAACTCATGGCAAAAGAGCTCCAAAAAGTCAATGAGGAGAAGAATGCCTTGAAAGGCAGAATTAGCCAAATGGAAAAGGAGGTCCAGAAGACCACTGAAGAAAATACCACCTTAAAAATGAGATTGGAGCAAGTGGAAGCTAGTGACTTGATGAGAAAACAAGATATTATAAAACAGAACCAAAGGAATGAAAAAATGGAAGACAATGTGAAATATCTCCTTGGAAAAACCACTGACCTGGAAAATAAATCCAGGAGAGATAATTTAAAAATTATTGGACTACCTGAAAGCCATGATCAGAAAAAGAGCCTAGATATCATCTTTCAAGAAATTATCAAAGAGAACTGCCCTGATATTCTAGAGCCAGAGGGTAAAATAGAAATTGAAAGAATCCACAGATTGCCTCCTGAAAAAGATCCCAAAAAGAAAACTCCTAGGAATATTGTCACCAAATTCCAGAGCTCCCAGATCAAGGAGAAAATACTGCAAGCAGCCAGAAAGAAACAATTTGAGTATTGTGGAAACACAATCAGAATAACACAAGATCTAGCAGCTTCTACGCTAAGGGCTTGGAATACGGTATTCCGGAGGTCCATGGAGCTAAGATTAAAACCAAGAATCACCTACCTAGAAAAACTGAGTATCATACTCCAAGGTAAAATATGGATTTTCAATAAAATAGAGCACTTTCAAACTTTCTCAGTGAAAAGACCAGAGCTGAATAGAAAATTGGACTTTCAAGCACAAGAATCAAGAGAAGCATGAAAAGACAAACAAGAAAGAGAAATCACAAGAGACTTACTAAAGTTGAACAGTTTTGTTAACATTCCTACATGGAAAGATGATGTGTATAATTCATGAGACCTCGGTATTAGGGTAGCTGAAGGGAATATACATATATAAAGAGACAGAGGGCACAGGGTTAGTTGAATACGAAGGGATGATATCTAAAAAAATCAAATAAATGGATGAGAGGAATATATTGAGAGAGGGAGAAAAGGAGAGATAGAATGGGGTAAATTATCTTGCAAAAAAGTGGCAAGAAAAAGTAGTTCTGTAGGAAGGGGAGAGGGGGCAGGTGAGGGGGAATGAGTGAAACTTGCTCTCATCAGATTTGACCTGAGGAGGGAATAACATACACACTCACTTGGGTATCTTACCCCACAGGAAAGAAGGAGGAAGGAGATCAAAAAGGGGGGATTATAGAAGGGAGGGCAGATAGAGGGAGGAGGTAATCAAAAGCAAATACTTTTGAAAAGGGACAGGGTCAAGGGAGAAAATTGGATAAAGGGGGATAAGACAGGAAGGAGCGAAATATAGTTAAGTCTTTCACAACATGTGTATTGTGGAAGGGTTTTGCATAATGATACGCATGTGTCCTATGTTGAATTTCTTGCCTTCTTAGGGTGGGTGGGTGGGGAGAGAAAAGGGAGAGAATTTGGCACTCAAAGTTTTAAAAGCACGTGTTCAAAAAAAAGTTTTTACATGCAACTAGGAAATAAGATATACAGGCAATGGGGCATAAAATCTATCTTGCCCTACAAGAAAGTAAGGGAAAAGGGGATGGGACAGACTGGAGTGACAGAAGGGAGGACTGACTGGGGAACGCAGCAATCAGAATATATGCCATCTTGGAGTAGGGGTGAGGGTAGAAATGAGGAGAAAATTTGTTATTCAAACTCTTGTGAAAATTATTGCTGAAAACTAAAAATATCAAATAAATACATAATTATTTAAACTCAAAAAATTTATAAAAACAGGAGCCATTTCTCAATTGATAAATGTTCAAAATATATGAACAGGCAGTTTTCAGACAAAGTAATCAAAGCTATCTACAGTCATATAAAATGCTCTAAATCACTATTGATGGGAGAAATACAAATTAAAACAACTTTGAGCTATTACCTTATACCTGTCACATTAGCTAATATGACAGGAAAGGAAATGTTGGAGGTCATGTGGGAAAATTAAAACATTAATGTACTATTGATGAAGATGTATACTGATTCAAACTGTTCTGGAGAGCAATTTGGAACTAGAGTAGAACCTTGATTTATGAATTTAATTCATTCCAAGATTCTGTTCATGTGATTTGTTTGTATTTCAAAATGAATTCTCCCTTAGGAAATGATGTAAAGTCAGATTATCAGTACTACATCCCCAAAAATGTTCATATAAAAATAATTATTTATAATTTTAAGTAAGTTTTTTGTCCCTAATGCACCTGAAATACAATAGCAATGATCAGTACACAATATAAACCAAAAATAAAACAAATTAACCTGTACTTTACCTTTGAGAAGAGTCATGGCTGGCATGAAGGAGACGAGAGGAAGGAGAAGAAGGAAGGGTTATTGTTTGGAAGGAAAATCTCTTTCCATGAGAACATGGGGATTTCAACATTGGAGTGTTCTCTCTTATGCTACTTTCACTAAAAGTAAGACTAACACTACTGCCTTCACTTATTTTTCATTTTTTAGGATCGTTTTCATTTTTTGACTCACTGATTTTTTTTCTTTATGTTCACTTCTGACTAGGAATCTATCTAATAAGACTTTCTTTTGAAGTTTTTTCAGAATGTCATGGAAATGTGTCATTGCATTATTGTTAAAAACTATTCATGGCTCTCATTGCTACAGCCCTATTTGGGTGATGTTTTTGAACAAAATTTTGCACTTGTTCCCACATCTGATAAACCTCTCCAATCTGACATGAGAAGGGATTCCTCCAACCTCTCAACCTCCTCCTCAGATTAGATATCCTCCTCAGCCTCTCACTGTTGCTCCTCATGCAGATCCATCACTTTGTCAGTCAGCTTCTGGCTATGTTCTTCCACCAGTTCTTGAATATCTTCAGTATCCACTTTCCCTTCATGAAGAGCCAATGCCGAATGAGGCTGATTAGGCACTATACTGACCTGAGGTTCCTTTGTTTGATATATGAAAGCAAAAACAAACAAACAAACAACAAAAAAAAAAACATTGCCCTAGTTGAGCATCATCCTTTTGCAAGCCGTTCAAGTCCAAACATGATGTTCACACTGGAATTTTTGTTCCTCCTGCAAGACAAACTTTGTGAAAAATTTTCCTTGTCCAGCGAAGCATATGCAAACCAGGTTGCTCATAAAATGAGGTTCTACTGTATGCCCAAAGGGCTATAAAACCATGCATATCCTTTGACCAAGCAATGCCACTACTAGGTCTGTATCCCAAAAAGATAAAAAGCAAAAATTAAAATGACCTATGTGTATAAAAATATTTATAGCAGCTTTTTTAGTGGTGGCAAAGAATTGGAGTTTGAGGGGATGCCCATCATTTGGGGAATGACTGAACAAGTTTTATTTTTCAAATTTTGAGTTCCAAATTCTCTACCTCCTTTTCCTCCCACCCTCATTATAAAGGCAAGCAATTTTGCATTGGTTATACATATGTAGTCAAGCAAAACACATTTCCATGTAACACATTCCATGAAAGAAAACACAGACCAAAAAAATTGAAGAA
This sequence comes from Trichosurus vulpecula, assembly GCF_011100635.1. Taxonomy (NCBI): domain Eukaryota; kingdom Metazoa; phylum Chordata; class Mammalia; order Diprotodontia; family Phalangeridae; genus Trichosurus; species Trichosurus vulpecula. Next base: position 143,448,142 of record NC_050577.1, on the reverse strand, counting down.
CAAAATAAAATAATAATAAATATAAAATTTATATATAAAAACATAATAAAAATAAAAATAAAGAACAAAATAAAAAAGAATAAAATAAAAACTGAAAACAAAAAACCATGCATATTTCCCTCTATCTGATTATCTTCTATTTCTTCTTCTCTCTCATTTTATCCTCTCCCTTCAAAAGTTTATTTTTCTTCTAACTACTGCTTCCCTTAATCTGGCATCTCTTTTGTCACCTGCCACTGGAGGCCCCTGTTTCAACAATCTGGCTAGCAGTTTCTGTGGGGGTGCAAGATCCACCAACAGCAAGCACCCAGAAAGCTGCCAACACACTGCAAAAGCACAGGTTCTTTTGATCTGCTTAATGAAGGAAAGCAAGATTAAGGTGTTTACAAGCTTTCTATAATTCAGCACACAAATATAATTAACTTAGTTCAGGGGGAAAAGCCAGCACTCTGAACTTCAGAACAAATACAAATTGCAAACATCGACAGACAGACCTTGTCTGATTCAAATCCCAATACGTAGTTACCAGAGTTCAACAAAGTCTCAGCATCCGGGTTTCAAGCTGGAGGGCCCTTAGCTATAGCTGCTCGGGGTCTCCGCAACAACACCATCTCCAGTGAGAGCCCTGCACAAATGGCTCTGTCCTCTCTTCTTACAGGCCTTCAGATGGCATCAAACGTCATCTGAATGACCAGAACTTAGGCTGCTATGATTGGCTCTTGAGTTAGCCCCTCCCCTTAGAACCCTGGGAGGTTCACATCCACATAGGTTAGGTTAACACCTAATAGGGGTTAGAGCCTGGGGCTTAGCACTTAGTAAGACCCAAGATGGGCATGGCTCTGGAGTTAGCACCTCCCCTTAGCAAGCCCCACCTTGGGCCCCACCCCAGTCACCAATCCACACCCACATAGGTTCCACACCTAATAGGGGTTTGGGCCTGGGACTTAGCACCTAGTAAGGCTCAATGAAATACACTGAATTACTCAAAGGAAACAAAGGCTAAGAGCCCATTTTGCTTACCAACACAGCCCCCAGCTTTGAAAATCCAGATGTTGGCACCTCTCTGGTAATTAAATAATTCTTTGGTCAGGCAGATAGAGGCCCATTTGTTGATAACTGTGTGTGTTTGCTCTGTTTATATTGTCTCTGTTTGTAATTTCTGTTTACATTTGCCCTGAAGTTCAGGGTACTGACTTTCCCCCCGAACTAAGTGAATGACACATGTATGTTTGATTAAAGTGAGATTTTTAACCCCTTAAAGTTGCTTTCCTTAGAAAAGCTGATCAAAGAACCTGTGCTAACAGCCTTCCTGTGTTGGTGTTGTTGGTCTTACACAGCCACAGTAGCTGCAAGCAACATTGTTGTTACACACATATAGACACAATATTAACAACCTCTGACCTGGAATAAATTAAGCAACTCATTTTCCATTAAAAAATGAAATAAAGCCTCTGGAGGAAAGAATTAGAAGCACAATGGACATCTTAGATCAGGGCTGTCCAACCTTAGGCTTTTATTGAAACAATAAACAATATATTTTGATTTCTCATTTCAGTGAGAGCTCTGCTGTAGCTTGGCTTTGTTTACTAAAGCACTTATGTAAATTTTTATGTTTGTATGAGGGCTGCATAAATCATACTGCAGGCCACATTCAGCCCACAAGCCACATTTTGGATAGCCCTGTCTTAGATGGAAAAAAATTATAACCCTAACCCATATAATATGTTCCCCACAAACTAGAATAGACCAAACAGAAATCAATGGCTCCATGTGACCTGAAAAAATATTAGAATCAGATCAAAGGATTAAAAAAGAGGGAAATATAAGATATCTGATATCCAAAATAACTTGTGCAAAACAGGTCAAAAGATAATTTAAGAATCAGTAGCCTGCCTAAAAAGGATGATTCAAAAAAGCTTACACACTATATAGCAAGAAATACTAAATGAAAACTGTACAAATCTATTAGAATGAGGAAAGTGAAGATAAAATGCAAGAATTACCTCCTTAAAGAAATCTCCAAAGAAAAAATCCCAGCAATGCCATAGCCACAACCCAAAACTCCAGTATGAAAGGAAAATGCTGCAAGTATCTTAAAAGAAGTTCAAGTAGAAAGGATCCACAGTTAGGATCAAAGAAGACCAATAGCTTCTATTATGAATGAGAGGAGATCCTGGAATACAATACTCTAAAAGGCAGAAAAGATAGACTTATAACCTAGAACAATTTAACTGCAAGGCTGAGTATAATTTAAGGGGGGAAAATGACCTTTTGTGAAACAGAAGTCTTCCAGGTATTTCTGGCCATGATTATGACCAACAAAAAAAGAGCTCAGAAGGAACTTTGAAATACAAATGCAACTTAAGACAAACTTGGAAAAGTGAATTTATTTGAGCAGTTGGAAGTAATGCTGACAGTTTAACAAGTGGAGGGGAAAAAAGTGTCCCTTAAAGTTAATGTACTTCAGAAGTTAAGCAAGAAAACCAGAGAACCTGTGAATGAATTGGATCTTTTTATTCAGATTGAAAAAAAAGAAGGTTAATAAGAGTAATATACTAGTACAGAAAGGAAGAAGGAGGCAGTTCTTGTTCTAATTATTGGGGTTCATAACAATAATTGTATACAAACGTGGACAAAGGGACAGCCAGGTGCGCCTCAAATAAAATTAACTTACATGAAGTGGCAAAAGAGGATTTACCATACACAGTTTGGTACACATATACAATAAATTCAACAGGAAAACAAAAAAAGGACTGGGGAGGGTGCAAGAAGGGGGACAATACTGGGGAGGTAACAGCAAAAAGCAAGTCAAATTTCATAATTCTAAAGTTGGAATTAAAAAGAAAGAAAAAATAACTAAATTACAAAGTGGTGACTATTAACTGGGGCATGGCTGTACAAATTGTGCTATATGAACGTTATAAAAAGTATACCAAAAGAAATGATGAAAGATACCATTTCAAGAATTCTGGGTTGAATTAATGTATGCAGAGTGGAGTTAGCAGTACTAGTGGAATAATATATTGCAAATTATAAAGAAAAAGAAAAGAAAGACTTCAGAACTCTAATCAAAACAATGTTCAATGATGTATCTCCCGGGAACCTTTAATGAACCTCGTTAGTTACCTCCTGATAGAGAGGTGATGAAAAAAAAAACAAGTATAGAATCATATAGTTTTAATTTTTCAAAATAAAAATATTTATTGTGTTGATTCATTTTGCTTGACTATATTGAGTGGTTTTTTTTCTTTTTTTATTGTGGTAGGGCTAGAAGGGCTAGAGGGGAATTAGGACTAGAGATATCAAAAAATTGAAACATTTTTTAAATGCTCAAAAAGGAAGAGAGTAAGTTCAGAAGACAGTTTTGAAAGTAATGTAGACTTATTATATGTTATATAAAAAGAATGCAATATGAAATGGAAATTCAAATTTTATATACAATCTTCTTTTTTATGGTGAGCTCTGTACATGGAAATACTCCTTTGTTTGGTGGTTAAGGTCATAATAAAATAAAATTAAAGAAAAGAGAGAAAGAAAAGATTAATATGGAATGAATAATAATTCTTAATTAAGACATCATTATAAACTATTTGAAGTCTGCAAACTGGGCACAACAAAACCCTCACCCTTCTTGACTTCTGCTCCTCCTTCCCATTGAATCCTATATGTCATCCTCTATATCATTACTAAGACAACTTGTTAACAATCTTAATATCATTTAAAACAAAACCAAGGGAAAACATAAAACTCAAATGATTCGATAATCATTGTTGCTTATAGTTTCATTAAAAGGCTTAGATTGAAGAAATATTTGTATTCCTTGGTCAAAATGAATTTGGGGATTACCTATGGATTCTAATTAAATATGCAGCTTTCATCCTTCACTGCTACATATAATTAAGAATTTGCCATCCATTACGGGGTGATGATAAATATTATATTTTGTTCACTGGTGAAGAGCATAATGTAAATGTATTAATTAAAAACTCTGCTACATGTTTTTTACCATTTAAAGTCATCTTTATTCTACTTCTTAGCTAACCTTCATTTTAAAATTATTTTTTTATTTTGTTAAATATGTCCCAATTACATGTAGAAATTTAACAATTAAAAAAAATTGAGTTACAAATTCTTTCCTTCTCTCTTGCCCCTATACCCTCCTTGGGAAGGTAGTGATTATACATTTGAAGTCATACAAAACTTATTTCTACATAAGCTATGTTGCAAAAGAAAAGATAGACAAAGTAGAACAGTAACAATAAACAATAAAAAGTATACTTCAATATGCATTCAGAGTTCATCAGTTCTCCCTCTGAAGAGGAATAGAATTTTTCATCAGGGGGCCTTAGGGATAGTCTTGGATCATTTATATTCAGAATACCTAAATCTTTCACAGTTGATCATCTTTACGCTACTGCTGTTACTATATACAATGTTTCCTTGGTTCTACTCACTTCTCTTTGCATGAGTTCATGTAAGCCTTCCCAGGTTTTTCTGAAAGCATCATGCTTGTCATTCCTTATAGTACAATAGTATTCCATCACAATGATAAACCACAACTTTGTTCAATCATTTCCCAATTGATGGTCATCCCCTCAATAGCCAATTCTTTTCCATCAAAAAAGAGCAGCTATAAATATCTTTTATACATGTAAGTATTTTTCCTTTTTTTCTAAAATCTCTTGGAGATATAGACCTGGTAGGGGTATTGCTGGGTCTGCTGAACTTTAACAAGTAAAGGTACATATGTAAGTCTGTAAAGTATAAATCTCCACAGGAACTAAGAGATATTATTTCCAACACTGTAACTCTCCCTTGGGAATAGGATGAATTTGAACCATGGTTTATAAACTTCATAACTTATAGAATCCTTCCCCATTTCTGTGCCTGCTCCAGAAGCACAATCCACTAATGTGGTGAACAGGCAGTGGCTGTATGAGATGATAGAGAAAGGTTTTTTTTTCCTTCTTAAATCTTTCAAAAAACCCCTAGACATAGTCCATGGAGCATAGCTTGAAAACTAGTGTCAAGGAAACTGAGTGAATCTTACAAACTGAACAGAAAGATAATGAACTCTCTCTCACCCTGGGCAATTCTGCAAAGTATATTTTGCAATCGCAATTTTCCTATGGATCACCAAGGCTCCAAAGTCCTCCTCCAAGAAGTTTTGGCAGAAATTTCCAGATGAAGTTGATGATGATGATGATCTTGATGATGGTGATGATAACAATAGGGAGACTGATTAACTTCCAAACAACTGACAATTAAATCATTAAAAGTTGCATAGGGTGAAAGGTATTTTTGTCTAGAAAGACCCAGTAGCAACCTGGAAGTCTATGGTGGTGGTGCAGCAGAGGTAATGGGGTAGAACATAAAGAGAATACCATTTAGAGTTAAAGGACTTCTAATTGTGACCTGGCTCTGCAGCTTACTATCCTGTGGAGAACTTGGTCAAGTCACGCACTCTGGGACTTATTTCCTTCATCTATAAAATGAATCGGTTGCATTAAATTATCTTGAAGAATTCTTCCATCTCTGAATCCTATTTTCCTACATGATATGACCATATTACCTTTCAGGTCATGGTGATTTAAGGCCTTATTTAGTTTCTCATTCATTATCTTAAAAGTGAAGCAAAGTAGAAAGTGAAATGAATTGGATTTATAGTAGAATAGAAAGTCAGCAGTCAGATGCAAAATCATCAATGCACAGATGGAAAGTAACTCAGAGTTTATGTGGTCCAACCTTGTCATCTGTGAAATGAGGAAGCTGAGAGACAGCTAGGCCCAAAAGCACAGAGATCATAGTCCTTTGAAATGGAACTTGAATGCTGGTCCTCTGTCTCCAAAGCTAGAGCTCTTTCCACTGTATTCTGCCTTGAAATTTACCATTCAGAGGATAGGATACTCTTGCATACATTTAATGTCATTTTTTCCCCTAATAAAATGTTATACTTAATACTCTGAATAAGTTGTACTTCAGAGATAAAAAATAAACTTTTAACTTTTCTAAAATTGATGTCTCTGTAGCTAGAACTCATAATTGTTCCTTTGGCAGTTCTGAGAAATGCTGCCTTTTTTAGCAGTAGAAATGTCATTATCTGAAAAACTGAACCTTTGGGGTTTGTGACAGGAAGGTAAAAGAAGAAACATCTAGTAACAAAGGTCTTTCAAAGGAAGGAGGCTACAGAATTACCAAAATGGTAACATTTAAGAAAACACAGGCACTTTTCCATTAGCTCAAGTCATGAGACTATTACTATATAATTTTGAAACTTGTTTTCTTAGGTTTTTATGTTGTTTGGAATGTTCCCTGCAGAGTTTTTTCTGAGGAAATATATAATTTTTTTATGTTTAGGCATCTTATAAGATCCGATACTTTCTTGTATCTTCACTAATTGAGGAGAAAGGAATTCTCAGTTAATGGAATGTCTGAATGGTAGACTATTCAAAAAGAATTCTAGTTTTGAACACAGATAGTAACTGAGATTGAGAAAACATTGCCTGGTAGATGTCCTGAAGCAACTTACTTTAATGGAAATGATTCTTAGTCAGCCTATCAGTTTCAAGTTTTTCAGGAGATGATTTTAAAGTAGATGGTACAACTTGAAAAAAAAGTTTCTTCTCTGATCATTTAGACATTTTTCTCTTAATCTTGCTTATTCAGTTCAGTGAGCCCTGTTATCATTTCATAGCCCTTACCTCAAAACATCTAATTTTGACTCGGTAGGCTCCAAACATAATGGGGTTTTGCCATCCTCCCTTCTGGGCTCTTTAGCTGAATTGAACAAGGATAACCACACTGTCTTCCATACTTGGTTTCTGGTAAAATGTCTTCACTGTTATTTTCTAATCTATGACTTGCTTTTTTCCCCTCTGTCTTTCCTTAATAATTCTCTTTACTAGTGCTATTTAAATTGTAGGGCCCCAAGAAAATGTTAGAAGGGCTTAATTTTCTTAATTGCAGAACCAAAATGACCCATGAGGTGGGCACAAAAATAATCTACTATCACACACACATTCTGAAAGGTCAGGAAGTCCCCAGCATTGTAAGTGTCTTGAAATTTCTATTTCTTCCAACTTTCTGTCTATACTTTATTCTCTATTAGGGTAAAAGTTCTTTAGAAGGAGGGATTGTTTCATTTATTGTATTTGTATCCCTAGTGCCTGGCATATGTTGTTGTTGTTGTTTAGTTGTGGGTTTTCTTGGCAAAGATGCTAGAGTGGTTGGCCATTTCCTTCTCCAGTTCATTTTACAGATGAGGAAACTGAGGCAAACAGGGTCAGGTGACTTGTCAAGTGTCACACAGCTATTAAGTGTTCTGAAATCACATTTGAACTCAGGACTTCCTGACTCTAGGCCGAGTACTTTATCCACTGTGCCACCTAGCTGCTGCACACTATGCTCCACCTGGCAAATGGTAGGTACCAAATGAAGGCTTGATGACTAATCTAGCCTGTATATATTAATAAGAACCAAAGAAGAGTGTGAGAAATTCCCACTCATCCCACATATCAACTTTGAGATTTACTCTCGATAACTGATTGAACAGTGGATTCATGGTTCAATAAAAATTGACTTATCCAGATCATTTTTGTTCTTTTAATTGTTTTGGCGGGGGCAGGGGGAGAAAGGAAAAAATAATTTTTCCTGAGATGCTTTTTTCATATGGGAGTTGATTTTTTATTCAATTCAAACCATTTAACATTGCAAAATGACCTTGGACTAGATAATATTTATAGTGCCTTCTACTATTCAATTGTTAATCTTATGATTTCCGATTATATAAAAGTATAATCATATATGAAGATACAAGTAGTCTTTTATCTTTGTAAAGGGAATATTTTACTATCTGAATTTACTATTTTTATAATACTTTATTATTTTATGTTCTTCACACCCTCTAATCTGTTTCATTTCTATTCAAATTCTAAAAATATTATTATACACCTGGGGCTTAATGGAAAATAATAAATGATTTACACTGAAAGTGTTTCAAAATGGCAATGGATCCTTTTCTACTCAGCAGTTTCTATAAAATGATGGAAAATTGTGTCTCCCTTTTAGTTCAATGTGTATATATCTTAATAATATGAAGACAATGTCTCAATAAAATAATGAATCTTATAGTATCTAGGTTTGAAGTTTCCTCTGAGAAATAATACTGATTATAAACTTGAATTGAAAATATTACAATAAAGATTGTAATAAAACAAATCAGAACACTAAATATGTTTTTCCTTAAAGAGAAATATATGTCTACTTTCTGGTATGGTTAATTGAGTATGTGTATGTGTGCACATATACATATATTTGTAACATATGCTTATTATATATGCATATTTAAGTATACATGTATATTGTATATCAATCACTGTTTTTTTGTCACATAAAATGACTTTTAAAAATGTTTTTGAACAATATCTTTAATAATTTTCCAAGGAAATCAAGAGGGATTTTTTTTTAGTGAAAATTAAGTTTTTAGTTCATCATTGCTATTGTTGATTCAATATTTTTCAGTTTTGGCTGGCTCCTTATGACCCCATCTGGGGGCTTCTTGGCAAAGATAGTGGGGTGGTTTGCCATTTCCTTCTCTATCCCATTTTACAAATGCAGAAACTGAAGCAGAGTTCAGTGACTTGCCCAGGGTCACATAGCTACAAAGTGTCTTAGGCCAGATTTGAACTCAGGAAGATGAGTCTATCTACTGTACCACCCAACTGCTCCATAATTATTGTTGTACAAAGTTAAAATATTCTTAAATGTTTGAGTAAATATGCAATTCTTTACAAAGAAGAAAATATTCATGCCATTCCTATTATTTTTATAGCCATAAGAACACCTATGGTTTTAAAAAATTGTTTATCATCACTCTTCCCAAACTAAGAACATTCAATCCCCCTACCCCATTCTGAGCCCAACTTCCTTCTGCAATAAGACATGGCACAACAGCTCTTAAACAGTCTTTCTCCTTCCAGCATTTCTTTTGATTTTGCTTCTAAGCTTCTTCTTCACTCCTCCTTTCTATAGAAGAGACTATAAAATGGTGAATCTAAATTCTTTTTTTTCTTGATGTGCAAAGTTTGAGGAAAAACAGATCTTGCTGCTTCTCTTGTAATTAGTGTATGAAAGCAATACAGCACAGCAGGAAGTTGGTTGTTATCATGCTCTAATCGTTCCTCTGGGGTATTGTGAGGCAAAAGGCACAGCTGTTACAAAGGAGAAAATGCAATGTTCAGTTATTATATGAAGTCTTTATTGGCGAGGAACACAAAGGGCTCCCTCCTCTCTACTCCCACCCTACACACTTAGAAAACTCTGCTTCAAATGTGACTGCACCAGCAACTTCCATCAAATTTCAAATTACTAGGAAGCAAACCAAAGTGCTCTCTTAGTCAAGACATTCAGGTACTGGAAGAACACAAAGGGAAAGGAAATGAAGATTTTTCAAATATCCTGAAGTAGCTACAAAGTCCTTTTGCTTTTAGCTTTGCAATCAATAGGGTTTTCCTTTTATGAAGTTGTAATGATTCTGAATATTCATATTATCAGGCTATTAGTTCAATTTAATGGAAATAGAAAAAAAACTCCATATTTCTAACAGATTGCCCACCTTTTTTTCCTAGCTCTCCTTCTCATAGACATAAATGATTTTTCTCCAATCCCCACCACTTTATTCTTATAGTTCTGGGAGTAAAGTAGTGGGCATTCAAATAATTCTATTATTTTTTCAATTTAATTAATTTCCCATGACCACTATCTTTGATTCCAGTAACAATCCATTGATATCTGCCCATCCTGTGCTACTTCTGTCAACCCTTAATTTCATCAGATTTTATCCCTTCCCCCAATATATTTCCTCATTTTCTTTTGACATCCTAAGAATATTGATGCAGCCCACAGGCTGTCAATTTGTTATTCCTCATTTTTGCCACTTAACAAGTCTATCTTTGAGCTATAAAATCAGAGGAACAGATTCAAGTTCAAACGCTATCACTTACTATCTGTATGATCTGCCACAAGACATTTAACCTCTCTGAGCTTCAGATCCTCTTGGGTAAAATTAGACTTTGAGTTCACTTCCAGCCGTAAATCTATGATCCTATTATATTATGTTTATGCATTTTTGATAGTACAATTTACTCTGATTCTCCTTTGAAATTCCCTGTTTGTGATGTGTTACAACCTACTTAAATCCACCATTTGATTTACCATTGATTATTGGGTGATATATCTTTCTAATACTTGGTGACAGTGCTCTCTGTGTTACAGCCATATAAGACCAGAACAAACAAACACTGGTATTAAAAAGATACAATTGTTTGTAAACACTGCATAGATATCTATATGCCTCATTGCTGGGGACTAATTGCTTAATACTCTTTGCCTTCAAGAAGGAGTGAATTGGCAGGAGTCTCAAAGATGAAAGATGCTAGAATTCTGTATTTCATCTACAAAGGAGAGAAACATGGTTCCAGATTCTTTTTGGGGAGTAATTCCTGAAGGAAGAGAATGACTGTATGAAGAAGCTAACATGTAGAGGGGACAGCATCATGGTTATGTCTCTACCCAGCTTACTACACTATAGACTCACGTTTGGGTGAGAATGCATGCAGTTCTCACCCTTGGTTTATTTGAGATACCTCACTCCACCTGGGAGATTGGATTTGCTCCATGTGTTATTTGGTTTATTCTCATTTACATATCTTCTCTGCTTTTGTTTGTTTCTTTTTGATAGTTCTATATGTTGTCTTTGGGTAACTGGCATTTTGTTGGAAAGGAATTAAGACATATACATAGCTTAGGGAATTCCTTTTTTTAAGTATAGCAATCAAGAGTGTCACTTCAAATGTAAAACTATTTCTCCTGGAACACCATTTGGGGAGAAGGAAGGGCATAGAGTTCCTAGTCTCTGATACCAATTTTCTGTTCTCCCCCTTGTAGAAATCAGTCTCCCTTGAAAAAAAAATGGTTGTAAGAAACACTGGAGATATCTATATACATCTCTCTATGAGCCACATCTAGACAGAACCTATGTTGGGCACATATAACCTACATAGACAACAACAATACACACACCTCATAAGGTTTACATTAAGTGAAATACTTTCTTTGGAACTAAAAACAGTACATTCTTTTTGGCAAGCCTAGTAACTGAGACCAGTTTGCTAAAAACATTGAAAGTTTCTATTTCAAAACAACTAATCCAGCTTGAGACTTGTCATTGAAAAAACAATGAGATGAAAGAATGGATAAATTAATGGGCATACTAGAGATACTACATACCAGGAGCCATGCCTGTTGTCTGGAGTCCCTTTTCATGGTTCCTGTAAGAGAATTGACATTTTGCCTATATATACATCAGACTTATTTATTCACTACCTCACTTTGTATTTTATCTAAATGGTCCAAAAACTTGAGGTTCAGCAGTTACCAGTTTATTTGTTCCATGTGGGGAGATGGCTAATATAGAAAGTGTAGCTCTCAAATGGATTTTCAGTTCTAAATTGTCAAATTTGGCTATCTACACATATAAGGTATAGAGATAAAAACAGGTGAAGACTTATCCTCTGAAATAAGAGTTGATCATTTTTCCAAACTAAGACCACAAATTTAACCCTCAGGCAAGTGCCTAGGACAGGAATTGTGGAATAGAAATTGGCCAGCATTTTCTATCTTTTAGATCCTTAAGTAGTAATACATATTCAACCTGTGGTTACAGACCAGGATTCAGCTGGCAAGCTCTTTTGTACTAAACCTCAAGTCATATCTAGGATTTATCCCAGGGTTAAATGAATATGCTAGATGATATATGATAAGCCAGGCATGAGTCAACAACTTTACCTACTAAGTTTTCCAGCTAGCTGACAGGGCCTGTGCATAGCAATGATGTACTAGGGTTTCACCCAAGATTAAGCCAGTAGTTTGGTAGCCTAGACATGTGCTGGGTTAAAGGGCCTGGAAAGCTTAGCCCAGGAGGGCACTGGTCAGACCAACAACTTAATCAGAATACAAAGAACCAACTTAAAATTTTAAAATCACAGAATACAATAGTCAGAGAATGCTGTGATAATACCATATATAATACTGAGTAAGACCATATAGAGGACAGAAATTCTCATTAGAAATGCATGGAGGCTGACAGAAATTCTCACCAGAAATGCATGGAGGGTGACCCTAATAAAGAGTCCCAATTCAGAAAATTTTAAATTGGGAGAATTTCAAAACAAACCACAATAAAATACTCTCATGATAAACAGTTATTATAGTGTAAGGGAAATCCAGGAAACTAATCCAGAAGAAGAAACTGACTCTAAATATCCATAAACTATGGAAACAATGGAAAGAAACACATTTTGGACACAAGATCAAATGAAATTATTAGAAAAATGATACAAGAGGTTTGTTTTTAAGAGTTAAAATTATTTTCTAAATGAAATAAGAGCAAAAGGAGAAAGAATCAGAAAATAAATTCACCTTGGAAGAAAACTTATCTTAGAAGAAAAACAAAAAAAAAAGCAGAAAGAGAGGTACATAATCTTAACTAAGGAGTAGAGTGCCTCAAAATTTAGATGGCAAAAGCAGAAATTAATTACTCCAGGAGGCAACAAGAAATATTAAAATAAATTCAAAAGAAAAAAAATAGAACAAAATGAAAGAAATCAGATGAAAATAATTGATCTGGAATCCTGGTCAAGGAAAGATATTTTAGGAATACCCAGACTGCCTGAAATATGACCAAAAAAAGAGCTTATAGATAATATTTTAAGAAAGCACAAAAATAAATTGCTCATATCTCTTAGAACAAGAACATAGAGCAAAAATAGAAAGATGCCAACAATTACTTCCTTCTGAAAGAATCACAAAATGTAAACTCTCAGGGACTCTTTAGCTAAAATCTAGAGCTTCCAGAACAACAACAAAAGACTAGGAATAGCCAAAAAAGAAAAAAAAAATCAAGCAATGAAGAGACACAGTTAGGATCACACAAGATTTGGCAGATAAAAGTATAACTGAACACATAACTTGGAATTTAAAAATGCAAAATATATAGACTATTAATAAAAAAATAATTTACCCCCAAAATTTGAGTATAATCCTACAAGGGAAAAATTGATCTTTAATGAAATAATCATTTCCCATGCATTTTCTATCAAAACTCCAATGCTGGGTAGAAATTTATAATTGTAAACCCAGGAATGAAAAGAAAAATAAATATTTAAAATAAACAATCCAATAAAACTTCTTATTGCCCATAAAAATGAGAAATCACAAAGGAATATGAAAGGATGAAATGTTTATATTCATATGAGTGAAGATGATAAAATGTACCCTCAGAACCTTAATTTCAGCAAGTGAAAATAAATTAAATTGGATGGGAAAAAATAGGAATGCTGGTGTTGTTCTTCAAATAGGAATAGAAAGGAAGGGAGAAAACAGTGAAGAAAGAAAGAGTAATGGGGAAACATATTTCATATGATCAGGGTTCACAAGGAGACTCTACAAACAAGGAGGAAGGGGAGGAGGGATTCTGACATCACTCAAACGAAAGTTTGTGTTGAAATACATACAAATCAACAGAGAGAAAGAAAGGCATAGGGAAATATGAGAAAGGAAATAAAAGGGAATTTCAATGTAGGGAGATATTACTCTTAGGAAAAAAACAAACTCTAATCTTGGAGGATGGGTCATGTAGAGGGGTTTAAAAAGTAATGGAGAAATGAAAGGAAGAAAGATAGTATAGACAGAAAGCAGAGGTGTGAATTGAATGTGGTGGCATCATTATCTAAAAAAATTAAGGGATGAGAAAGAAGAATGCACTGGGAGAAGGAGATAGGGAGAGTTAGAATGGAATAAATTTTCTGACATAAAAGAGGCCTGCGAGAGATGTTATAGTGAAGGGGAAAATGGGGAAAGTGGGGAGGGGAGCACATGAACCTTGTTCTCATTGGAATTGGCTCAAAGAGGGAATAATATTCATACTAAGTTGGGTGTAGAAATCTATCTTACCATACCGGAAAGTAGGAAGTGAAGGAGATAAGAGAAGGGGGTAGAACTGACAGAAGGGAGGGCAGTTTGGGGGAGGTGAAATCAGAAGTGAAACACTTTTGAGAATGGACATGTTAAAAGGAGAGAGAAAGTAGGATAAATAGGGGGAAATAGGATGGAGGAAAATATATAGTTGGTAATCATTACTGTGACAAAAATTTTTACAATGAGTTTTTCTGATAAAGACTTCATTTCTCAAACGTAGAAAACTGAGTCAAATTTATAGAGAAAAGAGCCATTACCCAACTGATAAATGGTCAAAGGATGTGGTCAAAGGGCAGTTTTCAGACAAAGTAATCAAAGCTATGTATAGATATATGAAAATATGCTCTAAATCACTATTGATGGAAAAATGCAAATTAAAACAACTTTGAGGTATTACCTCACACCTGTCAGATTAGCTAATATGACAGAAAAGGAAAATGACAAATGTTGGAGGTTATGTTGGAAAGTTAAAACACTAATGTACTATTGATTAAGATGTATACTGATTCAACCATTGTGGAGAGCAATTCAGAACTATGCCCAAAGAGCTATAAAACCATACATATCCTTTAACCAAGCAAAGTCACTACTGAGTCTGCATCCCAAAGAGATAAAAAGCAAAAAAGAAAAGGACCTATGTGTCTAAAAATATTTATAGCAGCTCTTTTAGTGGTGGCAAAGAATTGGAGATCGAGAGGATGTCCATCATTTGGGGAATGGCAGAACAAGCTGTTGTAAATGATTGTGATGGAATACTATTGTGTTGTAAGAAATGATGAGCAGGATGCTCTCAGAAAATCCTGGAAAGATTTACATGAACCGATGTAAAGTGAAATAAGCAGAAACAGGAGAACATTATACACAGTAACAGCAATATTGTATGATGATCTAGTATGAATAACTTAGCTATTCTCAGTGATACAATGGCCCAAGACAGTTTTGTAAGACTGATGATGAAGGGGCTGTCCACCTACAGAGCAAGAACTTGTAGACTGTGAATGCAAATCAAAGATACTTTTTTCTTTACTTTATTTTTCTTGGGTTTTTTGCCTGTTTTCTTTCACAGAATGATTTATATGAAAATGTATTTTGCATGACTACATATGTATAACTTGTGTCAAATTGCTTGCCTTCTCAAAGGAGTTGGGACGGGAAAGAAAGAGAGACTCAAAATTTGATTTAAAAAAAGAACGTTTAAATTGTTTTTACATGTAATTGGGAAAAATAAAATATTGAATAATGTAAAGAAGAAAGGAAGGAAAAAAGGAAGGAAAGAAGGGAAAAAAGAAGAAATGAAGCAAGCAAAAAGGAGTAAGAACTTGCAATTATGTTCCAGAATCCATCAATATATTTTTTTTCTAAGAAAAACAATTAAAACATAAAGACGCAAACTGAAATATAGTAAGGGGTTATGGTAAAATCTATTTTGCCTCAGTAAAAAGTAAGGGAAGTAATCATTATTTCAGGCACAGTACTTCACAATCAAATGACAGAAAGAAGAAATATTAAATGCATTTTTTACACAGTACAATGAAACTGTGCATATATGTTTATACATATACATATGTATATTTACACACATGGACACCTATAGTTCTCTATGTGGCTGTATAAACATTTTATAATTTCATTGAAATAGTAAAAATGAGACAACATGCCAACATGTTGAGGAAATAATGAAATTAGATGTTAAGAGAAAATTCAAATCTCAACATCATCAAAACAAGGTAGAAAGAACAGATCAATTAAGTGTCCGTGAAAGTAAAAAGAAAATCTATTAAGCAAACAAAAAATTAAAAACAAAAGGAAAATTTTGTTGTAGAAAATTAAAGGAGTTGCTATTTTTAAACCAGTAGATAAAATTTTAACTGAATTTTTAAAAATATAAATAAAAAAACTCAATTACAATTATCAAAAAGGAGAATTCACAAAACCTTAAGAAGAAATAAAGGAAATTATTGGAAATGATTTTCCTCAAGTACTTGCCAAAAAAATGGAGAGCTCAATTTAAATGGATGAATATTTTTAATATATATAAAATATTCAGCATGAAAGAAAAATAGCTAATTGAAATAATATAATTTCAACCAGAGAAATAGAAGTAACCACAAATGAACCCTGAAGGAGAATGAAGAGGACTGGGGACCATTACAGTTTCATCATACAAATCATCCAAAGTACATTAGTTACATTGAACAGTTTGCAAAAGAAGGAAATGAAGTGATCTTGCCAAATTCTTTCAATTATAAAAACATATTCTTGATATCAAAAACATGAAGAATCAAAGCAGAGGAAGAAAGCTACTAACCAACAACCCTAATGAACATTGATACAAAAATTTCAAATAACACTTTTACAAATATGCTGCAGGAATATATCACTGAGATTATAGTCTATGACTAGGTTGGTTTTATACCACAAAATTAAGACTAGGTCTATATTATGAAAACTATCAATATAATTTACTTTATTAATAACTAGAAAAACACAAATCATATAATTATTATCAATAGATGAAGGAGGATTTTTTTTTTATAAAATAGAATACACATTCCCACTAAAACATGTGAAAATATAGGAAAAAACATTTTAACCATATGGTAAATTCATTGACTGATTAACTATTGATTTATCTATCTAAAACTAAGTGCAATCATTATATTATATGGAATTAAGGGGCAGCTAGGTGGCACAGTGAGTAGAGCACCGGCCCTGGAGTCAGGAGGACCTGAGTTCAAATCCAATCTCAGACAATTGACATGCTTACTAGCTGTGTGACCTTGGGCAAATCACTTAACTGCAATTGCCCTGCCTACCCCCTGCAAAAAAAATTATATGGAAATAAAAGAAAGTATTTTCTAATAATATAAAGAGTAAAGCAAGAATATCTTTTAAGACTACTGATATTTTATATACTCCTATAAATTCTAGGTATAGCAATAATAATAGAAGAAGAAGAAGAAATTGAGGAAGTTAGCATAGGCAAAGAGGAAATGAAATTATCAGTTTTTGCAGATGACATTTTTGTTTATAGAACTTATAGAGAGTCAACTATGATCAAAAATAAAACCCTAGAAAACTCAGAAAAGTAGCTAGACAAAAATAAACTTCAAAACCCTCAGCATATATTTATTTTATCAACAAAACTTCACAGGGAGAGAATGAGAAATTGCATTTAAAATAATTAGAGAATATATAAAATATTTTGAGAGTCTAATAAGACTAATATAGAAACTACATAAATACTTCTGTAATACACTCCTATGGAAGCAAAGAGGGGCATAAGTAATTGGAAAATATTAATTGATTATGAGGAGACAAAGCCAATATGATACAAAAGCAAGAATAGTTAAATTATTTATTCAGTGACCTGCCAACTAAACTACCAAATGATAATCTTACAGTTAGAAAAAAACTAATAATGATATTCATCTGGAAGAGCAAATGTTTAAGAATTTCCAAGGAATTAGTTTTTAAATAGTTGGAAAAGAACTTTGCCAATAAGATCAGGGGTGAAGCCAGGATGCCCATTATCACCACTATTATTCAATGTTGTACTAGATATGCTAGCTAAAATAGCAAGAAAAGAAAAAGAAGTTGAAAAATTTAGAATAGACAATGAGGAAACAAAACTATCACATTTTGCTGATAATATGTTAGTGTACTTGGTGAATCCCAGAGAATCAACTAAAAAAAAATTGAAATAACTGACAACTTGAGCAAAGATGCAGGACATAAAGTAAGCAAAAGACAGAAAGAGAAATTCCATTTAATATAACTGTAAACAATATAAAGTACTTGGGAGTATACCTGCCAAGACAAACCATGAACCATATGAATGCAATTCCAAAACACTTTCCACCCTAAGCCATATGTGAATGATTGGGAAAAAAAAATAGTAATCGCTCATTTGTAGGCTAAGCCAATATTATAAAAAATGACAATTCTATCTAAAATATATTTAATCAGTGTCATACAAATCATACTATGAAAAATTATTTTATAGAGCAAGAAAAAGTAACAGCAAAATTCATCAGGGAGAACAAAAGATCAAGAAAAACAAGGGAATTAATGAAATAAAAAGTAAAAGAAGGTGGTCTAACTGTACAAGTTCTAAAACTGTAAAACAAAGTGGTAATCATCAAAACAATCTGGTGCTAGCAAAGAAATAGAGTGGTTAATCAGTGGAATAAGTTAGGTACACAAGACAATAGTAAGTGACTATAGTAATCTACTATTTGATAAATCCAACGACTCCAGTTTTGGGATAAGAACTCATTATTTGGCAAAAACTGCTGGGAAAACAGCAAAGCAACTTGGCAGAAACTAGGTATAGATCAACATCTGACAGCATAAGGGTCAAAATGGATACATAAAGGGTGATACCAGAAGCAAATTAAGGGTGTGTGGAATAGTTTGCCAGTCAGATCTATGGATAAGGGGAGAATTGATTACCAAACACGAGACAGAGAGAATTACAGGATGTAAAATGGATAATTTTTATTATATTAAATTAAAAAGTTTTAGCATAAGCAAAACCAATTAAGCCAAGATTAGAAAGCAAGCAGAAAAAATGGGAAAACTTTTTCAGCAAGTTTCTCTGAAAAAGACCTCATATCTCAAACATGTAGAGAATTGAGTAAAGTTTATAAGAATTTGAGTCATTCCTCAATCAATAAATGGTAAAGGGATATGAAAAGGCAGTTTTCAAAGAAATCAAAGCTATCTGTAGTCATATGAAATGCTTTAAATCACTATTGATTAGAGAAAAGCAAACTAAAACAATTCTGAGTTATCATCTCACACTTATAAGATTGGCTAATATGACAGAAAAGAAAAATTTTAAATATTGGAGGAGATGTGAGAAAATTTGTAACTAATTCACTATTGGTGAAGTTGTAAGCTGATCCAAGCATTCTGGACATATTGTGAGGCCTTTTTCAGAGAAACTTGCTGAAAAAGTTTTCCTAATTTTCTGTTTTCTTTCTAATCTCACCTGTATTGGTTTTGTTTATGCAAAATCTTTTCAATTTAATATAATCAAAATTATCCATTTTACATATTGAAACAAATTAATCTAGTAGCACAGTAATTGAAAACCCAAGGATTCCATATCCTGGGTTAGAAACTCATTATTTGAAAGGGGATAGGGTACTTCTGGAAAAATGAAAAAGTAATCTAGCAGAATTTAGGTTTAGACTAACCCTTCATACCACTCACAAAATAAGCTCAAAATGGATATATGATTTAGATATTAAATGTCATATAATAAAAAATTTCGAGTACAGGGAATATATTACCTCTTAGAATGATGGATAACAGAAGAGTTTGTGACTGTTCAAGAAATAGAGAGGAATACAAAAGACAGACGACTAATTTTGATTTCAAAAATTAAAACATGCTTTGTAGAAACAAAAAAAAAAACAACGTAGCTTAAAGTAAAAGAGAAACTAGGTGGGGAGAGGGAATCATTGAAGCAAAATTCCCTGATAAATCTTTCATTTCCAAAATGCATCTTTCTCAAAGCACTAAGAATGAGTCATTCCCCAAATGATAAATGGTCAATGGATATGAAGAGATTAAGTGATTAATTGCCATTCAAAATGCTCCAAGTGATTAATAATTAGGGACATACAAAATAAATCTTGAGAAAAAGAAAATGTCATATCCATCAGTTTGGCGTGTGGACAAATAAGAACACTAACAAATCTTGGAGGGACTCTAGGAAAATGGTTGTTTTAATATAATATTGGTGGAACTGTGAATTGGTACAATCATTATGGAACGGAATTGAAACTATTTTCCAAAGGTTATTCACCTGTTCATACCCTTTGGCCCATTAATTTATATCTGAAAATAGAACAGAGAAAGAAGTGATAAAGTAGAAGGACAAGTGGGCATGGAGTCAGAAAGTCCTGAATTTAAATTTGGCCTCAAACACTTCCTACTTGTGTCATTCAGAACAAGATATTTAACCTTTGTCTGCCTCAGTTTCCACATCTATAAAATAAAGATAATATCACCAACTTCCCAGAGTTGTTGTAAGGATAAAATGAAATGATATTTTAAGTGATTTAGAAAACCTAAAGCACAATATAAATGCCTATTATTATTTTTATTATATTTTTTGTGTTAGTTAAAAATTGGATAATAAAGTGGTGCCCATCAGTTGAGGAACTGTTGAGCAAAGAATGGTATTTGAATGTATTAGAGTGCTATTGTTTCATAAGAAATTAATAAAAGGACTATTTCAGAGAAACCTAGAAATACTAGTATGAATTGATGCCTAATAAAGAAAGCAGAGACAGAGTAATTTAAACAATAATAACATTGTAAAGAAAAATAACTGTAAAAGACTAAAAAAACTGTTATCCATACGATGACCAAACACGATTCCAGAAGATTAATGATGAAGAATGCTTCCCATCTTCTAAAACAGAATATTAAAAATTTTAACCTGTAATTTGGAAATATTTAGTGAAATACATTTTTAAAAAAAAATGAAAACATACCCTGAAAAAAAGTTGGGAGTCTTTTTTCTGGTTGAACTTGTATATTTTTTTTTCATATTTTGGAGTTATCTTGATTATACTGGTATTCAGGAACACAAGTTGCTAGGCCTAGGCCTGGGCCTGGGCCTGGACCCTGGCCCATCTTCCAGTCTCATACCCTTATAGTTTAAATTTGATATTATCTAAAAAGTGTTCTGAATAAATTTTTTGGTCTTTTTCTATTTGGCCATTTGGATCTGCGTCACATGGACTTTGTTGAGCAATGTTTAAAAGGAAATTGCATAATTCTTTCTAGGGGCCCAGAGACATTTCTGGAATGTGGAATATAGACACATGTGTCAAACACACTCTTGTTACTTGCTGAGAATGGGAGTAGGGTAGGGCCGCATAACTTTATGTAATTTATAAAGAAATATAACTTCTTTTCTCACCTATGAACTAACTAACCCCACCCCCCATCTCTCTCTCTCTCTCTCTCTCTCTCTCTCTCTCTCTCTCTCTCCTCTCTCTCTCTCTCTCTCCATATTCTTCTTGTTACTCTCATTCCCAACCATCTTTGTCACCTCACCCCAACCCCAGTCTTCCAGAGGAGGTTCAAACAATGCTCATGAAATAGGTTCCCTCCCCTACAGTGGTAGAAATGACTCTTGCTTACCTATGGCAGATAGTACACACAAACTGGCCTAGAAGCATTTATAGCACATTTTGTTTTGTTTTGTTATGAGATGGAATTGGCCTGTCCCAGAATACAACATCAGTATTGGTTTCTGTGATAGCACTCATGCACATGTTTATAGAAAATTAGAGAGTATCAGTAACCGACAGAACTAGTCCTTGAGGCAAAAAAAACCCAGAAGCAGCAGAATGGCCCTGGTATGGGAAGTGTTAAAGGCTGTCCCAGTTTCACCTTGTTTCCTATAATCTAGAACCAAAAGACCCCCCTTCATTGCTGCCAATGTAACACTCAGTGATCATTGTACAATTCCTTCCCAGGGATAGCTTGTAGGACCAACAGATAGGAATTTCGTGGACAGGGTCTATTTTCTGGTGACAAGAGAGTGTTGAAAGTGTCTAACTAGCCTACTCTCCCTCCTTTATTTTACTGTTTGCTTTTGAGAGTTTTTTTTTCCTTTTGTTTCTTAATTACTGCCTACGTCAGGTCTCTTATATCCCTGATGTCAAAATTGAGCAATAACAACTCTAAAGTCATTTAAGTGGTCGAAGATTCTATAGCATACCTTAAGGACCTTGCAACCAAGGAGTATATGTAGTGGGATCATTATCTCAATCTTCCACTCTCATGCAATGTAGGTTCATTTTTTTTCGCATTAAAAAGTGTTAAAAACATCCTCAATAGTTAATTGGCATAGGCCTAATGGCTTTGACTACTGATGTCACATCATGGGTTCCTGAGTATAAGACAGGCACAAAGCACACCAGGAATACTCTGATCCTTTGCTGGATGGCCACCATGGGCCAATCAGAGGTGAGACAGTTTCACTCCATTCAATCAACTTAGTGAGATCATAAGATCATAATTATAGATCTAGAAAGGACTTCCACTACCGAATAATCCCACCCCCCCTCTATTTTATAGATGAGAAAACTGAGGCAGAGACAGGTTAAGTGACTTATCCACAGTCACACAGCTACTAAGTTTATGAGTGAGGATCTGAATGCAGGTTTTCCTGATTCCAAGTCCAGATACTATGCTACACCCTCTCTAATATAGGTCTTTGCTGTATTTTTCTATTTCATGGCAGCCTTATTATCACAAAAGTCCCAGTATGTATGTGTGGGGTTGGAAGGTAAGGGGAGCATGTCTGAGGAATGGAAAAACAGATGCAAAGTAATTTTCCATCTAACCACTGAGGTGTTTAAAATTTGCCCTGCCCCAGAGGACCTAGAGTCACTTGATTCTTGGATAGTTACTCCAACTGACATTGCACAATCTGAGTTCTACTTTAATGGGACTGATGTGTCCTCACTAATTGGATGTCTGGGGCTGATGAATGACTGTTCAGGCTGACAATCTAAAGCCTGCTGGGGCTGTATCACTATCACAAGAGGCTGTTGATTGACACCTGCTGCTCTGAGTAGAGTATCCTTCCAATAAATTTCCTTTCCCTTTGTAACAATGTCTCTCATGTGAATCATTTCTTTTAGTCTGTAATTCAAATTCAAGCTCTGATCAGTTAATCAGACAAAGTATATGGAATCTTAATTTTAGTCTATGTTTTCTCTAGACATTAATACATTTTACTTTGGATACACATCTAATTTGTGGCAGAGTCAAACTGCCAACTTGAAAAGAAGACAAACACATGCACAGGCCAACTTTAAAATAGCATTGGGCATTTACAAAATTCACTGAAGCACGTGATGCAACCTTTGTGTTTAAGTCATAGCATAATCTAATGTCACTAAGTAACACAAAGTCAGCAAGCAATCCAGAAACCTGGTGATGCCTCTTCCCATCCTCATCCTACTTACTCTGAACTTCCTGGGTCAACATTTCAGATCATCATCTTTTTTGTTATCTATCAAAGGAGGGAACTTCTGGACTTTCCTTGAATCCCATCTGAGATAGTTTTCACTCTGTATGAGATGGGAAAATGAGAGACAACTCATTCATTGAGAACGGTAATGAGATCTCAGTGCTACCACCTGACAGATATTTCCCACCTATATACCCATCAGTGAGGAACTGATTTCTTTTAACGGTAGAATAGGTGGTATCTTATGATTGTCTGATAATCTTGGAGTAGCTCACTATGGCCTGTGTGCTCATGATATCTACCCTCAACAAAATGGCATCTCCCAAAACCACATAGTTAGAAAATTGTTCACCTGCACTCTGCATGTAAAATATCTCACATTACAATCTAGAAACGCACCACTTATTTTCTAACATTTAAAACAAATTCTTGAACAAATGAATAGATCCTTGTAATATAAATAATCAGTGTGCAGCATGTTAGCTTAGCAAAATTATCGCTTTTTTGCCAAAGTCTTAACCATCTGTTCCAGTCTCTAATTACAAATGAAAAAAAGGACCTAATTCACAATTGCATCATAAAAAGTTAGACATTTGATTTAAATGCATTTGTTCTTTATTTAATATAGCTTCAATGATACATCTGTTATACTTTCTCCAACACATTGACACGGGAGAAGAAAATGGTTGAATATTCATGTAGCGTACACGTATGCTACATGCGGTACTCTTCCCTACAAAAACAATATAAATAAATAAATGAAATTCTTACATTTTCATATGCATTTGAAATTACCAAGGGTTATTTTTTAAAGTAAAACATTGATTTTTATAGGTACAGCATGTGTTCACGAGGTGCTTGGTAGGTCACAGCTGAATCTCTTTTGTGTTTATTTAGGCATGTCAAGTAGTATTGCCTAATATAATCCTTTTCTCCTTCATTACTGCATTAAGAGTAATGAATAGATCCATAGTTAGTTGATACATATAGACAATTGGTCTTTAAAAGGGAGAATGGAGATAGGTAGAGGGGAGAACTAGATAAAATGAGAAGGAAGAGATAGAGAGGGAGGAAAGGAGTCAGTAGATCAGATCTATGAATGCTCAAACTTCATTCCCTGGAAAGGAAAATCCATTCTAGGACAGGAGAAACCTTATGCCACCAGCAGAGTCGTGAATAATTACTGGGCCATGCAATGCAAGCTTATGGCACCTGTGGCATAGCAGAGATATGCTGACAAAGAATTTGCTAGACAAACCTCCTGGAAACAGCAGAGAAGTTCCTGAACCAAGCTCAGGAATATTGAAGAAGCCACAATACAGCGGAGCAAACCAAAAATCCCAGTGTTAGTGAAGATTTTCTTATTGCCTCTACCTCTCAAGGAATGAAATCAATAATTTTACTAACTATTCTCCTTTGAACAAGATAGAACTTTAGGAGATATACACATATTTGAAGTTCAACATCACTTGCTCCTGGTTTTATGATGCTTTTCTACATTTATCATCTATCTCTAATTTCTGGATAGCTGACCATTAGTACATTTTCATCACAATGTCATTTTTTTCCTCCATTGAAGGAATGGAGGAAAAGGAATATTTAGTAGGGTCATGCATCTGAATTGACTTTTTAAAAGCTAAATGAAATAAATTAATCTACCCCTTTCTACCTATCCAGAATTTTTATGTATTATTCCCCTCTAAACACTTTTTGTACCTGCCATGTTGGCCTACTAGCTATTCCTCATTTGTGATACTATATGTCCCATACCATTTCTTTGCACTGCCCATCTGCCATATATGGCATGTTCTTTCTCCTCACTTTTACCTCTTAGAATCACTGGCTTTCTTCAATATTCAACTAAAATGATACCTTCTATAAGAATCGATATACATTCTGTAAATACTTGCACGTATAGATCAACAAAATCATACATTTAGAGATGGAAGGAACCTTTAATTCATCAACTTTAATTGTATAATTCAAGAAAATGGATGCCCAAAAAGTTAAATGGCTTGTCCAAAGCCATACAGGTAATTAGTGATTGAGCCAGGATTTGAAGAAAAGCCCTCTTATTCCATACCCAGTCCCTGCTGGGTATGCAGTCTACTGCATCACATTATAGTTCTGCAAATACTTCAAAATAGCTATGACATTCTTCCAATTGTACTTCTCTCCAGGTTAAACATCTCAGTTGCTTAAATAGATCCTAATGTAGAAAGTGCTTCAGTTTCTCTCCATTCTGATTGTTCTCCTCTGGAAGGTCCCCATTATATCATTGTTCTTCCTAAAATATGGCACCCAGAATGGAACACTACGTTACAAATATTAGGTTTGTTAAATTATTATCTAACAAATAGATTTTTTACATTATTGATTATCCTCTCTGTAAGATCAAGAGCTATTTAAATGTTATCCTTGTATTATACAAGGTTTAGCACAAGACTGTACTATGTATGGATAAGTGATTATCAATTCACTGGGATGCCTACATGTTGCTAAATAAACAAATTAAATGGATTTTTTTAACTTTCAATCTATTTTGTATAGACATAGCTTTAGAAAATCTTTTCAGTTGTCACTTAGGTTATTGTGCCAGATTACATCAGCATTCATCTAATTTTATCTTTTTTTAATGCTTCAATTAAATTCATAGAAAGATACATTGATTTGTTTCAATGTTCCTTATATGAATTGAGCATCAGTCAGCCATATTTTTCAAGCATTACACCTTGGGGAGAGTTAAGAAGGAAGACCCATCTCCTGTTTTCAAAGTGCTCACATTTTAATTGGGGATAAATATTGTTTTAAAATGATCATTCATAAATTCACGAGCAAATAGCATAAAACTTATGCCACAACAAAATCCAACAGTGAAAAGATAAAATGAATGTAGATATGAAACATAAATGGTAGCAGAGGTAATCTTTAGAAAATTTAAAAGTGAATTCAATGTTGGGAACTGGGTTCTAATCCTTACATTGGCAATGACTACCCGTGAAACACTGGGAAAGTCAATTTCGTCTTTTGGGGCCTCATTTTCCCAAAAGGTAAAATGAAAGAGAACAATGAAGCTCCCATATTTTATTGTATAATTATAGATGGAAATGACTGAAAGTAAATGAATAGTTATCTAAAGGTACTGCAGAAAACATAAGGCTTCCACAGAAATGTGATTAAGGGGAAGAACAAGGGTTAGTAAGGGGAATCAGTGAGACAATTTATCTGTTGTAGAAGTTTCATAACAGACTCCTGTTTTGAAGACCATTGTCTTCATTGTGAATATGTATCTTCATGAAACAATTAGAGTTGGGCAGAAATTTAACTGAGAGTCTCTAAAGAGAGGGCAGGCTTCTCTTCTGACCTGCTACATTAAAATAGATGACAAAGTCATATAACAACCTCACTGGACATTGACATAGCAACAAGCACACTGTGTTTCTTGAACTTTATCTTTTCTTGATAAATCAGAAATGAGAAAGCAGAGCTATTTCTCATGGCAGGCCTTTTGTGTGCATTTATTCTTTGGAATAGTAATATACAGACTCTTTTCTTAACCAAAGAAATTCTTGAGGCTATTTTGAAGAAAATTCTCAAGAATTATGGACATTTTTATTTTTACATATTCATGTAGTGACAGACATGAGGAGGTAGAGTTGAGAGTTTTTAATAAATATTCCAGATTAAAATGATGGCCTGAAATGTCCCAGTCATTTATAACTTGTTAATGACCCGCTGAGCCCCAGCCTGAAGCAATGTTTCACTTTCACTCTGTCAGGCAGTCATTAACATAGGAACTGTAAATGACCAGCAGGAAGTAAATTGCTGTTAGTTAAAAATGAAAAAAAATGGTAACTTCATTTGACTACTAAAATAACTTGGGGCACTAAGCCACAGAATAGGACAGAGTCCTTTTGGGAACTTGATGTGGAAAGCATTAGGGATACAACATTCAATGTTTTTTTCCCCCATTAATTTTGAGTTTGAAACATCAAAATTATGTCAGATTCAATAGTAAAGTGGAAATGGCATTGGTTCTAAAATCAGAGGACCTAGGTTAAAGTTTAACCTCTCACATTACTTATATTACATTGGCAACATATTTATCTTAGCTGTAAAACAAAGGAGTAAGACACTATAGGATTGTAGATCAAATACTGAAAGGGTTCATAGAGGCTCTCTAATCCATCCATCCATCACAAATTAAAGATGAAGAAAAGGAGGCCAATGGAGGTTGTCATTTGTTCAAATTCAAAAAAGTACTGAGCCTTAGAGGTAGGATTTGAAGCCAAGTACTCTGAATTAAAATTCAGTCGTCTTCCCCTACATGACTAGGCCAGAGCTCTAGTTAAAGTTTAATTCCAGGAACTTGTCATTTTAGGGTTTAGGAAAAAAAGCTAAAATTCTTATGCTGGGGGTGGAGTCAAGATGTGGAGTGGAGGCAGGGATTCATCAGAGCTTTCCCTCACCTCCTCCAAACACTTTTAAATAATTACACTAAACAAATTCTAGAGTGGCAGAAACCACAAAAAGGAAGAGTGAAATAATTTTCCAACCCAAAACAACTTAGAAGGTCAGCAGTAAAAGATATGTTTCACCAGGGTAAGAGAGGAGTGCAGTCCAACTCAGTCCATTGCACTCTGTGCCAGCTCAGACCTGGCCCCAGCAAAGCAGGAGCAGGCCTCAGGGCAGCTGAATCATTGGCAAGAGTGGCAGTTTGCAGACCTCTCAGCCCATAGTGGCCAAAGACAACTTAGAATATCTGCAGGAAAGGTCTGTCATACATGGGTAAGAGTGCAACACAGTACAGCACAGGCCACACCAGCACAGCCTTGGTCCCAGCAAACCAAGAACAGGCCTTGTGAGCAAGGGCAGTGGCTACTTCTGGAATTCTCAGCCCACAAATGGTAAGGGGGTCAAACAAATGATCAGAAGGAGATTATAGGGGCCTTTTTGCAAGCACTGAGGGAGAAATCTGTTGCTTTCCACATATGTGGACCCAGGTTGAAGTCCTGGGTGGAGGCACAAAAAACCTTGGAGCCACAGAGGAGTGGGGATCCTCCTCACAGTTCCAGGGTAGAAAAGAACGATTGTGGTCACTCAAAGAACAGAGCACAGGACAGGAGAGTAGTAAACACCTGCCATTAGATCATACCACCTTAGAAGAATTGAAAACTTATAGGTCCCTAGAAGTATCTCTGAAAACAGCGACACAAAACCCCTAAAGCTTGGGACAGTGCACCCTCCATCCTGAAAGCAGAGTCTTATTTTAACAAAGCATGAAAAATCAAGTAATAAGCTAGGAAAATGATTAAACAATAGTGAAAAAAATTCTGACCAGAGAAAGTTACTATGGTGACAAGGAAAATCAAAACACACACCCAGAAGAAAATAATAAAGGCAAAGCTCCTAAATCCAATGCCTCCAAGAAAAATATAAATTGGCATCTGGCAATGGAAGAGCTTAAAAAGGATTTTGAAAATGAAGTAAGAGAGGTAGAGGGGAAATTGGGAAGAGAAATGAGAGTGATACAAGAAAACCATGAAAAATAAGTCAATTACTTGGTAAAGGAGACATAAAAAATACTCAGGAAAATAATACCTTAAAAACAGAATTGGCCAATTGGAAAAAGAGGCAAAAAAGATCACTAAAAAATCCTTAAAAAGTAGAACTGGCCAAATGGAAAAGGAGGGACAAAAGCTCAGTGAAGAAAACAATTTCTTAAAAATTTGAACTGACTAAATGGAAGCTAATGACTTTATGAGAAATCAAGAAACAATAAAACAAAATGAGATGAATGAATAAATAGAAGACAGTATGAAATATCTCATTGGGAAAACAACTTACCTGGAAAATAGATGCAGGAGAGATAATTTAAAAATTATTGGACTACCTGGAAGCCATGATCATTTTGAAGAAGGACAGGGTGAAAGGTGAAAGAGAATAGAATAAAGTGGGGAGGGTATTAGGACAGAGGGAAATACAATTAGCAATAGTAACTGGGGTGGGGGAATTGAAGTAAGTTTCTCTGAGAAAGAGCCTAGACATCATCTTACAAGAAATTATAAAGGAAAACTTCCCCAATATTCTAGAACCAGAAAGTAAAATAGAAATTGAAAGAATTCACCAATCACCTCCTGAATGATATCCTAAAATGAAAACTCCAAGAAATATTATATCAAAATTCCAGAGCTCCCAGATCAAGGAGGAAAATACTGCAAGTGGCCAGGAAAAAAAAAACACAATTCAAAAATCATGGAGCCATAGTCAGACAAAGACAACATTTAGCAACTTCTATGTTAAAGGATCAGAGGGCTTGTAATATGATATTCTGGAGGGCAAAGGAGCTATGATTACAACCAAGAATTACCTATCCAGCAAAACTAAGTATAATCCTTAAAGGGGAAAATATATATTCAATGAAATTGAGGAATTTCAAGCATTATTGATGAAAGGTCAGAGCTGAATAGAAAATCTGACTTTCAAATACAAGACTCAATAGAAGCATAAAAGGTAAACAGGAAAAGGAAATCATAAGGGACTTAATAAGGTTAAACTATTCACATTCTTATATACTTATAACTCATAAGAACTTTCTCATCATTAGGGCAGGTATAAGGAGTATATACAGACAGAGGACACAGGTATGAGATGAAAATGAAGGGATGATATCCAAAAAAATAAAATTAAGGGGTGAGAGAGAAATGTACTGAGAGAAAGGGAAAGAGAGAGAGAGAAGGAGGTAAATTATTTCACATAAAAGTGGCAGGAAAAAAGCTTTTACTGTGGAGGGGGGAAGAAGAATGATGTGAGGGAGAGTGAGTGAACCTTACTCTCATCAGAATTATCTCAAAGAGGGAATAACATACACTGTCAACTGGGCATAGAAATCTATCTTAACCTACAGGAAAGTAGGGGGAGAAGAGGATAAGAGAATGGAGGGCAACTTGGGGGAGGCAGTAATTAGAAGCAAAATGCTTTTGAAAAGGGATAGGGTGAAAGGAGAGAGAGAATAGAATAAATGGGAGAAGGGTAATAGGACAGAGGATAATACAGTTAGTAATAGTAACAGTGAAAAAAAATCGAAGCAAGTTTTCTCTGATAAAGGCCTCAATTTCTCAAACATATAGAGAACTATGTCAAAATTAAAAAAATAAGAACCGTTCCCTAATTGATAAATGATTAAAAAATATGAACAGTTTTCAGATGAAGTAATCAGAGCTATCTATAATCATATGAAAAAAATGTTCTAACTCACTGTTGATTGGAAAAATGCAAATTAAAAAAATTCTCAGGTATTGCTTCATTCCTATTAGATTGTCTAATAGGAAAAAAAGAAAAAAAGACTAATGGTGGAAGGCATGTGGGAAAAATGAGACATTAATGCACTGTTGGTGGAGCTGTGAACTGATTCAACTGTTCTGTAGAGCAATTTGAAAATAAGCCCAAAGGGCTACAAAACCCTTTGACCTAGTAATACTGTTACTAGGTCTGTATCCCTAAAGAGACAGAAAAACAAAAAGGAAAAGGACCTAATGACTAGACAATAACAATAGTAATTGTAGTAATAGTAATTGCTATTCATATAGTGTTTTGAAGTTTGCAAGGTACTTTACACCCATTATCTCATTTGAGCCTCTAGACTCCAACTTTAACATGCTTTAGCATCTGGAGATTGGCTTTGGAGAGTTAAGAATTAAATCCTAAGGTTCAACCATAAACATACATAATTACATTTTTTCCCCTTTACTATGTCAAACTTGCATTTCCTGGACCTTGAATTACCCTAAAATAAATGAGTAGCATCTCCCTATACAGTCTATGGGAAGGTTTCTTAGACCAAAGACATGAAAATAGGCCCGATAAATTTGCAAAGTCATCTACAGAGTAAGTCAGATTTTGCTTTTATCTACCTTTTCTCCTTTAATCAATTTCAGTTGGGAGAACACCAAACAATAGATTCAGGATAGAAGTCTGTAATGTTAATGGAAGAGGAAGATCTTCCCTGTCCATTAACAGGCCTGTGTGATCACATATGTTTAATCACAGCTGTGATACATCCTAAGTCACATTGAGCTTATTGGGGGAGGAAATTGCCTAAGAGGAGGCTTGCTTACTGGGATTGTAGGAAGGCTTTCATACCTTTTGGAATTAAGGTAATTAGGCACTGAGTCACGAGGGTTCTGATGCCTTCTGGCTCTGAGAAGCATATATATGTATGTTCTGAGGATTTTGCTTTGGGGGATCACTTATGAGAAAGAGCTTTTGGTTCCCTGGATAGGACTCTGAGTAGCCATTTGTTCATAGCCCCCTACTACTCAGATCTAAATGCTCCCCCAATCTGGTGGCATATGTAGGTGGTTGTATTATTGCATTCAGACAGTTGGAGTCCTATCTGTTGATCTTTGTGCTAATTTCTCTGCTTGTATTTTCTCCATGTTTAGGGTGCTTGCTGACTTTTCTCCTGGACTAGTGAATGTAATTAAAGTAAGATTGTTGACCCCTTTAGAATTGCCTTTTGTTTAAGAAAAGCAGATCAAAGAACCTGTGATAGCAGGCCATCCATGGTGTGCCAGGGTGCTTGCTATTACAAAGTCACAGATGGTACCTTGCTTCTTCCATCAGTCAGTGATAGGAAACAAGGAATAATTTTGACACACTACTGTCCTACATCTGAAAAGGCATCTTTCCTGTATAAAAAGGGGGAAAATCTGACATTGTAATCTTTGATATTGCCCTCAACTTGAGATTTCTGTGGGTGCTCTCATGAGTTAATTTGTGGGTATAACACATGACTTAATCTGGCTGTGAAGGTTGGTGTCTAGATAGATATCTGAAGCTCAACTTAAGAAATAGAGCCAAAAATGGTAGAATTCCTTTCTTGCAGCCCTTCTAATGTGTCAGCTAGCTTTAAAGAATATCCTTCAAAAAAACCTCAATTGGATATCTAAGTTTTATATGTGAATGATTTTCTCCTCTCTGGTGTGGTAGCTCACTTATCATGAAATCACTTATTTATAGAACCTTTCGTGCTAAGTGATATGGGGAAAATTATCAGGTAAAAATAACTGAATAAATATTGATTAAAGATGAAAATTTATGAACTTCATTTACCTTTGTGTACCCAGAATAATCTAGTTCACCTACCTCACAGGGGTAGAAGGAAAGTTTATAAATAATGCGTTGAATACATGTGAACTGTAATATATAGTTCATTGGATCTTAGAAATTAACCAGTACCACAGTACCATCTGTATGGCAAGGATATCTGTTGGGGTATTTTACTTGATATAATTTAATGTTTTGAAACAGGTAGCTTGACCTATTCATATATATATATGTATATATATATGTATATGTATATATTTATATTTATCTTTCACTGAGTCATAGTATAATACATTTCTAAAGCTTTGCCAATATTTTCTGTTAATAGGATCAATGTCTTTGTTCTTTCTTATAACTCTATTGATCAGTAGTAGGTTTTTAAAATTCGGCAACTTCAGTTCCCTAGATGTACATTGAAAAGCATATGCATTTATTGGTGGGAATTCATCATGTGGGAAATATCTCCTTAAATGCAGATCACAATTCACAATCATAGTCTTAGAAAGTTAGCTGAAACAGAGGCAGCTAATTAGCTCAGTGGACAGAACGCTAAATTTGGCATTAAACAGATGTGAGTTCAAATCTGGCCTCACACACTTAATAGCTATGTGATCTTAGGCAAGTCGCTTAACTTTCATATGCCTCATTTTCCTCATCTGCCTACCTCTAAGTGTTGTTTCGAGGATAAAGTGAGATAATATTTGTGAAGCACTTGGCACACTTTAAAGCACTGTATAAATTCTCACTGTTGTTGTTATTAACTTTGAGGGCAAGTGATGTACCCACATGCATAAAGCTAGTATCATAAATAGGACTTGATTCCAGACATTCTTGAGACTGAGCTCAGATATCTATCCATTAAACAAAGTAGCCTTCCCCTAATGTAACTCCCATTATTTTGGAACTTGCTAATATAATGCTGACTATCAAGAAATTTTGATGGAAAATGGACTACATGATATGAATTGTCTTGAAGTATAACAGATATTACCCATCTTAAGATGTATGTAGAGTCAAAGATGAAATGAAATAATGAAAGAACTTGTCACAATTTTTAAACGGAACATTTAAATTCCTAGTTAAGCAGTAGCTTTTGAGTTATTATTTGGTTAGTTCTTGGTAAAATCCCCTTGAAAGAAGATGTAGAGGCAGTGCCAATTGCAGAGCTCAAGGGGATAATCAGGAGTCAGTGTTCAGAAAGAGTTATAAAAGGCCACTAGGGTATGGAAATAGATGAAGCTATAATGCTACTGGTACTATACTGATGTCCAAGGACAGTGGATTTAGTTGCAAAATATATATATCAAAAATGCTTGTTGAATTCATTTAATCAGGATAAGGATGAAATGGATACCTTTAAAACAGTAATTAAACAAAATAGTTGACATTTCTGCCATTACTTCAAATGTTTTACTGATTCTTTATTCCTTAGACAACTTAACATGGAGTTTGTGATCTCGAGAGTACTGCTGCTGCAAGGGTTATTTACATTCCAGCTCTGATGGCATTTATTGAAGCATGAGTACAAGTGTGTTGATAAGCAGCCTTACTTTGGTAGCTTAACTCCCCAGCTGCTTTTAAATAAAGTGGCCATATTTTTAAACATCAGACAAGGCAGGGGACAAGGGGGAGGGGAGAAAGCAAAATCATTGAGGAATAAAACAGGAATGATATTTCCCAAGCATGTTTGTATGCAGAACACTTTAGAGCTTTAAATATATTGCTTGAAATCTTAACTGCTGATCTAGAGGATGTGAAGGAATATAGTATACGAGGATATAAAGGAGTTGAGAAAATTTTGTGGCAGAATGGAAGAAATCAAAACTATAATGTTGGAAAAAATGCTCATTTCATATAAAAAGTACTTGTTGGGATAGATAGAAATTTTTAGTTATTTTGCATAGGAGAAAAGCATAACTTGTATATTTTTTTTTACTGAGGAAATCCTATTCCCATTTTGAAAATTGTCAGGGTTGTATGTATCATAGTCATGAAGTGCTATATTTTTATCTTCACAGTCTCTAGATGAAATCAAGTGGTTTTAGTAATTGGGGATTCATGCCAGAGAGTCACAACATTATTTTGGAAAGATCAGATTTGGAATCAAAGGACCTGTTTTCAAATCCTTTTCCCACCATATGTTATCTAGGTGATTTGAAGAAGTTACTTAACCTCTTTAAAGTTCAACAACTATTCTTTAAAATTGAGGATATAGGACAAAATAACTATCCGTACAAAATCTATCTAACTACCCATAACAAAATCCATACTAGCTCTTAATCTATGATCTCAAAAACTGGGTTTTAAAACAAAGTAGCCTAGAGCCTATAGAGCTGGAGGGAGTATAGTTTTGGTCCTATGTTTAAGTAAAGTTGAACCTGTTGACCATGGATTTCTTTGTAAACTTCCACTTTGCCAGGTTATTGTAAACAGCAAGACCCTTCTTGAAAAGGTTAAAAGTTGCAGGATCTTCTATGCATTCCTTCCCTGGTACACTCTGTACCCATTTAGGCAGTGAGATCATGCCAGTCAGCAAACTGAGTCTTTTCCTCAAATGATCCTTCATGTCTTCAGACAATGGAGACAAACCAACATTGAACATCCCTGAATCCAAATTATTTCTCATTTTTTTTCTTTAAGTCTCCTATACTGGAGACATAGATTGTCAATAAGACCAGCTATTGACATTCATTATTCTCCTATCAGTATCCTACCAATACCCTGAACAGGCTAGAGTTAGCCCCAATGTTGATAAGCTATAAGTGTCACTGGAGTCTGGACCTATTAGAGCAACCTATGACTTCCTTAGGGGATTTCATGTCACAGTGCTATAGTCTAATTATGGACAATCTTTCTAATTTAGATCATAAATACCAAAACTATATTAGTCATAGAGATCTTTTTGCAAATGTCTCTCATACAATGACAGAAATACAATTCTCACCTGGGACCCAATGCCCAGGACAGCAAAACAATCCACATATTCAGCCTTCTAAGTCATTTCTAAATGATGTTCTCTGAGTCCAGGTAGAAAGGGTTTGGTCACTGGTGGGGTCCAATTTAGCTTCTTAAAAATTCAGGATAAGTCTTATTCCTGACTCAAGGATTATTTTCTGAAAACTGGTACATTTCATTCAGCTTTTCACAACTTCTCTTTGTCCTAGTCAAGAATGGTAAGTCCTCCAAAAGGTATTACTTTCTTAGGTTATCATCTTTTCTTCAACTTCAATTCCCACCATTTCCAACTGGAACCATTTAATTAGCAAATTCAAATCAACATTGTACTGCCAAATACTTTGTTCTCCTGTTCTATTGCCACTCACTTACTGCCAAAACTCAGCCCTCTTCAATCTTCCCTACCTAGCTTCCTTTTTTGCTCATATTAACAGCCGCTGAAAAGAGTTAGAGACAATTATAACTACCGTCACTGGTTACATTATAAATTAATGTTATCTGACTTTGAGTTGTTCAATGCAGAAAGGCAATCTTTTAATTCTTTCCTAAATGATTCCCTATCTCATTCCCTATAAAAGCTATTCAAAACTTTTTCTACTGTTATCAAACCTCTATGTCTCTTTATCTCCTCTGAAATCTCAGCTAAGGAACTTGTCTTTCTACCTCTAAAAAAACCTAGGCCATCTGATGAATTGCCTCTTCTCAAAATGCTTTTCCATCTTTCCCCAGTCTGCATTTCCTTTCACTTCTTTGATAATGGCATTGTCCTCATTCTTATCAAAGGCAATGCCTCTATTATTTCCCTTAATCCAATCCCCTACCATATTATCCAACAGAATGCAACCTCAATTATATTCTTAATCTAATTTTTAAACATTCCCTATCTACTAATTCCTTCTCTACTGCCTTAAAAATGCCTTAGTGTTGCTCATTCTTATTTTTTTTTGTACTAGATCCTACTACCCCATCAAACTTGGTATCATCCTATGCTTCTCTTTCCTTTCTTAGCCAAATTCATAGGAAAAATTTAAAAAGCTATATTGACTTACTGCCTTCCCTTCCTGTCCCTTTAATTTATCACCCAACTCTTTCATTTATTTTGGTAGTATCTGTGTATGTATATATATATATATATATATATATATATATATATATATATATATATATATATGTATACACACACACACATATAAATACATATTTGTTAATTTTTAAATAGTATTTTATTTTCCCCAGTTAAAAGATAAAATTTTCTGCATTCATTTTTACAAGACTCTGAGTTCTAAAGTCTTCTCCCTCCCTCCCATCTCCACTTCTAAAAGTGGTAAGCAGTTTGATATAGTTTATATATGTGCTATCATGTAAAAATATTTCTATATTAGTAACAGTTGTGAAAAAAGAAGCAGATCAAAAGGAAAAAAAACACAAGAAAGAATGAAGTAATTGAAAAAACATATGCTTTGATCTGCATTCAGAGTTCATCAGCTCTTTACCTGAATTTGGATAGCATTTTCATTGAGGAGTCCTTTGTATTTGTCTTAGATCATTGTGTTTTGAAGAAGAGCTGGGTCATTCCTAGTTAATCATCACACAATGTTGCTGATACCATGTACAATGTTTTCCTAGTTCTGTTCATTTTGCTTTGCATCAGTTTGTACAAATCTTTCCAGTTTTTTTTCTGAAATGTGCCTGTTCATCATTTCTTATTGCACATTAATATTCCATTACATTCGTATGACATAGCTTGTTCAGCCATCCCCCATTTGATGGACATCACCTCAATTCCCAATATTTTGCCATCACAAAAAAGGGCTACTATAAATATTTTTTACACATGTAGGAACTGTGCCCTTTTTTATGTCATCCTATTAGTGGTACTTCTGGATCAAAGAGTATGCACAGTTTGCTTGTCCTTTGGGCATAGTTCCAAATTGCTATCCAGAAAGGTTGAATCAGTTCTCAGCTCCACCAACAGTGCATTAGTGTCCCAATTTTCCCATATTATCTCCAACATTTATCATTTTCCTTTTTTCTCATTTTAGCCCATCTCCTAGGTGTGAGGTGGCACCACAGAATTGTTTTAATTTGCATTTCTCTAATCATATACCTATAGATAGCATTGATTTCTTCATCTGAAAACTGACTATTCATATCCTTTGACCATTTATCGTATTCTTCCTCCTGCTTGTTCTTTCTCTCTTTTCACCTTTTCCCTCCTCACTAGTGTTTTTGCTTCTGTTTACCACCTCCCCTGATCTGCCCTTTTTTTCAGTTAGTCCTCATTCCCCTCTCCTTATTTGATTTCCTCCCCTCCTACTTCCCTGTTAGGTGAGATTTATTTCTATATTTAGCTGATTGTGTACATGATTCCCAATTTGAACCACCACTGATGAGAGTCAGGTTCAAGTGATGATCATCTCCCAACCTCCCATCTTCCCCTCTACTGTAATAGGTCTTTCTTGCCTCTTCATGTGAAAAAATTACCCCATTCTACCTCTCTCTTCCTTCTGCACCTATTGTGCTACTCTTTCTCATCCCTTAATTAATTTTGCTATTCCCTCAAATTCACCTTGTACCCATACATCTGCATATATATATATATATATATATATATATATATATACATGTATATATATAGGTGTATATATATATATATATATATATATATATATAGGTATATGTGTGTGTATGTGTGTATGTATTCCTTCCAGCTGTACTATTAGTGATACAGTTTTTAAGAATTGTAAGTATCATCTTCTCATGCAGGGATGTAAATAGATTAGCTGTACTGAATCTCTTTTCTTTTCCCTTTTTACCTGTATATGCTTCTCTTGGATCTTGATATTGCAGTCAAATTTCTGGTTTAGTTCTGGTCTTCTTATGAAAGCTTGAAATCCTTTTATTTCATTAAATAACCATTTTTTCCCTTGATGTATTATGCTTAATTTTGTGGGGTAAGTGATTCTTGGTAGTAGTTGTAGCCTCTTTGCCCTCTGTAATACCATGTCTCATGACCTCAGATACTTTAATGTTGCAACTGCCAAGTTCTGTGTGATCCTGATTGTGACTCCCTAATATTTGAATTGCTTCTTTCTGGTCACTTATAGCATTTTTTTCCTTGACCTGATACTTCTGAAATTTGGTTGTAATATTCCTTGGAGTTTTTATTGTGGGATCTCTCTTCTGAGGTGATTGGTGGATTCTTTCAATGCCTATTTTGCCCTCTGGTTCCAGGATATCAGGGCAGTTTTCTTGATAATTTCTTGAAAGATCTTTTCCAGGTCCTCCTTTTGGTTATAGCTTTCAGATAGTCCAATGATTTTGAAATTGTCTCTCCCATCTATTTTCCAGGTCAGCTGTTTTTCCCATGAAGTATTTTATATTTTCTTCCATTTTTTCCTTCTTTGGAATTTGTTTGATTGATTTGTGATGTCTATTAGCTTCCATTTGCCCAGTTCTCACTTTGAAGGTGTTGTTTTCCTCAATTAGCTTTTGTACTTTATTGTCCATTTGGCCAATTGTAATCTTTAATGGGTTGTTTTCTTTGATGGATTTTGGTATCTACCTTTCCATTTGGCCAATTCTACTTTTGAAGTAGTTTCTCTTTTTTCATATTTCTCTTACATTACTCTCATTTCTTTTTCCATTTTTTCTTCTACCATTCTTATATGACTTTTAAGCTACTTTTTGAGCTCCTCCATGAGTTCTTCCTGGATTTGAGACCACTTCCCATTTTGCTTTGGAGTTCTTCCATTAGGTGTTTTGATATTGTTGTCTTCTTCTAAGTTTGTGTCTTGATCTTCCCTTGCATCCTGGGCCATCTCCAGTCATCCTAGTGAACATCAGGGCACTGGACCCAAATAGTCCTAGAGAAGAAAGTGATGCTGGTGACCCTGCACAGCCCTCCCTCACTCAAATCAAAGTCAACTGCAAGTCATGTCATCATTTCCTCTTTGAGAACAAAGGACAAACACAGCAACAATGACCTTGGTCTTCCCTGTCACCATAATAATTTTCTATGGTTATATTCTTTTTGTTGTTTTTGTTGTTGTTGTTGTGTTTTGTGCATCTTTTTTTGGTCTTCTTCCTTCCTTTTAAATTTGAGCTCTGCTCCCAGGTTGGGAGGGGCACTGTCTCCAGCTTCTTATGCCTATGACTGCAGGCTCTGGCTGTTTACCTTGTGCTGTACTGATGTTGCCCTGAGGTCCGCCAGGGGACCCTCTTGTCTGGTCCTGTGCTGAGGGGGTGGGATGAGGGTGGCTAATGCTTCTGGAGGCCAAAGGGGTCTGGCAGCTTACTGGGTGCTAAGTCTTGGTCCTAGTGGTAATATCTGGAATGCGCTAAGACACAAAGGGGTGTTTCTGTGTTTCCCCAGAGCCACATTGAAGCATGTGGAGGCCTGGCCACTGGAGGACACCTGTTGGCCCTGAGCTATGCTGAAGCACATGGTGGTTTTCAGAGCTAGAGTCTGCTAATTCCCCTGACTATGCTTAGGCATGTGGGAGATCCTGGTGTTTGCCTTCTCCACCACCCCAGGACTCAGAATCCTCCACCGTTTTGCTGAGGTAAGGCCTACCACTGGCCCACTTGGATGCCTCCTGTCCTAGAATGTGCTCCTCTGCCAACTAAGTGAGAGAGCACCTCCCACTGAACTTCGATGTCTCTTGAGCAAAAAGATTGTTTCATTCCATCTTTTTGCTGCTTCCACCATTCTAGGACTTGGTGTGGGGCACTATTTTATGGGTGTTTGGAGGTGAATATGGGATAATTACAGTGATTTATTGCTTACTCCACTGTCTTGACTCCTAGAAGTCAACAATCGTCTAGCTCTTTTGAATATGATTTCATGCTTCATCACTCGGTTAAAACTTCTTTCTTCAGAGTTGCCAATATTCTCTTATTTGTCAGATCAGATGTTATTACTTAGCCCTAAACTTTCTTGATATACCTGCTGCATTGGGCAGTATTGACTACCCTCTACTACTAAATATTATCTCCTCTTTGGGCTTTTGTGACATCATTTTTCCTACTTCTCTTAATAGATTTTCATTTTCAGATGCCTCTGTTTTTTCATTATTCATATCATGTTCCCTTACTTCAGCTATTGCCCATGTCTCTATTCTAGCTGTGCTACCCTTCACTTTCTACACACACTATATACCTTGGTGACTTCATTGGCTCTCATGGGTTTAATTATTTTCTCTAGGTTGGTGAGTTGCAGTCTCTCCTCAGAGCTTCAATCCCACATCACCAGTTGCCCATTGAATAGTTTGAAGTAGATGTCCTGGACTTCAAAAACTCAATATTTCCAAAATAGAACTAATTATCTTACCAAAGCCCAACATAACCCTCTTTCAAATTTCTTTACTTGTGTTGAAAGTAATAACATTCTTCTAGTTTACTTGGTTAGTAACATTGACATCATCCTTGAATCCTAAGTCTCTCTTATGCCACATATCTTATCAGCTACTACACTTGCCATTTCTTTACCTATAATTTCTATCACTACTGATACCTCTTCACTATTCATATAACTACCATCTTATTTCAGTCCCTCATTGCCATTGCTTAGATGAATGAAATAGCTTTATAATTGGCCTACACACTTCAAGTTTTTAAGTCTTTACCATTTCAGTTCATTTTCCATGTTAATACAAAAGTGATTTTTCATAAGGACAGATATGAACATGGCACCCCCGTACCTGATAAATATAAGTGGTTTCTAGATTCAATGATTAACTCCTCTATTTAGCTTTTAAGTGCATGACCTTGCCCCAGCCTTGACCAAACACTGTATAATATTCACTTTTCACACTTTTGGAATTAGACAAAATTGTCTCCTCTGTGTTCACATATGCTACTTCATCCCCATTTTTATGCCTTTGCATTAGCTGTCCTTAAGTCCTAGAATATATTCCCTCATCACCATCAATTCACAGTGTCCCTCTCTTCATTCATATACAACTCCACCACCATGTTCTTCATGAAGCTTCTCCTGATGTCCTCAACTGCTCTCATTCTCAACATATATTTAATTATCTTGTATTTATTTGCATCTATTCTTTTTTATTTATTTTGCATATACTTATATAAGTCCTTGCTGTTTCTCCCAGTAGAATATAAGCACTTTGTAGGTTGGATTGTTTCATTTATTGTATTTTAATCCCTAGCCTAGACTAGTGGCTGGAACAAAGAAGTCACTTACTAAATGCTCATTATTTCATGAATTTATTGGCATGTGAACATATCTATTGTGCATAAACAGTACTTGGGCTCACAGAGTACACATCTACAACTAAACACAACCCCGATTTTATATCTGTGCTCTGTTCTTTAGGCCCTTGGGTTTGACTGCTATGTTTTCTAGTCCAATGCTCTATTATTTTCCAGGGAAAGTAGTTTTATCCATTGTTCATTGCTTTGTAGACCTCTGATGAGCTTCTGCCTTTTTGTCTGTGTGACTACTCACACATGGAAAGCTATTCTAGGGCTGGGGAATTTAACCTTTCTTAATTATAGACCCCTTTCACAATCTGGTGAAGTTTATGGGTCGATTCTTGGGATAATATCTTAAATTAATTATAAATGCATAAAATACATAGACTCAAAAAGGAAACCCATTATATTGAAATAAAGCAAACAAGTTATATTAATAAAAAAAGTTCAGTGTCCTCCATTTAGAAATCACTGTTCTAGGATTTTTCCCTCCTGGAATGTTATGTGTTCAAAATATTCCCAAAATCATTTCATACAGTACAGAAGGTTATTAACTCTAATCTTATATTTTGTCTTTTATGTCCTACCATGTGCCCTTCCAGTAAAAGCTATTTATCAAATAGCAGTTTCGTGTTAATTGGGAATTCTTTCCAATGTCTACTTCTAGCTTCATTGCTACAGTATATGAAGCCTTCTGGACAGTAATAGAAGCAACTCAGTAGATTTCCCCTCTTCTCACAGGAATGTGTTGAGGAATTGAGCATAAGCTCACCATAAAATCCCAAAACTATCAAATGTCTTCTTTAGATTTTGCAAGCATGTAAATACTACATTAAAATCTATACATTGCGATGATGTGCCAGATAAAATATTGGTCTCTTGAGAGTTTCCAATAGCTTCATCCAGTTCTCCATTTTCTTTACCTGCCTCTGCTGGGATATTTCAGTAATGTGCTCTATCCAGGAGACCATTTATTTGAAATTTGAGCTATTCTCCCAGAGTAATTTTTTAAAGATGATTTGTAATTTGATATAGAAAAGTGCTACTGCCTTATATATGGCTTGGTTTCCTTTCCAGGTGCTGATTTTGTCTCTTATGTGGGTTTCACTTTCTCCATGAGAAAATCTTGATTTTTATTTCAGTGCTTTCATCTTTGGTGATATAGCAAAGAAGATGTCTAGTCACTAGATTTCAGGCATTCTGTTCAACTTTTAAGTCTCTAGAGATGCCGGCACATCACTGATTCAACTAATTTACTGAGCACAAAGAAAGCTGCATCTGTCTCCTTACAGTGTTTTCATAAGTTATTCACATGCCACTAGTAACATAAAATGAACTCTCAATGTCATATTTCTTACTGTTGAGGGGAACTTAATATCAAACATCCTTGTGGGAAATCAATTCTAAAGGCTCACATAAACACTCCCTAGATTTAATGTCTATCCTGATTATTTTAGTTTAAATTATAATCATATTTCCACAAAACTCTGAGCACTAAAGCTTAAAAAATAATAAAATAATTATAGAACAACAACTGATCTATCTTGTAAATATCATGTTGGAAAACTTTCTATCCTATCCTAGGATACACACACACACACACACACACACACACGTATGTGTGTGTGTATATTAATATATACACATACATACACACATGTATGTATACATGTACCTGTATATGTATATATGTATATGTGCAAGTATATGTGGTGATTAGTAGATTCTTTCAATTTGTATTTTGCCCTCTGGTTCTAGAATATCAGGGCAGTTTTCTAAAATAATTCTTGAAAGATGATGTCTAGGCTCTTTTTTTGATCATGACTATCAGGTAGTCCGATAATTTTTAAATGATCTCTCCTGGATCTATTCTCCAGGTCAGTGGTTTTTCCAATGAGACATTTCACATTGTCTTCTCTTCTTTTATTCTTTTGGTTCTGCTTTATAATTTCTTGGTTCCTTTTAAAGTCACTAGCTTCCACTTGCTCCATTCTAATTTTTAAGGTGGTATTTTCTTCAGTGGTCTTTTGGATCTCCTTTTCCATGTGGCTAATTCTGCCTTTTAAGGCATTCTTCTCCTCGTTGGCTTTTTGGAGAAATTTTGCCATTTGGGTTAGTCTATTTTTTAAGGTATTATTTTTTCAGTATATTTTTGGGTCTCTAACAAATTGTTGACTTATTTTTCGTGGTTTTCTTGCATCACTCTCATTTCTCTTCCCAATTTTTCCTCTACTTCTCTTGCTCAATTTTCTAAATCTTTTTTAAGCCCTTCCATGGCCTGAGAACAAGTCATATTTTTCTTGGAGGCTTTTGATATAGAATCCTTCACTTTGTTGACTTCTTCTGGCTGTATCTTTTGATCTTCTTCTGTTGCCAAAGTAAGATTCCATAGTCTGAGTCCTTTTACACTTCCAGCTCATTTTCCCAGCCAATTACTTCACTTTTGTGCTCTTTGTCAGGATATGACAGCTTTCAGAGTGGAGAGTGCTCTGTCCCAAGCTTTAGGGATTATGCGCTGCTGTTTTCAGAGTTACTTCTATTCTGAGGTGGCATGATACTCCTCTCCTTGCCTGTGCTCTGGTCTGTGAGTACAAGCCCTCCTTTCTGCCATGTAACTACCAGGAGGACTCCCTCTCCACAGCAACCACAGGCTCTGCTACACCAGCACTCTTCCTCCCCCAAGGACCTCCACCCAGGACTGCCACCCAGATCCAAGCAGGGCAAAGCAAGAGAACACTGCCCCAGTGCCAGCCAAGAGATCCCTGTACTCCCGCTCTGATGAGCCTACTGATTCCTCCCACAATCTGTGAGTGTAGAGGTCTGGAAGCAGCCACACACTGCTGCAGCCACCTCTGTTGCCCTGGGGCTGGGGCCAGACCATGCACTTCCCTCAGGTAGTTCCAAGAGTTTTCCCATTGACCTTCTCTGTTGTCTTTGGTGTTTGTGGGTTGAGAAGTCTGGCCTACTCCACTGGTATTGCTCTGACCTGGTCTGTCCTGGCACAACCCATGCTGGGCTG
This sequence comes from Trichosurus vulpecula, assembly GCF_011100635.1. Classification (NCBI taxonomy): domain Eukaryota; kingdom Metazoa; phylum Chordata; class Mammalia; order Diprotodontia; family Phalangeridae; genus Trichosurus; species Trichosurus vulpecula. The sequence goes on along the minus strand of NC_050577.1, from coordinate 143,403,800 downwards.
TGCTCTGCTCCCAGCACAGTGAGATAGACCTTTCCCAGTGACCATGCAGGCCATCTTGGGCTGTAGACTTGTTTCACTCTGTCATTTCATGGGTTCTGTAGCTCTAGAATTTGTTTAGAGTCATTTTTATAGGTGTTTGGAGAGATTTGTAGGAGAGCTCAAACAAGTCCCTGTTTTCACATTGCCATCTTGGCTCCACCCCCTCAATAGATATTTTTATAAGATCTATTCTGTGCAAAGCCAGGGCATCATAAAATCTAGAACTGTCTCTCTCATAATTGTACTTTCAGAAAACCTATCACAGTTTTTTGGTACCACCTCAAAAGTATAGATCACAAATCCCAACTAACTGATTTAAGTTTTATCAGTCAGCAAAGAATATGTTAGTTCAAAAGAGTATTTTATCATATATCATAGAAAAAAAGAGAAAATGAATAAATCCCCCTTTTCCCTATGCACATATACTTTCTTTGATTTTCTCACTTGTTATCATACCATCAGTATGGATAAAGACACATGATGAGGAACATTCAAATGATCGTGCATTGAAGGGACAGGAAAAGCATATGGTCAGTCTGCATATAGGACAGGTATATATACAGCCAGGGAATATGAATAACCATGGTATTAGTGTAGCTACCATAACTCATTTCTGATGCAACAGGACTCCCACTCTGCTGTGATATCACTGCATTGTGCTCTGATGAAAATAAGATCTCTGGTCTACTCTGGATGTTTCTGCTGTATACATTGTTTCTGTTGTATACACCATCTTTGCTCTCTCTTCTAGGCATGTCTGCTGGTATCATGATCCTTAAGATTCTCTCTGGGGGTGGTGCCAAGATGGCAGAGTAAAAGCAGGGACTTGTTGAGCTCTCCCCCAAACCTCTCCAAATACCTGTAAAAAATGACTCTAAACAAGTTCTAGGGCAGCAGAAGTCACAAAATGACAGAGTGATACAAATTTCCAGCCCAAGACAATTTGGAAGGTCAACAGGAAAGGTCTGGGGAGAAGATTCTGGGAAGATAGCAGAGTAGGTCAGAAAATTCCAAGCTCTCAAGATTTTCTCCCACAAAAGAGTTAAAATAGTACCTTACAGTGAACAAAGTGTGGGTGGAGAGAAAGAAGACTAGGGGCACGACTAGGATCTTCCTGGGACAATTTAAGGAGATCCTAAGAAAAATTCCAGGATGAGGTTTAGGCCCTGTGAGGGTTAAACTCCTCCAGGCTAGGTTCCGATTTAAACACAAGCAGCAAGCCCCTTAAACAACTAGTGGCAAGTCTTGGGGTTAGTTGGTTTGAGAGGCTGCCTTTGCCCCAGGCACAGGAACTTTTCACCACAGGATAGTGATGGGAGTTGGGCATTTGAGCCCAGGAAGACTGAGGCAACCTTTGCTAAAAGGGAATACCAAACCCAGCTGTGCTGCAAAGAGCAGTGGGGGTGAGAAGGAACCAGCACATGCCTGGTGGGTGCAGTAGCAGTGGGACAGAAAGCCCCTAGCTGTGGGCACTTACCAGAGGTTGGAGGTTTGGCTTTGGTTCCAGGCTAGAGGGGAGAACTGATGAGCTGGGGCAAGAGACACCATTTCCCATACCCCTGGGCTAGAGGTGATTACAAAAATCAAGCTATTATCAAAAAAAACTGCACAGGCAGAGAACAAATCTAACCATAGAAACCTATTAAAGGAATAGAGATGACTGGGTTTTATCTTCAGAGGGGGATATTGAAGTAAAGAAACCCCCAAAGAGTAACATCAAATGGTCACTTACCCAAAAAGAATTTATAGAAGATGTTAAAAAAAGACTGTAAAAATCAAATGACAGAGATGGAAGAAAAACTAAAACTAAACATAATCCAAGGAAAACAAGAAGGTCATGAAAGGAAAGTCAAACAATTAGAAAAGGAGATCCAGAACCTCAAGGAGGAAAATGACACCTTGAAGATTAGAATTGGGGAAAGTGAAGCCAGTGAAATTATAAGAGATAAAGAAATAATTAAACAAAACATGAATAATGAAAAAATAGAAGAGAAAGTGAAACATCTTATAAGAAAAATAACAGCTTCAGAGAATAGATCAAAAAGAGAAAATATAAAAATAATTGGACTAACTGAACATTATGATTAAAAAAAGAATCTTACAAGAAATAATTAAAGAAAATTGTCCTGAAGCATTAGTACAAGGCAGGGAAGTAAAAATAGAAAAAACCCATCAAACACCACTTCAAAGAGATCCTATGAGGAAAACACATAGGAATATCATAGTCAAATTCAGAAACTCCCAGATCAAGGATAAAATATTAAAAGCATCAAGATTAAAATAATTTAAATATGATGGCACCGCAATTAGAATTACACAAGACCTAGCAGCAGAGAGATTAAAGGACTGCAGATCTTGGAACACAATATATCGAAGAACAAAAGACCTGGGGCTCTAGCCAAAAATATCATACCCTGCAAATTATTAACTTTATGAAAAAATGGACATTTGATAAACTCTCAGACTTTCAAGACTTTGTCAAAAAAAATTACTGAACTTAATAGAAGACTCAACATAAAAGAGCCAAGAGAAATGCAAGGTACATACCAAAGACTGACTATAAGGGATTCATAAGGAAAGATTGTTTAAGATTGTTTACCTTTTATACAATGTAAAATGTAAACTTTATGTCTAAGATTCTTATTAATAATTGGCGAGCTCATAAGAAACTGACTATGATATGAATTTAAAAAGCTAATCCATTTGGAAACAGCTGAAAAGAGTAACTTTTACACAAAAGTGTTGCAAGAGGAAGAAAAGATACAGAGGAATTAGCTGGGGGAGGAGGACTGGTAGTTCTGGTAACCTACTCTCATTGGGAATGGGTTTAAGAGGGAACAATGCATATATATTTAGAAGAGTATAAAAGTCTTCTAAATTTAGAAGAAATAAAATGGTAGGGGTATAGAGAGGGGGGAGAGGACAATGGAGGGAATTTTAGAGGGGACAATGAGGGAATAGTTAAAAGGCAGGGGTTATTGAAGGGTGTTTAGATTTATGGGAATGGGAGGATAGTGGAAGGATCCTTGGAGGGGGGTAGGCAATAATAGGAGGGCAAAGTAGTCACTAGAAAGAAGTAGAGGAATCAAGAGGGATAGAACACAAGAGATATGCACAAATATAAAAACAAAGATCAGAAGTAGAGTATGTTTGGGAAAATATATGTCTATATATGTATACATATATGTATATGTGTATGTATATATAGCTATAGATATATATACATATATATATATAGATATATATATATATATATATGTATAATATATATATATATATATTATAGATATATATATAAAGTTTATTGTAGCTTCTGGGATGCAGTGGGGGAAGGGAAAAAGAAAAGAACAAAGTGAAAAAGTGCACAGCAGAGAAGAAAAGAAAACTCATAAGGAAACAAAGAAAGGATGGACAATTCTCAACACATGTATTATTTATCATATAGGCTTTCTCAAAATAAAAATCTATTGTTATATATTTTGAATCCTCTCTTATGTTCTGCTATGCACCGACATGCTTTTTTTTCTTTCTTACTTTGTATTTAAGTTTCAATATTTAAGTTTATCATATGTTTTGTTCCTTTTCTCTATTCTGTATCTGTATTCTGGCCCTTGACTCTAAAGTAAAATAAAGTTAAAAAAAAACAGGAAAGGTTGAATGCAACAGGCTGGGAGAGGAGCACAGTTCAGCACAAAACACACTAGCACAGACTGGGACTGGCAAACCTGAACCAGACCTCAGGAGACTGGCAGCTATGGCATTTTCCAGACATCTCAACTCAAATGTCAACGACAACTTAGAAGGTCAGTAGGAAAAGTTTGTCAGATATGAGAGAGGAGCATGGTCTGGACCCAGCCCTGGGGTAGTGGCAGCAGTACCTGCTTCCAGGGCTCTTGGACTGTGGGGGGATTGAGCTGCTTATCAGAAGGGGATTGACAGGATCTCTTTGCTGTCACTGAGACAGGGTTCTTTTGCTTTGCCTGGGCTTAGGTCTAGGTCACCATCCTGGGTGGTGGTCCTACTGAGAGAAGGAGAGCTGGCATGGCAGAGCTTGTGGCAGCAGTGGAGACGGAACCACCCTCATAGTCCTAAGGCAGAAAACAGTGCTTGTAGTCACTCACAGACCAGAGCACAGGCCAGGAGAGGAGTAAATCCATATACTTTGATCATACCACCTTGGGAGAACTTAAAATTTACAGGCCCAGTATTTCTGAAAACAGCTGCACAAAACACCTGAAACTTTGGACACCAGACCCTCCCCAACTGGAAGCAGAGCTGTACCTTAACAAAGAGTTAAAAAGTTAAGTAATTGGCTGGGAAAATAAGCAAATGGCAGAAAAATACTCAGACTATAGAATTTTACTTTGGTGACAAAGAAGATCAAAGTAGACAACCAGAAGAAGACAACAAAGTCAAACCTCCTACATCTAGAGCCTCCAAGAAAAAATATGAATTGTTTAAAGGCTATGGAAGAGCTGAAAAAGGGTTCTAAAAATCAAATGAGAGTAGAGGAAAAATTGGGAAAAGAAATGAGACATGATGCAAAAAAATCATGAAAAATAGAATCAACAGCTTACTAAAGGAGATCTCAAAAAATTGAAGAATATAATACCTTAAGAAAAGACTAATCCAAAAGGCAAAAGAGATCCAAAAAGCCAATGAGGAAAAGAATGACCTAAAAAGCAGAATTGATCAAATTGAAAAGGTGGTTCAGAAGCTCACCGAAGCAAATAATTCCTTCAAAATATAATGGAGCAAATGGAAGTTAATGACTTTATGAGAAATCAAGATATTATAAAACAGAACCAAAAGAATGAAAAAATAGAAGACAACATGAACTATCTCATTGGAAAAACCACTGACCTGGTAAACAGATCCAGGAGAGATAATTTAAAAATTATTAGACTACCTGAAAGCCATGATCAAAAAGAGAGCCTAGACATCATCTTTCAAGAAATTATCCAGGAAATTTGCCCTTATATTCTAGAACCAGAGGGTAAAATAGAAATTGAAAGAATCTATTTGACCACCTCCTGAGAGAGGTTCCAAAAGGAAAATTCCTTGTATTATAGCAAAATTTCAGAGTTCCCAGTTCAAGGAAAAAATATTACATATTACAAGCAGCCAGAAAGAAATAATTCAAATATTGTGGAGTCATAGGATACCGCAAGATTTAGCAGTTTCTACATCAAAGGATTGCAGGGCTTGGAATGTGACATTCCAGAAGGCGAAGGAGGTAGAATTACAACCAGCAAATGTGAGTATAATCCTTGGGGGGAAAATGGATATTCAATGAAATAGACTTCTTTCAAGAATTCTTTGATGAAAAGATCAGAGCTGAATAGAAAATTCGACATTCAATACAAGAGTCAAGAGAAGCATGAAAAAATATACAGGAAAGAATGATTTCATAAGGGACTTATTAAAGTTGAACTGTTTACATTCCTACGTGGAAAAATGATATTTGTAACTCATGAGACCTTTCTTTCTCCCTGTTAGGGTGGTTGGAGTGAATATGTATACACACACATATGTGTGTATGAGTATATGTATGTATGTATATATACATATCTATGTTTACATATATATATATACACACACACATACGGAGAGACAGACACAGAGAGAGACAGACACAGAGAGAGACAGACAGACAGAGACAGAGGGCATAGGGTGAGTTGAATGTGAAGAGATGATATCTTAAAAATAAAATTAGTGGATGAGAGAGGAATGTATTGGGAGAAAGAGAAAGAGAGAGGTAGAATGGGGCAAATGATCTCACATAAAAGAGGCAAGAAAAGACTTTTACAGTGGAGGGGAAGAGGGGAAAGGTGAGACGGGATGAGTGAAGCTTACCCTCATCATATTTGGCTTAAAGAGGGAATGACCTACACACTCAACTGGGTATGGAAATATAATTTACCCTACAGGAAAGTAGGGGGGAGGGGATAAGAGAGGAGGAGGTGTGATAGAAAATAGGGCAGATTGGGGCAGGGGGTAATCATAAGCAAACAGTTCTCAAGAGGGATAGGGTCAAAGGAGAGAATAGAATAAATGGGGGGGGGAACAGGACAGGATGGAGGGAAGTGTGGTCTTTCACAACAGGACTATTATGGAAGTGTTTGGCACGACTAAACATTTATAATCCATATTGAATTGTTGCCTGCTCAATGAGGGTGGGTGGGGAGTGAAATGTTAGTAGAATAGGAAGATCTTCCCTGTCCATTAATAGGCCTATGTGACCACATGTGTTCAATCACAGATGTCTTGCTGCTTTGAGCTCTGGCCCAGCTCACAGCTGTCATACATCCTGAGTCACATAGAACCTACTGGGGGAGGAACTTGCCTGAGGAGGAACTTGCTTAAAGGGGAAGCTTGCTTAGCAAGAGGTATGGTTACTGGGAGGTTTGTTTGTAGGAAAGCTTTCACACCTTTTGGCACTAAATTAATTAGGCACTGAGTCCCGAGGATCGTGATGCCTTCTGTCTCTGAGAAGTGTATATATACTCTGAGGTTGGTATTTTGCTTTGAGGGTTCACTTGTGAGAAGGATCTTTTGATTCCCTGCATGGGATTCTGAGTACCTGTTTGTTCAGAGCCACCTGACTACTCAGATGTAAATGCTTCCCCAATCTGGTGGTATAGGTAGGAGCTGGTATTACCTTGTTCAAATAGCTGGAGCCCTGTCTGTTGGTCTTTGTGCTAATTTCTCTGCTTGTATTTTCTCCAGGTATGCTTCAGGGTGCTGACCTTTCCCCTGAACTAGTGAATGTAACTAAATTATTGATCCCTTTAAATGTTGTTTTCCTTTAAGAAAAGCACATCAAAGAACCTGTGCTAGCAGGCCACCCTGGGTGTGCCACGGTGCTCGCTGTTACAGGGAGGGAGTGAGGGAGAGATTTTGGAACTCAAAGTTTTAAAAATGAATGTTGAAAATTGTTTTTACATGCAACTGGGAAATAAATATACAGGCAATGTAAGTCCTGCCCTGATACCTACTGGCTATGTGGTCCTCAACAAGTCAATTAACTCCTGAATGCCCTAGGAAATCCTGTTAGACTCTAAGTTTCTGGAAAAAAATGTCAATTTGTATTGGAAGAAGAAATTTCTTCAGCTGGTCAACATGTGTAGAATTTTCAGGCTTTTGAAGTTAGCTTGTGAGAAATCAAAGTTTGAGACTGTCTTGCTTTGATTCTTAGGATACTGGCCTGCAAGAGGGAAAGGATTTTGTTAACATCATACTTCTTAGAGAAGGAAGAAGATGGTCAACATAGAACTCCAAAGATGCAAAATGATTCCATAATGGAGCAAGAAATCTACACCTTATCAATGCTGGAATGGCTGTGAGTTTCTCAAGGCAGTGGAGGTTCAATGTGAAGGGGGATTGTTTGCTTACTTGTTCCTAAAATGATTACCTTCTGGGAGGAGTCTAATGAGTTTAATGAACTACATGAGTGCTTTGTGTTTCCATATTTGTCCATTTGGTACTAAGGATCATTTGAATTCAATGCATTTTCTGCAGTAGATAAAAATATGCTCTCCTATACCCAATACCCATAGTGTATACATACTCAATAGTGCTTTTGAGAAATCTAGGTATGAGGTAGACCTAAGCTTTCTTTTAAAGGTTTGCCTAGCCCAAGAGCATCCCAGATGACTGAATGAACCCCCCTCAAAAAATAATTTAACTCTTTGGTCCTAACCTCCAAGAGTAGGCCAAAATAATTTGAGTCTAGAGTACTTAGAAGAGTCCTAGAGCACAGGTGATACTAGATAATTTAAATCAATTTATTCAACAAACATTTATTAAACACCTACTGAGTTTAATAAATGTAGGTAGCAGCATTTAGGGAATTTATAGAGTTTAGGTAAGACATATTCCCTGTCTTCATGAACTTTGTAGTCCATTCATCCATTAGGGTTATAAGGTTCTCTCTGTCTGTCATTCAAATAATAATAATAAGAAGAAGACAAAAACTACATAGACATAGCAATAAGTACAGAAATAGAGATAGGTATCTAGATATTTAGATGATCTCTAAGTATATTAATATGTAATAATCTATTGATGCATTAATACATAAAACCAATAATGTTTCAGGCCTTTGGCTCATGCACACATTACCCATATTGGAGACACCAAGGACCTGCTTTTGGGAGAAGATATTTTGCACTGATCTCATATATTTGATCTTGGTATACCTTTGAAATTAATATCCTTTTGTAAAAGGTAATCCAACTGTTAAGTGATTAAACAGAATTAGAGACCTCACACCCTGAAAACTGGAGGAAAAGAATCAGTGGGGAATTAAGCCAATGGCAAACTACTAATTCCCTATGCCTACTGGAGAACACAAGCAGAGGGGTAAAATGTAATAGACTTGGCCTTCAGGTAGTAGAAGCCAATAGGCCAATGTAGTCACTGTTATAATATTAACAGTCATTTACAAGTGCATTAAGAAGGAATAAAACAAATTGCTACGTGAAATCTGAGGGAGACTCTCAAGTAACTGGCCATTTCAGATGAAAGTACATATTTTTGTGTGCGTGTGTGTGTGTGTTTGTGTTTTCTGGGAGGTAGTGCTCTATAAAATAGTTTCAGTTTTATTACTCACTTTATTTAGGAAGACAGGGCTGTGTGTGTGGATGTTACCACAGTCAGATGAAAATTGAAAACACATAGAATACAAAAAAAAAACCCAATAGATTTTCATTAACCATCTCTTACATACAAACACCATACTAGTCTCTGGGGATATTAAACGTTTAGAAAAGAAACACAATCCCTGCCTTCAGCAGCTGAAAACCAAATTCAAATATATGGGAGTTCAGGGAAGGCATCCTGGAAATGACACTAAAATGATTAGTTCTTAAGGTAGGGATTCATTAAGTCAAGAAAAATCAGAAAGGTACCCCACAAATAGGGAATATGGATTGTAAGAACAGAATGAATGTTGAGAGGAACGAAGCATAATGCTTATAAAATGTATAATGCTTTATTGGTTAGTAATAGGAGATAAAGCTGGAGATGCAAGATGGTTTCAGATACTAGAGTTCTGTATTGCTAGGCAAAAATATATATATATATATTTGACAATGCCAATATACACAATTTTTGTAATGTCAATCATATGATTATTTAGAATCAGATAGTATGGAATCAAATATGCAAGAGATGCAGGTAATTTAATTGTTAGCTTTTTTTTATCTGTTGCCATTGTGTACAGTCATTTCCATAGTTGAAAAGGAAATGAAAAACCAGGGCCACATTCTTTTAAAGTTGCCAGTCACTTATTCACACACTAAGTATTGAACTTATTTGAAAAAATGGTTTCTAAATAGAAAAAAAATGGTAGAGAAAGTTTAAATAGCAAATGGAGATGTTGACTCTTTACAATTTTCCCCTTTTCAAAATTTAGGCCTAACTGTTCACTAAATCAAAACATTTCTCTACCATGTCGAGTATTCCAAAGAGTAGAACATTAGACAAAGTTACAACAAAGCAGATGAACAAATAGTTCCTTCACCTGAAAGAGGTCAACTATAGATCAGCGATTTATTTTTACCCTGATTTTGAGTTTGCTTGTAGAAAAGACAGCAGACTGGAATATTGCCCAATAAGCAGTGAAGGCACTAATTTGTATTTAATTCTAAATGTTCTGAATCAGCAGCACTTAAAAATTTCTTCATTTGTAACATACAATTAGAGCAAATGATGCAGAACATTCAAATAATAAGACTAGATACTAATAGAACATGAACTAGAATATGAGCTGAGCATATTACCTAAAAACATGTACACAGCCTGATTGAAGCAATTGACTAAGCCCCATAGACAAATAAAGCTATATTAGAAAATGCCATGAAATAAAACCCAAACAACCTCATTGTAATTTCTAAGGCCCACTTAGACTTTAGAATTCTAAAGAGTAACATCTCATATGATTTAGACTTGTATAAAATGCACTATATCTTTATCCTATTGACAGCAAGCTGATCTTAACATAACAAGGACATACCAGATGGTCAATGGTTCTGGAACAAAAAACTTCAGTTGTACCAAACAGTGATGTAATTTTCAGAAAAAAAATATTTAGAGTCTTGGGAAAAAAATTAATTCTGTATAAATAAAAGAGAATGTTCCAATAGCTGTTTCATTTCCTATGGTGCTTATCTAAGCTATGAATTATTGGCGGAACTTAGCAGGATGTAGAGCAATGCAGACCTAGTATCATATAGGATATTAATCTTCTCTACTAATATTACAAAATAAAAATTTAAGTTGTTACATATCATAAAAAAGATTATCTCCACATGCTTGAGAGGAGAGCAGTCATGTAACTATTGCAATCTAACTTCTGATTTAATGATCCATCTAGTTCATCTCCACAACAGTCTCATTGGCAAATGAACAAAAACAACAGTTACTCCATTTTTGCTACATAAAAAGTATCTGGAATTAGCTCTCATCATGACTAAAAGATGCTCATTTCCTATCTAATACATAGATATAGCCAAAGTTTTTATTTAGCTTCTGTCACAGCAAAGTGAAACAAGTTCTATTATGAAGTCATATGTACATAAGTCTTCACTATTTTTAGGTTTGGTCAGTCTGAACATTAAAAGATATCTTTGTTTTGCCTTTTCATAAAATTTTTGTTCAATTTTGTTTTGGGAAAATAGATGTTATCCCACTGAGCACTCAAACAATATTATCTCCCAGACACACACACACACAATTATTCCCTTAAAACCTTTTAACAGGACTACATAAAACAATGATTGCCACTTATAATAAGTATCATTTTCCATTGCTACAATTTACTGATTGATAATGGAAAGGATGTGAGCTTACATTTTAAGCTCTTACTATCAATACTGTCCATTCCCTTTCAGCTCAGTTTTGCTCTTCCTTAGTATTAGCATTACTTAAATTTCTGTTATCATAAGATAGGTTTTTGTTGCTTTTTCTTTATTCTGAATATATACATAAACACACACATACACACATCTCCCTATGTTTCTCTGAAATATTCATATTTGTCATTATTTGTAGTACAATCATATTTGAGTATTATATTCAAGCATTACATTTTTTTCAGTTATTTCCAAATAATTATTTTTGTACATCTAGCAGTAAACACAGCTTTTGATGCATAGGAGATGCTACAAAAATTTGTTCATTGACTGACAGAACACATTCATTGTCTGCTATTAGAAATAATGTTATTATAGATATCATTATGTATTTGACTCTTTCTATCACTAACCTCATTGATACAGATATTCACTAATGAAGTTTCTGGGTTCAAGTGTTATGGAGAATTAGGAACTCCTCACACATAATTCTAAATAGTATTCTATAATGGTAATACTCAATCAGCATACCATGCCTGGGGATCCACTGCCCTTCATAAATGGGATGTTCTCAAATGTGCTAATTGGATAGGTATGATGCGACAGCTCTTAGTTGTTTAAAATGCATGTCTCATTGTTGGTGATTTTAAATAATTTTCTGATAACTGTTGATAATTTCCACATCTTCTTTTTTTGAAAAAAAAATGCACTATTTATTTTTAATATCTTTTCTTTTTAAATTTTGAATTCAAAATTCCTTCCATGCCTTCCTTGCCCTTTCCCACTGTTCAATTAAGCTAGGTTAGGTTTGGCTTTGGATTCACACTGGCAATAAGGCACACTCCCAAAAGGACAAAGTTTTTATTGAAAGACAGGGGAAATACTCTATTAACCCCACAACCACATTATTAAACAATTCCTACTACACAGACAATGCAGTGACAAAAACAGAGACACAGAGGCAACACCTGTTCAGAGGAACACCGCTGCCCAGGGTTTCTCCAAGCTGGGGAATCCCTCTCTTTTCTACAAGTGCAGCAACAACGAAAAAGGACACACACAACATACAACACACACTTCACGTTCAGCACCTGCTCCCAAGGTTTTTCCTAAGCTACAGAACCCCTTTTTACAGCTAACTTGGTTGGTCTTTCTGAACCTAGTCCCAGGCAAAGCGTCCTTTCCGTGGGTGAGGTTCCAATGTACCTGTCCACGTGGTGACTTTTATAGGGCCCTGAACAAAGAAAGTTTTTTTTCTGCCAGAGAGGGAGCCACCCTCCTCCTGCCTCATTCCTAAGAACTGGCCAGGTTAATGTTCTCCAGCGGGAGAGGAGTTATTTCCTATCCTTTGTCTTAAGAGTTTCCTGTTCTTTGTTCAGGCCTGTCAGTCTCCAAGCAGGAGAGTCCGAAGGTCTGCAAGGAGGGGCAGGAGGGCTTGACACATATGTGCTGAGCTTACGCTGTAATATGGAGGATCTTCTCGAATGGTTTATCATTCACCCACTCACAGAGAAGATAAACAATTCATGTGAAATGTATGTGAAATCATGTAAAACATATTTTCATACTAGTCATATTTCAAAAAAAGCAAGAAAAATAGAGTAGAAAAATTTACTTCACTTTTCACTCAGAGTTCATCAGTTCTGTTTCTAGAGGTAGATAGAACATTTTTGGTTTTAAGTCTTGGATCATTGTATTGATCGGAGTAGCCAAGTCTTTCACAGTTATCATCAGTACAAAATTGCTGCTATTATATATAATGATCTCCCAGTTCTTTTCAATTCACTTTGCATCAGTTCATATAAGTCTTGCCATGTTTTTTTTTTTTTTTCCTGAAACCACCTCTCTAGTTATTTTATATAACACAATAGTGCTCTATCACAATCATATGTCAGAACTTGTTCAGGCATTCTCAATTGGTAAGCATTCCCTCAATTTCTAATACTTTGCCTCTACAAAAAGAGCTGCATAAATATTTTTGTATGTAGAGGTCTTTTTCCTTTTTCTTTGATCTTTTGAGATACAGACCTAATAGCGAGTGGTATTGGCACATGGACTAGTTTACTAGTTCACAAAAGTTCATTAATGTATGTATTTACCCTCATCCTTTCTAGCATTTATCATTTCTTAAAGGCTTAATTATTACTTCAGATTTGTTTTAATGTTCCTTTCTCAAATCAATAATGATTTGGATCACTTATTTACATGACTATAGATAGTTTTATTTTATCTTTTAAAAACTTCTGTTAATGTTCTGTGACAATTTAACAGTTGGATAATGAATCTTAGTTTTATAAATTTGACTCATTTCTATGGTTAGTATATATTTCTAAAATAAGGCCTTTATCAGATACACTTGCTGACATTACTAACTTGTCTATGACACCTTTTCATAAAATAGAGTTTACCTGATTATCTTCTTTTAATTAAATATATTTTTTGCTTTTGCTTTTGTCTTAGATCATGATGGCTACCCATAATTTTTTTTTTTTTAGTTCAGGTGAAGGATATTAGATTCTGCTCCAGCGCTTTATTATAAATTTATGTGTGTTTTTTTTTCTGCTTAAGTGTGTCTCTTATAAACAACATATTGTTAGATTCTGGTTTCTGATACATTCTGCTATATACTTCCATTTTATGGATGAGTTTATCTCATTCATCTTCACAGTTATGATTACTAACTGTGAATTTCCCTCCAGGAGCTGCTAGACTTTGATAGAGTTCTAGGCCTAGGGTTAAGAAGAAATGAATTTAAATCTGGCTTCAGACATTTACTAGCTATGTGATCCTAGGTAAGTCACTTAACCCTATTTGTCTCAGTTTTCTCAACTGTTAAGTGAACTGGAGAAGAAAGTGGCAAATCAATCCAGTATCTTTGCTGAGAAGGCCTAAAATGGGATCACAGAGTTGGACATGACTGAAATGACTGGACAACAATTTCTCTCCACCTCATTTTCTTCTGTGTCTTCTCTCTCTCTTTATCCTTCTACTCCTCAAAAGTCAATCTTGTTTCCAACCACTGACTCCCTTCATGTGTCCTTTTTTAAAAAAGTCATATCACCCTTTTTCCTTAACTCCTTCCCATCCTATTTCCTTATTGGGTAATACACATACATATAAACATGTATACATACATATATTAATAAATTAATTTATGAATGTATATGTAGATATATTTACACAACTGAGTATGTATAAATATTCTTCCGTCTTTGAACCAATTCTGATGAGAGTGAAGTTTATGTATTGCTTGGCACTTACACATTTTCCTCTTCACTGTAAAAGTTCTTCCTTGTGTCCTTCTTTTATGTTAAAAAATTTTCTCCATTCTAACTCTTCTTTCCCCTTTTCACCCTTCCTTCCTTCTTTCCTTCTTTCCTTCTTTCCTTCCTTCCTTTCTTCCTTCCTTCCTTCCTCCCTTCCTTCCTTCCTTCCTTTATTTCTTTGAAATTATTCCAACATAATTGACTCATACCAAACCCTCTGTCTATGTAAACTCTTTTTAACTGCCATAATAATGATTTCATTAAAGAAAGGCAACAATGAGAAAACATTTTAAAATGTATGGCATGCAGCTAAAGCAATACTTAGGGGAAAATTATATGTCCAAATACATAGATCAATAAAAGAGAGAAGAGTAGATCAATAAATTGGTTATACAACTAAAACAAGGAAGAAAAACTAAAAATTCCCAATTAAAGACCAAAATGGAAATCCTGGAAATCAAAGGATTGATTAATAAAAGTAAAAGGAAAAAATACCATTGAACCAGTAAAATAAGGAGCTGGTTTTAATAGATAAGCCATTGGTTAATTTGATTAAAAAAAAGAAGAAAGCCAAATTACTGGTATAAAAAATGAAAAGGGTGAATACACTACAAATGAAGGTGAAATTAAAGTGATTATGAGAAGTTATTTTGCCGAAGCATATTCTAGTAAAACTGCTATAAGTTAATTGACTTATTCAGTACCATACCAATCAAAATACCAAAGAATTATTTTATGGAGCTAAAACATAGTAACAAATTTCATCTGGAAGAACAAAACTTCAAGAATATCAAGAGAATCATTGAAAAAAATGTGAAGATAGGTGGGCTAATAGTTCTAGATTTTCAACCTTATTACAAATGAGTAATCACAAAAATAATCTAGTCCTAGGTATGAAATACAGTAATGGATCAGTGTAATAAGTTAGGTACACAATCCACAGTAGTAAATGAGGGAAAAATAGGTACACTTATGAACTGTTGGTGAAATAGTGAACTGGTACGACTGTTCTGGAGAACAACTATGAATTGGGGTCTATATCCCAAAGAGATCAAAGAAAAAGGAAAAAGATTTATTTGTTCCAAAATATTCATAATAGCTCTTTTTGTGGTGGCAAAAATTGAAAATTGAGGGGATTTCCATTAATTGAAAAATGGCTGAACAAATTGTGGTATATAATTTTGATGGAATACTACTATGATGTAAGAGAAGATAAGCAGGTTAGTTTTAGAAACAACCTGTGAAGACTTGTATGAATTCATGTGAAGTTAAATAAGCAGAATCAAGAGAACACTGTATATAGTAACAGGAATATTGTAACAATGATGCTGTTTACAGCCACTGTGGCTGTGTAAGGCCAATAACATCAGCACAGTGTTATGCCTTGCCCCTCTCCCTCAGTTTCTCCATCTTACCCCAGCTCACCCCACTGTTTTTGCTCCCATCTCCACAGACTCCACTGTTTGTTTTCCCTTCTCCATGGAAATAATCCTGCCTCAGCTTGTCCCACTGTTTGTGTCCCCATCTCCCCGGAAATCTAATTGTGTTCTTTCCCTTTAAATACTCTATCCCTACCACTACTTGAGGCTGTTCGATTTGAATAATTACTCCGAATAGTTGCGCACTTCAATAAATCCACATCTAAATTAATATCCGGGTCTCGCTCATTTTTTTTTCGGCACAACAACAGGAGGGCTGCTAGCACAGGTTCTTTGATCTGCTTTTCTAAGGAAAGCGATTTTAAGGGGTTAACAATATAACTTTAACTAAATATGCATATATCATTCACTTAGTTCAGGGGGAAATGCCTGCACCCTGAACAAGAACAAACAAGAAACTACATAAACAGAGCAAAATAACAGAAATCAGCAGACAGGTTTATGTCTGTCCAAGCAATACATAAACAGTTACCAGAGAGAGAAGCACCAACATGAGGGTTCTCAAAGCTGGGGGGCTCCTTAAGGGCTACCCAGAGTCACACAACACTCTTTCAGTGAGTGATTCCCTAAAGCAAAACCTCTGCTCCCACAATTCTGAAAGTTCTCAATTCTCATTTCTGGATTCTGAGTTCAGTGGCTATTCTCTGGGCATATATACCCTTTCTTAAGGCCCAAAGGCTTCACACCTCTCATGATCTAATTAGCAAAAGGGTATGGCTTTCCTACAAACAAAGGCAAGACTCAATCAAAGGTACTTGATTGTGTTAGTGCTGAGAAGCACGCCAAAACAAAAATCAGGAAAAAGTCTCATTTTGCTTGCCCTTAAAGATGATCAACTGTGAAAGACTTAGGTATTCTGATCCAGGCAATGATACAAGGCAATTCCAAAGGACCCATGATAAAAAATATTATATACCTTCAGAGAGAGTACTGATGACTTCAGAATGCAGACTGAAAAATATTTTAAACTGAATTTCAATTTTTAAATTTTGTTTTTGTTTTATTTTGCAACATAGCTAATATGCAAATATGCTTTGCATGACTTTACCTTACATTTTGAAGAAAGTGGATGTTGAGGGAGAGAGAGAGAGTATTTGGAATTCAAAAGTTTAAAATATGATTGTTAAAAAATTACAAGAAATTGAGAAATATATAATAAAATAATTATCAGTAATTAAGAAAAAGACTCAAAGGATATGAAGATGAGATCCTCATTGGAAGAAATCCAAGCTATCTATAGCCATTTGAAAGTGCTAATAATTAGAAAAGTGTAAACAATTAAGGCAACTATGTGGTTCTACCTCATAGTCATCATTTGGACAAAGTTAATGAAAAAGAAAACTAATAAATATTAGAGGACCTGTGGGGAAATTAGTGTATTAATCCATTGTTGGTGAAGCTGTGAAGTGGTCCAGCCATTCTGGAAAAAAAATCTGGGACTCTGCCCAACAGGTTGCTAAACTGTGAAATATTCCTTGATCCAGAGATTTCATTACTAGTCCTATATCCCAGAGAGATCAAAGAAAGAGGAATGGGACCCATTCATACAAACTATTTAAATCAGTTATTTTTATATAGAGCCTAAGAATTGGTAGCTAAGACGTTGCTCATTAGTTAAGGAATGGATGAATAAATTATGGTACATTAACTAGAGGGAATATTATAGTGATGTAAGAAATGAAGAGAAAAACCAGGAAAACAATTTATAATATAGTGTCAATATTGTAAAAATAAACAGTTTGGGAATACATAAAAACTCAGACAGTGATCAATCATGTTTCCAGTAGATCCCTGAGGAAGATCACTACCTGTCTCCTTACGGAGAATTGATGGACTTCTATATAAAACGAGACATATACTTTTAGACATGTGCATTATGGACATTCATTTTGCTCAACACTGCTTATTTTTTAGAAGTATTTTCTTTTATTTCTTTTTTTTAATCATTCTGGTTTGGGGAGTGGGGTGGTAGGAAGGAGAAGTGATAATGTTTGATAATGCAAAAAAATAAAGTTTTATTTAAAAAGAGTCTAAATGGGGATTAAATCTAAGTCCTGAGCCTTATTTATTAAATTAAAATCATTTGAAAAGCATTGGATCATAGTAGGTAGAGTGCCCTAGAGTCCAGAAGAATGTTGTTCAAGTTCCTTTCTTCTGGTATGTCCTGGTTATCTGATTTTGGACAATTTCTTTACTCCTCTATGGCCCTAGACAAATGTTTAGGACCATTAGCTACAGAGGAATATCTACTATGCATTGATGAAGGAAATATCCATACTGTGAGTTCTTTACACTAATTAAGTCAGATTCCATAACAAAAAAAAATGATGATATGACCTAACATATCAATTCAATAATTAGGTCTAGGTAATCAGTCAGTCAAATAGAATGCATTAGTTCATGTGTCAGACATTTTGCCACCAACACATATGATATAGGAAGAGTATTACTCATTAAAATGAGCCTACTTTTATCTCTTTACCCAGTGCCAATACATTTTCTTACAGCATAAAATAACGTGCAATTTCAAAGTAATGCTAATGCTTTAAACAGGTATCCATTTTTCAGATGTGAGATTTAAAAAAAACTGATTGCCCTGAATACTGACTGACAAAAGAATAAAAAATGACTTTTAAGTACAAAATGAATTATTTAAACTAGACATAAGATAGAATGTCAAAATAGGTTAAATTTTTACCTATCTGAGATGACTTTTCTATGGAATAGCCTGAAGGCAGAGTGTTGAACTCAATGTCCTTTCTCTACTTATATTTTTATGATTGTTCATTGAAGAATATTCCTTACCCAAAATTAGAAAAAGGAAATATTTGGCAATTCTTCCTCATGGTTTCATAGAGATGGAATCTTTTCATAAAAGCCCTCTCCATTAACTGACATTGAAATAAACAAATTTTTATGGGGGGGGTTATTAAAAGAAAATATGTATGATTTTTATCATACTGTTTCTAATGAAGAACAGTTCTTGGGCTTTGTTTCCTGGGAAAAGAAACTTAAATAATATTTAACCCTGGAGAATTTCTAAAGGAAGAATTTCATGTGACTTTTTAATATTCTTTATTATACTAAATTCAACAAGTATTTACTAAGTGCTTACCCAAGCATTACACAAGTTGCTGGCAATAAAAAGAGGAAAAAATTAGCCCTTTATCTCATATAGATCAAATTTTATTTGTGAGGAAACAACGTATACATAGAAAATGAAATACAAGTCATGGAGAAGAATTTTGACCAATGGAATGAATCATGAGAAAGAAGAAACAGAACCAAAAAAAAAAACCCAAAAACAAAAACAAAAGAGAAGCAGAAAAGGCGAGCATGTAGTGTGCCTCAGTCTGTATTCAAACTTCGCAGTTCTTTGTCTGGATGAATTAATTCAATGCAAAGTTATTCATGACAGTTATATGAGACTCCATGCCGTTTTGGGGAGGGAGGGGGGAGGGAGGGGAGAAAATCTGGAACTCAAAACTATGGAAAACCGTGTGTGGTAAACCAAAAATAAATAAAGAAATTTATTAAAAAAAAAAGTAAAACCCATCCATGTAAGCTACAAAATGTGAGAAAACTGCTTCACCAGCTATAAATTTTAACGGGTGATATAAAATCAGATTTGTAATGCCAAAAAAAAAAGAAAAGAAAATGGAAATACAAAATTTATACAAAGTAATGTTTGGGGGAGGGAACTAATTCACAATATAGTTTCTGTAGGAGGTATTATTTTAGTTGAGCTTTGAAAGATGCTAGGGATTCTGTGTGGGAGAGGGGAAGAAGCAGTGAATTTCAGGTATAGGAGGAGTGGTGTCCAGGAAAGTCTGTTTAAAGACATGGGGATAACATTTACAGTGTCATGAATGGGGAAAACACAAAGGCAAATCGGCTAGTATGCAGGTGAGGTGGACAGAAATGTACATTCAGCCTGGAAAAGGAGAATAGAACCAGATTAAGACAAATTTGGATGCTGTTGTTCTAGTCCAGGCAAGAAGAGGTAAAGACTTGCACTATGGTGGTGGCAATGGTGGTATGTATGGTGGTGTAAATTATAAGAAATTGACAAATATTAGATGTATTGCAAAGGTAGAATCAACAAAACTTGGAAGCTGATTGGATGTGAGGCATGACAGAGTAAGAAAAATTGGAGATAACTTTAAGGTTCCAAATAAGATGAACTGAAATCAAGATAGTGCCCTCAACTAAAATAGTAAAAGCTAAGAAAAGAAGAGCTTTGGGGCTAGGGGGTTGGGTGAAGATCAGTTCTGTCTTTAATATATTTAGTTTGAGATTTCTACGTCACATACATTTGGAAATGTCTGATAGGCAGTAAGTGATATGGGACTGGAAGAGAGAGAGAGACAGAGAGAGAGAGAGAGAGAGAGAGAGAGAGAGAGAGAGAGAGAGAGAGAGAGAGAGAGAGACTAGAGAAGGATGTTTAAATACAAGATTAAACTGTATAGCCAGGTCAGCATAGCGGTGGACCTCTAGAACTAGAAGAGAGCATTGTTATAAAAACCCAGAATGGAGAGACAGGGTTAAAATATTGCAGAGAGGTGAAGAAGGTTAACGACTGAGGAAAAAATATCAGATTTGGCAATGGATGTGTAATGGGATTATTCTCTAGGACAAGCACCATAACAAATATATCACTGCTAACTGTGGAATGAACAGTTTCAGTTGAATTATGAGGTTGGAAGCCATATTGTCAGGTGGCTTTAGAAGTGAATATGAGGTGAGAAAATGGGAGCCAATGGTGACATTTTTTCCCATTAAGAATTTGCCAATGAAAGGAAGGAAAGCTATAGAATGGGATTTTGAAGGGAAAATAGGCTAAATACTTTGTTTTCTTTTTTTCCAGGATTAGGCTACTCTTGGAGCATTTATACGCTATACAGAAGGAGCCAGCAGATAGGGATAGAGGTGATGTTTTATGGTGTATTCATCTGGAGGAGAGAAGGGGAACTGATCACGGAAACAAGCAGTTGTTTTGATGTTTGAAATAGGTGGTCTACTTCATCCTCCATGACTGGAGCAAAGGAAAAGTGCAATGTGATATTGGGATGATGATTTGAAGGTTTTAGTTGGAAAAAAGAGGAAGGTTACCATGAATGATCTCAATAAATTCTTAATAAAGTATTTGTCAAAGCCCTTTCCTGAGGTGGTGGGGGTGGGGTATTGAGTGAAGAAGTAGAGGTTTCCTGAGGAGAGCAAAGAAGGTTTGGAACAGATACTGAGGTGGATAGATAAAGAGTCAGTAAAGGAAGAGATTAACATGTGTCAATCAATGAGGGACCAGCTTAGATTTCACTGCATCAATTTGTTATTTACCATGCTTAAGTGAATTACAAATAAAAAGAATGATTTTTTTCTTCTCAATTCACTTAAAACTCATATGGACACAAAAGGGTAACCCCTTCCACCCACATGCAAAAAGGAAACACTGAATTTTAAAACAAAACAACAACAAAAATCTCCACTAAATAAATGATAAGGCAATTACTTATTTTATAGAAGAATTAATTTACTTCTTGGCCTGTATTTTCTCTGACATTTCCGAAATATACTTTAATTTTTTATGGCTCTTTCCAAGTAGAAGTAACTAAGGCTTATAACTTTGGCCAAATCACTTATCCTACCTGGGCGTCAGTCTTCTTATGTATAAAATAATATATAATATAATTGTTTTAACAATCCGGCTAGCAGCTCCAATGGGGGTACAAGATCCACCCACAGCTTCTGCCGGCATGCCGGGAAAGCACAGGTTCTTTTGATCTGCTTAACCAAGGAAAGCAAGGTGAAGGGGTTGACCAGCTTACTTTAATCCAGCATACAGACAGCATTCAGTTAGTTCAGGCGAGCATACAGACAGCGCTCAGTTAGTTCAGGAGAAAATAGCCATCACCCTGAACTTCAGCACATTCATTTAGTTCAGGGGAAAAAACCAGTACACCGAACTTCAGAACAAAATACAAACCAATTACAAATATCAACAGACAGACCCAATACAATTCATAGTTACCAACATCTAGGTTCAGTCCGAGAGCTCAGAACAAGGGCTGGCCCAGAGTCACACTCACCACTGCTGCTGCTCCAACAGAAAAAGGGATCTTCAAGCTGTCTTCTCTCCTCTTATAGACTTTTTGACATCATCAAACGTCACCTGAATGACCAGAGCCAATTGGTTCTTGAGTTGGCCCCTCCCCTTAGGACCCTGGGAGGTTCACCTCCACGTAGATTAGGTTAACACGCAATAAGGTATGGCTCTGGAGTTAACACCTCCCCTTAGCCAGCCCCATGAATTGTCACAAAGAGGGGACTTAAACCCACGTGGTCTAAAAGCCTCTGCTGTCCCAGACATCTAAACTAGGCCCTCCCTGGAGTTAGCCCTACCTTGGGCCCCACCAAGGTTCCACACCTAACAGGGCTCTGGGTCTGGGGCCCAGCACCCAGCAAGGCTCAATGAGATAAACTGAGTCACTCAAAGAAAACAAAGGCCATTCTGCTTACTATAATATAATATAATATAACATAACATAACATAACATAACATAACATAACATAACAAACATAACATAATATAATAATATATAAAATAATAACACTAACAGTATTAACAATAAATGGTACTTTACAAAGCTATTTTGAGGAAAGATTGTACAGCTTTACAAACCTTGAAAAAATATAAACATAAGCTGGAGCATAAGTGGGACAGTGCATAGAGCACTAGATCTGGATTCAACAAAACTTGGATTTAAATCCTGCCTCAGATATTTCCTAGATATATGACCCTGGGGAAGTCACTTAACTGTGAGTATCAGTTCCCTTAGGTGTAAAATGGCAATAATAACAACGCAGAGCTCAAATAAGACAACATATATAAAGTACCTCATAGACCTTAAAGTGTTATATAAATTCGAGATTTATCATCATCATCACCATCATCATTATATGGAACCTTGGAAGCAATATGGGGTAAAAGGTTGCCGACTCTTTCTGTGTATTACTAGGTACTCACTTTGGGTTTATGCAAACTTAAGGCAGCTTTTATTAATTGAAATGTTGTATGACAATAGGTCTTAAGGAAAATCAAGAAATACATGAGCTCTCTTTGAAGAATCAGAAAGATTTAGGAACTGTGGATTATGAAAGCACTGATGTGCAGCCTTAGTTTGGAGCACGGAAGAGATGAAAGCAATTGATTTACCAGGAAAAAGACGGGAATAAGTATTGGGGTCCATTCTATGAGGGAAGATAAGTAGAAAAAAGGTCATGATGCTTGCCTAAGCAATTTTTACAGACATCGAATGTGTGTGGTGTATCTTTCTTTAGCCTCCAAGGTATTTTTGCCTCAGTTCAGGATAATAAAGGGGTGGCAGGGAGGGGAGGAGAGAGAGAGAGAGGGAGAGAGAGAGAGAGAAAGAGAGAGAGAGAGAGAGGGGAGGAGAGCAGAGGAGAGGAGAGGGAGAGAGAGAATACTATTTCTCTTCTCTCCTCCCTCTCTCACACATCAGAGGAAGAATTACCTACAACAGGAATTGTCAGCTCCAGCAGATGTCAGTAGCTAAAGTTTGGCAAAGAAGAAGTGAACAGCAGCTTTGGAGGCAGGGAGTAGGAATGGAGGAAGAGATTTCAAAAGATGATAACTCTGGAAAGGCAATGAAGCAACAATGGCAAAGGGAACTCTGGGCCTTTGCCAAGGAGCCTGTGAATCTGTGAGAAGCAGAGCTGAGGAATAGTAAGCTACAGATGTTTACCTGGAAGATGGAGTTATGAGAGGCATTGGATCCATAATGCAACACCTTTTCTCCTCAGTGTGAGTTTTTGGAAACTGTTCCCCAAGACCAACGTGAAAGACCATGGGGAGTAATATTCTTTAATGGGTGATGGAATGTGGTAAGAATGAATCTACTCTTCATTTTTCTCTATTACTTATTTCTCTTTCTTGCCCATACTTTTTTATCATCCCCAAATAACCATATTATTCATATGTCCTCTGTCTATGTAGAGTCCTTCTAACTGCCCTAATAATGATAAAGTTCTTAGAAATTACCTGTATCATTTTCCCACATAGATATGTGAAGAATTTAACCTTATTGAATCTCTTACAAGTTCTTTTTCCTGTTTACTTTTTTATGCTTTTCTTGAGTCTTGTATATGAAAGTCAAATTTTCTACTCATCTCTATTAGGGAGTTGGTGGAAGGGGGATTTCCCAAGCTTCAGGCTGTTTTGCACTACAGTTTTAGAACTGGTTTGATATTCTGGAAGTTTTTGATGCTTCCAAAGTGGTGTGATCCAGGGAGAGGTATGGTCACTGCTCTCCTGATCTGGGCTCAGTTCCTTACCCAAGAAGGGCTTTTGATCCTTTGGGTTAGGGTCCCTGTTCCCTTGGGATCTGAAAGAACTCCACTTTGTCACAATTTTAGTGTATGGTTACCTCTATGTATCCCCTGGTCATTTTATGGTTGAAGCATAATTCGGGTTACCTGGAAAAGTATAACTGACAAAGCAAGCAGAATATGAATATTAACTTGGAGGGGTAATTGGGGAAAGAACTGATATTTTCTTTTAACTTCCCTCATTCTGAACAGAAGTGTAAAACTAGTATCTTAAGCTCGAGTCTGATGCTTCCCACTGACTGTGAGGCCAATGACTCTCCTTCCTCTCTCCCTTCTCTGTTGAAGCTCAATGCTATTGGTTGTTGTTGTTCATTTTCCTGTTGCAGCAGTAACTAAGATTTTTTTCTGGCTAAAGTAATTTATTCTTGTTTAGGGTTGTACATTCTGACCTCAATGCTGTTTTTGCTCAATTATTGAGGAGTTCTCTACCACTCACTTTCATTATCTCTATCTTAGATGTCTGTCAGTCAACAAGCGTCTACTAAACTAAACCCTTATATTTATTAAACTAAACCCTTACTATTTGCCGGGTACTAGGGCTTGGAATACAAATGTAAGCAAAAAAGAATGCAATTCTTGCTCTCAAAGAGCTTACATTTAAATGGAAGAAGACAACACATAAAAAAGAAATTAAAGCCCAGGGGTGGGGGGAGGGAGAAAACAAAAGTGCCTAGGAAATGAGGGAGAAACCTAGATTGAATGAGACATAAAAAGATGGCTAGCTCCAATGTATGCTTTCCAACTATTAAGACTGACATAGTCCCAAATCACTTCTTATGGCAGAGAAAGGAATGCTTGTCCCAGGAATGTTGGTCCCTATGAAGTACAAATCCCAAGTAGCCAGTCAATTCTCAAAACCATATTGCATTTCTGAAAGGTTGCAGATTACCAACTATGGAAGAACAAGACTTTTTAAACAGTAGTAAAAAGAAATCAGTAAAAATGTTACTCAAAACATTTGTTTTGTGTCATGTTCCTTGGAATACAATTCAGTTAGGGCTTCCTTCCTTTACCAAAATACTTGCTTTGGGCACCTGTATTTTCACGCAAATTTCTCAAAGCACTTGAGCAAAACTTATAGAAAGAGCACCAAGTCAAATTTCAGGATATTTCAGTTCTATTCCCAGATACATCAATAACAAGCTGCATGACTTATCCAAATTGATTCGCCTCACTGGATCTTACATCATTTTCTTAAGTAAGGGAAGAATGGACTAATGTGCCTAAAGTTCTTTCCGTCTTTTAACATTCTATGAAATTTAGTTATAAGTTCACTTAACTTACATTTCTTCATATGAGGTATAAACATGTCCATGGTTTACTGTTTCTTTATGGTGAAATATTACCATTATTTAAGAAAAAGTCCAGTATATTTTAAATCCATAAACAAATCAATTGTTGTTTGGCAAGTCAAAATCTTGAGGGAGAACTTTGATTATTATGTTGCTCCTATGTGTTTTCCTGTTCCTTTCTGAAACTGCAATGCTCTATATCTTTTACTGTCTTTGGGAAGAAGTTTCACTTAATTAATTCTAGCCATGAGAATGTTCTTGCCAAAAACTAAGGAAGACTAGCCAGCAGACATAAATACTGCTTCCTCATGTTCTTCAATCACTTTGTTCTAAACAGCCTCACAACCCCACAATTTTATTTATTCTAGTCAAATGAGAAAAGGATAGATGTTACTGAACCTGAACAATTCCTGAGGGTTTCCAAATATTTCCCTGAGTTATCAAATTCTGCCAGCATGAGGGAAAGAAGGGACCAGAAAAATTTTGTGGTGGTTGTTTGTTTTCTTATTTTCTATATCCTATAGCAATCAGTGCATGGGAGAAATGCCGTCTGTTTGGATACTCTCTATATCCTTAAACATTTCCTTTCCCTTTCCTTCTTATCATCACTTTCCTTTCTTCTTACTAAATCTTGCTGGAAATCTCAAAAAGGATTAGGCACTATCTTTTGACCTTGACAAACAGAAAATCTTGGCAGATTGGACTCAATAAATCATGTGGATTTCTCCTTGAAAAGTAAGGTGTATATTTATTCAACAAATGGCATTAACCCATACACTGATTTCTTTAGGGAAATTTTAGATTAAAAACAAAAATGTAAAGCATGAGGATGTTTTTAGAGTAAAATTCTAACTATGGTCTCAAAGAAAATAGGCCATAATAAACAAATGGGTATGAATTCTAGTTTTTAAAGTTATTGGTGTGTTGGGAAATCTTTGCACTCCAAGGGATCTAAAGATAAAAATAGGAAGAAACAAAGTAGGAAGGATAGGTAAACCTTCTATACTGCATCTTTTCCAAAGTATATATGGCATATTGTGTACAATTTTAGGAAAGATACTGGCAAATTTGAGTGCTTATGAGAAGCATAAGGAAAAGGAGAACATGTTATTAATGAGAATCACTTATAGGCACTCTAGATGTTTAGTTTGAAAAAGATTTGAGGAGCAATTTAATGTAGTCTTTGGGTATTTAAAGAGCTACATTGCAAAGCAAAGTCAGACTTGTTCTGTTAGCCCCCTTAAGACAAGTAGGCACAGTTAATGAAAGTTAAAGAGGCAGATTTTGGATGTAACAAAAATTGAAACCTTCCTAAAAATTAGAGTTATTCACAAGTAGAATGGAGTACCTCCAGGGACACAGAATTACTACCTGTTCAAGGTCCTACAATCTGGGTTTGTTGTCTCCTTCCCACAAACCATTCTCAATGCCCCACATTTATTATAGTCTCCCTATATTCATTGACATTGACAAACTTTTAGCCACAATAAAGAGCTAAATCCCAAAGTGGCTTTGTCCCCAATTCCCATCCCCAAATTCTCTATTTTTCTATATTTTGGAATTTCTCTTGTAGATTGACTATTGACTGAGGTGCAATGGTGGAGTGGGAGGGTAGTAGTGTGAGTTGAAGCAGGAATGGACTGGCTAATGAGGGCCTAGTCCTAAGAATTAAAAATGAATCTTAGAACCACACACATTTCTGAATGTGGTCTGTTGGCCAAAATGTAGGAAATGAAAGTCTTTAGCCAATGATAATCAAGTGCTTGTTAACTTAATCTTTATTATTGAAAGCCACTAATTTAATCTTTCATTGTCAAAGGCCATCCCTGCAAATGAGGTATTGTTTTGATCCTTTTTATTGTCAATTTTCTCTGTGTTACTATTTCATTTAGTCATATGTATTGAACTTACATTTGCTTTTCACTTCGAGACATATAAATTTGGAGATGAAAGATTTTCAAGGATTATTAAAGTACATTTAAACAGGTATTATTTTCTTGTTTTTCTAGCTGTTAATATTTTAGATTGTAATGATATTGCCCTCCACCACACTATTGTTAGATGTGCCAGCTCAGTGCTTAAGAGTCTGTCATTTCCTCTTTGTTGCTTTGTTTGTGATTAAGATATGCTCTGGCCATATGAGCAGTAATTGTGGCTGAACTATTGTCTTATCTTAAAGTGACATGCTTCTTGGGACTCATCTAAGGTCATTGAGTGCTTAGTGCCAACTTGGCATCAAATATGCTCATAGCTTCTTTTAGCTGATAGCTCTAAGCTCCCTAGCAAGGTTGTTCTGACAAGAAACTGGCAGTGGTGTGAAAGAACTGTATCTCCTCCCTACTTCCCTGCTCTTAACATTTTTTGCTTCTTCATCTTTCAGCAGAAGCAGAAAGCGATTGATTACATCGAGGTGTCATTTCTACAAAAAGATCTTGTGTGTCTTTTTCTATTCAAAGGAGAGTAATTTTCCCCTTTTAAATGAGGGAGGAGCTTTACTCCCAACAGTAATCTAGCTGCTCACTCTCTTCCTCACTGTTTTAATATAAGTGCAGGGTAGCTCAAAGGTCTTTGAAAAATTATTAAGATTTAATAATTTAAGACTGTTACTTTTGGGTCACCATATACAGTGGTCCCCTAGCAATTAGAAACCTTTAAAACAAAATTTTGGTATAGTTCTAGGAGTTATGAATATTATAGTTTTTAGCAAAAAACTTTTCTTCCTTTTCTCCAGAGGGCCAAAAATTATTCCAGAACAAACTATTTAAAAATAACATGGAAAAGGAAAACTTGACTGGGTTTGTAAATGAAGAGATAAAATTATTTTCACCACACAATTTTTAAAAGCTGATATGTAATTTGTAATAGGTTTAATATTACACTGTGTAGTCTTCCTCCAGTGTCTCATCTTGGTGGAGCTGATCCTGGGCTGTTGAAGTATATGCCCATGCTTCAGAAGTGAATCTAGTAGCTTCCACCAAACTAGAAAGGTTTTTTTTTTTTTTTTTTTGGGCGGAGGAAGGCATTTTATTACGCTCCCGGAGAGAGCGGGTGTAGTACTCACGGGAACACTCACACACTGATACAGCTGCAGGAGCAGGGGTAACCATTCCCTCCACTCCTGCTAGAGTCATGGTTAGTTTACAGTCTTTGTTTTTTACATAGTTTTCCTAGGTTATACAGTTTATATAAATAGGATAATAAGGATACAGAAGCAAAAGTGAAGTTAATTAGATTCTCCTTGTATTAAACTATATTCTTTTACTTCCCCTACTTTCCCTCTTTAACATATGCAAATGATGCAAATCAGTAGGCCTGGATTCTTGACCAAGACCAGACCCTAGATAAGCTTGAACAGGGTCAAGTGGGTTTGGCCTCTCTAATTCCCTAGACTGCCTTCTCAAAAAGTATGCACATGCGTACAAGCCTCTGACCTCTCACCTGACTGACATTGAGGCCTGGTCTCTGCTAAAGCTGGGGTGGGGGAGGGCGGGGAAGCACACCTTTAGTTCTGTGGAAACTAGAAAGGTTTTGAGTACTTCCCTGCTGATAGATTGCCATTCAAAGGCTAGGCTAGCTACATACAGAAGGGTCCAAACATAAATGAAATCTTGATAATGAAGGATTAAGTAGGTGAATTTGGATATTTAAGATTAAGTTAACAAGAACTTAATTGTCACTGTCTAAATGTCTGTCAGGTGATGAATTTTGGTAAAAAAAATTCATGGAATCATGGCCTAAGGCACGAAAAGGGGGAAGTCTACTGTGATGTGTACCTGCATCACTGGAATCATGAGTCTTTGAAAGACTGAAATTATTATTCAATAAGACAATGGCTAGTTTTTAAAAAAAGAGGAATCAGGTTTATACGTTTCATGTTTCTGGCTCTATCTGAGGGCACTCCTATTTCAGAGAACATAAAACAAAGACAAATGACAGATGATGCCCTTATAATAATTTATTACAATCTTAAAATACTAGTGGAATCAAAGAAGTTAAAGAGGTCTCTAAGTGCTTGTTTTCTATTGCTATAGAAATTATATGGTTATTAGTAGAAGTGTTTTTATTGGTTTTAATTTCTTTTTAATGAAAAGAAACTTTTCTCCAATTTTTAATAGACAAAGTTCTAACTTTGAGATGAGTAATCCAATTATGAGCATCTTTTATTTTTATTTTTTATGCCCCATTGCCTGTTTATTTTATTTCCTAGTTGCATGCAAAAACTTTTTTTTTTTTGTTTTTGAACATGTTTTTAAAACTTTGAGTTCCAAATTCTCTCCCCTCTTCCCTTCCCACCCACCCTCCCTAAGAAAGAAAGCAATTCAATGTAGGCCACATGTATATCATTATGTAAAACACTACCACAATACTCTTGCTGTGAAAGACTAACTATATTTTGCTCCTTCCTAACCTATACCCCTTTAGTGAATTTTCTCCCTTGACGCTGTCCCTTTTTGAAAGTGTTTGTTTTTGATTACCTCCTCCCCTATCTGCCCTCCCTTCTATCATCCCCCCTTTTTTATCTCCTTCCTCCTTCTCTTCTGTGGGATAAGATACCCAACTGAGTGTGTATGTTATTCCCTCCTCAGGTCAACTCTGATGAGAGCAAGATTCACTCATTCCCCCTCACCTGCCCCCTCTTCCCTTCCTACAGAAATGCTTTTTCTTGCCACTTTTATGCAAGATAATTTACCCCATTCTATCTCTCCCTTTATCCTGCTCTCAATATATTTCTCTTTCTTCCCTTAATTTGATTTGATGTTTTTAGATATCATCCCTTCATATTCAACTCACCCTGTGCCCTCTCTCTATACATATATACGTACACACATTTACATATATACACATATGTGTATATATATATGTGTGTGTGTGTGTATATATATGTATATATATGTATATATATATATATATATATATATATACATATATATATACACATACACATATGCATGTACGTAAGTATATTTATATTCCCTTCAGCTACACTAATACTGAGGTCTCATGAATCATACACATCATCTTTCCATGTAGGAATGTAAACAAAACAGTTCAACTTTAGTAATTCCCTTGTGATTTCTCTTTCTTGTTTATCTTCTCATGCCTCTCTTGATTCTTGTGTTTGAAAGTCAAATTTTCTGTTCAGCTCTGGTCTTTTCACTGAGAAAGCTTGAAAGTCCTCTATTTTATTGAAAATCCACATTTTGCCTAGGAACATGACACTCAGTTTTCCTGGGTAGGTGATTGTTGGTTTTAATCCTAGCTCCATTGACCTCTGAAATATCATATTCCAAGCCCTTCGATCCCTTAATGTAGAAGCTGCTAGATCTTGTATTATTCTGATTGCGTTTCCACAATACTCAAATTGTTTCTTTCTGGCTGCTTGCAGTATTTTATCCTTGATCTGGGAGCTCTGGAATTTGGCAACAATATTCCTAGGAGTTTTCTTTTTGAGATCCTTTTGAGGAGGTGATCAGTGGATTCTTTCAATTTCCATTTTACCCTCTGGCTCTAGAATACCAGGGCAGTTCTCCTGGATAATTTCTTGAAAGATGATATCTAGGGTCTTTTTTGATCATGGCTTTCAGGTAGTCCAATAATTTTTAAATTATCTCTCCTGGATCTATTTTCCAGGTCAGTGGTTTTTCCAAGGAGATATTTCACATTGTTTTGCACTTTTTTATTCCTTTGGTTCTGTTTTATAACATCTTGATTTCTCATAAAGTCGATAGCTTCCACTTGCTGCAATCTCATTTTTAAGGTAGTATTTTCTTCAGTGGTCTTTTGGACCTCCTTTTCCATTTGAGTAATTCTGCCTTTCAAGGCATTCTTCTCCTCATTGGCTTTTTGGAGCGCTTATGCCATTTGAGTTAGTCTATTTTTTAAGGTGTTGTTTTCTTCAATATTTTTTTCAGTATTTTTTTGGTCTCCTTTAGCAAGACATTGACTTGTTTTTCATGGTTTTCTTGCATCATTCTCATTTCTCTTCCCAATTTTTCCTCTACTTCTCTAACTTGCTTTTCCAAATCCTTTTTGAGCTCTTCCATGGCCTGAGATCAGTTCATGTTTTTTCTGGAGGCTTTTGTTGTAGGCTCTTTGACTTTGTTGACTTCTTCTGGCTGTATGTTTTGGTCTTCTTTGTCACCAAAGAAAGATTCCAAAGTCTGAGACTCAATCTGAGTCTGTTTTCCCTGCCTGGCCATGTTCACAGTCAACTTACCTGACCCTTGAGGTTTTTTGTCAGGGTATGACTGCTTGTAGAGTAAAGGGTACTTTGTTCCAAGCTTGAGGGTGTGTGCTGTTGTTTTCAGATCTATTTCTACACAGGCAGCTCTGCCACACCACCCCTCCTCCTCCCCCAAGAACCACCAACCTGGACCTGACTCAGATCTTAAGCAGGCTCTGCACTCCAGCTCTGATCTACCACTTAATTCCTCCCACCAGGTGGGCCTGGGGCCAGAAGCAACTGCAGCTGTAGTTCTGTAGCTGCACCACCCCTGCTGCCCCTGGGCAGTGGCCGAACTGCAAACTCCTTTCACTCTGTCTCCCGCAGCTATTTCCACTAACCTTCTCTGTTGTCTTTGGTGTTTGTGGGTTGAGAAATCTGGTAACTGCTACAGCTCAGTGATTCAGAGTGCTAGGGTCTGTTCTGCCCCGCTCCTGGTCTGGTTGGTCCTGCCACCACACACGCTGGGCTCCGCTCCCCTCTGCTCCCAGCTCCGTGTGCAATAGACCTCACCCAGTGACCATTCAGGCTGTCCTGGGCTGGAGCCCTGCTTCCCTCTGCTATTTTGTGGGTTCTGCAGTTCTAGAATTGGTTCAGAGCCATTTTTATAGGTTTTTGGAGGCACCTGGCAGGGAGCTCACACAAGTCCTGGCTTTCCAGCCTCCATCTTGGCTCCGCCTCCCTATGAGCATCTTTTAATGGAAACTCTTCAGCCCCATTGGGATATTTTTTGAACTTTAGTATCATTTCAATATTTATTACAATAATGCCCTACTTACAGCATGGCTTTTAGGTTGCAATCTATACAGACATAATGCAGCACTTTGTAGCTTCTTTGTTAACACATCTCATTTGTTTCAAGTTGTCAAAAAAGGAGACACAATATTAAAAATGTACAGACTATTGTTCCATTGTCTGTTACTCCCTGAATTTGTGATTCTTGTGTATTTCATGTCCTTTAAGAACACTTCTGTATGATAGTTTTTCGTATTGAAGAGAATACAAAAAAAAAAAAAGAATGGAGTACCTCAGGAAGTACTAAGTTCCCAAAGATTGGTGACCTTCAAACAAATACTGGGTTATCACCCTTTGGAGATGTTGTTAAGGGGATTCCTATTCTGGGACAGAGTGAACCAGATGATTTTTGAGGAACTTTCCACTCTATGCTTCACAATTCTATGATCTACAAAGTATGCCTAATTTCCCTTCTTTCTCATTTTAAGGAGTGTGTAAGTACTTTGCCAGTTCACTTCAATTAAATGCAGATCACGGAGTCTACAAACCAATTTTAACCTTTAGATGGTTTTACTAATGAATTAAGCAATTTTTGTAACCATTCTTTTTTCCCCTTCAAATACATATGCAAATGATCATAGTAAAATTAATTTAGGTAAAATACCACTTACCAAACTGAAGTAGTTAATTGATTTAAAAGAGGTATATAAATTTTCAGTAGAGTTTAATCTGTTTCTTCTTTATTTATGAAATTCTAAGTATTCAGGAACAATCCATACTATTGAACCCCAAATTAGCTCAATTTCAAGCTTTTATGTAACCCCACCCTCAGTCAATGTGTATAAGATGACAATCAAGAGTTTGAGGAAAGGAATAAATTAGAACATATATGAAATACATACCTCACTTTTCTCCCTTCCTCCTCTACTGACATAGACTTATATTAATCGTGAGCATGTCTATGCAGGTGTGGGATTTTGTTTGTTTTGTCTCCGAACGAGAAGGTACCAATCTACGTGGTATGAAGCTAGGACCTAATTTCCTTATTGTAACTCAAACACTTTTCATTTCCATAATATACCTATAGGATGTCTCTGAGATAGCAGTTAAACTAGAGGTCATATAATGAAACATAAAGAACTAAGCATGACTGATGATGTTTCAGTATTTTGCTGTACATTTAAAAAATTAAAATGAATGACTGGATATTGTTCAATTACTGCCCATACGAGATAAGAACTCGAAAGGATCTTAGAATTCATTGACTTTACTGCCCTCCACCTTCACTTCATTTCTTACAGATGCATACACTCAGCCCAGAGAGGTGAAATTGCTTGGCCCTGTCACAGAGCTAGAAGTGGCATAGCTTGGATTTGAACCCAGGCTCTTAAGACTCCAAATCCAGTAGTCTTTATTTGTTGATGTAACATAATAAATTTAACAACAGGCAGTTCTGATAAAGGCTCCTACTGAGTTAGCCCTTCAATATTAAATTTAAAACTATCTTTCAATTAGGTTCAGTCTTATTCAGCCAGTTCCAAAGTAGCAACTGAAGCTTTCTTTTCAGCTAGGTGCAGGCACCTAGGTGGTAAAGTACTTAGAGTCCTGAGTCTGAAGTCGAAAAGTCCTGGGTTCAAATCCAACCTCATATACTTAATAGCTATGTGACTTTGGGTGTAAGTCACTTAACATTTGTTTGCCTCAGTTAGATCAATTGTAAAATAGAAATAATAATAGCCCCTACCTTTCAGGGTTGTTATGAGGATCAAATGAATTCATAATTGACAGTGCCAAGCACATAGTAGGTGCAGTATAAATGCTAGTTATTATTATTGTTGCTAGCTTACTCTTCCTGATTCTAAATTTTCTAAATAGCTCCACAAAACTGTTTCTCAATTCCCTGCTAGGTCTTTCTCTCCTGCTGGTTTCTTCAGTCTCTTCATAATATTCTTCCAGTTTCATTCCAGCCAGCCTGTCATGGCTTAAATCAGAGGCCCCTGGTACACAGTAACTCCTGTTTCACTTATGGGGGGTGGGAGTAAAAACTCATCAAATCTTCCCTATAAAATCAACAGTGATTGTTTATCATCTAACCTCAAAAAAATTGATAAAGTCTCATATTTTTTACCACCCTCTTAAACTTCAAGTTGTATGTAAATGAATTGAGAGATTATAAGGTCCTGTAGCTACAATCACTAATTAGTTTTGAAAACTTCTCCATCTTGAATGCTCTTATATCCATTTTTAATTAAAAAAACATTACTTTGATGACGCTCATGCCATTCAAATATTCAACTGAGTTATTACTTTACATATTTACAAGATGACAACTCTTTACTTACGCAAAAGCACTTTTTTGCTCCCTTTAGCACTGAACTGTTTCATATGGAAGGGCAGTACCTTAAAAAAATGGCCTTGCCTCAGGGAAATATCAATGAACACTTTCAGAGAAAAATAGTTACCAAATTTTACGTTTTTGTGTAAGACAATTTGCAGATCAGCTAAGCTTTCTAATTTCTTTGGTTGAGTAGCTGGGAAAAGGAAATGTGGTTGAATCTGACTCATTGACAACCAACCTTGAGACTTTTATCAGGAAAATGCTATATAAAGCAATTCAATAAGCATTTGTTTGTTGAGGAAATGAAGTAGGTGCAAATATGGAAGAATGATTTGACCAGAGACTGAAACCATCATATTCATGGATCTAGCTCTTCATTTTGCATTTTGTAGATGTGACTTTTTGATAACTAGTCATTTGATGACTTTTAGACATTCGTTCATCATATGAATGACCACATCATACAAAGTAACGAAGCTGTGGAGACTTTGAAGCTTCAAGAAGGGGAGATGAGACAATGATTATGATATAAGACAGTGTTTCATTCGAAAAGAATGGAAAAAAGGAGTCAGAAAGACCCTGAATTTAGGACCAGAAAATCACAGGTCAGATCTAAGCCCTCTCTGACTATCCAAGTGGCTTTGGATACCTCATTTCATTTGTAAAATTGTTAATTATAAAGTCTGGCTCTATTTCCATGGGGTCTCAAGGAGTGATACTCAGTGACTTGGAGATAATGTCTCAGGCTTCAGTTTTGGTTGCTTTGTTTGTTTGTTTTTCTGTGTTACTGTCTTCTGAGCTCTATCTAGGGGCCTGGCCTCAGGTACTGTGCTCTGCCCCCGTGCCGGGACTAACCTGGGGCCCCAGCAGCGTTTTCCAAGCAAAGGCTCTTACACCCTGCTGTCCATCCATTGGCTGCAAGCTTCAGTTCTCCCCTCCCCCCTGGAACTGAAAGCTGGGACTCCACTCCCCTGGGAATGACCACAGGGGACCCACAGAGTCCCACCCCTCTGCCACCCAACTCACTGACCTGTGCGTCTTCCTTCTAACCAAAAGGCTGTGACTGCGTCTGATTATGTCACGTGAGCCGGGAGTCCAGCGCCAGCCAGGGCACTGCAATCCTCCCCTGAGAAGGGCTCTCGTCTGTGCGCTGCCCATAGGCAGAAAGTTCCTGAAGCCAAGGCTGCTGCCACAAAGCTACGCACAGTTTGTTGTTTGTTTATTTGGCAGGTATTTGCCTGGAAAGTATCTGCACTTCAAGGTGGCGGGACCACCACCACCCCTGGAGATTAAATCTTTCCTAATGTCATTCACTCAAGTTGTCTTAGCTGGACTACTGCTTCACCCCAACTTTTAGTTACTTCTGCCACTCTAAAGTTCACTTTGAGACATTAGTTTAAATTATTCATGGGGGAATTTGGGAGAGTCAGGTAATTTCCTGCCTATTTAGCCATCTTCCCAGAATCATCTACTGATGGTAAGTTTCTTGAAAGCCTGGTTGTCTTTACATTTTTACTGATGTTTTGTGTATGGAAATGATACTTCCTCTGTTGAGTTTAAACATAGGAATGATTGCGTTTTTTCCCTTATCATTTAACTTTGCAGCTCTTGAAACTCTAGAATAAGGGTGAGGTAGAAAGCATTATAGCTCATAAAGAAAACCATACCTCTTCATTCCTTGTGATAAGAAAGTATTTTACAGATATTAAATGTAGCATCTGTGAATCTCTCATATTAAAAAATAGTTGGAAGAGGCCTTACAAATAATCTTTTTCAGTCCTCCATTCTGTACCCATCCATGTATTCATGTTCTAGAAAAGTTATGGTTAAAGTGCTACATAGGTATGTGATTAATTAGGTTTAATTCACCAGCG
Source organism: Trichosurus vulpecula (assembly GCF_011100635.1). Taxonomy (NCBI): domain Eukaryota; kingdom Metazoa; phylum Chordata; class Mammalia; order Diprotodontia; family Phalangeridae; genus Trichosurus; species Trichosurus vulpecula. Next base: position 143,367,332 of record NC_050577.1, on the reverse strand, counting down.
TGCATCCCACTTGGGACATCACAGGTATGGGTAAAACTAACAAATTATTGTGCTTTTGGTCACTTATACCTCAGTGTATTCTGTGAGGTCTTTAGAGAAACTCTGTTCCAGTGATAAATACTACTTCCAGCTGCCAGATCTTAGACATGGATTTTATTTTTCTTCCCATCTCTCATTATTCCTTCTCTTTCCCTGTGTTCATATATAAATCTCTTAACGTGCTGCAGAAAAGGTACTCTCCTTGATGCAAAATGCAAAGTGAAAAAACAATACAAGGGAATATAAAAGAGAAGCACCATAAAGCTGATACAGCTGAACATTTTAACTGTTTGCTGGGAAAAAAAAAGCACGCAGAGAAAATCTTTAGTGACTCTTTATCAAGTTGTAAGCAAGCACATTGAACCAAATGCTTGGTGGACACTCAAAATGATTCCATTCAGGCCAATAGCAAGAGGATACATGGGAGAGTACAAATCTGGTTGAGAGTAACACAAGTACATGTTCCAGCTACTATAGAGATTTTCCTACCAAAAAGACAGTCTTTAGTTATGTCTTTGAATAGTTCAGTAGATTTATAACAGATCCAAATTATCTTTATCTAAATTTTAATGTCATTACTGAAGAATTTGGGTGATGACTAAGATCAAATATCATTCACAAAAAAAAAAGATATGATAGCTTGCTAATGAACAATAAGGTAAAATCAGAATCAAGAAAAATTGTGAATCAGAATTTGTGCACCAAACCTGGACCAACAAAAATTATCAAATGCAAGCATGGATTCCTAATGTCCATTAGTAAAGATCACTGAGATGTAAATTTAAATGAAAGAAAAAGTTCAAGAGGCATCATGTTACTGGACAGAGAACCAACCTCGGGGGCAAAGACAAGAATACAAGTCCTTCTTACCTAGTATAACACAGTCTAAGGAAGCCTGTAACCTTTTGGTTTCCCCAGGTAGAGTTCTCTGAGGCAATATATACTACAGAGAAGATTAGAATCCCCTGAGTAGAGACATTTTTTTTCTCGACAGACTTCCTTACATTAATAAAATCTATCTAGTTAGAAAAATCACATTTGCAACAAAAATGTATGTGAAGTTGACTTGAAAAAATAGGTGTCTAGTGTGTGACTGAATAGTATCTTTAAGAAAAAGAAGTGTCTAGTTTAAGAAAAAGGTAGATTTGGTTATTCCTATCCCTTTGGCTGGATTTTTATCCCATCTTAAAGAGAACACACACACACACATACACATACACACACACATGCATATATTGTATAAATATATTTTACATATATATTTCATGCATATATATATGTGTGTGTATTTATATACACACATATACACACAATATGTGTGTATATATATGTACATATGCATATAATCTTGTCTCTTTAGGTAGCTAAAAGGTAGAATTCATCTGAATGTCTAAAAATAGGAATAGCTCAATTCCTCAGAGTGTTTAAGAATTCCACCTGATTCTTTGGTCTTCTTCATTACTGTATATGTCAGGATTATTATCAATTTTCCTAGTTTTGCACAAGTCCCAGCAAAATTAATTTGAAAGCAGCAGAGGTGTAGATGATGTGTTTATTATAAACCAAGGAATTTTATGTAATAGATGGTAAAGATTGGGCCTGTGATTTCATTGGCATAAGGCACCACTAGGTGAGGAAACTCCCTCTAGCAATATAGATGAGCACCTTTTCTCTAACCAAGGTTCTTAGAGAGTTGCTAAGATCATTGAAAGGCCAATTAACTTGCCCAAGATCCCAAGTCAAATTTGGGATTTGAAAACATATTTTCTTTTCTGTTTCCTCATTTTATAGGGAAATTGAAATAGATAATCTTTTTATTAATTTTTCATATTTTATTTAATATTTTAGTTTACAACGTTGATTTCCACAAGATGTTGGATTACAAATTTTCTTCCCATTTCTACCCTCCCCCCACTCCAAGATGGCATATATTCTAATTGCCCCATTCTCTTCTGTCACCCCACTGCCCCCCCCATCCCCTTTCCCTTTGCTTTCTTGTAGGGCAGGATAGATTTCTATGCCACATTCCCTATATATCTTATTTCCCAGTTGCATGCAAAAACAACTTTTTTTGAGCATCTGCTTTTAAAACTTTGAGTTCCAAATTCTCTCCCCTCTTCCCTTCCACCTGCCCTCCCTAAGAAGGCAAGCAACTCAACACAGGCCACACATGTATCATTATGCAAAACACTTCCACATTAATCACGTTGTGAAAGACTATATTTCCCTCCATCTTATCCTGTCCCCCTTTATTCAGTTTTCTCTCTTGACCTTATCCCTTTTCAAATGTGCTTGCTTTTGATTACCTCCTCCCCCTGTCTGCCCTCCCTTCTATCATCCCCCCTTTTTGTCCCCTTCCCCCTACTTTCCTGTGGGGAAGATACCCAATTGAGTGTGTATGTTATTCCCTCCTCAAGTCAAATCCAATGAGAACAAGATTCACTCATTCCCCCTCACCTGCCCCCTCTTCCTTTCCAGCAGAACTGCTTTCTCTTGCCACTTTTATGTGAGATAATTTACCCCATTCTATATCTCCCTTTCTCCCTCTCTCAGTATATTCCTCTTTCACCCCTTAATTTTATTTTATTTTTGAGATATCATTCTTTCATAGTCAACGCACCCTGTTCCCTCTGTCATATATATCTATATCTATCTATCTCTCTCTCTCTCTCTCTCTCTCTCTCTCTCTCTCTCTCTCTCTCTCTCTATATATATATATATATATATATATATATATATATATATATATATACATATGTCTCATATGTCTCATGCATTACACACATCATCTTTCCATGTAGGAATGTAAATAAAACAGTTCAAATTTAGTAACTCCCTTATGATTTCTCTTTCTTGTTTACCCTTTCATGTTTCTCTTGATTCTTGTGTTTGAAAGTCAAATTTTCTATTCAGCTTTGGTCTTTTCACTGAGAAAGCTTGAAAGTCCTCTATTTTATTGAAAATCCATATTTTGCCTTGGAGCACTATACTCAGTTTTTCTGGGTTGGTGATTCTTGGTTTTAATCCTAGGTCCTTTGACCTCTGGAATATCATATTCCAAGCATTTTGATACCCTATTGTAGAAGCAGGTAGATCTTGTATTATTCTGATTGTGTTTCCGCAATACTGAAATTGTTTCTTTCTGGCTTCTTGCACTATTTTCTCCCTGACCTGGGAACTCTGGAATTTGGCTATAATATTCCTAGGAGTTTTCTTTTGGGGATCTTTTGCAAGAGGCAATCAGTGGATTCTTTCAATTTCTATTTTACCCTCTGGCTCTAGAATATCAGGGCAGTTTTCCTTGATAATTTCTTGAAAGATGATATCTAGTGTCTTTTTTTGATCATGGCTTTCAGGTAGTCCAATAATTTTTAAATTATCCCTCCTGGATCTATTTTCCAGGTCAGTGGTTTTTCCAATGAGATATTTCACATTGTCTTCCATTTTTTCATTCCTTTGCTTCTGTTTTATAATATCTTGATTTCTCATCAAGTCACTAGCTTCCACTTGCTCCAATCTCATTTTTAAGGTGGTATTTCTTGCAGTGGTCTTTTGAACCTCCTTTTCCATTTGGCTTATTCTGCCTTTCAAGGCGTTCTTCTCCTAGTTGGCTTTTTGAAGCTCTTCTGCCATTTGGCTTAGTCTATTCCTTAAGGTGTTATTTTCTTCAGTGTTTTTTTGGGTCTCCATTAGCTAGTCATTGACTTGTTTTTCACTGTTTTCTTGCATCACTCTCATTTCTCTTCCCAATTTTTCCTCTACTTCTCTTACAGGCTTTTCCAAATCCTGTTTGAGCTCTTCCATGGCCTGAGACCAATTCACATTTTTCTTGGAAGCTTTTGATGTAGGCTCTTTCACTTTTTTGACTTCTTCTGACTGTATGTTTTGATTTTCTTTGTCATCAAAAAAAGATTCTATAGTCTCAATCCATTTTCACTGCCTGTTCATGTTCCCAGCCACCTAATTGACCCTTGAGCTTTTTGTCAGGGTATGACTGCTTGTAGAGTAGAGAGTACTTTGTCCCAAGGTTTAGGGGCTATGCTGCTGTTTTCAGAGCTACTTCTACTCCACCTTCACCACAAGTTCTACCCCAGCAGTGCTCCCCCTCCCCCAAGAACCACCAACCAGGACTGCAAGTCAGATCCAAGCAGGGCACAGTAAGAGAACCTGAGTCTGGGCCAGCAACACACTCCTTGCGCTATTGTTCTGATCTGTCACATCATTCCTCCCACCCTGTGAGCTGGGGACTCCAGAAGCAGCTGAAGTTGGAGCTCTGGACACAGCCTCAGGAGCTTCCTGCTGCTGCCACAGCCACCACCACGCTACCACTGTGCTACCTCTGCCACCCCCAGTGCTGTGGCCAGACTACTCTCACCCCAATCCAGCAGTTTTCCCACTAGCCTTCTCTGTGGTCTTTGAAATTTGTGTGTTGAGAAGTCTGGTAACTGCCACAACTCAATGATTCATGGCCCTCAGGCCTGCTGTGCCCAACACCCAGTCTGGTTGGTCCTGGTGCAGCCCATGCTGGTCTGAACTCTGCTTCAAGTACCATGTGATAGACCCTTCCCAGAGACCATCCAGGCTGTCCTGGGCTGGAGACCTGCTTCCCTCTGCTATTTTGTTCCTGTCACAGCTCTAGAATTTGTTCAGAGCCTTTTTTTACAGGTGTTTGGATTGATTTGGGGGAGAGTTTAAGCAAGTCCCTGCTTTCCAGCTGCCATCTTGGCTCTGCCCTCCCCAAAACAGATATTCTTAGAGGTCCCTTCCAGTTTTCAATTTTAAGTTCCACCCACATTAGAAGTATATGATGGTGTTAGAATAGTGTGTTGGCAATTTCATCTTGCCCACCTGGCACACGATATTGCCTCAAAGTAATTATTTTAGAAGGTTCGGGCAAAGTGATTGGATCCATCTTGATTTTCCTCACTAAGACTGCATTAATGCCCATTTTCCTCACAGCAAATTGGTATTTCCCTTCGGGTAAATTTAAGGTCATACCCTTCAATATGTCTATTCCAATGATGTATTCGGGAATAGGCACAATAACCACACTATATTCTTTCTTGGGCAACTGTCCAATTTTCATCATTAATTTAACTTGCCTGGCTGATATTTCAGTCCCTCCTAGTCCTGTAATGGTAATAGGAGTTCCATGGCTGAACTTGTCTGGATTTCCATAAATAAGGGTGGCCTCGGCCCCAGTATCTATTAATGCCTCAGTTACCGTACTTGACCCATTTTTCCAATATATGGTCAAGTTAATGTGAGGTCTGCAATCCAGCCTGTGTATTTCCTTAATTTGGACTGGGGCTCGGCCTGTTCCCTAGTATTCCCTTTCATGTGATTCACTTGGGCTTGAAGGTTCAACATCTGTAGCATTTGCAGGAGCAGTTCTTATTTCCCTATCTCTCCTGTTATCAAGTCCTTTATCCTGGTACATTCTGTACAATTCATTGGTTGGAATGCCATCTATCATTTCAAAACCTACCCCTGCTCTCAATAGAGCAGTAAACATTTCTTTCCTTGTTACTCTCTTTTGGCGCCAAGTTTGCTGGTTATTCACCCTTCTCTCCCGAGGAGATCTATCCCTTCCCCAGTCACCTAAGTCATGTAACTGAAAATCTTATTTATCACTGTTGTAAGATGGCTCCCTACTTCCCCAAGTAATAAATTCAAAATTAGTTGTTTATAAGCAGGGGGAGCTGTCCTAATTATTAAATTCCTATGAGGCAGTCCCATTTGGATCATTGTAATATTTGTCTGCAGTTCCTATCATGATAGCAGTCTTCATTACCTCCTCCTTTAGTCTCATGATAGAATCTCTAAGTGAATACCAGGGTCTGTGCTCAGTGGGCCACATAGAATCAGTAGCATATCTTTTATTGCATCCCACAGCGGCTAATGCCAACAGAGTAGTCCTGCTATCACCATCTCCTTGCTGATGATGTTCCCTAAAAGCTTGTTGAACTAGAGGATCATGGCTGATACCTATGAATCTCATACAGTCTGTCCTATCTACTGATATTCCACTGGCCACTTGATCACTGAGTCTTACCATCCAAGATATTAATGGTTCTCCTATTCGTTGGCTGAATCTACTCAAAATATCTGTGACCTCTTGCGGTGAGAAATCTGCCTGAATTTCCCTTGTAACTGAGTCATCACCTCGGGTTTCTCTCTTCCTCCTTTGTATGGGTCGAGCCCTTGTCTGATCATTTAACCATCTCCCATTCTCTGTGTGAGGGACATCCTGAACCCTGGTAGTATTTTGTGCCTCAGCTCCTAATGTTGTCTCATTTTCCCCCCACTTGCTTCCCCTGCCACCATGGCAAGGATGAAACAGGCAGTCAGGCTCAGTCTGGGCTGGGTTGGAATGCACTCTGGGATTTTTTGGTCTCCTGTTGCTCCTAGCCACATTAATAGAAAAGTTCTCACTTGAGTCAGTTTGTTCTCCTGCTATCTGAGATTCCCCTTCTTGCGGTGGGGTAGGAGTGCCCCCATCTCTTTCACTTAATCTCAATCTTTCATATACTAGCCAGTAGGCTGATAACACTATCCAGCTTTGCCTAGATAGTGATGCCCCTGACTGAATCCCAACTTCTTGTAAACACCTTTCCAAATCCCTAGGATCTCCTCTCTGTAGCCTTGGTTCCCAGTTTTCACAGGGTCCAGCTTTTGTAGCCAATTCTTTTGCTAGGGAAGAATAAAATGGATCCTCCCACCCTGGGATATTCATCTCCTCCTCTAAACTTCTTCTGCTTCTAAATAGAGATCTTATACCTAGCGATCCCATCCTTGTCACCAAATTTGGGCTGGAACTTTTCCCCTTGATATTTCTCCAGTAACTATCCTAGGAAGAGTTCGTTCCTTTTCTAATTGGCATATACAACACTCCTCTGTTATTTGTTTTAACAACGCACGAGAAATACTGATACCTCAATCCTGTGCCCATTGATGGGTGGCCTGGACCCCTAAATGGCCAGCAGTTTGGTGGACCCATCTTGCTAAGGCTGGGTCATCAGTTGGAGTCGGAGTAGGGACAATACATTCAGTAGCAATCTTTGCTAGTCGATCTGCATGTGCATTGTACTCACGTTCTGGTGTGGTCAGGGTCGCATGAGCATCAACATGAAAAATTGACAGATCTGTAACCAAAGACATGTCCCATATATTTTCCCATAACTCTTTACCCCAAACTTGTTTTCCATGAATCTCCCAATTCTGATTCCTTCATATAGGCATCCACGTAGCTAATCCATTAGCTACCGCCCACGAGTCAGTAAATATATGACACTGTCCTCCTTTGTGTATTGGCAACCAAAAATGGGCTCCTTAGCACTTAGTCCACAAGTGCCCTTGACTAGTTTGGCTTTTTCCCCTGAACTGAATGCTGTTTGTATGTTGGACTGGAGTAAGCTTGTCGGCCCCTTCACCTTGATTCCCTTGCTTAAGCTGATAGAAAGAACCTGTGCTTTTCTGGTCAACCCCTTCACCTTGCTTAAGCTGATCGAAAGAACCTGTGCTTTCCTGGTCAACCCCTTCACCTTGCTTAAGCAAATTGAAAGAACTGCTTTCCCCGGCGTACCTTACACCCCCCGCAGAAGCCAGATGATTAAAAACAGCTTCCGTTGGAGCCAGAGGCTGCTGTAGCTATAGCTACAGCCACAGCCGAAGCTGAAGCAGGAGCTGCCAGTAGCAGAGTTGACCTACGGGAGGAAGCTGAACAAGGACTTGAAGCCAGTGGGTAATCTTTTTACCATAGAGGGGGAAGCATGATTTTGTTTTACACCATCATGCTTCTCTGTAGCCTCCTGGTTACTCTTGTAAGGCGTACTTATTGGGCCTGGAAGCTTTTGATCAATATGTCAAAATGGGGATGCTGGTTCATGGGTTGGTTACTGTGGAGCCTAAATATATGCTTTGATTCTTCTGCCTCCTACTTTGAGAGTTTCTTATATCCGGCGGTTCTGAACCTTTCAGACATATATATGATCCTCTTTGAGATTATAAACTCTGCCCTCCTAATACACCTCCCCAAAACAGATATTCTTAGAGGTCCCTTCCAGTTTTCAATTTTAAGTTCCACCCACATTAGAAGTATATGATGGTGTTAGAATAGGCATGGGGGTGGAAGGCAGCAGTCTAAGGTAGATAGAAAGAGCTGATTCAGTGCAGTAGAGAAATTTTCTAGAATTGAAATTTGTGGGCCTAAAAGCAATGCCCAATTGGAACTTTTTTCTGGGCCCAACAACATTAGCCTCAAAGGCTTTCAGCCAAGAGTTTTAACATCATCATTCTTTGGACCTGCCTAAATCAAGTATGTAAGATACTTCCCCCCCCCACATATGCACGCACGCGCACACACACACACACACACACACACACACCATTCTATCTCAGATTCATTAATATTTCCATCATATTTCTCAAAGTAAATTCATTTAGTTTCTCATTTGATTTCTGGGTGGGTATTTTGTTATTTCATTTTTTAATATTCATTTTTTTAAATTTAAGTCATCTATGTCTGGATAAAGAAGTTCCTGGGATCTTTCTAGCTTTCTTATTGTAGCAACTCTTTTGCATCAATGATATTCGTATAAGAAATGGTGCTGATAATGTGTATGTTGAACATCTTCATAAAAGCTTTCATAATAATGTTTAATAACCATGAGAGTCAATGGCATAGTCATCAAAAAATGGTCCTTATTGTCGTGGAGGATGGTCTGTGCAGGAATTTAGATAGAAGATTTATTCCCCAAAGTTGGTGAGAACCTCTAGATGTTCTTATTTCTGGAAAACACAGTATTGGTTTCATAAATCCCTGGAATATTAGAGTTATCCTGGGGCCTGCCCCCTCCTTTATCTCTCTTCCAGGAAAAGATCCAAAATGAAATCTATACTGACATTCATGATCTAAAAGACAAATCAATATGCTCCCCTTGTATGCACTCACCAGTCTTTTAACTTTCCACACCTCCATACCTCTTTATGATGACTATTCCTTTAAAGGTATCCCTTCCCATTTGACCATTTGGGAGGCAGAAACTATTTTCACTTTTATCTTCAGTATCCCTTGTACTTTCTACAATATGGTACAGATAAGTGCTTAGTAAATGGTTTTCTTTTAATGTATCATTTTAAAAATTCATTTCACATGCTGGATTTAAGTGATTATCTTTATACTTTTCTTTGTGAATTCCCTGATGTGACAAGGACTCATGGATGATCCAGATACTGCCCTATCATATTCAGCTCTAACAAGAATCAAGTTGACCTTGCTCCTCAATTACTCTAGGTGAATGAGATTATGACCATGACAGATGTCCTAGTATGCTCTGTAATAACAGCAGGCTTCACATCACTATTTATTGTTAATGTCATTTTACTTTAGGTATTGCTGGGAAAGAGTTATAGCCTTTAGTGAAATTAAAAGAGAGTTGTATTACTTATTATAAAGTCTGGACCAGATTAAAAAAATGTACATTCTGAACAATAAATTGGCCTTTGATTTGTTATGGTAATAATTAAGGTCAACTCGTTTGAGCTTTCTATAAGAAATGTTTCTTGACCTAGACTAGGAAAGCATATGGCTTTCTGGTAAGAACAATGAGGTTTATAATAATCAATGGCATTTACATAGGACTTTAACATTTGCAATGTACTTTGTATATATTGTCTCACTTGAGCTTCATGACTAGGAAGTAGGCATGCCAGGTATCCTGACCCTGGAATAGAACTGGCATATAATAGGCACTTGATACATTTTTATTGATTGTTGGATCCCCATTTTACAGATTAGGGAATTGAGAATGAGAGAGATCAGATGACTTGCCCATGGTCACATGCTTTCAGAAAATATGATTTTAAACCAGGTCTTGCACATTAAAATTCTTGCAATCTATTCATTATCCTATATTCATTCACCTATAGCAATCAGCAAATAGCTTGCTTCTAATTCATGCTTTAGATTGGGAGTATATGTGAATGCATTTGTGGGAGGTGGTGTTGGTTTTTTGTTTGTTTAAGCAAAAAAGACATATCAGGTGGACAGAACAGAAGAGGAGTGGAAACCTTGCCTCCATTTGGATTATGGGTCCTGTTTTCCTAATACCTATAAAATCTATAATTAATGTGTTGATTACAAGATATTTTATTGTTGTTGTTGTTGCTTTTGTTTTTGTTGTTATTTGTCCTTTATTCTTGAAGAGGACCATGTAATCATGGAGGTGATACCATGACATGTTGATGAGTTGGATTTAAGTGAGGGAGGGCTGTGCAGTCACCAATCTCATTTTCTCCTCTAAAGCCTTCTGGGTCGGGTGGCCAGATACGTATCACAGTGACTGGAGATGGCCCCAGATGAGGTACAAGCCCCTGGCCTTTTAAAGCTAAGGTCTTTAGAAGGTCTCAATTTGACTGAAGCAACACTCATTCAGTGACTGACTAGGTAAAAAATGAGGTGAAGAATGGCCTGTTTTAACCTAGTCCAGGAAAAAAAATCTAACTGGGAGGGGAAGACCCTCAGGGTTTCTGGCTAAAACAGAAACAATTCCTATTGAGATTGACTCTGAATCAGTTAGGGCCCAAACAATGACCAAATGAGGTTTGGCCTGTGACCTATTGTTGGGCATGGCCCTTAAGAAAGAAATCTAGCCTATAAATCCCAAGATATCTTGAGATGTTTCTTGACCTACCTGAACATCTTCCTTTCCAGCTCTATCTCCTCAATATGCATTGTCTTCCACCATTATAATGAAAGTTCCATGAGAATAAAGACTGCCTTATTGACTTGTATTTTTATTTCCTGCACTTAGCACAGTGTTGGGCACGTAGTAACTACTTAATAAATAATTTTTGTTCATTTATTCATAAACTTCATGAGTTACTGTTGCTCAATAATTATATCATTTACATGGAATAATTTAATCTCCTTAGGCCTCGCTTCCTTAATCTGTAATATGAGGGGACTGAACTGACCTTCAAGATACCTTTTAGCCCTAAGCTTATGATCCTATGATATAAACATGCATAAGTAAAAGCAAAGAACCTTGTTTTCTTTAAATAGCTCATATTCTTACTTCACTCACTTCTATTTCCACGTAATCTTTTTCTTAGTCAATCTCTGTACACATCTGTTGCCCATAGTCCTGAAAACTATACACATAATAAATATGCAGCTTGAATCAAAATTTGGGAAATAAACCTGAGCAGAGTATAAAAAGTTCATCCTATTTCAGAAGGCTCACCTTTTAGCCATATAGGTATCACATGGAAAGCTAATTTAAGTCATTTACACATCCTTTGAAATATGCCTGTGTAGGCACTTTTCAAGGCTCAGCTAAGGTGTCAATACCTAGATGAAAGTTTACCCTATAGAATACTTTTTGGCTTCAGAGGAAATTTATTCATTTTTCTGTGTAAATGTTATAGGCCCCAGTGGAATATAAACTTCTAGAGGGCAGGACATTACTTAAAAAATATTATTATTATTGCTTGGTTGTTTTCTTTGTGCCTATATCCCCAAAGCTTAGCCTAGTGTGTTGCCTACAGTAAAAGTTAATGCATGCTTGTTAAGTTAAATAGAAGTTGAGGCCCATTCTGTTGGGGTGATGGAACCTGGAGCCCTAAAAGGAAAAAGGTATGTCTTTGAAAGTAACCCAGTCCCTGAATTTTCCAAATCGTTTCAGCCCAAATCACTGGCTCCTCTGCCCAAGGCACCTGGCCTACCTCAGCCCAATTAGATCACCTAATTAGCTTCCTTGACATCCTTTCACAGTTTGTACCTGGCCCACCCCAGACTACTTACCACTCCTTAATCCCATCCAGATCCTTTCATTGTACTTTTTGTATATAAGCACTAGGAACCCTGCCCACTTCTATTGCCTTTACAGTAAACCTTGTCATTTGACTGGAAGAAGGTTTGAGTGAGTGAATTCATTCCAGGCATCACCTCCCTGTACCCTGACATTTTAGGGTTCCCAGCATCTCCAAACTGCGTAAGTTCCCTAACCTGTTTGATATGCCCATTCCGTAACCAGACTGTTTCATAAAGTATTAGGTATAGCTCAATTCTCCTTTGAATACTACTTATTGTTATTTAAATGGAAACTTACCCTGATAGGTCATGTAACCACTAACATTTAATTACCTTTGTGATTTGTTAATTAATCTCCCAGAGATGATTCTAGCATGTAGACTTGACAGTTTATTACCCTATTTGTGAAGAGGTTATCAATTTCTTTTAAAATATGCCTTTTTTGGGTAATATAATATGTCCTGTTGCTAAAAGTACAGTTCAAAAAGGTGGCCATATCATTATTCCTTTTAATTAGTACCAAGTGATTTGTAAGATCCTAAAAATGGAGACTAAATAGAGACTAATTTTATTGATTTGTCTCAAAATTTTATCAAGAGCATAATGGTTAAAGAAATGTTGTATCTGAATATAATAGAATATTGTTGTTCCTATAGAAATAAGGGAGAGGAAGAATTCAGAAAAAAAATAAACATTTTAAGACATAGAAAAAATATAGAGAAAAGAAAGCATAACCAGAAGAAAAATACATATACAATAATTAACATTTTTTAAAAAATCATAATTCAAGTGAAAGGCAATGATTAATATTTGTAACAGATTTCTAATGTTGGAATGCAATTCATCTTGCTAGAGAGGAGGTAACCTATGGATACCTGCTTTAACATATTATGTTAGTTAAATCAAACTACTTTTCAAAATTGATTTAGAGGTAGATTTCAGGGAAGTAATAGTTAAATTAAAGAATGATTTTTTTAAAATTTTAAAGCAAAGATAAAATTCATGTGAAAAATCACCATTTGATATGAGCATGGACTATGGTTAATATTTTGACATCTTTATATCACCAATAGAACTTACCTTGCTTTTCTATGGAATAAAAATGGAGGGAGAGAATACCTACACCGCCAGTGTTTTTTAGACTTTTCTTAACATATTTCTTTAACCATACAGTTTAGGAATGGTATTAATAAGCCAACGTATAAATAGGTAAACATCCAGAATGGTGAGAGGATTCAAGCTATATCATCTGAGGATTACTTAAAGGTCATGAGGTGTCTGAAGAAGATTAAGTTAGAACATACTATCTCTAGATAATGGAAAGGTCAGTAAGTGAAAGATGGTTCTGACATTCTGTAGGCACTTTTTTAATTAATTGATTGATTCTTGGTAACTCTAAAGGGGAGGATTAGGGACAATGGTTAGAAATTATATGGAAGAAAATTTCAGCTCAGTTAGGAAAATTTCCCAACTTTTACAGTTGTCCATCAACAGAGCTAGATGTGATAGGTATGGTGATGAGGACTGGATAAACATGTGATTTCACTGGGATAGGGACCTCGTAGATGAAGAAATTTCTTCTGTCAATGCAGGTGGACATGTTCTCTCAAACTTACAGTGTTACCAAGTTGCCTAGGACACTAAGACAGTAAATAACTTGCTCATGGTCATTTAATTCCATGTGTCAGAAACAAGATTTGAACTCAGTTCTTCATGAGCAGCTCTCTATCTGCTATGACAACAACACAGTTTTGCTATATATTTATGTATGTATGTATGTATGCATATGTACATGGAATGTATACATAAATGCTGGAAGTGTATATGTGTATTATGTATAGATGCATATGTATCTGTAGGTATATGGTATATATTTGTATGTGTGTTATCTATGTTTTCATACATGCACACATACATATATACATGCAAATATGCATACACATGCATGTATATATCTACTATTTATATACTACAAAGGTATATATACATATGTGTCCACATACACTATGTATATATACTATATATGCACATATATATATATACATATAACATACACAGTACATTTGTATATGTGTTTATATATATAAACATTATGTATGACTTAACTCTATGTACACATATATGATTACAAACACACATTTATGTATACATGTGTGCACGTGCACTTATAATACATATGTATAAATATATCTATATATGAACTCAGTAGATATATGTGTATATAACACATGCATACTTAAAATGTATATGTGTATTTATATGTACTCAGCATACATAAGATGAGCATGTTCATGTGTGTATATATACACACACTTGATATATGCATGTTATGTTTAAGCATGTATGCATTGTGTATATATTCATATGACTTAACTGTACTCCTCAAGGTTCAGTGGACACTGATACCAATTCAGTATTGATGTGGTGGTATTAAAAACACTTGTTGCTCTATGTGGTTGAAAATCTATCAGAAAATCTCTCTTAGTCTATATCCTTGCTCCTTATTTTGGAAATTTCCTTCACTCCAACTAGCCATTGATATTTTATGTTACGTAGGCAATATCTGCTGTGATCACGTAGTCTACAGTACAAAGAAAATGAAGAAAATTGTTCCTGTCTATTTCACGTAGCTCTTCTCAGAACTATGTCCTATGGACGGTTTGGGTCACCTTTACCATTTCTGAGTGCCTACAGAGAAGATCCAGATCACACTGGTACCTGTAGGTCATGGAAAAATCAAAAGGAGCAATTACAGTTTTAAATCCATAGAGGAATCCAGGGAGGGCCTGAGATAAGTCATAAGGAAGAAGAACATGGTTCTTTCCATCCTACCATCCTACAAGTTCTGCTCTTCATTCAGCTCCTTTGACTAGCAGAGAACATTTCAGATGCAACAGCAGCCATTGATCTCACTAATCATCTGCCACCTTCTTGTTACCATTCCCATAAATCTTTTGCTTTTCCATTTGAGCTCCCACGCAACTAGACCAAATGAATAACAGATTTCAAGTCCTCAAAAAGAAAGCCAGAATAATGATAAAGGACCAAAATCACCTTGTTTGCCCACATATAAATATTGCTCTGCCTTTCTTCCTCTGGCATGCCTTTCTCCCTGCTTTGGTCATTCCTTTAGGTGGTTGTTGTTGTCCTTTGTCCTCAGAGAGGAACAAAATGACAACACTATGTCTGCATCAGGGTACAATTTGTCCAACTGTGGCTGATCAGACCAATATGAGCTTGGAAGGTTCTACCACAGGTAGGAAACAGATAGTCCATATGAACAGTTGGAGTGGAGATGTTTTTCTTTGTTTTTGGTGGTCGTTTTTTAATTAGATTTTTTATTTTTTAGTTTACAACACTTAGTTCTACATGTTCTGGAGTTTCAAATTTTCTTCCTTACCAACCTTCTCCCCTCCCCCCTCCCACCCAAGACAGTATGCAGTCTGACATAGATTCTATATAAAACTTTGCATTAAACTTATTTACACAATAGTCAACTTGCAAAGAAGAATTATGACCAATGGAATGAATCATGAGAGAGAAGAAACAAAACCAAAAAAGAAGAGGAAAAAAAAGAGAGCAAATAGTTTGTCTCAATCTGCATTCCTACTCCTCAGTCCTTTCTCTATATGTAGCTAGCTTTTTCCATCATGAGTCCTTCAGAGCTGTCTTTGAGCCTTCTATTGCTGAGGAGAGCCAAGTCTATCAAAGTTAGTCATCACAGAATCAATATTTCTGTGGTTGTGTACAGCATTCTCCTGGTTCTGCTCCTCTCGCTCAGCATTATAACATGTAGGTATTTTCAGGTTATTATGAAGCCCATATCTTCCCCATTTCTTATATCATGATATTATTCCATTACCTTCATATACCACATCTTGTTCAGCCATTCCCCAGTTGATGGGCACTCCCTTGATTTCTAATTCTTTGCTACCACAAAAAGAGGTGCTATAAATATTTTTGTACATAGAGGTCCCTTTCCCACTTGTGTGATCTCTTTGGGATGTAGCCCTAGGAGTGGTATTGCTGTGTCAAAGGGTATGCACATTTTTATGGCCCTTGGGACATACTTCCAAACTGTTCTCCAAAATGGCTGGATCTGTTCACAACTCCACTAGCAAGGTATTAATGTTCCAGTTTTCCCACATCCTCTCCAATGGTTATCATTTTCCTGTTTTGTCATTTTAGCCAATCTAAGAGGAGAGATGTGGTACCTAAGAGTTGTTTTCATTTGCATTTCTATAATCAATAATGATTTCGAGCATTTTTGCACATGCCTATAGATATCTTTAATTTCTTCCTCTGAAAACTGCCTGTTCATATCCTTTGACTTTTTCTCAAGTGGGGAGTGGCTTTTATTCCTATAAATTTGGTTCAGTTCCCTGTATAGTTTAGAAATGAGGTCAGAGACACTGATTGTAAAGATTTTCTCCCAGTTTTTTGCTCCCCTCCTAATCTTTGTTGCATTGGCTTTGTTTATACAAAAACTTTTCAGTTTAACGTAATCAAAATTATCCATTTTGCATTTTGTAATGCTCTCTATCTCTTGTTAGGTCATGAATTCTTCCCTTTCCCAAAGATCTGATAGGTAAACTATTCCCTGCTCTCCCAAATTGTATCAGCCTTTATTGCTAAATCATGAACCCATTTTGACTTTATTTTGGCATATGGTGTAAGATATTGGTCTATGCCCAGTTTCTGACTTACCATTTTCCAATTTTCCCAGCAGTTTTTGTGAAATAGTGAATCCTTAGACTAGAAGCTGGATTCTTTGGGTTTATCAATGAGTAGGTTGCTATAGGAGGGAATATCTCACACACTCAATTGGGTATCTTGCCCCACAGGAAAGAAGGAGGAAGGGTATAAAAAATGGGGGACAATAGAAGGGAGGGTGGATAGGGGGAGGAGGTAATCAAAAAGAAACACTTTCGAAAAGGGACAGGGTCAAGGGAGAAAACTGAACAAAATGGGATAGGATAGGAAGGAGCAAAATATAGTTCGTCTTTCACAACATGAGTATTGTGGAGACGTTTTACATAATGATACGTATGTGGCCTATGTTGAATTGCTTGCCTTCTTAGGGAGGGTGTGTGGGGAGGGAAGAGGGGAGAGAATTTGGAACTCAAAGTTTTAAAAACAGATGTTCAACAACAGTTTTTGCATGCAACTAGGAAATAAGATATACAAGTAATGGGGCATAGAAATTTATCTTACCTTAAAGAAAGTAAGGGTAAAGGGTATGGGAGGGAGTGGGGTGACAGAAGGGAGGGCTGACTGGGGAGCAGGGTAACCAGAACATCTGCCATCCTGGAGTGGGGGGGAAGGTAGAAATATGGAGAAAATTTGTAATTCAAACTCTTGTGAAAATCAACGCTGAAAACTAAAAATATTAAATAAATTAAATTTACAATTAAAAAAAAAGAATCAATGGTCCTTAGTTTTTACATGTTCTTCTTCATGTCGGTTAGCTTTTTCCTGGCTTTAGAGTGACTTTGGGGCTTGTGAAGCTCTGTCCCAGGTTTCTTGTTCTGGGAATTGTGAGCCTAGTTACTGACTTTGTGTGTTATGCCCTCTGGTTTCCTGAGGTATGGGGGAGCTGTCACCTGTCTGCCAGAACTCTCCGCTTCTCCTGGGGCTGGTCTCCAGCACCAGTGGTCTCAGCCATAGTCTGCTCTGGTGTCTGCCTCTTCCCTTGGCTCTGCAAAGGCAAGTCTGGGTTCCTGGTGCTGACCCTTGCTGGCTCCTCCCTTTTGGGACTCAGGGATTCCTGCTGTTTGGCTACTGAAGCCCCACTTCTGGCTCCTCTGTTCCAGGGTTTTCCCAAGGTATTCTCTGGGTCAGAGAGGGAGGGGTGAGAGCTCTTTACCTGGCCATTGTGACTCCTGGAATTTCAAGAAGGTGAGTTTCAAACCTTTGGGCTGCAAACCTCAGGAGTAGATGTCTTGGGGCCACAGGTACTGTGCTGCTGCCTCCCGTCATTTCAATGGACTCCCATCCTGTGCTCATAGACCTGGAGATCTCTGCCCATGTTGGGTGCCCAGCTTTCTACTGGAGATGTTTTTCAGTGCCATTATTCCTCTGAACAACACTGAATGCCTTTTCCAAACCTTCAAGAGGTGAAATGTATAGCATGTCATCTGTAGAGCTGCCCTGCATGCTTTTAGCCAACCGTGTTTGTGTGATATTAATGGGATTTGAAGATCTTTCCCTCTCATTAATAGGACTCATGTGGAGCCCACTGGGGGAGAGACTTGCCTCAGGGGGAACCTTGTTTATAGGAAGGCTCACACCTTCTGCTAATTTCTAATTCGGTACTGAATCATGAGGGTTGTGATGACTTCTGGCTCTGAGAAGGGTATATATCCTCTGAGGTAAGATTTTGCTTTGGGGGTTCACTCATTGGAAGAATGTTCATATGATTTGTCCATACAAGACTCTCCGTAGTAGTTAAGGAGCTCCCCTCTACCCCGGCTTTGAAAACCCAGGTGTTGGTGCTTCTCTCTCTGGTAACTATGTATGTATTGTTTGGTCAGACAATTGATCTGTCTGTTGATCCGTGCTTATTTCTCAGACAGTTAGAAGCCCTGTCTGTTGATCTGTGCTATTTTCTCTGTTTATATTTTCTCTGCTTGTCTCTACATTCAGCGTGTTGACTTTTCCCCTGAATTAAGGGAATTATATATATATATATATATATATATATATATATATATATATATATGTTTGATTAAAGTAAAATTGTTGACCCTTTTAAAAGCAGGTCAAAGAACTTGTGCTATCAGGCCATCCTGGGTGTGCTAGGTGCTTGCTATTACAGTTTGCTAACTCAGCACTTTGGTACTTTAAGGACCACAAAGTCCCTGATTGCTTTTGTTTGCCTACATGTGATAATACTGAAGAACTCTGAAGCTAGGGCGCTTGGCACATCTCAACTTCAGGAGATTTCTCCTTTTCGGTAAGAACAAGTCAGCACAGTCTATTTAAGGTTCCCATAGTTATTACTCTTCTAGGATCTCATGGACCCCAAGTTTGAAAACTTTACTTCTGCCAGCAGAAATTCATCCTCAGCACTCTACTGCAAATGAATTATAGAATGATTCTACATGGAGGATTCCTAGACACCAGCTCTAAGTACACGTAGAGATTTTCCTTGAATTTTCCATGTAGAAGAATCAAACTAAAGAGAGAAATGGGCTCTTTGGAGACAGTTCCCCAGAACCAAACCCATAATATTAAAAGCCTAGATTTTTGTAAGGCACTGGGTCACAGGTTATACTTGCAAACAATGAATAACGTAAAACACACCATCTAAAACATGTCATATGGGAAAATGTGGAGATTCTTAGAAATATATCTAGAAAAAGGGATAATAGATTACATTTGAAATATTGTACTGATGTTCATGAAATATTAAGACTAGAGACAGTACCCATGTAACTGAGATGACAGGCCTTTCAAACCCCTGAAATAGGTACATGAGCATTATGCTTCACATTTAAAGGAATGCCACATAACCCTTCAAACAACTGTTGTAATTCAACAGCATTTTGACCATGAGCCACTGAGAAAATGTCTGATTGTTCAGTCTCTTTTAACCTCTCTCTTCTCTTACAGTCTCTCTTCTCCTCCCTCCTTTCCTCATTTTCCCATGCTTCCTTCCTTCCTTCGTTCCTTCTTTCTCCCCTCTCTCTTACACACACACACACACACACACACACACACACACACACACACACACCCCACACACCTACACATACACACAATTCCCTATTTTGAAATTAGGACGGGTAAGCAGGGACTAGAGTGAGCTCTGTACTGAGTCCCTCCAAAAACCTATAAAAAATGGCTCTGAACCAATTCTAGAACGGCAGAACCCCACAGAACAACAGAGGGAAGCAGGGCTCCAGCTCAGGACAACCTGGATGGTCTCTGGGTGAGGTCTATTCCACACGGAGCTGGGAGCTGGGAACGGAGTGGAGCAGAGCCCAGCCTGAGCGGCGTGGAACAACCAAACTTGGAGTCGGGCGGATGGGGCCCCTAGCACCCTGAATATGTGAGCTGCGGCAGTTACCAGACCCCTCAACCCACAAACACCAAAGACTGCGGAGAAGGTTAGTGGGAAAAGCTGCAGGAGTGGAAGGAGTTCGCGGTTTGGCTTCCAGCCACGGGGGCAGCGGAGGTGGGGCAGCTATAGTTGCTGCTGCTTCTGGCCCCAGGCCCCCCTGGTGGGAGGAATTAAGTGGCAGATCAGAGCAGGAGGGCAACAGCCTGCTGAAGATCTAAGCCAAGCCCGGGCTGGGGGTTCTTGGGGAAGGAGTAGTGCGGGTCTGACAGAGCTGGCACCTCCCCCCCCAAACGTGGAACATAGAACTCGTTAGTCTACAAGCAGTCATACCCCACTGAAAAACTCAAGGGTCAAGTTAGTTGCTTGGGAATATGGCCAGGCAGCAAAAGCACACCCAGATTCAGTCTCAGACTTTGGATTCTTTCTTTGGTGACAAAGAAGACCAAAACATACAGCCTAAAGAAGACAACAAAGTCATAGAGCCTACAACAAAAGCCTCCAAGAAAAACATGAACTGGCCCCAGGCCATAGAAGAACTCAAAAAGGATTTGGAAAAGCAAGTTAGAGAAGTGGAGGAAAAATTGGGAAGAGAAATGAGAAGGATGTGAGAAAACCATGAAAAACAAGTCAATGACTTGCTAAAGGAGACCCAAAAAAATACTGAAAAATACACTGAAGAAAACAACATCTTAAAAAACAGACTAACTCAAATGGCAAAAGAGCTCCAAAAAGCCAATGAGGAGAAGAATGCCTTGAAAGGCAGAATTAGCCAAATGGAAAAGGAGGTCCAAAAGACCACTGAAGAAAATACTACTTTAAAAATTAGATTGGAGCAAGTGGAAGCTAGTGACTTTATGAGAAATCAGGATATTATAAAACAGAACCAAAGGAATGAAAAAATGGAAGACAATGTGAAATATCTCCTTGGAAAAACCACTGCCCTGGAAAATAGATCCAGGAGAGAGAATTTAAAAATTATTGGACTACCTGAAAGCCATGATCAAAAAAAGAGCCTAGATAGCATCTTTCAAGAAATTATCAAGGAGAACTGCCCTGATATTCTAGAGCCACAGGGCAAAATAGAAATTGAAAGAATCCATCAATCACCTCCTCAAATAGATCCCCAAAAGAAATCTCCTGGGAATATTGTCGCGAAATTCCAGAGCTCCCAGATCAAGGAGAAAATACTGCAAGCAGCCAGAAAGAAACAATTTGAGTATTGTGGAAACCCAATCAGAATAATCCAAGATCTGGCAGCCTCTACCTTAAGAGATCGAAGGGCTTGGAATGCGATATTCCGGAGGTCAATGGATCTAGGATTAAAACCTAGAATCACCTACCCAGCAAAACTGAGTATCATGTTCCAAGGCAAAATATGGAGTTTCAGTAAAATAGAGGACTTTCAAGCTTTCTCAGTGAAAAGACCAGAACTGAATAGAAAATTTGACTTTCAAACACAAGAATCAAGAGAAGCATGAAAAGATAATCAAGAAACGGAAATTGCAAGGGACTTACTAAAGTTGAACTGTTTTGTTTACATTCCTATATGGAAAGATGATGTGTATGATTCATGAGACCTCAGTATTAGGGTAGTTGAAGGGAATATGCATATATATATATATGTGAATGTGTATGTATGTATATATCTATGTGTATATATATATATGTGTGTTTATATGTGTGTGTGTGTATATATATATGTATATATATATATATATATATGTAAAAGAGAGAGAGCAGACACAGGGTGAGTTGAAGATGAAGGGAAGATATCTAAAAGAAATAAAATGAAATTAAGGGATGAGAGAGCAACATACTGAGAGAGGGAGATAGGGAGAGATAGAATGGAGTGAATTATCTTGCATAAAGGTGGCAAGAGGAAGCAGTTCTGTGGGAGGAGGGGAGAGGGCAGGTGAGGGGGGAATGAGTGAACCTTGCTCTCATCAGATTTGGCCTGAGGGGGAATACCATACATACTCAGTTGGGTATCTTACCCCACAGGAAAGAAGAGGGAGGAAGATAAAAAAAATAAAAGGGGGGGATGATGGAGGGGAGGGCACATGGGGGTGGAGGCAATCAAAAGAAACACTTTGGAAAGGGGACTGGGTCAAGGGAGAAAATTCAATAAAGCGGGATGGGTTGGGAAGGAGCAAAATGTAGTTAGCCTTTCACAACATGAGTATTGTGGAAGGGTTATACATAATGATACATGTGTGGCCTAGTTTGAATTGCTCGACTTCTTAGGGAGGGTGGGTGGGAAGGGAAGAGGGGAGAGAATTTGGAACTCAAAGTTTTAAAATCAGATGTTCAAAAAAAAAGTTTTTGGCATGCAACTAAAAAGTAAGATACACAGGCAATGGGGCGTAGAAATTTATCTTGCCCTACAAGAAAGGAAGGGAAAAGGGGATGAGAGGGGAGGGGGGTGATAGAGGGGAGGGCTGACTGGGGAACAGGGCAACCAGAATATATGCCATCTTGGAGTGGGGGGGAGGGTAGAAATGGGGAGAAAATTTGTAATTCAAACTGTTGTGAAAATCAATGCTGAAAACCAAATATGTTAAATAAATAAATTTAAATTAAAAAAGAAAAGAAATTAGGACATATTTGTGATTTGTGTAGTTTCCATTTGGGTTGTTAATAAACTTTTTGAAGGAACTACTATATTTTTCATGCTCTATAATTCTGCCAGGTTACAATATTGAGAAGAAAGTGGGCAGACGAGATGGTTTAACTTCGATTTTCTTGTGAATAACTTGAAGTTTTATGAGTTGAGATCATAAAGTTACTAATGGCCAAGGAAATGCAGAATTTTTGAGCCATTACTTCCTCTCATTTTTTAAAAATTAATATGTTTCTATGGATGTAACATCAAAATTGTTTATTATCCTTGTGTTCCTAGTGGTTAGCAGAGTGCCTGGCACATAGTGGGCACTTAATAAATGCTAACTGACTGACTGAATTACTGATAATCTAATACAGTATAATTGATTTAAGTAGCCATAAATGTAAAGTTAAATATTCACATTAAAAATCAACTTCAAAAAATAAGGTTAGGAAGTGGAACATAGTAAGATATTAATGTTAAAAAAGATAAGAGTTTTAATTTTTCATTTTTGTTTTTGGCAGAATGCAAACTCAATATGAATCATCAGTGAAATGTACTGCCTAATTAAAATAATTGTATGCTTCTTTAAGAGATATGTAATGTCCACAACTGGTAAATAATAGCGTCAGCATACTCTACCTTGCTCAAATCACATTTGTGTTGCTGTGTTCAGTTCTAGATTTAAAATTTTTGGGAGGATATTAACAAAGTGTGATTCATTGAGAAAAGTATGTTCTCTATGCCGAGAATTCACTATATAATTGTGATTCACCAGCCTTTTGTGGAAGGCATTCTGTTAATTCAATCAAATACTCCATATGATACAGGCTTTTATAAAAGAAATATATGACTGGTCAAAAAAGAAGAAAATTCCCATCTATCTCTCAGTCAACATCTTTTATTTTAAATGTTAATTTCATTGCTTTTGTTTGTGGAGAACCTTTTCCCAATTTTATATAATCAAAAGCATCAATTTTGCCTCATATAGTCTCTTCTTTCCCACATTTTTTCAGGAATGATTCACCTCTTCACAGATTTGGAACTTTAACTTTATGGTCTCCTCTTGTTCTGCTTTTCATATTTAGTAATGTTTTTCTATATGAGATATAGTTTGCTACATGATTTGAGGGGGTAGATTTAGCCTACTTTTTGCCACGGTGCTTTCTAGTTTCTCCCACTGAATTTGTTTCGTTTCCTGTTGAATTCTCTGTGTTCTAATATAACGAAGGCCTATTTGTCCTAGGATTTCTTCTATGAGGGGACTAATTTCTATCTAACTCATCATTCTTATGTCTTCCCTCACATCTCTTATTGAGCTTCTTAAACTCTCTGGAAGGTCTTGAAATGGTTGTACTTTCATTTCTGAGAGTCTAGTTGTTGCAATATTATCCTTCCCTTCCTAGGGTTTGCTTCAATTTCTTTTATCCTATAATATTGATTCATTGTATTTGGTTATCTTGTTTGCAGTTTATACCATTTTTTTCAGTCACTCTGATGGTTTTTCCATGAGATTTTTCTTATGATTAATTCTATCTCTAACTTTGTTATTTTTCCATTTTATTTGGAACTTTTCATGCTACATTGAGGTCATGAAGCTTTTCTGGACTTACATATTATCTTTCATTCAACATGAGTCTTTGTTATAGCTTTAAAAGGTAAAGAATATTTATATTTGTATGTCAGTGGTTTATTGTAGGAGCCAAAGGTATCTATATGGTTTATATAATTTTTAAAATAATCCAATTAATAATGTGCCTTGCCTGATTGTAAAATTTCTTGATTCTTTTCTTAATTCCTTAATGACCATATTCTGATTTTTCTAATGTTGTAAAAAATGGTAAGGGTTTATATATTCCTTAAGGGATTACCATATTTCTTTGTTTCATCCTATATTGAACGATATTTAATATTGCATAAATTGAATCCAGAACTCAATCTATTTTCTTACTTTCATTTTTTTGAATGTTATTTCCACTTTATGTAATACTGAACCCATTTTTCATGTATTGCTGAGTTAGAAGCTAAGATTTATTCTCTCTCATCACTGTACATAGTGATTGTGCTTGCTGCGTTTTTCTTTCCTCTCTGTTTTTTATCATAAAAAAAACAAGAAGCATACTTTTTGAAGTTATCAGACCTGGGCTTACACCATAGACAATCAAATTTGCAAGTTTTTTTTTCAAGACAGAAAATTGGGCATTTTATTCTATGATGCACATTTTTCTCCTCAATTTTCTCTTTGTAAAGATAACTGTGAGATTTGTGTGAATTTATTTACTATGATAAGAATTTTGCCAATTGCTTCCATTTTCAATTACCTCATCCGTCACCTAAGAAATGATTTTCCTTTTCTTGGAAATGTAATAATATCTTGGTGATACTACTTGTAGCATTTACTTTAAGTCTATTTTGCATACCCTTATTTTTGTTTCTGTCCTCTCTCTGACTAGATACTTCACCACTTTATGGCAGATCCTGTGCCTTAATTTTCTTTCTAGCTCTTTTGCTTCCTATTATCGCTTTGTAGGTACTGGACACTTAATCAATGTTTGTCTAATTGTTATTGAATTAAAAAGAAATTTCCACTTATTCCAGGGAAAATTAAAAAAAAAACTTTGAGTAACTTAAAGTATATAGGAAATTCACAGAGATGTCTTTCTTTACCTTGTATACCATTCTGGTTTAGCAGCATTTTTCATCAAATGACATTTCATGTCTTATTTTGATAAAGTCTTTTCATTAATATTTCTTTTTCACATATGAAGTAAATGAGAGGAATTTGTGATCTTGAGTGATTTGTCCATAGTCATGGAGTGACTAAGGCTTCTATAGTTTAAGCAAAGCAAAGATTTTCATTGTGGTCTAACATTCAAGGTTATAGATGACCATGCTGGACTTAGAGTCAGCAAGGCCTAGATTTAAATCCTGCCTCACACATTTACAAGTTGTGTGACCTTGGACAGGACACCTAACCTCTCTGAGCTTTTGTTTCCTCATTCATAAAATTGGGATAATCATACTATTTATGTCATAGGGGTTTTTTTAAGGATTAAATTAAATAATACATGTAAAACACTTTATAACTCTCTCTGTGTACCATACAAATAGTACAAAATTATCATTTGTTATTATGACTGTTCTTTATGTTGTTCTCAATCTGTCAGACACATTTCAGACAATACAGACAAAGGCAATTACTTATTGTATCCATTTTAGGATATTAATTACTATTTTTCCATGACTAGGCTTACAGGTTGTGCCACACCCCTATGCCAGAATGGCAGAACTGTGTTCCATCAAATGTTTTTAGGACAAAGAGTGGTCACTGCTGTAACTTGGAGTTTGATTTCCATATGGTGATTTTAAAAATGGTCATGTTAATTATGTTTTTTCCCCTTCTGTTTTTACTTAGTTACATTTGCCTCAGTTCTTCATATCTTGATCTCCACATTTCTTTGAATTCCTCATGTTCTTCATTACAGGGAAATATTATCCTGCGACATTCACATATTATAATTTTTCAGCTATATCTTAATTAATGTGTATGTACATTGTTTCTATTTTACTACCCCATAAAGCACTACTATGAAAATTTTATTAACATGGGGAACTTTTATATTTTGAATTATTATTCATATGCTAAGCAAATAGATTGATATAAAAATAATTAGCAGTTTAATGACTATTTTCTTATGATTAAATTTTTTTACAGAATACCAGGGACCAATTTATAGCTCTACTAATTATGTCACAATATTCCTATTTTCCTACACCTGTCAAAAATT
This sequence comes from Trichosurus vulpecula, assembly GCF_011100635.1. Classification (NCBI taxonomy): domain Eukaryota; kingdom Metazoa; phylum Chordata; class Mammalia; order Diprotodontia; family Phalangeridae; genus Trichosurus; species Trichosurus vulpecula. The sequence continues at coordinate 143,341,023 of NC_050577.1, read as the reverse complement.
GACTGATTACATAACTTATCAGCTTCTCCTATTTCCAGGATGTACAGCAAATCTTCAGTTGTTTTACTTCTATTTATTTCATTAGAGATTTGTAATGATTTCTCAAAAAATACAATTTTCAATTCTTTTAAAATTGTAATCCACATAATTTAACCATTTTATGGGTATTGGTCTTTGTTTTACACACTTTTAAGGACTATCTATATGTCTTAAACATTCGAATTTTATGAGGGTTCATGCATCAAAAGATATTTTATTTTAATTTTCCCCACTTGATAATTTTCCTCTTAAGTGCTTTGTATTTGTTCATGTAAAATATCTTTAATTTTATATCATTGAAAGTGTCTACATCATCTTTTGTGGCCACCATTATTCATTATGTGTTTAGGAATTCTACCCCTGTTGTAGTTATAAAACATACCTCAGGAAGCATTGATTTAAAACTAGAGAACCTAAACATAGGACAACTTCAAAGTTCTATAATATGTTAAAGCATAGTATTGTTTAATGTATATGTTCCTGTATGGCAATCCATGAATAAAATGTGGGAAAAGATATATAATTATCGTGGAAAACATTTTGATTAGAAACATTCAGTGAAAAAGAAAGATTATTTTGCTGGTAATATACTAATGATCTCCTAGCCAGAAGATCTTAGTTGATAAGTTGCAGAGGTAGATTATAGGTTTGAGGGCTGGAGAGTAAGATATAGTAGTAATGAAGAATGTCAACTATCTATTAATCTGTTGCATATATATCAATTAAATTCAAAACAACTGAGAAATACTTGATTTTCTTCTTTAAAATTTCATCTGTTGCAAGGTAAAGGGATTAATGAAAAGAAGCACTATTCTTGAACTCAACCTGCTTAATGAGAGAACTGCTTGCCAAAGTAACCTTGACAGAATGTAATCATATCCTGTGGAGTTCATAGTAGAGGAATAGAAAGCTAGATGCAGTGTGATATGTACCCTAGATTTCAAAGAGCTCAAACAAAGGAGAGGGATAATATATTTGTAGAGAAAGTCAGCTCCTAAAGTATAAGTGGCTGAAAAGAATGGGATATAGATGACACAAGCAAAATGTTAAAAAAAAAAAGAAAAATTGGATATAGTGATTAATGTAGCTATATAGAGAATTTATCCAAAATGGTTTGATAATGGGAAAAGCATCACATTTGAAGTCATTAGACCTGTCTTCTAATCTTGCCTCTGCAAACTCCGTGTGTGCCTGTGACATAGTTAATTTCACTGTATCTCAGTTTCCTCATTCATTATATGAAGAGATTGAATTCTATAATCTCTGAGTTCCCCTTACAAGTTGAAATCCATAATCCTATGAAGCAATTCAGATTTTAAAAGAAAAGAACTGAAAAAAGAAGGGTAAATAGTTGAGAATAAATATAAAAAAGAGTGCATAGCTATTTAAGAATGTGAGAAAACACTATTATAACCTGAATAAACTAAAGCCTACACTGGTTGCTGCAAATAGATCAAAGCAGGGACAGTACTGCTGCATGAGGTGGATAGAACAATGATCATGAACAATAGAAAAAAATCAGGGCCATTTAAATCTTAGTTTGCTTCTTTTATCTCCAAAAACAAAATAATCATCTTCTCAAAACAATGTATAATACAAAAATAATACAATAGAAGACTGAAACTCAAGACAGATGAGGGGATGGTAAGAGAGAACTCAGATGACTCTTAATGAATTCAAGTCAACAGGCCTTGACAAAGTTTACCATCAGGGATACTGAATGACTTAATATTGTGGGATCACTGATGAACTGCCAAATAATTTTTAAGTCTTTGACATCACCGTATAATATAGATTTGTATTTCAAATAGGAATGTAAAATAGATATGTCCATGTGTGTTTTCCAAATGTGTAAAAATGGCTAGAGGGTAGCAATGATAATTATCTCTGGAATCTATCCCACAGCCCTGTGAGAAACGCTGTAATTTTGATCTTGAGGAGAATGTCTTTTTAGAAAGGATTGTCAGGCAGGTTAAGTTTGGACTAAGTGCTTCTGAGGTCTCTTCTAACACAACAGTCCATTTTTCTCCCTTGTGCTCTGGGATCCTCTGATTTGAGAACTATCACAGTTCATAGACTCATAGGATCATGTATCTACTTTTGTCAGGGATTTTTAGAGGCCATATTATCCCATTACCTCATTTTACAGATGAATAACAGAGACCAAGAGAGGTTAAGTAACTTAGTCAGTGTTACATGTGTACTAAATCGTAGAGTCAGGATTTGAATCTTCCTTCTCTGATTCCAAATCTAGTATCCCTTTATCTATTCTATACCACTTCTCCATTTGATTAATATAAATTACACAAGAGGAAAGATCATTATTCAAATGTCATTTGGGATACAAATTTGAATACACTGCTAAAAAAAGAAAACAAAACAAAACAGATAGCTGTTACATTTCAACTTCTCTTTACAAGGCAGAATCAGATATACAATGTGTCTAGCTTGTTCACTATAATTATAACCAGAAATTTTGCGTTTTTAAGAGAGGAGACCTATACACTGGTTATAAACCCTCATGTATAAACCCTACTGTATCTTTTTATAGATACAGTAGCATGAATCATTATTTCCCTAACACACATATGTATACATATGTCTGTACATATACATACATATATATGGGTGTATGTATGTAAATAAATGTGTATATGTATCTTAAGGACAGGCATATATATAGCATTTTCACAGGAAACAAACATGTGATACTAATTGATAATCTCACATTTCTAATTTAAGAAATATAAATGTTCACATTATCAGTAGAAATGTAAGAACAAGTTGACAAATGATAAAATTACCAAGATATAAATTAAAAGCTTTTTGTTAGATGAATTAATTATATGTTTTTTTAGATTGAAAACTGTAGCATGATATAACTCTAAATAAAGCAGGACGGAAGAAAATTTGGGCTTTTCTCCTATTCTAAATGGGTAAAAGTTTCAAAATACATTTTACATCACATTTTTACATTTACAAAATAAATTTATTTCCTCTTACTATCATCTATGTAATTTAACAAATTCATTTTAGACAACATTTATTAATGTTTGAACAAATGAATAGTTTCCATTATTTCTAAGATCAGAAGCCAATTTTTAAAAAATGCATTCAACTCTTTCAAGTACGGCATTCTTTTGAAGCACAAGAAAAGAAGAGATATTTGTAATGAAAGAAACTGTCAATTTTTATTTTACTTAGAAAGCTCTATGATTTATTTAACAGTCTCCTTTATTCACATTAAAAGGAAGCCACAAAACCCAATTACATGTAGGTGCATGCAGTAAGTAGCCATGTGTCACAGACTGCCATGTAGACAATGCTCACTGTCACAAAGAACCCAGGAAATCGTTCTTAGAAACAAGAAGCTAAATTAATCATGACAAGGTAAAAATATTATATTTTACTTGGGTCTGATAACATTAATGCATCTCAGTTGTCATAAGGCTATAAGCAAAGTACCAATATTTTTGGATTAATTTATATTAACTTAATTAAATTCAGTAGTCAAAAAAGTTAATCACTGCATTTGTCCCTCAAAATGATGACAAAGAATTGAATTAGTGGAGGAGAAGATAACAAAAATACTGGATTTGGTGTTTAAGATGGTGCCATAAGGCCTAGATAAGCATATGGAATATTATTACTACCAAAATACTTACTGAGGAATCAATAACTAGTACTTAATATGTATGTTCTTGTATCTATACAAAAGCTTTATAAAACTTATCTGTGCACTCATGGCAGGCATCCTCAATGAGCAACAAACATGCTTTTAGAAGCAGTATTAAACAAAGGACCACATCTTTATTATTTCTTCATTAATTATCAGATGCATAAAATAGAAAATCCCATTGTGCTTATTGTCTGGTAATTATGAAATAAAAACTCTATATTTTAGGAGAACAAATTTCCACCTTATAGGCACTGTTAAAATCATATATCTCCCATGTATTAAAATCATTCAGGACTTTTTAGGTGACAAAATAGCTAACATTTCCTTGCTCAAATAATACTATGATTATAAAATTCAATTGAGGCATAAAATAGCTACCTATTTGCCAAAGGAATCTGCCACCATGATTAAGGAGATCTAGTGTATAGTCCAGGTCAAAGAGTAATTCCCTGTCAATGGTGTGGTCTACCAGATGCTATTGTATATGACTGGAATTGTATTGGTTGCATTACGTCCCAACATACTTCAGAGCATCTGTGAAGAAATGTATTATCAGTGAAAGACAGTGCCATATCCATCCACACATGAAAGGGAAAGTGAACGAAAAACATACATTGTCCCAATTTAAACCAGCATTTGGATAATTAATCTGTAGAACTTCTTTTATAGAATGCATATCTTTGACTGCATATATGAATATAGATTTGTGCCAGCAATTGAACAAGAAGAGCAAAGTGAACTGAATTTCAATTCGATAAACATTAATTAAGTGCCTACAGTATATTAGGCACTGTGCTAAGAGTTATAAATAAGAAAAAGATAGTCCCTATCATTAAGGACTTTACAGTTTATTGGGGGAGGGGACAAAACACAATATTAAAATGAAAAGCAGGTGAGGGGATACCAGGAGGTAGTTGGCACAGGACATGATGATTTGAGGAGTGGAAATCAAACAGAGCTGTTGATGGAAAATGGAGAAATACCTACAAATTTCTGAATGCTCTGTAAAGGAAGGCATTGGAAGTAATCTATTCCTCTAACCACCAGCCTTCCAATAAGATGCGAAAAGCAACTGAGTGAGAGAAAAGGTGTCGCCTATCTAATACTGAGTCAATCTGAATGTTGCTAAGATTTCAGGTGATCTGTTTATCCTGAAGGAGGCAAAAAATTCCCTACAGTGAAAACCAACTGGAATTACTGATGAAAAATGGAGGGGGAATTAGTTTTTGGAAGTTATAAAGACTCTTTACTGATCCCAAAATTTCCATGAAAGCAATGGCTTATATTTTTTCATAGTGATGCTCTATCAGGAGCATGATATTGCTGTGAGATATGAAATTTAACTGCTCCAGATAATTAAAACAGACTATCTCTCAGAGAATAATAAAGAGGTATAGGGTGTATTTGAATAGGTGACAATGCTGAAACAATGAGGAAGGCTAAAGAAGATTTAGATTAAAATTTTTAATATAAGAATTATATGACAAGAAAGGAAGATTGACTGGTTGCATGGCAGGAATGAGGGGTGACAAATGAACAGCCAGAGTGCTCCCAGAGGACATTTTAAATTTCAGGGGAACATGAGGTTGATCCCCTTTTACAAACTTTTGAGAGAACATGGTCAAGAACTTCACAAGATTGGCAGGCATGAATTACTCTCTCTTGTTATTCTTCTTGAATCTATGAGATAACAGATTCATTTGAATAACATTGAATTCCAGCTAAATGCTTAGCACATAATATCCATTTAATAAATGCTGGTTAGAACCTATTTTCCAAGGCAATCAACATGCTATGCTCTGTGTAAAATTACATGTAACAACCTTTCCTGCCATATCTGGGTAGGTCAATTTATGGATTTATGATAATCCTGCTATCAAACATCCTTTGATTGAGGTTGTGTAGCCTCAATCAAGTTTTATACCAGATCTTTATCTTTTATTCCCTTCCCCAGGGAATGTGAAGATAATGATAACTCCCCTGTGTTTTATGAGCTTTAGGTAAAGTTTACAGAGTTTTATATTTGTAGCTATAACATTATATCTGAGGCTTGGTATGCTTCTATTAATGATTGGAATCCCAAATAGATAAATGGGGAGGGAGGAATCAAACATTCTTTCTTCATCATACCAGGTGAGTGAAGGTAAACTCTCTAGTACAGTCATTTATAAGTATTTTCTTATGAATTCAGGCCTCCTTAACCTTAAACAACAGTTTTCATCTTCACAGTAGAATCACTGAAATTTGTGTAATAGAACATGGGGGTAGATTCAGAGGTGAAAATAATGACAGATTGTTGGATTCTAACAACTTTTATATAGAGAATAGATTACATAGCTAACAGAATCATAAGACAAGGCAGAAGGGACTTTGTAGACCTCAAAATCAAAGAATCATAGATTCTTGAAGTTGGAAGAAACCTTAAGATTGCATCTGATCATACATGTACATCAAAAAGTATATAGCATTGCACACCTGGCAAATGATCATGCTAAACGTGCTTGGAAACCTATGCCTTTTCTACTTTTGGATATTTTGGATAGCTCTAATTATTAGAGAGTTTTGTTATTTGCTAAGGCTATATCAGTCTCTGTGAATCCACCACCAGATTGTTTTTAGCTTTGTTCTCTGGAGCCAAGCAGAATAAATTTAATTCCTCTTTTATAGGAGAGCTTTTTAAGTACTTTTTAAAAAACCCTCCTAAAATGCCTCTTTTAATTAATCTCTTTACCTGGCTAAATATCCCCTATTTGTTCTGATTTTCATTTGTCATGATATCATCATCTTAAGACCCTCAGCAACCCAGGCATTCTATTCTGAATTCTCTTCAGCTTGTCAATATCCTTCCTCAGATGTAGCACCCAGATTTAACATAATATTCTGGGTATAATCTGATAAGGTAGAGTATGGTGACACTGTCACTTCCTTACCCTTGGTCACTGTGTCTTTCTTAATATCTGGCTGCTTAGCCAGGCACATTACCTTGTTTGAGTGTAATGCCCTATTTATTTATTCATATTAATCTCATAGTCTAGTGCAGTGCATGGAACTTTTGGAGATGATCTGTCTTGTATTTGTGAAATTGATTATTTTTAACTTCAGTTGTAGGATTATTAGTTTATCACTATTCAGTTTTATCTTTTCTAGATTCAGCCTAATGCTGTTGAGATTTTGCTGTATGACTTTGTCATTCAAAATTTCTAGTGCTCCCTTCTAGCTTTGTGTTGTTTGAAAACTTGCTAAGTTTTCATATAAACCTGATAAACTTTGAAGTATAATATAATCATATGAATCTTTAAGTAAATGATAAACATGTTTAAGGTCACAGGGGAAAACCCAGATCCCTGGGGCATTTCACTTCAGATCTTCCTCCAAACTGTCATCTAATTTCTCATATTTACTCTTTGGTTCTTGTCACTCAACTAGTTTGGAATCCCTCTAACTATATTACTGTCTAATCCAAATCATCTTCACAAGAATAGCATTAGATACTTTGTCAAATGTTCTACTAAAATATAGGTGAACTATGCTTGTAGCATTTTTTTTTATTTCCTCAGTTGAGCAACCCTTAAAAAAAGTAGGAGGAGGTAAATTTTGCATATAAACCAGTTGGGCCACTTAGGACAATTTGTTCATCTGTTTTTCCCCCTCTGGTGTTTCAGCTGTTTCTTGGTCATATTGGACTCTTTGTGACCCCATCTGGGGTTTTCTTGGCAAAGATGCAGGAGTGGTATTGCCATTTTCTTCTCTAGCTCATTTTATAAGTGAGGAAACTGAGGCAAACAGAGTTAAGTGACTTGCCCAAGATTACACACCTAGTAAGTAGTCTTCTTGACAGGCTTAATGCACTATCCACACATAGCTCCTAATCATTATTAACCATCCATTTAGTAATAAACACTAGAATTTGCTAGAATTGAAGTCAAATTCATTGGTATATGGTCTGTTAACTGCATTCTCCTCTTATTTTGGAAATCAGGACAATATTTCCCATTTCTCCTATTCTGCAGCATATCTAATTGAATACTTTCATTTTGTAGAAGAAGAACCTAGATCTAGGAAGAATCATAATGTCACTCATTTGAGGTCACCCAGCTACTAAAAGACAGAGCTGCACCTGCAGCTCATGTCTCTTCACACCAATTTCAGAGTTCTTTCATTATGCCACACAATATTGCTAAGTTGATCAAAATGCTCTGGCCCACTCCACCTTTTACAATCCCTCATAGACTATTGTTTTAGTAATCAGATGATGATGAGGCTTCTTTTCAGAAGAAAATATAAGCACTTAGGAAAATTATAATTAGTGTGATGTAACTCACTTTATACAATAGATGTGTTCCTGAAAATCTGTCTCTGAATCATAAATCTGTAAAATAATATACTAAATACTTTATGGGATCTGGGTATTTTTAAAAGTATGTAATGCATGCTTTAGGTAGGACAAAATTAATCTTTTAATTTGAGAGAGTGTTACAGAAAGAGACAAAGACAGAGAGATAGAGACACAGAGAGACAGACAGACACAGATAGAGATCCAGTTACAGTGGTACAGAAAAATTCTGGATGAGGATACTCTCTCTACTAGTGCAGATTGTGGTATTTTCTGTGCATTTTACTCTTATACAGTTTTTTGAGTAATGATAAATTAAGTGACTTACCTAGGATCACACAACTAGCATGTGCTGGAGAGCAAATTTATTTGCTGGTCTTTCTGACTCTAAGATGAAATTTCTTTCTATTCTACCATGCTACCAAATTCTCTCTCTCTTTTTTAATAACTAGATTTATTTTAAAGGATTTTAAATATATTACAATTACTTAAAACAAAAAGGACTACTTTAATATGAGAGGCTACTTGATAGAGTGGAACTAAGGATACCAGTTAGCAGTTATTATATTAAACAAATCAAATACTCTCCTAAAGGAGAGATTCAGATCAAGTATATGGAGGATCTAACCTCTAAATCTGAACCAGATGTTCTTTTGAAGTCCTCTGTAAGTATCTTACACTATGATGCCATGCATTGGGAGAGGAATGAAATTTCAGAGGCAGGAAGCATAGCTTGAACATTTATAGGTATGAATTTAGGGGGTAAAACAATGAGTTATGTGGTTTAAATTCAACCATCTCACCATACAAAAGAGATCCCTCAATCCTATTTTCCTAGTAGAATTTAAACAGTAGTGGGACAGAAGTACCCAGAGGGTGCAGAGATGAGTTTGGCTCCTCAGCAGGTACTAGGGAAGACAGAATGGTTCCGGGGAAGATAGCATGGCACTGAGGAAACTAAGGTTAGAAAATGAACTGAAGAAACTTTGAATGGGAAGAATATTAGCAATTTAGACCTACTCAAATTTATGTATACAAACAGCTCCATAAATCTAATTCCTGGGAAAATATGATTATCATTAAAACATCTCATTGTCAAATAGTTTTGCTTTGTTTTGAAATGAAGTGTTAAATGTTTTGTCTGGGGAAAAGTGGGCATCTGGAAATCTTATGCATAATCAGCCTCTTTTTTCCATTTTGCTTCACACTTGACTGAGTTGATTTAGACACAATAATTCCTGTTAGCCCTGTGAGAGTTTTCTTCCAGAAGTAGCTCACTTGAGATCAGGGTGCAAAGGAGATGTGACAATTTGAAAATAGAAAGATGTATTTCTGGAGGCACGTGCTTATGCCATCTCACTCCTTTTTTACTGAATGCATCTGTTACCAGTGTTTATATTGTTATTGGGTCTGTTTCAGGTTGTCTTCAGTAAGGAAGCAATGCTTCTAGAGGTACTCTCCTTTTGGGGTTCTACAGGTTTCACCTCTTCAGCAGCCACAGATGCTGAAAACCAGGAAAGGAAGTTCTCACCACCAAAATCCTGGCACTTTCAAGTGGTTCAACTTCAGTATCCAGTTTGATTTTATTAATAGAGATAACATTAAAGAGGTTGCATTCCCCTCTGTTTGACTGCTCCAGCCTATGGAACACTTTTGAGCTAACTTCCTTCTGCTGGGTAAATTTCCTATATGTGTGGTCTTCTATAAGTATATGTAATCCATGAGAACAAGGACCATATATTCAACTCCATGCACAGTGATTCACACATAGTACTTAAAAATGCTTTTTCATTTATTAATTCATTCCAGTGTTGATTCCAGATTCAAAGGGTTGGTTTCCTTCATAAGCACAAGATTGTAAAAAAATATACCTACCTTCTATCTTTTGTTTACCTGCTACATGATTCACAGTTAAATAAAGAAGAAAAGAAAAGAGGAAGCTTGACCCCTAGAAAGTAAAACTCAAAGAGTACTCTGTTGGCTATATGCCACCTTATGAATTGTGGTTGTGTCTAATGATACTGATCAGCAAGACATTACAAAATGTAGGAGGATTTTCAATATCAGGAATACCTGACATTGAGTAGGAAAACTGCCAAAATCCATGATGTGAAATGTGACTATACAGTCTTTATATTCTGTAGTCCAGGAAAACAAAAAAGAGAGAATACAGGTTAGTAAAAGATAACATTTGTTAAGTCATCATGAAGAAAAAAATAATGATAGATATTATCATAATTCCCAAAGCAAGAATATTCTAGATTACTAGTTAAAATGTACTTCAAATCCCAGGTATGATAGGCTCCTTCAGTTGACAAATCCTTATGAAAAACTATGTGCCAGGTAATTTATAAGTACTTGAGAAACAAAGCAAATGGGGAACCAGTGCCTTCTTTAAAGTGTTTGCATTCTAATAGTTAAGATAATATGTACTTATGTAGGGATTTGTAAAACATATACAGAGTAGACATGATACACTTTAGAGAGGAAGACCATAGGTGGAGGAGTCAAGAAAAGCCTCTGCTATAAGGTCTTACTGGAGCTGAAATTTGAAGGAAGCTGACTATTCTAAGATATTGAGGTGAGCATGAGAAGAAGAGTATTCTAAGCTTAGACACAGTCAGTACAAAAGAACAGTGCCAGCTGGAGTGCTGTGTGTAAGAGAAACAGCAAATAAGTCTGTATGGACTGGAATGTAGAATTGTGAATGTGAATAATGGGTAAATGGACTGGAAAGATAGGAAGAGGGGAGACTAGAAAGAATTTTAAATGCCAAACTGAAGAGTTTATTTTTGATCCTAGAAGTAAAAGGAAGCCACTGGTTTATATCAAGAACAGGGGATGGGGTGAAATGATCAGGCATACACTTTAGGAAAACCACTTTGGAAACAGTGTGGAATATAAAAGGAAGAGAGGGAAAAAATCAAGTTAAGAAAAACAGCCGGTTTGTAGGTAATTGGTGATGAGAGCCTGAATTATGATGATGATTTTATGAATATAAAGAAGAAAATGTATAGGAAAGATACCATGAACATAAAAATGACAGCATTTGAAAAATTCTTCTTTAAATTGAGAGTGAGAAGCTGAAGATGACAAACTTGTTCTTGACAGGATACTGGTGTATTCAACAGGTAGTAACAGAGAAGCTAGTAAGAGGGGTGGGTTTAGGGAGAAAGCTAATAATTTTTGCTTTAGACATATTGATTTTGAGGTGTAACAGTACATCCAGTCCAAATTGTCCAATGAATGGTTCATGATGTAGGACAGGATCTTGGAAAAGAGGCTAGAGTTGTGAATAATGTGAATACAAGTGCTAATTGAAATATGGGAACTAATGAACTCACCAAATCAAAAGGTATGGAAAGAAAAAAAAGACCCAGGACAAAGCCTCAGGGGACACCTAAAGTTAATGAGTATGACATGGAGGATGATCTAGCAGGAAGGACTGAGAAAAAAATAATCACAGAGGTAGGAGGAGAATCAAGGGAGAGAGCAAACTTATGTAAACCCCAAGAGTAGGGATTTTTGTTGTTGTTGTGCAGTCATTTTCAGTTGCATCTGACTCTTTGTGACCTCAAAGTCACTTAAACCAGTTTGGCTCAGTTTCCACATCTGTAAAAATGATCTGGAGTAGGAAATGGCAAACTACACCAGTGTTTTTGGCAAGAAAACCCCAAATGGGTCACAAAGAGTTAGACATGGCAACAACAAGAATAGCCACCCTTCCAATCCAAAGGGAGAGGAAAATGAGGGAGTTGGGAAGGTGTTTTATATCCAAAGCTGAGTTAAACCACATCATGAGGAAATTTAGGTGATCAGCTTGTCCTGGGAGGGACATCTTGTTTCATGAATTTCAAATCAAGTAGAGATGCAAATGGAAAGTAGAGAGTTAGAAATTTTAAAAGTGAGAGCATTTAAATGGGGCCCCTGACCTCACGGGCCATCTGGTCAAGCACAAAGGAATTCCCATTATATCATCCCTAAAAGGTGGCCATTCAACATATGCTTGAAGACCTCCAGGGAAGGGGAATATGCCACCTCTTGAGGCATACCATTATTCTTTAGAAAATGGTAATTTCAAAGAATATCTGTAAGCAGCAGAAGAGGACACAATAAATAGAGAAAGAATGAAGGTTGAGACAGGGATGATAGTGAGAATAATCTGCTTGATAAGATAGGAGAAGATGGGATCAAGGGAAAATGTAGAAAGTTTGGATTATAATCTATGAATCTGTGAACTGAAAAAGTGTGTAATTTCTTAATTTCTGCCATGTTGAGGTCAGGGAACCATATGTTGAGGTTTAGGGTTTAGAGGTGATCAGGACCCCAAAATACCAACATGCCAGTTCCTGCTGAATGAGTTTGACCCAAGCTTTCTCACAGCCAAAGAGAAAAACAAAGCTTATTAAAGATTCACCATATTGGGTAGAATCTTAAGAAATCTCATCATTTGTGACACCTGTATTGACAAGCAGGACAGATTCAGTCTGGTGAGCTAGATTGAATCTCAGCACCTTCATGGAGGCAAGATGAGACTTACATACAGAAAGATGGTGAGAGGGATCTAGGGTGGTCAAGTAGTCTGGGGTGGTGGAGAAGGGGTTTAGGGGGGATTTTGATGGGACTGGGGTGACTGGGGGGACTGGGTGACTAGGGGGACTGGGGTGAGGTCAGACTTAGGAATTTGAAAAAGTGGTAAATAGCTCAAGGCTACCTGGAGATGATGGACAATGGACTGCTAGGGTAACCAACTTAGGTATAGATATTTTGATAGGATCAAGGGTGGGAAATGGCTGGAGGCAATCTGGAGGTAATCAGATAACAGAGGGCCAGGCTAGGCTATTTGGGCATGAGAAGCTAGATCAAGCGGGAAGAATTCAGGAAGATCTCAGTGGGGTTCCCAGAGGCTATTCCCATCAGTATCAGTAACCTATACCCCATCAAGCTCTACTTACTATGCAGACTTATTATTGGAATTAAATTAGATACTTTATATAAAAGCAAATTACATGTTACAAAATTAAAAGTTATAATTAGGAGTTTCTCCTCATAGGATCATGGATTAAAAACTAAAAGAGATCTTAAAGGTCATAGGGTACAGTTCCCTCATTTTGCAGACAAGGATATTTAAGCTTTGATTGGTTGTGACTTATCCAAGTTTGTACAGGTAGTAAGTGAAATAAATAGCATTTTAATCCAGGTCATCTGGCATCAGATTCTTTCCCCTACAAAACTTAACAATAATTCATTAAGTGCCTGTTTATGTGGTGACATGCCCTCTGTTAGTTCCTAGGAAACCAAATGAATCTTTTTCCCTTGGTGTTCTTGTTTGCTTGTAGGAATTAAGTTATCACATTTATGCAAATAACCCCAGCTCTATGTATCATGCTCCAGTCTCTTTCCTGAATGCCTTATACAGACTTCACCAGCTTGCTGAAGAGCATCTTCACTTGGATTCCCCATCAATATTTCAAACTCCGTACATGCAAAATGAAAGTGATTATTCCCCCCACAAAAACCTGTTCTTAATCTAAACCTCCTTTAATTTTGTTGTTGTTGTTGAGGGTGCCAGTATCCTTCCAATTACCCAGGTTCACAACTACAAACCCATCCAGAATTCTTCCCTTGCCCTTATTTTTCTACTATATCAAATCAGTTGTCAATTATTATTAATTCATTTTCCCAGTATCTCTTAGAACTATCCCTGTTTCTTCACCCATGTGGCCAACTGCCATATCTCAGTCCTTGTCACCTTTTTTTCCTGAACTTTTGGAATAACTACCTACTCTATATCTTTTGTTAAAGTCTCTCCTGTCTTTAATCTGTTCCTACAAGTAGCTGGCACATTAAAATTTGTAAAATATAGATCTGAGTATTCTACTGTCCTCTTGTGACCTTCTGTGGAGTACTGGAGGAAACAGGAGCTTTTTAGTTTAGCGTTTAAATCCTACCACAATCTGACAACAGACTACTTTTTGAACTTCACAATTTCACAAATTTTTTTCCCAAACAAACTGTTAGTTCCCAAATCAATATTTCATTCCATGCTTATGGGAATTCACATAAATTCTACCCATGTCTAGAATATACTAAGTGCACATTCCTGTTTCTTTGAATTTATTAGTTTTCTTCAAGGCTCTGTTCAGTATCACCTCCTGTGTAAAGTCTTTCTGGGTGCTCTAGCTGTCAGTTTTCTCTTCTTCTTTTTCTGCCATGATATGCCTTTCAAAAACTGTTTATAATCTATTCTAAGTCCTTTCATACATATATTTTCCCATTTAAGCTTTCTTTTGGATAATTAACTTGCTTCCTCACTGTCCTTTACACATGCTTTTCAATCTCTACTTTCCATGCACTTATACCAGCTCTACCTCATGCCTGAAATTCCTTCCTTCCTTGCCTCAACATTCCAGAATCTCTTTTATTATAAATTATTAAAAGCTAAGTTTAAAAAACCTAGCTGAAGCTTCACATTCTACATGAGACCTTTTCTGTTCTCTCCTGCTTCTACTTCCTTTCTTCCAATTATCTGGCATTTCTGTATTTATTTTGCATATATTCGTGAGTACACTTTTATGTTCATGATATCTACTACAAAAAAAGGGGAAATGATAAATGCTCTAAGGCATGTGGGGAAATATACACAAGAATGCACTGTTGGTGGAGCTGTAAACTAGCCCAACTATTCTGGAAAGCAATTTTAAATTATACTCCCAAACCTATTAAATTGTGCATACCCTTTGATGCAGATATAACACTATTAAATCCATCCCCCAAAAAGATTGAAGAAAGAGGAAAGGGACACTTATGTACAAAAAACTATTTATAGCTTTCCTTTTGTGGTGGCAAAGAATTGGAAACTAAAGGGATGTCAGTCATTTGGAGAATGGCTGAACAAGTTATAGTATATGAATGTGATGGAATACTATTGTGTTTTAAGAAATGATAAAGGGGGATGGTTTCAGGAAAAAAAATTGAGAAGACTTGAATGAAATGATGGAAAGTGAAGTGAGAAGAACCAGGAGAATATACTTGGTAATAGCAATATCAACTTTGAAAGAGGTAACAGTCGACACAATGAATCCCCATAATTCAAAAGATTCGTGATAGAAGCTATCCACTTCCAGATAGAGAACTGATAAACTTAGTGCAGATTGAAGCATATTTCTTTTCCTTTCTTCCTTCCTTTCCTTTTCTTTCTTTCTTTTGCTTTCTTTCTTTCTTCCTCCCTTCCTTTTTTCTTTCTTTCTTTCTTTCATTTCTTCTTTTATCTCTTTCTTTCTCTTTTTTCTTCCTTCCTTCTTTCCTTCCTTTATTCTTTATACTTCTTTCTTTCCTTATATCTATATTCATTTTTTCATTAATTTCTTTCTTGGAACATAACTAAAATGGAAATTGATTTGCATAACTATACATATTTGTAATTCTTTTGTTTTTTCTTGACTTCTCAATGGATAGGTACGTGAGAGAATTTGGAACCCAAAATAGTAAAATTGAATAAAAATCAATGCTTGTTGCATGACTGGATAAATGATTGAATATTACTGTTAATAGCTATGATTTTAATATTGACTTTTTGTTGGATACTCAGAAATCCACATTTAAATTGATTATGGAACTTTCTTTTGTGTGCTTTGTCATTTCACTAGTGGTCAAGCAATCAAAATTTATAAAAGTTTTGTTTTTCCAATTTTAATGCTTCTTTTAGTCTGTTATTTTGGTGTACATGAATCTTAAAAGTATTTTTCCCCTTAGCTCAGCTGTGATTAGAAGTTTGTGATCTAGAGATCTACAAAATGGGGGAAAAATTAACCACCCCTTTAGATATGTGACAGAGTGTCACATACTCAAGCAAATTCCTTGTTCTAGGGGAAAAGATTATTTTCTCCCTAGATTTATGTACAAGTTATAAAAATACAGCCTTTTTTAGATTCATGTTCATCTGATGTTAATAAAGTTATTCTTCAAATTCCCATTAAATTTTTTTTTTTACCATGTTAGGTATTCTGGGTGATTTTTCTCTGAATATAATAAAATTAACCAACCTTACACATCATTTCCTTGATCTCTACCTTTTACTTAGTTTTTTCCATTTCCTTATCACTATTGTTCTCTGTGCCCTATTAGATTGAACTAAAGAATGTTTATGCTCTCAGAGCATTTTCAGTGCTTTGTTTTCCCATCTGGCTGCTCTCTTCATACATTTTATAAACCATCTCTTCTATATCCCTTATGATGCCTGTAAGTGGCAACCCTGCCAAAAGTTGACTGTGAACAAGCCAGGGGAGGAAAAGAATCTAAGTAGTCCTCATTGTAACACTTAACTTAATAACTGATATAAAGGCCTATAAAGGAATGAACATCTGGTGCACTGATGTCTTGAATATTTGCTGAAGGGTGAGAATGAAGGGATATTAGATTGAGGAGCTATCCTAATCTCTCTCCTAAATTTTCAATTATTGTTAGCATATAAACACAATCCCCGTGCTTTATTAATTTCAGAAAAGGAGTAAGATTTGGATGCATGTTTTAACATTGTATTCTCCATAATAAACACTTTCCTTAGTTGATAGCAAACTCCCTGAACATGCTTAACTAAGTGCCTGACATATAGTAGGTGTTATATAAATGCTTATACACTTCCCATTCTTGCTATTACTACTAAAGTCCTTGATATTGACATTGTTCAATATCAGAAGCTGCTACATCATTATCAGCAAGGAAAATGCATTGCCATCTCATTTTCTGCTGTACCTTAAGGACCATGGAGCTCTTCTACTTGACTTGTAGCAAAAAACTGCAGTATGTATTTTCCAATCCTATCAGAAGGTGAAGGCCTTAAGAGCAAGTGCTGTCTCACTTTCTATTTGTATCTCCAGCTTTTAACACAGTTCTTTACCCACATTTAAAAAATTCTTAGTTCGTTTATTCATCCTTCCATCTGATTGCCCTCTCCATCCTCAAATTATCTTTCACTTATTCATATAAATTTCATATTATTACCCCTCAGTAGAATATAAGTTATTTGAGGGCAAGGATTATTTTTTTTAAAAAATGTTTTTTATATCCCCAGTGCTTTCATAATACCTTTCACATGGTAAACACCATAAACTCTTTGTATGTGAATAAATGAATCCTTGCCTTAGAGGTACTTGCAATCTAATGATTCCTACCTTTTACTCTTATTCTTGCCTTCTCCATCTCTCCTTTTCTTCTTCTTTCTACATTTTACAGAATTGGAGGAATTAGAGCTGGAAGGAACAATAAAACTTACCCATTACAGATAAGTTCTAGAAAAGCTAAGTGATTGCCAAAGACATAATACTAAGACCAAAGCTTTGAACTCAGGTTTTCTAACTGTACTGCATCATTCTTTTTCTCTCTCTTATTAAATTTTCTTTCCCATCCTCTCAATGATTTTCATATAGTATGTACCTAATTCTTTGTAATTTATTTATTTATTTATTCCAGAGGAATAATAGAATAAGATCTGCTTTTACCAAATTTATGCCAAACTTTAGAAAACTCTCTGTTGGTATCCAGTTCAGTTATTTGATTAACTGTTCCACTTACATTTTTTTGTGTTTGAATGGAATCTATATTAGTGAGATGAGTAGATAATTGAAAGTAATTTCCCTTGAGGAAGAGGGGGCTTGAGGTGAATGATTATAACTCATGACTCAGTACCCCAAAATCTGGGCTTATGCCAGCTGGGTTCAATCTTGGAGACAGTCCCAAAATCCAAAATCACCATCTCTTAAAATTGTATTGTTCCTATTCTAATTTGCCTCTAGGTAATTTCTAGATATATCTCTGATATGGCTTGTCTATAGATATTGCTTGTCTCTAGATCTTCATATAGTATGTATGGGAAAATTTCCTCAAATAATTAACAAGCTTTCAAGGGAACAATGGTACTGAACAGCCTTTATTCCAGAAAATGAAAAAAAAAAACACAAAGAACTTAGAATGGATCAAAAATAGATGATACTCTACCACAGCAACAATTCTGGAAACCATTTTTATTCATTGATTGTGAAGTGGTGGTTTTAGAAATGAACTTCTAAAGATGTGTGATATGAGGGGCAGCTAGGTGGCGAAGTGAGTAGAACACTGGCCCTGGAGTCAGGAGGACCTGAGTTGAAATCCAGTCTCAGACACTTGACACACTTACTAGCTGTGTGACCTTGGGCAAGTCACTTAACCCCAATTGCCCTGCCTTCCCCCTGCAAAAAAAATAAATAAATAAAAAGATGTGTGATATGAACAAGCATAACTTGAAAGTTTGATTGACATTTTCACCTGGGTTTATCCTGAAAATTGCATATATCCAAATCAACAAACTCTTGTTTTTGTCCAGTGCATGTCTGGAGTAATGCCCACAAGCTCCATTCCCCGAGAAACCTCTTGTATACTAGGGGGAAAAACATAAATGAGGAATCTTATATGCTATGTTTTTACTTAATGAGGACATCATCAGTAGTATTATGTCTAAATGCTAATATATTATTCATGACTCCAGATAATGCAGCTCATTATTCATCTCTCTGCCAATCTTTATCAGATGATCCAAGCTTTGCTTTTCGTAGATGAAGTATTACATTATCAGTAGGACATTAGAAAGAGAAATAATGCTATAGCAGACTGAAATGCCTCTGATAACTTGATTTTCTAATGTGTTGTGCTAATACTGCTAAGCAGATGTTACATTTCCATAACAGTTTTATATGACATTCTGGAGAAAAGTCTGAGGATGCTTTTTAAAGTAATAAAACACATGCTAGTAATAGTGAAGAGAGCAAATGTCTTTCTGGTGACTTTTAAATTATATTTCTAGTGGAAATGGGGGTCATTATTGTTGTTGGTTGGCTTTATTTTCTTTCTTTTAAAAATAAATTACCACTATGAGTCACTTCCATCCTGTCTGGAGCAGGGGCTATTTTCCCCCACCAAGTGCTCAGAATGGCAAACTAAGTTTCTGTGAATTTCACAAATAATTACACACATTGAATGAAACCAATTCTCACTTAAGTTAGTGTTAAGGACCTAAATATAGCTGAGTAAAAGCAGCAGTGGCCTTTGCAATAGTTTCAACTATAGAACATGTCAGCAAGTGGAATATTCTGGAGATGAGATGTAACTGAATAAGAGAATACGAATATTTCAAATCTGATCAAATCTGATGGCATAAGTCCCAAGTACTTCCTTTCAAAGAAAGGTCAGGTTTTTTTCATTGGGCTAGCTCAGACCTGGGTCTCTATTCAAATAAAGTGTCTTCTGTTCTTCTGCCATGTTAGAGGTTCTCAATTGTGGCCTAATGGAAAAAAGTGCCACTAAAAACTTGGAATGAGAGGAGGACTTGCCTTGAAATCCTGCCTCTAATACCTAGTAGTGTTTGAAACTGTTCAAATTATTTAATTTCCCTAAGCCTCAGTTTCTTCATCTCTAGAATGGGAATAATCTTATTTGTAATAACTTCCTCTTGAAGTTATTATGAGATGAAGTATGTAAACTTGTATCAAAACTTTTAAAAGACCATATAGCTATCAATTATTCTTCTTAGTATTAAGACGAAAAATATAATGGTAATAATTCTCAGGAAAAAAGTATCAAGGATAACTTCAAATTTTAAGAATTGGGTAAAATTTCTGGTAGGGCACCTAGTTGTTATAGTGGATAGAGCTCTGAGCCTAGACTCAGGAAGATCTGAGTTCAAATGTGGACTCAGATACTTATTAGCTGTGAGACCTGGGGCAAGACACTTTACCCTGTTGTTGTTCTCATTCAGTTGTTTCTATTGTGTCAGACTCTTCATGATTCCATTTTCTGGTTTTCTTACCATTGGTATTGGAGTGGTTTGCCATTTCCTTCTCCAGATCATTTTAAAGATGCAAAAACTCAACAACAAAAGTTTCTTGTATCAAGTGAGATTTTAATTGGGACTTGAAGGAAACTAGGGAAGCCAGGAAACAAAAATGAAGAGAGAGGGCCTTCTAGATAAGGGGATAGCCAGTGAAAATGCCCAGAGATGGAGTGTCTTGTGCAAAGAACAGTAGGGAGGCTAGTGTCAATGAGTCATAATTTAGCTAGGGAGGAGGAAGGTGTATGAAGACTAGAAAAGTGTGTATGTTGGGGGAGGGGATCAGATTATGAAAGCCTTTGGATGACAGAGGGATTTATATTTGACCTTGGAAGTGATAGATAAGCACTGGTGTTTATTGAGTGGGATAGGGTGACATAGTGAGGATTGAGTAGAGGATGGACAGTTGATGGATGGACAGACTTGCAAAGGGTAGACCATTGTTTTAACAATCCAGCTAGCAGCTTCTGTGAGGGTGTAAGATTCACCCACAGCCAGCATCCAGGAGGCTGCCAGCATGCTGGAAAAGCACAGGTTCTTTTTATCTGCTTAAACAAGAAAAGCATGGTGAAGGGGTTGACCAGCTTTCTTAATCCAGCATTCAGTTAGTTCAGGGGAGCATACAGACAAGCATCAACAGACAGACCAAATACAGACTACATTCAGTTAGTTCAGGGGAAAAAACAGCCAGCACCCTGAACTTTAAGACATTCATTTAGTTCAGGGGAAAAACAACAGCACCCTGAACTTCAGAACAAAATACAAAAAAATTACAAATATCAACAGACAGACCCAATACAATTCATAGTTACCAACATCTAGGTTCAGCCCGAGAGCTCGGGCTGGCCCAGAGTCACGCTCGCCACCCCTGCAGTTGCAACCGAAAAGGAAAAAGGGATCTTCAAGCTGTCTTCTCCCCTCTTATAGAGTTTTTGACATCATCAAGCACCGCCTGAATGACCAAGGCCGATTGGTTATTGAGTTGGCCCCTCCCCTCAGCCAGCCCCATGAATCATCACACAGGAAGTTCTCTGCTCCCAGGCATGGGTCTCTGGGCTTCTTGCCCTGGAAGAGGTCACACAGGAAGTTCTCTGCTCCCAGGCATGGGTCTCTGGGCTTCCTGCCCTGGAAGAGAAGCAGCAGACTCAGAACCCAGCAAGGCTCAATGAGATAAACTGAGTCACTCAAAGGAAACAAAGGCCACTCTGGCCACAACCATCAAGAAGTCTCTTGTCATAGTCTAAGCATAAAGTAACCAGGGTCTATACCTAGGTGATGGCAGTGTTGGATGAGAGAAAAGGGCAGAAATAAGAGATGTCAAGATTGACAGGTAGATTACATATGGATGATACTGTTGACTGATGAGATGATAGATTATAACCAATAACAATATGTGTATTAATATTTTCCAGTTCCTCTAAATACTTGTGTTTTCTTTGTTGATAATTTCCAATTTATCCCGTATATGAAGTTTTTTATATGTAATTTTTTGTATTTTGTCTTCCCCATTAGACTTTAAGCTCTTTGAGAAGCATCTTGGGGGGTGTGTGTATATGTGTGTGTGCTTCCTGTTCCTTTGAAGTTCTAGAGGCAAGGAAGTCTTGTTTGTTAGGGGATAAGATTGAAAGCCTAAGCCCTTGTGTTGAAGTCTTAAATCAGCACCATGCTCATCAGGATGGTGGGGCAGTGGCTGTGGGTGTGACAGCACCTCGTAAATATTAGCCTGCACCTGGTTTGTAGGATACCAGAAGGAAAGGACAGACTTCTAAGTCACTTAGGGAGAGATTTATTGTTGGTGCGTTGACACTTAACACTAGCTGATGCTTGGGAGTGAGGGAAATAAGGTGTAGAGCTGCATAGAAGTAGTGGATGAGGGGAAGAAAGTGGTGACCTGAGGGAACAGCTGGTGGAGCTGTAGATAATACCTGAAGGAGAAGATAAAATTTCCCCTAGCACACACATGGCAAAGGTAGTTAGTGCACACATAGATCTGGGATCAGAAGTAGGAGCTCTCATTTGGAAGGAGACTTCAAGGGATTTTTATGACTTTTTATGGGGGAGGGAGGGTTACCAAATCCTGTCAGGAGTAACACACTAGAGCTGGTCTAGGTTGCTTGAGCCAAGCAGTTCCTGAGTGGGCCTGAGGGCCGGCCATTCTTCTGTCCTATTTTTCCTGGTCATCTTTCAGGTGGCTGGGATACCTTGGACTGGCCAGCAAACAGGGGCAGGAGTAAGTAATAGGTTGCTCCAATGGTTGCAGGAAGTCATACTATAGACTGGGTAAGAGGGGAATTTCAAAGGGGCATTATGTCAAAAGGTCATATAAAGCACTGAATGCACTATAGTTTGTTTTTGTTTTTGCATTTCTTTGTATTTCCCAGTGCTTAGCATAGTACAAGGCACAAAGTAGGTGATTAATTAGTGCTTATTGACTGCCTGACCAATTACACATGCCGTCATGTTATAGTAGCTAAATCAGAAATATATGGTACATACATGTGGTTTTCTAGGTCCAGAAGTTGCAAAGTAAGCAAAGTAAGCATTAAATTATGCCTCACCTTAAAGAACATGTCCCTGTAGGTATAAAGGAGATCTCACAGATTTACAAATCTCATCTTACTTTACACTATCTGGAGATTCATAGTCAGCCTACGTGTGAAGAATAATTTTTCCCAGAAGCTCAGCCCCAAATTAGGTGTAGAACTGATTTTTAATGGTATAGTCTATTCCTGTGCTGACTGCAGTCAGACCTCTCCATATAAATATTCCTCCTTTTTTTTCATACAGTGAGTTAGAGACTAGTTTGAAATACAAGTTATCTTCTTCCTTTAGAATTTAAAGCTCTTTTAATATCACAAACTATGCCTGTCACACCAATTAGTTCATTTGGAGCATATTACCAAAGTTGGTTCCCTCAACTTAACCTTTATTCTTCTACAATCTGGCACAAGATCTCCTTTCTGAGTTAAATTTCAATTAATTAGTTAATTAAATCATCCATTCAACAATTAAGAGGCTCAATGTAATTAATAGGTTTCATTCCACTAATAGGTTCTCACCTCCAGGATCCTCCCAGTTGTTATAAGCTTAGACATTCCCCTCGTCACATGCACTCAAGTGAGGGGGCACCAGCCTTCTCATCAGTACCTCAAGAATGACTTACTCTACAGGCTGATTTAGTCTGGACATCACTTGCCACTCTTCCTTGGCAGACATTAGGAAGTCCCTTTTTCGTGTTCCCCCAAAATCTGTCTATGATTCAATATTACCATCTGTTTAGACAAAAATAGCTTTTTCTTGATATCTCAGCCTATACCCTTATTCTAATGCCTATCTCAGCCCTTCCCCCTCTTGAATTTGTGCCCTTTTCTGGCTACTAATGCCACTGTGCTCCCTGGACTCCATGTTCTGTTGTCTGTTCTTTTGTTTTTAGGGGCTCTGTCACAATGTCATTGAAATTATGATAGATAGATTGTAGAGAAATGAACCATTAGAAAGATTTATTCACAATTTAGCATTTTAAGAGACTCCCTAGATGCCCCCTTTTCCAGACTCATTAGCCATAGATGATAATTGTAGAGATGTTCTAAGTGAGAACTTAAAGTCTAGAAGATAGAATTAATGTAAGTCTCACCCTGTATCACCTCATTGTAATTGAACAACATAAGATATAGACTTTTTTCTCAAATGGCAGAGTAAATATTCTATTTTTTTCTGAAATGATGGACTTTGTTTTTGTTCAGAGTATATTTTCTTGCAAACATCCTTTGGTTCTTTCCCCTCAAAATGCATTTACTATAACATTAGTTTATCAGTTATTAATAGGAAAGAAAGATATGTCTTTTATATGTGACATTATCCTTATACAATAGCCATTACATATAACCAGAGGTTTATTGCCTGTCCATTTTGACTTTTTGATATTGTTATTCCATTGCCCTTAATACCATAAAGTCTCATATGGTATAGAGGTGAACCTGGTTTCTCAGATGCTGTGCCAGTGGAGATACAAGCTTTGACTTTAGTGCAGAGTGCTATGTTTGGAACAGATTCAGAACTGGGACACCTAATTTTAGATCCCAGTTTTGCTGCTTAGAATCTTACCTTCAACAAGTCTCTTAATCTCTCTGAGACTAAGTTCCTAATTTGTAAAATGAAGAGTGGTATGAATGGTCTTTTAAGATACCTTGCAGAACTAAATCTTTGATCATATCATCTTGTAAAAGCTTCATGTGTTGTTTTGGCAGTAGATCACATCTGCATGCATAGGACCAGACAGATACATAGAAAGCAGTTTATTACCAACAGGATGATCACTCAGTGATGAATTCTTTGGCAATGAATGATATCACAGGAAGTAAAGAAAATTGCAAAAAGGTACTCAGTTCTATGACGCTTCCTTCACTGTATACGGGAGGTCCTAAGAATCACATTGTATTTAGACCATTTTTAAATGTCAATTTATTGACGGTCTAAATGTGAAATGCTTGTTTAATATCTTATTAGAACACATACTGCTGTAAAAATTGAATCGTATGTATCTTGGTGTTGTCACTACCAATGGACCCAGAATACAAAAGGTAGTAGCAGCCAAATGGAAAGGTGACTCATAGATAATCTTTCGAGAGGCAAATTAAGGAAGTGATGGAAATGGTTTTATCTTGTGTCTGAAAGCAACCAGAAACTTCATTTCTTGGAACACTTAGTCATCAGGTCTTACAAAACACATGATGAGCATTTGCAAAAAGACCACCATAATTCCAACAATATTGTTGCAGAAGATGAAAAGATAGAGAAAATCCATTAATGATGTGATGTCACTCCAAATTAAGCTAGCAATACTTAGAGAATCCTAGAAAATCAATTAAAATATTTGAAATAACTTCCACAAAGTTTCAGGATACAAAAAAAACAACTTAAATCATAAGCATTTCTATATATTATTAACAAAGTCCATCAGGAAGAGATAGATAAATTCCTTTTAAAATAACTGCAGACAATATTAAATATTTAGGAGCCTACCTGCCAAGATAAACCCTGGGATTATATGAAAACAATTACAAAACACTTTTTTGTGCAAATATCAGTAGCTCTAAACAATTAAGGAAATATTAATTGCTCATTGGCAGGCCAAGACAATATAATACAAATCACAATCCTACCTAAATTAATTTACTAATTCATTGCCATACCAATGAAACTACCAAAAATTATTTTACAGAGCTAGAAAAATAGTAACAAAATTCATCTGCAAGACCAAAGTTCAAGACTATCAAGGCAATCAATAAAAAAGATATGTTAAAAAAGGTGGCCTAGTGGTACTAGATTTTAAAATGCATTACAAAATGGTAATCATCAAAACAATTCGTTACTTACTGGCTAAGAAATAGAGCGGTAGATCAGTGGAATGGTTTAGGTACCCAATATACAGTAGAAAATCGCCACAGTAAACTATTGTTCAATAAATCAAAGCTTTGATAAATCAAGCTTTTGGAACAATAACTCACTATTTGACAAAAATTACTTGGGAAAACTAGAAAATAATTTGTCAGAAAGTAGGCATAGGCCAACATTTCACACCATATGCCAAGAGAAGGTCAAAATGAGTGCATGATTTAGACATAAAGGGTGATATCATAAACAATTTAAGGGAGCATGGAGAATTTTACCTGTCAGATCTGTGGATCATGTGAAGAATTTTTGACCAAAGAAAAGATAGAGAGAATCACCAGATATACAATGGATAATTTTGATTACATTTGGTCAAAAAGGTTTTGCACAAACAAAGCCAATGCAGGCAAGATGAGAAGGAAAGCATGAAACTGGAGAAAAATTAGAGCAAGTTTCTTTGATAAAGGCTGCATTTCTCAAATGTTTAGAGAACTGGATCTTATTTATAAGAACGTGAGTCATTCCCCAAATGATAAATGGTCAAAGGATATGAACAGGAGGTTTTCAGAAGAAGAAATGAAAGCAAATATAGTAATATGAAATACTCTAAATCACTATTGATTAGAAAAATGCAAATTAAAATAACTTTGCAATACCATCTCACATGTATCAGATTCACTAATATGACAGAAAAGGAAAATGACAGATGTTGGATGGAATGTGGAAAAATTGGGATGGTAATGCACTGTTGGTGGAGTTGTGACTCATTCTAGTGAGCAATTTGAAACTGTGCACAAAGAGGTATAAAGCTGTGTTTCCCCTTTAACCCAGCAATGCCACTACTAGCTCTGTATCCCAAAGAGGTAAAAGGAAAAGGAAAATGGCCTTGTCTGTAGAAAAAATATTTATACCAGTTCTTTTTTGTGATAGGAACTGTTTTATTTTTTGCATTTATATCTTCAGTGCTTATTATAGTGTTTGGCTTTCTACTTGACCCTTGTTAAATAAATGCCTTTTCATCCATCCATCTATTTACTCAAGCATGCATTCATTTAATCATTGTTCATGAATTTCAGAATTTAACACTATTGAAGTCAGTGGTAAAATCACAGGTAATGTTGTGATATAAGGTATAAGCACTTCTGTGTGTGGTTGAATTATACTCAAATTTTGGTCATGAACATTAAAGATATTGAGAAATTATGAGTCCATAATGTTTCAGCAGATATTGGTATGCTCACTGATATTTCTAAATATGAGGACCAGGATAGAATCAAGATGAGTGACTGAAATTGAAAAAAGCAGGAGAGTAATTTAAAAGCTATATATTTACAAAGTTGGAGTCAGATTTTTGAAACTCTAAATACTAATTGATAACATTCATATTTAATAGGCAAAAGGTAAGATCCAGGGAAAGTTCAGCAGTGGAATGACATGGTCAGATGAATGCAATGGAAAGATTACTATCAAAGGTCATGAAAGTGATACAGGGGAGTCTCAGATCAAGAACTACCTCAGAAATTATTCTAGTACAACTCATGTATGTTTTTTAACATGTCATTCTTGTCCACTTCTTTCTGTTTCTCCCATAAAAGACTCACCCAATGAACAGAAGCTTTCCTCTGTTGCTGTTGTTATTGTTGATGTTGTTGGTCTGTTTTTTTTTTTTTGCTTTGCTTTACTAGAATGGGAACACTAGTATAGTCCAAATTGTCCATAATTTATCTACATGACCCACTGCCTTTTCTGGTAATAAATTTCAGTGATGGTAATTATAAATTTATTCAACAAATGTTGATTAATTGCTTATTTTTGTGCATAACAATCAATCTCTGTGTGTGTCCTAATTATGGATAACTAACTGATGACCATATTTTATTCCTTTCAGTCTCAGCTATTCCCATCTAATTCACCAAGGGGAAAGAAATACTATATAATGTCAGAAATCAAAATCTGCAGCATAGATCTCATAATATACGTCATTCTATAGCTTCATTCGGTAACAACAAGACAGTCAGTCCGTATGTGGGCCTTGAAATGAAAAAATACACCTCGAGGTTTTAAATCTAGACATACAGGCCAGAGGCTGCCCAGACTTCTTATCATAACTTATCTAAATTCTCTTCCTGTCTCTAGTGTGTGCTTTCTAGGACTTATTCTATAAGATCCGAGAGGCAGTATGGTAAAGTAGAAAGATGATTACTTCTTGATTCAGAGGATCTTCATTAAAATCCTGCCTCTGATTCCTAATATTTGCAAGCCATTAGACTTCTTTGGGTCTCAGTTTACTCTATGGCAAAATGAGCTGACTGATTTAGATGGCTTCTGAAAATCATTGCAGCATGTGTGTTATGATCCTATGCACCTTGCTTAATTCTGATGAATTTGCCACAGAACCATGTTTCTAGGTAGGATAGCCATTGATTATTGGTTGAAAAGAAAATTCAACAGCTCTACAGGTATTCATTAAATTTTAGAAGGAAGTATTCTGCTCAACATTGAGTTCTTCCCTCACCTATTCACCCAAAGGAAAAGAAAATGGAAGAGTATCCTAAGGCAGAAATTATTTACAGAATTATTTAAGGGTCTAAAAGCTTCATTATGCTTTATCACAAATAAAATTCAGCATAGGAATTTCTTCTAAGATCCCTCCAAGGTCTGAGACTCTCTGGAAGCTAAGGGATCTGTAGAACAAAGAATGTTATAGACATGATTCCCTGAGGCCAAATGCCTATAGCCAAGACAAAATGACTAGGTTGCTAACTGGGTATTTTCAGCAATTCAATTTGACAACATTTATTGAGGACCTACAGTGCCCAAAGCACTGTGTTAGTTGTTGGGTGAAATTGAATGTTTCAGGGATAAATTTTATCCTTCTTCATGGACTGATTGAATGAATGAGCCAATGAATAAAAAAAATATTAAACACCGTGGAAAACATTATGTTAAGTGCTGAGATTACAAACAAAAAATAAAAGTCCTTGCTATCAAGGTGTTCAAATTAGAATGAGGGAGATAACATAAGTAGAACATAAATAAAATGTGCAGTCTACCATGATAATATGACACAAACAAAAAACATGCTAAATAAGGCATAAATTTATCATAGCTATAATATTATCAATGGGTAAGAGGAGTTTAACATCTGCATTTAGAGCTGGATCCCTGTAAATAATAATTAAGATATCTTTAGGAAAGATATCTAATTATATTGCATAATCTAGATTACATAACAGCAGGGTGCAGAGAAAAGAGCAGTGGTCCTGGAATCAAAATTCAAGTCCCCGTTCAGCCACTTATGAAATATTGGGCCATGTACCGTTCTTTGACGTTTAGTTTCCTCATCTGTAAAATGACTAGCTGATCTCCAAAGTCACTTTCAGTTCTAAAATTCTAAGATTGTGTGTTTCTAAGGGAACAAGTGAAGATAGGTAAAATGGAAGTAAGAGGGGAAGAAATAGCAGAACAGTAAGTTCAGTGATATTCAGTCCTCTCTCAGAAGCATGAGAGTGAAATAACCGTCAGTTGATTAACAATTGAACTGTTTTTCCCCTCTTCTTTCTCCTTCCTCGCATACCTGAAACACTATCTCAGTCAGATGCTCAGATTTCTATTCCCAACAGCAGATTAACCAACAGTTTTAAATTGTTCTTTTGGACTGTGATGTGCTTTTTTAAGGCAGCTGTCTGTAGAATAAGTTATACTCTAATAAAAAATGCAGTGCCCATAAACACCTTACTCTGAAGTCTTAGAAAAAGGGAAGCTTATTATGCAGTGAGATCACGGACTAATTAACTTTGAAAAGTGATATCATTTTCATCAACTATTTACATCTATCAGAATACATGAGTGTACATAGCAGATACACATCTCTTTATACTCCCTTCACTGGAAACTATAGAGACCAAATTATATACAATTCAACAATAGTCAACAAATTGATAACTAAACGAATTAATAGGGAAGAATTTTAGAAGCCCTCTGGGGAACCATCTTTTGCAACAGATGACCTTGACTTCGACTTTACTGAGCAAAAATGAGAAAAATGAGGCCATCATGAGCACCTTCCCTACTGTACCTTCACCCAAACGTTTCAGTAGATCTTGGATCAGGGCATGAGGCTACCCTTTTCCCTCTCTTGAAAAAGCCCTCTGATTTTACCTTTGACCCCAAACCATCCTCCTCTGGGAATTTAGCCCTGTTTCAAGTTGTAAAATCTAAATTTGAATCTCATTTTTAACACGTTACCTGTATGACTTTGTCAAGTCACTTCATCCATCTGGGTCACAGTTCTTTTATCTATAAAATGATTGGATTGGGTCACATGGCCTCTAAAGTCCTTTTCAAGGCTACATCTAAAATTGTGTTTAGGTTCTGTTTCTTCTGTCTGAAATTACATAAAATTTTCTCCCATCTTACTCCCTCAAAAAAAAGCAACAGCAACAAACAGCTTTCATTTATACAGCCGTACTCTCAGACTTTTGCCTAATATCTCTCTAATGTTTCATTGATACTGTCCCAAAAATAAATATCCAGTGCTCTTAGATGCTAGTTTTTAATCTTTCCAATTTGCAATCTGAATTGCTGACTTCATTTGTTCCACTGAAATTGCTCCAATTGTAAAAATACTCTCTTAATTGCTAAATTTTTCTTTCAGCCTCGCTCCTTTATGATGCAACTTTTTGTACCATCAACTGCCCCTTTCTTTCTGAAAAGGCCATTTTCCAATGATGGTTTTTCTTTCCTCTCTTTCCTCCTTTTTCTCCTCCTAATTGTCTGATTGCTCCTTTTTAGGCTCTTTTGATGTAGGATCATTCATCTCCTGTTTATACTGCACTTGCCTGTTTGTCCAGGGACTCATTCAGGGCCATCTTCTTTTATCTCTCTTCATTCACTCTCAGTGATCTCATTTGTTCACTTTGTTTCAATTATCAAAATTACTCGAAGCTCTAATCCTTCACTGAACTCCATTGCTGCATTTTGAGATGAATATTGCTCACTGATTCTTAGATTTTCTGCTAGAAATTAGTGGAGTAGAGTATGGAATGTTGGATTTGGTGGAAGAAATGCATGGGTTTTTAACCCACCCTCAGATATTTGCTGATGAATATATGATATGGGGGAAAACCATGTAATTTTTTCAACCTCAGTTTTGTGATCTATATGATAGGGGATAATAATGATATCTACCATACAGGTTTACTTTGAGGATTGGCAGAAACATTTATGCAGAACTTTTCAAAGCTTAAACACTATGGAAATGTTAAATATTTATTATTATTAGTCATATTATTCATATCCCACAACCCCATAAAGCCTTCCGCTTTTTCCAGTTGCTCCATTTCTGCTGAGGGCACCATCTTCCTAGTCACCCAGGTTTTAATCTTGGAGAAGCCTTTGACTTTTTCTTCTTCTTCAGTCAATCCATCAACAGGTTTTTATACTATATAACAGGCACTATGCTAAATATTGAGGATACAAAGACAGAAAAAATAGGCCCTGTCCTCAAGGAGCTTACATTCTTTTTTTTTCCAGAGAATTACATAGCTTTCAATTTCACTTTACCTATAGAGAACTGATCCAAGAGTGTTACTGAATATAGTCTCACAACTTCACAGTAAACCCAAAGTTGTTCACCATTCATAAACTAAATGCTAAGCAATTCAATCCCACAGTTCTTTTTTTGTTTGGTTTGGGTAGTCTTTTTTTTTTCTTTTTTGTTTTTATTTTTATTTTTAGTTTGCAACACACAGTTCTACATAATTTTGAGTTCCAGATTTTCTTCCCTCCCTCCCCACCTCCCTCCCCAAGATGGCATGGAATCCCATATAACTTCCATGTATAACTTCGCATTGAATTAATTTACACACTAGTCAAGTTATGGATAAGAAATATGACCAATGGAATGAATCATGAGAAGGAAGAAACAGAACCAAAAAAAAAAAACACAACCCAAAAACAAATACAAAAGAGAAAAAAAAGGGGGGAGAAAAAGGCCAGCATGAAGTGTGCCTCAATCTGCATTCATACTTCATAGTTCTTTCTCTGGACGTAGATAGCATTCTGCATCGGGAGTCCTCAGGAGTTGTCTTTGCACCTTGTGCTGCTGAGAAGAGCAAAATCTGTCAGGGTTAGTCCTCACAGAATCCATATACCTGTGGTTGTGTATAATGTTCTCCTGGCTGTGCTCCGCTCACTCAGCATTACATCATGTAGGCTTTTCCAGGTTGTTATGAAGTCCGTATCATCCCCATTTCTTATAGCACAATAGTATTCCATTGCCTTCATATACCACAGCTTGTTCAGCCGTTCCCCAATCGATGAGCATCCCTTCGATTTCCAATTCTTAGCTACCACAAAAAGAGCCATTATAAATATTTTTGTACATATGGGTCCTTTTCCCATTTGTGTGATCTCTTTGGGATACAACCCTAGAAGTGGTATTGCTGGGTCAAAGGGTATGAACATTTTTATAGCCCTTTGGGTATAGTTCCAAATTGCTCTCTGAAATGGCTGGATCAGTTCACAACTCCACCAGCAATGTAACAATTTTCTAATTTTCCCACATGCTCTCCAGCATTTATCATTTTCTGTTTTGTTATTTTAGCCAATCTGACAGGAGACAGATGGTATCTAAGAGTTGTTTTGATTTGCATTTCTCTAATCAGTAGTGATTTCGAGTGTTTTTTCATATGCCTATAGATATCTTTAATTTCTTCCTCTGAAAACTGTCTGTTCATATCCTTTGACCATTTCTCAATTGGGGAATGACATGTATTCTTATATATTTGGTTCAGTTCCCTGTATATTTTGGAAATGAGGCCTTTATCAGTGACACTAGTTGTAAAGATTTTATCCCAATTTTCTGCTTCCCTCCTAATCTTTGTTCCATTGGCTTTTTTTGTACAAAAACATTTCAAGTTAACATAATCAAAATTATCCATTTTGCATGTTGTAGTTTTCTCTATCTCTTGTTGGTGCATGAATTCTTTTCTTTTCTGTAAATCTGATAGGTAAACTATTCCTTGCTCTCCCAAATTGCTTATAGTTTCAGCCTTTATTCCTAAATCATGAACCCATTTTGACTTTATTTTGGTATATGGTGTAAGATATTGGTCTATGCCCAGTTTCTGCCCTACCATTTTCCAATTTTCCCAGCAGTTTTTGTAAAATACTGAATTCTTAGCCCAGAAGCTAGCCTCTTTGGGTATATCAAAGAGTAGATTGCTATAGTCATTGACTTCTCCATTTTGTGTACCTATCCTATTCCACTGATCCACAACTCTGTTTCTTAGCCAGTGCCAGGTAGTTTTGATGACTGCTGCTCTATAGTACAGTTTAATATTTGGTATGGCTAGGCCGCCTTCTCTAGCATTTCTTTTCATTAATTCCCTAGATATTCTAGACCTCTTGTTGTCCCAGATGAATTTTGTTATTATTTCATCCAGCTCTGTAAAATAATTTTTTGGTAGTTCAATTGGTATGGCACTGAATAGATAGATTAATATAGGTAAAATTGTCATTTTTATTATATTAATTAAGCCTAACCATGAGCAGCTGATATTATTCTATTTATTTAGATCTGACTTTATTCGCGTCTGAAGTGTTTCATAATTATGTTCAAATAGGCCCTGGGTTTGTCTTGGCAGATAAACTCCCAAATATTTTATAGTGTCTACAATAACTTTGAATGGAATTTCTCTTTCTATATCTTGCTGTTGGGCTTTATTAGTAATGTATAGGAATGCTGAGGATTTATGTGGGTTTATTTTATATCCTGCAAATTTGCTAAAGTTGTTTATTGTTTCAAGTAGTTTTTTACTTGATTTTCTAGGATTCTCTAAGTAAATCATCATATCATCTGCAAAAAGTGATAGTTTAGCTTCTTCTTTGCCTATTCTGATTCCTTCAATTTCTTTTTCTTCTTTTATTGCTACAGCTAACATTTCTAGTACCAAATTGAATAGTAGGGGTGACAATGGACATCCTTGTTTCACCCCTGATCTTATTGGGAATGCATCTAGCTTATCCCCATTACAAATAATGCTTGTTGATGGTTTTAGGTAGATGCTATTTATAATTTTAAGAAAGGTTCCATTTATTCCTATGCTTTCTACTGTTTTTAATAGGAATGGGTGTTGTATTTTGTCAAAGGCTTTTTCTGCATCTATTGAGATGTTCGTATGGTTTCTGGTAGTTTTGTTGTTGATATGGTCAATTATGCTAATAGTTTTCCTAATATTGAACCAGCCTTGCATTCCTGGATTAATCCTACCTGGTCATAGTGTATTATTCTGGTGATAAGTTGCTGCAATCTTTTTGCTAATATTTTATTTAAAATTTTTGCATCAATATTCATTAGGGAAATTGGTCTATAACTTCCTTTCTCTGGTTTGACTCTACTTGGTTTGCTTATTAGTACCATATTTATGTCATAAAACGAATTTGGTAGGACTCCTTATTCACCTATTTTTCCAAATACTCTACAGAGTATAGAAATTAATTGTTCTTTAAATGTTTGATAGAATTCACATGTACAACCATCTGGCCCTGGAGATTTTTTCCTAGGGAGTTCATTGATGGCTTGCTCAATTTATTTTTCTGAAATGGGCTTATTTAGAAATTTTACTTCCTTTTCTGATAACTTGGGCAATTTATGTTTTTATAGATATTCATCCATGTCTCTAAGGTTGTCAAATTTGTGGGCATACAATTGGGCAAAATAATTCCTAATTATTGTTTTGATTTCCTCTTCTTTAGAGGAGAACTCACCCTTTTCATTTTTGATACAGGTAATTTGATTTTCTTCTTTCTTTTTTTTAATCAAATTGACCAAAGGTTTATCAATTTTATGGTTTTTTTTCCACAAAAACAGCTCTTTGTTTTATTTATTAATTCAATAGTTTTCTTGGTTTCAGTTTTATTAATCTCTCCTTTGATTTTCAGTATTTCTACTTTGGTATTTGACTGGGGATTTTCAATTTGTTCTTTTTCTAGCTTTTTCAGTTGTATTCCCATATCATTGATCTCCTTTTTCACTATTTTATTCATGTAAGCATTTAGAGATATAAAACTTCCCCTAAGAACTGCTTTTGCTACATCCCATAAGTTTTGATATGTTGTTTCATTATTGTCATTCTCTTGAATGAAGTCATTAATTGTTTCTCTGATTTGTTCTTTGGCCCACTCATTCTTTAGAATTAGATTATTTAGTTTCCAATTAATTTTTAGCTTATTTTTCCATGGTTCTTTGTTACAAATAATTCTTATTGCATCATGATCTGAAAAGTATGCTTTGACTACTTCTGCCTTTCTGCACTGGATTCTGAGGTTTTTATGCCCTAGTACATGGTCAATTTTTGAGTATGTGCCATGTACCACTGAGAAGAAAGTATATTCCTTTTTATCCCCATTTAGTTTTCTCCAGAGGTCTATCATATCTGCCTTTTCTAAAATTCTGTTCACTTCCTTAACTTCTTTCTTATTTATTTTGAGGTTAGATTTATCAAGTTCAGAAAGGGGAAGGTTGAGGTCTCCCAATATTATAGTTTTGCTGTCTATTTCTTCCTGTTTCTCCCTTAACCTCTTCTCTAAGCATTTGCATACCATACCACTTGGTGCATAAATGTTAAACAATGATATTGCTTCATTATTTATGGTGCCTTTTAGCAGAATGTGGTGTCTTTCCTTATCTCTCTTAATTAAACCTATCTTTACTTTTGCTTTGTCTGAGATTAGGATTGCTACACCTGCTTTTTTTACTTTAGCTGAGGTGCAGTATATTTTACTCCACCCTTTTACCTTTACCCTGTGTGTATCCCCCTGTTTCAAATGTGTTTCTTGTAAACAGCATATTGTAACATTATGGTTTTTAATCCATTCTGCTATCTGCTTCCGTTTATGGGAGAGTTCATCCCATTCACGTTCACAGTTATGATTTCTATCTGTGTCTTTTTCTCCATCCTATTTCCCCCTGTTTATGCTTTTAATTCTCCCTTTCCCCTTCCACTCCTCAACAAAGTTTTGCTTTTGACTGCTGCCTTCCTCAGTTTACCCTCTCTCTTTATTCCCCTCCCTTATCTTACTGTTTCCCACTTGCTACTTCTCCCCTACTTTCTGACCACCCCCCTCCCTTTTTCCCCCTTTCCCCTCATACTTCCTGTAGGACGAGTTAGATTTCTACACTTATCAGGTATGTTATTCCCTTATTGAACCAGATTAGATGACAGTAAAGATCAAATATTGCTCTTCTCCCTCCCTTCTTTCCCTCTACCGAAATGTGTTTTTGTGCCTTTTCATTTGGTGTAATTTACCCTTTTCTACTACCTCCTTACCTCTTCTCTCAAAGCCCTCCCTTTACATCTCTTAATTATGTTTTTATGCTTATATCAGTTATTTTATACAGACATTCACAGTCTATATGTATCCCTTTCAATTGTCATAATAGCTGTACTATTCTCAATATTGACATATATATGTATACGTGTAAGACATACATAAGACAATATAATTCTATGTAAAGATGCAAATAATTTGCCCTTATTGATTAATAAGGTTTGTGGGGGTTTTCCCCCTGTTTACCTTTTTATGTCTCTCTTGAGTTTTGTATTTGAAAATAAAATTTTCCATTGAGTTCTGGCCTTTTCATCAGGAAGGTCTGGAATTCCCTTATTTCGTTGAATGTCCATCTTCTTCCCTGAAAAATTATGCTTAATTTTGCTGGGTAGTTGATCCTTGGTTGTAGTCCCAGCTCCTTTGCCCTTCAGAATATCATATTCCAGTTTCTTCTGTCTTTTAAAGTGGAAGCTGAAAGATCCTGTGTGATCCTGATTGTAGTTCCACGATATTTGAATTGCTTCTTTTTGGCTGTTTGTAGTATTTTCTCCTTGATTTTGTAATTCTGAAATTTGGCTATAATATTTCTTGGTGTTTTCAGTTTGGGATCTCTTTCAGGGGGTGATCAGTGAATTCTTTCAATGACTATTTTGCCCTCTCCTCTGGGCAGTTGTCTTTGATAATTTCTTCGAAGATATTGTCAAGGCTCTTTTTTCATGGATTTCCAGTAGACCAATAACTCTTAAATTGTCTCTCCTGGATCTATTTTCCAGGTCAATTGTTTTCTCAATCAGATATTTCACATTTTTTCCTATTTTTTCATTCTTTACATTTTGCTGTACTACTTCTTGATGCCTCATGGAGTCATTAGCTTCCACTTGCTCAACTCTAATTTTTAATGAGTTACTGTCTTCATTTTGCTTTTGAGTCTCCTTTTCCAATTGATTGATTTTACCTCTCAGGGTGTCATTTTCTCTGTTTAGATTCTGAATCTCCATAGCCATTTCGCCAATCTTATTCTTTAGGGACTTGATTTTGTCAGTGGATTTTTTTTCCATTTTTTTCTTTTACCTCCCTAATTTGGTTTTTAAAATTCTCCTTTAGCTCTTCCAGTAATGCTTTTTGGGCTTGAGACCATTTCACATTACCTTTTGAGGTATCAGATGTGGGTATAGTGTCATTGCTACCCTCCTCCAAATTGGTATTTTGATCATGCCTGTCTCCATAAAAAGAATCAATGGTCCTCAGTGTGTGTGTGTGTGTGTGTGTGTGTGTGTGTTCTTCATGTTGGTTATCCTTTTCCTGGCTTCACAATAAATTTCTGCTTTTGGGGCTCAGGGCTGTCTGTCCCAGATTTCTTATTCTGAGGATTGTGAGTCTAGTTGTTGGCTTTGTGAATTATAGCCTTCTGTTTCATGAGGTGTTGGGGAGGGGGTTCTGGCTGCCTGAAATCTCCTCTTCCCCTGGGGTTGCTCTCCAGAACTGTTGCTCTTCAGCAATGGTCTCAGCTCTTTATTGTTTGAGCCGGGTGTCTGGCACTTCCCCTGGGGGAGCAAGAGTACATCTGGGCTCCTGGTGTTGACCCCTGCTGGCTCTGCCCCTCTGGGACTCAGGTACTCCCGCTACTCGGCCAGTGAAGCCCCACTTATGTCTCCTCTATTCCAGCATTTTTTTCTTCCCCCAGGAATTCTCTGGGTGGGGAGGGGAGGGATTAGAGCCATTTACCTGGCCCTTATGTCTCCTGAAAGTTCAAGAAGCCGCAGTTCATACCTTTGGGCTGCAAGCCTCAGGAGTTGATATCTCATGGCCTGTGGCATTGTGCTGCCTCTCATCGCTTCCACAGACTGCCGTCCTGTGTTGGCAGGCCTGGGGATCTCTGCTGGTTTTGAGCACCCAGCTTTCTCCCAGCTTGTCTCCTACATGGGTTTCCTAGCTGGCCGCTTCTGCTTTGGTGCTGTCTGGAGCAGCTCTGCACGCTGAGCCCTCTCCTAGCCCACAGATTCGTTCCTTCAGCCTTTCAGACTCTCTTGGCTGGGAAGTTTGCCCCGCTCAGATTGCTCGCAGTTTCTAACTCTTTCAAATCTGCTCAAATTCACTTTTTTATAGGAATCTGACAGAAGTTGTGAGAGAGCTCTGGTAAGAGGCTGTTTTCTTGTGGCCATCTTGGCTCCACCCCCCAAGGAGCTTACATTGAAAAGAAATAGACCATATGTGCAAAATAAACTGATGGGAGGTAATTTCAGAGGGAAAGGCACTAGTACCAGAGGGAATAGGTTAATATTCTCCTGCAGAAGGGGGAATTTGAGGTGTCTTGAAGGAAGCTAGGCATACTTAAGCAAAGGTGATGAGGAAGAGTATTTCAGGCATGGGAGATAGCCAGTGTAAAGGAATGGCAACAGAAGATGGAGTGTCCTAATGGAGGAACTCGAGAAGGGTAGTGTAACTGTATAGTAGAATATGTGGGGAAGGATAATTTGTAAGAAGTTTGGAAAAGTAAAGAGGTACCAGAATAGCAAGAGATTTAAATGCCAGAGAATGTTCCTATTTTGAGTAATTTGCTGAATTTTGTCAGTTTTATCATTGTCCTAGTTTTCACATACATTTCCTTCTCTTTACTGGCATTGCCACTATGCTAATTAGGGCCCTCATTACCATTTCTCCTAATTATTATGATCTTCTGCACATGTGTCTCTCTACCTACATCCTCTTAATTCTCTAATCCTTCACAGAGCCATCTAAAACCTTGTATTATAGTAAAGGTTTGCTACTTCCCTCCTCAAAAACTTGAGTGATTACTTACTTCCTCTTGGATAAAATAGAATATCCTCAGCTTGGTATTTACATAATCTAGCTCAAAGCTACATTCCCAAGCTTACTTTACATACCCTCTTGGGTTCAACTAAACTTGAATATCAGCTCTTTCCGGAACTCAGAATCCCATCACTTGCCTCAGTGCATTAGTACAATCATACCTGGGGTATGTCCCTCATTCCCTATCCCTCCCCCACTAGTTATATCTTTCAGATTCTTTGTATTCCTTCTAGGTTCAAGGCAGGTTCCACAACCTCTGTGTCTGCCCTCCTTTCTCCAAGTGCTAATGTTTGACTCATCCTACAATATGCACAGTGCACGTTAATCTCTTCTTTGTTAATATACTTTGCCCTATCACTCCAGCCTCATATTAAGTATATCTGTTGATCTATTTCTATCATTTATCTATCTACCTATCTACCTGTCTATCTATCTATCTATCTATCTATCTATCTATCTATCTATCTATCTATCTATCATAAACCCCAATGATATATTGTGGGGATTAAAATTGCCAAACCTACAATTAAAGAGACTGAGGCAGAGCTCTGAGCCAATGGCACTTTATTAAAGGGCCCATGGTCCGCTCTAATGAAGTGGACCTCAGATCTTCCTTTAGATCTGAAATGCCCCCTTCTTCCAGGACCTTATATTTATAGAATTTGCTACTCAAATATGCAAAAAACACATGGTAAATATAGAATCTCATTTCTGACATACGATGCATAAGCTAAAATAAGTAAAAATATATCAGCAGGCTTAAGAGAAATGGGTGAAGCAAGGAATATCTCTGCTGACTAGGGGTCACAAGATGGGTGAGCTCCTCCTTAGGTAGGCAGGAGGAGGTGGCACAAACTATATATACTCTCTAAGAACATATTGGCGGGGACTTTCTGTTTCATGCCTCCACCCATACTTGCTTTGGTCATGGAATCTGAGCAAAACAGGATGGAGATGTCTTTGCAGCATTCTTGTGGTAGTGCAAGTAATCTCCATAGATGGTGAAAAATGAAAATTACATTAAAGTTTGAGGCCTATTATAGGGTTCTATTAGAATCTATATTCATATGTGACATATACAAAGTATGGATTAATACCTTACTTGTTCTTATGCCTGTTATTAAATTGATTAGATATGGTTAATAACACATTAGTTATGGATAGTAACACATGTTACTAGATGGATATATTAAAATAATTACTAACTACCATTACCTTGTAAACTCATAATGAACTGAATAACACTGATTATAGTTTGAGTAGGGGTCCTCCATGAATCATTTATCTAAATATAAATAAGCTTCTTGAGGAAAGAAGCTATTTTCTCTTTGTATCACTAATGCCGGGGACAAGTGTATATATTAGACACTGAACAGATATTTGTTGAATCAAAATGACTATTCACTACTGTTAGGAGGAGTATAAACCATAAACCCATTTAAAGTGTAAAAGAAAAATGTTAATCTACAAAAGTTGATCATTTTAAATTCATAGAGGGCTCATTATATACTGGGTACTAGAGGCCTTTTAAATTTTTTAAAATCAGTTTCTATCTAGTTTCTCTACCCCTGGGAGCTCATAAAAACTGACAAAGTATGTTTTGGATCATAGTATCATAGATAAAGGTCTGCATGCAAGAGGCATAAGCAGACTGGAATAAAAGATATGAGTATATCCAACATATACTCTATGAACCTTTGATTAATTAGAAGTAAGAAGCACAGAAAAAATATATAGTATGAAGAGATAGGAAAGATCAGTGTATCGTAGAACCCAGACATGAAATCTGGATATTTTATTCACTTCAAAAACCAAACTCCTCCTCCTTTTCCATCCCTAACACAGTCTCTGGACTTTCCAATTTCCTTTTGTGCTATATTTCCCATCGTTCATTTTAAATACCTCAGAATCGTCTGTATTTCCAGAGATTATAGGTTACTTACTCTTATGTTAATCCCCAGATTCAGTCAATTGCCAAGGAGACTACATCAGAAATGTCTCTCACATCAATCATTTTCCTTTATTGTTGCCATCACTCTAGTTCAGACTAGAACTTGTCCCTCCTAGAACACACACACACACACGCACAGACATACCCCTTAATTATATTCTTTTCCCTCTGCTGATTATCTCCAATTTGCCCTATATATCTAATTTATACATAGTCAAAAAGCATTTATCATGTTCCTATTATACATCAGACTGTGCTAAATGTTGGGGACACATAATAGTTTTTGTGTTATCTCCTCCTTTAGACTGTGAGATCCTGTCTTTTGGTTTGTCTTTGTGTCCTTGATGCTTAGCATAGTGCCTGGCACATAGCATAAATGCTTATGCTCTTAGTGACTGTCTAGTAAAATGACCTCCTAATTTGTATCCCTATAGCCAGTATACTGTCTCTTTGAAACTCTCTTATGAATAACCATCAGAATAATAAAATTTCTGAAATGAAGTTCTGCCAGACTCCTGTTTGAAATCCCCCTTTCCTTTTCTAGTGTTTCTGAATTAGGTCTTCAATCCTTTACCTGGACTTCAGGACTCTCCGTGTTCTGGTACCAACTTACATTTCCATCATTATTTCCTTGTACTCCCTAATAGGTGCTGCCCGTACATCTTGCAAACCTTGGAAGTTTAACCATTTTGGGTTTTTGTTTGTTTTTTTGTTTTGTTTTATATGTACAACAGAGTCCTTTGGCAGGCCAGTGAACCCTTAGGCTCCTTAGAATAATATTTTTAATCACATAAAATAATTGCATAAAATAAAATTAATAGGACTACAGAGAAAACCAATTATATTTAAATTATATTATAACTTATAATTATATAAATTATATTTAAGTAAAGATATGTGTGTGAATGTGTGTATATTTCCATCCAAGTTCACAGGTCCTCTGAAAGCTCTCCACAGATTCCTTGGGTGGGGGGGGATGTCTATGTGTGGACCCAAGTTTAGGAACCTCTGTTCCAAACTTAACCTGTGTTTTCTCTGCCTCTATGCTTTTGCTTACATAATTCGCTCTGCTTGGAATAATCTTCTCACCTTATCCATATCTCTCCTCCTGTAGAACGTCTAATAACCTTTAGATCTGTAGCTCCTATGCCTTCTCTATCATGAAGTTCTGTCTTATCTTCTCAAATGTATATGATTTATGGTCCTCTGAACCCAATTATGCTCTGTATCTCTCATATCATATTGTAATATGTATTAGAGTTGTTTGCATGCTTGTCTTAACTTAAGGACAAAGGAGTGCTTTAAATAATAATGCATTTAATAAATACTCCTTCAATTTCATTTTGTCCTGCAGACATTGAATTGCATATTGTGTTCCAGGCACTATGCTAAGCACTAGGAATACAAAACTGAAAAAAAATGACTCTTTGCCATCAGAAGTTTTCACTCCAATAAGGAGAAAAGTGTGACTACATATAAGTATAACATAAGAGTTGGAGAGGTATTCTAGGAAAATTTTGAGGAGAGACTTAAGACCTAGGGGAAGGTTAAAGAATGCTTGACTAAAAAAAGGTGGTACCCAAAATAAGCCTTGGAAGAAAATTAATTTGACACAGGATGAGGATGGGTTCCATTTTAAGAATGTATGATAGTCTCAGTGAATATGTGGACTTGGGAGAGGATATTTTCTGTTTAGAGCCAAGCTGGTAGTCCAGTTTGGCTGAAATGAGGAGTATGTGGAAGAGAAACTAATAGTGAGACAAAGGTACACTGGAGCAGGATTGCAGAGGTATTTTGAATGCCATACTGAGGGGTTTGCACATTTCTTGTAATCCCTAAGACTCCAAAGAGGATTTTGAGCTGAGAAGTCATAGGAAAAATTATTTTAGCAGCGAAGAAACTATGTTTTAGAGAAGGATTAGGCAATAACCGTCCCAAACTGTTGTGGAATCTGGAAAGCAGTTTGGGAAAAGTGAGTTTAGATCAGTCTCATGCTTTTTTATTTTGTAATTTTTTAGAAATATTGTTTATTTTATTTTTAGTTTAAAACATTTAGTTCCACATATTTTTTTTTAATTTTTTTATTTATTTTTAGTTTACCACACACGGTTCTACATAGTTTTGAGTTCCAGATTTTCTCCCCTCCCTCCCCCCTCCCTCCCCAAGACGGCATGGAATCTCATATAACTGTCATGTATAACTTCGCATTGAATTAATTTATGCACTAGTCAAGTCGTGGAGAAGAATTTTGACCAATGGAATGAATCATGAGAAAGAAGAAACAGAACCAAAAAAAAAAAAAAAAACAACCCAAAAAAACAAAAGAGAAGCAAAAAAAAAGGCGATCATGTAGTGCGCCTCGATCTGTATTCAAACTTCACAGTTCTTTCTCTGGATGAAGATAGCATTCTCCATCGTGAGTCCCCTGGAGTTGTCCTTGCCCCTTAGGTTGCTGAGAAGAGCGCAGTATGTCAGGGTTGGTCCTCACGGAATCCATATATCTGTGGCTATACACAACGTTCTCCTGGCTCTGCTCCACTCACTCAGCATTATGTCGTGCAGGTTTTTCCAGGTTGTTATGAAGTCTGCATCATCCCCATTTCTTATGGCACAATAGTATTCCATCACCTTCACATACCACAGCTTGTTCAGCCATTCCCCAATTGATGGGCATCCCTTTGATTTCCAATTCCTGGCTACCACAAAAAGAGCTGCTATAAATAGCCTTGTACATATGGGTCCTTTTCCCGTTTGTGTGATTTCTTTGGGATACAACCCTAGAAGTGGTATTGCTGGGTCAAAGGGTATGAACATTTCTATAGCCCTTTGGGCATAGCTCCAAACTGCTCTCCAAAATGGCTGGATCAGCTCACAACTCCACCAGCAATGCAACAATGTTCCAATTTCCCCACATCCTTTCCAGCATTTATCATTTTCCTCTTTTGTTATTTTAGCCAATCCGACAGGAGAGATGTGGTATCTAAGAGTTGTTTTGATTTGCATTTCTCTAATCAGTAGTGATCCAGAGCATTTTTTCCTATGCCTGTAGATAGCTTTAATTTCTTCCTCTGAAAACTGCCTGTTCATGTCCTTTGACCATTTCTCAATTGGGGAATGGCTTGTATTCCTATATATTTGGCTCAGCTCCCTGTATATTTTAGAAATGAGGCCTTTATCAGAGATACTAGTTGCAAAGATTTTCTCCCAATTTTCTGCTTCCCTCCTAATTCTTGTTACATTGGCTTTTTTTGTACAAAAACATTTCAATTTGACATAATCAAAATTATCCATTTTGCATTTTGTAATGTTCTCTATCTCTTGTTGGGTCATGAATTCTTTACTTTTCCACAAATCTGATAAGTAAACTATTCCTTGCTTTCCCAAATTACCTAGAGTATCAACTTTTACTCCTAAATCATGAACCCATTTTGACTTTATTTTGGTATATGGTGTAAGATATTGGTCCATGCCCAGTTTTTGCCCTACCATTTTCCAATTTTCCCAACAGTTTTTGTGAAATAGTGAGTTATTAGCCCATAAGCTGGCCTCTTTGAGTTTATCAAAGAGTAGATTGCTAAACTTGTTGATTTCACCTACTTGTGTACCTATCCTATTACACTGATCCACACCCCTGTTTCTTAACCAGTACCAGGCAGTTTTGATGACTGTTGCTGTGTAGTACAGTTTAATATCTGGTGCGGCTAAGCCACCATCTCTAGCATGTCTTTTCATTAATATCCTAGATGCTCTAGACCTCTTGTTTTTCCAAATGAATTTTGTTATTATTTTGTCCAGCTCAGTAAAAAAATTTTTTGGTAGTTCGATTGGTATAGCACTGAATAGATAGATTAATTTAGGTAAAATTGTCATTTTTATTATATTAGCTCAGCCTAACCATGAGCAACTGATATTTCTCCATTTATTAAGATCTGATTTTATTTGCGTGAAAAGTGTTTCATAATTATGTTCATATAGGCCC
Source organism: Trichosurus vulpecula (assembly GCF_011100635.1). NCBI lineage: Eukaryota > Metazoa > Chordata > Mammalia > Diprotodontia > Phalangeridae > Trichosurus > Trichosurus vulpecula. The sequence goes on along the minus strand of NC_050577.1, from coordinate 143,296,645 downwards.
TGGGTTTGTCTTGGCAAATAGACTCCCAAATATTTTATAGTGCCTGGAAAGCAGTTTGGGAAAAGTGAGTTTAGATCAGTCTCATGCTTTTTCATTTTGTAATTTTTTAGAAATATTGTTTATTTTATTTTTAGTTTAAAACATTCAGTTCCACATATTTTTGAGTTCCAAATTTTCTTGCTTCTCTCCTCCATCCTTCCCCCCTCCAAGATGGCATGTGATCTGATATATGTCCTACATATACATTCATATTAAACTTATTTTCCGAATAATCAAGTTGTAAAGAAGAATTATAACCAATGAAATGAATCGATATAGATAGTATAAAACTACAAATAATTTTTTTTAAAATAAAAGAGGGAGCAAATAGTGTGCTTCAATCTGCATTCAGACTCTGTAATTCTTTCTCTGGATGTGGATAGTCTTTTCCATCATGAGTCTTTTTGAGCTATCTTAGGACCTTGCATTGTTGAGAAGAGCCAAGTCCATCAAAATTAGTCATCACAAAAGCAATGTGTCTGTGGTTGTGTACAATGTTCTTCTGATTCTGCTCACTTCACTTAGCATTAGATCATATGAGACTCTCCAGGTTCTTATGAAGTCCATCTGCTCCTCATTTCTTATAGCACAATACTATTCCATTACATTCATAAGCCACAATTTGTTTAGCCATTCACTAATTGATGAGCATGCCCTTGGTTTCCAATTCTTTGCCAGTACAAAAAAAGCTGCTATAAATGTTTGTACATACAGGTCCTTCTCCCCCCTTGTATGATCTCTTTGGTATATAGCCCTAGAAGTGGTATTGCTGGGTCAAAGGGTATGCACATTTTTATAGGCCTTTGGGCATAGTTACAAATTGCTCTCCAGAATGGTCGAATCAGTTCACAACTCTACCAACAATGCAATACTGTTTCAATTTTCCCACATCTTCTCCAGCACTTATCATTTTCCTGTTTTGACATGTTAGCCAATCTGACAGGAGAGATGTGGTACCTAAGAGTTGTTTTGATTTGAGTTTCTCTAATCAACAGAGTTTTAGAACATTTTTTCATATGACTATAGATATCATTAATTTCTTCCTCTGAAAATTGCCTGTTCATATCTTTTGACTGTTTATCAATTGGGGAATGACTTGTGTTTTTTTTTTTTCCTCACCTCGACTTTATTTGATATTTGATATTTTTTTTGTTTTCAGCATTGATTTCCACAACATTTTGAGTTACAAATTTTCTCCCCATTTATAACCTCCCCCCCACTCCAAGATGGCATATATTCTGATAGCCCATTTGCCAGTCAGCCCTCCATTCTATCACCCCCTTTCCCTGTCCCATGCATTCCTTTTCCCCTTACTTGCTTGTAGGGCAAGATATACTCCATTGCCTGTATATCTTATTTCCCCATTGCGTGCAAGAACAACCTCTTTTTTGAGCATCTGCTTTTAAAACTTTGAGTTCCAAATTCTCTCCCCTCTTCCCTCCCCACACACTCTCCCAAAGAAGGCAAGCAATTCAGCATAGGCCACATATGTATCATTATGCAAAACACCCCCATAAATAGTCATTTTGTGAAAGACTAACTACATTTCCCTCCCTCCTATCCTGTCCCCATTTATTCAGTCTTCTCCCTTGACCCTGTCCCTTTTCAAAAGTGTTTGCTTTTGATTACTTCTTCCCCCTATCTTCCCTCCCTTCTATTGTCCCCATTTTTATCCTCTTCCCCCTACTTTCATGTAGGTTAAGATACCCAATTGAGTGTGTATGGTATTCCCTCCTCAAGTCAAATCTTTGAGAGCAAGATTCACTCATTCCCCTCATCTGCCCCCTCTTCCCTTCCTACAGAACTGCTTTTTTCTTGCCACTTTTATGTGAGATAATTTATCACATTCTATCTCTCCTTTTCTCCCTGTCTCAGTATATTCCTCTCTCATCCATTAATTTTATTTTTTTTTAGATATCATCCCTTCATATTCAACTCATCTTGTGCCCTCTGTCTATGTATATGTATATTCCCTTCAACTACCCTGATAGTGAGAAAGGTCTCATGAATTACACACATCTACTTTCCATGTAGGAATGTAAGCAAAATAGTTCATCTTTAGTAAGTCCCTCATGATTTCTCTTTCTTGTTTGTCTTTTCATGCTTCTCTTGATTCTTGTGTTTGAAAGTCAGATTTTCTATTCAACTCTGGTCTTTTCCCTAAGAAACCTTGAAAGTCCTCTTATTGAAAATCCATATTTTGCCTTAGAGCATTATACTCAGTTTTGCTGGGTAGGTGATTCTAGGGTTTAATCCTAGCTCCATTGACCTCCGGAATATCGCATTCCAAGCCCTTTGATCTCTTAATGTAGAGGCTGCCAGATCTTGGGTTATTCTGATTGGGTTTCCACAATACTCAAATTGTTTCTTTCTGGCTGCTTGCAGTATTTTCTCTTTGACCTGGGAGCTCTGGAATTTGGCGACAATATTCCTGGGAAATTTCTTTTTGGGATCTATTTGAGGAGGCGATCGATGGATTCTTTCAATTTCTATTTTGCCCTGTGGCTCTAGAATATCAGGGCAGTTCTCCTTGATAATTTCTTGAAAGATGGTATCTAGACTCTTTTTTTGATCATGGCTTTCAGGTAGTCCAATAATTTTTAAATTCTCTCTCCTGGATCTATTTTCCAGGTCAGTGGTTTTTCCAAGGAGATATTTCACATTATCTTCCATTTTTTCATTCCTTTGGTTCTGTTTTATAATATCTTGATTTCTCATAAAATCACTAGCTTCCACTTGCTCCAATCTAATTTTTAAAGTAGTATTTTCTTCAGTGGTCTTTTGGACCTCCTTTTCCATTTGGCTAATTCTGCCTTTCAAGGCATTCTCCTCCTCATTGGCTTTTTGGAGCTCTTTTGCCATTTGAGTTAGTCTGTTTTTTAAGGTGTTGTTTTCTTCAGTGTATTTTTCAGTATTTTTTTGGGTCTCCTTTAGCAAGTCATTGACTTGTTTTTCATGTTTTTCTTGCATCCTTCTCATTTCTCTTCCCATTTTTTCCTCTACTTCTCTAACTTGCTTTTCCAAATCCTTTTTGAGCTCTTCCATGGCCTGAGACCAGTTCATGTTTTTCTTGGAGGCTTTTGGTGTAGGCTGAATCTGGGCGTGTTTTCGCTGCCTGGCCATATTCCCAGCCAACTAACTTGACCTTTGAGTTTTTCAGTGGGGTATGACTGCTTGTAGACTAGAGAGTTTTATGTTCCACGTTTTGGGGGGAGGTGCCAGCTCTGCCACACCAGCACTGCTCCTTCCCCAACCCCCAACCCGGACTGGGCTTAGATCTTCAGCAGGCTGTTGCACTCCTGCTCTGATCTGCCACTTAATTCCTCCCACCAAGTGGGCCTGGAGCCGGAAGTAACAACAGCTGTAGCTGCCCCACCTCTGCTGCCTGCGAGGCTGGAAGCCGAACCGCAAACTCCTTCTACTCTCGCAGCTTTTCCCACTAACCTTCTCCGCAGTCTTTGGTGTTTGTGGGTTAAGGAGTCTGGTAACTGCCGCAGCTCACATATTCAGGGCGCTAGGGCCCCCTCCGCCCGGCTTCTGGTCTGGATGGTCCACGCCATTCAGGCTGTGTTCTGCTCCACTCTGTTCCCAGCTCCCAGCTCCCATCTCCCAGCTCCATGTGGGATAGACCTCACCCAGAGACCATCCAGGCTGTCCTGGGCTGGAGCCCTGCTTCCTTCTGCTGTTTTGTGGGTTCTGCTGTTCTAGAATTGGTTCAGAGCCATTTTTTATAGGTTTTTGGAGGGACTCCTTACAGAGCCTACACTAGTTCCTGCTTACCAGCCACCATCTTGGCTCCACCCCCCCCCACCAAATTCTTTTTATGACACAAATATGGTACTAATTCCTAAACCAGGAAGGACCAAAGCAGGGAAAGAAAATTAAAGACCAATTTCCCTAATGAATATTGATTCAAAAATTTTAAATAGAAGACTACAACAACTTATTCTCAGAATAATACACTATGACCAGGTAGGATTTATTCCAGGAATGCAAGGCTAGTTCAATATTAGGAAACTGTAAGCAAAAGTGATCACATCAACAACAAAAGTAGCAGAAACCATATGATTATCTCAATAGGTGCAGAAAAAGCTTTTGATAAGATACAACACCCACTCTTTTGAAAAACACTAGAAAGCATAGTAATAAATGGAGTCTTCCTTAAAATGTTAAGAAGCATCTAACTAAAAGTATCAACAACATTATTCATAATGGGGCTAAGCTAGTTTCCAATAAGATTGGGTTGAAACAAGATGTCCATTATCACCAGTATTATTCAATTTTGGACTATAAATGTTAGCTTTAGCAATAAGGGAAGAAAAAGTAATTAGAGGAATTAGAATAGGCATAAAGGAAGCTAAGTGATCACTCTTTCCAGATGATATGAGGAGATACTTAGAGAATTCTAGAGAATCAAGTAAAAAACTACTTGAAATAATAAATAACTGTAGCAAAGGTCCAGGATATAAGATAAAACCACACAAATCTATGGCATTCTATATAATACTAAAAACACCCAACAGCAAGAAATAGAAAGAGAAATTCCATTTAAAGTTACTGTGGACCCTATAAAATATTTGGGAGTCTACCTGCCAAGACAAACCCAGGAACTATATGAACACAATTACAAAACACTTTTCACACAAATAAAGTCAGATCTAAATTGGGGCAGCTAGGTGGTGCAGTGAGCAGAGCACCAGCCCTGGAGTCAGGAGAACCTAAGTTCAAATACAGACTAAGACACCTGACACATGTACTAGCTGTGTGACCATGGGCAAGTCACTTAACCCCAATTGCCCTGCCAAAAATCAAAACACAAAAATAAATAAATAAATAGATAGATAAATAGATAAATAAATGAATGGAAAAATATCAGTTGCTTGTGGCTAGGGTGAGCTAATATAACAAAAATGACAATTTTACCTAAATTAAGTTACTTATTCAGCACCATACCAATTGACCTACCAAAAATTCTTTTACAGAGCTGGACAAAATAATAACAAAATTCATCTGGAAGAACAAAATATCCACAATATCAAAGGAATTGATGAAAAGAAATGCTAGGGAAGAAAGGCTAACCATACCACATATTAAACTGTATTATAAAGCAGCAACCATCAAAACTACTTGGTACCGGCTAAGAAATAGAACGGTGTATCAGTGGAATAGGTTAGGAACACAAGATGCAGTAGTGAATGAATATAACAATCTACTCTGTGATAAACCCAAAGAATCTAACATCTGGGATGAGAACTCACTGTTTCACAAAAACTGCTGGGAAAACTGGAAAATAGTATGGCAGAAATTGGGCATACACCAACATTTAATCCATATGCCAAAATAAAGTAAAATGTGTTCATGATTTATATATAAAGGCTGATACTATAAGCAATTTGGGAAAGAAGGGAATAGTTTACCTGTCAGATTTATGGAGAAGGGTAGAATTCATGATTAAACAAGTGATAGAGAGCATTAAAAATTCAAAATAGACAATTTTGATTACATTAAATTGAAAAGTTTTTGTACAAACCAAGCCAATACAACCAAGATTGGGAGGGAAGCAGAAAACTGGGAAAGAATTTTTGCAACCAGTGTCTCTGATAAAAGCCTCATCTCCAAAATATACAGGCAACTGAGTCAAATTTATAAAAATACATGCCAATCAAGGGGGCAGAGACAAGATGGTGGCTAGACAGCAGGGACTTGCGTAAACTCTCCCATAGGTCCCTCCAAACACCTATAAAAATGGATCTGAACAAATTCTAGAGCTGCAGAACCCACAAAATAAAAGAGGGAAGCAGGGCTCCAGCCCAGGAAAGCCTGGATGGTCATGGGGAAGGGTCTATTGCATGGAGAAGAGCACAGCCCAGCCTGGGGCATGCCAGGAACAAACAGACTGGGAGCCAGGCAGAACAGGTGGTAGGACCCTGAATCATTGAGCTGTGGCAGTCACCAGACTTCTCAGCTCACAAATGCCAAAGACAACAGAGAAGGTTAGTGGGTAGAACTGCTAGAACAGAGTGAAAGGAGTGAGCAGTTGGCCCCAGCCTGTGGGAGGGGGGCACGGAAGTGGTGCAGCTCTGGGGATGCTTCCAGAGCTACAGCTGCAGTTGCTTCCAGGCCACAGGCCTACCTGGTGGGAGGAATTAAACGGTGAATCAGAGTGGGAGTGAAAAGCCAGCTTGGATCTGAGTCACAGTCTGGGTTAGCGGTTCTTGGGGGAGAAGGAGCATGGCGGTGGCAGAGCTTGCTGTGTAGAAGTAGCTCTGAAAACAGCAGCACAAGGCCCCTCAAGCTTGAGACAAAGTACTCTGTTCTACATGCAGTCATACCCCAATAAAACGATCAAAGGTCAAGTAGTTGGCTGGGAACATGAACAGGCAGCAAAAATGGACCCAAATTCAGACTCAGACTTTGCAATCTTTTCTTTGGTGATAAAGAAGAACAAAAAATACAGCCAGAAGAAGTCAAGAGCCTACACCAAAAGCCTCCAAGAAAAACATGAATTGGTCTCAGGCAATGGAAGAGCTCAAAAAGGATTTGGAAAAGCAAGCAAGAGAAGTAGAGGAAAAATTGGGAAGAGAAATGAGAGTGATGCAAGAAAATCATGAAAAACAAGTCAATGACTTGCTATAGGAGACACAAGAAATACTGAAGAAAATAATACCTTAAAAATAGACTTATTCAAGTCGCAAAAGAGCTCCAAAAAGCCAATGAGGAGAAGAATGTCTTGAAAGGCAGAATTAGCCAAAAGGAAAAGGAGGTCCAAAAGACCACTGAGGAAAATACTACCTTAAAAATTAGATTGGAGCAAGTGGAAGCTAGTGACCTGATGAGAAATCAAGATAATATAAAACAGAACCAAAGGAATGAAAAAATGGACTTTCAAGGACTTTCAAGCTTTCTCAGTGAAAAGACCAGAAATGAATAGAAAATTTGACTTTCAAACACAAGAATCAAGAGAAGCATGAAAAGGTAATCAAGAAAAAGAACAAGAAAAAGAAAGTGCAAGGGACTTACTAAAGGTGAACTGTTTTGTTGACATTCCTACATGGAAGATGATGTGTATGATTCATGAGACCTCAGTATTAGGGTAGCTGAATGGAATATGCATACATATATGTTTATGTATATATATATGGGTGAATGTGTATGTATGTATATATCTATGTGTGTATGTGTGTATATATATATATATACATATATATATGTATATGTATATATATATACAGAGAGAGAGAGAGAGAGAGAGAGAGAGAGAGAGAGAGAGAGAGGACACAGGGTAAGTTGAAGATGAAGGGAAGATATCTAAAAGAAATAAAATCAATTAAGGGATGAGAGAGGAACATACTGAGAGAGGGAGATAAGGGGAGATAGAATGGGATGGATTATCTCCCATAAAGGTGGCAAGAGGAAGCAGTTCTGTGGGAGGAGGGGAGAGGGCAGATAAGGGGGGAATGAGTGAACATTGCTCTCATCAGATTTGGCCTAAGGAGGGAATACCATACATACCCAATTGGGAATCTTACCCCACAGGAAAGAAGAGGGAAGAAGATAAAAAAAAATGGGGGGGATGATGGAGGGGAGGGCAGATGGGGGTGGAGGTAGTCAAAAACAAACACTTTCGAAAGGGGACTGGGTCTAAGGAGAAAATTCAATAAAAGGGGATGGGTTGGGAAGGAGCAAAATATAGTTAGTCTTCCACAACATGAGTATTGTGGAAGGGTTATACATAATGATACACATGTGGCCTATGTTGAATTGCTTGACTTCTTAGGGAGGGTGGGTGGGAAGGGAAGAGGGGAGAGAATTTGGAACTCAAAGTTTTAAAAACAGATGTTCAAAAACAAACAAAAATGTTTTTGCATGCAACAAGAAAATAAGATACACAGGCAATGGGGCATAAAAATTTATCTTGCCCTACAAGAAAGGAAGGGAAAAGGGCATGGGAGGGGAGTGGGGTGACAGAGGGGAGCGCTGACTGGGGAACAGGGTAACCAGAATATACACCATCTTGGAGTGGGGGGGAGGGTAGAAATGGGGAGAAAATTTGTAATCCAAACTCTTGTGAAAATCAATGCTGAAAACTAAATATGTTAAACAAATTTAAAAAAAAAGAATTTGGTGGGACTCCTTCTTTGCCTATTTTCCCAAATAGTCTATAAAGTATTGTTCTTTGAATGTTTGATAGAATTCACATGTAAATCCATATGGACCGGCAGATTTTTTCCTAGGGAGTTTATTGGTAGCTTGTTCAATTTCTTTTTCTGAGATGGAGTTATTTAAGTGTTTTACTTCCTCTTCTGTTAATCTGGGCAGTTTATGTTTTTGCAAATATTCATCCATTTCCCTAAGATTATCACATTCCTGGGCATATAATTAGGCAAAATAATTCCTAATTATTGTTTGAATTTCTTCTTCATTGGAGGTGAATTAACTTTCTTCATTTTTTGATATTGGTAATTTGTTTTTCTTCTTTTTTTTCAAAATGTTTGGCAGTTTATTTTTAACAAATGTTATCAAATAATCCAAAATATTCATATTTAAAATCTGTAGACCAGTAATATCTGTTGGTGAAAGATATTTAACCACATAAGTGAGGAAAACAGTGGGATAAAGCTCTGCTTTTTTTTCTCTTTGAAGATATCATTATATCTTACACATACAATTTCATTAATATCTATTTTGAAAGTGTTGTGGGACACTGTTTCCTCCATCAAGTTGGAATCCACAGGGAATTTTGTTAAGAGGCATTCATGGCTGGTGTTTATTCATTTACATGCTTATAATTATAGTATTTACATCATCTCACACTGTGCTTATTTTCTAAGTGCTGAACTTTCTTTTTTTTAATTAATGTATTTTATTTTTAGTTTACAACACTCAGTTCCACATGATTTTGAGTTTCAGATTTTCTTCCTCCTCCCTCCCTGAGATTGCATGGAATCTGGTATATCTTGTACGTATATCTTTGCATTAAACTTATTTACCCAATAGTCAAGTTGTAAAGAAAAATTATTAGCAATGGAATGAATCAAGAGAAAGAAGAAACAAAACCAAAAAACAAAACAAAACAAAAGAGGAGGAAAAAAGAAAAAAAAAAGGAAAAAAGAAAATAATTTGCCTCAATCTGCATTCAGACTCCATAGTTCTTTCTCTGGATGTAGATAGCTCTCTACATGATGAGTCCTTTGGAATTGTCTTTAAACCTTATATTGCTGAGAAGAGCCAAGTCTATCAAGGTTAATCATCACAGAATCAATATATCTGTAGTTGTGTATAATGTTCTCCTAGTTCTGCTCTGCTCACTCAGCATTATATCATGTAGGTTTTTCCAGGTTATTATGAAGTCCATATCTTCCCCATTTCTTATAGCACAATAGTATTCCATTACATTCATATACCACAACTTGTTTAGATATTCCCCAACTGAAGGACATTCCCTTGATTTCCAATTCATTGCTACCACAAAAAGAGGAGCTATAAATAATTTTGTACATATGGGTCCTTTTCCCTTTTGTGTGATCTCTTTGAGATACAGGCCTAGAAGTGGTAATGATGGGTCAAAGGGTATGCACATTTTTATAGTCCTTTGGGCATAGTTCCAAATTGCTCTCCAAAATGGCTGGATCAGTTCACAACTCCACCAGCAATGTAACAGTGTTCCAAATTTCCCACATCCTCTCCAGCATTTTTCACTTTCTTGTTTTGATATTGTAATCAATCTGACAGCAGAGATGTGGAATCTGAGAGTTGCTTTGATTTGCATTTCTCTAATCAGTTGTGATTTTGAGCATTTTTTCATATGCCTATAGATATCTTTAATTTATTCCTCTGAAAACTGCATGTTCTTTGACCATTTCTCAATTGGGGAATGACTTGTATTCCTACAAATATGGCTCAGTTTCCTGTATATTTTAGACAGGAAGCCTTTATCAGAGACACTAGTTGTAAAGATTTTCTCCTAATTTTCTGCTTCCCTCCTAATCTTTGTTGCATTGGCTTTTTTTTATACAAAAACTTTTCAATTTAACATAATCAAAATTATCCATTTTACATTTTGTAATTCTCTCTATCTCTTGTTGTTTCACAAATTCCTTCCTTTCCAATAAATCTGATAGGTAAACTATTTCTTGCTCTCCCAAATTGCTCATAGTTTAAGCCTTTATTCCTACATCATGAACCAATTTTGACTTTTTTTGGTATACAGTATAAGATATTGGTCTATGCCCAATTTCTGCCCTAACATTTTCCAATTTTCCCAGCAGTTTTTGTGAAATAGTGAATTCTTAGCCCAGAGGCTGGATTCTTTGGGTTTATCAAAGAGTAGATTGCTATAGTGTTGACTACTGTGTCTTGTGTACCTAAACTATTCCACTGATCCACCACTCTGTTTCTTAGCCAGTACCAAGTAGTTTTGATGACTACTGCTTTATAGTACAGTTTAATATCTGGTATTGTTAGGCCACCTTCTCTAGCATTTCTTTTCATTAATTCTCTAGATATTCTGGACCTCTTGCTCTTCCAGATGAATTTTGTTATTATTTTATCCAGCTTTGTAAAATAATTTTTTGGTAGTTCAATTAGTATGGTGCTGAATGAGTAAATTAATTTAGGTAAAATTGTCATTTTTATTATATTAGCTCAGCCTAACCATGAGCAATTGATGTTTTTGCACTTATTTAGATCTGACTTTATTTGTGTGAAAGGTGTTTCATAATTATGTTCATATAGGCCCTGGGTTTGACTTGGCAGATAGACTCCCAAATATTTTATAGTGTCTACAGTAACTTTGAATGGAATTTCTCTATCTCTTGCTGTTGGGACTTTTTAGTATTATGCAGGAATGCCAAGGATTTGTGTGGGTTTATTTTATATCCTGCAACTTTTCTAAACTTGTTTTTTATTTCAAGTAGTTTTTTACTTGATTTTTTAGGTTTCTCTAAATGAATCATCATATCATCTGCAAAAAGTGATATTTTAGTTTCTTCTTTGCCTATTCTAATTCTTTCAATTTCTTTGTATTCTCTAATTACTGCAGCTAACATTTCTAGTACCAAATTGAATAATAGGGGTGATAATGGACATTTTTATTTCACCCCTGATCTTATTGGGAATGCATCTGGCTTATCCCCATTGCAAGTAATGCTTGTTGATGGTTTTAGATAGATGGTATTTACAATTTTGAGGAAATCCTACCTGGTCGTGGTGTGTTATTGTATTGATAAGTTGGTGCAATCTTTTTGCAAACATTTTATTTAAAATTTTTTGCATCAATATTCATTAGGGAATATGGTCTATCATTTTCTTCCTCTGTTTTGACTCTGCTGGTTTAGGAACTAGTACCATATTTGTGTTGTAAAAAGAATTTGGTAGGACTCCTTCTTCACCTATTTTCCCAAATAGTCTATAAAATATTGGAATTAGTTGTTTTTTAAATGTTTCATAGAATTGACATGTAAAACCATATGGCCCTGGAGATTTTTTCCTAGGGAGTTCATTGATGACTTGATAAATTTCTTTTTCTGTCATGGAGTTATTTAGGTATTTTAATTCATCTTTAGTTAACCTGGGCAATTTATAATTTTTGTAAGCATTCATCCATTTCCCTAAGGCTGTCAAATTTATGGGCATACGATTCGGCAAAATATTTCCTAATTATTGTTTTAATTTCCTCTTCATTGGAGGTGCGTTGACCCTTCTCACTTTTGATATTGGTAATTTCGTTTTCTTCTTTCTTTTTTTAATGAAATCAACCAAAGTTTTATCAATTTTATTGGTTTTTTCCTAAAACCAGCTCTTTGTTTTATTTATTAGTTCAATAGTCTTCTTGATTTCAATTTTATTAATCTCTCCTTTGAGTTTTAGTATTTCTAATTTGGTATTTAAATGGGGATTTTCAATTTTTTCTTTTTTTAGCTTTTTTGGTTGCATGCCCAATTCATTGATCTCCTTCTTCCTTACTTTATTCAGGTAAGCATTCAGAGATATAAAACCTCCCCTAACAACTGCTTTTCCTGCATCCCACAAGTTTTGGTATGTTGTCTCATCATTTTAAATCTCTTGAATGAAGTTAATGATTTTTTCTATGATTTGTTTTTTGACTCATTCATTCTTTAGGATTAGATTATTTAGTTTCCAATTAGTTTTTAGTCTATCTTTCTATGGCCCTTTATTACAAACAATTTTTATTGCGTCATGATGTAAAAAAGATGCATTGACTATTTCTACCTTTCTACACTGGATTTTGAGGTTTTTGTGCCCTAGTACATGGTCAGTTTTTGTGTATGTGCAATGTACCACTGAGAAAAAAAAAAGTGTATTCCTTTATATCCCCATTCGGTTTTCTCCAGAGATCTATCATATATACCTATTCTAAAATTCTATTCACCCCCTTAACTTCTTTCTTATTTATTCTGAGGTTAGATTTATTGAGTTAAGAGAGGGAGAGGTTGGGAAACCAAGGACTGGCCTAAAGCTCTCCCCCAGGACCCTCCAAACACCTATAAAAATGGCTCTGAACAAATTCTAGAAATGCAGAACCCACGAAATAGCAGAGGGAAACAGGGCTCCAGCCCAGGACAGCCTAGATGGTTGCTGGGTAAGGTCTATTGCATGGAGCTGGGAGCAGAGTAGAGCAGAGCCCAGCACAGGCTGCACCCGGGTCAACCAGACTGGGAGCCGGGCAGAACAGGCCCTAGTGCCCTGCATCAGTGAGCTATGACAGTTACCAGACTTCTCAACCCACAAATACCAAAGAAAAATAGGGAAGGTTAGTGGGAAAAAATTGCAGGGACATAGTGAAAAGAGTTTGTGGTTCGGCCACCACCCTGGGGGCAGTGGAGGTGGTGCAGCTACAGAAGTACAGCTCCAGTTGCTTCCAGCCTCAGGCCCACCTGGTGGGAGGAATTAAGTGGCGGATCAGAGCGGGAGTGCACAGCCTGCTCAGATCTGAGTCACTGTCCGGGTTGGTGGTTGTTGGGGGAGGAGGAGCACTGGTGTGGCAGAGCTTGCTGTGTAGAGAAAGCTCTGAAAACAACAGCACAGACCCTCAAGCTTGGGACAAAGTGCTCTATACTCTACAAGCAGTCATACCCCCATGAAAAACTCAAGTAGTTGCCTCAGAACATGGCCAGGCAGTGGAAACAGACTCAGATTCAGACTCAGACCTTTGAATTTTTTTTTTGGTGTCAAAGAATACCAAAACATACAACCAGAAGAAGTCAACAAAGTCAAAGAGGCTACATCTAAAGCTTCCATGAAAAACATGAACTGCTCTCAGGCCATGGAAGAACTCAAAAAGGATTTGGAAAAGCAAGTCAGAGAAGTAGAGTAAAAATTGGGAAGAAAATTGAGAGTAATGTGGAAAAACCTTGAAAAACAAGGCAATGATTTGCTAAGGGAGACCCAAACAAATCCTGAAGAAAACAACACCTTAAAAAATAGACTAACTCAAATGGCAAAAGAGCTCCAGAAAGACAAGGAGGAGAAGAATGCCTTGAAAGGCAGAATTAGCCAAATGGACAAGAAGGTCCAAAAGACCACTGAAGAAAATGCTACCTTAAAAATTATATTGGAACAAGTGGAAGCTAGTGACTTTATGAAAAATCAAGATATTTTAAAACAGAACCAAAGGAGTGAAAAAATGGAAGACAGTGTGAAATATCTCATTGGAAAAACTGCTGAACTGGAAAATAGATCTAGGAGAGATAATTTAAAAATTATTGGACTACCTGAAAGCCATGATCAAAGAGAGCCTAGATATCATCTGTCAAGAAATTATCAAGGAGAACTGCCCTGATATTCTAGAGCCAGAGGGTAAATTTGAAATTGAAAGAATCCGCCAATTGCCTGCTGAAAAAGATCCCAAAAAGAAAACTCTTATGAATATTGTCGCCAAATGCTGGAGGTCCCAGATCAAGGAGAAAATACTGCAAGCAATCAAACAGAAACAATTTGTGTATTGTGGAAACACAATCAGAATAATACAAGATCTAGCAGCTTCTTCATTAAGGGATCGAAGGACTTGGAATATGATATCCTGGAGGTCAATGGAGCTAGGATTAAAACCAAGAATCACTTACCCAGCAAAACTGAGTATCATGCTCCAAGGCAAAATATGGATTTTCAATAAAATAGAGGACTTTCAAGCTTTCTCAGTGAAAAGACCAAATCTGAATAGAAAATTTGACTTTCAAACACAAGAATCAAGAGAAGTATGAAAAGGCAATCAAGAAAGAGAAAACATAAGGGTCTTACTAAAGTTGAACTGTTTTGTTTACATTCCTACATGGAAAGATGATGTATATAATTTCCGAGACCACAGTATTAGGGTAGCTGAAGGGAATACACACAGACACACACACACACACACGCACACACACACACATATATATATACATTTATATGTATATATATATAGATGTATGTGAATATATATGCATATATATATATATATGTAGACAGCAGCACAGAGTGCATTGATTATGATGGGATGATATCTAAAACATAAAATTAAGGGATGAGAGAGGAATATATTGAGAGAGGGAGAAAGGGAGAGATAGAATGGGGTAAATTATCTCACATAAAAGTGGCATGAAAAGCAGTTCTGTTGGAAGGTCAAAGGGGGCAGGTAAGGGGGAATGAGTGAGTCTTGCTCTCATAGGATTTGACCTGAGGAAGGAATAACATGCACCCTCAATTGAGTATCTTACCCCACAGGAAAGAAGGAGGATGGAGATAAAAAAGGGGGGGGTGATAGGAGGGAGGGAAGACATGGGAAGGTGGTAATCAAAAGCAAACACTTTCAAAAAGGGACAGGGTCAAGGGAGAAAATTGAACAAACCAGTATAGGATAGGAAGGAGCAAAATAAAGTTAGTCTTTCACAACATGAATATTGTGGAAGGGTTTTACGTAATGATACACATGTGGATTATGTTAAATTGCTTGCCTTCTTAGGGAGGTTGGGTTTGGAGGGAAGAGGGGAGAGAATTTGGAACTCAAAATTTTAAAAACTGATGTTCAAAAAAAAGTTTTTGCATGCAACTAGGAAATAAGATATACAGGCAATGGTACATAGAAATCTATCTTGCCCTACAAACAAGTAAGGGAAAAGAGGATGGGGGGGAGTGGGATGACAGAAGGGAGGGTTCAATGGGGAACAGAGCAAGCAGAATATAGGTCATCTTCGAGTCGGGGGGGAGGGTAGAAATGCGGAGAAAATTTGTAATTCAAACTCTTGTGAAAATCAGTGCTGAAAACTAAAAGTATTTAAAAATTAAAATAAAGAAAAAAAAGGGAGAGGTCGAGGTCCCCCCACTAGTATAGTTTTGCTGTCTATTACTTCCTGTAACTCCCTTAAGTTCTCTTAGAGTAGTATTATTACTTCATTGTAATATTACTTCATTGCCTAAGGTGCCTTTTAGCAGGATATGTTTTCCTTCCTTATCTCTTTTAATTAGATCTCTTTGCTTTTTCTTTGTCTGAGGTTAGGATTGCTATTCCTGCTATTTTTGCTTCAGCTGAAGCATAATATATTCCACTCCAGCCTTTTCCCTTTTCCCTGTGTATATCCCCCTGTTCCAAATGTATTTCTTTTAAACAGTGTATTGTAGGAATATGCTTTTAATGTATTCTGCTATGCACCTTTGTTTTATGGGAGAGTTCATCCCATTCACATTCACAGCTATGATTACTATCTGTGTCTTTTTTTCCCAACCTGTTCCCCCACATTTATGTTTTTATTTCTCCCTTCTGCCTTTCCCTTCTCAAAAGAGTTTTGCTTCTGACCACCACCTCCCTCCATATTCCCTCCCTTTCAGTCTCCCCTTATCTTACCCTTTCCCCCTTACTACTTCTTCCCTTCCTTCTAGCCCCACTTTTTTCTTTCCCCATCCCCTTCTATTTCCTGTAGGACAAGATTGATTTTTATACTTATAAGATTATGTTATTCTCTCCTTGAACCAAATCCAATGAGAGTGAAGCTCACACACTGCTCTTCTCCCTCCTTTCTTTCCCTCTGCTATAATATGGTTTGTGCCTCTTCATGTGGTAAAATTTACTCTTTTCTGCCTCATCCTTACCTCTTCACCCAGACCAATCCCTTTGCACTCCTTAATTATGTTTTTATCATTATATCCATTAAATTATACTCACATCCTCGATCTATGTATATCCCTTTTGATTTTCATAATAACTATACCATTCTCACCATTAACATATATAACATATATAAAACAATATAATCCTGTATAAGATGGTAAATATTTTATCCTTATTGAATAACAAGGTTTTTGTGTGTTTGTTTGTTTGTTTTCCCTCTCTGTTTACCTTTTTATGTCTCTGTTGTGTTTTGTATTTGAAGATCAAATTTTGGGGGGCAGCGATGTGGCCCAGTGAGTAGAGCACCAGCCCTAGAGTCAGGAGGACTTGAGTTCAAATCTGCCCTCAGATGCTTGACAAACTTACTAGCTGTGTGACCTTGGGCAAATCACTTAACCCCAATTGCCCTGCCTTCCTCCCTCAAATAAAAAAAAAAAAGATTCAAATTTTCCTTTCAGCTCTGACCTTTTCATCAGGAAGTTCTGGAATTCCCTTATTTCATTGAATGTCCATCTCCTTGCTTGAGAAATTATGCTCAGTTTTGATGGGTAGTTGATCCTTGGTTGTAGTCTAAGCTCATTTGCCTTACAGAATATCAGATTCCAATCCTTCCTGTCTTTTAATGTAGAAGCTGCAAGGTCCTGTGTGATCCTGACTGTAGTTTGGCAATATTTGAATTGTTTCTTTCTAGCTGCTTGCAGTATTTTCTCCTTGACCTGATAATTCTGGAATTTGGTTACAATATTCCTTATAGTTTTCAATTTGGGATCTCTTTCAGGGGGTGTTTGGTGGAACCTTTAGATGAATATCTGGTACTAGATACCCCCCCTCTGGTTCTAGAACTTTGGGGCAATTTTTCTGATGATTTATAGGAAGATAATGTACAGGCTTTTTTTTCATCATGGCTTTCTGGTAGACCAATAATTCTTAGACTGTATCTTCTGGATCTATTTTTACATCAGTTGTTTTTCTGATGAGGTATTTTACTTTTTCTTCTATTTTTTCATTCCTTAGATTTTTTTTTGACTGATTCTTGATTTCTCATGGAGTCATTACCCTCCACTTGTCTAATCCTAATTTTTAATAAACTGTTTTCTTAATTTAGCTCCTATACCTCTTTTTCCATTTGGCTAATTTTACTTTTCAAGGAGGAATTTTCTCCAGATTCTGAACCTCCTTAACCATTTTGCGAATTTTACTTTTTAAAGATTTGTTCTCGGGGCAGCTAGGTGGCACAGGGGGCAGCTAGGTGGCACAGTGAGTAGAGCACTGGCCCTGGAGTCAGGAGGACCTGAGTTCAAATCCAGCCTCAGACACTTGACACATGTACTAGCTGTGTGACCTTGGGCAAGTCACTTAACCCCAATTGCCCTGCAAAAAAAAACCAAAAAACAAAAAAACAAAAAAAAAAAATAAAAATAAAGATTTGTTCTCATCAGTGAATTTATTTCAATTTTTCTTCCTTTACCTCTTTAATTTGGTTTTTAAAATCCTCTTTGAGCTCATTAACAAATGCTTTTTGGGCTTGAGACTAGTTCATATTCCCTTCTGAAGTTTCAGATGTGGGTATTGTGTCAATGCTGTCCTCTTATGAATTCATATTTTGATCTTCTCTGTCCCCATAATATGATTCAATGGTCTTTTTTTTTTACGTTTCTAGATTCTTTCTTCATGGTGGTTGCCTTTTTCCTGGCTTTCCTCGGGTCCAGGTGTCTCTGTCCCAAGGTTCTTGCGCTGCATACTGGAGGCCTGGTTACTGGCTTTGTGTGCTGTAGCCTCTGATTTTGTCACCTAGAGGTTATATAGTGCTGCTGCTCACCTGGTGCTGAGCTAGAGTTGGCTGGTTTGCCAAGAATTGAGGCCCAATGAGGTCTTTCTTAGTTTCCCAGGGTGGGTGGGTCACCAAATGGGGTATGGGGGAGGGATGGTCTGGATACTGGAAGTCTGTTCTTCACCTAGGGCTGTGCACTAACATAGATGGTCTCAGCTGTTGTCTTGCTGCTATCTGCCAATTCCCCTGCCTGTGCAAACGCATGCCTGGTGTCCTGGTGTTGGTGTTTGCTGGCTCCACCCCCTGGGGCTCAGGAACTCCAACTGGTCTCCCAAGGTGAGGCTTGCTAGGCCACCTCCCTTCCTATACTGGTCTCCTTCCACTACCACAAGAGAGGGCGTTTCCCCATCCTCGTGAGATATAAGATTACTGAACCTCCACTTCTGGTTTCTCAATTACAGGATTTCTCCTAGGGCAGTATTTTCTGGGTTTATTCAAGGGAGGGAGGCATTTTACCTGGTCACCATGGCTCCCAGAATTTCAAGAAGGTGAGTTTCATACCTTTGGTCTGTGGGCTGAATGCCTCAGGAGTAGCTTCTGCTGTGGCTGCAGGGTTTGTGCTGCTGCCTTAGGGAGCTCCAATAGACTCCTGTCCTGGGCTGAGAGGCCTGGGGATTGCCACTGCAGCTGGCACTTCAACCCTGGGCTTGCTCCTGCTCCTGCTCTGGCATGGTTTCATTCCACTTGCCCAGCATTCTCCCAGCCTGATTTGCTGGCTGAGTTCTGCAGCTGCTCCTGTTCTGGTGTGGTGAGGTACAATTCCCCAGACTGGTCCTTTCTCAGCCCACAGATCCATCCTGTCCACCCTCAGGCCTCTCCTGAGCTTGAAGTCTGCCACATTCAGTCTCCTAGTGTCTTCTACCTCTATCAAATCTGCTCAGATTCACTTTTTTAGAGGTGTCTGATAGAATTTTAAGAGAGGTCTGATAAGTCACTGTTTTCACTCCACCATCTTGGCTCCACCCTCCCAATCTCATGCTTTATGTAATAATAAATGCAGAAGATCACAATAAAAAAAGTTAGATGACACTGGAAGTGTCAAAGTTATGAACAGGAGAAAATTCTAAACAAGAAAGGGATAAAAGATCATAAATGATAAAAAGAAAAAATCAGTTATTTGAAGTTTTTTTAAAAGTGTGCAAATAACATCTATGTATCTAGAATCAGAACAAAAGATAAAAGACGGGAGAAATCATTATAATAAATATCTCCACTATCCCAAAATCCAAATAAAAAGACACCCAGTACTAATGCATAATTTACATCATTCACCAGTAGATGAGTTATCAAAAGATATGAGTGGATTTAAAGTAAAACTGTCAATAACCATCTGAAAAGTGTTCAGAATGAAAAAAATGCAAGTTAAAACAACCTTGAGGTATCACCTTGTACCAATTAAGCTAATAAATATGCCAAAATTTGTGAAAATTGTTTGAGGGGCTGTGGGGACACAACCAAGCTAACTTATTGCTGATGGAATTGAATTGGTTCAGTCATTCTGGAAAACAATTTTGAATTATGCAACAAAAAAGTTAGTAAATTACTAACTCATTTATAGCCTTTGATCAAGCGCTTTAATTACTGTGACTATACCATAACTAGATAAATGACAGCAAGATACATATACACAAAGATGTTCATAGCCACATTATTTGTGATAACAAAAAAGCTAGGAACAAAATATATGTCAAGCAATTGAAGAAGAGCTGAACAAATGACAATATATGAAAATAATGGAAGGGATGACAAATATGGGGGTTTTAGAAAAACATGGGAAGATTTATATAAACTGCCACAGAGTAAGAAACCAGAGCTGAAAGAATAATATGGACAATAAATATAGCAAAATAATTCAACATAGAAACAGAGCAAAATTGTGGTCAAGTATCAAGGTCTATTTTAACACTATATGCTCAGTGTTTAAACATGCATCATTCCTTTCTTTTAACAATAGATAGTTTAACTAGGATAAATATACTTTTAAAGTGGGTTAAGGGTGCAATTTTTGGAAAGTATCTGTTTTATCAAAATAAAATAAAACATTTTTTCTTATATTTAATAAATATAGCCAGAGCCATCTCCAAAAGGCCCCAGAGCCTTCTAGAAAGACCTTACCATAGTCTTAGATCTTACCAGAAGATTGACTCCCAAAATATGTACCTTGCCCATATCCCTCCAGCTCCTTCTCTTGAAACTAGGGGAGAATCACATGGTGGCCAAGCAAGAAGCACCAAGCCCAAAATATCTTTCTTACATTGTGTCTTTGTCTGTCAGTACAAAGAGAGAGAAAGAAACCAAAAACCATGCCCAGTTCTTGTAAAATTTACTCTGATGTACCACATAATGTACTCCTGCTGTCTATAACTTGTCTCTAATCTACCTTTTCAGCATAACTGCCTTTCACACATTTTGCATTCCAGCCTAACTAGCCTTCTTGCTCTTCCTCACACACAGCACTAAATGTCTTTTAATGGGCCAGGTATGTAATACAAGCCTTATTTCTGCCTTTTAGAATTCCAACATTCCTTCAAATTTCAGTTCAAGGACCACATTCTACATGTGACCTTTCCGGGTTTCCTCAGTTGCTATTATTCCTCCCCATTCCCATTGAAAAAGAAAATTTTATTGCTATATTTTGTGTACTTTCATATTTGTATGTTGATTCCCATAATTAAACACATACTCTGAGGATGATAGTTTCTTTTCTTTTTTAATCCTTAATTTCTAGCACAGTTCCTGTCACATAGTACTACCTTAATAAATATTTACTAAGCAACTTTATTAGTTGATTCTTCTTCATGAAAGTTGTCTTGGATCTTATTTTCAAACTGGGAACAATCTAAGCAAACTAAAAGACCAGAAAAAAGCAAATATACTTATTTATATACCAAAACTAAGTAATTTCTAGGTGGGTTTTTTTATAATCATATCATATTGTGACTTCCATTTGAAACATTTATAATGCCTATTTATGTAAATAAATATTTTTATAAAAGTGGTATTATCTAAATTTTAACATAGAATAAATAAGGAAATGTTTTGTCTATTGCTAAGAGAAGGAGCTGGCAGATTGATCTTCACAAATAGAAACCTGAAGCAAATAATTTTCACATTACAATTAGCTATTTTAAATTAATTTTTTTCATTTTCCATTTTCCTAAGATGTGTTATTATGTTGGAGATTCTTTTATGATGAAATAAATAGTACCAAAAATAAATTTTCATACACACATACATTTATGTGTGTGTACATACAGACAGGAATATAATGTATATATGTTATGTATCAGTATATGTGCATATATATATATATACACATATATACAAATTTCTATTAATAAAGCCAATTCATAATCTGAAACCCAGATACCTAAACCATCCACTAATTATTTTTTCTAATTTGGTTGATTTCATTGTGCAGAATTAAGTTCACTTAACTCAATTTTCCAGTTGTGTGTATTTTTAGCTATTTTATTAGGATGAATGATCCTGGATGACTAGAAAGTAACAAATTCTGCATTAAGACATAAGGTGAATTTCCACCTGATAGCAAATAAGGCACTGTTATTTTATGCTTTTAGAGTCTATTTTAATTTTGAAGCAGATAGCTGCTGTATAATTAAAGCTTAGAAGCAAAAGAAGTATGGATTTTTAATTATGATTTTCCTCATTAGAGAGAAATGGCAGCTTCTAAGTTAAAAAAAACTGTAAGAAATCACATTAGGTATTGAGCATCGAATCTCTAAATGGAAAGCAATATATCTAGTAGGAAAGATGCAGGAAAATGATTGGCATATTCTTTGTACTCATTATTCATTACAGAGTTTGAATGAGCATAATACAGAAATATGTTTAGAGGTACTATTGTACAGTGGAAGGAACATTAGGTCTGGAGTCAGATGACCTAGGATCAAAATCTAATAATAATAAAATTTAGAAGTCACAATTTTAGAGAAATGTTTAATTTTTTTTAACATGTGATTGGGGAAAAATAAAATATTATGGAACAAGATACTGAGGTAGTTATTGGACAACACAGAGATTATAAGTTGCAGAGCAGATGTCATTCTGTATTGGCAGAAGGTGCTTCCTTAGAGGACTTCCCTATAACAATGAAATGCAGGAAAAAAAATTAGTTCGTAATAATAATAGCAATTATAACCAAACAAATTCCATTTATATAGTTCATTAAAAGTGGAAAATCCCTTTACTTGTGTTCTTTAATTTAAATCTGACACCAGGTGAGAACAGATTGCATTTCCTTCCAGAAATGGCAAAACTTTTTTAATGATCCCAAGTTTCTCCTGGAAACAAAAGCTCCTGTTTTACTACCAGTATCTTATAGTACCTTTGTTGTTGTATGACTTTGAGACACATAAGTCTTGGAAAATTTCACAGTAAATATCAAGCTGACAGCCATGGAGAGGTGTGTTGTCAATGTGAGCAGACTGAAATTTAAATCAAATGGTGAATTTGGAAGAACAGGGTTAAATGTGTCATCAGGGAAATGTATCACAGGAAGAGAAGATGGACTGGTCACATGATGAGAGTGAGGAATGAAAGATGAATATATCAGGTGCTTTAATACTATATCAGGCAAAAACAAAGAAGGCCTTCCACAAAACTGGTAAGCTATCTACATTGGAATTATTTGACAGCACAGATAGGCCAGCATGGATGGGTTGTTATTGATGTCATCGAACAAAATATCCATACAGTTGAGATCACAGATCTGCTTAAGAATATAATTATAATCATCTCTGACCCTATAAAGGTCTTTAATCATATTGCCATTTATATTTAAAATTTGGCTTCATTAAGTATCATAGTATTTTAGTTTTTAATAAAAGCTAAAACCTGATGGATGTGGTAGTTCTTGTACCTTTTTGCTGATAAATGCTGAAGACTGTGGAAATAGCTAATGAAAGCAGCATAGAATAATATAGTTATACTTAATTATAGACGTAGGTGATACTATGCTTCAGTGAAATTTCCAAAGATTGAGGAAAAGGAAGGCCAACTGTAAATCAGCAATTGTTATCTGTTATGTTTTAAGTAAACTTCCCTACAAAGGAAAAACACACAGAAAGATACATCATTTTGCCATGTTTAGCATCCATAGATGCTTGCTTAAGGAAAGCTCCCTCAGTGGTCTACTTGATTTTGAATAGAAGTGTTTAGCTCCTTTTCTAAACTTTAATGATAAGTTTTTTTTCCTTTTAGAATTTAGATAATACCATTCAGTATGAAGAGCATAAACATAAGAGTTTCTGAATCAGGGTGCTTTGTGAGAAATAGCAAATCTGACTGGATATAAATAGAATCTGAAATTTACCATTCGTGTTTTATTTTCTAGAGGTCTGAAATAAGGAGGTTACAATATGAGAGTGTATGGAAGTAGAGATATAAATCAAAAAGGGTGAAAAAGAAAGTTCCATAAAGCTCTGAAACAAATTGTTACCTGCAATAACATACCAATGAAAATAATCTTTAATATGTTGTTTTTATGTGTAATCCATTAGCTCATAACAAAGATTTGCTTTATATCTTGCAATGCTTACTGAACTAAAACTCATTGGCCTAAGGATAGCTACTTGCTCATTGATAAATGATCATCCCTATACACTGATGAGAAAATGCTCTAAGCATAATGTGAGGTGAGGCAGATAGCAGTGGGCAGATATATAGACCAAGGGAATAAGAAATGTCTAAGAGATTAACCCTCTACACACCTAAGGGTGTGTTTGGGGGAGGGGGTTGTATTTGGGAGATGAGAAAGAATGAAGTAGGAATAAATCTTAATATATTCAGCTGTTTTTCCATGTTAGGGAACTAAAAATAGCTTGGAGTACTTGGGGGAGGGTTAAAGTAAACTTTTTATCCATTCATTCTTACAACAAGAATTTATTAAACATATGTTTTGTTAAAAACCCTCTGCTAACCCCTGGTGATAAAAATTTTCCCAGTTTTAGAATCTCTTACACACAGTAAATTTCTACATGCTTTTCCAGTGTATCCTACTTTGCCATGTTAAGAAGTTCAAGTTCTTTCTGTGAGTTCCTTATGCATCCATATTAGTGTAAGAAGTCAACTCTTCATGTCACTTGTTGGAATGAAAATTCATGTTTGCTTAAAGAGTTGCCATCCCTTCTAAGGCAAATCCTAAAGACTCATGATGGAAAATGCTATCCACATGCAGAGAAAGAACTTTGGAGTCTGAATGCAGATGAAAGCATACTATTTCCTCTCCTTTAGAAAAAAGTGTTGCCATCCTTTTTAGGAGATGGCTTCCTTTTCAGAATTTTGGGTGTAGGAACCTGCTTTTCCTTCCTCTGAAAATTTTGAAATGTCTGTTGCTATATAATTATACATATTTAACATATAATTCAAATATGAAATATGTTTGAATTGAAGATGTTAATATATAAAATACATATGTAACACATACATGTGGTGTATATTATATTGCGTATGTTATATTTAGTTATTGTATACTTCAGGTTGTGAGGCGATTAGGTGACTCAGTGGATATAGCACTGAGCCTGGAGTCAGGAAGACCTGAGTTAAAATCCTTCCTTAGATACTCACATGCTAAAGGAGATCCCATAAAATACTGAGATAAAAATAGACTAACCAAAATGACAAAAGAGGTCAAAAAAGCCAGTGAGGAGAACTCTACTAAAAAGCAAAAATGTGATTGACCAAATGGAAAAGGAGGTCCAAAAGCTCACTGAGGAAAATAATTCCTTAAAAATTAGAGTGGGACAAATAGGAGTTAAAGATTCAATGAGAAATCAAGAAATTATCAAACAAAACCAAAAGAACAAAAAAAGAAGACAATGTGAAATATTTTATTGGAAACACAACTACCTGGAAAACAGATCCAGGAGAGAGAATTTTTAAATTATTAGACTACCAGAAAATCATGATCAAAAAAGGAGCCCAAACATCATCTTTCAAGAAATTATCAAGGAAAACTGCCCTGATATTCTAGAATCAGAGGGTAAAACAGAAATGGAAAAATCTGCTGATCATCTCCTGAAAGAGATCCCAAAAGAAAGACTCCTAGGAATATTGTAGCCAAATTCCATAGTTTCCAGGGTCAAGGAGAAAATATTACAAGTGTCCCAAAAGAAACAATTTCACTATTGTGGAACCACAATCAGGATAACACAAAAATCTAGCAGCTTCTACATTAAGGGATTACAGAGCTTGGAATATGATATTCTGGAGGTCAAAGGAGCTAGGATTAAAACCAGGAATCATCTACCCAGCAAAACTGAGTATAATCCTTCAGGGGGAAATGGATATTCAATGAAATAGAGGACTTTCAGGCATTTTTTGAGATTTTTTATTTTTAGTTTACAACACTTGGTTCTACATAATTTTGACTTCCAGATTTACCTCCCTCCTTCCCCCTCCCTCCTCAAGACAGCATGGAATCTGATATATCTTCTACATTTAACTTCGCATTGAACTTATTTACACAATAGTCATGTTGTGAAGAAGAATTATGACCAATGGAATGAATCATGAGAAAGAAGAAACAGAACCAAAAAAAAAAAAAAAACAAAACCAAAAACAAAAGGGAAAAAAGGCAAGCATAAAGTGTGCCTCAATCTGTATTCAGACTCCATAGTTCTTTCTCTGGATGTAGATAGCTCTCTCCATGATGAGTCCTTAGGAGCTGTCTTTGCACCTTGTATTGCTGAGAAGAGTGAAGTCTATCAGGGTTAGTCATCACAGAATCCGTATATGTGTGGTTGTGTATAATGTTCTCCTGGTTCTGCTCCACTCACTCAGCATTATATCATGTAGATTTTTCTAGGTTATTATGAAGTCTGTATATTATATACATATACACACATATATACATATATACATACACACAGATAGACAGACAGAGGGCACAGGTTGAGTTGTATATGCAGGTATGATATCTAAAAAATAAAGGGGTGAGAGAGGAAAGTACTGGGAGAAGGAGAAAGGAAGAGATAGAATAGGGTAAATATCTCACATAAAAGAGGCAAGTTTATTCAGTAGAGGGGAAGAAGGGGAAGGTGAGATGGAATGAATGAACCTTACTCTCATCATAGTTGGCTTAACAAGAGAATAACATACACACTCAATTGGGTATGGAAGGGGAAAAGAGGGGGGGCGGGATGAGAGATGGGAGAGCAGATTGGGGGAGGGGTTAATCATAAGCAAACACTTTTGATGAGGGACAGGGTCAAAGGAGAGAACAGACTAAATGGAGGGCAGGATAGGATAAAAGGAAATAAAATTAGTCTTTCACAACATGACTATAATGGAAGTGTTTTGCATAACTACACATGTATAACCTATATTGAATTGCTTGCCTTCTCAATGAGGGTTGGTGAGGAGGGAGTAAGGGAGGAAATTTGGAACTCAAAGGTTTAAAAATGAATGTTAAAAAATATTTTTACATGCGACTGGGAAATAAGATATACCTGCAATGGGGTATAGAAATCTGTTTTACCCTAGAGGGAAATAGAAGGAGAAGGGGATAAGAGAAGGGTGGGGGTGGTAGAAGGGAGGGCAGATTGGAGGAAGGGCTAATCAGAATGCATGCTGTCTTGGAGTAGGGGCAGGGGAGAGATAGGGAGAAAATTTGTAACTCAAACTCTTGTGGAAATGAATGTTGAAAAACAAAAATTAATTAAGTTTCCTTCAAGCTCTTAAAAAAGAAGTTATGAACAAATCTTTTTAGAGAAAGTGAGTTTTACCAAATGTCCAGATAACTGAAATCTCCCATAACCTCTGTGACAGACTTATGATCCATTTCTTTGACTTTTTATTTACTTCTTTTTGACCAGCTACCCTGTAATTCACATTGAGGACAAAATCACTGTTTCCTCACCTCCATTGATTTTTAACGCAAGTTGTTATATCATATATAATTAATTCTTGAATGTCCTGCTTCCCTTCTGTGGGCCTTCAATTTCTTCATGTGGTTATACCTATTAAATTTATAATGTTCTGCCACTCCATCAAATTATATCTCCCCTTACTCTAGTGTCATCTATAGATGTCAGAGCTTTCAATCCTGAGCTTTATTCCAAAAAATCTCAGTCAGTTGGACTATAAACAATGAATTTTTTGTTATGTATGAGGCATCATGCTAAGTGCTGGGGATGCAAAGAAAGGGGACAAAAAGAGATTTCATGTTTCCAAGAAGCTCATAGTCTAATTGGGGAGATTGCATATAAACAATCATGCACAGGCAAAATATACACAGGATAAATTGGAAACGATCAATAGAAGATAAAGGCTTCCTGTAGAAAGTGAGATTTAGTCTGGGACTTGAATTAAGCCAGGGTAGCCAGTAAGTGGAGATGAAGAGGGAGAGCATTCCACACATGAAGCAGTGATAATGCCCAGGCACAGAAAATGGAGTGTCTTGTTTGAGGAGAAGAAAGGAGGTCACTGTCATTAGATTGCAGAGTATATGCTGTGGTATATGCTGTATAAAGATTGGGAAGGTGTGTGTGTGTGTGTGTGTGTGTGTGTGTGTGTGTGTGTGTGCGTATGGGGCAGATGGTATTGAAGGACTTTGAACACAGAGGAAAATACTTGATCCTCATGGCAATAAGACATCGTATCTGGAGTTCAAATCTTCAAATCAAGCACTTTGTTATGAAAATATTGTAACAGCACAAGTGTTTCTGTAAGAAATAACAATCAAACTTTAATATATTTTTAAAAAAATAGCTTTGCCTCTAAAGAAGTGTTAAATATATAAAAAGAAAAAGCATTAATCATTTATAATTATAATTTTTGATATATCTATAACTTCAGAGACATTCACAATATTAAGTATTAGCAGTAATTCAACATTTTAAACATCCCTTTCTTGAGACAGTTTTCTTTTTTAAAATTAAGGCAATACAAAGAATTTTTTTTAAATTGAAATTACTATTGTAATTTTTAGATGCTTAAGACATTTTATCCATAAAGAGTCATAAATGTATTTTATGTTTAATCATGTATTTAATCGATTGAGTCAAAAGAGACATGTGATTTATGGTAATTTATGCCTGTTTCTTATTATTTTTGTTTCCTTCTTGCACATTTATGTGGGAAAATCTGAAGTAAATGACTTCATGTATTATTGTCATTCCCTTTCTCCTCCTACATTGGAGTTGATATTTCTTTCTTGATTATGAAATCTTATTTTATAAGGTTGGAGATGACATTGAGTCATGATTTTTGTCCCTCTCTTTGAGCAATATTACATTCAAAATTAAAATATATATATATATATATATATATATATATATATATATATATATATATATATATTCTAAAAACCACTAGCACATCAGAACTTATGGCCCAAGGAGAACTGAGAACCTGGCTCCAAGGTGGAAAAGAGTACTTATGTTCACTCACAGGCCAAGAGAGTAATAAACCCACCTCTCCCTAGATCATACCACCTTGGAAGAGCTGAATTCATACGGGGACCCAGAATTACCCCTGAAAACAGCTACACAAAAAAATGGAAGGTTGGAACAGTGCCCACTCCACCCTACCCCGACTTGGGAAGAGAGCTTGCTTTAGTGTATGGTGATATGCAAAGATAGGCTAGACAAATGAGCATACAGCTGGAAAAAGTTCCTGACTACAGAAAATTGTTATGGTAACAAGGAAGATCAAAACACAAACTCAGACAACAAATTCAAAACTACTACATCCAGTGCTTAAAGGAAAAATATGAATTGTCTCAGGCCATGGAAAAGCTTAAAAATTATTTTAAAAATCAAGTAAGAGACGTAGAGGAAAAATTGGGAAGAGAAATGAGAGTGATGCAAGACAATCATGAAGAAAAAAAACTCAACAGCTTGGTAAGGGCAACACAAAAAAATACTGAAGGAAATAACACCTTAAAAACAGAATAAGAATAATGGTAAAAGAGGCACAAAAATCCAACGCAAAGAATGATTTGAAAAGCAGAATTGGGAAGCAGCTAGATGGTGCAATGGATATAACACCAGCCCTGGAGTCAGGGGAAAGGAGGAGACTGACAGAAAGAAGGATGGATTGGGGGGAAGTCAAAGTAAAAAGCAAAACACTTTTGAGTCTAGACAGGGTAAAAGGAGCGAGTATGATAAAAGGTGGGAAATAGAATGGAGGGAAATGCACAGTAATCATAACTGTGAAAAAATTACAGCAAGTTTCTCTAATAAAGACCCCATTTCTCAAATACATAGTCACATTTATAGAAATAAGAGCCATTCCTCAATTGATAAATCATCAAAGGATATAAACAGGCAGTTTTCAGATGAAGTAATCAAAGATATCTATAGTCATATAAAATGCTCTAAATTACTATCAATTAGAGAAAGGCAGATCAAAACAACTCTGAGGTACCGTACCACATCTATCAACTTGGCTTATGTGAGAGAAAAGGAAAATGACAAATGTTGGAAGGGAAGTGGAAAAATTCAGACATTATTGCTCTGTTGGTAGTGCTATACTGATTCAACCATTCTGGAGAGTAATTCGCAACTATACCCAAAGGGCTATAAAACTAAGCATATCCTTTGACCCAGCAATACCACTACTAGGTTTGTATCCCAATGAAATAAAACAGAAAAAGGAAAAGAACCTACATGTACAAAAACACTTATAGCAGCTCTTTTAGTGGTGGCAAAGAATTGGAAATTGAGGCTATGTCCATCAATTGGGAAATGGGTGAGCAAGCTGTGGTATATGATTGTGATTGAATGCTATTGTGCTATAAGAAATTATTAGCAAGATTCTCTCATGAACCTGGAAAGACTTATATGAACTGATTCAAAGTGAAATTTGCAGAATCAGGAAAACATTGTACACAGTAACAACAATATTGTATCATGATCTACCATGAATAACTTAACTATTCTCAGCAATACGATGTAAATACCTATTTGTATGTAATCCGTAAAATTTGATTGTACCTTGTCTCTTTTCTCCTTTTCTATTGCCTACTTGAGGATATGAACGATTCATTTTGTAACATCTTTCAATAATGAATGTTCTTATACTCTAACCTTTTTATCTATTTTTTAAGCTAAGGGAAATAATAGAGAAATAATTTTAGAATTCCACAAATTAGGGTGATTTTTTTCATTGTATAGTAGAAAATGAAATGATTAATGTCTTTTATAGATGTTTCTTTAAGTCTCACCTAACAAGGGAAGAGTCTAGCTAAATACCTTTCAGAAGACCATACCACACGGGTACATTTAGGAGACCAGCTAAATCACGGAGCTCGAGCAAATCCCAAAGACCACCAATCTTAGCCCCCTGGTTTGGAGAGAAGGACACTGGCTCTCAAAGAAGTGAAATGAATTGTTAAAGTTATACTGCAAGTTTGTAGCAGAGCTGAGTCTAGATATCAGGTCTCCTAATCCACAGAACCATACTTTTCTGTCATGCCAAATATTCTTAACTTTTTCTGTGTGTTATGGTTCCCTTTGACAGTCTGGTGAATCTTATGGACCCTTTCTCGGAATGTTTTTAAATAATTGAAGCATTTACTGCATTTAAGGCACCCCCTATTCCAAATGTCCTTATTTCTGTCAAGGGCACAAACGTTACCTATTAACTTTCATCTATAATGCTCTAATACCCTGTCATTAGTTTCCTTGCTTCTCTCTCCAGTCCATCCTCAAAACATCTACTAAAATCATCTTATGGCTTGAGTCTAACCTTGTGGCTTTCTTAGTAAAAGCAACCCTGCTCCTCTCCTCCTCTTCTCCCTCTTACTCATTCTCCTGGCACTTGTATAGTACATTAAGGTTTGCAAAGTGCCTTAAATGTGCTCTGATTTGATCCTCACAACAATCTTG
The DNA here is from genome assembly GCF_011100635.1 of Trichosurus vulpecula. Taxonomy (NCBI): domain Eukaryota; kingdom Metazoa; phylum Chordata; class Mammalia; order Diprotodontia; family Phalangeridae; genus Trichosurus; species Trichosurus vulpecula. The sequence goes on along the minus strand of NC_050577.1, from coordinate 143,265,819 downwards.
AGAGGTAGGTGCTACCATTATTTCCATTTTATTCATGAAGGAATTGGGCTGAGAAGAGTTAGGTGGCTTATACAGGTCTAACACAGCTAATAAGTGTCTGAGTCAGGATTTCAATTCAGGTATTCCTTACTCTTGGTCCAATCTACTGTACCACCTAGTGTAACAATAATGCTACTTGCTGCTACTGTGGCTGTGTAAGACCAACAACAAGAGCACACAGGAGGGCTGCTAGCCCCAGTTCTTTGATCTGCTTTGTTAAGGAAAGCAACTTTAAGGGTTTATAATCTCACTTTAATTAAACATACATATATCATTCACGTAGTTCAAGGGAAAAAGTCAGCACCCTGAACTTCAGAGAAAACACAAGCAGAAATTTCAAGCAGAAATTATACAAACAGCAAAATGACACAAATCAGCAGACAAGCTTCTGGCTGTCTGTCCCAGATATTACATAAATAGTTATCAGAGAGAGAAGCACCAACATCTGGGGTTTTCAAAGCTGGGGGTGCTCCAGTGGCTACCTAGAGTCTCATCTGGGCAAATTACATGACACTCCTCCAGTGAGTGAGCCCCCAAAGCAAAACCTCCCCTCCTGCAGTTCAGGGAGTTCTAGCTTAATGGCTACCCTCAGAGTATATATACCCTTTTTCAGGGCCTGAGGGCTGGAGGGCTTAACTCTGGTCACCTAAATAGCAAAAGGGTGTGGACCTTCCTACAAACAAAGGCAAGACTCAAAGGCACTTGATTGTCTTAGTGCTGAGAAGTACTCCAAAACACAAGACAACAAAAAATCCCACTTTGCTTGCCATTACACCTAGCTGCCTCAATAAACAAGCAAAGCCCTATAGGGGCTTCCTAATTACCACCAGGCTAAAAGTCTTTAACCTGGATTTAAAGTCCCTTGATATTTTGTCTTCAAACAGCATTGAAAGCTTCCCTGTCTAGCCAAATGACACTACTAGCCCTTCCCTGCACTCACTATATGATCTGCTGCCTCCATGTATCCACACTGCCCACTCCATTTACCCTCTACCCCCTCTTAGAGGCATCCATATGGTGCTATGGAAAACACCAAGCCTAGAATGTTAAGGACACCTACTATCTGTGTGATCCTAAGTATCACCGTCAACTTGTATCTGCCTCAGTTTCCTCAACTATAAAATGGGAATAATAAAGTCACCTAATTCACAGGGTTATTGTAAGGCTAACAAGAGATAATATGTCTAAAGCAGTTAACAAATTTCCTGGAATATAGCTACTACTTACTTAATAAATGATTGATTCCTTCCCCTTTTCCAATCCTTGCTATATCCTTAGAATGCTCTAGCTCCTTTCTTCTTTGGCTTTCAGAGTATTTATCTTCCTTCCAGGTTTGGTTTAGATGATATTTCCTCCAGGAAGTTTTTCCTCATCTCTCTAACTATTTCCTCTTTAAATACACACAGACACAAACACACACACATATGTATAAGTATTTGTGTATTCCTGTATATATGTTAATATCCTCAAGAAGAAAATAAGGTTTTTGAGGACAAGGGAACTTTGAATTTTTATCTTTGAGTTTTTGCAGTCCAGTCCAGTATGAACACATTGTGGACAATTAATAATTTGTTGAAATAAATTGATAATGTGCCACAAGTTCTGTGCTATCTCAAATATTTTCCAAAGCATTTTCTCTTCTGTCATAGGTATATACATTTGAAATTATATTACCCTTGGCACACTGAACACCTAATGCAAAGAAAATGTAATAAACTAGGAATTAATTTTAATAATGAATGACATCTCAACAATTATGAGCAGTAAAATAAGCAAAGAATAAATTTTCAGCCAACCCATTAGTCCCTGTTATTTATATTTTCATAAGAAAAAGCCAAAATATAGCTACAATTATTTAATTATTTAGACAGTTTGTTTTCTAAAAAAACATTATTAATGCTCTTTGTTTGATATTCCAGGCGTTTCCATACACACACATACATATATGCATATATATATATATATATATACACATATATATGTGTGTATATGTATATATTCCTCCCCTTACCCTTATCCAATGAGTGTTCCCTAGTAATAAAACATTCATTCAATCAATCAGGAATTTATTATATGCCTATTGTTCCAAGAACTGGGGCAAACACTGGGGTACAACAAGAAATAAAGAAAAAAATTGTTAAAACTAAATAAATGCAGTAACAATTTACAAATATTTCATTTAAATAGACTTCCAACTTTCTACCAGATAGAGTTAGGTTAAGTGTTATAATTTGAATTCACCCATTAACTGAATATGTAGCTAATGATATTCTTCAACAATATAGTGATTTTTGCTTCTTTCAGAGTTTGGGGCTATCCTGAATCTACTTCATTAGATAATTATGGCCAACTGTACAAAGTGCTTTCATATACATCTCATTGGATTATTAAAAAAAAAAAAACCCTATGAGTTAAGTAAATGAGTTATAATCACTTGCATGTTATAGATAAGGTAAAACATAGTTGTTACGTGACATTTCCAAGGTCACCTTACAAGTAGAATTATCAAGTCAAAAATTAATGCATCTCCTGATTTCTAATTCATAAATAATGCCATTAAATCTCACTGTCTCCCATTTATGTCTGGTTACCTACATGTGTGATTTCACCTATAAGGAATTCACCATACGGATGTTCTCTTCATTTATGCAAATCAGCCACTTATCCGGAACTTACGGTCCAAGAGGGGTTGGGATTGGAGAGGGTTAGGGAAGTCAGACAGTTATTTTGTGTCAAAGGCAGATCTTAAAACCTACTCCTCTTTGCTCAAAGCTACCCCATACTGTTATGCAAGAATACCTTCAAGTTTTATGTTCTTTATAGTATTTGACATCTGGATTAGTAAAATAATGTACTGCAAAAATTAATTTCCCAAATATTTTTATGGTTTTTAGTAGCTTAAGAGAAATATGAAAAGAGCAGTGAGAAACACCCCCACATACACACATACCTTTTTTTTCAAAGAATCTGTCAGAATATGAGTCCTTTCATTTTGCTCTAATCTAAATCTTTAAATCCTGACAATTTGACAGTTTACTTCGTTTCATGTCAGCGGGGTCTTATCCCTGGAAATTGAGTCTTTGTGCATACATAGACCTGGGTTCCAACATTCTATTTCGAGGTTTGAATTTATCCAGTGCTTTTCTTTTATTATTACTTTATTTTGCTTATCAGTCTATTTCTATATTCTCTGAAATGAACCATTCATTACATTACAAAGTATTATAAATTCATCTTATTTGCATCCTACCTTGCTTCACTATCTCCCTACTGGCAAAACTGTTGGCATGTAGTGGATCTGTAGTTTCAGCGAGCATATTATTATCATAAGTATTATAAAAAATCTTATTAATTCAGATGATTGCAGGGTAGCGTGGGAAATGCCACAAATAAGTTGATATTTCAGAAGATTAATAAGAAAATGCAATTTTATTTTTTAAAAATCACATTTAAAAATTATCAAACATTTAATTACTTTTCTCCCTCCACTGCCCCATCCTCCTGGAAAGAAAGAAAAGAAAAACAAAATCCTTGTAACAAACAAACCTAGTAAAGCAAAAAAAATCCCACATTGGTCATACAAAAAATTTATATTTTATTCTACATATCAGTCTATCACCTTTCTATTAGGAGGAAACATAACATTTTTGTTATTTCCAAGGTGAAATTGAGAAGATAGTGTGTTTGGGCTGCTTCAAGGAGCAAACATTTCATATTTGCATTTAACACACTAATTGTATACTATTTGGGAGAGAGAAAAAAAAAAACTTACTTTCCTAAGTAAGTCATCCACTAAGCTACAACCTAATAGCTGTTTGCTTAAGGGTAAGACATAATTTCACTTAAACTCAGTTTCCTCATTTATAAAATAAGGCTATTAATCTTTACACTAATTTCTTCTTAAGATGGTTGGGAAGAAAATTCTCTGTAAACTTTTAAACATTGTGTATGTACAGCCTTCTGTGGAGAATAAAATTTGTCTGAATAGGGCTTGATTTTTTCCCCTCCCCTCCTATCAAGAAAGATGAGTAGCTGACCGCTTTTTGACTTTGCCTTTCTCTGTGCACTAGGATGGCTCACAACTGAATTTTCCCACTGGACATTGCTACTTTATACCTCTCCATCCTATGTAAGAGGCACAACTATTTTTTAGGGAGGTGGCATTGAGAAGCAGGATTTACATTAAGTGCCTAAAGCAACCAAACACTGGATATAGCAAATAATGAGCTTGAGGTTTAGGCCTAAGGCCTATGGCCTAAGACTACTCCTAAAATAGCAGAGAATTCTGCATAGCTAGAAACTGACTGAAAATAATAATAATAATAATAATAATAATAAAATTTATCCCTATGATAAAATTAGTCCTTGACCCATTTAAATATTTGTGTATTCAAGTTACCCATTTTCATCCATCCATTTTCCTTATCAGTATGCAATTAAACTCATATGCTGTATGAAAGCAAAATGATTTATTTTACCTTTAAGAACATTTTAGTAGAGAAATCTATTGTAAATGAATGGCTTAAAAGAGAGAACCTTAGATTTAAGTATCTGCCCTTTCCAGGAAAGAATGAGGTAAGAAACAAAAGACTCTCACCAGTTGCTTGAAGTCTCAGAGAAGAACAATTCTGTCACCTTTGAGCAGCATGATTTCAGTGAATGGAGTAGTGAGCAAAGGGAGGCTAGCTGCTCAACACTTAACTGTCAGTGCTCATTCAAAGCATCCCTCATCATAGCTGGTGGTGCTGCTATTCTCTCAGTCCTGTTACAGATGCCCAGTCTAGCTCCAAAGGAATTTTCTCCTTCTATGTTGCAGAATGCTTCAACAATACCTAATGTGGCAAAAATCTGTCTTCTATCTCAAGGTCCATAATAGTTCCATAGTCATTCAGGTCTACAAATCCCAGGGTCCTTAATGAGGATTCTAAAACTGTTTCTTTCAACCACAGGGGAATTAGTCTGAGCCATCTGAATATCCTGTTTCAGGTAAATTTGAATTATTATTGCTATTACTACTTCAATCATTTATCTACTAGCAAACTTCATACCCACTAGGTCTTACACCATCCAAATGGAAAAAAAATTGGATTAGCAAGCAGGTTTTACTGTACTATCTAGTTCCAATGCAATAAGATAATTTTATATGCAGGGCAGATGGTGAAATAAGATTTTTTTATAATTACTCAGGTATATGACTGAATCATATTCTCAATGCCACTACTGCTGGTTCTCCTAAGTGGGCCACAGCAATTCACAATAACCAGACGGTTTGTTTTGCTTCTTTTGACCAGAGGAAATTCAGTGGGGAGTTAAAGTCTGGAGATGGTGATCACCTTTTCTAGAAATGATGTTGTTGTTTTCTCTTTGCAGTGAATTAGGAGTTGAGAATACTTCAGTTTGCTTGGGAGCTGGAATAAGAACAAGGAAATGGCAGTATTTGTAGGATACTTAGAATTCCTTGTATTTAGATGGTCAATTATATTTACAGAATATTTTTCATGAATTAATGTCACTTGAGCTTCACAATGATCCTTTGAAATAAATAGATGGATGTTTGTGGAAGATGTAGGACTTGAACCAAGGTATAGTGCATTGAACTCTGTAACATATAAAAAATGGTGGTACATTTAGAGTCATAAGATTGGAATTTAAATCTCAGGTTTGTCAGTTTTTACCTCTGTATGACTGTGGGTAAGTCCCTTAAACTTAGTAGGTCTAAGTGTCTTCATATTTAAAATAAAGAAGTTGGATCAGATGACCTCTAAGGCCCCTTTCATGTCTAAAAAGAGGATCTCATGATTCTGTCATCTTATGATGTAGTTGTAAGTTCTGATTCTTTTGTGTATACCCTGTATGACCATAGACAAACCCGTCACCTCTCTGGGCCTCCATTTCTCTATCTACCAAAAAAGGAATTTGAAACAGAATCTCTCAAAGGTTGTTTCTATCTCGGGTTTTAGGATCCTACAAACCTAGGTCTTTTTAACTACGAGTCCAATATGCTTTACCTCATTCATGTTTAATGAGGGCAAGTGTCTTTTTTGAAGCTATTTCTCAGGATGATCTAATAGCTACGCTTATAATATCACGTATTTAATGGATGCCTAGCATGAGTTGATACCCAAGACTCATTTTCAAGATAGTCTTCTCTTCACCTTCACTGAGATGTTAACTGCTTTTTTATAGCTACTTTGTGCTGTTTTATTGGTGTTAATGGAACTACTGTGGTTGTTACTGACCATCATTACGTTATTTCCCATCCTCACTTCTGTAGCATGTCTATGTCTCTCTAGCAAACATGACATTGATCATATTTTTAAGTATCAGCCTCAGATGATAAACCTGGTGGTGCTAGTGAATGACAGCTTTGGAAGGACCATAAAATGTCTCCCAGACAGATGGCAAATGTACAACTGTTTACATTTTTAAATGCATGCTACAGATGGTGAGAAATTATTTTACCATGTTTAATAGGGAAAAAACCACAGTATTTCTACAACGACCCTTTTCATTTTTACTACTAGGGAATATATTCACTAAGCTAGGTACCAACCATCCCTTTGCCTTCCAAATTGTATATTACAAGCATATGGGAATGAGGTCTAAAGATGTTGCATCTATTTTTCTTATATGTCCTTAAATTTATTGAGCAGTAAAATAAATAGAAATGAGAAAGGTCTATGAATGTGTTAATTCTTTGGGGAGACAAAAATAATTCTTATAGTCATTTCATGTACTTATTCAATTACAAACTACATCTATGACTTAAAAGATTGATTGTAAAGAATAAATATAAATTCCATATTTTTATTTTCTTTGCTTAAAGTCCTCCTTTACAATTTCTTGTTGTTTTGTTGTTGTTTTAATGTAGCATGTGAGTATCTGTATGGATGTGGGTTACGCAGTGAAGTTATTTGTAATAAAACTAGTACCTTAATCCCAAATTCTTAGAAATAAGGGGCAGGTAGTATAATATAAATCAATAGACTTTAATTTCTGGGTTTTGACTTTTATTTTATTTTTTTACATTTGTGGTGATTTTCATTATAAAATATAATTAGGGTTAAAAATTTTGCTTTTCATACCTAAAAATTGCCATATTAACAGGTTGGCTTGCATGACTATAAGTTTATTTCAACCTCTGGTTCCTTCTGTTGAATGCAATAGTATGAAGCTATAGTTTTTGATTTTCAATATCAAATACATAAGAGGACTATGAAAACTTTGAAAAAGGTACCCACAAACTGTTATTTGTTGGAGGAATAGATCCTAAGTGCATTTTATTTATTTGCCAGGACTTGAAAGCTGAAGGGATTCATTTTACCTCATCCTTTCAGAATGGAAATCTCAAGACAAATTTTGACCTTTAAATATGAGAAAAATGAGATAGCATTACATTAATAATGCTCCACCCAATAAATATTGTCTGACTTTCTGTTTGTAATTGGGCCAGTAACATCCTGTCCTCCCAGAAGTATAGGAGGAATTTAGAGGTATGATATATAATGAACATGTATTGCTGTGTAATGTGCATTAAAATTTTCATCATTCTATGTACATCTTATCTGTACCTACTGTATTATGGGATACCTGAGGAAAGGGGGCATGTTTTATTTATCTTTATATCTCCTCCACTGACCTTCAAAGCAAGCTATAGTCCGTATTTTATATACATTTGTTGAATGAACGGACGGATGCAGTGGACTCACAATTTAGTATTTATAGATCCAGGTTATAATATAACTTAGCACCACTTCTTAACATATTGGTGCCCCGGGTGACAACTGGCATATTCTTCATGATACTGCAGATGTAGCCCATCTAATGAAAGACATTATTACTATAAACTATTTTAAACATAAACAACTTCCTATTAATGCCAAGAATATAAATTTTACGTGAGGTGGCTGGCCTCCTGTTTGTTGCTCAAATAAGATACCACATCTTCCAAATCTGCGCATTTTAACTGGAAGTCCCCCATGCCTGGAACCTCCATTTAACAAGGGTGACCAGGCTAGCCACTCCTTCATTTCCCATCAGGCTGCACTCCTCCGGGCTTCTCCATCATGCCTCCAAAACTATTTACCTTTCCTCCATCCTTTCCCCTTTTAGCTTCCTTTTATAGATTTTCTTCCTCAATGGAATGAAAGCTACTTGAGGGTAGTGATTGTTTTTTCTTTTTATTTACATTAATATTCTTAGTGCTTAACAAAGTGCTTGATACACAATTAAGCTTGATAAATGTTTTTTGACTAGCTATTTTTCAAGTTTAAACAGCAATAACTGAAACGTCTGTTTCAGGATGTATGAAGACATCTTATTGCAGCTACAGGCATGTATCCATAAGACTTCATCAGAATGTTTCCATAAATGTCACTGTTTTGCATTTATTATTTGTTTGCAGTCCTAGATATATATGCTCCCAAATCTTCTATGACTATTTTAAACTTGAAGATTTCTAGAGTCTGACAAATGCAGTGTGGTGTTCAATCAACACTGTCTAAATATCTCTAAGCTTGGTTTACCTTGATTACTTGTGTCCCTGGACCTATGACACTCTAGGGTGCATGGCTAACTTATTTCCACAGATATTTCTCTGCCATTCCATAGAAATGTCTACAGTCTGGAAGCTTACTCTAGCCCTGGGTTACTTATATTGGAATTTGCCCCATAGCCTTTTCCTCTTATACTTCCTTTCCTCCATTTTAAGGAGAAGACTCAGCTTTACCATGCCTGTATCCATCTCCGGGCTACACTGCTGACTACTATCTACAGAACTTTCTTTACCATTCCCCCATACAGGGTACTTTTACCTACTTAACTCTTTTCAGCTCTGTTTCATGTGTTGTCTTCACCAATTAGAACATGTTACTTGAGGACAGTGACAAGCTTTTTGTCTATGTTTGTATTTCTGTTCCTTAGCACGGTAACCAGGATAGAATAAACATTTAAAAAAAATTCTTATTACCTCTTGGACTGAAATAAATAATCACTCCTAGGTGAGAAGGAAAATAGGAAAATTTTGAAAAACTGAAAATTATAGATTAAAGATTCCTCTAAATAAGAAGCCTAGGTTCTTATGATCTAAGAAGGTGTCCATTGATTCACCTTAGGCCCATTCCATCTTTCCAGGTTGATATTTTTATTGAACAATTATATTTGTTTATTTGAGATATTGTAATGTTCTAGGAACAGTGTTGGGGATGAAGAAAATTATGAATCTAATTTCAGCTCTCTTTCTCATGAAGTATATGAGCTTCAATAAGCCATTTAATTATTATTTGGGTCTTGGTTTCTTCATCTTTTGTTGTTTTGCTTTGTTATATCTTAATAACCTTTTGTTTTTGTTTTAAATTTATTATTTATTTTAATATTCTTTTCATCTTGAAATTTAATTTCCAGTTTCTCTCCCTGCCTTCCTCCCATGCCTCTACCATATACTGAGAAGACAAACAACATATGAATTACAAATGTGAATTCATGCAAAAAATATTTCTGTTAGACATAACCCAAAAAAGTATAAAAAAAAGTGAGAAAATTATACTTCTGTTTGCACTCAGAGTTCATCAGTTCTCTCCCTGGAGATGAGTAAAATTTTTTCATCATGAGTTCTTGGGACATGTCTTGGATCATAATATTGGTCATAGTAAACAAGCATATTACGTTTGATCACCATTACAATATTACTGTTACTGTGCAAAGTGATCTCCTGGTTCTTTTCTCTTCGATTTGCATCAATTCATATATATCTTAACATTATTTTTTTTTTCTGAAACCACCCCCCCCATTGTGGTTTCTTATAGTACAATCATATTTTATCAAAATCATATGCGTAACTTGTTTAGACATTCCCCAATTGATGAGCATCCCCTCAATTTAAAATTCTTTGACACCACAAAAAGAACTGCTATAAAAACATTTTGTTCATTTAAGTCCCTTTCCTTTTTCTCTGATCTCTTTGGATGCAGAGACCTAATAGCGGTCTTGCTGGATAAAAGGATATGCAGTTTTATGGCCCTTTGGGCATAGATTGTTCACCATAGTGTTGTGTAGAACGGTTAGATCAATTCTGTACTCCAACAACAATTTATCAATGTACCTATTTTCTCTCATGTCCTCTAGCATTTGTCATTCCTGATAGGTGTGAAGCAGTACCTCATAGTTGTTTTAATTTGTCTTTCTCTAATCAATATGGATTTACAGCATTTTTCCTATGATTTTATATATATATATATATATATATATATATATATGTATATAAAATATATCTTATATAATATATTCTTCTATATAATCTTAGATTTTATATATATATTTGTAAAATCATATATATGTATATATGTATGTATATATATAATATATATATATATATATATATGATCTTAGATTTTTTTCCTCTTGAAACCTGCTTGTTCATATCTTTTGATCATTTATCAATTGGTACTGGCTCTTAATTTTAAGAATTTTCACTCAGTTTTATACTCAGCATGTGTTTGAGAAATGAGGCCTTTATTAAATAAATTTGCTTAGAGAAATTGTTCATAATTTTTCACTGTCTATTGTATCTTTTAGCAAAATGTAATTTCCCTGTGTATCTCTTTTAGTTATGTCTCTTTTTGCTTTAGCTTTGTCTGAGATCATGATTGCTACCGCTTTCTTTTTTAATTCAGCCGAAGAATAGTAAATTCTTCTCCAATTCTTTATTTTAACCTGTATGTCTCTTTCTGTTTCAAGTATGTCTATTTAAAACAACATATTATTGGATTCAGATTTCTAATCCATTCTGCTATCTGCTTCCATTTTGTGGATGAGTTCATCCCATTATCGTTAAGTTATGATTAATAACTGTGTATTTCCCTTAATCCCATTTTCCTCAGTTTATCCTTCTCTTTCTCTCTCCATATATGTGTGTGTGTATTCATATATATGCATATATAGTATATATGTGCATTTACATGTATGTATATACATACATATATGTATATATGTACATATATATACGTGTGTGTGTGTGTCCTGTTCCTCCTCAAAAGTCTGTTTTACTTTTGACTACTGCCTCCTCGAATGTGTTGTCACCCTTATCATCCCCCCTCATTTCTTATCCCCTTCCCCTCCTATCTCACTATTGCGTAGGATAGATTTCTATAGCCAAATGATTGTGTAAACATATATACTTTCCCCTTTGAATCAATTCTGATGATAGTAAGCTTCAAATATTGCCTGCCACACCTCCCCATTTCCCCCTCCACTATAAAAGCTCTTCCTTACGTGCCTCCTTTAAGTGAGAAAAACTGCCCCATTCTACTCCTCCTTTGCTCCTTCACCCAATGCATATCTCTTTCTCATCCCTACGTTCTTTTTAGGGAGAATATCCCAACATAATCCACTCACCCTTGTCCTCTGTTTATGCAGACTCATTTTAACTGCCCTAATTATGATAAAACTCTTAGGAATTACACAAATTGTCTTTCCATATAGGAATGTCAAAAGTTTAACTATATTGAATCCCTTATGATTATTCTTTCATGTTTACCTTTATATGCTCCTCTTGAGCGTTCCAATTTTATTTCAGGTTTTTAGTTCTACTCAGGTCTGTTCATCAGGCAGGCTTAAAAGTCCTCTATTTCATTAATTTTCCCCTGACAAATTACACTTAGTTTCCTTGATAGGTTATTTTTGGTTGTAATCCTAGATCCTTTTCCTCCAGGAATAGTATATTCCAAGCTCTCCTATCCTTTAGAATAGAAGCTGCTAAATCTTGTGCAATGCTGACTGTGGTTCAGCGATATTTGAGTTATTTCTTTCTGGATGCTTCTTTGAACATAGCTCCAGAATTATCTATAATATTCCTGGGAATTTTGATTTTATGATGTCTTTCAGGAGATAATCAATGGATTCTTTCAATTTCTTATTTTTACCTTCTGGATCTAAGATATAGGGGGAATTTTCCTTTTTAATTTATTAAAGTGTTATGTTTAGATTTTTTTATCATGGCTTTCTGGTAATCCAATAATACTTAAATTATCTCTCCTCAATCTGTTTTCTAGACCATTTGTTTTCCCAATGAAATATTTCACATTTCCTTGTATTTTAACATTGTTTTAAATTTGGTTTTGTTTCTTGATATTTCATGGATTTATTAGCTTTCACTTGCCAAATTCTAATTTTTAGGGAATTATTTTCTTTGGTGAACTTTTGTATCTCTTTTTCCATTTGGCCACTTTTTGCTTTTAAAGGAGTTATTTTCTTAAGCAAATTGTTCTGCCTCTTTGGCCATTAGACTAATTTTTTGATGTTTAATGGGGATATTTTCTTCAATATTTTTTATGTTTTTTTTTTACCAAGCTGTCAATTTTCTTTTCATAATTTTCTCTCATCATTCTTATTTATTTTCCCAAATTTTCCTCTATCATTCTTATTTCTTTATTTAACTTTTCCAGGATTCTTGCTGGCCTTGGATCCAATTAATATTTTTCTTTAAGGCTTTGCTTGTAGCTGTATTCACATTGCTATCTTCTAAGTTTATGTTTTATCTTTCCCTATCCTCATAGTAGATGTTTATAGTCTTCTTCTTCTTCCTCTTGTTCTCCTTCTTCTTCATCTCTTTCTTCTTTATCTTCATCTTCATCTTTGTCTTTTCTTTCTTCTCCCTCTTTCTTCAGTATTTCTTGACTTATAACTTTATGTTAAAGTTGAGCTCTGCTCACTTAGGGATATGGAACCACTGTCCCATGCTCTATGCTTTTACATGGTACTTTTTAAAGAGCTAATCCTAGGACTCTGCAACTTTTAAGTTCTTCCAAGTTATGGTGATCCTAGAACTGGGATCACTGTTCTCTTGGGTTTGTACTCTAATATTTACCCAGGAAGTTTCCCTGCTTTCCTGAATCTGCAAATACTAGTGCTCCTCTTGATCCTGGCACTGTGACCAGGTCCTCTGCCCTCCTACAGCTGCAAGTGCCAAATGTCCTTCCTGTTCTGGAATTGCAATCTAGAAGTGCTTATGTGCAATGTAGATGTGAATCAGCCCCAGGTGCACCAAGTTCCAAGAAAGGGTTCCCTGTAATCTCTTTCTGACCAGTTGTCTGACCCCCTTACTTTCTCCCAAATCTGTTACTGCTACTGCTGTTCCTTTTGCAGCTACCTTCAAGTCTCAACATTGATGTTTCTGCCACACTCCATGCCTGTGCCCATTGTGTTTTAGACCTTCCCTGGCAACCTCCCAAGTTTTCTTAGGCTGGAAAAGTGTCTCCCTCTGGCTTTTCATTGGCCCTGATGCTCTAAAGTTTGACTTGTAGTTTTATAAGACAAATGAGGGAAGTACAGATTGGGTAACTATGAGTGAATTATAATCTGAATCATGGGAGGTTATATCATGTTTTCAGATAGCTAGCTATCTAGCTAGCTAGCTAGAGATATAGCTACACACATATACTCCAGAGTAATAGGAAATATCCTTATTTCTATATATCAATATTTCTATCTATATCTATACCTCTGTCTATCTATCTGTCTGCCTGTCTGTCTGTCTGATTCAAAGAGAAATTCAGTTAAGTTACCTGTGAAAAAGGAAGGTCATAATCAGTTTCCTAGATGATTTATTGGTCTAAAAGAATTGTGGGACTTTATCTCAAATCTGAATTTGAGTTTTATGTATTCTTTTATCTGCTGGTATGCAGCTTTTGAAATTACATAGGTTTAAGAATGATCATAAGTATTTCTCATAAATGTGAAGCATGACTTTTTTGTGCACACTTACTACAAATCTCTTGATATGGGGAGAAGAAAATTTCGGTTTCAGTTAAGATAGAGGTAGGAGTGTGGTTAGTGAAAAAAATGGCATAATTGACAGTATTTATCTGACAGATTTTTAAGCACTTGAAGTGCTAATAGCCTTCATACTATAGTGAGCACTTTCTTCTAATATTATGTGTGCACATCTGTCAATCTTTGAGTTAATTTTCTCAGATTTATAAGGAGGTAATGAAATGTGCCATGTTGACAGCCAGTCTGAAGGCCCGATACACTTTTTTCCTTTACCCCCCTTTCATTTTCTTATGGTTAAAATGTCCTTTATTTATATTGTAGTTGGCTACATTTAACAAAGGAAGCCATATAATGTCTTATGGCTGTAATATGCATGTTGGGTGAATCAAACATTAAAGGTACTAACTGCCTGTCACTTTAACTTCTCCCCAAAACCCTGACTAAGTTTTTCACTAAATCTATAGAAGCAGACCATAGTCCTTATAATAAGGCAAGAATAAACCATATTCTTAGGTAATAACTGGTCACTGAACAGAGGACAAAGATGCCTACTTAATAAGGCTCAGTAAAAAATGGACTTGAACAGACCAGGCACTTCCTCTAACCTGTTCAGGTATAGACCATTACCTATACCACTTATCTTGAAACCATACTTGTTAGCTGTGTCTTATTCCCTTCCATCCAATTCAATCAATCAAGTAAGCTTTTACTAAGTACCACCACTGTACTGTACATTGGGGAAACAGATACAAAGAGCAGAATAGTCCCTGATCTCCAGAAGCATATATTCAATATTAAATGCCTGTTATGTTCTTGATGCTGTATTAAGCACAGGAAAGAACAGTAACAAAAATGGAAATAGGTCTTCCCCTCAAGAAGCTTATAGTTTATTGAGGGAATATATATACACATATATATGTGTGTGTGTATATATATATATATATATATGTATATATATATATACACACACGTATATATACACACACATGCATGTTTGTATACACACACGCGTGCACACACACACGCACATATATATACACATACATACATATATATACACATATATATACATATATATATATACATATATATACATGAGTAAGTAACAAAATATAATGTTTTACAATGTCTGAAGGAAGGATGAGGCTATTGCACCATGCTCTTTCTGTTTAGATCCTTGTACTTCTTTTCCATTTGAAATTTAAACTTTACATTAATTCCTTGTACATCATCCTTACATCTTTAGCTGGAAATATTGTTAGTCAGGCACTGGTGACTACAATGTCACCACATCCAATGGAGTTAAATTATCACTTGTGACTGATAATTCTCAGCAGCAGATTATCACTGTATTCATCAGGGAGATTAACACTTATAATTACATTAAAAAACACCCTAAATTAATTCAGCTGAAAAATGTTAAACATTTTAAACTTGGCTGTAAGCTTGCTATAATCTAGACTGATACAGGGCAAACATACAATGGCCAACATTCTACTTTTTTATTTTTTGAGACTCTTCTGTTCTCATTGAATTATACTAAAAGGGTTCTAAGCCAATGTTCATCCTGAAAATGACAGTGTAACAGCGTACCCAGGGAATCTTGTCAATCATTTTGACTTAAGAAGGCGTTCCTAAGCATTAAGAGGTGGTTCAATCTTTCTTTCATTTTCACAAAAAGCTGTTCCTGAGGATATATCAATGATAAATCAAACTTTGGCAGAGAAAATCCCACAGTATACGGATACTTGCTTAATGATATAAAGACATCAAGAACAGAACAGTTATAAGACCTCATTAACTTATATCACAACTCTTCCCCACCTCCACCTCCTTGATCTCTAAAATCTAACAAGGGGCTCCAAGTTTGGTGGTGAGAATAAAGTTGATATTCGTTGCACTCCAACCCTATTTTCAAATGCATGATGAAGTGAGAACACCAAAAATATTACCTCCTCTGGAGAGTCTGTGTCTGTTTCATGGGATCATAGCTTTAGATTTGAAAGAGAAATTAAAGCCCATCTGGTCCAACCACTTCAATTTACAGATGGTGAACTGATGTCTGGAGAGGTTAATAATAAAAAGAAATAATATTTGTAAAACACTTACCACCATGCCTGGAACACAGTAGTTTATTGCTTTCCCTTCCCCCTCAAGGCCCTTAACACCCTTGTCCAAGGTCTCTTAGAAAATATCATAATCAGGAGTCAAACATAGGTCCTTTACCTTCCATAAGTCCTTTATATACTTCTCACCCTACCTTTCACATCTTCTGTTCCTCTGTCTTGTTCCAATATGACTTTAGGGAGCACCTAAGTGACACAATGGTTAGCACACTGGGCCTGGAGTCAGAAAAAAGCTGAGTTCAAATCTGGTCTCAGACATTTACTAGTTGTGTGATCATGGGCAACTTGCTTATACCCCTTTCTGCCTCAGTTTCCTCAACTAAAATGGGGATAATGCCAGTACATACCTCCCAGGCTTATTGTGAGGATCAAATGAGATAGTATTTGTAAAGTCTTTAACGTAGTGCCTGGAATAATTTAGGCACTTAATAACTATTCCTTCCCTCCCTCCCTCCCTTCCTTCCTTCCTTCCTTCCTTCCTTCTTCATGCACTCATGGGTCTCTAATGATATAGCTAAGATTTACCTAGGTTGGCCTTCATCCATCTTGAAACACAGCACAAAATCTCATAACATTATTTGTTATGGAGATTGTGAGGCCTAGTGAATAGAGTATTAGTTTCTTAGAGCTAGGAAAACCTTGGTTCAAATGC
Source organism: Trichosurus vulpecula (assembly GCF_011100635.1). Lineage (NCBI taxonomy): Eukaryota > Metazoa > Chordata > Mammalia > Diprotodontia > Phalangeridae > Trichosurus > Trichosurus vulpecula. Next base: position 143,249,235 of record NC_050577.1, on the reverse strand, counting down.
TATATCTGACCCTTACACAATAAGGCCTTAGGAGCAAGTTCATTAAAGTCTCTGAGTTTCTGTTTCTCCAACTATAAATGTCAGTGGCTCTTATTTCGAGAACCTGCAACTAGTAATGTTTTTGGCTGGGGCAATATTGGTCAGAAGACATGTTGACTCATTGTGTAACCTGATTGGGAAGAAGTTAGTGATGAGAGAACACTATATATTCTTTTTATATTTAATTTATTTATTTTCAGTTTTCAGTATTTATTTCCATAATTTTTAAATTTTCTCCCCTCCTTCCTTTCTCCAGATGGCATGCAATGTGATATGTGCTCTACACATACATTCCTATTAAACACATTTTCACGTTACTCATGTCGCATAGAAGAGTTATAACAAATAGGAAAAGCCACGAGAAAGAAAACAAAACAAAACAAAAGAGAAAAGAGTATGTTTTACTCTGCACTCTGACTCCACAGTTCTTTTTCTGGATGTGGATGGCATTTTCCATCATGGGTCCTTTGGAAAAGTTTTAGGTCCATGAATTGCTGAGAAGGGCTAAATCTATCAAAATCAGTCCTCCCACATTGTGGCTGTTACCGAATGCAATGTTCTTCTGGTTCTGCTCACATCACTCAGCATCAGTTCATATAAGTATTTCCAGGTTTTCATGAAGTCCATCTCCTCATCATTTCTTATAGCAAATAGTGTTCCATTACATCCATATACCACAACTTGTTCAGCCATTCCCCAATTGGTGGGCATACCCTCAATTTCCAGTTCTTGGCCACCATAAAAAAGAGTTGCTATCAATATTTTTGTACATGTGGGACCTTTTCCATTTTTAAAAATTTATTTATTTAATTTATTTAATATTTTTAGTTTTCAGCATTGATTTTCACAAGAGTTTGAATTACAAATTTTCTTCCCATTTCTACCCTCTCCCCCATTCCAAGATGGCATATATTCTGGTTGCTCCATTCCCCAGTCAGCCCTCCATTCTGTCACCCCACTACCCCCCCATCCCCTTTTCCCTTCTTCTCTTGTAGGGCAAGATAAATTTCTATGCCCCATTGCCTGTATATCTTATTTCCTAGTTGCATGCAAAAACTCTTTTTGAACATCTGTTTTTAAAACTTTGAGTTCCAAATTCTCTCCCCTCTTCCCTCCCTACACACCCTCCCTAAGAAGGCAAACAATTCAACATAGGCCACATGCGTATCATTATGTAAAACCCTTCCACAATACTCATGTTGTGAAAGACTAACTGTATTTTCCTCCTTCCTATCCTATCCCACTTTATTGAATTTTCTCCCTTGACCCTGATCCCTTTTCGAAAGAGTTTGCTTTTGATTACCTTCTCCCCCTATGTGCCCTCCCTTCTGTCATCCCCCCTTTTTTATCTCCTTCCTCCTTCTTTCCTGTGGGGTAAGATACCCAATTGAGTGTGTATGTTATTCGCTCCTCAAGTCAAATCTGATGAGAGCGAGATTCACTCATTCCCCCTCACCTAACCCCTCTTCGCTTCCTACAGAACTGCTTTTTTGTGCCACTTTTATGTGAGATAGTTTACCCCATTCTATCTCTCCCTTTCTCCCTCTCTCAATATATTCCTCTCTCATCCCTTAATTTGATTTTATCTTTTTAGTAATCATTCCTTCATATCCAACTCACCCTGTGCCCTCTTTCTCTATATATATGTATGTATGTATATATATTCCTTTCAGCTACCCCAATACTGATGTCTCATGAATTATACACATCATCTTTCCATGTAGGAATCTAAACAAAACAGTTCAATTTTAGTAAGTCCCTTATGATTTCTCTTTCTTGTTTACCTTTTCATGCTTCTCTTGATTCTTGTGTTTGAAAGTCAAATTTTCTATTCAGATCTAATATTCTCACTGAGAAACCTTGAAAGTTCTCTATTTTACTGAAAGTCCATATTTTGCCTTGGAGCATGATACTCAGTTTTGCTGGGTAGGTGATTCTTGGTTTTAATCCTAGCTCCATTGAACTCCAGAATATCGTATTCCAAGCCCTTAGATCCATTAATGTAGAAGCTGCTAGATCTTATGTTATCCTGATTGTGTTTCCACAGTATTCAAATTGTTTCTTTCTGGCTGCTGGCAGTATTTTCTTCTTGGTCTGGGAGCTCTGGAATTTGGTGACAATATTCCTAGGAGTTTTCTTTTGGGGAGCTTTGTCAGGAGGTGATCTGTGGATTCTTTCAATTTCTATTTTACCCTCTGGCTCTAGAATATCAGGGCAGTTCTTGATAATTCCTTGAAAGATAATATATAGGCTCTTTTTTGATTAAGTAGTCTAATAATTTTTAAATTATCTGTCCTGAATCTATTTTCCAGGTCAGTGGTTTTTCCAATGAGATATTTCACATTGTCTTCCATTTTTTCATTTCTTTGGTTCTGTTTTATAATATCTTGATTTCTCATAAAGTCATTAGCTTCCACTTGCTCCAGTGTATTTTTTTTAAATTTATTTAACATATTTAGTTTTCAGCATTGATTTTCACAAGAGTTTGAATTACAAATTTTCTCCCCATTTCTACCCTCCCACCCACTCCAAGATGGCGTATATTCTGGTTGCCCTGTTTCCCAGGAAGCACTCCCCTCTGTCACCCCACTCCCCTCCCATCCCCTTTTCCCTTCCTTTCTTGTAGGGCAAGATAAATTTCTACACCCCATTGTCTGTGTATCTTATTTTCTAGTTGCATGCAAAAACATTTTTGTTTGTTTTTGAATATCTGTTTTTAAAACTTTGAGTCCCAAATTCTCTCCCCTCTTCCCTTCCCACCCACCCTCCCTAAGAAGTCAAGCAATTCAACATAGGCCACATGTGTATCATTATGTATAACCCTTCCACAATACTCATGTTGTGAAAGACTAACTATATTTTACTCCTTCCCAACCCATCCCCCTTTATTGAATTTTCTCCCTTGACCCTGTCCCCTTTCGAAAGTGTTTGTTTTTGACTACCTCCACCCCCATCAGCCCTCTCCTCCATCATCCCCCCATTTATTTTTATCTTCTTCCCTCTTCTTTCTTGTGGGGTAAGATTCTCCATTGGGTATGTATGGTATTCCCTCCTTAGGCCAAATCTGATGAGAGCAATGTTCACTCATTCCCCCCTCATCTGCCCTCTCCCCTCCTCCCACAGAACTGCTTGCTCTTGCCTCCTTTATGAGAGATAATCCACCCCATTCTATCTCTCCTTATCTCCCTCTCTCAGTATGTTCCTCTCTCATCCCTTAATTTGATTTTATTTCTTTTAGATATCTTCCCTTCATCTTCAACTCACCCTGTGTCCTCTCTCTCTCTCTCTCTCTCTCTCTCTCTTTCTCTCTCTCTCCACATATAGATATATACATACATACACATTCACCCATATATATATACATAAACATATATGTATGCATATTCCCTTCAGCTACCCTAATACTGAGGTCTCATGAATCATACTCATCATCTTTCCATGTAGGAATGTCAACAAAACAGTTCCCCTTTAGTAAGTTCCTTGCAATTTCTTTTTCTTGTTCTTTTTCTTGATTACCTTATCATGCTTCTCTTAATTCTTGTGTTTGAAAATCAAATTTTCTATTCATTTCTGGTCTTTTCACTGAGAAAGCTTGAAAGTCCTCTATTTTATTGAAAATCCATATTTTGCATTGGAGCATGATACTCAGTTTTGCTGGGTAGATGATTCTAGGTTTTAATCCTAGCTCCATTGACCTCCGGAATATCGTATTCCAAGCCCTTTGATCTCTTAATGTAGAGGCTGCCAGATCTTGGGTTATTCTGATTGGGTTTCCACAATACTCAAATTGTTTCTTTCTGGCTGCTTGCAGTATTTTCTCCTTGATCTGGGAGCTCTGGAATTTGGCGACAATATTCTTAGGAGATTTCTTTTTGGGATCTATTTGAGGAGGTGATCGATGGATTCTTTCAATTTCTATTTTACCCTGTGGCTCTAGAATATCAGGGCAGTTCTCGTTGATAATTTCTTGAAAGATGGTATCTAGGCTCTTTTTTTGATCATGGCTTTCAGGTAGTCCAATAATTTTTAAATTCTCTCTCCTGGATCTATTTTCCAGGTCAGTGGTTTTTCCAAGGAGATATTTGACCTTGTCTTCCATTTTTTCATTCCTTTGGTTCTGTTTTATAATATCTTGATTTCTCATAAAGTCACTAGCTTCCACTTGCTCCAATCTAATTCTTAAAGTAGTATTTTCTTCAGTGGTCTTTTGGACCTCCTTTTCCATTTGGCTAATTCTGCCTTTCAAGGCATTCTTCTCCTCATTGGCTTTTTGGAGCTCTTTTGCCATTTGAGTTAGTCTGTTTTTTAAGGTGTTGTTTTCTTCAGTGTATTTTTCAGTATTTTTTTGGGTCTCCTTTAGCAGGTCATTGACTTGTTTTTCATGGTTTTCTCGCATCCTTCTCATTTCTCTTCCCAATTTTTCCTCTACTTCTCTAACTTGCTTTTCCAATTCCTTTTTGAGCCCTTCCATGGCCTGAGACCAGTTCATGTTTTTCTTGGAGGTTTCTGTTGTAGGCTCTTTGACTTTATCATTTTCTTCTGTCTGTATGTTTTGGTCTTCTTTGTCAGCAAAGAAAGAATGCAAAGTCTGAGACTGAATCTCGGTGCGTTTTTGCTGCCTGGCCATGTTCCCAGCCAACTAATGTGACCCTTCAGTTTTTCATGGGGGTATGACTTCTTGTAGAGTATAAAGTACTTTGTCCCAAGCTTGAGGGGCTTCTCTATTGTTTTCAGAGCTATTTCTGCACAATAAGCTCTGCCACACCAGCGTTCCTCCTCCCCCAAGAATTGCCAACCCGGACTGGGATTGAGATCTAAGCTGGCTTTGCACACCTGCTCAGATCTGCCACTTAATTCCTCCCAGCAGGTGGGCCTGGGGCTGGAAGCAACTGTAAGCAGCCTCAGAGCTGCATCACCTCTGTTGCCCCCAGGGCGATGGCTAAACCGCAAACTCCTTTAATTCTGTCCCCGAAGCTTTTCCCACTAACCTTCTCTGTTGTCTTTGGTGTTTGTGGGTTGAGAAGTCTGGTAATTGCCACAGCCCACTGATTCAGGGCCCTAGGCCCTGTTCCCTCTGGCTCCCAGTCTAGTTGGTCCAGGTGTGGCTCACACTGGGCTCTACTTGGCTCTGCTCCCAGTTCTGTGTGATAGACCTACCATCCAGGCTGTCCTGGGCTGGAGCCCTGCTTCCCTCTGCTATTTTGTGGGTTCTGCAGTTCTAGAATTTGTTCAGAGACATTTTTATAGGTGTTTGGAGGGACCTGGAGGGGAGTTCATGCAAGTCCCCACCTTTTCCATTTTTATGATCTCTTTGGGATACAGCACTAGAAGAGGTATTGCTGGGTCAAAGGAGAGAATATTATATATTCTAATCATGAGAAAGGGCCTAGGCAAATGGACAGAGGCTGGATGTGGTAGACTGTGATGGGATAAAGACTAATAGTATTATTTGAATGAAATGCAGAGTGCACAAAAGAATATAATGACAAAGAAAGCTAGAAAAGATGATATGTAGGTAGTGGTAGAGAATGAGTAGACTTTTCTAAGATGTGTTAAGATATCTGGCATTTCTCCATACTGTGTTATTTCTGGATAGTGAAGATTTTCTGTATGAGCCACTAAACTTCTTATATCTACCCAAATACATGCTACATTTTCTAAACTACCAGAGTAACCAAAAGTACACAATTAAGATGAAAGGTAGAAGTTTATGATGAAGAAAAAATAAGTTAGAGAGATTCTTAGGCTCATTATTTAAAATGGAACTGAGCATTATTGAAGCAGAATCCAAGAGCAAGTCAACAGAAGAGGGGGCACCAATAAGAAATAGAGGGAATTCATTTGCCTATTACTAATCATAGTAATGATTGTGACATTTCTAAGTCTTAGAATGCTTTGAATTCATATTGGATTCAATCATTCTCTCTAATGATTATGTACCCAAAGAGCACTTCAAATGAAGACATTTTCAAAAGTTCAGTGATAGAAGAATCAAATACACCTACTAAATATTAAATAGTCTTATCTTCTGGAATCCCCCATCATTTTCAATATGTCTGAATCAAAGTATTTCCCCATTAGATTTTAGTGTGTATTTATCTATCCATAATCTATCTATCTATTTATCTATCTCCATATAGATATTAGGGTGATGTTGCTAATCCATATCAATATGAAAAGATATACTCTGTGTGTATGTTGTTCTTATCACAAATATAATTTATTTTTATTACACATTTGATTACATTCCCAGTAAAGTCAATTACTTTTTCCTTGGCCATACATTATCTGTCAGGAGGTCTATTGTTGTGACAATATTTAGATTTTATAAGCAGACATGTTTTATTAGAGGTAGCAGTAATATTTTTAAATAGTAGCTATATAATGCATCTTAGACCTTTGAAGGTGAAAATTTATTATATGCAGCGAGGCCAAGAATAGATAACATGTTATAGTAATATACAAATATGTCTATGACCATGATACAGTGGTATAAGCCTAAGACAGAAAATTACACTACTATAACCTTTGGCTGCTGGAGGGAGAGGAGTTCAACCTTTTCACAGATTTAGCCCAATGGTAGAACATGGTTCTAATTTATGCACTTACCTGCCCAGATGAATATCTAATTACAATTGCTCAAATTTTCTCACATGTAAAATGATGGGATTGGACTAGATGTCCTTTAAGGGCTCCTTATTCTCTAAATCAACAATTCTATCAACTGTTGCATAGCCTTTTCCTATAGGGATCCCTGAAGAGTGGCTGTTTGGAAGATTGCAAGGTGTAATTATTATTCCTTTCATCCCTAAAGTTTTATTAAACTTTTACCTGCTAAAGGAGAAATCACACTCACACACTCACATAACCCAAGCTGTTAGTTACATGTATTTGAGTGTATGCGTAGCTGAGAAATTTATTTTGTTCATGCTAAGGCAATAGAATTTGGTTGACCTTAGGCTTGTGTGCATAGCTCCCTTCTCATGTCAGAAATGCTTAGGTCAGGCCACAAGTAATGAGTAGCTTGCTGACAAGGACTTTCATGTTTGGGAAGAGTGTGCCCAAGTGTCACTCTGGGCAATGTACAGTCTTTTATTTGTCAGTTTCTATGCCTTGAGTTCATTAATACAACATCCATAGTAATCAGACTCCCATTCAGACTGTACATCAATGTACAATAAAGAACCCTATGTCTACGTGATTTTTAATATTTTTTTAGTCTAGGAGAAAATTATGCCATTTGCATCCCATTATACTGGGATTATTATTGTTGTTGTTGTTTTCAAATGCAGCATCATATAGGATAATGTTAACCATGAAGACATTAAGTTATGCATCTGAGCATAACTGAAGTTATAAATTACTTTTCAGACTAATGATCTCATTAATCATACAAAATTCACTGACAGACTGGAAAAGAGATTATCACACATGAGCCTTTAATAGACAGACCAAAAATTTCATGGATTCTCTTAAAAAATTGAAACGTATTGCAGGCAGCTTTCCATTTTTCTTCCTGTTTTAAAGCATGCTTAGCTTTAATGTTTCTTATATATTTGGGTTCTGTGGGAATTTGGAGACATTTAATAGTCCATTTCTACCAAATAATTCAATTATATAAGCCCTTTAGTAATGTTTACAGCTCATTAAAAAGTTGTAGAATCTTAAAATTGAAAGGGACTTTCTAGTTTAACTATCTGTTTTAACTTTCTACCTTATGTAGAAATCCTCTCTAAAATATGCATGATGAAAGATTATCCAGCCTTTATTTGAATGCTTTCAATGGCAAGCACATCACTACCTTACCAAGGATTTCACTTAATTTTTTTTAATATCTCCAATATTTATGAAGTTATTTCTTCATATTGAGTCAAAGTCTATTTATATGTAAGCTCACTCCCTAATTCTGGTTGTGACCACTCAAGCTATGTAGATGTCTAATCTTCCTTCTGCATGACAGCTCTTTGAAATCAGCCATCAGTATTTCCCTTAAATGGTATATTCCTCAGAAAAAATAACCCTACTTTTAGTTTTATTGCTCATATTATATGTTGTATACTTTCAGTAAAAATATATGATCCTTGAGGGTAGGAATATTTTTTGGTTTGTTTTTACCTTTATGTGTCAAAACCTCCCATCCTGCCTAGCACATAATAAATGTTTGCTGAACTGAATAGAATCCTAGCAGCTCCCTTCTAGATTCACCCTGGTTATCAATGTCACTCTTAAAAGGTGGACCTCCATACACCAGGCTATATCTGTGATCTAACCTGATTGTAGCACAGTTGAATTATTAAATAACATGTCTTGATTTTTGATTTATCAGATTTTATGCCTCTTTGATCCTTGGCAGCTGTTTGGTGGCTTCCAACTAAGATCCTGATTAGGCCTAAGCATAAATATTATTACTTTATGAAACAAATCTATGTGAAGTTTAGGCTAGTTTGGTACCAACAGCTCATTATCAATGAACTTCTGGAATACGAATTTCATGACTCATTAACTACTAAGTTTTTCAGGGCACATTCTTTTGACTACGTTATTAATTGATTGGCTTTTGATAATAATCCCTAAATTAGTTTAATATTTACCAAAATATAGACTATACAGTTCATAAAGAATATGCAAGCGATATAGAATATTCAGTTTTCAGTCAAATTTCTGAGGGAAAGAATATTGGATTACAATATGAAATGTAATGCTATGAACTGTATCCTTTGAAATTTGTGAGATCATTTCTATAAATTAGTTGAGGTAAGCCTGATATGAAGTATTTTTTAAAGTTGAAATGTAGCCACAATGAATTGTTCAATACAGTAAAATATTTCCCTATTCAGAAAACTGGTGTACATTTAACTGTCATTTACCTTTGTACCATGTCACATCTGGTTACCATGAATCATATCACATCTTGAGCATGCTACCATATCATGCCTCAAGGTGACATAAAAACCTAACATGATGTGACAAATCATACACTGTTAGGAAAGTCATGCCCCTCCAAATTATTCTTTTGAAACAAAATGAAACAAACTAGATTTTTTTGTCCTACAGATAATATTATATACACATATATGTTAATATTTGTGTTTATATGTATGTGAGTGTGTATGTGTATATATACACATATAAACACATTTAACATATTTAAAGATTGATTCCAAAATTTTCCCATGATTCCTTTTTTCATTGCTGTTTTGAGGTGGAAGGCTGCATTTACAACTTTTATTTCTTTGATATATGGAATGATGTGATAAATCATATACTGTTAGAAAAGTCTTGCTTCTCCAAGTTACAGCCATGATACAGTATAAGACAAACTATAATTTTTTATTCTGCAGAGAAAATACATTGTATAATACACACACATGCTTATATGAATGTATATGTGTTTATGTATATTATATATACACACAAATACATATAATACATTTTAATGATAAATTCCAAAAGTAACTGTGATGCCTTATTTTCTCATTGTTTGAGAGGATAGAGTCGATCTGGATCTTTCATTTCTTTGGTATAGGAAATTCATCATAAGGAAATTCCCTTTTCTAATATTGTTCTACAACATAGAGTGTTAAAGAGTTACTTTCAGGGGCAGCTAGGTGGTGCAGTGAGTAGAGCACCAGCCCTGGAATCAGGAGGACCTAAGTTCAAATCTGGCCTCAGACACTTGACACACTTACTAGCTGTGTGACTTTGGGCAAGTCACTGAACCCCAATTGCCCTGCCTTCCCCCCTGCAAAAAAAAGTGCTACTTTCATCCTTGAGAAATCAAGTGACTTGCTCAGGGTCATGTAGACATAATGTGTCAGTGATAAAGACTTGAATGAAGGACTTCACAACCTTGAGGTCATTCCTGACCCTCTCAGGAAGTGATAAGTACCACCACCCAAAAAAACCCTCCAGCTTTTATTTAATTTTCATATACCTTATATATTGAGAGGGAAGTCAGAGCCAGAAAATGTTAGAGGTTCAAGTCTTGTCTCTGACAAATGCTAGCTTTTAGATTCTTATGCCAATAAAGCTGAGAGAGAGAGAGAGAGAGAGAGAGAGAGAGAGAGAGAGAGAGAGAGAGAGAGAGAGAAAGAGAGAGAGAGAGAGAAAGGAAAGAAACAGGGAAATTGAAAAAGAAAGAGTAGAAAAGGAAAGAAAAGAAGTAAATATGTGATAAAAATGAATGCCAAAAGATAATCATCCTTTAAAAGACACAATAATGAGATAAAAATAGATTGTGCATTTGCTAATATGATATCTAATTAATTGGTTGGAAAGTGAAAATATTTGAAATTTTAATATAGCATCATGAAGATAACAAACAAGGTATTTTTTTCCTTTAATTCAAGTACACTGGGGTTGTATTTGTCTAATTTTTAAAACGAACTCAGTCACTTCATGTAAAAAGATTTGTGTGATGACCGAGCCATCTTTGGTACAGGATAGGGGAAGAAGGAAAACGCAAAATGCAAACAATTATGACAGATTCTCATTTTGTCTTCATATAATCATAGATTTGCAATTGGAAAGGACCTTAGAGACCATCAAGTTAACATCACTTATTTTAAAGAGGAGGAATCAAGCCACAGAGAAGTGAAATGATTTCCTGAGGGTCACACAACTAGAAAGAATCTGAAGAATCATTTGAACTCATTTTCCTTATTACGAATCCAGGGTATCATCCACCAGGCCATTTTACCTCTATTCTGCAAGGTCTTCAAAGGAGATGCTCTCAAAAGGGGAAAAAAGGCAGGGTCAGGAAAATGTGGTTCACAGTCTCTGAGAAGGAAAGACAGTCACATCAATCTTCTTTTAGGAAATGTCTTTATCTGCCTGTGGGTTGACAGGTGGAGTGGGGGGCATTTTAGGTATCTGATTATTGAGAAAATGTGAAAGAAATCACGGGATATATTGTATTGTCAGTAATGCAAATACCCAGAACACTGGAGATTGATGTGACCTCCAATTCTGCAGAAGAACTGGATTTATTTGGAATGACCACTCAAATCCTACTCTAATACCTCCTCATTGTGTGGAGACAGCCTTAGGGTCCTAATTAAGCACACCTCAGCAAATCTTACCAAGTTATCTGTCTGCAAATTGTCAGAGTCATCGACTTACCCATCTTCTTATAAACTCAATTCTTGTCAGTCAAAGAACTTTCTTAATGCTGCCTTTGTAATATTTCCCCCATGTAGCCTTTCCTTTCTACTCTCATGTCTACCACCTAGTACAAATCCTCATCAATTCTTAAGACTTCTATTATAATCATCTTGTAACCTTATTCCCAGATTGTCCTTCTGTAATGATTCCTATTTCCAGTTAAGCTTTCTCAAACCTACTGTGTTTCAGTCACTCAATTACTTTAACATTTATGATTTTTATCCATTTCCAAACTAGTTTCCTTAGCTGACAATCAAGGACCGCCACAATGTCACTGATATCTGTTTATAGTTTCTTTCTATTGTGAATGCACTTATATAGGTACCTCTTGCTCTCTTGTTAGAATGTAACCTCTACAAAGGTACAGACATCTGTCTAGCTACATGACTATCTATCTATCTATCATCTATCTATCTATTCATTCATTTATTTATTCACACACTTATTTATGTGTTTGTTTATTTATTTTGTATCTGTATGCTTGGAATCTAGCAAAGCATCTGGCATATAGTATTCATTTAATAAAGATTTGTTGGTTGATCAATTCACATTCTTATCTGCCATTATTCAATCTGAACTTTTTCCAACTAGCCAAATTTATCTTTTCACAGTTTCCCAAATGTTTTGTGTTATTTAATCTCTCCATATCTTTCATCATGCCTTTGTTTTATCAATGTGTTTTTGTTTTTATTTTTTTTCTGAATTTACTTTATTCTTCTGTAATTTAGGTATCAGGATCTTATTTGTATCATAATCTCAAGGGTCTTTGTGAAATTAATTTACACACATGTTAAAGACATACCTGTGGGAAGGACAGAAAGCAGTTTTACAGTCACATAGTTGACTGAAAGTTGTAGAGAAAACAAGATTTCAATTTGTTATAAGTTTATTGATGATAAAAAAGTATATCATAAAGTAGAACAAAATTCTAACTTAAAGGCTATTTGCCAACAATATCTTTACCTTTTTAAAAATTTATTTGAACATTTGCTTTTAAAACTTTGATTTCCAAATTCTCTCCTCTCTTCCCTCCCCACCCACCCTCCCTAAGAATACAAGCAATTCAACACAGGTCACACATGTATCATTATGTAAAACACTTCCACAATACTCATGTTATGAAAGACTAACTATATTTTGCTCCCACTTATCCAGTCGTCCTTTATTCAGTTTTCTCCCTTGACCCTGTCCCTTTTCAAAAGTGTTTGCTTTTGATTACCTCCTCCCCTATCTGCCCTCCCTTCTATTGTCCTCCTTTTTTATCCCTTTCCTCCTTCTTTCCTGTGGGGTGATATGCCCAATTGAGTATGTATGTTATTCTCTCCTCAGGTCAAATCTGATGAGAGCAAGATTCACTCATTCCCCCTCCCCTGCCCCTTTTCCCTTTCAACAGAACTGCTTTTTCTTGTCACTTTTATGTGAAATAATTTACCCCATTCTATCTCTCCCCTTCTCCCTCTCTCAATATATTCCTCTATCATTCCTTAATTTTATTTTACTTTTTTAGACATTATCCCTTCATATTCAACTCACCGTGTGCTCTCTGTCTATATGTCTATATATATATATATATATATATATATATATATATATATATATGTATATATACATATATGTATGTATATTCCCTTCAGCTACCCTAATACTGAGGTCTCATGAATCATACACATCACCTTTCCATGTAGATATGTAAACAAAACAGTTCAACTTTAGTAAGTCCCTTATGATTTCTCTTTCTTGTTTACCTTCTCATGCTTCCCTTCATTCTTGTGTTTGAAAATCAAATTTTCTATTCAGCTCCGGTCTTTTCACTGAGAAAGCTTGAAAGTCCTCTATTTTATTGAAAATCCATATTTTGTCTTGTGGCATGATACTCAGTTTTGCTGGGTAGGTGATTCTTGGTTTTAATCCTAACTCCTTTGACCTCCAGAATATCATATTCCAAGACCTTGGATCCCTTAATGTGGAAGGTGCTAGATCTTGCGTTATCCTGATTGTATTTCCACAATACTCAAATTGTTTCTTTCTGGCTACTTGCAGTATTTTCTCCTTCATCTGGGAGCTCTGGAATTTGGTGACAATATTCCTAGGAGTTTTCTTTGTGGGATCTTTTTCAGGAGGTGATTGGTGGATACTTTCAATTTCTCTTTTACCCTCTGGCTCTAGAATATCAAGGCAGTTCTTGATAATCTCTTGAAAGATGATATCTAGGCTCTTTTTTTTGATTATGACTTTCAGGTAGTCCAATAATTTTTAAATTATCTGTCCTGGATCTATTTTCCAGGTCAGTGGTTTTTCCAATGCGATATTTCACATTGTCTTCAATTTTTTCATTCCTTTGGTTCTGTTTTATAATATCTTGATTTCTCATAAAGTCACTAGCTTCCACTTGCTGCAATCTAATTTATAAGGTAGTATTTTCTTCAGTGGTCTTTTAGACCTCCTTTTCCATGTGGCTGATTCTGCCTTTCAAGTCATTTTTCTTCGCATTGGCTTTTTGGAACTCTTTTGCCATTTGAGTGAGTCTATTTTTTAAGGTGTTATTTTCTTCAGTATTTTTTGAGTCTCCTTCAGCAAGTCATTGACTTGTTTTTCATGGTTTTCTTGTATCACTCTCATTTCTCTTCCCAATTTTTCCTCCACTTCTCTTACTTGATTTTCCAAATCCTTTTTGAGCTCTTCCATGGCCTGAGACCAATTCATATTTTTCTTGGAGGCTTTTGATGTAAGCTCTTTGATTTTGTTGTCTTCTTCTGGCTGTATGTTTTGGTCTTCTTTGTCACCAAAGAAAGATTCCAAAGTCTAACTCTGAATCTGAGACCATTTTCACTGCCTGTTCATGTTCCTGGCCAACTACTTGACCCCTAAGGTTTTTGTTGGGGTGTGACTGCTTGTAGAGTAGAGAGTACTTTGTCCCAAGCTTGAGGGGCTTTGCTGCTATTTTCAGAGCTACTTCTGCACAGCAAGCTCTGCCACAGTAGTGCTCCTTCTCCCCCAAGAACTGCCAACCAGGATTGTGGCCCAGATCCAGGCAAGACAAAGCAGGCTTTGCCCTCCCACTCTAATCTGCCACTTAATTCTTCCACCAGGTGGGCGTGGGGCTGGAAGCAACTGCAGCTGTAGCTCTGGAAGCAGCCTCAGAGCTGCAGTACCACTGTCACCCCTGGGGTGGTGGTCACCCACAAACTCCTTTAACTCTGTCCCAGCAGCTTTTCCCACTAACCTTCTCTGTTGTCTTTGGTGTTTTTAGGTTGAGAACTCTGGTAACTGTCACAGGTCACTGATTTAGGGTACTACACCTATTCTGCTTGACTCCTGGTGTAGTTGGTCCTGGTGCAGCCCATACTGGGCTTTCCTCCATTCTGCTCCCAGCTCTGTGCAATAGACCCTTCCCAGGGACCATCCAGGCTGTCCTGGAGTTAAATGACTTGACCAGGGTTACACAGCTAGTAAGTGTCTTAGTTTAGATTTACATTTGGGTCTTCCTGACTCCAGCCCTAGCACTCTATCCACTCCTCCATCTAGCTGCCCTAAGTCCAAAGAGTTCCTAAGAACTTTTTTCATCACTAGGGCAGTTAAAAGGAGTTTATATAGACAGAAGGTATGTTTTTGAGACAATTATTTTAGAATGGTGTCCAAAAAAATGAAAGGATAAGAAAGAAGGATGCACTTGGAGAAGGGAAAGGTCGAGGTAGAATAGGGAAAATATTCTCACATGAAAGAGGCACACAAGTAAGAGCTTTTACAGTGTAGGATGAGGGTAGGTGGCAGACAATAGTTGAGCTTCATTCTCAATGGAATTGATTTGAAGAGGGAAGACTACACATACAAACCAATTTGGGTATAAACATCTGTCTTACCCAATAGTGTAATAGAAGAGAAAGTAATAAGAGAAAGAGGGAGATGATAAAAGGGAGGTCAGACTGAGGGAGATAGTGGTTAGAAACAAATAGTTTTTTTGAGGATGAACAGAATAAAAAGAGAAGGCTAAGCAGAAGAAAATAGGATGGAGAGAAATACACAGTTAGTAATCATAACTGCATATGTGAATGGGATGAGCTCTCCCATAAAATAGAAATGGATAGCAGAGTGAATTAGAAACTAGAATCTAATAAGAGACACATGAAACAGAAATCATGCACACAGTTAAAATGAAGAGCTGGAGCAGAACATATGCTTCAGCTAAATTTTAAAAAAAGGCAGGGGTGGGAGCCAAGATGGTGGCTGGTAAGCAGGGAATAATGTGAGCTCCGTACAGAGACCCTCCAAAAACTTATAAAAAATGGCTCTGAACCAATTATAGAACGGCTGAACCCATAAAACAGCAGAGGGAAGTAGAGCTCCAGCCCAGGACAGCCTGGATGGTATCTGGGTGAGGTCTATCCCACACGGAGCTCGGAGCTGGGAGCTGGGAGCTGGGAATGGAGTGGAGCAGAGCCCAGCCTGAGCGGCGTGGACCATCCAGACCAGAAGCTGGGCGGAGGGGGCCCTAGCGCCCTGATTCGGTGAGCTGTGGCAGTTACGAGACTTGTCAACCTACAAACATCAAAGACTTCAGAGAAAGTTAGTGGGAAAAGCTGCAGCAGTGGAAGGAGTTCGGAGTTCGGCTTCCAGCCCCCGGGGGCAGCGGAGGTGGGGCAGCTACAGCTGTTGCTGCTTCTGGCTCCAGGCCCACCTGGTGGGAGGAATTAAGTGGCAGATCAGAGCAGGGGTGCACAGCCTGCCGAAGATCTAAGCCCAGTTCGGGTTGGGGGTTGGGGAAGGAGCAGTGCTGGTGTGGCAGAGCTGGCACCTCCCCCCCCCAAACGTGGAACATAGAACTCTGTAATCTACAAGCAGTCGTACCCCACTGAAAAACTCAAGGGTCAAGTTAGTTGGCTGGGAATATGGCAAGGCAGCAAAAACGCACCAAGATTCAGTCTCAGACTTTGCATTCTTTCTTTGCTGACAAAGAAGACCAAAACATACAGACAGAAGAAATTAATAAAGTCAAAGAGCCTACAACAGAAACCTCCAAGAAAAACAGGAACAGGTCCCAGGCCATGGAAGAGCTCAAAAAGGAGTTGGAAAAGCAAGTTAGAGAAGTAGATGAAAAATTGGGAAGAGAAATGAGAAGGATGCGAGAAAACCATGAAAAACAAGTCAATGACTTGCTAAAGGAGACCCCAAAAAATACTGAAAAATACACTGAAGAAAACAACACCTTAAAAAACAGACTAACTCAAATTGCAAAAGAGCTCCAAAAAGCCAATGAGGGGAAGAATGCCTTGAAAGGCAGAATTAGCCAAATGGAAAAGGAGGTCCAAAAGACCACTGAAGAAAATACTACTTTAAAAATTAGATTGGAGCAAGTGGAAGCTAGTGACTTTATGAGAAATCAGGATATTATAAAACAGAACCAAAGGAATGAAAAAATGGAAGACAATGTCAGATATCTCATTGGAAAAACCACTGACCTGGAAAATAGATCCAGGAGAGAGAATTTAAAAATTATTGGACTACCTGAAAGCCATGATCAAAAAAAGAGCCTAGATACCATCTTTCAAGAAATTATCAAGGAGAACTGCCCTGATATTCTAGAGCCACAGGGCAAAATAGAAATTGAAAGAATCCATCGATCGCCTCCTCAAATAGATCCCAAAAAGAAATCTCCTAGGAATATTGTCGCCAAATTCCAGAGCTCCCAGATCAAGGAGAAAATACTGCAAGCAGCCAGAAAGAAACAATTTGAGTATTGTGGAAACCCAATCAGAATAACCCAAGATCTGGCAGCTTCTACATTAAGAGATCGAAGGGCTTGGAATGAGGTCAATGGAGCTAGGATTAAAACCTCGAATCACCTACCCAGCAAAATTGAGTGTCATGTTCCAATGCAAAATATGGATTTTCAATAAAATAGAGGACTTTCAAGCTTTCTCAGTGAAAAGACCAGAACTGAATAGAAAATTTGACTTTCAAACACAAGAATCAAGAGAAGCATGAAAAGGTAATCGAGAAACAGAAATTGCAAGGGACTTACTAAAGTTGAACTGTTTTGTTTACATTCCTACATGGAAAGATGATGTGTATGATTCATGAGACCTCAGTATTAGGGTAGTTGAAGGGAATATGCATATATATATATATATGTTTATGTATATATATAGCTGAATGTGTATGTATGTATGTATCTATGTGTATATGTATGCATGTGTATGTAGGTATATATATATGTGTGTGCTTTTATATATGTATATACATATATATGTGTATATATATATATATATGTATATGTAAAAGAGAGAGAACAGACACAGGGTGAGTTGAAGATGAAGGGAAGATATGTAAAAGAAATTAAATGAAGTTAAGGGATGAGAGAGCAACATACTGAGAGAGGGAGATAGGGAGAGATAGAATGGGGTGGATTATCTCGCCTAAAGGTGGCAAGAGGAAGCAGTTCTGTGGGAGGAGGGGAGAGGGCAGGTGAGTCGGGAATGAGTGAACCTTGCTCTCATCAGATTCGGCCTGAGGAGGGAATACCATACATACTCAGTTGGGTATCTTACCCCACAAGAAAGAAGAGGGAGGAAGATAAAAAAAAAAATAAAAGGGGGGGATGATGGAGGGGAGGGCAGATGGGGGTGGAGGTAATCAAAACAAAACTTTGGAAAGGGGACAGGGTCAAGGGAGAAAATTCAATAAAGCGGGATGGGTTGGGAAGGAGCAAAATGTAGTTAGCCTTTCACAACTTGAGTATTGTGGAAGGGTTATACATAATGCTACATGCGTGGCCTAGGTTGAAGTTCTCGACTTCTTAGGGAGGGTGGGTGGGAAGGGAAGAGGGGAGAGAATTTGAAACTCAAAGTTTTAAAATCAGATGTTCAAAAACAAAAAAAAAGTTTTTGCATGCAACTAAAAAATAAGATACACAGGCAATGGGGCATAGAAATTTATCTTGCCCTACAAGAAAGGAAGGGAAAAGGGGATGAGAGGGGAGGGGGGTGATAGAGGGTAGGGCTGACTGGGGAACAGGGCAACCAGAATATAAGCCATCTTGGAGTCGGGGGGAGGGTAGAAATGGGGAGAAAATTTGTAATTCAAACTGTTGTGAAAATCAGTGCTGAAAACCAAATATGTTAAATAAATAAATTAATAAAAAAGGCAGGGGTAGCAATCATGTCTTGGATAAAGCAAAAGGAAAAATAGAGCTAATTAAAGGAGATAATCAAAGAAACTATGTTTTGATAAAAGGTACCATAGACAATGAAATAATATCAACAAATTTCGCAGCAAGTTTCTCTGATAAAACCCTAATTTCTCAAATGTATAGAGAACTGCATAAAATTTATAAAAATAAGAACCTTTCCCTGATACATAAATGGTCAAAGGATATGAATGAGCAATTATTGGAAGAAATCAAATCTATCTATAGTCATGTGAAAAAAAATGATCTCACTCACAATTAATTGGAGAAATGCAAGTTTAAACAATTTGAGATACCATCTCACACCTATCAGAAATTTCAAAAGCTGGAGAGGATGAGTGAAATTTGCTACATTATTAATTGTTGATGGAGTAGTGAACTGGTCCAGTTCATTCTGGAAAACAAAGGTCTATAAAACTTTGCATTCCCTTTGGACCAGCAATATTGCTACTAGGTTTTTATCCCAAAGAGGAAAAAGAAAAAGGAAAAGAATGTACATATGTGTTCAATATTTTTCATAGCCCTTTTTGTGTTGGCAGAGAATTGGGAATCAAGGTGATACTCATCAATTGGGGAATGACTGAACAAGTTGTGACATTATGGTGATGACATATTATTAGGCAGTCATAAAAGATGAGGAGAGTGGTTTCAGAAAAAATTATAGCAATACCTAGATGAACTGATAGAAATCGAAGTGAACAGAACTGGCAGATCATTTTGCATTGTAACAGCCATGTTTACATGATGATCATCGGTGAAAGAGTTGGTGCTGATCAGAAAATGATCTAAGACAATTCTATCAGACTCATGAGAAAAAATGATATCTACCTCCAGAGATAACTGATCAACTCTTGGTTCAAATTGAAGTATAATTTTCTCATTCTATGTTTTTGGCTTTTTTCCCCAACATGGTTAATAAGGAAATAGGTTTTGCATGATTTCACAGATATAAGTGATATCATACCATTTACTTTCTCGATGGGTGGAAGAGATGGTAGGGAGGGAGAAAATTTGGAACTCACAATTTAAAAGAAAAAATATTTAAAGTAAATAAAAAATTAAAATATATAACATTTGAAATGATCAAATGGGACAAATGGATCCTTGGAAAAGCTTGATACAATTACAGTGATAAACAAACCATGTGGCTAAAGATGTTTTTTTGCTAAGTGCAAAGTTCATTATACCTGGAAGATACCACTCATGAAAAAATAACCAATGGTTTGAGTTGTTGTATGCAAATCCTCACCCATCCTTGTAGAAAAAATTTCCAAAAATTAGAAATACTTTTTCATGGAGAATTACCTTTCCCTTCTCTTCATTGCCACTGAAAAAAGAGATAAATTAAAGTAATGTAAAGCTACTTAACTGTGTAAAATTTGGTCCCTTACTCCTATGCTTCATTAAAATTTTAACCCATATTTTCATTTTTCTTTCCTAGTGCATATGACTCTCAATTTGTAACATAAAAAAGCTTCAACATCAACTATTCACATTTATCATGGTAGCTTTTCCTTCAAGAAATATACTTAATAACATTTTAGATTTCAAATCCATATTTACAGCATGATGAATTTCCTGACATAGTAATTTCATTTTCATTGGAAGGGGGAAAGTATGTATTTTATTGATAGAAGTCCTGGGAAATTTGAATATCTGGCATGGAAAGACAGAGAGAGGGTCAAACTATCAATGTTATGTAGTAATGATAAAATATGGTCATCCAATTAGATCATGCATTTAAAGCTGCTCCTGCATTTTTGATAAATTATTGTCAAGTATAAACCATAAAATATTTTAACTTATGTTAAACATATATACATAAATTCAAATACTGCATACCCTATTTTGTATTTTGTCTTCAAAAATCCTCTTTTAATTTTGTTCTTTACAAACATACTCCTTGGATGCCATGAAACTGAGGCAAAAAGAATTTGACCATGTATTTTGCAGTGACCAAGTCTTTATTAATATATGTAGGCAATTTCATTTTTATAAATGCTGTACCAGTGTACTAAAATTTTCACACACATAGAAACTCAATGCTTTTAGTTAGTGTTAGATTTAAAATAATGCCCAAATTTCTGAAGTCTCAACTCTTTAGTTTCTTGGCCAAATTATTTTTCTGATTTTATTTCACTTTGTTCATTGAAAGAAAAATTGTCTTCAAGGATGGTGTTTGTATACACACACATGCACACACATATAAACATACATAGATCATACAATATCGGTATATATATAATTATGCATATATATTTAATTTTATAAAATCAAAAAGTAAAAAGTCTTTTGTCTTCAATAAACATATAGTATCCTAGGGCACTAAAATTGGTTGTCAAAGGGACCTTAGAGGTCATCTAAGTTCAACTCCATCATTTTACAAACAAACAACAAAAACAAAAACAACTGAGGCCAAATGATATAATAATATAATGTATAATTGTATATACACACATACATACACATACATGGTGAGGGAGGGAGGGAGGGGGAGAGAGAAAGAGAGAGAGAGAGAGAGAGAGAGAGAGAGAGAGAGAGAGAGAGAGAGAGAGAGATTAATTAAGATGGAATATATTAAAACTACAAATGGAAAAGACATTCGCTCTGCAGTCAGAGCTACCTCTGATACTTTTCTCCCCTTTTGACTTCTGGCAATTTACTTAACACCCTAGACCTCAATTTTTATACATAAAATCAGGGTGTTGGATGATCTGTGACCATTTTCATCTCTAAATCAATGATGATATTATGAATAAAACAAGTTCAGCAGAATAAGAACCACAAACATATTGACCACCATTTTTCCCAAAGGGCAACAAAGATGCAGGTATTATGTCCATACAGTTCTAGAAGAAGACACTGAACAAATGATATGACTTTTTTTTTAAAAAATTGTGTTATACTCTTCAAAATGTATTTCTGCTTTTAATATTTTATTTATGAATTTGTGCTATATTCTTTTGTGTTTAGACTTGTCAGGTATTACTAAGTTTGGAGTAATAAACATTTTTAAAAGTATACTAAAGTGATTTAACAATAAAAAAGGAATAGCGTGTCTTCTTTGAAGTACACTTATTAGATGCAGCTTAAAACAAAGAAGACAAATATGTAGGTTGTCACTAGGAAAAATAAAATTATTTAGAGCTAATTTCTTTGAGTTGAGGCAATCATGTGTTAAGAAGGTAGCACAATTATGAATGTGTAGGAGGTGTTAGTAATTTCTTCACTCAACTATAGCACATTATTAAGGGGAAAAGAAGGAAATTTTCTGGGTAAATAAAAAATTAGTCAACAACTGGGCAATGCAGGGGAAGTGACTAGTTAAAATCCATTGCCTAAAGAGAAAAAGGATACTTTTTCCCCATACCAGTGAAGGCTGATGCATGGTAATTATTGATTCAAAGTGAAGTACATGCCTTATTCAAGTTTAGCAATTTGATTCTGCAGGGCATCCCAAAAATAAAATTTCTGTGCATTAAAAGTCAGTTTTATTTTGCCTTACTCCCAACTTTTATTTTGGAGCAATGGAGTAAAATGGAATCTTTAGGTTCCGGAGAGAAAGAATTACAGGCCAAGGTTTGCTCAAGGCATTTATATGTATGTCTGTATAGACTTACACATATATAAACACACATATTTCATCAGATTATACACATACATATATATGACTTGAACCATATATATACATACATATATACATACATATATATACATATATATATATATATATATAAACATACATATAAATAATTTAATGAAATTCTTAACTATCTTTTTCTGTAAGTTTGTTACTTCATAAAGCAAACCAACAATGGAAAAAAGCACAAGATTCACGGTGAAAAGACCTGAGTTTAAAACCTGAATCTCCCTTTTACCAAACAGATGACCTCTTCTGCAAGTTATTCTAGTTACTTGTGCTATTTTGGCCTCAGTTTCTTTCTTTCTTTTTTTTTTTTTTTTTGCAAAATAAGGGAGCTGAACTTAAATGACCTCTAAGAAATCCAAGTATCACATCCTAAGGTCCAATATTTTATACTTATCCTATTTTTATATTTTATCCTATATTTTACTTTTTATATATTGCATGTTAACAAAATTTTTAACATTTTTATTTGAATTCCAGATGCTCTCTTCCACCCTCTCCTCTCACTTGGAGAAGGCAAGAAATTTGATACAGATTTCCATGTTAGTCATGTTGCAAAAGAAAAGAGACCAAAGGGGGAAAAAGAATAATAAGGAAAGAAATAAAAAGTATGCTTCAATCTGCATTCAGTTTCCATCAGTTTTTTCTCTGGAGGTAGGTAACATTTTCCTCATAAGCCTTTTGGAATTGCCTTGGGTTATTGTATTGCTGAGAGCAGCTAAGTCATTCACACAAGTGATCATCATACAATATTGTTGTTACTAGGTACAATATTCTTCTGGTTCTGTTAATTTCACTTTGCATCAGTTCATGTAAGTCTTCCAAGGGTTTTTGAAAGCATTCTGCTCTTAATTTCTTATTGCACAATAATATTCTGACACAGTCAGTATACTACAACTTGTTCAGCCACTCTCCTTCCCCCATTGATGGGCATCCCATTGATTGCTAATTATTTGCCATCAAAAGAATAGTTACTATACCTGTTTTTGTATATATAGATCTTTTTGCTTTGATCTCTTTGGATCACAGACCTAGAAGTGATATTGCTGAGTCAAAGGATATGCGGTTTTATAGCCCTTAGTTCCAAATTGTTCCCCAGAGTTGATCAGTTCACAACTCTACTAACTGCATTGCATCACTATTTTTCCATATCTCATCTAACATTTGTCATTTTCCTTTTCTGTTATACTAGCCAATGTAATAGTGTGAGGTGGTACCTCTGAGTTTTATTTTAATTTGCATTTTTCTAATCAATAGTGATTTTGAGTATTTTTATATGACTCTAGATAGCTTTGATTTCTTCTGAAAACTGCCTGTTCATACCCTTTGACAATTATCAATTGAAGAATGACTTATAAATTTATGTTACATTACAATTCTTAAATTTAATTCAATTGTCCAATGTATTTGAGAAATGATGCCTTTTTCAGAGTAATTTGCTGTAAATTTCTTTTTCTCACTTTTCTGCATTTCTTCTACTCTTGGTTGTATTGGTTTTGTTTCTGAAAAACCTCTGTATTTTATTGTAGTCAAAATTATTCATTTTACATCTCATAATGCTATTAATTGTTTGGTCATAAATTCTTCCCTTATCCATAAATCTGATAGGTAAAACGTCTCATTTCCCCCCGCCCCACCATTTGGTTATGATTTTACGTTTCATATCTAAGTCATGTACCCATTTTGACTTTATCTTGTCATATGGTGTGAGATGTCTATACCTACTTACTGACAAACTGATTCCCAGTTTTTCTAGCCATCTTAGCCAAATAATTATTTCTTTTCCCCAGATCTTTTATCTGTGGATTTGTCAAACCCTAGATTAGTATTGTCATTTACTACTGTGTGTTGTGTACCTAATCTATTCTACTTATCCACCATTCTGTTCCTTAGCCAGTACCAGATTACTTTAGTTTTAGTTATCACTGTTATGTAATACAGTTTGAGGTCTGAAACTGCTAAGCTACCTTCTTGCACATTTTAAAATGAATTCCTTTGATATTCTTGACCTTTTGTTCTTTCACATGAATTTTGTTATTATTTTTTCTACCTCTATAAAATAATATTCTGGTATTTTGATTGCTATGGCACTAAATAAGTAATGACATTGAGTTAGAATTGTCATTTTTGTTATATTGGCTTGGCCTACCCATGAGCAATTAATATTTCTCCACATATTTATATTTACTTTTATTTGTGTGAAAAGTGTTTTGTGATTTTACTCATATAGTTCCTAGGTTTATCATGGCAGATAGACTCCCAAGTGTTTTACATGGTCTGCAGTTATCTTAAATGGAATTTCTATTTCCATCTCTTCCTGCTGGACATTGGTGATAACATATGGAAATGCCGATGATTTATTCTCATTTATTTTACATCCTGCTATTAATTTCGTTAAAGTTTTTCATTTTTCAACTAGTTTTTTCGTTGATTCTCTAGAATTTTCTAAATACACATCATGATATCACCTGCAGTGTGATAGTTTTGTTTCTTTATTGATTATCCTAATTTCTTCTATTTCTTTTTTGTATTATTGCTATAAGCTAGCATTTCTAGAATAATTTTGAGTAATAGTGGTGGTAATTGGTATACTTACTTCACCTCAGATCTTGTTGGAAAGACTGTTAGTTTATCCCCATTGCAGATAATGCTTTATGATGGTTTTAGATAGATACTACTCAGCATTTTAAGGAAGGCTACATTAATTTCTGTTTTCTAGTGTTTTAATAGGAACCAGAGTTGTATTTTGTCAAAAAATATTTTTGTTCATCTTTTACTATTCAGCCAATTCTATTTTTTAAGGTGTCATTTTCTTCTGCATATTTTTGTCTCTTTTACTAGACTGTTCACTTACTTTTCATAATTTTCTTACATCATTCTCATTTATTTTCTCAATTTTTCCTCTACCTCTCTTATTTGATTTTTAAAACTCTTTTTTGAGCTCTTTCAGGAATTAATTTGGGACCTGGACCTATTCACAGTTTTCTGTGAGGCTTTGAATATTCTTCTAACTTGTGCTCCAGTGTTTACCCAGGAAGGGTCCTTGTTCTTCTTTATTCACCAGCACAAGCACTCATCCTGGCCCTGGTACTGTGATTAGGCCCCCAGCTCCATTGAAGCCCCAATTGCTAGTGTTTCTCTCTTTCTTCTAATTGAGACCATGCTCCCTAATACCCCTTCGGTGGCCACAGTGCTCCTCTCTACCTTGGAAGCAGGACCAGGGCCCCTGTTCCCTTATGGCCACAATTGTTATTGCTTCCTTTGGCCCTAGGACTGTGACCTAGGCCTGCATATGGGCAATGTAACAGGGTCCTGAACCCAGTGCCAGCAAAGGTCCCCTGTATTCTCCTTCCAAACAGTTCTCCAATATTTGGGCCCCCACCACATACACACACACACACACTTTCTGCGCACTGCTTGCTCTTAAAGCTGCTGTTAATGCTTCCAGTACAGCTGCCTCCAAGGCCTGTTGCATAGTTTTGCAGACTACATTGCAGGGACTGTGTGGTACTCCATGCTTGGTCTCCACCTCAGTGTGATAGACCTTAGTTCTTAGATAGTCCTAAATTGTTTCAGGCTGGAAAATCATTTTACCCCATGTTTTCTTTATTTTACCTCTCTAGAGTTCAATCAATGGCATTATTTTAGAATTGTTTAGAAGGGAATTTGGGAAAGCACTGATAAATGCTTTCTCTAATCTACCATCTTCAAATTGTGTATTTTTATAGATGACAAATCACCTTCATTTTTTTGATCCTATAAGATTAAACAACTAAAGATCTCATAGGGAAAAAAAAAACATTTTCTTTCCTACTGGAACCATGTCATTTTTGTTTTTCTTTTTTGAATATTGTTGACTTTATGTGTAGGTTTGGTTAAAAACTACTGATATAATACATTAAAAATATTCAAGTAATTCCCTTTATTTCCTTACCTTCTTCACTACCATGTCATATATATACACACACACACACACACACACACACACACACACACATATATACATATATATATACATACATATATATACGTGTATATATATATATATATATATATATATATATATATTCAAATAGAATCAGGTTCCAGAAATGACTGCAATGTAGAAAACATCAATAAAACCTATAAAATATTATGTGGCAGCCAGATGAAAGATTTAAAATAAATAGATGATCTTTTCTTTTAAATAGTTAACTCCATAGAAATCAATTCTCTGTCATACAATATTGAATTACTTGGGACTACTAAAGTCACTTTTCATATTAATTTACTTTGTAAGGAGAGAGTGAAGTAAATTGCATTTGAGAAATTGTGCAACACTTTCAATGACCTCAGACTTCCTTCTTGAAAAAAAGCCTCATATTTATAAGTTCAATATTCTTTCATTGAAGCTATATAACTACAATTCTTGGAGAATCACAGTCATTTAAAAATGAATTTAAAGGTCAAACAAAGGGCAGTGGAGAAAAATGGAGGACATATTTGGTCTACATCATATTATCAATGGTAACTTGTGCAAAATAAGGTGGATAAGAGATGTAATTGAAGATATGTGGTAAAGGACATGTGTAGTTCATGTATGAAGATGAAGGGATAACAGATTAACAGACTTCCTAATAGTATGAAAGAACAAACCCTAGAAGAAGATCCTCAATATTGGTTGGATCCCAAGTAGAAGATTTAGGAAAGAACATTGACATAAATCCTACAGTAAAAATAAAGGTGATTAGGTTTCAAACTGTACTATTAGAGATATTACCAAGTAGCTCATAGATTTGTTGAAGTTTTGAAGTGATCCTTTGCTATATACAACTTTAGCTCTATGACCCTTGGCTCAGGGATCTTATTTGACTGTCCTTGGTGCCTAGAATATTCTCTTGTATCTGCTAATGTCTTCCCTACCTTCAAGTCCCACCTAAAATCTCATCTTCTATAGGACACATTTCCTAAGTCTTCTAAATTCTAGTCCCCTCCGTCTTTTAATGATTACCTTTTTTTTTCCTATAGATTGCTCTTTTGCATATTTGTTTGTTTATCATCTTATCGATTAAATTGTGAGCTCGTTGAGGACAGGGACTATCTTCTGCCTCTTTTTGTATCCCCAATGCTTAGTGCAGTGCCTGGTACATAATAGTGCTTCATAATTGTTTATCATCTATATGATGTTACAGATTTGTATATATCTACATTTTGTGTGAGTATGTGTATATATATATAAATACATGTATATTATCGTTTTTATATATATAGTCTCTCAAAAATCCTACATATATAATTTTATCTAACACGCAGACACACACACACACACAGAAAAATTGCAGTTTCAGATCCAGTTTATTGTTCAGTGACTGAAGCCAGAAGGAACAGATAAGAAGCCATAAAGCTGAGGTTACTCTGCAGTGTCTGTGCTATATCAGTGACTTATCTAAAAGCTGTGGAAAGGCAATGGGGTCTTTGAATATGGCTTCCTCAAAGATAAAAAGATAGAGAAAGGCTATTGAGAACACTGAAAATTTAAGGTGAATTAGGTACCATTAATGTTTCCATTTCTTTAAATCTTTCTTCAAATGATATGTTGTCTTTGAATGATCATATTGATATAATTCATTTTTGGTCTAGATGAATAAAATAATTTGATAGTTTTAAAGAGTCTTATTTTGATAAAAAATCATCATCTATCACAGAATTAGAATTTATCTAACACATACTTTTTGCGTCAAAGTATCACATAAATACTAGTAGTGTTAATAATATCCTGGTTCAATGAAGCCAGGACTATTTTAAAAGAAAACACCTGTGAGAACTGTCTATATCTAGAGATAAACTCAAGTTCTTTTTTATCACCCCTATGAGAAATAATATATTCCTCCTCTGAACTTTGATAATTGTTATTATCTAAACCATTTTTGTGGCACTTGTGCTGTACTCTATTTTATTTATGTGCATGTCTTAGTTACATATATATTATGAATTCCTATTATGAAGGTATTATTTCTTATAATCTTGAAGTAGCAGAATATAGTGGAGATAACACAGAGCTTGGTATAAGAGCACCATGGATGAAACATCTACTACATCTAGACCAACCCATAAATTAGAAGAATTCCCTCTAACCAAGACTCCAAATTAGTCATCAAGGCTTCAACTGAAAACCAATTGTACTTGCTAAGTTAGGCTATTGCAATTTCAGATTGTTCTGATTATTAGAAATTCATGGGGGCAGCTAGGTCACACTCAGTGAGTAGAGCTCCAGCCCTGGAGTCAGAAGGACCTGAGTTCAAATATGGCCTCATACACTTGACCTTGGGCAAGTCACTTAACCCCAATTGCCCTGCCAAAAAAAAAAACCAAGACAAAAGAAATTCATTGCTCCAATCAGTTGTAACGTTCTCACTCTTGTTTCCACCCTCTTAACAATAACTCCCATTTCTTCCTTCTGGGGCCAAAAAGAACAAGACTAGTCTCTCTTCCTCATAGCAAATAATTGAATACAATAATAATGCCCCCCCCATAAATTTTATCTTTAGGCTAAACATTCCAAGTTCCTTCAATTAATATCCAATTAAATAGTCTCAGGGCCCACCTTCATGATTCTTTGTCCTCATTATTCTTATGGCATTTTCCAGGTTGTCATTATGTTTTCTAAAATGTGACATTCAGAACTCTGCATTCATGATATGGTTTGACAGGAGCTGAGAACAATGGAACAATCACCTTGAATGTTGTGGATACTCTGCCTTTCTCAACAAAGCCTAAGATTGAAACGAATGTTGTTATTGTAGTTGTAGTTTGTAAGGAGGTTTAGGAGAAGGGAGAAAGGTCCATCCATAGCACAATACTAATTTGTATTGACCTTGCTGTCCACTATCTCTCCCAGTTTTTTGACAATGCATGTCATCTAGCTGTACCTTCCCATTCTTGCAACTCTGAAGTTAATTTTAGAGCACACATGAAAAAACGTACATTTATATTTTTCTCAACTTCATCCTATTACACCGCCCTATTGTTCTAGCTCTTCAAAATCCTAATTCTCAACCTTGACTATTTTTTTTAGTTTGTTAGCTGTCCCTGCCTCTTGGCTTCATGCAAAGTGGTTAAGCAGATCCTCTAGCTCTTCATCACAGTGACTGCTAATTTGAACATCACCACTGGAGTTAAGGGCAACTCCCTGGGCACTGCACTGGAGGACTCCTTTCAAGTTTGCATTTAGACATTAATGATTTCTCTTTGGGTCCTTGGAAACAAAGCTACTAAATAACGTTTTTCTACATTCTACACATCTCTCATTTCTCTGATTTACCAGAAAAGGAATATCTATATCATTATCTAAGAATTCTTATCAATGAAATCACAGACCTGGCCCCTGTCCCAACCAGTCTTTTTAATCCTTCCAATAGAAGGAAGTCCTTTAACCCATGGTATGCTGGTATATTTTTAAACACTGACTCTAAGAAAAAATACTTATGATATACTTTTAGGCTTAATCTATATTATTAACATTTTCTCCATCTTGTTCTTAAGTTGAGACAATCAAGAAGACAATAAATCAAGCTCTGATTAATAGTATTTGCTGATTTCCCAGGTACAGATGCTCACACTGAAAATTTAACAATAGGCTCTTATGAGCTGTTATGCACTAGCTATAGCACACCCTTGCCTTTAAATAGTATTCCTGTTGGAATACAGATTCCAGTCCTGGATCTCACATTTATTAACTTTGCAACCTTGCACAAGTTATTAATTTATCCTGAAACTTTGCTTTTCCTTTTGTGTAAGATAGGTCAGATATTTGTTTTAGCTATGTTATAAGGTTCTTCTGAGTGAATCACTTTGAAAGCCATTAAGTACTTTGTAAGTGTAAGTTGTTATTTTTTTCCTGTCTTCCTTATAGTGCATAATAGACACTATGTAAACAGGTTTTAAGCAAATGAGTCCAAACTCATGACGACTGATGCTAAAAGGAGAGTCTGAAGTTATCTGAACAGTAAGCTCTTAGAGAAAGATTGGAAAATGTTTTGTTTGTGAAACTGCTTCCTCTTTGCAAAAAAATCTTACTGGCATCTAAAGCAAGCATTTACAACTGAACTTATTGCCAAGAATAGAATCCATCTATAACTAACCATACTGTTCATTTAATGGAATGATTAGAATTTACCCCTTTGGTTACGTGGCTTTCTAATTTATCTATCTAATTATCTATCTGTCTATCTATCTATCTATGTATCTATCTAACTTTTTTTCTTCAATGATCCTGTCTCTTCTTCTAGTAGAAATGGAAAATAGGCCAGGCAACAAGCCTGGGCTATTGCCATGGTAGACACCAACCATGCAAGCAAAGTCAGATTCAGGTTGAGCATAGACCAAATCAGGGAGCTTGTACTGGAAGTTTTACAAGTAAGGAAGATCAAAAATTGATGCAATAGATTAGGGCACAGTAGAAAAGCCCTCTGCTCTATTTTGTAATAAGAACTCGGAAAGTTAATTCCTCCATCAAAGATTTGATTTTATTTCTTTAACTTTAGAAATGATATGTTTTGAAACTTAGTGCTATGTAATTAAAATGACTGTAAAAGAGAGGAGAAAATTAATCTGCTTTCTTTGCAAACGTTAGGGTTTATGGTTATAAAACACTGACAATAAGCTCAGAACTGGTTGATATGTTAGTTTTTAGTTCTGAAAAATAGTTTTTTCCCCCATTTCATCTGTATTCTTTGTTATAAGGGTAGCTTCCTGGTTAGAAGAGATAAGAGGGATATATTAGTAAGTGACAATGATATAAAAGCAAAATATACATGTATATTTTTCAATTTAAAAAATAAGTTAATAAAGTAAATATGTTATCATTGCTTTTTTAAAGATTGTCACTGTCAATATGCAATCGACAGTCCCTTCCTCCCCCCCACAAAAAAATGGCATTAAGCACAATAAACTAACACATTGATCACATCTGGTAACATATACTTAATTCTTCATGTAACTGAATGCTGTGTAATTATAATGACAACATTTAGCAGTATCTGCTTGTTTAAGGAAACTTACCTAGTTATGAAAGGCTTAGATACTCCCATGTACCTCATTTCTCAAGTGCTTTCAGTTTGTTTTTTGACCTGGTTACAAGTTCCATGGGGTCAAAAGAAGTATCTATGAGGTCCATAGTTTGTTAAGAGTAGTCATTACCTTTTTTTAATGATTCTTCTTTATCTGATCCAGAGAGAGAAATGTGAGCTGGGCCAGGGCCCTGTTACTTGCCATTTTATTAGATCAATATTCTTTTTAAAAAAATATTTATTTTTAGTTTTCAACATTTACTTAGATAAGGTATTGAGTTTTAAAGTTTCTCCACCTCCTGCCCCTCCCCTTCCCCATTCCCCAAGACCATATGTAATCTGATATAGATTCTACATATACATTCTTATTAAACATATTTTCACATTAAACACACTGTATAGAAGAATTAGAATGAATATAAGGAACCATGAGAAAGAAAAAACAAAACAAAACAAGAAAGAGCAAACAGTACGCTTCAATCAGCCTTCAGACTCCATAGTTCTTTCTCTGGATGTGGATGATATTTTCTATCATGAGGCTTTTGGAGTTGCCTTAGTTCCTTGCACTATTGAGAAGAGTTAAGTCTATCAAAGTCAGTCATCACATGATGTGGCTGTTACTCTGTACAATGTTCTCCTGGTTCTGCTCACTTCACTCAGCATCAGTTCATAGAAGTCTTTCCAGGTTTTTCTGAAGTCCACCTGTTCATCATTCTTATAACACAATAGTATTCCAGTACATTCATATACCACAACTTGTTTAGCCATTCCCCAATTGATGGGCATCCCTTTAATTTCCAGTTCTTGGCTACCACAAAAATTGCTACTATAAATATTTTTGTGCATGTAGATCCTTTTATCATTTTTATTATCTCTTTGGGATACAGCCCTAGAAGTGGTATTATTGAGTCAAAGGATATGCATATTTTATAGGCATTGGGGCGGAGTTCCAAGTTACTCTCCAGAATGGTTGGATCAGTTCACAACTCCACCAACAATGCATAAGTGTTCCAATTTTCCCACATGTTCTTCAGTATTTATCACTTTCCTGTTTTGTCATATTAGCCGATCTGATGGGTGTGATGTGGTACCTAAGAGTTATTTTGATTTGCATTTCTCTAATCAATGGGGATTTGGAGTGGTTTTTTTTTTCATATGCCTATACATATCTTTGATTTCTTTATCTGAAAAGTGTCTGTTCATATCCTTTGAAGATTTATCCGTTGGGGAATGACTCATATTCTTATAAATTTGACTCATTCCTCTGTATATTTTAGAAATGAGGCCCTTTATCAGAGACACTGGTTGTAAAAATTCCTTCCCAGTTTTCTGCTTCCCTCCTAATATTGGTTGCATTCACTTTGTACATAAACGGTTCAATTTAATGTAATCAAAGTATCCATTTTGCATTTCATCATGTTCTTTATCTCTTGTTTGATCATAAATTCTTCCCTTCTCCATAAATCTGACAGGTATACTGTTCATTGTTTATATTGTATACCCATTTTTGTGTACCCAGTTTATATTGTGTACCCATTTTGACTTTATTTTAGTATACAGTGTAAGTTTCTGCCAGTTTTTGCCATATTGTTTTCCAGTTTTCCCAGTAGTTATTGTCAAATAATGAGTTCTTACCTCAAAAATTGGGGTCTTTGGGTTTATCAAGTAATAGATTACTATTGTCATTGACTACTGTGTCTTGTGTACCTAACCTATTCCACTGCTCTACTACTCTATTTCTTAGCCAGTACCAAGTAGTTTTGATGATTGCTGCTTTATCATACAATTTGAGATCTGGTATGACTAGGTCACCTTCCCTAGAATTTCTTTTCATTAATTCCCTTGATATTTTGGACTTTTTGTGCTTCCAGATAAATTTTGTTATTAATTTTTCTGTAAGTCAATATTCTTAGAAATAAC
Organism: Trichosurus vulpecula; assembly: GCF_011100635.1. Lineage (NCBI taxonomy): Eukaryota > Metazoa > Chordata > Mammalia > Diprotodontia > Phalangeridae > Trichosurus > Trichosurus vulpecula. Next base: position 143,216,237 of record NC_050577.1, on the reverse strand, counting down.
TGCAGTTCACAGCAAAAACAAACCAGTGTAAAATTTTGGAAACTGATGGGAAAACAACTGAAAGCCCACATAATATTGATCGTATCCATGTTTATTTTCTCAAGTTATCACTAAGGCTTTGAATTTATCAGGGAAATCAGAAAGAATGACCCAAATTTCTTCTGAGTCTCTTTCTAAGAATTTCTAAAATTAATTCCAGTTACTCAAGTGATTAGGAATTTTTTCCTAATATCTGTTCTTTTCTATGGCTAATTGCTTCAATTGAATGCTTAGAGAGAAACATTATCCTTTTTATATTAAGTTACTTATTTTAGGCAGAACATATTAAGAAATAAATTTTAGAACAATAGAATAATATTTAATTATTGAAAGAGTTAACATTTATTTTTGAATGCTAAGCTTACAAAATAATTTGCAATCTGGCTAAGGGTTTTGTATTTTAAGAAAGTCAAAAATATATGAATAATCAAAGAGATTATTAATGATCCAATTCTATTTTTTAATTTTTTTAAATTTATTTATTTATTTTTAGTTTTCAATATTCACTTCCATAAGTTTTGAATTTTCCCCATCTCCCATTCCTCCTCCATCTCCCCTCCCCAAGATGGCATTAAATATATTTTCACATTAGTCAAGTTGTATAGAAGAGTTAGAACAAATGGGAGGAACCATGAGAAAGAAAAAAAAAACAAAAGAAAACCAAAAAAAGAGGGAACAAATAGTATGCTTCAACCAGCATTCAGACTCCATAGTTCTTTCTCTGGATGTGGATGGCATTTTCTAACATGAGTCTTTTGTAGTTGTCTTAGGTCCTTACATTCCTGAGAAGTGCTAAGTCTATCTAAGTCAGTCATAACACAACGTGGCTGGCTGTTACTCTGTACAATGTTCTCCTGGTTCTGCTCACTTCACTCGGCATCAGTTCATAAAAGTCTATACAGGTTTTTCTGAAGTCCACCTGTTCGTCATTCCTTATAGCAATGGTAATCCATTACATTCATATACCACAACTTGTTCAGCCATTCCCCAATTGATGGGCATCACCTCAATTTCCAGTTCTTGGCCACCACAAAAAGGGCTGCTATCAATATTTTTGTACATGTGGGTCCTTTCCACATTTTTATGATCTCTTTGGGATACAGCCCTAGAAGTGGTATTGCTGGGTCAATAATTCTATTTTTTTTTCAAAAATTCAATTCTCTTTTGGAGCAAGTGTCATGGCTCTGTTCAACATATAGTGCAGTTCTTTGCATCTATCAGATGCTTAATAAATGCTTAATAAACTTGAATTTGACATTCAATTCAGTTAAACACACACTGATTTAGCACTTACTATGTTTATGATGGGGTCAAGCAATACATAATAGAGGGCTACTTCTGATTCTCTACTCTTACCCCTGTCCCCCACCTGATCAATATTGTGACCGACTCTTGAAGAAGTATGAGAGAGGTGGTAGGCTAGCAGTGCAGAATTTAACATTTTAGAATGAGACTATAAACTGTTATACTAAATTTCTTTCATGAAGCAAAATGACTGTTTAATCATTCACATTCTTAAACAGGACAAAAGGAAAATAGACTTTTTAAAGGGCACAGAGATTGTTCAACTAAATATAAATATTTATATGATACATTCATTGGGGAGTAAACTTATATAACCCAATTCACTGTTGCTATATCAAAACTGTTTTTGTTTTGTTTTGTTTTCTCTTTGTTTTGGATAAAATTCATCAAGTTCACTTAGAAATTAAGTATGTCTGTTGGGAAGTTTCCAGTTAAAGTATAGCAATGTAAAAAGTCATACCAGAATCCAATTGTCTTACATGTACATACACACACGTAAATATATATGTATATGTTACCACATCAAATAATAATCAGGAAATTCATAGGGACATTAGAGTAAGCACCTTCATCTTGCCTTTGTAAAGAACAGAACTGTTATTAATGTAATCAGCTCCTGAAGGTGTATGCAAGGGGTGAGGCCTAGAGATGCACAATTTGATATACTTTTTCATATAAGACTAGTTTGTGGATTTGATTTGCTTATTACAAGGAAGGGTTTTTCAGAGGGGGTATAGAATATAGCAGTAGTAACATTAAAAAAGAAAAGAAAGAGTGTCAATAAAATTTAAACTTGAGCAGAAAAGTGGAAGGAAGGAAGGAAGGAAGGAAGGAAGGAAGGAAGGAAGGAAGGAAGGAAGAGCCTGAGTGCCAAGCACTGTGCTAAGTGCTTTACAAATATTATCCCATTTGATCAAATGAACAGAAGGGAGTCCTGAGGGAGATATAAACAATCAGTACAGCTTTAAAACTATTGTACTGATTTTTTATGTGTTAAAAGTTGTTTTTAATGGAAAAGATATGTTTGTCTGTATATATACACATGTATATATATATATATACATACACACACACACACACACACACACACACACACACACACATATATATATATATATATATATACACATGTGTGTATGTATATATTTGTGTGTTCCTGATGTCATACAATCCTCTCTTTCTCTTGTTATATTTGTCAAATTTAGACTAACAGAAAAAGAAAAAAAATAAATCCCATAGAGATTGGCTATTTGAGTGAACTATTCTCAAAAGACCCGGTCATGAGATTAAATTCAGTCTTTTAAAAAATCAAGCTGTTTGTATAGACAAAACATTAGTTTCATTTATTTGAATTTTATAAAATGCACTTTATGTACTATAATATAAATATGACATAGAAGATAATTGGGATAAGGGATTACAAAATTATCTCTGATCTTTTGGATACCTATTTCATAGTTTGCCTTGGTAAAATATTGATCTCCAAGTGGCTAGCTTGATGAGTAACACATCTCTTAGTAGTTAATGCGGCTCATCCTAGAAAAGCAGATAACTTGTGTTGTTAGACTTTATCAGATGTCAGCTATTCGACTAAAAATAATACCACAAGAAATTCTGAAGAAGGAGATTCACAGACAAGCAGGGAAGTTTCCTTATTATTGTGTTCAATTGAATATGCACTTTAAAAATGTATGAGAGTTCACAGTTGTGTATACAGTCCTGCTCCTTGTTATTTATGCATTGAAATGTACATTTGCTGGTAAAAGTCAGCAGTCAGTCAAAAAGTATGTATTACATGTGTATTATTTGCAGGAATGTCAGTTAAGTTCAAAGTGAAAAAAGATAATTTAAAAAAATAAAATAAAACATAGCTCAAATAGATCTCCAATTCTAGGTGATGAATGATTTTAGGCAATAACAAGTTCAATTTTCCCAACTCTGAAAAATTTCACTGAATAATGATCTAGCTTTTCAGTGTCTATAACAAACATCTATAGGAAATTTAACATTGTTCTCATATTAAGGTGGGTAGAGGGACCACATGAAACCCTAGCAATAGAACTATTGCTTTTATGCCTCTATTTTATAATATATTCACATGTGTGTATACATGCATACATGTTTCTGTATTTTATTCTACTCTGTGTCTTGTAAGATAGTATTCCTCTCTAGATCTCTTAGCTTTCAGAAAAAAAATACAGAAAACAGAATGAAAAAAGACTCCTTCATACTTAGGGAATATATATTTTCAGAATGAATTATCTTTCTCAAAGGAAAAAAGGTGACTGATTAGAAAATATTAAGGAGTAATCTGTTTTACTCTCTTCATGGGCATTTTTTTTTAAAATGCCAGTCATTCTGTAGAGTCAGAATGTTGAAAAGTGAAATTCTAGTCCCTGGGTCCATGCTTGAGACTTTTGGACATGGTTTCAACTGCCAAAGTTGAACTGCCACTGACTTAGTCTCCAAGAACACTTATTCACCTCTGTACCATGTGAGGCATTGGAGGAGGATTGTAGTATAGATCTGAGGGTGTAAACAAAAACAAAATGAAACAAAACAAAATTGTCTTTAGGTGATTATATCAGTTGAATTCAGATAAGCTCATCAGTAGACAATAAAATCTAAAAGTGAATATAAATCAATGAAGTATTGAAAACCTTCACTAAAAATTTGGATTGTCACTTATTTCTCATGCCCAGATCAAACTTTTTGTGAAATGCTTTAGTCTTTATTTTCACATACGCAAACCCACACACAGCACATATTGTACTTTTTCAATTAATTAAGATGATTGACTTGAATGGATATGATGCAACTGCCAATTACACATTGACAATCTCATAATTGTACTATGTAATTATTCATTACTAGTATTTGTTTTTCATTAACATTTGATTGGCTTGCCAGACTGTTACTCAATTATTTTTTAATGATCTTGGAATCCAAACTCAGTAATATGTATTGGTTTGATATGGTTTCCTGTTATTCAATTATGCCTTAAAGATCTTGGGCTAATTTCAGTGATCTAGTTTGAGCATTAAATTTGATGAATTGCGGTTGGCAATTTTTATGTCAGGTATGTTTTTAAAATTCAAGAGCAAGAAGTTTCAAACTTATTCTAAATGATTGATTCAATCCAAATACTGATATATTGCTGATACACATATATACATATATATGCATATATACATAAATGTAGAATAATATTTACATAACTTGCTTAAATGTTAAATAATGACTATTTCTAAGTCATATCAATATTTGTAAAGTGACTATGTCTCAATAGCAAAACAGAATAAATATTGATTTTTGTCCTTAAAAAAATTAATGTTCATATAGAGTTCTATTGATCACCATGATTTTTTCTTCCCAAGATTGGTCATCTCTTAATTATCTGCAAGGAAGGATGACTCGTATAATCAAATAATTTTATTTATCTTTGAAATCCATCATCTTACTTTTCACTATGGATTTTCCTTTTGATTATGCTTCTCTTTGCATACTATTAAGGTTAATTTGTATTTTCTGAAAGCAGAATGCTAAGTGGTGGTGGGAGTCTGACTTGAATGGGTGGAAGGAGGAGATTCATAGAATCGTGGAATTTTAGGACTAATAGAGACCATTGAACCCAAATGCTTCATTTCACAGGTGAGAAAACAGAGACTCAGAGAGATTAAGTGACTTTCTTGAAGTTATACAAATAGATAATGACTGAGAGGGGACCAAAACCATGAATCCCAAACCAATATTCTTTCAACCAAACCACACTGACTCTGCATGCATATAATCAGGGGTTGACTTTACATCTCAAACATTGGCTTTATATAAGCAGTGAATTAGACATGGCATTTTTTGCCATTTCTCATTATATGTGTGCACTTCCAGAATATATATGCTAAAAATGGTTAAATTTGATTGTTGTGTTTACTTAACTGGGCTTACTCTGGTATTTACACTCATATAAATGGATCCCGTCTCCTCTAGCAAGGAAATGTTGTATAATGGATAGATGCTCTGACTAGTGTTAGGATGACCTGGACCAAAATCCCAGCACTGACATTTACGAAGTACAGTCTCTTAAATTTTCACATGCTCAGTTTCCTAACTTTTAAAAAAAAGGTTATGATAATAACATTGAACTCTTTTCCTCATAATCTTTATCTCATAGCGTCTAACTATTGATGTATCTAAAATGGTTTAAAAGTGCAATATGAATTTAAGGAGTAAAAATAATGAGAATAGGTAGGATTATGTCCCCAAAGACTGAAATAAAATTGAAGGTTCACCGATTATTCCAGTGCTATGCGAGTGACCAGTTTATACACCCCAAAGCCAAAAATGAAGATACACACACAAACACACACACACACACACACACACACACACACACACACACACACACACCCCTATAGCCATCATTGTGGAGTAAATGAATTGAAAATATCTTGCAAAGTTAAGAAAATATTACATATTTGTGTTGACCTCAGTCTATCTCTCTTTCTGCCTCTGTTTTTCTGTCTCTGTCTCTCCATCTCTTTCTTTCTTTCTCTTTCTGTGTCTGTATTTTTTTACTCCCTTTGTCTGCCTGTCTGTGTCTGTCCTCAGATAAGAGCACATTAGCTTCTGATTAGTCTGCTTGTACAAGTCTGTCCTCACTCCAGTCCATCCTCTATTCAGCTGCCATAGTGATCTTTTTTCACTCCTCTACTCAGTAAAAATCTACTGGAACACTATCACCTCCAGGATCCAATGAAAAAATCTGTTTGGGGTTCAAAGCCCTTCATTATCTCCCCCAACATTTCATTTTGTGTACATAATGCATTAGATGTCAATATATATTGCATGTGAAGCCACTATCTGAACACTTTGATATAATTGTTTTCAAATTTAACCACTTTACTTACTAAACTCATTTTTGTGGAAAAACTTTTGAATTTCATGTAATCAAAATAATCTACTTGATCTTTTATTAAGACTACATCTTCTTGTAGCTGTGAAAAATATGTGAACTGTTTCTCTTCTATTTTTTTAGTGGCATGATCTTTAATCTTAAGGTCAGGAATCCATTTTGAGTTTGTTGTCTAATATGGTATACAATATTGTTTAGCATAAGATTAATTCTAGCCAAACTCTTTTCTGAAATCCCCAGCAGTTTTAATCAAATAGGGACATCTTTCCTTACTAATTTATGATTTAGGTTTTATTGAACATTGGTCTATTGAGTTCCATTGTTTCTGGTTCTGGTTTCTGGTGCTGGTCCTCCACTATCAGTTTTATTGTTTAACAAATTCCAAATGGTTGTGATGACTGTAGCTTCATAATAATTTGAGATCTGGAATACTATTTCCATTTCTTTTCTATCTTTTGTCATTATTTCCCTGCAGATTTTGTTTCTCACAGTAAATTTTATTATTTTACCAAGTTTATAAAGCATCCTTTTGATAGTTTGATTACTTTTTCATTAAAACTGTAAATTTCAGTGAACACTCCAAGTTTTGATGCAATAAGCAAAATACCTTCTGTAAACAGCCCTATCTGAAGGACCTTGCCATCTTTAACTACACTGTTGTCTTTTCACCCACCTCCTTTTATAAGTAAAGGTTCTGAGGTTTGTTTTTGTTTCTAAGTCTTTTGTATGTTTCCTCCTTTGAATATTTGAGTAGCTATCCTTTAGCACACTCAGAATTATTTATCTCCAGCAGTAACCTCCTCTATGTGTAGTTGGTCTATTTCACCTTCGATTTCTCCATTTTTTGTTTCAGTTTCATTTCCACATGCTTAAGTAGCAAAACCAAGACTGATAGATTGATTAAATATGGTAACTTCACTGTTCTTGATAAAAAGAGTTTCTTGTTTCAAAAGAAAAGAAAATAAAACAAGAATGAAAACAAATGCTGCCTTTCCTCCCATATTTGGTTGTCCAGGATACTTTCCAGGGATTGCAACATCATCCTGCATCCTGCAAGTCTGCTAGGGGCCTCTTTTTTACCCTGAGATTTCCTGTGGGAACCAGATACAGCCGCCCAACTGTAGGCTATGCTTTTGTACCTATATCAATTCCATGCCTAGAATGAATATTTGTAGCCATCTTGCTCCTGATTCTTCTCAAGGTGTCCTTGGGTAGCCCCTGACTTGTATTCACCTCAGGAGATTGCCTTTACTGTTCCAGAAGATGATTTCGGAGCACTCTGTCTCAAATTGTCAGATCTTTCCTCCTATCCAGACTTGAGACAACTAGATATTGGAATAGATAAAGCACTGGGGCTGGAGTCATGAAAGCTTGAGTTCAAATCCAGCCTCAGACACTTACTAGCTGTGTCACCCTGGCCAAGTCATTTAATCTCTGTTTGCCTCAGTTTCCTCAACCATAAAATGTGAATAATAACAGTACCTACCTCATAAGATTATTGTGAGGATTAAGTAAGATAGTATTTGTAAAGTACTTACCACAATAAGTGGCACTTAATAAGTAGTTCCTATATAAATTCTTATTCTCTTTCCTGAGGCTACTTGAAGGTCCCTAGTGAGATTTAGGGCTCTTGGGCCTCACAAAACTAAATATCTCCACTTACAACAAAATTCAGACATCACAATAGGGCCCTGGATATTTTAATCACTTATCTCGCCCAAATAGATTTTCCTCTAGTCACTTACAATCTGTTTGACTTCATTCCTCAGTGATTAGCATACTCCCACCCATTCATACTGTTGAAGGTGAAAGATGAAATGATTGTGGAAATGAAGTTTCAAGCTTCTGAGCATATCAATTTCATAAGAAATGCTCAAAGGATTAGGACCAGACCCCTTAGCATTGGCACTGGATGCTGAATACAGAAGGAGCAGATTTTGATGCATTTAAAATAATTAATCAAATAAGACTAATTAATTACAAGAAAACAGTTAACTATGGTGGGGGGAGCGGGATGGGCAGAGCAGAGCCAAGATGGCAGGTGGAAAGCAGGGACTTGCTTAAGGTCTCCCCCAAATCCCTTCAAACAACTGTAAAAAATGTCTCTGAACAAATTCTAGAGCTACAGAACACACAAAATAGCAAAGGGAAGCAGGTCTCCAACCCAGGATAGCCTGGATGGTCGCTGGGAAGGGTCTATCTCACAGGGATGGGAGAGAAGCGCAGCCAAGCATGGGCTGCAACAGGACAGACCAGACCAGGAGTCGACTGGAGCAGGCCTTAGGGCCATGAATCATTGAGCTGTGGCAGTTACTAGACTTCTCAACCCAGAAACACCAAAGACCACGGAGCAGGTTAGTGGGTAAACTGCTATATCTGGTTAGAGAACAGTCTGGCCCCAGCCCTGGGGGTTGCAGAACTAGTATGGCGGTGCTTCCAGAGCTCCAACATCAACTTCTTCCAGAGTCTTGGGCTCACACAGTGGGAGTAATCAAGCAGCAGACCAGAGCAGGAGTGCGGGGTTTGCTTTGCCCTGCTTGGATCTAGGTCGAAATCCTGGTTAGTGGTTCTTGGGGAAGGATGAGTGCTGCTGTGGCAGATCTTGTGGTGTCAGTGGAGTAGAAGTAGGTCTGAAAACAGCAGCACAGACCATAAGCTGGGGACAAAGCAGTCTCTACCGTACAAGCAGTCATATCCTGACAAAAAGCTCAAAGGTCAAGTAGTTGGCTAGGAAAATGGCCACGCATCAAAAAAGGATGCATATGCAGACTCTGACTCTAGCATCTTTTTTTTGATGGCAAAGAAGATCAAAACATACAGCCAGAAGAAGTCAACAAAGTCAAAGAGCCTACAAAAGCCTTCAAGAAAAATATGAATTGGTCTCAGGCCATGGAAGAGCTCAGGAAGGATTTGGAAAAGCAAGTTAGAGAAGTAGAGGAAAAATTGGGAAGGGAAATGAGAGTGATGCAAGAAAATCATGAAAAACAAGTCAATGACTTGCTAAAGGAGACCCAAAAAATACTGAAGAAAATAACACCTTAAAGAATAGACTAATCCAAATGTTAAAAGAGCTCCAAAAAGCCAACGAGGAGATGAATGCCTTGAAAGGTAGAATTAGCCAAATGGAAAAGGAGGTCTAAAAGACCACTGAAGAAAATACTAACTTAAAAATTAGATTGGAACAAGTGGAAGCTACTGACTTGATGAGAAATCAAGATATAATAAAATAGAATCAAATGAATTAAAAAATGGAAGACAATGTGAAATATCTCATTGTAAAAACCACTGACCTGGAGAATAGATCCAGGAGAGGTAATTTAAAAATTATTGGACTTCCTGAAAGCCATGATCAAAAAAAAGATCCTAGACATCATCTTTCAAGAAATTATCAAGGAAAACTGCCTTGATATTCTAGAGCCAGAGGGTAAAAAGCTGAAATAATCCACTGATTGCCTCTTGAAAAAGATCCCCAAAAGAAAACTCCTAGGAATATTGTCACCAAATTCCAGCATTCCCAGATCAAGGAGAAAATACTTCAAGCAGCCAGAAAGAAACAATTTGAATAGTGTGGAAACATAATCAGGATAACACAAGATCTAGCAGCTTCTACCTTAAGGTATCAAAGGGCTTGGAATATGAAATTCTGGAGGAAAATGGAGCTAGGATTAAAACCAAGAATCACTTATCCAGCAAAACTGAGTGTCATGCTCCAAGGCAAAAGATGGATTTTCAATAAAATAGAGGACTTTCAAGCTTTCTCAGTGAAAAGACCAGAGCTGAATAGAAAATTTGACTTTCAAACACAAGAATGAAGGGAAGCATGAGAACGTAAACAAGAAAGAGAAATCATAAGGGACTTACTAAAGTTGAACTGTTTTGTTTACATATCTACATGGAAAGGTGATGTGTATGATTCATGAGACCTTTCTCAGTATTAGGGTAGTTGAAGGGAATATACATATATAGAGAGACAGAGGGCACAGGGTGAGTTGAATATGAAGGGATGATATCTAAAAAATAAAATTAAGGGATGAGAGGGGAACATATTGAGAGAGGGAGAAAGAGAGGTGGAATGGGGTGAACTATCTCACATAAAAGTGGCAAGAAAAAGCAGTTCTGTTGGAAGGGAAGAGGGGGCAGGTGAGTGGGAATGAGTGAATGTTGCTCTCATCCAGTTTGACCTGAGGAGGGAATAACATACACACTCAATCCAGTATCTTACCCCACAGGACAATAGGGGGATGGGGATAAAAAGGGGGATGATAGAAGGGAGGGCAGATAGGGGGCGGAGGAACTCAAAAGCAAACACTTTTGAAAAGGGACAGTCAAGGGATAAAATTGAATAAAGGGGGACAGGCTAGGATGGAGGGAAATGTAGTTAGTCTTTCACAAAATGAGTATTGTGGAAGTGTTTTACACAATGATGCATGTGTGGCCTATGTTGAATTGTTTGCCTTCTTAGGGAGGGTGGGTGGGAAGGGAAGATGGGAGAGAATTTGGAACTCAAAGTTTTAAAATCAGATGCTCAAAAGAAAAAGTCGCTTTTGCATGCAACTGAAAAATAAGATATATAGGGAATGGGGCTCAGAAACCTATCCTGCCCTACAAGAAAGTAAGGGGAAAGGGGGTGGGGGGAGTGGGGTGACAGAATGGAGGGCTGACTGGGGAATGGGGCAATCAGAATATATGCCATCTTGGAGTGGGGGGATAGGGTAGAAGTGGGGAGAAAATTTGTAACTCAAAATCTTGTGGAAATCAATGTTGAAAACGAAAATATTAAATAATAAAAATGTAGGTAATCAGATTTCTAAGTGGAGGGAAGATTAGGGACTTTCCAAGTTGGGAGTGGGAGAGAGAACAGGAACAACTCCCTGAAATCAGAAAAAGAGGTGTACCACTGCCCCAAAGTGTCTACATGTAATCAAAAGAACATGGGAACAACAACTGATAAAACATTACAGGGCCATTTTTCAAAGACATATGGGTTATTTGAGATGTATAATTGTGAGAAAACTCATTGCATCAGTCTTTAGATCCAACCAGGTTTCTAGTCAGCATAACTTAAATCCGTAGTTAAGATTCTATAAACAGTGGGTAGAGGTAGCCCAGTTTTCCAGTCATTCAGGACTAGGTTTGCACGGGTCAATAAGGTTTTCTCACAAGACAGAAACTGGATTAGAGCCATAATTGAGGAGAATGGGAACTAAGCTAGATCCAGAATTGAGTCACAAGGCGGAGTCAGAGTGGTTCACTCATAGCTTGACACTTCTTGCTATTTTACTCGTCTTAATACTCTTCTCATGCCAGTAATTCTGAACACCCAACATAATTGTACAAATTCTGTTGCATTTCCCCATTAATGACATCCATAATCCCAGCATGCTCTGCCTCTCTAATTCCTGGCACTTTAAACCTTACCTGCTTGATGTACAGATCCAGCTCTACCCACCCCTTCTACTATACCTTCTAGAATTTTTGTTCCATAGTTAATTAACTTATTTTCACTTGAAAATTGAGCCTTCCTCACTCCTTCCATCTTCAGACCCTCATTGAGACCAGGCTCTGACCTTATATCACAGAATCCTTGCATTATAACCCTTTATAGGACTGGTTGTAATTTTATTCATATTTCCCCTCCCCAATTGCCCATACATATACACACCAACTCACTGATTCAGTTGGGGAGGTTAGAATGCAATTAACTCTTTACTTCCACTTCCAAGGTCTTCCTCTACCCCAATCACTCAGTAACCTCTCCCCTGTGTGGTTCACTCAATTGATATGTTTTTTATTCAGTCAATGTTGTGGTAGCTGTTATCTACTGATTTTTGTGATATTCCCCTTCTTTTCTTCATTGCATTCAGTACCTGACTCAGAGTCTGTTCTCTATTTCCCTATTCCTACACTCACACTAGAGAATTTTAACATACATATCAATACTCCCTCAAGCACTCTGACCTTCCAGTCCCTTAACTTACTCATTTTTCATGACCTTTTCCTCTACCTTACCTCAGCCAAACACAGAGATGTTACTCCCTTTATCTTGCCATAACCCACAAATATTCCACTTCAATGTTTATGAACTCTGAAATACTCTGATCACAGTCTGTTGACTTTCGACATTTCCATCTGCCTTGCAATCAAAAATAAATATTCTTCATCCTCACAATGACTTCCAATCCCTCAACCCTTCGGTTCTTTTCCAAATAACCTTCCTGCACTTCTCCCTTCCTTATCAAGATGTATTTAAAATCTATAGTGTCCTTTTCTCTTGTGAAGTTTGGGACAGTGCACTCTACAACCTAGAAGCAGAGTCCCACTTTAGCAAAGACTGAAAAGTCAAGAAATAGGCTGGAAAAATGAGCAAACAATAGAAAAAACTTTGACTATAGAAGTTACTATGGTTACAAGGAAGATCAAAACACACACTGAGAAGACAGCAGAGTCAAAACTCCTACAACCAAAGCCTCAAAGAAAAATATGAAATGGTCTCAGGTCATGGAAGACCTCAAAAAGGATTTTAAAAAACAAGTAAGAGAAGTAGAGGAAAAATTGGGAAGAGAAATTAGAATGATGTAAGAAAATTACGAAAAATGAGTCAATAGTTTAGCAAAGGAGGCACAAAAATAGTGAAGAAAACAACCCTTTAAAAAACAGAATAGGCTAACTGGTAAAAGAGGTATAAAAATTCAATGAGAAGAATGCCTCAAAAAGCAGAATTGGCTAAATGAAAAAGATATACAAAAGTTCACAGAAGAAAATAACTCCTTAAAAATCAGAATCCCCAAATTGAAAATTCAAATTTTTCATTGATGCTTTACTTGTTGCTATTTTGACAAAAATGCCATATACTAAGTCTGTGTATTGATTCTCCCTGTCACTAGGGTAACTGATATAGTAACTGATTATGGTCATGTTCTTTATCATTGTTGTTACTGTTTGCTCATTTTTTCCAGCCTATTTCTTGCCTTCTAACTTTAAATTAAAGTTGGGGTTTGCTCCTGGGGTAGAAAGGGCAAAGTCTCAAGCTTTAGGTTTTTTTTTGCTGTTGTTTTCAGAGCTAGTTTTTACAGTTTGTAAGTTTTTAATCCTTCTAAGGTGGTATGATCCAGGAAGAGGTGGGATCACTGCTGCTCTGTCATGTAGTTTGCTCTTTATCCTGGAAGGATCTTTGCTCCCCTGAAGCTACAAGGCCTACCACCTACTTGGCCTTGGAATTGTGAACAGGTCCTTTGCTCTCCTGAAGACACAAGCACTAGTAGTCCTTTCAATCCTGGTGTTGAGACCAGGACCCCTGTTCCTTCATGCATGAATTCAGGCACTGTTCTCCTCCCTGGAAGTGTGACAGAGCCCCTGATCTCTTGTAGCTACAAATGCTAGTATCCCTTCTTCCTTGCAACTTTGACCAGGCCTCTTCCCCCTCTGTAGCTACAAGTTCTAGTGATCATCTTTACCTTGGAACTCCAACACGGAACCACATATAAGCAATGCAACAGTGCCAGAAAAAAGCCCCCTGTAATCTCTTTCTGACCAGTAGTATGAACACCTTACCATCTGTTGGCTGAGAGTTCTCAAAACTTCTCTTACAGCTGTTGTAGCTGCCTTCAAGGCTCTATTTTAAAGTTCTTTAGAGGGAGAGGTTGGGAGAGTTCAACTGAGTATTGGGCTATACTCTGCTACCTTGACTCCACTTCTCTTATCAGATAATCTAATTCCAACTAAAATGGTCTCTTCTTAGTCCTCAACCTTGGTCATCTTTCTATAGCCTTTGAGCTTCTCTCTTTTTATTTTATTTTTTCCTGCAATTACATATCAAGAAAAATTTTAGCATTTATTTTTACAAGATTTGAGTTCCAAACTTTTCTCCCTCCCCTTCTGAAAATGGTATGCAGTTTTATTTAGTTTATACATATGCTATCATGTAAAACATATTTCCATATTCATCACAGTTGTGGAAGAAGAAACAGATAAAAAAACATGAAAAAGAATAAAATAAGTGAAAAAATATGTTTCAATCTGCATTCAGAGTCCATCAGTTCTTTCTCTGGACATGGATAGCATTTTCCTTCTTCAGTCCTTTGTACTTGTCTTGCATCATTGTGCTGCTGAGAAAAGCTCAGTCATTCATGGTTGATCATCACATAATGTTGCTACACTTTGCACAGTGTTTTCCTGGTTCTGCTAATTTCACTTTGTATGAGTTTTTATAAGTCTTTCCAAGTTTTTCTGAAATGTGCCTGTTTATCATGTCTCATTGTATAATAGTATTCCATTACATTCATATACTACAGCTTGTTCAGCCATTCCATAATTGATGGGCATTCCCTCAATTACCAGTGTTTTACCACTATGAAAAGGGTTGTTAGAAGTATTTTTTTGCACACGTAGGTCTTTTTTCCCCTTGTAATGATCTCTTTGGGATACAAACTAATATTGGTATTGCTGGATCAAAGGATATGCAGTTGGGGTAGCCCTTTGGGCATAGTTCTAAATTGCTCTCTAGAATGGTTGGATCAATTCTCAACTCCACCAACAGTGTATCAGTGTCCCAATTTTCCCACATCCTCTCCAAAATTTATCATTTTCCTTTTCTATCATATTAGCCAATCTAATTGGTGTGATTTGGTATTTCAAATTTGTTTTAATTTGCATTTTCTAATCAGAAGTGATTTAGAGTACTTCTTATGCCTATACATATATTTGATTTCTTCATCTGAAAAGTGCCTGTTCATATCCTTTGACCATTTATCAATTAGAGAATAGCTTGTATTCTCATAAATTTGGCTCAGTTCTCTATATATTTGAAAAATGAGGCCTTTATCAGAGATACCATCTGTAAAGATTGTTTCCCAGCTTTCTGTTTTCCTTCTAATCTTGGTTGAATTGTTTTTGTTTGTACAAAAGCTTTTCAGTTACATATGCTCAAAATTATTTATTCTACATTTAATAATGCTCTCTACCTCTTGTTTGGTCATGAATTCTTCCCCTCCCCATAGATCTTAGAGGTAGATAAGTATACTACTTGCTCTTCTAATTTGATTGCTTCATTGTCTGTGGTACCTTTTAGCAAGATGTAATTTCCTTCCTTATCTCTTCTAATCAGATTTATTTTTGTTTTTACATTGTCTAAAATCAGGATTGGTATACCTGCTTTTCATTACTTTAGCCAAAGCATAACACATTCTCCTCTAGGCCCTTGTCTTTACTCTGCGTGTGCCTCTGTGCTTCAAGTGTGTTTCTTGTAAGTAACATATTATAGAATTCTTGATTGTGATCCATTCTGCTGTCTGCTTCCATTTTATGGGAGAATTCATCCCATTCACTTTCACAGTTATGATTACTACCTATGCATTTCCCTATACCCTATTCTTCCTCCTGCTTTTCCTCTCTCTCCTTTTACCCTTTTCCACCTCACCAGTGCTTTGCTTCTGTCTACCACTGTTGCAACAATCCGGGTAGCAGCTGCTGTGGGGGGTGAAAAACCAATACAAGCCCAACAACAAGGATGCTGCAAGCACAGGTTCTTTTGATCTGTTTTACTGAGGAAAGTAGTGTTAAGGGGGTTAACAATCTTATTTCAATCCAACATACAAATATCATTCACTTAGTTCAGGGGAAAAAGCCAGCACCCTGAACTTCAGAATAAATACAAACAAATTACAAACATCAACAGACAGAACTTGTCTGATTCAAATCTCAATGCATAGTTACCAGGGTTTAACAAAGTCCTGACATCCAGGTTTACAAGCTGGAGCACTCTTAACTACGGCTGCCTAGAGTCTCCACATCAACACACCTCCAAGAGCAAGAACCCCAAGAGAGAACGCCAACCTTTGGGTTTATATATCTTGTTCAGGGTCAAAGGCGAGTCACACATGCGACTCACCCACATGACCTAAAAGTGTCACAAAAATGCAACTCAAATCCACATGGTCTAAATGCCTCTGATGTCACAAACATGTCACTCAAACCCATGTAAACTAGGCTTTCCCCCGAGGCAAGGAGGTCATCAAGGACTCCTAATTTAATCAAGGAAACAAAGGCAAAACTCTTCAAGGGCACTTGATTGAATAAGTACTAAAAGCCCTCCTTAATTACCAATACAACCACCTCCCCTGATCTGTCATCCTTTCTGTCTGTCCCCACCCCACCACTTTACTTAAATTTTCTTTCCTCCTACTTTCTTGTCAAGTAAAGTAGATTCCTATATTCAACGAATTGCATATAAGATTCCATCTTTGAGCCTATACTGATGAAAGTAAGATTTAAGCAATGCCAATTGCCGTTCCCTTCCAAATTCCTCTCCCAGTCTTCCCCTCCACTGTCATAGATCTTTCTTGTCTCTTCATGTGTGGTAATTTCCTCCATTCTACCTCTCCCTTACTTCTGCATCCATTGTATTTCTCATACCAGTACCACTGTGATGCAGACCTCAGTACTTTACAACTGGATAATTGCAATAGCCTTCAGGTTGGTTGCTGTGGTTCAAGTCTCTCCTTACTCTAGTTTTTCCTACACTTAAATGCCAAAATCGGCCTCCTAAAGTATAGGTCTTATGATGTCTCTCCATTACTCATTCCATACACTGCAGTATTTCCCTATTACCTCCACAAACAAATACAAAATCTCCTTGTAATCTAAAGGCAACCTGGCCCTTTTCTACCATCCATTCCTCTTATACTTTATTTCCTTCTATTCACTCCATGATCTGGGAATGTTGATCTCCTTGTTGCTCTTCACTTTCATCACTCCATCTCCTGACACTATGCTGGCCCCATTCCTTAGATACCATCTCTCTCCATCTCTGCCTCCTGGCTTTCCTGGCTTCCCTGGCTTCCTTCAAAACTCAGCTCAAATACTTCCATCTGTAAAAGCCTTCCCTGTCCCCCTCATATCCAGTGCCTTCCCTCTGATACTACTTTCACTCCCCTCCCTCTCTCTTAATAGTTATATAAATTGATATGTATATAAAATATTCTAATATATGTATATATATATACACATATATACATATATATACATATATATATATACTCGTAGTCACAAGTGGTTATAACTTGCATATATGACTGTTTAAATATTATTTTACCCAATGAAGTGTGAGCTCTTTGAAGGCAGAGACCATTTTTCTACCTTTGTTTGTCTCCTCAACACTTCACATAATGTTTGATACATAGTAAGTTCTTAGACGGGCTTATTGACTTTACTTGACCTATACTTAAGTGTCATATCTTTTTTGTCATTTATTTAATTTTTTCTAAGATCATAAGATCATAGATCTACATCTTGAATGAATCTTAAATGCATTCTAGCCCAAACACTTAATTTTATAAGAGGAAACTAATAAATAGACTAATGCATAGTAAATAAAAGCAGAACTGAGATTTGAACACAGTTCTTCCAATGTCAAATTCAGTACTCTCTCCATTGTGCCATGCTGACTAGTTTTGTGTCAATTTGAATCTTTACTCTAATAAATAAGTGATCTGATTTTAAAAACTCAATTTTAGAATGACTCCCTGTCAATAAGGAGTCATTTCTTATCTGTTAAAATATAATTAAATTACTTTTTGTTTGTTGTTTCATCTCTCCCAATTCATTTCTTGAAGAAAGGACTCATGATACAGAGGGGTGAGATTTCTGTAGAGTTTATAAGTCTTTAGCCTTTTAAATTCTTTACTCTTAAACCATATTCTCCAACATTTTTCACTATAATCTCTGACAGCTCCGCCTATCAGTGAAATTAACAAGCATCAAGTTGTATTTTGACTTAGTTTGGAAGATCTTATTAAATTCTTCATAGACTTTCTCTACCTTTTCCTTGTGACAGATTTTTATAGATAAAAGGCCACCATTTGTATGGAAGTCTTTTGGAGAATATTTTTCAGAAGCCCTGTAACATGAGGTAAACAAAATCCTTCTAAATCAATAATCCTTTAACTCTTTCTCTCTCTCTCTCTCTCTCTCTCTCTCTCTCTCTCTCTCTCTCTCTCTCTCTCTCTCTCTCTCTCTCCTTCTCTCTCTCCTCTCTCTCTCTCTCTCTCTCTCTGTTTCTTTTCTTTTGGAGTGCTTCTCAGCACTAAGGAAATCAAGTGCCTTTGACTGAGTCTTTGATGACTTGCTTAAGTCACAAGAAAGCCTACATCACATGAGTTTGAGTCACATAGCTCTCTCTCTCTCTCTCTGTGATGAGTACATTTTGGCAATATGGTGACTCCTGTGGATGCATGGATTAAGATTACAAAAAATTGTCATATTGAAGTGCAGTTATCAAAATATTTAAAAAGCAAATTCATAGAACTCAGGTTAAGAACCTATGTGCTAAGTCCCCATTTCTTGATCTAATTTCAATAGTTTTGTGATTCTTAGTGCTTTTGGCTTCATTTTTCAAGAAGTTAAAACCATCACTCCATGATTAGACAGAGGCTGCAATAAGATCGAGAGCCATTTTATTTTTTGCTTTTTTTATTTTGAACTACAAAATGGGGAGGGATTTTTGAAGTCATCTATCCCAAACCTCTTATGTTGCAAGACAGGAAACTGAGGCACAAAGAGGCTAAATGAAAGTTACAAGGCTTTTAGTAAAAAAAAATTTGGATTCAAGCTCAGATCACCAGACTCCAAACCTGGTGTGTCCGCACTTTTGTCAAAGGATTTTCATCATGGATCATCCTTATATCGAACAAATGCTTCTTCATATTTAGCCAGTCTGTCCTTGAAAAACATATATAGTCTATTGTAACCCTTTTGAGCATGATATAATCTATCAAAGCCTGAATACCACTGCCAGATTTTAGATTCTGGATTTATTTGCGCTGCCTGGTGAAAGTAGGAATTCCTTGGTAATATTCTTTATAAGACCTATGATTTCATCAGTATAGGAGTTTCCAGTGAGCAACTTCTTCTGCCACTGAAAATCAACATTATACTACTGAGATTTTTAGAAAATTACTTGGGGCACTAAGATGTTGAATGACTTGCCCAAGGTCACCCAGTCAGTACTTGTCACAATTGGGCTTTGAACATAAACTTTACTTGTTATGAGAATATCTAATACTCCACAAATGATTTTGGTAAAGAATAGTTAGTTAAAAGAGTAAACTTCTTCATATCTCACTTCCTTTATGGGTAGAAATCAGTGTGGGCAGCCACTCCAACAGAAGTGCAGTGGTATCTCAAAATCTCTGCCCAAAAAGGACAATGTCCTACATATCTGTTCCCTATGGAATGCTATGATGCTCCTTATCCTTAAGCAAGGTTGTTTTCCATGCCAGTTACCCTTGGCACAGTTTTTGGTGCTAAATTCCGTTATAAATACCTCCTTATGGTTTTGTTATCTTTTATGTTGTTAACTTGGCTTTTACATGAGGGATTTTAATCTGGCTAGCTATCATTCCACTTATATATTGTATGAAGAGCACTAATCTAACATAGAAAGCATGGGTTCTAGTTCTTCAGTTGCTTACTATCTATATATGTTCTGCTACTGAAATTATTTATAAATAAACTTGGCTGAGTGACTTAACCTCTCTGGGCTTTTGCTTCCTCTATTTCACAATGCGACTAGTAATTCTTTTTCAACGTTGAGGCTGAAAGCTGGGTGAAATGACCTTTTAAGGTCTTGTTTTGCTCTAAAATCATTGATTCTATGATGTTTGACACATTGATTTGGTTCGTAAACAAAATTATACTAAAATAGAACATCCATCATGACTCCTGTGTAAATTAAAGATAATAAATCATTTTACATAAACTAAATTAGTTTTTCATTTGATTTGTCAGTGGTACATTTAATTATCTCAAGATCTCTTTTAATTACCTGTTCCTAACAGTTAGCTGCTGCGATTTAATGGGCATATGTGTTGATGGAGGTCAGTGAGTAATATTGCAAATATAAGGTTCTCTTGTTGTGTCCTAAAACCAAAATTGGTTGAAAAGTGAAAAACCTAATTTATAAAATGATTTTATCTATGTGACTTAAGACAAAGAGTATTCAGAATTTTGTAATGGATGTGTCTCATTTCCATGAACAAGATTGTTGAAAATCCTCTCTTGACCATAACCTATCATCCTTACATTTCCACGCATGCTTCTCCCCTCCTAAAACAATTCTTTATCCTCACCATGACCTTAAAATGCTTTCTCATATAATTCATTACCCCCTGTTCTGACGTCACTTACCTCCCTTCCTATCTTTTCTCTTCACCCATTTAAAATCAAAATATCACACTTCCTCAAATCCTTTGCCCTCTTTTCCTCTCATTTCTATTGCATTGCCTAGCCTGCCTCTTACAATTCAGCATGATAAAGTGGAAAGAGTCAGAAGAAATGGGTCAAATGTGCTTCGGATATTTACTATGTCCTTGGGCAAATCACTTAAGATTCTGGAGCCTCATTTCCTTATCTAGGAAATTAATGGTTTTGTATTGGATACCTTGTGAGTTCCCTTCCATCTCTAGAACTATGAGGTTAGGAATGACTTACTCATATGCTGTTGAATCTTGTTGAAGGAATTCATATAATTGTTGCAATGAGATTTACACAGCATTCCCTTTATTCTTCCCTTTTAGACTCTATCAGATTCATCCCTGGAGGTATCAAGAACTTTTCTCTTTTCAAGCTTCTTCCACAACCCCAACAAAAATACATTTGTTTTAAAATAGATTCCTTTTTTTTAAAGAAACTGAAAGATTCCATTACATCTCAATGGAAATGCATACCAATACAAGAAATACTAACACTGCTAATGCCATTCACTCACTCTTAAAACCCATCTCTGTAAGGGCAAGCAAAGTGGTACATTTTACTGTTTCTTTTCTTTTGGAGTGCTTCTCAGCACTAAGGAAATCAAGTGCCTTTGACTGAGTCTTTGATGACTTGCTTAAGTCACAAGAAAGCCTACATCACATGAGTTTGAGTCACATAGTTGTGACACCCTCTGACCCTGATACATATACTCTGAGGTTAGAATTTTGCTTTGGGGGGCTCGCTCACTGGAAGAGTGTTCATATGATTTGTCCAGAGGAGAATCTGAATGGCTGTTAAGGATCTCCCCCGGCTTTGAAAATTCAGATGCTGGTGTTTCTCTTTCTGGTAACTATGTATGTATTGCTATGGACAGATCATTTGAAGTCCTGTCTGCTGATTTGTGTTATTTGATCTGTTTATATAATTTCTGCATTTAATTTCTGTTTGTGTTTCCCCTGAACTAAGTGAATTTTATATATATATAATATAGTGTGTGTCTACATACATACACAATACATATATGTGTGTATATGTACACACATATATATGTATATGTGTATATGTATATATGTAGGTATGTGTATATATGTGTATATGTCTGTGTATATATATATGTATCCACCTTGAAGTGAGAAAGATTAGAATCTAATAGCCATATGTGTATGTATGTATATGTATGTGTGTATGTACATACACATATATATATATATATATATATATATGTTTAATCAAAGTGAGATTGTAAATTCCTTAAATTTGCTTTCCTTAGAAAAGCAGAACAAAAACCTGTGCAGGCAGCCCTCCTGTGTGCTGGTGTTATTGGCCTTATACCTGCACAGCAGCTGTGAGCAGCATTGTTGTTACAATCTCCCCTCGCCCCAAACAAGATTTTATTATGATACTTAACTATCTTTTGTAAAACTCCTGCCAGGTCTTCTAACTTTGTCTGCTTTTTAAGAGGGCAAAAATATATTTGGTCTTATGTTCTTATTTTCTGAGTTCTTTGAGTATTACTGTTTGACCCTTGAAGGCTTTTTTCAATATTTTTTTTTATCCATCTCACCCTTAAGAATCATTTTGTTCTATTTTAAACACTGTTGGGGAGGGGATATTTTTAAAAGAATTTTCTACAAATGTCAATGGATTGCTAGCTTCAATTTCTGCTACCAGGTGCATTTACTGCCCTCGTTTCCATTCCTAAGTTCCTAGTTGAAATCATATTGCAGTCTCTCTGTATCTTTAATCCAGAAAATTACGTTATCAGGTTTCCTAAGGAAATCTCTTAGAATTGTTGGGAAGCTGAGTAAGAAAGACTTCTTTCTGGTAGCTAGGTGGTGTTATAGATAAGAGTGCTGCCCCTGAAAGCAGATAGAACTGAGTTCACACTCTGCCTCTGAAGTTTGCTGGCTTTGTTACCCTCAACAAGTATATTATCCTCAATTACTTCATGTATAAACTGAGATACTAGTAACAGCAGCTTCACAAGGTTATGATGAAAACCAAGAGTTTGAAATCCTTAATGTGCTTTATAAATTTTATCATAACCATCATCATCATCTTCACCCCCACTCTTCCTCCTCCTCCTTCTTCATAATTATCATCATTATTGCCATGCTGGTATTAAATATTTTTTTCTTTGTTTTATTTCCTTTCCAAAATGCAGTTGTTATTTCATTATCACACTACTTTCATCAATTCTGCTGGACTATTTTTGGAAGTGAGAAATGATGAGGTAGACTTGGTGTTTTTGTTTTCTTTTGCTGTTTTATTTAGGCAAGCATAACATGATTCAAGCATCAAATTCCTTTTACCATAAGTGCTTGTGGAATGCATGGATATGTAGATGAATGAATGACTGGCTCAATGAATGAATTGTTTGAATTCAACATTTTTTACCAATTTCAACAGTTTTACCTATGACCTGAAGGAATGTGTAGATGGCAAGTTTATTGTTAGTCATTGGAATTTGAAGATTTGGTATTGCACTGAAGTTGACAATAGCAGCTGTCAGCTTCACCCCTTTTCCTTTCTTGGTTTTCAGGATTTCTGATAGTCATCACCATCTTTTCCCCTTCCCTTCCAGGGATTCTAGTGTTTTCTTGATACTTCTCTGGTGTCAGCCTAATTTTCATGGCCTGATCTCTCTCTCTCTCTCTGTCTCTGTCTCTGTCTCTCTCTCTCTCACACACACACACACATACAATCACACACCCATTGGGGTAGAGGGTCATGCTAAGCATTTAATAAGGAATGCAAAGACAAATGGAATACAAGAGTATATTCTCTTCTGCAGTTTGAAAGAAAAATTAGCAGGAATTGATGACCATTTAAGAAGTATCCACCTTGAAGTGAGAAAGATTAGAATCTAATAGCCATGACTTAGCTAGGAGTGAGAGCTGGGAAGCATTGACTAATATGGGCCAGTCAAAACCTGTTCATGGTTGCCATGGGGTTTGGAAGGGGTCAGGGTTGGGTCATGAAGTCCAACAAGCAAAGAGGTAGAAATGTATTAAATTACAGAGATACATATTGGTTATTGCCATCTCATCTCATGGTAAGACCTATAACAGACAGACAGATAGACAGACATGGAGACAGGTAGACAAAAAACAACAATAATAACAACACAGATCCAGATAGGGATAAAGACAGACTGACAGAGACAGAGCAACAGAAAGAGACAGAGACAGATGGAAACAGAGGCAGAGAAAGACACCTAGATTCAGAGAAAGACAAAGACAGAGAGATAGAGATGAAGATAAAGAGAGACATAGAGAGAGAGAGACAGAGACAGAGGGACAGAATCAAAGAACAATAGAAAGAGATGCCACATAGGCCTGGAAGCAGTAAAAACTCTGGAGATCCAAAAAGATTAGAAAGCAGCAGAGAACCCTTGACTGAAACACCTGAAGAGGTATTACTGAGAGCTGAGAAGTGAGAAGCAAAGATATACAGAGCTATTATGTAGAGGACCAAACTAAGACCTTGCCATTCATTGCTAATCTGACTCATACTGACTATGCAGATCTGGAAAAACTAAATTACCCTGCTTGGTGGGACTACAATATTATTGTGCTAATATAAGCTTTGGTAACTAAGTCATTTAGTGGAAAAAATGAAATCCATCAAAGGGGAAAGTTTTCTTAACTGTCTATAGAGTCAGGTAAAAGTGTTTCTTTATTCTTTATTGTATATAATAAGCTTTTTACTTCTCCCAAATATTGTTCAACTTGAGGCTTAAAAGGGAATTGGAGAGGTTTAAGGAAGTGCTAGAAACTTGCTTTGCATAACATCTTGGGATTGTCAATGCCTCCCTATTCTTCCTAGTGCAAGGCAGTGGAATATAACCTACTTGAAGGCAAAAACTATTTCATTTTCATCTTTCAATTTCTAGTTCCTAGAGTTGTCATTATTACATAGTAAGTTCCTAAGTGATGTTTGTTGAGCTATGAGAAGCAAAGACAATTATAAAGTTAATTTTAAATTATTCTTGATATAGTCTTCTGACTTAACTGCTACTGATTATTAGCATAAGGAATTGAGAATTATCATTAAAGTTTCATGACTATTATAAGAAAATTCCATTACTTCATATTTTTGTCTTGTATTACTTTGAGGTTGTGTTTGAGACAGGAAACTGCTTTCAGAAAATATCCAGTGGCAAGTCTGTCAAATCATTGCTGATTTTTTTCTTCCTTTTGCTTGTCTTTCATATTAGTACTTTCAAACTCATTCCCTATTGTATATTTTGAGATTTATTATTTCTCCTTATGTAAAATTGTATAGCTCTTTATTATACTTTATCCCATTGAGCTCAGACCATCTGTCTGACTTTTTTTAGATTGTTGGTATTCTCCTCTGATCCTCCAAATGCCATTAACTGTTGCCAACTTGATATTATCTGTACTTTGCAGCTGCACTCTGTACTACTTCATTTATAAGAACACTAAAAATATGGGACTTAATGTGGAATCCCTTTGAATTCTACTTGATATCTGTTCCTAATTTGATCACCCACATCAACATTTAAGTCTATAACATTTATGACAATAAAACTAACTGAGGTCAGAATTTTTAAATCAATGTGGCACAGTAGATAAAGAGCATACTCTGGGACAGAAAACCTGGATTCAAGTCCAGCCTCTGACACATACTGTCTGTGTGACCTTGAAAAGTTCACTTTATTTCTAAATGCTCTCTGCACAAGTTTTAAAGATTACATATAGCACAGAGGTTGCCAAGCCACTTTGGTAGGAGTTTTCTCACTTAAGATTTTCCTTTATCAAAGAAATCAGTTCCTGTCCTTATTCTTATTATTTGGAAACTTGAGCTACTGAAATCCTCATTGACATTATTATGTCACTTGGAAAATCTGAGTGTAATTATATGTGTGTGTGTGTGTGTGTGTGTGTGTGTGTGTGTGTGTGTGTACTATATGTATATCTATATGTATCATTCCCAATACTTATTCTTCCAGGCCTAGGATGAGCAGGAAGAGAAAGTGGGACACACACATTGCATAAGACAGAGACATCAAACTCAAATAGAAATATGGGCCACTAAACCATAAATAAAATCCCTGCAGCTGCGTATTGACTTAGAAAACCACATCAATATTATCTATATTCTATTGTCTTTTAAATTTATTTTATTAAATATTCCCAGATTACATTTTAATCTGGTTAGGGTGGCACTTGGGGATGTTTGTGGGTGCTGTTTGGCACCTCTGAATAAGGGGCAAGAATAATGGAAAATTAATAAGGTAGGAGATATGGCTTTAAACACATTTCTGCCCCTAGCCAGCACTGAGTATGGACCAATCAATATTCTGGATGATGGATTTCTTAACCGAAAAGGAAGGGGTTTGGATGAGTTCTAGTAAGTGATATATCAATGCAATAAAGTAGAATTAACTATATCTTTACACTGGAACCAGGTTATACTAAACTTTACAAATATTTTATTTTGAGATTTACTTTCAAATTTTTATTTTATTCACTGCATTTTGTTGACTTTTATCCAAATGTCTATTAATGTTATTTGTTTTTTTTCTAAAAGCTGATGCCAATTGTTTTGCATATTATAGTCATTTCCCAAAACTACCCCTGCTATTCCAAATTGGGTACCTATACATTCTCTCTTTTTTTTGCAGGGAGGAAGGCAGGACAATTGGGGTTAAGTGACTTGCCCAAGATCACACAGCTAGTAAGTGTGTCAAGTGTCTGAGGTTAAATTTGAACTCAGGTCCTCCTGAGTTCCCAGGCCAGTGCTCTACTCACTGTGCAACCTAGCTGTCCCTACCTATACATTCTAACAAAGAAAAACAGTTAAGCAAAACCAACCAACACAACAAAATTTAATATCACTTCTCTGCTAGGAGAAGGGAAATGTATTCTATCACCTGTTTTCTAAAACTAAGATTAGTTGTTTAATGAAAAATTAGCTGACTTCTAGTGTTAGGTTTGTTGATGAAAACAATGATGAAGATGTATATTTTACCTAATTCTGATTTCTTTGTTTTATACCATTTCATTCATTCCAATTTTCCCTGAATTTCTCAAATTACAAGCTTCTTATAATTTCATATACAATCATATTTAATTCACTTTTATCAACCCCTGATAACCATTATGTTCTTGCCAAGGTGTAATAGCTAATTAGATTATTACACTAAATATAATTCCTGAGGGTTCCAGTGTCATAATATACATCTACATCTTAATAAAAAGTTGACTATTAAGTACCTATAAAATGATTTTTTTAATCTTAGCAAGCCATAATTTTGACTTTTTTATTCTTTTATATTGATTTCAAAACTTTTCATGAAACCACAAAGACAGTTATTGCCCAGAGGTATGAGTGAAAAGGTCTCTACTGTTTCATGGAAGCAGAAGACAGGGCAAAATCATGAGTGTGGCTGAAATACAGAACTCCTTCACATGAGTAGAACAAAATGAACCTGGCAAGACGTATTGTATCCAGACTGTGCAACATTTTATGTTCAGACTAGAGAGTTTTTATTTTATGTAGTATTTAATCAGGAACCAATAAGCATTGTTAAATAAAGTTATATTTGTAGGCCACTGAATTAGGAAGAATAGTATGGTTGCACCCTGAAAGATGATTTAGAGAAGAGAGATCATGTGAGAAGTAATGAGTTTTATTTAGGGCTGTGACAGTAGAAGTGTAGAGGAAATGATGGATATGAGAGTACTAACTGAACGGTGTTATATAAAATATAGATGGAGCCTCATATACAGTAGATATTCAGTGATTATTTTTTGAACAAATGAATGAATGAATATGAATAAATGAATTAATCCAATGGAAAAATTATTTATAAAGCTTCAACTATGTGGAAAGAATAATAATCAGTGCTAAAAATATAAAGAAACAAACAAATAAACAAACAAAAATCTCTGCCCTCAAAGGATTTGTATTTTATTGAGGAATCAGAAGATAAAACAGATGAATAGATAATTTTAGGTATAAACAGAGAGCATTAACAAGAAGGATTAGGATAAAAAGTGACAAGAGCTGAGCCTTGAAGGAAGGTAAGAATTTTAAGTGACAGAGATAAGGGAGAACATTCTAGACATATAGGACAACTTGGTGCTAATATGTGGAGGTATGGGATGGTTTGGATACTATAAATCTCCAGTTTGCCTAAAGCATAGAGTGCATAAAGGAGACTAATACATTTAAACATAAGGCTGGATCAAGATTGTTAAAGACTTTAAATGACAAGTTCAAGATTTTGAATTTTATCCATTTTTCCACTAAAGCTTTTAAGCAGAGGAATGACATGGAAAGCCATGTTTTACATATATTATATTTGTAGTTGTGTGGATGCTTGATTGGGGAGGGGACAGACTGGGAGCCCAGAGCCCTGTTAGCATACTTTTGCAATTTCCCTGTAAAGAGATGAAGAGTACCTGAATGAGGGTGGTGGAAATATGAATGAATACAAAGCAATGGACGTGAGAAATGTGGTGGAAAAAGAATCAACACAATTGGGACATGGATTACATTTGGAGGCATAAGAAAGAGTCAGGAATCAAGGATGATTTTGAGATTAAGAACCTAAGCCGCTAGAAAAATGATAATGCTCAATAAAAATAGAGAACTTTGGATGAGAGACAGATTTAGTTGGAGTGGTGATGTGTTCTCTTTTAGTCCTATTGAGTTTGTGATGCCTAAAAATATAAAATCGGATATATCCAACAAGAAGTCATTAATGTGGGGTACTGACCATATGAGAGATAACTAGAGTTGATTGTGATTGATTCATTTTATTGTTAATGAACTTTTGCTAAATGGGAAGATCTTTCCCATCCATTAATAGGCTCATGTGACTTTCTCATGTCACATGGAAGTGTAAGTCACATGAGTATGAATCACATGAGCCTGGGTCACAAGGGTTATGATGCCCTCTGACCCTGAAGAAGTATATATATACTCTGATGTTAGCATTTTGCTTTGGGGCTCACTCATGGGAAGAGTGTTCAAGTGATGTAGCCAGATGAAACTCTGGGTAGCTATTAGAGCCCCCTGGGCTTTGACAAACCCAGATGTTGGTGCTTCTCTCTCTGGTAACTGTGTATGTATTGCTTTTGGTCAGACAGTTGCAAGTCCTGTCTGTTGGTCTCTGTTTATACAATTTCTGCTTGCAATTTCTGTTTGTATTTTCTCTGAAGTTCAGGGTGCTGACTTTTCCCCTGAACTAAGTGAAATACACACACACACACACACACACATACACACACACACATGTTTGATTAAAGTAAGATTGTTGACCCCTTTTAAGTTGCTTTCCTTTAGAAAAGTAGATCAAAG
This sequence comes from Trichosurus vulpecula, assembly GCF_011100635.1. NCBI lineage: Eukaryota > Metazoa > Chordata > Mammalia > Diprotodontia > Phalangeridae > Trichosurus > Trichosurus vulpecula. Next base: position 143,187,397 of record NC_050577.1, on the reverse strand, counting down.
AAACTGTGCTAGCAGCCCTCCTGTGTGCTGATATTATAACATTTGTTGTTACAGTCATATACCAGCCATCAGATTCCAAATCATCTTTATCCTCATTTGGGCATGAAATATTAAATAATCACTGCGTTACATTTATTGTTAATTGGAGCAAATTTGTTATAATAGTTTATGTTGAATTAAATTTTAAATGTATTTTTATTTAAAAATTTTAATATTTTTGTCTAAAAATCATACTAAAATGTTCAATAATTTTGGCAATTTATTTGTGCCTTCTTCCCAAAGGATTCATCATCAGTATGGCAGGAGGAGTGCACCTCAGTTTAGAAAACTCTCCTTTAGGTAGCAAAAACTATGCCAGATGGGAGTGCCTCCCACATATCCCATTGTGATTGTGTAACAACAATGCTGCTAGCAGCTGTTGAGGGGTGAAAGACTGATAACACTAGCACACAGAAGGGCTGCTAGAACAGGTCCTTTGGTCTGTTTTTCTACTTTAAGGGGTTATGAATCTTACTTTAATTAAACATACGCACACCATTCACTTAGTTCAGCGGCAAAAGCCAGTACCCTGAATACAAACAGAAATTAGAAATGGATCAACAGACAGGCTTTTATCTATCTGACCAAATCACAGTACCTGCGTAGTTACCAGAGAGAAGCACCACCATCTGGGCTTTCAAAGCTGGGGTGCAGTGGGGCCGCTGCCAACATGCTTTCAATTAGTACCCCCCAAAAACAAAACATCAACCTCCATCCTCCAATCTCATATAAACATCTCAGGGCCCTGGGGCACTTGATTAGGTCAGTGCTGAGAAGCACACAAACAAAAAACAACAAAAAGTCCTATTTTCCTTGCCATTACATTTGAAAGGCAAGACTCATCAAAGATACTTGATTACCTTAGCATTCCAAAAGAGAAAACAGTAACAAAGTCCTATCCTAATTACCATAACAGATTGATAGATTTCTTTTATGGTTATGGTGACAGACTGTTGTTTGAGGACAAGACTAGCTAAGTTCAGAGAAGCTAATCATTAGAATTTTAGCCTGAGAATAAGAAATTTTTCAATTCCAGCAACTTATGATGACTTCTATTAAAGGAGTGGAAGGAAGCAGTTTAGAAAAAGACCATGGTATTAAATACACATAAACATACAAGCAAGTAGCAAAACCTTCTTTAAAATAAGCCCACATAATATCATAATTTAAAGCATAAAGACCATTGACTAATATATTAATATCATATTTTGTGTCCACACAAAGGAAATAATTGAGACTTGAAATGTTTAAGTATAAATATGATTGTGACAAAACCATAGTGGGATTCCATTCATAAAACCCGAGTTTCAATTCCACCTGAAACTCTTTCTAGCTTACTTCCTGACTTTGTACAAATCACTTAAACTTCCTCAGTCTCAGTTTCATCATCTTTAAAATGGGGATAATAAAAGCTTCTACCTCAGTGGGCTGTTGTGAGAATCAAATGAGATAATATGTGTAAAGTGTTCTGCAAGCCATAAAGTCATATAGAAATATTAGTTATTACTTCTAATAATAGTATGCTATAATCATAATTATTGTATTTTTTATAGTTATATTGGTTGTATTGGTTGAAATACATTGAGGTCAAATGTTAACTTTAGGAAGAAGTGCCCGCCTTTAGAATTTGTGATAGGAAAGAAAGTTGTTTTGGGAAGATGGCATTCAGGGATCTGGAAAAAGAAATAGAATGATCCATAGGCTAAAGTTTTCTAGAAAAAAAATCTTACTACGAAGGAATTCTCTTAAGGATAAAATTCTGAAGGTGACCACAGAAACAATTCTGGTGAAGAGGAATAGTTGGGGAAGTATCAAAAGAAACTAATGTAGGTTCACAGAGTCCTTGTCAATCACTTTAAAAAGTCAAATATAGAAAACAGATTCAAGATCAAGGAATGAAGAATGGCAGATGCATAAGTAGATAATACTTACAAAAAAATCTGGAATTTCAGTAACGTCCATGTTCAAAATGGATCTATGAGGCAAAATAGCAGACAAAAACTAATGTGATTTTAGGCTACTTTAAAAAAGGCACAGTACAGGCCCACCATATTCTGTACTGCTCAAATCACATGTATAGTATCCTTGTTAGTTCTGGTTACCACCTTTTATGAAATATATTGGAAAATGATAGAAAATTCATCAGAGTGAGATGAGGGGACTGATTTCCCTTAAGGCCATAAAAGATGAAAAAAGCCAAAATCCACAAGAGAGATTCAGTGTCTGGAATGCTAGGAATCTTCCATCTCCAGTCGCTGGAGATTTGGAAATTTAGGTCTTGAATCTGCATTTAATTGTCTCATCTCAAACCCTTTAAGAAATTAAATTATATTTTAAAAAGAAAATATCTTCTTGTTACCTCCCCCTCTGTATCTATACGAATGCACAGGCATGTGTATGTGATGTATGTGTATATATACATATGAATACACATACACCCCTAATGATTATACCCTTAAGGATTTACTTTATTATTTTTTTTAATAATAATTCTCTTAAAATGCCGATTGCCTCAGTTTTCTGTGTTTTGATTTAGGATGAATTAACTAGTGACTGAGGCTATTTGTAAAATGTTACTTAAAATATATTTATAACTTTATTAGTAAGAAAGGAAAACAACATTTTAATTAAGAATCTTACTATTTAATCATTATTTAAAGCAGTAGTGTCAAGGTCAAGTAGGAATGGGGGCTACTAAACTACCATATATAAGGATTGATGTCAAACACATTTTGACTTAGAAAACTATACATTAACATATTTTATTGTGTTGTATTTGTTAAATATTGCCCACTTACATTTTAATCTGGTTCAGGCCACCCTCAGAAAGTTGTGGGTCACAACAGAGGATTGAGAACTCTGATTTAGAGGGCACACACACACACACACACACAGAGGATTTTTTCTCCATTCTTTTGCTTCTGTTTTTCCTCCGTCTTCCCCAAATAATCATACATATGCTTAAAACCATACTAAAAATTTGGGGATGCCATCTGTGTGTACAAGTATGTATACATACATAATACATACATACACATGTGTGTATATACACACACTCATCCACAAATATCTGTATATATGCATATAAATGTGTCTATGTGTCCATATATGAATCTATGTGTTTGTATGTGTATGTGCCTTTTATGTTGCCCTAATTGTATATCTTCTCCCTCCTCAAATTATCTTGTACTTATTAGTGTATATATTGAGGCTACGTAATAGACTGAAGGCTCTTTGAGGGTAGGAACTGATTTTAATTTTTTAGTTTATATTTGAAATACCTAGGACTGTACCTTGCACATAGTAGGTGCTTAAAATTTATTTATTGGATTACTTAAGATTGGACTGCTTTGAGTCAATATACATTTAGAAGCGCACTATGTGAGCTGAAGGATGCAGTTGCTAGAAACATGTACAGATAGTAACCAGACACTGTCCTCTTTAATTGTCTCAAAAACCTGTTGTGTTATTTTGCATTTTTATTTTCACATTACTAACTCCAAATTAGTGTAGCATGAGGCAAGAGGAAATTTTTGTTCCTGCCAATTATGGAGTGACCATATAAAATGGAAACATATCATCCATCTGCTATTCTTGTCAGGAGATTAGCATTTATTCATGAAATAGTAATGGATTTGGTTACCACGCAAGGCATTTTTGGGGTGAGATTGGAGAAATGGACAGTCCTACACATGCCTAACTCTGACCATTGAGCCAGATGCCAAAGATTAAATCCTTGATTTCTGCCCGGTGGTAACTGCACCTGTTTAGAGAGCTGAGTCTGCCAGCAGAACTGGCAGTGGTTTTTACTTCAGAGGGAGCGGCTTGTTTACTCTCTTGGCAAATAAACCTCTGCGTATCACTGTTTGAACTCCTGAGGTAAAATTCTACATTCAATTGTCTCCTATTAGAAAAGAATCCCATTCATTTAATACTAAATGCATTACATTGTGAAATAACAGCAATGTCTTGCTGAGGGGAGAGATGAGAGGAAGAAGGGGAAAAGGAAAAAAAAAATCTTAGCTGCATATGAGTATGTGTTTAAGGTGTCTGCTACCTTAGAGGGACTTGGCAAGACAATGGATCTGCCTCTAGTAATAAAATCAAGGAAACCTTTTTATAATCTAACAGGAGACAATAGAAAGTTCACTTTGTTAATAGTCAAAAGATCCAGACTTGAATCCTGGCTCCTAAACTTAATATTTGATCTTGGGCAGTTTGGTCAACCTTCCCCTACCACCATCCTGCCTCAGTTTCCTCTTCTGTTAAATATAGATTTTAGACTAGATGATTTCAAAAATCCCTTCCAGATTTAAGTCTACCGTAAACATTACTTCTTGTAGACATTTCATTCTTCTTTACGAGTAGGTTTTAGGGCAACATCCCCACCTCCCCTCCTCTTTCCTCTCCTCCTTGCTCTGCCCTTATTATAATCACAAACTCTGTTATACAGTTAACATTAAAGACCCTGTTTTTGTTGTTTTTTAAAAGGTTTCTATTTTTTTCCTCTTTAGTGGTTGAAATTACTTTGAAATTTTATGCATTGTCATTTAACATGAAACAAGTGAACAGACAAGTAAGAGAGTTAGATATTGAAGGGATCTTAGAGGATTATTGTAGCCAACTACTTTATTTTAGAGATGAGGAAACTGAAGCTCAGAGTGGTTATGCAGCTAGTAAATGGCAAAGTTTGGGATCAGTACCCACATCTTCTGTCGGATACAGTGACCTTGATTACTGTCTTGTTTGAAAATGGTTCTTCTTTAGTCTGTACCTGATGGTACTATCCTTTATCAGCCTTCCATATGTTGCATTGACTGGCACGTGATGTAAACAAACTGAGACTGGCAAGAACATGCTATTGTCCTCTAGTATTCTCACTGAGGTAAAGCAGAGTCATGAAGTCTATTACTGAATAACATGGAAATGCCAAAGCTGCTTCTTGAGTATATTTGTTCCATAAGGGCTTTAAATTCCTCATCAAGGATTCAGCTGTCTCCCCATTCTGAACAGGCTTCCTGGGAGCCTCTTAATGTCTGTGAACTTCTAGTGCTTCAAGGGGAGTTAACACTCAGCTTGATATTCTGCTTTGTTTCCCTTGATCCCTTGGAAGTGCAATTTGATACACAAAAGGAGGGAAAATAGCACATGTGGTTGAGCAGCTGATGACTCATATGGCAGCCACACAAACAAGCTAATGAGGGATTGGCATTTGGAAAGAGCCAGTCCACACTAGACTCATACTGTTCTAGTTGCTTTGGCCAATAATAAGTCGTTGGGGGAGAGGAGGAACTGATTTTTGCAAACATTTTCTACCAATTTTTTTTCTCTTCCAAATCTTATCTTTTTGTGCTAATAATTGTAGAAATAAAAACCTGCTCTTTATTATCACTATCCACATTAGAGAAGTAGCATGGAATAATGCATAAATAGACTCAGAGTGAGGAAAATTTGGGTCAGGTTTTTACTAGTACTGTGACCATAAGCAAGTCTCTTTATATAATAAAATTATGTATTTAAAGCTGGAAGAGACAATAAATGAGGAAGCTGAGACTGAGAGAGATTAAAAGATTTACTTGTAGTCACTTAGCTTTTAAGTGTGAGCCAGTTTTGTGCTGAGGTCTTCCTTACTCTAAGACTAGAGATCTATCCATTGCACCACATAGCTGCCCCAGATAAATTTCTAAATATCCAGGCAAATCACTAATAAATGTTACAGACAAGTTAAAAGTCTCTATTAGAGGATAGAATTACCCACAATAACAAAATTATACACATATACCCCACCAAAAAAAGAGAAGAAAAAAATTGCATTGCATATCCTCGCATGTTTTTATTTTGTTTTTGTTTTTATTATTCAAAGTAATATTCACTTTCCTTCAACTTTACAATAAGTAATTGCTAAAATGTTCTAATATTAATCCACAATCTTCCTGTGATTAGCCTGGGCTACGATGACATGCAACTGACAGCTGCTGTAGGAACTCTTGGTTGGCAGTGTATATTTGTCATTGAATTTCAAAATCCAAAGGGTGCCTGCTGAAAAAGAGTGAGCAGCCAAAAATGACAGACAGAACAGGCCAGTATCTCTTATCTCAATGGTAAGTTGAACAGCACCCCTGCCTTGTAAACTTTGAGGGCTATGGGAAGCACCATGCGACATTTGCACAAGCCTGCCAAAACATGTGCTCACTTCCTTGATATGGTTTTCAAGTTCTTGATTTATTAGTTTGACATTTGAAAGGCTGCAATAGACAAGCACAATTCCATGACAGCTAACAGCTCTCTATTGTAAACAGACGTAGGGGTGGGGAGGGGAAGGTTGCTTGGGGTAGGTTGAATATCAATTATTTTCATTTTGATTGCTAATCCAAAGTGCCAAGCAAACACTCCAAAATGATATATAATCTGTTGCATGTCACCTCATATTTGGGCTTCTTGAACAAAGTTATCAACATACAGCAAGCAATTAATGAATTACTGCCTCTACGACTTTTGAGGCAATTGGCTTTGTAGAGAAAGAAGATCAGGATATACTGTAATTCTGAAATCCAAGCACTTTTTCATTCTGGAGAGCAGCAGTAAATTACAGGAAAATAGATAAATTAGCAGATTATCTTAACTCTGTTGTGTTAGAAAATGCATAAGAGGATGTCATTAATACTGAAAAATACAGAAAAAAAGTTTCAGCAAACCAAACACTAGAACACTAGATCTGAAGTCAGAAACTTTTAGGTTCAAATCTCACCATCTATCTTCACTCAGAAAATGAACAGGAGCAAATGACTCACCTAACCAGTGTTGGGATTCAAATGAATTAACAACCTGTTTTCCATGGAACTGAACCAAGGTGCAGCCCCCATGCTGACGCCCCAGCCCCACTAACCTGTTCATGGAACTCAACCTAAAATTAGGTACTGATTCTACCGAACTGGTGGGAAATGCTGAATCCCACCGCTGCACTTAACATCTATGAACCTCAGTTTCTTCATTCCAAGAATGTTGTGAATATTAAAAAAAAGTACATGAAGCATTTTTTAAATCTTAAAGCACTTTATAATTATGAACTATTTTTGCTTCTTATTTGCAAAAGCCGGTGATTACTTAAAAACACATAGTAATCACTGATTATTTAGAGGAAAATTCCCAGCATTTATAAGAATTCCGTTAAGATCATAACCCAACTAGGAATTAGTAGATTAAGTCTTAGGGAGTTCCCAGGGGGAGAGACAGTTTAAGTGGGTCACTGAAGGTCTTAAACTAATGGCAAAGTTCATATTTGAATCCAGGTCTTCCAGACTAGAAGACCACTACCCTAACCATTAAAATCTGCTGCTCCTGTAGTCTATGATTAATACATGTTAAATCTAGATACCCCTAGTATGATAGATTTATGAATTAATTAGTGGAATAATTAACAATAATAATAGCAACCAGAATACCAACCATATATAAAGTATGTTAAGTTTTACTGTGCTTTACATATATTTTCTCATTTGAGCTTTACAACAGCACTATGAGGTAGGGGCTATAATTACTATTCTTGCCCAGCGTCTTAGAGCCAATAAATGATTGAGGAATAATTTGACCTCAGGTCTGATGACTCCATATCTGGCATTCCTTGCACTAAACCATACTGCCCCTGTGGTTCATGATTAATATAGGTTAAATCTAAGCACTACTAGGAGAAAAAAGTCTTAAGAGATTATTTTGTGAAATAAATAGTATGGATCATTGTAGGAAAACTAACCTCATTCCTCAAATGTCTATTAATTTATTGTTGCTTATCTGTTCAATAGCACATACAAGAGCATCTCAGCTGTACTACAGTATGAACCATAGCATATGGCCAAATGTGGGCACTCCTCTTTATTTCATTTAACTCAGTCAATAGCTCAACTGATTGTGACTATGAAACATTTCTTAGGGGGGTGGAGCCAAGATGGCGGCTGGTAAGCACGGACTAGAGTGAGCTCCGTACCCGAGTCCCTCCAAAAACCTATAAAAATGGCTATGAACCAATTCTAGAACGGCAGAACCCACAGAACAGCAGAGGGAAGCAGGGCTCCAGCCCAGGACAGCCCGGATGGTCTCTGGGTGAGCTCTATTCCACACGGAGCTGGGAGCTGGGAGCTGGGAGCTGGGAACGGAGTGGAGCAGAGCCCAGCCTGAGCGGCGTGGACGATCCAGACCGGAAGCCGGGCAGAGGGGGCCCTAGCGCCCTGAATACGTGAGCAGTTACCAGACCCCTCGACCCACAAACACCAAAGACTGTGGAGAAGGTTAGTGGGAAAAGCTGCGGGAGTGGAAGGAGTTCGCGGTTCGGCTTCCAGCCCCGGGGGCAGCGGAGGTGGGGCAGCTACAGCTGTTGTTACTTCCGGCTCCAGGCCCACCTGGTGGGGGGAATTAAGTGGCAGATCACAGCAGGGGTGCACAGCCTGCCGAAGATCTGAGCCCAGTCTGGACTGGGGGTTTTTGGGGAAGGAGTAGTGCGGCTCTGACAGAGCTGGCACCTCCCCCCCAAACGTAGAACATAGAACTCTGTAATCTACAAGCAGTCATACCCCACTGAAAAACTCAAGGGTCAAGTTAGTTGGTTGGGAATATGGCCAGGACGCGAAAACGCGCCCAGATTCAGTCTCAGACTTTGGATTCTTTCTTTGGTGACAAAGAAGACCAAAACATACAGCCTAAAGAAGACAGCAAAGTCATAGAGCCTACAACCAAAGCCTCCAAGAAAAACATGAACTGGCCCCAGACCATAGAAGAACTCAAAAAGGATTTGGAAAAGCAAGTTAGAGAAGTAGAGGAAAAATTGGGAAGAGAAATAAGAAGGATGCGAGAAAACCATGAAAAACAAGTCAATGACTTGCTAAAGGAGACCCAAAAAAATACTGAAAAATACACTGAAGAAAACAACACCTTACAAAATAGACTAACTCAAATGGCAAAAGAGCTCCAAAAAGCCAATGAGGAGAAGAATTCCTTGAAAGGCAGAATTAGCCAAATGGAAAAGGAGGTCCAAAAGACCACTGAAGAAAATACTACTTTAAAAATTAGATTGGAGCAAGTGGAAGCTAGTGACTTTATGAGAAATCAGGATATTATAAAACAGAACCAGAGGAATGAAAAAATGGAAGACAATGTGAAATATCTCCTTGGAAAAACCACTGACCTGGAAAATAGATCCAGGAGAGATAATTTAAAAATTATTGGACTACCTGAAAGCCATGATCAAAAAAAGAGCCTAGATACCATCTTTCAGGAAATTATCAAGGAGAACTGCCCTGATATTCTAGAGCCACAGGGCAAAATAGAAATTGAAAGAATCCATCGATCGCCTCCGCAAATAGATCCCAAAAAGAAATCTCCTAGGAATATTGTTGCCAAATTCCAGAGCTCCCAGATCAAGGAGAAAATACTGCAAGCAGCCAGAAAGAAACAATTTGAATATTGTGGAAACCCAATCAGAATAACCCAAGACCTGGCAGCTTCTACATTAAGAGATCGAAGGGCTTGGAATGCGATATTCCGGAGGTCAATGGAGCTAGGATTAAAACCTAGAATCACCTACCCAGCAAAACTGAGTATCATGTTCCAAGGCAAAATATGGACTTTCAATAAAATGGAGGACTTTCAAGCTTTCTCAGTGAAAAGACCAGAACTGAATAGAAAATTTGACTTTCAAACACAAGAATCAAGAGAAGCATGAAAAGGTAATCAAGAAACGGAAATTGCAAGGGACTTACTAAAGTTGAACTGTTTTGTTTACATTCCTACATGGAAAGATGATGAGTATGATTCATGAGACCTCAGTATTAGGGTAGTTGAAGGGAATATGCATATATATATATGCATATATATATGTTTATGTATATATATAAGTGAATGTGTATGTATGCATGTATCTATGTGTATATGTATGTATGTGTATGTATGTGTATATATATATATATATGTAAAAGAAAGAGAGCAGACACAGGGTGAGTTGAGGATGAAGGGAAGATAGCTAAAAGAAATAAAATGAAATTAAGGGATGAGAGAGTAACTTACTGAGAGAGGGAGATAGGGAGAGATAGAATGGGGTGGATTATCTCCCATAAAGGTGGCAAGAGGAAGCAGTTCTAGGAGAGGAGGGGAGTGGGCAGGTGAGGGGGGAATGAGTGAACCTTGCTCTCATCAGATGTGGCCTGAGGGGGAATACCATACATACTCAGTTGGGTATCTTACCCCACAGGAAAGAAGAGGGAGGAAGATAAAAAAAAAAATAAAAGGCAGGGGGATGATGGAGTGGAGGGCAGATGGGGGTGGAGGTAATCAAAACAAACACTTTGGAAAGGGGACAGGGTCAAGGAAGAAAATTCAATAAAGCGGGATGGGTTGGGAAGGAGCAAAATGTAGTTAGCCTTTCACAACATGAATATTGTGGAAGGGTTATACATAATAATACATGTGTTGCCTAGGTTGAATTGCTCAACTTCTTAGGGAGGGTGGGTGGGAAGGGAAGAGGGAAGGGAATTTGGAACTCAAAGTTTTAAAATCAGATGTTCAAAAACAAAAAAACTTTTTGTATGTAACTAAAAAATAAGATACACAGGCAATGGGGCGTAGAAATTTATCTTGCCCTACAAGAAAGGAAGGGAAAAGGGGATGAGAGGGGAGGGGGGTGATAGAGGGGAGGGCTGACTGGGGAACAGGGCAACCAGAATATATGCCATCTTGGAGTGGGGGGGGAGGGCAGAAATGGGGAGAAAATTTGTAATTCAAACTGTTGTGAAAATCAATGCTGAAAACCAAATATGTTAAATAAATAAATTGCATTAAAAAAAAAGAAACATTTCTTAAAAACATATTAGGTATTTTGCATATTAGGCACAAAGTAATTAATAGTTTACCTCTTCTGCACAACTCCTGTCAAAAAGTACTCTTTCTTTTAGGTCTAAGTGTTCTTAGCTTTCATTATACCATGTTTTATGCTTTGAGTGCAATCTCAGCTATGCCATATGTGGAGCAGTTGAAAGGATTGTCAATACTTCAGTAGAAGAGAACATTGTATATAAAGAGGCAGTACATGTCAGCCATCTTCAAATATTTGAAGGGCTCTAATGTAAGTGTACTTTAGTGTACCTAGTTTTCAACATTCCCTCCAGCAGTTGTAATTTTCCTTTTCTGTCATGGAAGCTATGATGTGAGCTGGTACCACACATTGTAAGTATTTAAACAGAAGCCAAATGATCGCATAGAGTACATGTCATATCTGATTCATTTTGGATAGGAGTTGGACTAGAGGAGAGTCATTTTTTTTTCAATTCTATGATTTTAGAATCTATTGTTTTATATTTAAAATTTATTTATTTAGTATTTTACTTTTTCCTACTTACTTATAAAAACAATTTTTAACCTTCATTTTTAAAATTTTGAATTCTAAACTCTCTCCCTTCCTCCTTTCCTTCCCACACATCCCCCACTGAGAAGGCAAGCAATCAATATAGATTATCCATGTACACTCATGCAAAACATTTCCAATATAATCATGTTGTGAAAGAAAACATAGCCCAAAAAAATACCCAACCCTCAAGAAAAAAATAAAGTAAAAAAAGGATGTTTAAATCTATATTCAGACACCATCAGATCTTTCTCTGAGGATGGATTGCATTTTTCATCATAAATCCTTCATAGTTGTGTTGGATCATTGTATTGCTGAAAATAGCCAAGTCATTCACTGCTGATCATCTTAAAATATTGCTGTTACTTTGTACACAATACATTTCACTTTGCATCAGCTCATGTAAATCATTCTAGGTTTTTCTGAGAGCACCCTGCTCATTATGTCTTATAGCACAAAAATATTCCATCACAATCACATACCAAAATTTGTTCAGCCATTCCCCAATTGATGGGCATCCTTTCAATTTCTAATTCTTTGCCACCGGAAAAGAAGTACGATAAATAGTTTAGTTCACACAAGCCCTTTTCCTTTTTCTTTTTGATTTCTTTTGGGATACAGACCTAGTGGTGGTATTGCTAGGTCAAAGGGTTGCATGGTTTTATAGCCCTTTGGGCATAGTTTTAAATTGCTCTACAGAATTGTTGAATCATTTCACAACTCCACCAACAGTACATTGATGTTGCATTTCTTCTATGTCCCCTCCACTACTTGTCATTTTCATTTTCTGTCCTTTTAGCTAGTCTAACAGGTTTAGGTAGTACCTCTAAATTATTTTAGCTTACATTTCTCCAATCAATAGTGAATTAGAGCATTTTTAAATATGGCTATAGGGAGCTTTGATAATTCATCTGAAAACAATTCATATCTTTTGATAATTTATCAGTTGGGGAATGGCACTTATTTTTATAAATTTGACTCTGTTCTCTATATGTTTGAGAAATGAAGACTTTCTTAAAGAAAATTGCTTCAAATTTTTTTTCACAGTTACTATTGTTAATTGCATTTTCCTCCAATCTTTCCCCCCCAATTTATTCTGTTCTCTCTCTCCTTTCACCCCGTCCCTCCTCAAAAGTGTTTTGCTTTTGACTACCCTCTCCCCCAATCTGTCTTCCCTTCTATTACTCTGCTTTTCTTATCCCCTATCCCTCCTATTTTCCTGTACGGTAAGATATATTTCTATACCCAAATGTTATTCCCTCTTTGATTCAATTCTGATGAGAGTAAGGTTCACTCACTCCCCCTTACTTTTTCCATCTTCACGTTCACTGTAAAAGCTTTTCCTTGTCGTTGTGTTGTGAGATAATTTACCCCATTATAACTTTTCATTTCCCTTTTTCTGAGTGCATTTCTCTCAAACCGTTGTGGCACCCCCTCCAGTTTCTCCATTTTGCCCCAGCTCACCCCACTGTTTGTGTTCCCTTCTCCACGGAAATCAAATTGAGTTCTTTCCCTTTAAGTACCCTGACCCTACTCCTGCTTGGGGCTGTTCGATTTGAGTCTTTATTCAAAACAATTGCGTGCTTGAATAAATCCACATCAAAATTAATATCCGGGTCTTGCTCACTTTTTTTGGGCACAACACAACTGCTTATATCCCTTATGATTTTCTTTTGCTGTTTACCTTTTTGTGCTTCTTTTGAGCTTTGTATTTGCAAGTCAATATTCAGTTTTGCTGGAGAGGTGATTCTTGGTTGTAATTCTAGCTCCCTTGCCCTCTAGAGTATCATGTTCCAAGCCCTCTGATCCTTTGATGTAGAAGCTGCTAAATCTTGTGTTATCTTTTATCCTGACTGTGGCTCTGTGATGCTTGAATTATTACTTTCTGGCTGCTTGCAATAATTTCCCCTTGACCTGGGAGCTCTGGAATTGGGCTATAATATTCTTGGCAGTATTCATTTTAGGATCTCTTTTAGGAGGCGATTAGTGGATCAGTTCATATTTTACCATCTTGTTCTACCATATCAGGGCAGTTTTCCTTGATAATTTCATGAAAGATCATGTTTAGGCTCTTTTTAAAATTTTATTAATTTATTATTTTTTTTAAATCATCCAATAATTTTTAAATTGTCCAATAATTTTTAAATCGTCCAATAATTTTTAAATTATCTCTTCCAGATCTATTTTCTAGGTCAGTTGGTTTTCCAGTGAGATAGTTCACATTGTCTTCTACTTTTTCCATTCTTTGGTTTTGTTTCATTGTTTCTTGATTTCTCATGAAGTCATAAGCTTCCATTTGCTCCATTCTGATTTTTAAGGAACTATTTTCTTCAATAAGCTTTTGTACCTCCTTTTCCATTTGGCCAATTCTGCTTTTTAAGAAATTCTTCTCTTCATTGACTTTTTGTATTTCTTTTACCATTTGTCCTAGCCTGTTTTTTAAGGTATTATTTTCTGTGGTGCTTTTTGTCTCCTTTACCAAGCTGTTGACTCATTTTTTTATGAGAGTCTTGCATCACTCGCATTTCCCTACCCAATTTTTTTCTACCTCTCTTACTTGATTTTTAAAATCCTTTTTCAGCTCTTCCATGGCCTGAGACCAATTTGTGTTTTTCTTTGAGGCTTTGGATGCAGGAATTTTGACTTTGTTATCTTCTTTGAATGTGTATTTTGATCTTTCTTGTCACCACAGTACCTTTCTATGGCAAAAATTTTTCTTTTGTTCACTTATTTTCCCAGCTTATTTCTTGACTTTTAACTCTTTGTTAAAGTAGGGCTCTGCTTCAATGATGGAGGCTGTACTTTCCCAAGCTTCAGGATTTTTTGTGCAGCTGTTTTCAGAGAGATTTCTTGGGACCTGTAAGTTTTCAATTCTTCCAAGGTGGTATAGTCTAAGGAGAGGTGTGTTTTCTACTCTCCTGGCCTGTGCTGTGGTCTGTGAGCAAACGCAAGTACTTTTTTTCTGCCCAGATCCACTGGTGACACAAGCTCTGGTGTGCTAGTGCTCCTCCCTGCCCTGACACTGCCTCCCAGGTCTTTGATGTGGATCTGAGTATGGACAAAGCAACAGAGTCCTGCCTTAGTGCTAGGAAAGAGGCCCCTGTAATCTCCTTTTGACAAGTTGCTCAACTCCCTTACCCTAAATGGGCTGAGAGCTCCAGAAGCAGTCACTGCTAGTGCTGATTCAGTGGCTCCCAAACTCTACTCCTGGTTGGCTGTTTCTGAGGCTGTGCAGGAGCAGCCTGCATTGGACTATGCTCCATTTCCTCCTGACTTTCATCCTGACCATTTAAGTAGTCTTTGGAGTCTGTAGGCAGGAAACTGCTGCTTCTGTCACTGATTCAGTCGCCCCCAGATCTGCTCCTGGTTTGCTGGGGCCAGGTCTGGGCTGATGAGACCTGTGCTATACTGAGCACCTTTCTCATTTGGTGCAACAGACCTTTCCTGTGGACCCTCCAAGTTGTCTTTGGCTAGAAAATTATTTCACACCATCTTTTTTGTGGGTTCTACTCCTCTAGAATTTGTTTAGAGTTATTATTTAAAAGTTTTTGAAGGAATTTGGCATAGAGCTCAGTTGAGTCCCTGCCTTTACTCAGCCATCTTGACTCTGCCTCTAGAATTTATTGTTTTAAAAGCAATTTTGTATCTATAGGTCAATTTTCCTTTCTCATTTTGCATACTCTACTTCTCATCAGTTTTTTTTCTTCTACAGACTTCATAAGAAGATAAATGTGATCTACTATATCATTTATATTTTCTGTCACATTTTTTTGTAATTGGTATTTTATTTTTCTGATTATGTGTAAAAATAGTTTTCTACATTCATTTTTATAAGATTTTGAATTCCAAATTTTTCTCCTTCTATTCCTTTGCTCCCCTCTCCCCAAGAGAGCAAGCAATCTGATTTAGGTTGTACATGTGCAATCATGTTAAACATATTTCCACATTTCTCATGTTGTAAAAGAAGAAACAGAACAAAAGGGAAAAACCATGAAAAGAGTGAAAATGGTGTGCTTTAATCCATATTCAGATGCCATTGTTCTTTCTCTGAATGTGGAGAATATTTTCAATCATTCATCTTTCGGAATTTCTTGGCTCATTGTATTGCTGAGAGGAGCTAAGTCTATCATAGGTGATCATTGCAAAATGTTGCTGTTACTTTGATACATACAATTTTATATCATTGTACTTTCTTTTATTTCCTCACTTCTTCCTTCATGTTTCTCTATTTTCTTATTCGCAGTTAGACACTGAAAACCATTCTCTTTCTGGTTACACAATCCCTTCTTTGATCTCCCTGGTACACAATACTTTCTTTTACTCTAGAGTTTTCTAGTGTGCTAGACTTTGTTTAGAAAGGACCTTAGAGATAATTTCATCCATCATCGGCATTAATTTGTTTTTTTTTCAGTCTTAACCTTTCTTAACCTTTTCATTTAATTTGCCACTGTTGACCACCTTCTCCTTCTGGATATTTTCTCTTCTTCAGGCTTTCCTGACACTCACTGTTCCCTGCTTCTCCTTTGCCTGTCTGACCACTCTTCAATCTCTAGTGCCAATTCATGATCCATACTATTTCCACTATCATTCTCCCTATATCTCATTGCTCCCCAAGTTCTGCCCTGGTCCCTCTTTTCTCTATATTCTCTTGATGACATTATCAGTTCATTTTAATTTAATTATCATCTCTATGCTAATGAGTCATCATATTTATATCCTGCTCCAGACTCTCCTCTGTGGTTCCATCCTATATTATTAATTACCCACTGATCATTGCAAAGTGGATATCCAGGAGATATGTGAAGCTCAATATATCCATGACATAACTCAATTCTTTCTTTCCAAATATATCCTTCTTCCAAATTTCCCTATTTCTTCCAAAGGCATCACTCTTCTGCTAGTATCCTAGAGTCATAACTTCAGCACTGCCCCAGAAATTCACTCTGCTTTACCCTGCACATCCGATCAGTTGCCAAATCTGTCCCTTTCTACCTCTATAATATCTTTCATACTACCCTACTGTCTACTTACACAACTGCCAACTTAGCTCAGGTCCTCATCACCTATTTCTGAATTAATTACAGTGGCCTTCTAATGGTCTCTTTGTCTTAAGTCTCTCACCACTCCAGTCCATCTTGCTCACAGATCTCAAAGTGAATTTCACCAAAAGAAAACCTGACCATGTCATTTACTTCCAACTCAATAAATTCCAGACTCTTATCTGCCTCTGGTGAAAAAAAAAGAGAAAGCCTTTTCCTTGACTTAAAAACCTTTCAAAGTCTGATTTGAGCCTATCTGCTCAGCCTAATTGTACATTAGTCCTTATCCTGCTCTCTATGATCTAGTCAAACTAGCCACCTTTCTTCCTTACATAGGGCAAAACATCACTATGCTTTTTCACTAACCATCTCCCAAGAGTTAAATGCACTTGCTCTTCACCTTTGCCTCATTAAATACATTATTTTCTTTAAGACTTCTGAGGCATCATCTTTTAAATGAAACCTTTGCTGATGTCTGCATTTGCTTGTGTCCTCACTCCCAAATTATTTTGTAGTTAAATATTTTGTATTTATTTTAGTTTTCTTTTAAAAATATATATACATATAGATATCTGTGTATATATAGATACATACGCATATATAGATGTTTGTGTGTATATGTATGAATGTGTGTTTGTATATATCCTTGTTGTCACTTTCTTAGAATGAAAATACCTTGTGGATAGAAATTATTTCAATCATTGTATTTGTATTCCTAGGCCCTAGTACTATGCCTGTCACATTGTGGGTGATTAGTACTATTATACTAATTAATTGATTTCTGAATATATTGCTCCACATCCCCAATCCATTCAATAAATGAATGATAAGAAAGGGAAATATTCGTACAAAGAAAATCACCAATTGAATCTGACATTGTATGAAGTGTTCTATACCCATTTTTCCCCTCACATCTGCAAAGAAGAGTGGCATTTTCTCATCTCTTTTCTGGGGTCATGGTTGGTCATCATATAGTGTTCAATTTCATTTTTTTTCTTTCCATTTCCATTGCTGTAGTCATTATGTATATCATTTTCTTGATTCTTCTTATTTCACTCTACAGTTTTTCACACAGTTCTTCCCAGTCTTCTCTAAATTGTTTATATTAATCAATCAACATTCATATTCATCATTACTTACAATATACTATTATATAATTACGTTTATATATCACACTTTGTTTACTCATTTCCCAATCAATGCAATAGCAGTTATAGATGAGGACACGGAGACAAAGAAAAATTTAAGTGAGTTGGCCAATATCCCATAGGTTGTAAGTGGAAGAGCTAGGATTCGATTTGCTTTTTTTTTCCCCTGAAAGCCTGCATGTGTTCTCCTATACCACATTGTTTCCTAGCATGTGGTATGCACAGGGCCAGGCCTCAGTAAAATTATAATGGGGATGGATTCTCTGTAGTATATTACTAGACTGCTTTTTAAAATTTTGTTATTAAGCGTTCTTTTTTATGACTGCCTAAGGGCCTTAGTGAGGGAACCAACTCAACCTTTTTTAAAAATTTTAATTTGAAAAAAATTAAAAACAGTTATTTTCTCTTCCTCTCACTCTACCCTCCCTCCCCAATTGGGAAAAATAATGAAAAGGAAACCCTGTAACAAATATGTATTGTAAAGCAAAACAAATTCCTATGTTTTGAACGTTGCCAAAAATGTATGTGACAATTTGTATCTTGAGCCTATTATAGTCTCTTCCAGGAGGTTGGGTGCATTTTTTTTAAAATTTGGTTTTGAATTGTTTTATTTTTTTCCATTGATCTTCTTGAATCATAGTTGGTCAATGCAATGATCAGAATGCTTAGGCCTTTCAGGGTTTTATTTTTCCCCAAATTATCCAAGGTTTCACTGAAACTGTTCCTCTCATCATTTTTGTTCAGCCATTCCCCAGTAGCAGGGCAAGATTTTCGTTTCTAGGTCTTTGGCATTACAAATGAAGTAATTGTTTATGCTATAAATATTTTTGTTCATTTATGCCCTTCTGTTTCATTTATCTTTTTAGAGTATAGGGCTAGTAGCAGTCTTATGCAATTAAGTAACTTTTGGGGTTCAGCTCTTTTCTGCTTGAGAAATAGTTCACCCTTTGGAACCATCTCGCCACTATAAATCCAATACATACTAATCTCTCATATATCTCATTTCCTATTCTGTCTCCTTCTAAGTGTATAAATTTGTCAAACTAACATTTAAATGATTTTCAAAGGCTGAAAGGATAATATATTTCCATATTTGCAAGTTAATTCTGGAAACCAATCAAGCAAACATAAATTACCTTCCCCAAGGGATTACAGGAAACCAGTTAGGAAAAGGCAAGTAGATATTGTGGGAAGTTGGGAATATCTTTCACTTCCATGCCATTACCATGTAGACATGTAATATTTGCACCATTCAGAATTGCATGTATGTATATATGAATATATGTGAATGCATGTGTGCTATATATACATTTGTACATAACATATATTTTATATCTGCACGTACACACACGTGCAGTGTTTAGGAAGATTAGATAGCTGCCTACATGGTATGCTCTGTAGGTAAGTAGAATCATATATACAGTTTCAGAATGTTTACATATAGGGAAATGGTGAGTTTATATGATATCCACAAATTTGCAAAAACTCAAATCAACGTCTTCAAGCACATAAAATGACAATCTGAAGATAGACCGGTCTGCTTCAGGAGGTAGTGGATTCTCTCTCTAAAGCAATTGGGATGATCACTCATATTTGTATATGTGGTGTCATTCAATAGAATATACCCTCCTTGAGCGCAAAGATTGTTTCATTTTTTTTCTTTTTGTATCTCTCGTACCTAGCACAATACCTAGTACAGAGTGGGTACTTAATAAATGCCTGTTGATTCCTTACAGGTCTGAAATTTTGTGATTCTTTGAGGACACACACAATTTGACAAACAATCTTTAAAGTTATACTATGTACCAGCAACAAAAATGAAATAGCTTCTATGCTTAAGCAGTTTACATTACTGGGAAGGATACCATATATTACAAGTGAATAAAAACATTCTGTACAAATTAATTTCCAAGAGGGAGATAGGGCTAGGGACTGTGGTGATTAGAAAAAGGCTCCTAGAATGATGCTGTCCCTGTACATTTACTGCCCAATTTTGGTCAATTTGCTTAAACTCTAGATTTCTTTATACAAACAATGAAGGAGTTCAACTGATGATTGATGATCCTCCAAGGTTCCTTCCAGCTCTGAAACCTGTGCCCAGAGAAAGCAACTTTCTAAAGTAAATTTGATTTAACAACAATTCTATAACACATGTTTCTTTGCAACTCAGTAAATATTTTATTTTTTCTAACCATCAGAGAACCTTGACAAGTTCATCGTGCAGAGCACTGTCAAAGAACCTCACGAGCAATATGTCCCTTTTCTTTTTCACAGACACCAAGGCTCTTATGAATGCTATGCCATGGTTCATCTTTCAGAGTGTGGCACATGTTCTCACTGACATTTAAAAGGTGAATGGAAATGCAGATGCCCCAAAATGACAGGGAAAAGAAAGTGAGACATGACAAGGAGACAAAGCAGGGACAGATGTTTCAAATGTTAAAAATCTTAGTCTCAATTTTAGGAAAGCTTCTTCTTGCTCTTAAAAATAACTGTAAGAAGGTAGAGACATAAAAGCAATTGAAGGAAAATGAGAAGTCCCCATGATGTTATCTCTGTTTATCTATATCTGTGTCTACGTTATACAAGTCTGTCTGTCTGTCTATCCACTTATCTATCTATCTATATTTGTCTATTTATTCATTTGTTCATTTATTTGCTTTTTTGTTTGTTTGTTTGTTTGTTCTGAGGCTGGGTCTCCTTATGTCATTCAAATTGAAAGTGTACTAGCCAGTAATGGACCCAATCCCACTACTGTTATTTACAGGAACTTTGATTGTTCGATTTCTGATCTGGGTGCTTGCTCCACTTTAGGCAGCCTTATATTCCTGTACCTGAGTTAATGGAGATACCTGTTTGGTTTTTAAACCCACTGCAGCTCAGTACCTCTGAGCTCAAGAGACTCACCAGCCTCAGTTTCCCCATTTCAAAGTTTACATATGTGCAGCACCACATTCAGGATCTTCATAATGTTATTTTTTCCCTGACATTAAAAATGTTGGGAAAATTGATGAGGTCTGTTTTATAATTGACTCAAAAATATCCTCCCCTGTTCCACTGAAAACAGATTCATTATCTTCTATCTTGTGGTAGAATTACATAATTTTGAAGCAGGGATTTGTGCTGTAGATCAACTAACAAAACTGCTTCAAGTTTTTAGATGAAGGCTTTGACTTTCTTCACAATATGGCCCCAGCCTCTTCAACATATAACATGATTTTTCCCCAAATAGGAATACTAATGCTCTCTTCATGGAGCCAAGAACTGGTCCAAATTTTCTAGAGAAAAATTTGGAACTTCACCCAAAGCACTATAAAACTGTGCATACCTTTGACCAATTAATTCATTACTAGATCTACACCCCAAGGAGTCCAGAGAAAAAGCAAAAGGACCCATATATACAAAAATGTGTTAGCAGCTTTTATTGTGGTGGCAAAGAATTGGAAACTGAGGAGATGCCCATCAATTGGGGAATGACTGAACAAGTTGTGGTATATGCTTGTGATGGTATGCTATTAGACTCTAAGAAATGAGGAAAGGGATGGTTTCAGAAAAACCGGGGAAGACTTGTATGAACTGAAACAAAGTGGTGTGAGCAGAGCCAGAAGAACCCTGTGCACAGTATCAGCAATAGTGTAATGATAAACAACTGAAAGACTTAGTAACTCTGATCAATACAATGATATATGACAGTTTCATGACAGACTCATGATGAAAAATGTTATCAATATACAAATAGAGAAATTATGGACTCTGAGTGCAGATTGAAGTATATATTTTCTCTTTTTTCTTGCTTTTCTCATAGCATGGCCAATGTAGAAATGTGTTTCGCATGACAATGTGTAAAATGAGTATCTTATTTCTTGCCTTCTCAGTGGGTGGCGGAGAAGTTGGATATAGGGATAGAATTTTGAACTCAAACTAGTTTTTTTAAAGTGACTTCCCCAAGATTGTCCGGTAAGTTAGCAAATCCAACACAAGTAAGCAGGTCAAAGACTTTTTCTTTTATACAATTGTTTCCTCAGGTGAAGAAGTTATAGTCACGTTGCTAATGATTTGTGTTATTGGGTCTTCGTCCTGGCTAAAGGAAGCCCAGATATTAAATGACCAGCTAGTATATAAGAAAGAATAAAAGACTGGCAATCAGAAGCTATATGACTTTCAGTCTTCCTCTGGCTCTTGTTATCTGGGAGACCAGAGGCAAGTCACTTAACCTCCTTGAGCCCCCCTGTTCCTGTGGGGCAGTGGATAGAGTGGGGACCTAGAGTCACAGAGATGTAGGTTCAAATTCTGCCACAGACAGTGAGTAACCCTGCACAAATCACTTAAGCTGTCTGCCTCAGTTTCCTTTTCTGATAAAAAAAATAATCATAATATAATAGTACCTAGCTTCCAGAGGTGTTGTGAAGATAAAGGACATATTGGTAAAGTGTTACACGAACATTAAGGTGCTATATAAATGCTAATGCTAATAATAATAATAAAAAATACCTGTGTTACTTGCCTCATGAGTATGCATAAAATAAATGCATAAAATGCAATTATGTAAATGTGTTACCTACCTCACAAGGTTATGATGAAGGTCAAATAAGATAATGAAATACCTTTGTGTAAAACTTTAAAGTACTATTTAAATAACAGCTATTATCTTCCCCCATTTTGGGGAAGTATCTTGTGAAGTAGGTTATTCTAACTCTAGACCAGAGTTTCTTAATCTGGGGTCAATAAAGTTTCATGTATGTGTGTGTGTTCATATGTGTGTTTGTGTACAGTTTTTTTTAATTGTATTCCAATAGAATTTATTTCCTTTTGATCATGCATGTTTTATTTTATGCATTTAAAACATTATTCTGAAAAAAAGAGATGCATAGACTTTACCAGACTGATAGAGGAGTTCATGATAGAGAAAAAAATGGTTAAGACCTCATAGGAAGAAACATAGGGGAAAATAGTCTTATTCCTCATCTCTTTTTCTTAAATTCTCACTGTGGAGCAGAGTGGTAGGAGTTGTGACATATATAATTTCATCTGAACCAATCCCTAACATCCAGGGACTAGATTTCCTCTCCACCCAAATGAATATGTGCCCATAGAGAGTCATTAAGTTAACTTTGATAGAAGGGGAGGGATTGGCATGGGGAATAAAGATCAGTGTTTCCCTTTGTTCACCATTCTCCCCCATTTCCTTTCTTATTCCCCAGGGCCCCAAACATGCATGGGTATGCGTGCATGAGCATGTGCACACACACACACACACACACACATGCAAAATTGCTAATCACTTGGTCCATAAATCAATAAGCATTTATCACTTGCCTATGTGTTCCAGACATTATGCTAAGTGCTGGAGATATAAAATAATGCAAAAGACAGTCCCTGTTCTCAGAGAGCTTGCATTCTAATGGGGTTAGAGGAAGACAACATGAAAAACAACTAGGTACAAACAAGATACATACAAGAGAAATTAGAGATAATCAATAGAGGGAAGGCAGGAGCATTAAAGGGGATGAGGAAAGTTTGCTTATAATAAATGGAATTTTAGTCCAGATGTGAAGGAAGCCATCAAAGCCAGGAGGATGAGATGATAGTATAGAGTTTGGAAAATACATTATTGACTAGAAAATAATAAAATTAAAATGAAATTATGAATTCATTTCACTTTATATATTAATGTTCTGCTTAAATTATGTGCATGGAATTTTTGCAACGAAAATGTTTTAAATGTATTGACAACTTGTTATTTTAAGGGAATCTTAGAATGAATCCGATTTCAAAGTAAAACTTATTTAATTCATGTATTGTTCCCTTATGTGTATTGCTACATGTTAGGAAATGGGCATGCCTGCTTTTCTTAAAATTGAATCAGTCATGGGTTTAACAATGTTTATAAATGTTTACCTTGTTTTTAAAATGCCAATCATAGACATAGCTGGAAATTCTCGCACCTAGGTGAAATTCATTTGGGCGGCTAAAAGAGTTGAGGTGATGAGAAAGGTAGAGAATAGGGGAAAACACAGTAACCACTAAAATCCCCATTGACACCAATATTGGTCCCAAAAGTTCTGTGTAGGAAG